>NC_086153.1:15219000-16449500 GCF_035149785.1 Candoia aspera
GTTCTCCCCATTCCCTCTTTCCTCCCTAATCCAGTTTTGCTGACTAAATAAAATGTTAACTTACTGAAAAGAGGTAACAGCTTCAGAGAAGTTGAGAACCACCCACCCATCCTCTACCTTTGGGAGAATGCAAGTTGAACACCCATGAAGCATTGAACTTGATGAACCAATGTTCTAACAACTAAAAGGCAGCTTCATACGATCCTATCAGATCTTCTGAGTTGTAGCTCACAGGTCCAGTACAAGCTTTGACCATAAAAGATCCTAGACTTTGGGGCAAATGTAGTTAGGAAAGTCTGCTGACTGAAGCCTTAAAGAACTACTACCATTGGATGGATTTGTGGTCTGACTCAATGGTAAAACTAAATTGGATATTAAACCATGATCTGTTGAACATGCCACAGTAGCATAGTTTCTACCTAACAATAAAACACAAGAGGCAGGTTTTTACATCCAGCTAAGACAAAAACAAACAACACATTATGGCTTAACATTTTGTGTACTCTCCCCAGAGAGGCTAGTCAAATATTTTTCTGTATCTTCGGGCAACAGATCAAAACATCTTTATTAACACAGACCTTTTAAATGCGCTAAACATTCTTCCATTTTGAACGGCTGCTAACTATGTCTATGAAAATAAAGTTCCTTTTTTTTAACAGTGCATTTTATTATTTTTTCAAATTGTATTTTTTTTTTAAAAAACTTGGAAGGTACCCACAGAAGTTTGCTTATGGGTAATTATATTTAAAATTGATACATCAAATAAAATGTTTTAAGAAGTGGCAGAGGTGTTTGCAAGGGGGGGAAGGAAGTCAAGATGGCAGCTATGACTGTGCAATTGAAGCCCCACCCCTTTTTAATATGGGTCTCATGTGCCATTGTGACCTTTTTGATGCCCCCCTGTGGATGCCCTTGAAAAGTGGGGAAACCAGTGTTCCTTCCAACAAATTTAATCATCTGTCCTTTGATCTGAAGTGTCATGAATCTTTCTATGATTTGAAGAGGGTTGTTTGGCTTTGCACATAACTTTACATAATTTTTGAAATGTGCGCACTAGGCACAGGTCCCTATTGTAAGAAACCTTCAATTGAAAAGTGACAATGGTAGGGTAAGATCAAAGGAAGGGAGGATGAGACAAATGCCGGGAAGAGGGGTGGAGTGTGCAGTGAAAAGAAAATGATTAACTGTTGGCCCTAATGAAGTTGTTTTGCTACCATTGCTTAAGGAATTATTATGTGGATTAATTTTTGGGAGAAGGCTGATATATGGAGAATCCTGCCTGGGGGCAAGAGGTTGGTAGTTAATAGCTTCCTGTCCCTTTTCAGGCCACATCTCAAAAGAGTGTGTGCCATAAAAGATGAGTCCAGACAGATCCTAACCATAAGCTGGTTTGTTTAGTTTTGGTTTGGCATAACATGTGAATCTTGCCATTGAGGCTTAGGATTCATTATGGACGAATCAGATTTGTATGGCTTTTTCAACAAACCAAAGTTAAACAATGCTTAGTATAATGTGCGAATCATGTTACTAAGAAAAAGAATACAGGAATTAAATTATTCACCCATTTACCTCAGTTTTGCTTTGTTGACAGAGAGATTTTCTGGCATTTTACTTAGAACCTTACTCCTTCCTATCTGGGAATTTTTCCCATGCTGAGGATTAAACCTGGGGCTCGCTCTGAGCAACAGCAATATCTGCAGAGAGGGAGTCAAAAAAGTCAAGATGGTGCTCCAACCATGTGATTGAAGCCCAGCCCTTTTTTACTTGTGCTTGGTTGGGACCACCATCTTGATTTTTTGAACTCCTGTGGACAGCTCTGCAGAGTAATGACCCTTTTGCCTCTGTATGCAATCAGTGCTACCGTACCTAGAGATGACTAACACTGATGGGCCCAGCTCCAGTCTCACAGAGGTGGCAACACAACACTCAGCATCACAGACATTTCCCACAGAGAATCCAATTCTTCTTGTCCTTCCACCTCATGGTCAGAAGCAGTGTATGTGTTCATTTAGTGCTTCTTCCATTTATCTGTGGATATAGGGATGGCTGCCCAAATATGAGGCTTTTTATGCCTACCATGCCTCCACCTGTCAGCTAGTAGGGAAAGCAATTTTCAGACCACTCATACCAGAATAGTCAACCATGCAGTTTCGTTCTTAGTGGGGAACATCTTGTGTCCCCAACAAGTTGTTTTATGTCAGGGTTCATGGTTTCTAATCCAGTATTAGGATAGCATCAGACAAGCTATGGAATTGGACTAAGTGCTCATGTAGTCTGACTTATCAACAATAAAGGAACCCGTAGTGAGAAAATATGCCACAGACTAGCACTCAGTAATGCATGCTATATGCCAGCAAATTTGAAAAACTCAAAAATGGCCACCAGACTGGAAAAAATCAACTTATATCCCCATACCAAAAAAGGGAAACACTAAAGAATGTTCAAACTATCAAACAGTGGCACTCATTTCACATGCCAGTAAGGTAATGCTCAAGATCCTGCAAGGTAGACTTCAGCAATTCATGGAGCGAGAATTGCCAGATGTACAAGCTGGGTTTAGAAAAGGCAGAGGAACTAGGGACCAAATTGCCAATATCCGCTGGATAATGGGAAAAGCCAGGGAGTTTCAGAAAAACATCTATTTCTGTTTTATTGACTATTCTAAAGCCTTTGACTGTGTGGACCATAACAAATTGTGGCAAGTTCTTAGTGGTAGGGGGATACCAAGTCATCTTGTATGCCTCCTGAAGAATCTGTATAACGACCAAGTAGCAACAGTAAGAACAGACCACGGAACAACGGACTGGTTTAAGATTGGGAAAGGAGTACGGCAGGGCTGTATACTCTCACCCTACCTATTCAACTTGTACGCAGAACACATCATGCGACAAGTTGGCCTTGAGGAATCCAAGGCTGGAGTTAAAATCTCTGGAAGAAACATTAACAATCTCAGATATGCAGATGATACCACTTTGATGGCTGAAAGCGAAGAGGAACTGAGGAGCCTTATGATGAAGGTGAAAGAAGAAAGTGCAAAAGCTGGCTTGCAGCTAAACCTCAAAAAAACCAAGATTATGGCAACCAGCTTGATTGATAACTGGCAAATAGAGGGAGAAAACGTAGAGGCAGTGAAAGACTTTGTATTTCTAGGTGCGAAGATTACTGCAGATGCTGACTGCAGTCAGGAAATCAGAAGACGCTTAATCCTTGGGAGAAGAGCAATGACCAATCTCGATAAAATAGTTAAGAGCAGAGACATCACACTGACAACAAAGGTCCGCATAGTTAAAGCAATGGTGTTCCCCGTAGTAACATATGGCTGCGAGAGCTGGACCATAAGGAAGGCTGAGAGAAGGAAGATAGATGCTTTGGAACTGTGGTGTTGGAGGAGAATTCTGAGAGTGCCTTGGACTGCAAGAAGATCAAACCAGTCCATCCTCCAGGAAATAAAGCCAGACTGCTCACTTGAGGGAATGATATTAAAGGCAAAACTGAACTACCTTGGCCACATAATGAGAAGACAGGACACCCTGGAGAAGATGCTGATGCTAGGGAAAGTGGAAGGCAAAAGGAAGAGGGGGTGACCAAGGGCAAGATGGATGGATGATTTCTAGAGGTGACGGACTCGTCCCTGGGGGAGCTGGGGGTGTTGATGACCGACAGGAAGCTCTGGCGTGGGCTGGTCCATGAAGTCATGAACAGTTGGAAGCAATTGAACGAATAAACAACAAAGAAGCACTTAGTGGAGTATCAATGAAGGCCTTGGAAAAGATATTCAGATGCCATGATGCTATATCTACAGAAATTAGAATCGTGCAGGCAATTGTCTTCTCTGTAACCGTCTATAGAAGCAAAAATTGGATTTTGAAGAAGGAGGCTAGAAAGAGTATTGATGCTTTGAAATGTTGGTGTTGGAGAAGACTCCGGAGATTACAATGGACAGCCAAGAAATGGCTCATCAAACAAATCAACTGTCAGGACCTGGGCGCTTGAGCATTCACACAATGACAGTCTAGAGGCTTGGGCTCTTTTAACTGTTTTATTGAAGCGAAATATCCAATCTACATTCAGAGTTGCAAATGAGCTTTTTCCCGTGCATTCTACAGTTTAAACTCAAAACCCCTAATTCCCCCCTTACACCCACGAAAGTATGTACCCCTCCCTGCTTCAGCAGATGGCTTGGATAGTATATGGCCGGATGACCTTGTGCAATAAAGGTGTAGCCTAAACAACATGTTTCACACTCCAGCCCAGCTCCCCCTCCCTGCTGGCAACTCTCATTCTGCTGACACAGATTTGAGGAAGTTGGATGCGACCTGATAAGGTGTTCTGTGAACATCTGAGCGGGGAGTCTGACATCAGCCCAGAGGTCTTGAGGCACAAATGACCAGGTTCAAATTATCATATTTTGGAGACATTATACAAAGACATAGCTTTCTGGAGAAATCTATAATGCTGGGAAAGATGGAGGGGAAGAGAAGAGGACAACCAAAAGCAAGGTGGATGGACTGAGTTGCAGAAGCAATGGATACGCCAATGGAAGATCTTAAGGACCAGTCTGGGGACAGCGAATCTTGGAAAAAAAACCCATACCTATGTGATCATTAAGAGCTGACACTGATTTGATAGCACATTATTAATCAGTGTCAGATTTCACCAAATCTTAGAAGATGTCAGAAAGCTGGTGAAAGGCTTGGGAAAGAAGACCTATGAGGAAACATGAAAGGAACTGAAGCAGGAACTTTAGTTTTGAAATAAAATTGAGGTAGGCTTTCTCAAGATTTTAATATGTTGAGAAAATAATACTGGAGGCAGGAGTGGAGTAATATGAAGGTAGATTTGGTTTGAATAGTAGGAGGTATCTCTTGACTGTAACATCATTTTTCTGCTAGGAACTTAGAGTACATTCTAGAGTAATCCTATCATCATTGTGCCAAGATAACAACAATAATGAGGCTTTATATGGACTCAGTGATGGCTATAAACTGTTATATATAACTAGTGTGGAAATGTTCTAAGAGTAGGTAGGTAATGGACTCAGTTATCTGTAGGGATGATGGGGTCTCAGTGACTGTAAATCTTCAAGAAGTGATTGGACAGGCAGTGTTCAGCCAAAGATATTTTATCTCTGGGTTCTCTACATGGAACAAGGGGTTTTGTATAAATTGCCTACAAACCAGTCCACAACTTTATATCTGTGTTTCCAGTGTACAAATCCAGCCCATGTGCCAAACTATGGTTCAGTAAGTTTCCTGAACTCCAAACAATTTGCTAATTGAGAAAACCTGGCTCAGTTAACCACGAGTAAGCATACTGTGCATACACAGTCTCTGATTCTGTGCTCACCTCATTTGTCACAGTGATCAGTCAGATGCCTCTTTAATGCCCACAAGCCATGGTAGCATAAACATAGAGGCTGGATGGATATAACGTACTTAACCAGGCCAGTTAAAAGGTTGATGGTGGTAAATGCATAGTATTTATTTATTTATTACATTTCTAAAGCACTGCAATCAAGAGATTCTCGATGTTTTCTAGTGGTTAAGGCAATGGTCTAGAAACCAGGAGACTGTGAGTTCTAGTCCTGCCTTAGGCATGAAGGCCAGCTGGGTGACCTTGGGCCGGTCCCTCTCTCTCAGCTCAAGAGCCAATCAGGCGTGGTATGAGAGTTCTAGTCCCGCCTTAGGCATGAAAGCCGGCTGGATGACCTTGGGCCAGTCACTCTCTCTTTCTGCCCAACCTGCCTCACAGGGTTGTTGTTGTGGGGAAAATAGGAGGAGGAAGGAGTATAAGGTATGTTCGCTGCCTTGGGTTATTTGTAAAAATAATAAAGGCAAGATAGAAAATAAATAAATAAAATAAATAAATAATCCAACAGTAAACATCCTGTCTTGCTATCCTATAATACTGCCACCAATTTTAGAGTTGCCATAACGAGTGTCACTGCCTGATAGGTTGTCTTTTCTGTCCTGTTTCTGGGCTGCTGTGTCTCTACAGATAGCTTTGACTTCATAGGAAAAATCAAGGCAACTCAGATCTTGTCATCATGGGCAATGGGTGTGGCCCAGTGGTGTGCAACATTAATTGAAAAGCCAAGGTCCTGTGGGTTTGAATCTTGGCACTAGCAGCTCCAGGCCCTGGACAAAACAGTTTTGGCTGCAGATGGGCGGGCGGGGTGGGGGGTGGGGGTGGGGTTATATCATGAAAAGATATATTTGAAGGGATTAAAATGCCATATCAGGAATGGTTTGCACTCTGGGTTAACTTTTGTACTTCCTCATCAGTCAATAAAATTTGTTTTGAATGACATTAAATATTTTCATCCTCGGGTAAAGAAGAGGACAAGAAGAAAACTGGCAGGTCTCCAAGATAGCTCTGATGTGGTAACTAATTTACAATCCAACTCAGAAATCTCATATATAGTATTCTGGGATGCCCCTCTTATTCAAAGGTGTGTCATATATGGATTAGCAACCTGGCTTTTTAAAACAAGCAAAACGCTGAGATTCTAGGGATTTGTATAAAGAAACATGGCTTTTGTCTTTGATGCCTTCATCTCACAGTGGCTATGCCAATTTATAGGTGTTGTCTGCCCTGCTAGAGACAAAACAGACATCATGTTCCTGTGTTTCTATTTATTTCTCAAGTCCTGACAGCGTAAACCTTTGCCCATTACTTTGAGGGGTTGTGAGGATGGTGTAGCTATCTCATGCTCATAAAAATATTCCAAAGATTAAAGGCCTCCTGTGCTCTAGCCACTGCCAACTGTTTTATATAGCAATGATTATCAAAATCTTGGGAACACACTGAGAAAGCTCCAGCAGTTTAAACTCACAATTATATGTTTAATATGAACACAAGGATTAACCATTTCTTTGGAAAGCAGAAGGGGAAAAGACCTTTGCAGGGCACAGTACTGATTACCTTTTAAAATTATGGATTTTACTGTGAGGAAAACTTTACCGTATAGAAACTTTCCTATGTCCTCTGGAAGCAGATGGACCTGGACCTGACCTTTCATGAAGAGTTTCCCTCACTGGTTTATATAATACGTGAGTCAACATGTTTTAACTGATGAATTGGTACATAATCTTTTTCACAGCAAAAGTTACTACCAGTGCCTATCACACTTGGCTGAAGGCATTATCCTGCTGTCTTCTATTATTGATTGTCATTTGTTCTATCGATTTACTCTCTGGGTTCTTATCAATCCAAGCCACTGTTTATTTAATAAGATTTATCAGGTAAGCCACAACTGGTTGTATGGCATAACACACTAAGCCAGGAAAAGGGCACATTTGGAATTTTGAGAGCATGCGGTGGGCACACTGTATAAAATGGCTGTCCCGGGAGGCTTCTCAGTTGTGGCTACCGTGGTGGATATGCCAAAACAAGCACCAAAGGTGGTAGCCTGTTCAGAAAATGGTTATTTATGGTAGATCCCCTATTTGCTAGAAAGTAAAGAGATCCCCAGCATGCTGTTTTTCCTGTTGTACCCAGCCCAATGCTGCAAATAATTTAATCCAGAAGTTGGTCCATTATTTGCAGCATATCTTCATCTTATTCAGGGGCATCCATGGGAGGAAGGGTGAGAAAAAAGGGAAGATGGTCATAACTGTGCAATTGAAAGCATATCCATTTTCATGTATGTCATGTGTGTGAAGTGCATAAAAAGAAGCAGGGCTTGATCTCACGGTCACAGGGTGACATGCCCCATTTTTGCCCTATTTAATTTGTTAAATTAAGGTTATATTTTAAAAAGGATCAGGTAAAAGAGGGAGCCTCAGGGCTACCAAGGAAGGGTGTTTAAAATGCTTTTAGCACATTGTTGCTTAACTTAGTGCTAAGCCATAAATTCTTGTTTACAAGCCACAAGTAAGTAAGCCAAGACTAAATAAATGATATCATGGCTTAGACTGTTGGGTGAACCTAGCCATTATTGTAGCAATAAAGCATGCTTATAGCTTAGTATATTGCCAAATTGTGGTTTATACAACAAACCAAGAGTTGTATGACATATGAAACAGATCACACAGTGGCATCACTCAATTAATGAAAAACCAAATCGTGTTTTGTTCTTTGGATTAAAAATGTAATAAAAGAAGAAAATGCAATTTTCTTGTGATATACTGTTATCAGATATTATATGTGAGAGAAAGAGAGAGAGAGAGAGAGAGAGAGAGAGAGAGAGAACTGAACTTCAAGAACAGCAACCAAAACACAATTTTTAATTTCATTGTCTGGTCACTATGAGAGATCAGGAATTCAGTCCAGGTGAGTAGTGAATGAGTTGGTGAAGGATGGACCAAGGACTGCTTTCTTAGCCTTCTACTTGCCACACAGCATGTAATTTATCTACATGAAACCACTGGGTGAGATCATCCATCACCATAGGATGAGGTATCATCAATATGCAGATGATACCCAACTATCATCCTGGGTAATGTAAATGATGCTGTGACCACCCTCTCTTGGTGCCTGGAGGCTGTGGGGGTCTGGATGGGGAACAACTGGCTTCAGCTGAACCCTGGTAAGATGGACTGACTGTGGGTTGGGGGCTCCTCTGTATCCTGGAACTTACCATCTTTGGTTCTAGATGGGGTCGCACTGCCCCAGGCAGACCTGGTGTGGAATCTGGGGGTCCTCCTGGACTCACGGCTCCTGGCAGTCATGGCCAGGAGGGCCTTTGCTCAACTTTGTGTTGTGCGCCAGTTATACGCCTTCCTGGATCGAGAGGTCCTCTGGTCAGTCACTCATGCCTAGTCATCTCCTGTATAGACTATTGCAATGTGCTCTACATGGGGCTACCCTTGAAGAGTATCTGGATGCTACAGCTGGTTCAGAATGAGGCTGCACAAGCAGTCTTGGGTGTCCCAAGGATGGCACATGTAACACCTTTGCTGTGGGAGCTGCATTGGATGCCAGTGTGAGGTTCCAGCCACAGTGTGAGGTTCCAAAATGAAACTCTTTCTGAGTCTGAGGGGGAAACAGAAACTTAACAGGCAGAAACCAGGAAAGCAGAACCCAGAAATGACTCAGCAGTGCAGGAGAATTCACAGACGTGGGTTGGTCAGTCTTTGGAGGAGGATTTGAATCCTCCAATCGGTGTGCGCGAAAGCCATGACGAAAAGCGTGCAAAGGATTGGCATAAAAGGCAGACATGCGAAGAGCAAGCTGCTGGAAACAACCAATCCTTTGAGCTTGCAATTCCAGCAGAAGAGTCCTTAACTGTGTTGGAAACATCCTCTGTAGCCGGAGGGGAATCAGCGCCAGTGTTTCCTATTGGAGAGGACTTGGATCCTGCAACCGCTGCCACATAGGATCTTCTCCCAGCCAAACCCAGCAACCTCAGCCTCATGTCCAGCCTTGGACCTCTTTGTCACCATTGTGTGCATTCCAGATGTGCTTCCAGCCTTGCTTCAAGCTTCCAGTTGTGTCCAGAGTCTCCAGTCCAGCTTCATCATGCTTCCAGTCCTCAGCCTTGCCCAGAATTGTGGAGTCCTTGGGGCTCTCTGAGCCTTGTTGTTTTCTTGCAGACATTTCATTGCCAGACTAGGCAACATCTTCAGTGCAAAGAGGGAGTGGGCCTTGTTCTCAGTTTATATACCGTGGCTTGCCCTGCTTGTGTTGGTAGTTCAACCCTGAGCTACAAATATTCACTTCGCTTGCCCAGAATCTCCAGTTCAGCCTTGTCGCACTTTTAGCTCCCAGCCTTGTCCAGAGTCTTCAGTACAGCATTGCCGTGCTTTGGACCTCCAGCCTTGTCTAGGATCTCCAGTCCAGTCTAGCCGTGTCTCAGTTGGCCAACGTTGCTCAGGAACTTCACATCCATCTTGTCGTGAACCGGGTTTTCAACCTTGTCTAGAACCTGTGGTCCAGTCCAGTCGTGTTTCAAGCCGTTCGCCTAGTTCAGAACCTCCAGTCCAACCTAGTCGTGTGCCAAGCTTCCAGCCCAGTCCAGAACCTTCAGCAGAATCCAGCCTTGCTTCGAGTTATCAGCCTTGTTCCCAGTCTCCAACCCAGAATATCCAGCCCAGTCTGGAATCTTCAGCCAAGTCCAGCCTTGCTTCGACTTCTCAGCCTTGTTCCGAGTATCCAGCCCAGCCTGAGTCACAGAGCCCAGTCCAGAGCCAAGCCTCATCCAGTGGTTTCAGTTCGGTCTTGCCCAGCTTCCTGGTGTCAGCCTAGTTTGAGTGGTCTTCCAGCTCCTGCCAGCAAATCCTGCTCTGCTGTTTTGCCACAGTCTCCTCCTGCAATCTTACCAGTTTTCTTGTTGTTACCCAGTTGGTCTTGATTGGAACCAGCCTACCTCTTGACCATAAGAACTTATTTATTGTAAATAGTTATTTAATAAAGAGTGGTTTTGATAGTAAACCTGCCTGGCCGCCTCATAGTTGGAACAGGACAGCCAGTTTACTTCCGGGTCCAATTCAAGGTGTTGGTTATCACCTTTAAAGCCCTACATGGTATGGGTCCAGGTAACCTGAGGGACTGTTTCATCCCCATTACATCGACCTGTCCCACCTGGTCAGGCAGAGAGGGCATGTTACGGACCCTGTCCATGAGGGATTGCTGATTGGCAGGGTCCAGAAAGGGAGCCTTCTCTGCCATAGTACCTGCCCTTTGGAACAAGCTACCCCCGGGGGTAAGACAGACTCCCACTCTCCTGGCATTTTGGAAAGGGTTAAAGACCTGGTTCTGCCATCTCGCTTGGGGCGGGAAGGGGGATAGTCAATCCTGGAGGTGGCTAGCACCTTAAAGTGGTTCCTGTGTACTTATGAATTTAAATCAGAACTTTTAATATTGCCATCTTGGATGCTATTTTATATTTATATCTATATTTTTATTTAAGATATCTTGTTTTTATTCTACAGTATTTTAATCTTTTTTAGCTTTATTGTAAACTGCCCAGAGTCCCTCTTTCGAGGGAGATGGGCGGTGACAAAATTTGATAAATAAATAAATAAATAAATTTAGCTTTCTTTACTGTTGGTGGCTCATGAAAGAATCTATTAAAAAAGCTTATCCTTCTTGCCAGCCTATTGTCTTTCTAGTCTATCTCTTTTTTCTACTAGCCTCTTACTCTTATCAAGATCTCCTGTCAGTATAAAGGTTGGTGAGTAGCTTTGGGGAAACTAGGAACAAGGCTATTACAGGTAGTCCTTTCTTAATAACCATTTGTTTAGTGATGGTTCAGACTGAAAAAAACAACTTACAACTGGTCCTCGCACTTATGACTGTTGCAGCATCCTGTGGTCAAGTGATCACTATTTTTGACCTTCCTGGTTGGCTTCTGGCAAACAAAATCAATGGGGAACCATGTGATTTGTTTAGTGACCCATGGTTCGTTTAACACCCTCAGTGATTTGCCTAATGACCACTGCCATAAAGGTCATAAAATCAGGTCAGATTCGCTTAACGACTGCTTCACTTAGCAACTGAAATTCCGGTCCCAGTTGTGGTCGTTAAGCAAGGACTACCTGTAATGAAGGTTTAACCAGGCATTGCCTCAAAGGCAAAGACAGGGCCAAAACTGAAATTTAGTTTGGTGGAGCACTAAATATGTCAGATTAAACCTGGGATTACCTTGGTTCAAGTCCTTTTGGCCACCAAGTTCACTGGTTGATTACCTATTTCTCAATAGCTCTCTGTTTACCTGAGCTTTTGGGGGGTTTGTGAGAAAAATTCAGGAACAGGCGACTTAAAGAGAAGTGCCTTGAAGGAAGAGAGGGATAAAAATGGAAAAGCTAAATAAAGAAGCAGTATTTATTATTGACAGGAACTGGAAAGAGGGATAGTTGAATTCTCTGCCAGTGGGAAGCCAAGTTGAATCAGTGAGCTGAAAGCTGAGAACAGACTTGCATTCTATTTGTTTTGATTTTGAGCAAACACAGCTTGTATTGCAGGCCTTGAATGGATCTGGAGCAGGTCTTTCAAGGAATATCTTAAAATAGGAGTAACTTTGTATATGAGGAAATAAACTTGGTTATTCCCAGGACCTCCTATTTTGAGGTTTAAAAGTATTTAAAAAATAACTTCAGTGAATGCTTTTAAAACAGTTGATTTGTTAGTTGGCTTGCAATGGCTTAAGATACCCATGAATTTTGCTGCAAGAAATTTACTATCCCTACACAATGGTACCTTTTAAGACTCTGCCATAGCAAAAGGGGGCAAGGGAGGCATTAATCTTTCAGCCTTTTTGCAAGAAGCTCTTGCAGTTTTGTTGTGTTAGTAGAGAGTCTGGTGCAACTTTGGTTATTGTTCTGGTGTAATCTCTTAACACCTAAAAATATGACTTGTTCACTTTTTTGGGTGGAGGGCAACTCTGGAGACAAACCATCCCAGAAGATTTGAAACAGAAGGCTGTTTTTTTTTGTTTTGTTTTTATCGCTTATAACATATAAAGATTTCCAGGAGGTTGCAGACCAGTCAACTGGGTTGGCCAAACTTGATTTTTGCCACCATATTCTTGATACTAGATGTCTTGGATCTGGCATTCTTTAATTTGAATATTGGAAGTTTTGCAGCCACAAATGATAGATTGTCTCTTTGATGCTGTTAATTACTATGTAAAAGTAGAAAAACAAGGATTTCTAATCAAGAAAATATATATATTCCTCATAATTTTACTTAGTCTCATGGAAGAGATCCTCATAGAAACCTGATCAAATGAGTGCAGGAAGAGAAGAAAAATCATATCTGCTGATTTCTGGCATGCTCTCTAGGTACATGTACAGCAGTTGCACATGTAGGATAATCAGAAAAACAAATGCATCACTGGGGGAAAAAGAACAAGGAATTGCATAAAATTTGCAAATGCTAATTTATATGTATTGCTGCAGACAGAGTTAGAAGTGCTGTAACTTAAATATGTAATTTCCCCCTCTCCTGAATAAATTACCTGTAAATTGAGGGTATCATTTTACATTGGCTGATAAGAATAGGTGAAGCTGAACAAAGGAGCAAGCGGTTCCAAATGACTGTAGACAATGTTGCTAAGAATTGTGGATGCCTTTGAAGTTTAGGATAGTTTGCAGGGGCATCCATGGTGGGGGTCAAAAAAGTCAAGATGGTGACTGTGTGTGATTGAAGCCTTTTTTATATGCATCACAAAACACGGGGTAGATTGCCATGGCTGCCATCCTGTGTATTTTGCCTCCTTCTAAATGCCCCTGCTTGCTTGGAAGGGTCTAGTTCCTGGTGAATAACTCTTAGCAATTCCTTAAGAAGGATTTCCTCTCTTCTTTCCCCTTACCCAGCCTTTCTCAACTTTTTGACCCTGGAGGAACCCTTGAAATATTTTTCAGGCCTCGGGGAAGCCATGCACATTCAGGCTCAAATAGAGACCAGAAGTTACAAAATCATTATATTTGTTTCATGTGTGGGCCTGTATATCTGCATTAACAGTGTTCTTAATCTAAATGAAATTTACCTCTTTAATGTGAAGTTGCCCAAATTTGAAATAATTTTAAAAATAAATTGTGATCTCCCAGGGAACCCCTAGTGACCTTTCGTGGAACACTGGCTGGGAAACCCTGCCCTTACCTGTTTTCCTCATTGCATCTCATCTCCACCCCATTTTGTTCTCTCTTTTCCCTGTATGTACTGCATGCTTCAGTATGAGAAAGTGGTTTATGTTCATGGGAGAGAATGCTGGGAAGATGCAGATGGGGGATCCATTAATTTTATAAACAGAATATCTCTTTTTTGCAGACAATTATTTTTAATCAGTGGTTTTTGATTGAATTTATACTACATTAGCTTTTTTCCTCAGACTCTGGGCTTGTTTTGGAATGTGGCTTCTGGCAAGTATATCTACACATAGATATGAACACATGCACACATTTATGGGGTGCAAGGACATTTCAGTTGGAGTTGGTAACACTAGATTGGGGAAATTGGGTATTATGGAAGATTTCAGTCTGTGTTTATAAGATTTTTTTTCTCTGCCCTTTCTTGCATCAATCATCTTAAATTCGGGGGCATTTTCCTTTTAGTTAAATGCTGTGGCAGTACAATATATCTGAGTATGTGGGGAGTAGACTGTTATCAGGGCTTCCTATAGGTCTGATCAGGGAGTAGCAAGAGATGGTCAACTTCTGCTCCCTCCTGTTTTCCCTTCTTGTGGTTCTTCTTGTCCAACAAGGAAGTGGACAAGAAAATTTTTCCAACTCTCAAAAAGGTAATTACCCCCTTTAGGGAAGTTTATAGAGCTGTCTGCAGGTCATGATAATCTTCTCATTCCACTCACTGTATATGTGATTTTATTCCTATAGAAAGAACTGGAGTGATATGATTAGGGGAGACTTGTAGATCTGTAAGTTTCATTCTGCACCAGCAGCTGAAACAGCATTGAGATGGTTCATGGTCTCTGTCCAGAGTGCCTGGACCTCCAATCCTTAAAATAGTTGCTTTGTTGTTCCCACTGACACTCTTCTACTTCCAGGCAGGGAATGAAATCTTGCCCTTACCATTCTGAGGCAGGAACATTTATGCAGAACAAATGGACGGGCCATCCTCTTTGACATCTAATGAGGATTTGCCCATCCGGCATTCTGATCCATCAAAGGATGCTTTCCAAGTTGGCACCATGCTTCTTGAATTATGTATACTTACATGACTGATTATGGAAGGGGAGAGACAGGCAGTTAAATTTGAAGGCTGGGTCATTGCCTTTCTGTATGTGGCAGGGTGACACCTACCTGTAAGTCACTCTTTGATCGTAATGCAATGGGATGAGCTTGCCATGGTGTATTTAGACTTGAGTTGGTAGAAAGATTCTGACAAGGAGTGGGCAGGGAGGCGGGGAAGAATACTCCGCGAGACCCTTTGCAATGATAAATAATGTGTCAGGATGGTATTTTTGCCTTCAGCCTTTCTGACAATCCATGCACTACAATTCTCTTTTCATTCTAGAACAACAATTCCAGGAATGTTTGTGACTCCATGATGGGTGGGGGGAAGACAGAGACCAGTCAAAAGATCTGGAAATAAGGAATAGGATAAGGAAAAGCCACCCTTTTGTGAAATCCAATAGAAAGGCATCCCATTTTTAGCCTTCAGTTAGAAAGCACATTTCAATCATATTAATGGTTGGTGGCTGTTGGTACTGAGTGGGTTTGGAGGCATTAAAGGCTAGAGAGAAATTGTTAGCAATTTAAGCATGGCTAGTGAAAGAGACAGATGTCTGAATGTGGCAGCTAAGTGTTCATGATGGGTGGGGTGGGATAAGGCTCTTTTCAAGAACAGTATGGTAAACCATAATGCTTGCACACTGCTTTATGCTTAGCTTGTTGATTTGTAAATAAAATGTCATAAGACATTCCAATCTGATCTTCTGGTGTCACTAGTGAAAACTAGGGAAGAAGCATGGAAGGGACGATTATAGGATTTCTCCCAGAGCTGAAATTGCATCCCAAGTCCATTCTTTTTTTTTTTTTTTTTTTACTAAAAAGTGCATTTGATGAAGACCACAGTAGGTTTTCCATTATGGCAATGGAGTCCTCCTGTAGTGGACAATAAAGATTGTCTCTGTCAAGCCTTATGTTGATGGGGCAAGTTTACAGAACAGATCAACATGTGATACGTTTTATATCAGTTATACCATTTCCTAAGACATTCCATTCTCTCCTTCCTTTCCTACCTGTTTCTCTTGCCCATTTCAACATCCTTTGTCTGTTGGGTATGCTTAGTCATTCTCAAGCAGTTTTGAAGACCACTTCTTTAAGGATTTATCAATTTTTAAAATATATTTCTGCAAATCGGGAGGTCCCCCTGAGCCTGTTGCTAGAGCGCTTGGGGAGACATCATCATTAAAGCTGAATAGGAATTCATATTTAAAGAATGAGTTTAATGGTAATATCCAAGAGGGGCAGGATAATCTCAATCCATAACCTAGAAGCAATTTTTGAGGGGGAGTTGCTACTGCAGAAAAGGGCTGCAATATCTTTTGAAATTGTCTTTGATAGCACCCATGGGAGACATTTCCCAACTGCTGAGGAGGGGGGGTAGGGGAAGGTGTGTGTTCACATCTGGAAAAGGTTAAGTAAGCCACTCCTCTATGCTGCAGGTAAGGTTTGGAAATAGGCTTCCTCTGATTTCAAGGGAGTTTTCCAAATCTAAGAGCAGCATGACAGAATCATTATTTGTATGTGTGTGTGTTTGAAAAACCATGCGGGGTAAATTTATCTACTGCTAGCACTGAAGTCCCCTTCCTTGAGCACCTTCCAGTGCTGGAACCTTGCTCCAAGAATTGGTCAATGAATCAATGAAGCCCTTGAAACAAAAATATTATGTGTGGAACCTCAAGTGTAAGATGCTAATAAACTCAGTCTCCAAGTGCCAGCCTTGATATCATCCATGCACAAGAGGGAAATATGTGTTGCCCTGACGAACCTCTAAGTTTGCAAATGCACAGAGATAAAAGCATAGCCAACAATGTCAGGGGAGGGGGAAACAATCATATATGAATTGAGCGTGCTCAATGGATGCAGAATGTTGAATATTTATTGGATGCAAAAACAAGCAGGAGGGTTAGAAGGAAGAAAATGGAATGGAGGTTCCTAGAAAAGGTCATGGCTGTCTGAAAGATTGGAATTCTAAACTATCTCATGTTGCAACATTTCGTTGCAGGTCCCACCCCTTCCTAAGCTCCAACATTTGTGAGGCTTTTGTTGGTGGGGGTGGGGGAAGAGGTTGGATAAGCTGCTGAATCTCTGAAGGAGATTCTTTCTTTCTCTGTAGCAGTATAGATTAATGAATTAAAATCAAGTCATTGCTTGCATACAAGTGAAAAGAACTAGTTAATCTGATTTCCACCATTCATGTCTAACCTCTCTCCCACCCACCTCTGTTGGAAGGTAGGTCAAGAAGGCATGGTCACTTCCGCTTTAATTGATTGGATTACTTGTGAACTTATCTTTAGCTGCTTCAAAGGAAAGGAAACAGCAAGGGAGAGAAAGATCCTGTGCTGAAATTAGGCTGTGATCCACAGACTTTTGCTAACACAGAAGCATTTATTTCCTATTACAAATACAGAGCTGTTTGGAAAAGAACTAGCTACTGCTGTTGGCTTTTACATCCATTTTATTTATTTAAAAGAATGTATGTGGTGGCTTTGAAAACGAAAGTGTTCCTGAGGCAGTTAGTAGTAGCTACCAATCTTCCTAAGCAGGGGTGGGGACTACTTGCCACCCTCTGACTAATTTCATGCGTTCCTTGGCCTAATTTCAAAAATTCTCAGCAATAAATCCATTCGGGCTGTTTCTAAGAGTCCTTTGTTCCTTCCTGGCAGCCTGTAAGAGAAAAGAGAGTGTCAGAAGGAAAAAAAAAAACCCACAGATGACAGACAGAGCCCATTTCCTCACAAGTGATTTATAGCATTTTATGCTGCCATTCAGCCATCATAGTGGTAATATAAAACTGTCTTCATTATTGATATATTGGCACAGCAGTAGTTGGACAAAGCTATAAGACGTCAGTCTATACATCACAAGGAAGGAAATGGGTGTCTGCATGCAGTTGGGGCTCTGGCCCCGCCCCCCAGTGGCTACAGACCTCCCTCCCGCCCCCGCCCCCCCCCCCCGGCAAAGTTATTTATTTTTTTATTTGTGAGATTCGTAAAGCTGCCCCTTTCACAATGGGTGACTCTGGTTGGTGTACAACTATAAACATTTTTAAAGGAAGAAAAGAAAGAAAGAAAGAAAGAAAGAAAGAAAAAGGAAGGAAGGAAGGAAGAAGGAAGGAAGGAAGGAAGGAAATAAATGAGTATTATACAAAACCAAAACAAGAAAATTAAAACAACATATAATCAACACATTATCGAAGCTGGCAATAATAATATTCACTGTCATGGCAGAATGGGCTCTGTTATCCTGGTCCAGCTCACAGGAGAGAAGATGGGCCTTTACAGCTCTTTGGAAAGCTAATGTGGTTGGGGCCACCCAAACCTGGACTGAGGGAGAGATCATTTCAATGGGCAGGCACAGTATCAGAGAAGGCACCTTGGGTGGCATTGCTTCAAAGAAGGGACCTGGAGCATGGCCACCCCATGCAACCCCATGGGACAGGTAGAGACTACTGGAGAGAGGTGCCCGCAGCAGGAAACTGGTTGTCCACCCCTAATCTCAAGACTTTTAGATCAGCAGGGCAGATTTCAGATTGTGGGTTGAACTTTTACCCTTCTAGACATAAACTTTGGATGTTCAGTCCAACATGGGAGGGGCAGTATAACCCTCAAGTTCTACCAGCACTGTAATTGAAGAGGTAGTCTTAAACGGTAGCATGACTGTCTGCAACTGGAGCTCTATATATGTCGCTTCCACGTGACCTGGAACCCTTATAGGGTTGTTTAGATTCTGCCTTGGAATGCATAGTCTGTCAGTCTGGCTTTAATCCATATCCTGCCTTTTCTCCAGGAGGTCAAGGCAGCGTATATGGGGATCTCCCTTTATTTTATCTTCACAACAACAATCCTGAGAGAGAGGTTGGGCTAAGAGAGACAGACTGGACTTCAGTCCCCCAATGAGCTTCTGTGGCTGGAACCTGTGTCATTCACCTCTCGTCCAGGACCTTCACCACTGTACCCACTAATTTTAGCAGTATGTATTATCACCACATGACCACAGAAGTGTCTATGGACAAATGCCGGCTCTTCGGCTTTGAAACGGAGATGAGCACCGCCCCCTAGAGTCGGACACAACTGGACTTAATGTCAAGGGAAACCTTTATTATCACTACAGATAACCAAAGTGTGAGCGTGGAGACCATCTGCTCAGGAATGTTACTTCTTCCCATGTTGACTGGGTAGTGTCCGGCTTCCTGACAAATCAGGCGAGTCTTTGAGAAATTTCTTCTATAGATGGGAATGTGTCCTACTTCACATGGTTAAAGCATGGTGACCCAGCCATGCTCTCTATGAGGACCTTTTGGCTCATTCTATTGAAAGAGGGAACCTGGATATCTGCCTTACAGCTCTACCCTTGATGGAACCACTGTCTAGGTCAGTGTTTCTCAACCTTGGCAACTTTTAAGATCCCATACTTCTTAAAGTTGTAGCTGGCTGGGGAATTCTGGGAGTTGAAGTCCACCCATCTTAAAGTTGCCAAGGTTGAGAAACACTGGTCTAGGTTATTATAGGATGTTATTGACTGAGTTTGCCACAGCAAAGCATTTACTTCTTTCTTCTCTTCAACCTATCACATTGCTATTCCCACTTGATGTATTGCTTCCATGTTTTTCTCTTTGCAGTGGCATTCATGTTCCATCATTCCAACTACCACTGTTACTTACCTCAAACTTCCATGCCTAAAATCATGGGTTCATCCATTATGCCCAAAAGTTTATTTAGATTTTACTCTGCTTGAACTGTGGCATAGCTTCTCACCAAAGCATCTTGGGCACTGTAGATTGACAAGAGGCCTATTAAACCCTTTGTCGCATTCCCACCCCTGACTTCCCCAAATTCCATCCCTATTATTTTGAAATTCATCAAACGAGGTTGGTAGCCCTTTTTGTTTCCTGAATTTTTTTGAAAATCACCCCGTTTACTCTTTATTGCAGTGTTTCTCAACCTTGGCATGATGGCTGGGGAATTCTGGGAGTTGAAGTCCACACATCTTAAAGTTACCAAGGTTGAGAAATGCTGCTTTATTGTGTTCTAATGAGATTTCTCTATACCGAAAAACATTTCCTTCAATCTGTACGTCTTGCTGCATAAATAAAATCTCTGGGCAGGAAGAGGAAGTTTATATAGAAACAACAAATGAAGGGCAGGGACTGATCCCATACTTTCCACTGTTTCATGAAGGAACATGTTTATGGCACGTTGATTCTCTCTGACCAAGGATGGCTGCTAGACATCTCTCCCTTATTTTCCTCTACTACATGACAGAAGGCATTCTTCCACTTCTGCATACCATGTTCATTCTTTCATCCTGCCTGACACCAGCTGAAAAGCTTGTGGATATTTATCCTTTTGATTATGGGTAAACTACAAAAACAAAATGGTTGTACAACAGGTTGAATAGTTTACGAACAAAGCAGCAGGCATGGTTATGCACAGCACATTAACACTTGGCATGTGCATGAATGCTAAAACAATCCTTTTTTTAGTAGCTAGAAAATATTATTATTAAATAATAGAATACAAAGGAAAGTAAGAAAAAATATAGTGGAACAAAAGAATAACTACTAAATATAGCTTTAAAAAAGCATAGTGAGAAAGCTTTCTAGTAACACATCTTCCCCATTCCTTCCATTTGTGTCCCCAGCTGCTAACCACAGTTTAAATATTTCTACTTTACACTGAACATTAATGATTGTTATTAGTTTCTGTTTAAGTCCTGGAAACCACATTCCCTATGTCAAAAGCAGCCTTGCTGTGTAATGTATTGTATATAAGGGAGCCATTCCTGCTTGCATTTGTTTAAACTTCTATTATAGATAATGTCCTGTCAATTTTCACATTACAGCATATTCTCCAATTTTGTTCTCTCAGTCAGCAAAGTGTCTTTTTTCTAGTGTTCCACCAGATTTGTTCTTGCTTCTGTCAACATATATCTTAGTAAATTAAGGTATTTTTCATTTATGTTTCCTGGAATTATATCTAGTAAAAAATATCTGTGGTTTCAGGTCAAATTTTATTTTTAGGCTATTTTGAATATTTAGATGTATTTCTTTCTGATGCTTTTGAATTTTTTCTACATGACCATCACATGTGGTAATATGTTCCTTCTTTGTTGTAGCATTTCCAACATTTATTGTTGTATGTTTTGTCTATCTTGGCAATCACTGATGGAGTGAATCTTTTGTCATCTCACAATTTAAGGGAAAATTGATACAAAATGTTCTACAGATGGTACATATCTGTAGAACATTTTGTATCAATTGTCCCTTAAATTGTAGTTTGGAGTAAATTTTACTGATTTTTCCCATAACTCTTCCCATTGATCCACTGTGATTGCTTCTCTCAAATTTTGCATCCATTTTACCATACAGTTTTTAATTTGTTCTGTCTCTGTATAATATCTCAATCTCAACAACAGTTTCTAAATGTGTCCTAATACAGTAGATGATCTTGAAAATTTTGTATAAGCATGTCAAATTCTATCATGTTCCTCCTCCTTCTTTTGAGATCACTTTTTCTTCATTTGCAGATATATTAACTATGGTAGATTCCTTCCTTCACTGAGCAAGTCCTGTTGCGTCTTTAATCTGTTTTCTGAATCTGAATATGTCATGTTGGCATATGTAATTAAGTCTTTTTACTATAATTTTCCTTGACAATATTTATTTATCAAATTTTTATCACCACCCATCTCCCCCCACCATGATGCTGATGGTGTGATTGTTGGATTTATCCTTGCTTTTAGAAGATTCCAAATTTTTAACAAACTTTTTCTTATAATATGCCCTTTCAGATTCTTCTTCTTTTACTTTTTTGTACCATAAATACCTGCAGAGTCCATTAGCTAGGCCTGCTCCTTCTGTTATTGGTGTTCTGCTATTCGGAGATTTTATCCATTCTGTTATCCACAATAGGCAACTTGCTTTATAATACAGTATAAAATTGGATATGCTAGTCCACCTCTTTCTTTTGGATCTTTCAAAATTTTGAATCTTACTCGTTTTTTTTCTTGCTCCATATAAATCTATTAATTGTTTTTGCCAGTCCTGCAGATTTTTATCTGAAATTGGAATCAGTGCCACTTGGAATAGAAAATCCATCTTGGCTAGTACATTCATTTTTCTTATCACAATAAATCCTAACCAGGAAATTATAATTTTTTCTACCTTTCAAGAGCTTTTTTTTCTCATAATATGTTGTAATTGTTTTGAAATATGTCTTTATTGCATCCTGTCAAATGGAGTCCTAGATATTTCACTGAATCTTTTGTCATCTCACAGCTGGTCAATGCTAAAGCAATCTTCTATGCACTTGTGTTCATTTGTGCAGCTCAAAAGTAGATACAGTTTGCATCCAATCTGTATATGCTGTGATGGATATTTCGATGCAACTTAGGAACATGTATTCTCATTAGAAATAATTATAAGAGGTTTCTGAGTGATGAGATGTTTGTTACATAAAATCTCTATCTGTGTATGTTAATTCATTTTATATATGACAAATTAGAAGTAATGTCAGTAATTAATATAGCTGTATCATACTTTGCCCCCATGACTATGTGGCCATTGTGTCTCCTCTGTCTGCTGTCCAAATATTAACTGTTGATGGGCAACTTCAAGCCCAGTGATCTTCCTTTGTATCTTAATCTTGAAGAGCTTTGAATAGATGGTTTCTCGAATAAAGGGCTGTTTGCTGTAAACAGGGTCTAATGGCTACCCTGAACATTTCACTGGGGATTATGAGAAATTAAATTGGCTGCTCAGTTTGGCTGCAGCTGAGTAAGACTATAATTAAGAGTCCAGGGTTGTCCATACCAAGAATCCTTCAAGGTCCTTGAGAGGGAAGGACCACTATTTAGAATTCACAGTAGTTAAGAAATTGATTAAATAAACTCTAATCAATAGTTAATTGATGGGACATTGGAAAAGAGTTTAGACTTTTTCTCTTCCAGGTTTATCTTTTAGTAAATTATTCCTAGTTACCCTTCTGGCTTTGCTTGTTTTGTTTTGTTTATTTATTTATTTGATTTCTATAGCCATCCATCTCATTTTATTTTATTTATTTTATTTTTTCCCTTAATGTTGTAGATGTTACAGGATGAGAAATGCTTAATGTAATCCTTAAATTCTGTGTATCTTTCCCATGAGATTGATCATGTGCAACAGTGTCAGAACATTTGGCTGTAAATCAAAACATCCCAGTATGACACCAAGGATGCTAATAGATTCCCCCTGGCACCAATCAGGGTTCCTGTCCTCCCTGACCTTTTAGATTTTTCAAGCATTTTTAATTCTAGAAAATGTGAAACTGCTATTCCACAAAGCAAAGTGTCACCCTCTAACATACATTTTTTAGAAAATAAAAGTAATGAGTAGCTGCACCCCAATGCTTTGTTTGGAAGTGGACCTACCTGCCCAGAAAAAGGACAAAGTTAAGCAAGATTTATAGGAAGTGTCTTGCAGAAACAGGTTGATGCGTTAGGTAGCATTCTGATAAAGTGGTGTTTGGCAACTGGTTATGTTCCCATGGCAGCCATTTTGAAAATGGCAACTTTCCCCAGCAGCCATTTTACGAAAGCACCTACAACATGTTACCAACATTCAAGTGTACACAACAGCTTGAAAACTTTGGGCTCCCCTTCTATAAACAATGGACATTATGATATATTCTAGACAGAAGCTATATGTTCATAAATACTGTTGTGGGCAGATTTCCTGCATAAAATGATACTTATACATCTATTACCTAGCTGCACAGAAGTATCCTAAAAGTTCAGATGGGAACAGGGGCTAAGAAAGCATTTTAATCACTCATGACAATGTTGGGATTCTATGAAGCCATTCCAATATCCATTGATCTGAACATACTAAACCAGTGAGTGAAGTTTGGTGGTGAAGTTTGGTGACTAAATGACCTGTAACTTATCCTGGTCTATAGTTTGTTTTTGTGAGGAACTTCAGTGTCAAGATCCATACTATACTATGGGAAATTGTTAAAAGACTGTATTCCTCAGAGATGAGTAGTATTCCTTAAGTAACTTTGAATATTAGCAGCATAATGGCCTGAAAGCTGGCATCTTGTCATAGTCAAATTTGATAGCACAGATTTTTGGAACTAGCAGCAGCCAGGATTGGTTGGCCTTGGCATTTTGGACACCACATAGAAAACACCTGGCTGTAGCTTTTGGGGACTAGATTTGATTTCGCACAACCTTCCATAGGACCTTCCTCATCAGACTGTCTCGGTCCTCCTGGAATTCTTCAGTAGTATCTGAGCATAAAGATGAAATTTCTCTCACGTCAAGCTCAGTTTTTGGTGACTGAGCATGTCTGTGTCGTTTCCTTGGCAACAATATGGAAGTGGTTTGCCATCATTTTCTTTTGACTCTTCAGGTCTGGGGTTTTCTTGTAAGGTCCTATGTTGGCTTCTTGAATTATGATGTCACATGGTTTCTAAGACTTTGGATGGGGCTCTGCCCAGTTCAGTTTTATCTTCAGCATTGTCATGGAAACTCATTAAAATGGGAGGGAAATAAACAAACTGACGAAGAAGTTGAGATGATAAAAGTACCCTTTAGAAGAAGTACTGATAATTGCAAGTTGAATTCCTGTTGGTGAGAGGCGAAGCACTAACTGCTCCATTTCCCCTTTGCAAAGTCTGGGTCACTAGCATGTTCCTTTCATTTCTGCTTCAGCCACACCTCATAGATCCAATTTTCCTTGGGCATTGTTGTTATCATGCCTCCCTCTTGCATTGATTTATTAACTGGTGCAGGGCTGTTAAATAATGGAAACAAAAGCCTGGGGAGTCATTATTAATGTTTAAGACATTCATTTCACACTGGAAGACTTCTCCCTCTTTCTAACAATTTACAAGCCTTCTCCCCTCGCTCGCTGCCCCCCCCCATCCCCAGGCCCTGCGTTTTGGCTCCCAAGGGGGCAACAGGAAAGGGAAACATGGTATTTCACGGTCATTAGCACAGGGAGAAAGTCCTGGGAGAAATTCTTGAAATGTCATATTCCTTTGAAGGAGAACATAAGAATGCAAAAAGTTCTTGCTGATTAGACCAAAGGCCTGTTTAGTCCAGCATTCAGTTCATACAGTAACCAATCAGTCACCTATGGAGAGCTCTCAAGCAGGACATGAGGAAAAAAGTATTCATTTCCCTACAACTTGTATTGAGAAGTGTCCTACCTCTCAGACTGGGGTTAATAAATAACTATTATGACTAGTAGCTATTGATACCTTTATTCTCCATCGGTTGTCAAATCTCCCTTTAAGTCCTTCATTGGTGGCCATCGCTACAGACGGTAGAAGCAGATTTCCTAGTTTAGATACATGCTGAAAGAGCCTTTCTTTTCTCTCTCCTGAATGAGAAGAGGTTGATCCCCTTCCATAAGAATGACACATCAGAAGAGATGACTTCATCACGAGCCTGCCCGTTTTTCCTAAAACATATGGCAGTTCTGATACACAGATGGATTTTTTTTTAAAGGGGCAGAATCAAGCATTGATTATTTCTTGAAAAAACTTTATGGCAAGCTGGGCTATCAGTGGGTAGTAGAATTAATGGCTGTATATCATCAGGAGCAGCAAACCTTGAATTACATTAAGCTTTTGAGCAACAAAGAAAGAAGGTTAAGAACTTTAAATCCTATTTGTAAGTTTCTTGGATGCCACTCATCAGCCCCTCTATGACACATAGTGCTGGACTGGCCTTTGGCTTGATCCAGGAGAGCTCATCTTATATTCTTAAACTCCATCTCAATGGGCCTAGAAAGAATCCTGCGTTCACTTGAAATGATCCACAGGTGTGGAGTTCTTGGTGCTCTCTGAGCTTGTTTGCTTGAGGACATTTCATTACCCACCAGGTAACATCATCAGTGTGTGAGTGGGGCTTGCTGCCTGTTTATATATATGCAGTAGCTTGCCCTGCCAGTTTTGGTGGGCGTGTAGTTTCCTCCTTGGTGGTTCCTTAATTAGAGTATTGTTTTCTGCCCAATTGTTTGTCTGGTGCTGATCCCTGCTTATCTGACTGTTGGCTGCTGGAGGGGATGTGTTCCAGTCTTTTTGTTTCCTTCCTAGGTTTTTTATTGTCTCTTTTCAATTGTGTGTAAATGTGGTTTATCTCTATGTGTCTATTGATGGCTGATTTGTCATGATCTACCAGTCTTGGTAAGGTGTAATTGGAATGCTTTCAAACTCCTTCCATCTTCTATTCTAACATTGTGATTAAATTGTCTGGAGTCATCTGGAATACTGTGGAGCACATAGGTGGGCTATAAATCTTTAAAATAAATTAAGAGCAACCTTTTTTTCTCTCCACTAAGCTTTGATTAATTAATTGCAGGAGGAATTCCAGATATCTCAGAAGCTTATATACTGTTCTGTGACTTTCCAGTTAGGCGAATAAAGAGATTGCTTCGTAATATGGATTTTGGAAATGTTCTTCTGGCCAATATAATTGTTCAATAAGCCATTATGTAAACATATGCAAATGCCAGTGCAAACCCGGGTTTCTGTCTCCCCATGACCTCAGAGCACACAGGGTGCACACATTCTCTCTGTCCAGCCTAGGTCACTGGGTGATCGTTGTGGGGATAAAATTAGGCTAGAGAGCCATACATGTCACCTTTTGCTCCTAGAGAAAAAGGGGGATAGACATAAAATAAATAAATTGCACCCTGAGTCAATGCCTCTATGTATTCTTCTGCTCATCATTCTTTAATAAAAGATGTTTTGTAGAGAAAGAAATGAACCCGGCACTCCCCGTGGTTTACGGAGGAGCTGAGGTTTCTGAAGAGGGTTAGGAGACGCCTAGAGCACCGCTGGAGGAAGACAAAGACTGAATTCGACCGAACACAGGTAAAAGCTGCCATTGTGGCCTACCTTGTGGCGATAAAAGTGGCGAAACATCAATATTTCTCCGCTCTTATTGCATCTGCAGAATGCCGCCCGATAGCCCTGTTTAAGATCACTCGATCCCTTTTGGGGAAGGAGGGTTCAGCGACCCACCTACAGGGCTGTGCAGAGGAATTTGCTGAGCATCTGCAGGACAAAACCGCTCGGATACGCTCCAAGTTGGACTCCAGGTGTGAGGCGTGGTCTGGAGAGATACCAGGGGAACAGGCTTACCCAGTTATCTGGGAGCAGTTTGATCCTGTTGGACCTGAGGAAGTGGACAGGATCCTACGGACAGTAAATGCCACCTCATGCCATCTAGACCTGTGTCCGTCCTAGCTAGTAAAAGCAGGCCGGGAGGTCACATGTGGTTGGGTCCATGCGATGGTTAATACATCCTTGGGAGAGGGGGTGTTTCCTGCGGCCTTTAAAGAGGCGTTGGTACACCCCCTCCTCAAGAAGCCATTGCTAGACCCTACTGTCCTGGACAATTTTCGTCCAGTCTCCCACCTCCCCTTTCTGGGGAAGGTGGTTGAGAAAGTGGTGGCTTTGCAGCTCCAGAGAGTCCTGGAGGAAACGGATTATCTAGACCTGTTTCAGTCAGGTTTTAGGCCCGGTTATGGGATGGAAACGGCATTGGTCGTACTTATGGATGATCTCTGGCGGGAGCGGGATGGAGGCAGTGCATCCATCCTTGCTCTCCTTGATCTCTCAGCAGCCTTCGATACCATCGACCATGGTATCCTTTTGGGGCAGCTCAGGGAGTTGCGGGTGGGCAGCATAGTCTTACGCTGGTTCACCTCCTTCCTCCAGGGCCAATCCCAGTCGGTGTTGATAGGGGAAGAGATATCGGCCCCATGGCCCCTTCTTTGTGGGGTGCCACAGGGATCAGTACTCTCCCCTCTCCTTTTTAACATCTACATGAAACTGCTGGGTGAGATCATCCGTCACCATGGGATGAGGTATCATCAGTATGCTGATGATACTCAATTGTATATCTCCATCCCGGGTGAAGTAAGTGATGCCGTGCCCACCCTCTCCGAGGGTCTGGGGGCTGTGGGGGCCCGGATGGGGAACAACAGGCTTCAACTGAACCCTGGTAAGACCGAGTGGCTGTGGGTTAATGATTCTTCTGTATCCAGGACATTAACATGTCTAGTTCTGTATGGGGTTGCACTGCCCCAGACAGACCCGGTGTGTAACTTGGGGGTCTTCCTGGACTCATGGCTCCTGCTCGAAGAGCAGGTGGCAGCCGTGGCCAGGAGAGCCTTTGTGCAGCTACGTGCTGTGCACCAGTTAGGCCCCTTCCTGGACCAGGAGGCCCTTCGAACAGTCACTCATGCCCTTGTTATCTCTCAGATAGACTATTGCCATGCACTCTACATGGGGCTACCCTTGAAAAGTATCTGGAAGCTTCAGCTGGCCCAGAATGCAGCCGCACGAGCTGTTTTTGGTGCCCCCAGAAGGGCACATGTAACACCACTGCTGCGCAAGCTGCATTGGGTACCAGTTTGCTTCCGGGTCCAATTCAAGGTGTTGGTTATCACCTTTAAAGCCCTACATGGCATGGGGCCAGGTTACCTGAGGGACCGCCTCTTCCCTATTACATCAACCCGTCCCACCCGATCATGCAGAGAGGGCATGCTATGGACCCCGACTGTAAAAGAATTTCATCTGGCGGGGTCTAGGAAGCGGGCCTTCTCTGCAGTAGCTCCCGCCCTGTGGAACATGCTGCCCCTGGAGGTGAGATTGGCCCCATCACTCCTGGTCTTTCGGTGGAGTCTGAAGACCTGGTTCTGCTGCCTCACTTGGGGTGGAGAGGGGAATAGAGCTACATGGGGATGGTTGTTATGGACTACTCCTCCCACACTTGGACTGTTTTAGATTCTTCACCACTTGGATTTTTTATTTATATTTATATTATTTTTTACCGTATTTTACTTTTTGTATTATTGTGATGGTTTTAATCAATTGTTGTAAACTGCCCAGAGTCCTCTGACAGGAGGAGATGGGCGGGGATAAATTAGATAGATAGATAAATTAGATTAGATATTAGATAGATAAATAAATAAATAAAATTTCATTTGTTTATTTATTTATTTATTTAGTATATGGCAATCCATCTTAAGCAAATAACTCTGGGCAGCTAACAGAAAAACCTGGATAAAATAACACAATTCAATAACCGTAAGGCAACACAAAATCTAAAATAATAGTATCTAAGGCTCCTAGCAAAACTGTCTCACAATACAGAACAGACCATACATCCTGGGCTCCACTAACATCCTGACAGCTGCACCCAAGGAAAAATACAGGTCTTCAAGGCTTCCCAGAAGACCAACAGGGTTGAGGCCATCCAAATCTCAGGATGTTCCATATAATTCCATAATATGGCTGAGATGGTGGGACATAGTCTACTCAGAGGTGTTATCTCCATTAGCCGACAACTGAGTTTTGAGCATACCCAGCAGCAACAGATCTGGCCAGCAAGACCTCACATGCTCAGAGATGACTTCTTATGGTGTGTTTGTGTGTGTGTGAGAGAGAGATACCTCATTCTATTCAGCTCTCTGGACAGGAGAGGCAGCACTCTACTTTGTCCCCAGTGCTTCTGGGCTGGCATCCCAGGTACCTTAACCCTTCTAAGTATCCCACATCCCACCAAAGGTGGAGTGAAAAAGCATCCTGTCCTTTGCAGTGAGCCAGTTCCCATTCACAGGCCATGAAAGAAGCCAGATCATTGCCTGTTTAGTACTTTTAAAAAATATAACAACCAATTTGCATGAACTGGACTGAACCACCTAAATATTACAACTGTAGGGCACCAGCTTGGGAAAGGCTGTTTTAGAGCATTGGAATTTAATCCCCATTCAAATCCCTGTTGAGCCATGAAGATCCCTGGAGCTACATCTTTTTCAACCCTATTGTCTAAAAGTGTTACCAGTTATAGCTGGAAGTGGAGAATTCTGAATGCTGTCTTGAGCTTTTTGAAGGAAAGTGGCAATGCAAATTTCAAACAGAGTTCATTATTATTTTCCTTCCTTTTTATATAACGTGTAGACCTATACCCACATGTACAACTGTCCTGTCACATCAAACTTGGCCTTCACTCTGACCTTTGTGCCTTTCGTTCTCTGAGACAACATGGTATCCTCACAAACGTGTTTTGGGCTGTCTTCAGCACCACTAGAGAGCTAAGAGAAACAGATGAGCTTAGGAGATCTTACCGTTGATTCTGTTCTCCATTCCTCACTCCATCTAATGGCAGAGCTATCTAATGCCTACCCAGTGGCCACTTCCTGTTTTTCAAAAGAAATAAAAAGGATATAAGAAGATTGAAATGGGCATCCAATGTCCAGGCACCTTGGTGTGAGGATGCGGCATCAGTGTGAAGGCAGCTCCAGATTGCTCTGATTCTACAACATTGGCTCTGTGAGAGACCAGCCAAGTTATTTCTGATTCAGCTGTGGTGAATTTGAAAGCCCAGCCAGGCCAGCCTTTTCTTTTGCAATGCTTTGAAATGCTGAGCTTGTGGGTAATCTGGTTTCCCCATTGTCAGGAACTCTTACCTCACCTCACCTCCTTCCAGCTCCTGAACTCAAGACAACCATTACTCTCTCACGCCACCCATCCCCACCCCAACTACACATTCAGCTTCAGTTCTGAGGGAACTTCCATGTTAAGGCGCTGGCCCTTTCAAGCTGGTCCCTGCAGAGGAGAAAGGGTAAACAGAACCGTTTGTCAGTTGCACCTTTGCTTGCTTTACCTGGATTCCTTGCACTCTAGAAAAGTTGCAAGAACCTGCAAACAATCAAAATAGCCTGGATCAATCCTAGCTTTCTCCCATTTTTGCCATTGTAGTCACAATATCTATGGCTAGAGGTATTGCAAAAAGGGCTGGAATGTCAACACGTTACATTTTATGGTTCATGGTGGCTTTTAAACAGCATCCGATGGCAAGTTTGCAGCAGGATAGCTTCCTCTCATAGCAACTGCTTAGATTGCTTTGCAAACGTCCAACAAAAGCACACAGTATGTACTGAGAAAAACAGGAGGGAGGCACTAAATTCCTTTTCCTTTCCATCTGGTTGCCATCCCTGAAGTCAGCTAGGCCTGATCTGTAGCAAGCCCCCAAAGAGAAGGGACTGGAGATAAGTAAAAGAAATAGAAATCTGAATAAATCAGTGCAATAACTACATCAAATGCAACACATTGTTTTGCTTCAACCCCCCACCCCATTATGTTTTAAAAAGTGTGACCTGTTTCTCCAAGAAATGCATACATGGTTTAATTTCAGTTTTTATGGCTAGTTTTAAGGTTGCATAATTGTGTTCCCTTCAACGGCTGACTCCCTTGAGAAAGAGATGACTAATGCTCCTTCCTTGTTTGCATAAAGGAAAACCCAGGAACACTTGGCATAAAAGCATATTTTACAGTGCAAAGTAATAGATGTGGCTTGGTAAATGATGAGGAAGATAATACAATTTCGGTTTTGCCCAATTTTTCATGAAACTGCGCAGGTTTCACCACAAGGGGCAGATCTGTCATTCTTCTCCTATAATTCATCTCTTTCTCTCTCTCTTTATATTTATATTTCCCAACTCACTGATTCCTCAGAATACATTAGTAATTCTTAAGAGAAAACAGCTTGTATGTGGTGAAGAATAAATTAATTAAATAATTTAAGGCTACTGGGAGCTCCTGCATGGCTGCTTGCTGCATCTCTGGATGATATAGGGCTGCTCTGTGTTTGCCTTCTTTTACTGAGTACTGTAAGCATGTTCAAAAAAATTACTTACAATAGAAGCAGAGGTCTATCGAGCCCAGCCACAGCAGAAGTAAAAGAAATCTTCAGAGAAAATGAAATCCTTTAGAGAAGGAAAGCAAATAACCACGCAGCTGAATGAGGAATGAACAATCTCCTAACCCCAGAACCCGTATGGGAACAGAGTATCATGGAGAAATTCCTCAGTGACTGGCTGGTACTCTGGCTGGCAGAACCTCATGCTGCAATAGGTAGTAACGGATCCTACTTTATTTGGGGCCCTTCCGGTGTGCAATGTTCTCCTAGCACTATTGATCAATAGTCATTGGCCCTGTTCCCACAATTCACTTAACCTGGTCAGCTGTCAATCCATCCAATGTTACTTACCAGTAGTTCTGGCAGCACACAATCACATGAACTAGAACAAAATAAATCACCACTTTAGGAACACAGAACCCCTGCCCACTTCATCTAGGAACTCTTTTGCCAAAGAGTACCGGCACAGCTTTATGACGTCACTAGCCCTTCCTTATTGGCCAGGCAATCAGAGATTGGGTGGGGTCTTCTGTGCTACCTGTAACGGGCTGTGAGAATGATCTTGGGAGACAGGAGGAGGAAGAGCTGCAGCCTAGGCAACCATCATGCAAAAGGTATCTCAGCCCATGGAAGGAAAACGGATGTGGGAAGCGTCTCAGAAGGGACCCTCCCTAGTTTCCTGGAAAGTAAAAGAAAGAAGGGAGAGGTGTGCTTTCAGACTTGCAAGATTCTGGTACTGCAACCTTACAATAAATGTAGTGTTTGTACTCATGGTTGGCGCTTCTTGTCTGGACCACCATGAAGGGCCAATACTATCACGCCTTGGCAGTGAATTCCACGCTGGACACAAACTTGCTTTTTCAACCACTCCTTCTCTGCATCTGAACCTCTATTCCTTGGAGTTATAGATAAGTGAAGGGAATCAGTTGACTGGATTTAGATGTTCCCACAAATAGTTAAGTGGAATTAGTTTAATCATGTGTATGGCTGATTTGTTTGGCCCAAATTTAACCCTTGAGATTAATTGGGTCAACTGATGCTTTTTAGTATTCCACAACTCACTAACACCCCCATTAATGCAGTTAAATGTGTTGTTGGAATAGGCAGGCCTGCAACTAGGGTCTGTGTTACCTGGGGCAGACATGGATTCCGTCCCCATTTTGCCCCCCCCCTGCTCATTTTGGCGCCCCCCCAGCGCGGTGCCCGGGGCACATGCCCTGCTTGCCTCCCCCCAGTTGTGGCCCTGGGAACAGGACCAATTATTCTATGTCACTATTCTATCTTTCCCGTTTTATCTTTGCAATTCTTCTGAATGGAGCACCACAATTGGAATAAGCTGAGCATGTCATGTTTCCCCTTTCCAGCGACCCACCTTTTGATGGCTTTGTTTCTTCTCAAGTTTTGCAGACAGTTCTCCAAAAGATTCAGAACTTGTAACTCTTTTATTGCTAGTTACATGCCAGCCTGATCATACAAACCAAGGCTCTTTTGAAATGCCCATAGCATGATGGGCATCTCAGGAGCATGCTGCTTGTGTTAGAATGACAAATACCTTGTTACAGTGCAACTCCAGCCCTTTCCTATATGTAGAGACATCATGACACACGCACAAAAGAGGCAGGGCCTGCATTGCATTGCAACACTGCAACACCGCAACACTGCTTTTGTCATTCTGCCCCCCTGGCAAACCTTGACCCCCTGAATAATCCATTTTGTTACACAGGTCCTACAAGTACCAAACAAATACAAATAAACAGCAGATAGGAGTTGGGGAATGGAGGTACACATTATTTTCTTAACCACACACATTTCCTCACTGATGCAGATTTATTTTTTCAGCTGTGCAGCACAGACAGTGTTAACTGTGAGGAGACTGAAGAGGAAAAAACAACAACCGAAAATGCAGCAGCTGGATTGCCCCACGTCTTCGTCTCTGACAATTATTGTCAAGAATTCAGCACAGCAAGCTCTGAATATAGAGAAACAGAGAAATGAGAAAAGAGAGAAATGTACTGAAAATTAAAGGAATCAATGGAGAGAAAGACAATTTTCATAAGAAACAGAAATTGGCACACTGGAAAACAGTGAAGGATTCCTGTGTTGGTAACAGTACCTATGAAAAAGGTTTTGCAATAATAGTGGATGGCAAGCTGAATATGAGTCAGCATTGTGAAGTGGCTGCAAAAAAGGCAAATACAGTTTTAGGCTGCATCAACAGAAACATAGTTTCCAAATCACAAGAAATAATAATTTTTCTTTGGTCGGACTCCATCTCAGCTACTGGGAGTTTGAACACAACATGAAGAAAGTTGAGACACATTGGAACAGAGTGAGAGAACAATGAGGATAATCAGGCCAGTAGTTCTGTGAAAAAAGATTGAAGGAATTGGGGATGCTTGGGCCTGAAGAAAAAAGAGTGAGGAGGGATACTTTTTAAAATGTTTCATTTATTTTATTTATGGCCAGAATCCAGTTAAAAAGTGCATATAAACAAGTAGAATAAATTAAAAACACATAGGATTGAATAATGTACATCAGTGTTTCTCAACCTTGGCAATTTTAAGACGTGTGGACTTCAACTCCCAGAATTCTCCAGCAGGCCATGCTGGCTGGGGAATTCTGGGAGTTAAAGTCCACACGTCTTAAAATTGCCAAGATTGATGATGTATATGGATAAATCCAATAATAATAATTTAAATTATTTAAAGAAATAAGGCAGTAAGTGTCATATTACCATTTTAGTCCCATAAGGGGCAGCTGGCAGATCCAGGCTGGGGTGAGCTTGACTTTGGATCGTCCTGGCAATGGAGCAGCCCCTAGCCTTAAAAAAAGGAATACCATTCTTTGAATAACATACTTCCGGTTATTCAAAGAGTGGTATTCACATAGAAACAGCCCAGGCTATCATGGCAGAAGGAAGGACATGAAATAACAGATTCAAATAAAAGGAAAGTAGATTCAAATTAAACATTAGGAAAAAACCTCTAATAATAAAAGCAGTTTGATAGTAGAACCAATTGCCATGAGAAATAAGGTTCCCCTTCCCTTCATGCATTCAAGCAGAGGCTGAACAACCATCTTTCAAGAAGGATTTCATTTAGACTCCCGCATTGAGCAAGGGTTTGTGTTTGGCAGTGTTTCTCAACCTTGGCAACTGTATGATGTGTGGACTTCAACTCCCAGAATTCCCCAGCCAGCATGGCTCGCTGGGGAATTCTGGGAGTTGAAGTCCACACATCTTAAAGTTGCCAAGATTGAGACACATTATGGTCTTTTCCAGCTCTACAGTTCTATGGCAACTTTTTCCCATCCTGAAGCTCGTCAGGCATGTTGGCTTAGAAAGCTCAGGATTCCAGCTAACATGGCTAGGATTTTCAGGAGTTATAGCCAGATAGTACCAGGTTGGAGAGGACTTCTCTAGAATGGAAGGAGTCTGCAATAAAGTCACGTTCTAAAGAAGAAGCAGGGGAGGATGGGGTTGGATAGGCACGTGCCAGGCCATTAAGGAAAAAAAGATACTCATTTGCTCTTGTGCCCTAGAAATCAGCTGACAAGGCTTTTCACTGCATGTGGATCATAGAATCATAGTGTTGGCAGAACCTGTTACTAGCCAAGCCTGCGCAGGGAAAGAATCCAAATTAAAGTACTCCAAGAAATGTCTACTCAGCCTCTCTGCCTGAAAGCATCCAGGAAACAGGTGGCCACCAACTTCCTAGATAATTGATTCAACTGTTCCTACCATTAAGAAGTTTTCCTCAATATTCAGCTGGAATCTGCCTTCCTGTAGCTATCATCATTATTGCATGATGGAGGAAAACCATGTTAATCTATGGTGGCAAAAAATCAAAGGGAACCTGGTAGCACCTTTTCCAACTAACAAATTGTATTAAAAGACATAAGCTTTGTGGGCTGCAGCTCACTTCATCAGATGCATAGAGTGGCTAGGCTGATGTAGGCTTTAAACTGGGGTTGGGGGAAATGGAGGGGAAGACAGTTGGGTTATGCAGATGCAGGTCACATGTGAGAGATTACAAGTACCTTATCAATTAACAACTGTAATGTGTTAAAAGCCCATTGTGTTTGTTGACTTCACAAGCTGAGAACTTCTAAGAACTTCTGAGATTCCCGAAAGCTTTTGATGAATATGAATTCGACAATTTCTTGCTGGAAGGTGCTTTTCGAAAAGAGTCACTTTGAGATCTGCATGGAGTGTCCTGGGAGGTTGAAATGCTCTGATATTACTTTGTCCTTGTTTTGAGTCCTGATGTCCATTAATCCTTTTGTGCAAAGTTTGTCCCATTTGTCCTACAAAGAATCCAGAGGGACATTGCTGTCATGAGTGCCGTTGAGCTGAAGACATCAGCGCAATGGCACACATGACAATAACAAGGAAACGGGAAGGGGCTCAAGATAAGTAGCCATCAACTGACAAAGACGGAAGGACAAGAAACAATGGCTAAACGGATCGCGAGGCACACCCAAGCTGTTAGCGCTAACGCAACGGAGATCGCCCAGCTGACAGCAATCACCGGAGGAATAGAGAAACCGATGATGGGCGATCCCGGAACGCCAGCGGGGCCTCGCAACCCCTCACCTACCGGCAGGACAACGTGTTGGACAAAGGGGGGTGACGTAACCACGAGTGAGGGGGCGCTGACCGGCGCGGGGTATTTAAACCCCGCACCGGCGCGCTCCTGTCACTCTCAGCTTTTTTCCTATACTGTACCTACACTGCAAATAAATCAGAGCCTGTTCCACAGAATCAGCGTCTGAGTATTATTCGGAGGTAGGCAGCGCATGACATAAAGCTGAGAGTCATAAACTCAGCCTCGCCGAGCCCCACCGGACGACAACGAGCCGCGGGAGGAGTAGACGGCGAGAAGACCAAGAAGATGAGGCCGGCGCGACGCGGACAAGGAGGGCGAGCCGCACGGCAGGAAGCAGAGGAGGACCGACCGAGGCCAGAGGCACCGCGGACTCCCGGAGCCATGGACGCCCACCCGACCCAACCCGAGCCTCAGCTCCAACCCCAAGGGGAGATGGCAATGGAGGCAACCCGACCACGGGAGGGAGCAACATACCTCCCGGGACCAGCGGAGAACCCCGCGCCCCACATCGCACCCCAGCAACGGGCGTGGAGCAACAGCCCAACGGCGGTAAGCACGGAGGAGGACGATGGAGCAACCCAGCAGACGGCGGAGGAAGCGGACCAACGGCCGAGAGAGACGGAACCCCGCCGGCAACCCACCCCAGCCGACACACCGACGGAACCGGCCCCAGCGGCGGCGCGGATCGTGGACGAGGACGCACGAGCTAGACTCGCGGCCATGGCGACCCAACTGAAGGAACTCCGGACCATGCTTCAGTCGCTCATGCCCCCCGCGCCGCCCAACGACGTCCCCGCACAGGTCCACACCCCGAGCGAAGCGGCGAACCCCCACGGGCCAAATGAAGGCCAACAGACGGCCCAGGCGGACGACACCACAGGCCGGGAAGCGAGAGGAAGGGGCGCACAAAACGCCCGGGCCCCAAAGGACTTCCCCATCTTCTTTGATGGGAACCCCGCGAAACTGTCGTTCTTTGTCACGAACACCAGGGAGTTCATGGGGAGGCACGGACACTCCTACGACTCCGAAGCGGACAAGATCGCTGCCGTGGCGATCAAGTTACAAGACCGGGTGGCGGACTGGTACGTCCAACTGTACGAGTCCAGCTCCCCCGCCCTCGCCAACTTCCCCGCCTTCATCAATGAGATGAAAAGCTACTTTGAGGACCCACTAGCCAAAGTGAGGGCGAAAAGCGCACTCCAACGACTTAAACAGGGCACACGCACTGTCCCAGACTATGCCCTCGAGTTCAAAGCCCTCGCGGGGAAGGTCAACGACTGGTCCGAAACCACCCTGCTGGAAATGTTCAAAAGGGGGCTCAACCGTGACGTACTTCAATGGGCCCTCTACCGCGACGACCCAGAAACTCTACACGGGTGGATCCACCTTGCAGGGAAAGCTGAACACGCGCACCGCACCTTCCTCATGACAACTACGGAAGACACGAACTACACCTGCAAAAAGGTACCCGCACCACATGTGGGGACGGCCGGCCCCACATACCCAAAGAAGAAATTTAATCGGGAGCCCTGCGGGAGGTGTGGAAAACTAGGGCACAAGACGGCAGATTGCTTTGCCAATCGACTGCCGACCAGTGCGCCTAAACCCACCCCGAAAACTAGCCCCAAACCATCTAACCCGGCGCCGCCCCCTCACCGCCGAATGACCGGAGCCACAGCGACACCAGAGGAAGGCTGGGACGCCTACTGGGGGGAAGAGGACAACGTAGACCCAGACCAGCCGGCGGGAAACGCTCCCCGCCTGCCCTGAAACGCGTTGCGAGGCAGGCGGTGGGACAGCAGCGCGGACCACCTCGACAGAACGGCGAAAGCTCCGTGATAATGGCGGCAATTAAACTCTCTGCCGGCAACGGAGCCACCACGGCCGCGGCACTAGTGGACTCGGGGTGCTCAAAAAACCTCATCCACCCCGACTTAGTCGCCAAACTCGACCTCCGCTGCTTCCCCCTCCCCACGCCGTTGGCATTCCACCAGCTGGACGGCTCTACAGCGGGAGGGAAACCAGCTACGATGCAAACCGAGCCGGTCACCCTGCAAATGGGCACTCACACCGAACGCACATCGTTCGTCGTCACCCACATCAGACGGCCCATTGCAGTCCTGGGAATGCCATGGCTCGTGACAAACAACCCGCGCATCAACTGGGAGACCCGCACCTTCACATTTGGCGACGGAGAGTATCGGGCACCAGTTCCAGCGGGCAGAACCAACCCCACTGTGGGACGAGCAGAGGCGACTACACAGGACAACGCCGCTACCACAGCAGACCTACCGGAACAATATGCCGACTTCTCCAAGGTCTTCGGAGAGGTGGAAGCTGACCAACTACCCCCCCACCGCAAGACGGACTGCCGGATCGACCTGCTGCCCGATGTCCCCTTACCTAGACCGAAGATCTACTCGATGACCCCGAAGGAGATGGCAACCCTCCGGGAGTTCATCGATAAAAACTTAGAGAGGGGATTCATAGAGCCAGCATGCTCACCGGTCGGAGCCCCCGTCTTATTCCGGGAGAAGAAAGACGGCACCCTACGGCTCTGCACCGACTACCGGGGCCTAAACGCGGCTTCCCTGTCCAACAAATACCCCTTACCCCTGGTGAAAGACATGCTCGCCCACCTGTCCACGGGCAAAGTCTTTTCCAAATTGGACCTTCGCGAGGCGTACTACCGCATCCGAATCAGGGAGGGGGACGAATGGAAGACTGCGTTCAACTGCCCCCTAGGCGCCTTCCAGTACAAAGTGCTGCCGTTCGGACTCGCGGGGGCCCCCGGGGTGTTTATGCAGCTCATCAATGAGGTACTGCATGAACACCTGTTCAAAGGGGTCCTTGTCTACATAGACGACGTCCTTATCTACACTAAAACGCACAAGGAACATGTGACCCTAGTCAGGCAAGTCCTCGACAAGCTCAGAAGGGCGCAGCTCTATGCCAAACCTACAAAGTGCGAATTTCATAAAGCGCGCCTAGACTACCTGGGGTAACGAATCTCCGGAGACGGCATTGAAATGGACCCCGCAAAAGTCGAGGTGGTGCTGAACTGGGAACGCCCCCGCAACAGACGTCAACTCCAGAGCTTCCTCGGCTTCGCGAATTTTTACAGGTCATTCGCCCGGGGGTTCGCAGAGATAGCCCTCCCCCTAACGGACCTCCTCAAAACCAAAGGGGTGGGGGACACCCGACGCGCCAAGAACCCGGGCACAGTATTGAATTGGACTCCCGCGTGCCAGACCGCATTCGACAAGCTGAAAGCGCTGTTCACCACGGAGCCAATCCTTGCGCACCCGGACCCAGAACGGCCGTTCGTGGTCCAAGCCGACGCCTCAGACTTCTCCCTGGGGGCCATCCTGCTCCAAAAGGACCCCACGGGACTCCTGAAACCATGCGCCTACCTGTCGAGGAAATTTTCCGAGACAGAAAGGCGATGGCACGTCTGGGAGAAAGAAGCCTTCGCAGTAAAATCGGCGCTAGAAACATGGCGACACCTACTCGAGGGAGCCACCCAACCATTCGAGGTCTGGACTGACCACCGGAACCTCGAGGCCCTCCGAACGCCCAGATGCCTTAGCCCAAAACAGGTCCGATGGGCCCAATTCTTCAGCCGCTTCAACTTCCAGCTGAAGTTCATGCCGGGCAAAAAGAACTTCCTGGCCGATGCCCTCTCCCGACTGCCCCAAGACGAAGAGCCCGCCCCAGACACCATTGGGACGGTCCTATCCGCATCGCAACTGGGGATGGCCGTGACCACCCGAAGCGGCGCTCGGAGGCAGCTCGACTCTACGGCGCAACCGACGGCGGGACAACCTGTGACCAGACGAAGCCAATCGCAACTACCAGGGGGGATACGCACGGACCTCGCCGCCACCCTCAAAACCGACCCCTGGTTCCTGGCAAACCCCGACAAGGTAACGATGGCACAGGACCTGGCATGGGGGGAAGGCAGAATCTATGTCCCGGACTCGCAACGCCAAGCGATCTTGCATAGGTCACACGACGCCAAGCAAGCGGGACACTTTGGGTTCCTCAAGACCCTACACCTAACAAGGCGTCAATTCTGGTGGCCCGCGCTAAGACGAGACGTGAAAGCGTACGTAGCGTCCTGCCCAACGTGCGCTAGGGCCAAACGGGCACCAGGCAAACCCGCGGGGCTTTTACAACAGGTGGCAGAACCCTCCCGCCCATGGGAGGAAATCTCTATGGATTTTATAGTGGACCTCCCACCCAGCCAGAAGAAAACGGCCATTTGGGTGGTGAAGGATTACTTCTCGAAACAGGCCCACTTCATCCCCTGCACGTCGGTCCCGTCCGCACAACAACTAGCCAAACTCTTCCTCATCCACGTGTACAGGTTACACGGATGTCCCGCACGTGTGGTGACTGACAGGGGCACACAGTTCACTTCTAAATTCTGGCGGGCCTTCCTAAAGCTGACGGGGACCCAACAGGCCCTATCCACTGCCTGGCACCCCCAGACGGACGGAGCCACAGAGGTCCTCAATGCCACCCTAGAGCAATTCATACGCTCATATACCAACTATCATCAAGACGACTGGGCTGAACTGCTCCCGTTCGCCGAAGTCGCATACAACAACGCCGTCCACACGAGCACGGGGAAAACTCCGTTCGAGGTGGTCTCGGGACGCGACTTCGTCCCCATACCGGAGCTACCACAACCCCCGGAACCCCAGGTGGACGCTAGCGACTGGGGACGGAAGATTGCGGAATCGTGGCCAATAATCACGGCAGCGCTGAAGGATGCACAGGCAGCCTACAAAGAGCAGGCCGACAAGCACCGGCGCCAACAACCGACGTTCCAGGCGGGGGATATGGTCTACCTATCCACCAAATTCCTAAAGTCACCCCAACCCTCGAAAAAACTGGGGCCTAAGTACATCGGGCCGTTCCGAGTCACGCAGATAGTGAACCCGGTGGCAATACGCTTGGACCTGCCACACAACCTACGGAGACTCCATCCGGTGTTCCACACCAGCCTCCTGAAACCGGCAACCACCTCTCGATGGCACCCAAGCACGCCACAGCCCTCACCGGTGATGATCGACGGGCAACATCACTTTGACGTAAGGGACATACTCGACTCTCGCAGGCAACGGGGAACTTTACACTATTTGGTCAAGTGGAAACACTTCCCCCACCCAGAATGGTTGGCGGCGCACAACGTTAACGCGCCTGACCTGACCCGGGCTTTTCACCGGGCATACCCCGACAAGCCAAAACCAAGGCTAGCAAGCCGTCACCTGCAAAACCCCTCCCCCGCGCCTCCCCGCCTACCGTGCCCCAAGGGAAAGGGCCCCCCCAAGCCCGCGACTTGGGTGGACCTCCCCCCCCGGGACTCTCCCCCCCCGCCCCGGGCCCACGAGGCAGTAACAAGCCGTCGCCAGCACCCTCCCCCCACCCCGGGCCCATGGGGGAGTGGCAAGCAAGTCAACAGGGCATCCTGGGGGCAACGCCCAGGAGCACACATAACAAAGGCGACGCACTTTAAATAAAAAAAAGAAGGGCCCTACCTGGAGCTGATAAGCACCCGACCAGCCACGCCTCTCTCCTCGAACTGAGCCAAACAAACAGGGTGTGGCCGGAGCATGCGCACGCCAGGGCGTGACCTGGGCATGCGCACTAAGAACACACCCTAGGAAGGCACGTGGTAGTGGGGGGAACAAAGGGAGGGGCGGAAAATACTCCGGCGGGAATTTCAAAAAACCATTTTGACAGCTCTCCTGGGAAAAAAAAAAAAAAAAACAACCCCGGGGGGGGGGCACTATTCGGACAGGGGGCAGTATGTCATGAGTGCCGTTGAGCTGAAGACATCAGCGCAATGGCACACATGACAATAACAAGGAAACAGGGGAAGGGGCTCAAGATAAGTAGCCATCAACTGACAAAGACGGAAGGACAAGAAACAATGGCTAAACGGATCGCGAGGCACACCCAAGCTGTTAGCGCTAACGCAACGGAGATCGCCCAGCTGACAGCAATCACCGGAGGAATAGAGAAACCGATGATGGGCGATCCCGGAACGCCAGCGGGGCCTCGCAACCCCTCACCTACCGGCAGGACAACGTGTTGGACAAAGGGGGGTGACGTAACCACGAGTGAGGGGGCGCTGACCGGCGCAGGGTATTTAAACCCCGCACCGGCGCGCTCCTGTCACTCTCAGCTTTTTTCCTATACTGTACCTACACTGCGAATAAATCAGAGTCTGTTCCACAGAATCAGCGTCTGAGTATTATTCGGAGGTAGGCAGCGCATGACAATTGCTGGCAGATGAAGTTAAATATCGCATTGGAGGAAGAGTATGAGAAGGCACCTCTGATCTTGTGTGTGTATTTATTGGGATCTGTGATGGTTTGTTGGTGTAGATGTGAGGGAAAAGTAGAAATATGGGTTTGTTGCAGGGTCTGGTTCCCATGTTGGCATCAATGCCCTGTTGTTGCTTATTGCTTGTGAGAATCTGCTTCAGGTTGGATGGTTGTCTGAACACAAGTATGGGCCTGTCACCCAGTGCCTGAGAAAGTAGTGTTGTCCAGTATAGGTTATAGCTTGTTAATAATGCTTTTGAGTGGTTTGAGCTGTGAGCTGTAGGTGACACCAGTGGTGTTCTGTTTTTCTGTTACTACGGGAAAATAGCCTACTCCTAAGACCTGCAGAGCTTCAGCACTTCTGTTAGAAAAAAATCTCCAGTGCAACTCTTGATATGCTCCATCTGAGCCAGAAATAAATAGGTTCAATTGCACAACACAAGCAATGGCATGTGAACACACAAGCACAGAGCTGATCTGGGAGCAGCACAACGTAGTGCATGAAAACACTCTAATTTCTAGTTGTCTAATCATGCTTATTGCTCTTTGAGTCTGCTCCAGGTTATCAGAATCTTTCTTAACTTGTAGTGCCCAGAATTATACACAGAACCTGAGGTTGGGTGTGACCTACCAGAATAGAGTAGAATGTTGCTTCTCATTCTTTGGAAATGGTAACTGATAACAGATCATTGCATATCAAAAAACTCTCAGGACACAACTACAGGAATCATTTCAAAAGCTAGAACTGTTAGCAGCTCTGGCAGCACAGCCCTGTCTGGTTTCCTGAGACAGAACACTGGCAATAGCCATTTGGAGATTCTTCTCCATGAATCTGCCTAATCCCCTTTTAAAGATATTTTAAGTCAGTGACCATCTTATCATAAGACCTCATAAGATGAAGCTCCATTCATAAATTTTGTGTTGGGTCAAGAGGCACTTCTTCTGGTCAGACTTCAGTTGAATTGGCATCAATTTTGCTGGCGATCTTCAGGTTCTAATATTATGGGGCAGGGAGTGGGGAACACCATCTCTGCCAACTTTCTTATGCTCTATTTAATTTTATACTCCTCACCACGGAACAACGGACTGGTTTAAGATTGGGAAAGGAGTACGGCAGGGCTGTATACTCTCACCCTACCTATTCAACTTGTATGCAGAACACATCATGCGACAAGCTGGGCTTGAGGAATCCAAGGCTGGAGTTAAAATCGCTGGAAGAAACATTAACAATCTCAGATATGCAGATGATACCACTTCGATGGCTGAAAGCAAAGAGGAACTGAGGAGCCTTATGATGAAGGTGAAAGAAGAAAGTGCAAAAGCTGGCTTGCAGCTAAACCTCAAAAATACCAAGATTATGGCAACCAGCTTGATTGATAACTGGCAAATAGAGGGAGAAAATGTAGAGGCAGTGGAAGACTTTGTATTTCTAGGTGCGAAGATTACTGCAGATGCTGACTGCAGTCAGGAAATCCGAAGACGCTTAATCCTTGGGAGAAGAGCAATGACAAATCTCGATCAAATAGTTAAGAGCAGACACATCACACTGACAACAAAGGTCCGCATAGTTAAAGCAATGGTGTTCCCCGTAGTAACATATGGCTACGAGAGCTGGACCATAAAGAAGGCTGAGAGAAGGAAGATCGATGCTTTTGAACTGTGGTGTTGGAGGAAAATTCTGAGAGCGCCTTGGACTGCAAGAAGATCAAACCAGTCCATCCTCCAGGAAATAAAGCCAGACTGCTCACTTGAGGGAACGATATTAAAGGCAAAACTGAAATACTTTGGCCACATAATGAGAAGACAGGACACCCTGGAGAAGATGCTGATGCTAGGGAGAGTGGAGGGCAAAAGGAAGAGGGGCCAACCAAGGGCAAGGTGGATGGATGATATTCTAGAGGTGACGGACTCGTCCCTGGGGGAGCTGGGGGTGTTGACGACCGACAGGAAGCTCTGGCGTGGGCTGGTCCATGAAGTCACGAAGAGTCGGAAGCGACTAAACGAATAAACAACAACAATCTTCCACCCCCAAAGGCTTCACTTTCATAATGTAAAATGCCCCAAAGTCTTTATAAGATGCTTTAATGATTCTGGCTGGCATTTTGAAATACTTTTTACAGTCCTTTTTGGGATAATGTACGTAATATAAATAAGTTACTATCATATGGAAAAAGAGAAAGGCTTCAGAGAAACTCATGGTGGGGTTCACACATAAAACACTAAGCTAAGCTAAAATGGGATAGTTGGTGGTTTAGTATGTTGTGTGAGCCAGATGATCATATTAAACCATAGTATAGTTTACATGTTTGGGTATAGCATGGTCTGTGAACACAACACAAGACACAGTATTGTTTTGTTCACCTGTGTTTAGAATTTATTGTGCTAAGTAGTTGAACTAACTACTTAGATCTAGCACAGACAACATAAAAAACAGATCTGCAGCAAAATACCAAAGTATGTTGTTCTGAACTTCAAGCAGTTTTCCAAGAAGTGTTGTGATGTGGCTGTTTTATGCTCAAGCCATCTCTTAACAAACCCTCTATAGTATGATATAGCAAAAATTTCCTTCCCGTGGCCAGTCACAGGCAGCTACAAGTACTGAAAATCTGAGCCTTTTCAGCCTTGTGCTCTTCAGACCTGATTTCTAACCAGCTTCTAAACCAGAGGATCACAATCTGAAGCCTTAGGACTGTATGTGGCCCCTAAAAGCCTTTGGTGTAGCACCCCAAGACCTCCAATAGTTGTTACTTAACTGTAACTTTTAATGGGACACAAGGGGGATAGTTATTGCATATATGTTGCTCCAAAGTAACCATACTAACAATATTCCAATGTTTAGTATGTAACAGTGTTCAAATGTTTAGTGTGAAAATGAAATGAAATGAAATGAAGCTTGTTGTTGTTGTTGTTTATTCGTTTAGTCGCTTCTGACTCTTCGTGACTTCATGGACCAGCCCACGCCAGAGCTTCCTGTCGGTCGTCAGCACCCCCAGCTCCCCCAGGGACGAGTCCGTCACCTCTAGAATATCATCCATCCACCTTGCCCTTGGTCGGCCCCTCTTCCTTTTGCCTTCCACTCTCCCTAGCATCAGCATCTTCTCCAGGGTGTCCTGTCTTCTCATTATGTGGCCAAAGTATTTCAGTTTTGCCTTGAATATCATTCCCTCAAGTGAGCAGTCTGGCTTGATTTCCTGGAGGATGGACTGGTTTGATCTTCTTGCAGTCCAAGGCGCTCTCAGAATTTTCCTCCAACACCACAGTTCAAAAGCAGAAATGAAGCTACATTTAGTTTTTGTCTGGGTCCTACCCAATAATTGTCAGAATAGCATAGAAAGGCTCAGTGGGGCCTTTGGCTGCTCAGAAGTAGCACACTCCTGTCCTGATTTCTGCCTCATGCTTATATTTCTGTCCTACCTTATTCTTCGGTTTCTGGAGTCACTGCAGATTTCTCTCCCTGTTCTCAGTCAGGCACTCGTGTTCTCCTGACCATAAGATCATAGCTGTGGAATTTTAAAATTAGGAGATGACCCTAGTACCCTGAGTAGGGTGCTGCCAAGCCCACAGAGACAGGGAGAAGGATGAACACAGCCAGCAAGTCTGTCTGTATTGTGTTCCAGGAAATGGTAGTCATATAAAGTAATTGACCGCTTCTGAGTGAATGGGAATGCTATGTTAGAATTTATACCTAGTTAGTTCTCAAACTCTTCATGCTCTCTGAAAAAACATTGCTCTTTCAGAAGAGCAGAGTTGATCCCCTTTATCCCAGTCCTTGTAGTGTCTGTTGATGATGTATGTCTGTCATATCTTCTCTGATGACGTATGTCTGTTATATCTTCTCTATATTCTTGCTCTCGTTCTTGCTCAATCATTGTCCCCCATTAGGCTGGAATCTTCCAGCTCCTAACTAATGGTGGACAAACTAATCTTTGGAGGGGTGCGTTGCTGATTTTGACTCTGTGTTGTTTCTGTGTTGGAAGGAGGCTTACCATAGGACATGTGACAAAGGTAAAATAAAAAACATTCAGCAACAAAAAAAGATTGTGGTTGATGTTCCATGAACAGCCTGGAAGGGAAGCCGAGGCCTTGAAACTTTGGGACTTATCTCAATGCCACGATTTTCTACCAGTGACTACCTTGACTTCCAAACCTTCAAGAGGAAGTGGTGCTGCAAACAATCCTATGACTTCTCCATCATCTTGTGGATTAAATATTTCCAGCTACATCTTGTTCACCTGTCACAACTGTGTGTGACCAGGTGGAGCAGCGACATCCTTGTGGGGCTAGATACCAAGTCAAGCGATGTCCATCAGGCTTGTCTGCATCGATCCAGAAAGCCTAACAAACAGATCCCTTGTTCCCATGTCATGACAACAAGACTGATATTTTTAAAAGAAGCTCTTTTATTCCAGCCTTAAAACAGCTGTGGGAAACAGACACTGCTGCCTTTTCTTCCTCACCTCCAACCTTAACTTGTCATCTGTCTGATGAGTATCTCATAAAACAAATTGAGAGGTTTAAATCTCAGAGACAAAAATCAATAAGGGGATAAGTAAAGAATAGGAGGAAGTCAGGCAGCTGAGATTTATTTCCCTGGAAATGTTTTTTCAATGGATTTACTAATAAATCTAAAGTGGCCGTTGCTTGGACCTTTGATATACAATCTCTCCCTTTACTTAGATGAAAGGCCCACATGGAAAAAGAAAAAGAAAAAGGAAAGGAAGCTTCACTTATTGATTTTAACAAGGGCATAAATCAAGGAAGTCCCACATGTTACCACCATTGGCATGTGCTAGGGATTCCTAGCATACACCCCCCCACACACACATGGATGACTGCTGCATCCTCCTCCTCCTTTTTAATTTATGACAAGAGAAAATTAGAGATATAAACTACTGACTAGTCAAAGAGTTGTTGCTAAATGCTCTTCCTGGAATGCTATTATTGCAGGCTGACTTGCATTCATGTGCTTTTATCCCTTTGCCTGAAACATTTCCCCATCTTTGCCCTGGTAAATTCAACAGCACTTCAACCATTTCTTCAACAGCCACTTAAAATGTCTTCTGGCATCACGTAGCCATCACTGAAGTGATATAAAACCTTTTTCCATTACTGTTATAATGGCACATCAATGAATGGATGACTCTAGAAGACCTCTATAAGTGACTAATGGGTATGGCACTTTTGCTGGTATTCTAGTTTGTGACAATGTTAAAATGAATGATGAGCAAAAAGTTCTACCAAGCCTTTCCTGCTGAAATGGTGTATGTGTTTTATTTATTTATTTAACCAATTTATATAGGCACTCGGTCAAAATAGGACTCAGTGTGGCATACACAATAAAAATCACATAATAACCAGAAAAAAATGTTAAAATATAACAAAATGTAATGTGCCAAAGTCAACTTAGTCCAATCAAAAATAGTAAAAAAAAAACCAGTCAGGATGGGCACAAAAGCTCCCCACCTAGCACCTGGGGGGGGGGGGGGACAGGTCTTGAGAGCCTTCTGAGACACAGGTAGGTCAAGGTCATCCAAATCTTTCAGGGTGGGAGTGAAGAATGCTGTTCTAAAGGCCAGCATCAATGACAGAAAAGGCACATCTCCTAAGTTCTACCTAATGTCACTGCTTAAATAGAGGGACTAGGAGCATGCCATCAGATCTTACTGGACAGGCAGAAGTAATTGAAGATAGGAAGTCCTACATATAACCAGGCCAAGTTCCATGAAGAGCTTTATTGGTCATGACCAGCATCTTGAAGTGCATATGCTCCCAATGTGCATCTTCCAAATTCTACCCCAGAATCCTTTACAACATGCCAGATTTCCTCAGCGGATAAATTATTGTACTTTGTAAAGAGTCCCACAGCAGTGAAAGCTTAAGACCACTTTAAGCCTTGAACTGATCAGAAGGAAAACCAAAACAGCTTCATTTTTTCTTGTCACAGGAAGCCAATTTCCTGGTTACAAAAATGAATTTCCTGTCAATATTTCTAAAGGCCCGAGTCATCAAATGCTTTGCCATCTCGAGAAGCTCTGTACAATCAGTCATCTACTTTGCAGAGATGAATCCTGTTTCTCATAGAGAATATTCCCCGCTTTGGACACAGGATTGTCTCCCTGTGGAGCCTTCTCTCCAACTTCAACTAAACTAAGCTAGATTCAAACAAGCTACATTATGGCTTACTGCAATATGAAAATACTGTAGGAAGTATTTACCATGGCCACTGACACTGAAAAAAACAATACTATCATAAGTTGGAAGGGGCCATCAGGCTACCAAGTCCAATCCACTAGTTCGTGCAGGAAGCCATATTAAAGCATCACCAACATCCCCTCCCCATGGTTCAACATCTGCTTAAACACATCCTCCCTCATTGGGCTAGTCACAAATATGCCTCAATAACTGTTTTTTCTTGTCATGTTGTCATGATGTTGCCATTGTCTCATCTTCAGCAGAGTCATCCTCAGATGTTCTACAGTAGTTGTAAAATAGTGTTTTCCCTCTTTTCCCAACACAGTTTTGGATTCACATTTCATCAATGATGTGATTGCTGACTACCCAGATCTTATTGGCCGATGAGGCTGCTGCAGGACACCCCCCCCCCCCCGCCACTTTGGTCACTGGGAACTTTCCATAGAGGCATCAGTTGGCATTATTCCTAACCAAGACTTTACATAGTACTTGTCAGGTCTTACACAGCTCTTTAGAAATACAAGTTGAGCATTGTTTTGAAAGAATGCTAGACCTGTTCTTTTAAATATGGCCATAGCTTTCTAAACATGGGTTGATTGTTCAGGGGAATGCTAGAACTGTGCTGCACAAAAGATTTATTTAAGCCAGGAAAGAGAGTCTAGTGTGTGCTGCTAATTTTGTGAACACTGGATGAACTACAGGTTTTCTGCTGCTTCTGCAAACATGGGGTTTTCATGTGGCATTACTTATTCTGTTTTATTACTTTGGGGAGGGAAGGATGTTCCATTCTGTTAACTCCATTCTGGCTTTGGTGGCATGATGACTGTCATTACTGGCCAACCACAATTGTGTGTTCTCCATTGTTGCCCAGTGGCTATGTCCAGGTGCTGCCAGTCATGAGGTAAGAACTGCTTGGTCACCTGCTGCCACACCAGGCTATTTTTGGACAAAAGTTTAGTGCTGTTTCAGAAGAGTGTTAGACATGTATTCTGGAATAGCCTAGTTACAAGAGCGGAGTGCCTCGGTGTCTGTAACTGGTTTGTTGGACAATTTGACAAGTGGCTAAACTAGTCATTTCAAGAGCCCACCTTCTGTACCTTCACCTCAACCTGCCTCACTCCAGGCTGGAGAGTGATTGGTGACCGTTGTCCCACTGGTGGACAAGGAAGTGAAGAACAGTTTCCTTAACTTATGCTACATTATACCAGCGAGGACACCACTAGTTGCCTGCCTTGTTTGTGTGACAGCATAGGGATCGACAATGAGGGCAGCCCAGTTTATGTTCTACTGGCTCAAGGTGCAGAAGATAACATGGCCCTCTGGTTTCCCTACCCAACTGGAGCTCTTCACTACCTCCAATAATTAGTTCCACTGTTGAACTTCTCTCATCCTGTTAGGAAGTTTTTTCCAACATTCGCCTAAGATTTGCCTTCCTGTGTCCTGTACTCCTAACAATAGGGAGCAGGTCTTGAGCTACCCTTCAGTCTAGCATTTCTCAGCGTTTTTACCCTTGAAATAATTTTCAGGTCTCAGAGAAATCCCTGCATAAAAATTGCATACAAAAACTTCACAATGCAAATCTAAATCTAAATCTAAATCTAAATCTAAATCTAAATCTAAATCTAAATCTAAATCTAAATCTAAATCTAAATCTAAATCTAAATCTAAATCTAAATCTAAATCTAAATCTAAATCTAAATCTAAATCTAAATCTAAATCTAAATCTAAATCTAGAAATCTAATTCTAATTCACAGTTGCCTGTTGGGTACTGAGAGGTACACCACAAAGCAGCTCACTCTGCTTCTGAAAATGCCAGCCACAGCTGCTGGCGAAACTTCAGAAAAAAATAAAACTAGACATGGCCATCTAGCCTGAAAACTCATCACTGCTTCAATTCACTTCTAACCCACACAATCCGCATTTTACCATGTTTACAGCAACAGCAAAGCAGTGGGCTGGCAGCTGAGTTGCAGCACATAAAAATTCCCACCACAGTGACTGCTGGCATTGCACGGTGCAGAAAATAATAATAATAAAAAAATCCAATCACAATCTCTCATGGAACTAGGGTTCTGCAGAACCCCAGTTAAGAAAGCTGCTTCAGATAATTGTAAAGTGCTATCATTATCCTGTCAGTCTTCCTTTTTATTGGTAAACGTACCCTGTGTCAGCCCTTTGAGGTAGGCCAGGCCAGGCCAGGAAACTAGTTCCATAAATTCAACTGGAATTCTATTTTATTGATATAGGCTATAGTAACAGAACCTTGCAAGCCTGACTGCAATTTCTCTTCCATCCCTCTTATATCCCAAGGCAAGGTTTCTCAGCCAGAGTTCTGTGGCACCCTCGGGTTCTGCAAGAGGTCACTAGGGGTTCCCTGGGAGATCACGATTTATTTAAACAATTATTTCAAATTTGGGCAACTTCACATTAAAGAGGGAACTTTCATTCTTTATTTTTAGTTTAAGAACACTGTTAATGCATCTATACAGGCTCACACTTGAAACAAATACAATGATTTTGTGGCCTATATTTGAGCCTGAATGTGCAGGAGTTCCCTGAGGCCTGAAAAATATTTCAAGGGTTCCTCCAGGGTCAAAAGTTGAGAAAGGCTGCCCCAAGGTATAGGGTTATCTAGAAGGCCATGTAGGCACCAGGAGTTTCGTGTGAAACCAAGGTAGGGTTACCAGATATCTGAACAAAATATGACATGGACAATCGGAAAGGAGGACAAGCGGGGGGGAATGTTTAACTTTCTTGGCATCCACAACAAAAATTACAACGAAAAACTGCAAAAAAAAAAGTACTTGGGCCTACATGTATATGAAATTACTTTTTCTACCATCAGAAAGACTGGTTTTTCAATTGCAATATTTTCCCAACAAATCTTTATTTTCAGGAACATATGCTAGTGATAATATAGCAGCAACAACAATTTAAAAAAACGAACAAGCAAAAACCATGACACTCAAAAAGCTGGACAATATTTAATTTTAAGGCCAGATGGAAGATGTGAGGATAACATCTTCAGTTTTCTTGGCAGGTTTTTCAGAAGTGGTTTGCCATTGCCTCCTTCCTAGGGCTGAGTGGGAGTGATTGACCCAAGGTCACCCAATTGGCTTTGTGCTTAAGGCAGGACTAGAACTCACAGTCTCCCAGTTTCTAGCCTGATGCCTTAACCACTATACCAGACTGGCTCTCTTATCTTTATACACAAGTTTTAACTGAAGTTCCTACTTTGTGATTTCATTTCTACTACAGAATTTGATTTAAAGCCCTCCTGATCAAATTTGATATACTTCAAGCAAACACAATCTTCCCAGCTTGGTGAGGTGTGACCTCTCTAGTGCCATCAGTCCATCTTCTAGGTAACCCAGTTTATGATCCTAGAAATCAAATCTCTCCTATTGGTGCTATTTGCTATTTCCATAGCTACTCGTTCACATGTCACATCTTCTGTGCAAAGAAAGGAGGAAGTCTTAGAAGCTTGCCTCAACTGGACTCTCCATCACATCTATCAGGGCCCCATTGCCCCCAAATGCCCAGTCAGAATGATTTCAGAAACAAGTATTTATGTTTTTCAACTATTATTTATTCTGCTTTTATTTGTCAGTATTGATGTTGCTTTTAAGCTACGTTGATGGAATTTGTATTGAAAGACAGGATACAAATAACAATAAACCAGGCAATAAATTAGTCAATTTAATTTTTATTAAAAATAAAATCCAGCCACTTAGTCAGCATTTTCACTGGGCTATCTCTCAGCACTCCAGCTTCTTTTCTGATCATTCACTGCTATCTCAGGCCCTCTAGCTTGTTTGCTTATTTATATTTTCTATCCCGCCTTTATTATTTTTATAAATAACTCAAGGCAGTGAACATACCTAATACACCTTCCTCCTCCTATTTTCCCCACAACAACCATGTCAGGCGAGTTGGGCTGAGAGAGAGGGACTGGCCCAAGGTCACCCAGCTGGCTTTCATGACTAAGGTGGGACTAGAACTCTCATACCACGCCTGATTGGCTCTTGAGCTGAGAGAGAGGGACTGGCCCAAGGTCACCCAGCCGGCTTTCATGCCTAAGGCGGGACTAGAACTCTCATACCACGCCTGATTGGCTCTTGAGCTGAGAGAGAGGGACTGGCCCAAGGTCACCCAGCTGGCTTTCATGTCTAAGGTGGGACTAGAACTCTCATACCACGCCTGATTGGCTCTTGAGCTGAGAGAGAGGGACTGGCCCAAGGTCACCCAGCCGGCTTTCATGCCTAAGGTGGGACTAGAACTCAGTCTCCTGGTTTCTTGCCTGGTGCCTTAACCACTAGACCAAACTGGCTCTCCATAAAGTTAGGAATTTTGTCCCTTTGACTATATGCACATGACACAGCTAATTGAATAATCTCCCCTTGCCTATTTATTTATTACATATATTTTTATACTGCCCAGCTCCCAGGATTCCAGGTGGTCTACAATAATCAGGGTTAAAACTACAGCATAACCACAGCCCATGAGAAACAATAATCATAATATAGAAAATCAAAACTTCTCTGGTCAACAGCAACTCAGCACAACTCTGATAAAAAACAGCAGTCTGGGGCACCATAAAATCTCATAATAGCCTTAAAAACCATGGCCCAAACATCTGTTTAAACAGAATGGTTTTTAACAGCTCTATAGATGATCAATCAGAAAAGTCAACTGATCCACCTCTATGTGCTGGCATTTCATGGTCACATATAACTTGATCAGTCACCCACTGTTGTTTTTTTTTAATTAACAAGATCAGAAGCTGTTCCTGCCCCTTTTCTTCTCCCTGTACAGCTGTGGAGAGTAAACCAAAACTGCCACAGAGTTAGAGTGCCCAGAGAGGGTCTGGGTCCTCTCTAGGAAATTTATCTCAATCATGGAGGAGAAAGCATTCTGTTAACCCTCTCATTAGACATTTGGGCAACATGGCTAATCATGGAGATCTGATTTAACCACAAACAGATGTGGGACTCTTTAGGGCTAAATATAATCTGTTTGGAGTTAATTGATTGGGTTTATTGACCCAGTTTTCCTGTTTGCATGACATACTGTTCCTTTGTGATCCAGTTAAGTGTGTCATACAAATATAGCCTATGTGTATCTGTTTACATTTGTTCACAATGAACTAAGGAAGCAATTGCCATTTTAATGCTCAGTTTGGAGACATCCTATTGGAAGATCTCTCCAAAAGGAAGTTAGCCTTGCCTCCAAGCAGTCTCTCTCTTTGGTAATTCTGGTTGGTTTACTAAGGAGCTCGGGGAGATGAAGGGAGGGAGACAAAAAATGAACTTGACTGAGAGAGTGTGTGTGTGTGTGTATAGGTAAAGGTAAAGGTTTCCCTTGACATTAAGTCCAGTTGTGTCCGACTCTAGGGGGTGGTGCTCATCTCCGTTTCAAAGCCGAAGAGCCGGCGTTTGTCCGTAAACACTTCCGTGGTCATGTGACTAAACGGAACGCTGTTATCTGCCCGCTGAAGCGGTACCTATTAATCTACTCACATTTGCATGTTTTCAAACTAGTAGGTTGGCAGGAGCTGGGACTAGCAAAGGGAGCTCACCCCGTCACGCGGATTTGAACTGCCAACCTTCTGATCAGCAAGCTCAGCAGCTCAGCGGTTTAACCCGCAGTACCACTGCGTCCCTATATATATATATATATACACACACATACATATACATATACATATACACATATATGTTTTGCAAACTTATAGGGCAAAATTATATGGCTGCCCATCTTAATCAACTCTCTGCAGTTAACAAAGCATACAAATAGAAACATACATATAAAAACAATAGAAATGACAGTAAAAACAGGTAAAAATAATCAACTCCTCAATCAGCACAGAACAAAAACACAAATTGGGTTCCATTAACATCTAGGCCCTAAATTGACCCATCAGATACAAGTGAATTTTCCAAAAGTTAGGATGGAGCTCTTTCAGAGACTGCTTGATGAATGGCATGGTTTTTATTGGCTCAGTATTGCAGGAGGAGAGCCATGTTAGACTATGGTGGCAAAAAATCAGAAGGTGTCTGGTAGCACCTTTTCTAACTAACAAATGTTATTGAAAGACATACGCTTTAATAAGATTTGTTAGTTGGAAAAGGTGCTACCAGATACCTCCCAATGTATTGGTTCAGGAATCTGTATTATTAATTATTATTATTATTGTTATTATTATTACATACACAACAGTGTGAAATCACAGCTGCCAGTTCTTTAGCTGGTGTTGGCCTTCATTCTCACTGAGTTCTTCCAAAGAACATAGGATGTTGTAACGTATTGGCGTAGTATATGTGTGGATCCAAGCAGTGTGGCCTTTTGTAATTGATGGCTGGAAATTTTGTCAATGTGCAGATTTTCTAAGTGCTGTCCAAGACTTTTTGGTATGGTATCCAGTGTATTGATAACCACTGGGACTACCACAGCTGGTTTATGCCATAATCTTTCAACTTTGATTTTCAAATCTTGATACTTTGTGATCTTCTCCAATTCTTTGTCTTCTATTCTACTATCCCCTGGTATTGCCATATCAATTATCCACTTTTTCTTCTTTCCAGACATAGTTAAATCTGGTGTATTATGCACCAAGACTTTATCAGTTTGTAATTGGGAATCGCACAATATTTTAACCTGCTCGTTTTCGACTACTTTTTCAACTATATGTTCCCACCAATTTTTCATTACTGGCACATGATAATTTCTACAGATGTTCCAGTGCATCATTTTGGTGACTGTTATGTTGTTGTTTATAGTCAGTTTGTGTGATCTTCTTGCAGGACCTGAATATATGATCTACTGTTCCTTCTGCTTCTTTGTACAATCTGCACTTTGAATCATTTGATGACTTTTCAGTTGTCATTCTTTGTTGTTATATTATTTTATTATATCTACCATGATCATTTTAATTTTAATTATATATTGATTAATTTATAGTGGACGTTTTAGTTGCTGCTGTTAACTGCCAGGAGTCCTTTTGTTGATTCAGCAGTATAAAAATGCAATCAATCAATCAATCAGATATCATTTTTTGTTTGTTTTTGACTGCATTTCTAACTGTAAAGCACACTTTTTTTTTTAGAAGTACATTGTTGTAAGTTCATTCACAACAATGTTAAATTCAAATAGTAAGAAATAGAAAGTACAGCAGGGCAAACTTTTCAAAAGGCATCTTTGTTTTAACCAGTCATAAATCTGGCTTGGAATCCTTAAAGCAATGTCTCCAACCATCTCTCCTAAGCTTTGCACCAATCATAATGTCCAGGTTTTTACTGCCCGGTTCATATCAAATAAATCAAGTCTAGCATTTGTTAAGAAACCCACATTTTACATTGCCAAAGTTCAATAGTCAGACGACTGCTGCTTCTTTTTTGCATCATGAAGACTAATCGTTATGATCACAAGGGAGTAAAACCACCTTCTTTGGCACAGGGGAAGCAGTTTCCATGATGCCTGTGTGAGCCTATCATTATTCCTCTCCATATTTCCCTAAGCAGGGAGGGCTGGATAATTTAAAAAGGCCAACACTGCAACTTGCAAGAGACATTGGCTTGTTTTTATGTGACTTAAAATCTCACCCTCTTCTCCCCGCTATAGTTTTTACCCTCAGATCAAGCTGCCATTAAACTCTGCTGCCCCAAGCATCAACAGTGCAATTATTTTTATTTACTCATTTGCTTATGTGTGTGGCACTCGGCCAAGTAGGAAAGGATACCTCATTGCCCTGAGGAGTTTACAATTTTATAACCTATACATCTACGTAAATGAGATACATCATAGAGTTGCTTTCCCCCAACCTGGCACCCTCTGGATGTATTGGGCTTGTAGCTCTTCAAATTCCCAGCCAGCATGACTCTGGAGGGCACCAGGTTGGGGAAGGCCCTAACAGAGAAGGGGTACCTGGTAAAGCATTTAAGATGATGCTTATGTTGCCTTAGTAGACAAGAGTTGAGTTTCCATTTTTTTTTCAGAGTTCAACTCTCTTTACAAAGTCTGTATGTTAAGTTTGTGAATGACTGATAAGCACAGCTTGATTCTGACCTGCAGATGGCCTGAACAAGAATAGGAAGGCAATCCCAGGTCACCCTCTGGCACAGGTATATCCTCAGGGATCTCCTTTGTATAGTTGATCTTCAACTGTAAATCCCTTGGGATTTGCTGGGAAATCATTAACCCAAAGAAGAGTCAACTTCCCTTTCAGCTTTCCACAGGTACTTGCGAAGTGTGTAGCACTATTCACCCAATGTGCATAGCCTGGTTACCGTTTAACCCATTTTCTGGCTTTTCACAATATGGTAAGGCATAAACTAACCACCCAGGATGGGTTCGTGCAGCATGTTAAGTCACTGAAAACCTAACCAAGACTTAACCTGCCCATCAAATAGAGAAAAAACAGCTTGGAAGTATTTGTTTCCCTGCTTTCAGGAGAACTGTGTTCCAGCTTCCAGTTGCCCTAAGGCTCCAGAGTCGAAGAGTAGGATGTTATGATCATGCCAATCAGCCGGTAGCCCGGGGTTGCAACCCTTCTTTCCAGGTATGGCCATGAACAATGGAAATTAAACAACTTTAAGACTGGTAGACTTTATCTTCCAGAATTCCCCAGCTGGGGAATTCTGAGAATTGAAGTCCAACCGTCTTTAAGTTGCCAAAGTTGAGAAACACTGACCAAGACTGATGTGGTTATTTTGGGGTCCAAGAGGCTGCTTGCCACAGCATCCTTTCTAATAATTATTTTAAAAAAATCAGCTTGGTTGGAATGCTATTGGAGTTGCAAATGTTGTATCATCTGGCCTGCCTCAACTGATCAGCTGCTGTAATTTATACTCTTTCTGTCCATTAATTGGACAACCTTGCAAAGTGGCAAAGACATGCCAACGCTATCCTTTAGCTGAACTCTGGCTTGATCTCCCCACTTAGAAAATGAAGGGTCAGTTTGTCAGCTAGCCTTTAATGCTGCTTCTTTAAATTGCATAACAAACTGTAAATCTGCGTGTGATTTTTCAGTTCTGTTTTGCATCTTGTTATTATATTCTTATTGTATTCTAAATCTGTATGTAATAAGAAAGACAATACAGATTGCAGTCCTATGCACGCTTGTCTGGGAGCAAGCATTATTCAACTTAGCTAGATGTACTTTAGCAGAAATATGCTAGGATCGTGTTTAAAATGATCCCGTCAAGAACTTAACAGTGGTTGATTAGTCTGTAATCAGACTAACCAGATCTAATCAACTCATATATATTTGTTTGCACATATGTGTTTGTAGATAGATAGACTGATTGATAGGTCACTGCTTTCTTTTCTTCGTATTGTATCAATTGCTTTTACCTTGTATGCTGTCCAGAATCACTATGAGTTAGGTGGCCTATAAATTTGATTTATAAATAAATAAATAAATTTCAGGAATTTGATTCATGCATTAGCATGCTGAAAGATGAGCAATATTCAGCCCATGCAGCAAAAAGAAAATCTACATGAATTGAACTATCCACTCCCAATTTGTGTGAATTGGCAGGACGAATTTCCTGGAACTCTGCATTTTTAAAATATTGAGTGCACAGCTTCTTTCATACTTGATAATAGATGGTGAAAACACAGCAAGCATTAATTATTGCTTTTAATTGCTGTTTATTATGATCGGAATCTTACTTTTATCTAAATGGGCTTTCTCCTCCCAATTTAATAATAGCAGTCTGGATTTGTACATAGCTGGCATCCAAGGATCACAATGTACTTTGCAATCAGACTGTCTCCCAACATCCCTGGAAGGTAGGAAAACCAGTTTTAGTTTTTTCCTGCAAGATATATAGGAGACTTCTGCCACCCCCACCCCCTTCCTGCTCCTCCATCCCCACCCCTGTTATCTTGAATTGAGACTATGGGAAAAAGTTTTACAATCTATTGCATCTCTTTCATCAACCATTGAGCTTCTTTTCTAAATACTGATTGGGAAATGTGCAGGCACCTTTATCAACAAAAAGAACTATTGATGGGTGAGCCAAAATACTTCTTCCAGGCCTGGATTTGTTCAGCATAGCAAAAGTAATTTTTATAGCAAACTATGAAATGCTAAGCACGTGTGAACTTTTTTTTTTTTTTGCAAAATCCCTCTCACTTTTCTAAAATTAAACCTCATCTTTGCAGATATAAGGACCACACCTTTCCTGGGCTCCTTTTAGGTGACTTAAAAATAAATGTGCAGATTTTTTTGTGTTCTTTAATTCTGCTCTGCTCCTAAATGTAGTTTGGCCCACAGACATTAGTAGGCAATAATACTTTCCTTAGAGATTAAGGGTCAAAAGACAATTCCTTGATGAGAGGTATTTCAGCGAGGAAGGTGGCATACCTCCCCCTCTGCCCACTAAGTAGAAGGGGCTAAGATTTATGTGCGCGCAAGTCTTGTATGAAGACGTGGTGGTGAAGAACACTCACTTTGTTCAGAGGACATTAGGCCAATAACTGAAGGCCTGAAGGTCTTGTGCTAAGGACAAAAACTGACCTGAAAGAAGTGGGGAGGTGGTCCTCTGCCAGGAGTGCTGCAGTGATGTCTGCATCATGGGGTTGGACTAGATGATCTCTGGAATCCTCTTAACTTCATGATTGTGATTCTGTGTGAGAGAGAAAGGGACCGAAAGTCCAGAAGCATTGAGGTCCAAGGTATCTTCCTCTGGAGATAAGATGTGATGCAAGGCGGGGTTTGGTTGCCTGATAGAAGTAGGCTGACTGCTCATTTCCATTTATGTTCTACTTCTCTCTTTGTAGAGAAAACAAATATAGTAAGGGAGGAGGAGGAAGAGTGCAGACAGGCAGCTCTGCTCCAGAACCTTTCGCTGCTAGGAGCTCATTATAACATTGCTTCGCTGCCCTTTTGAATTGGCATGTTTTGTCCTCGTGAAATATTTAGAGTTTTGGTAATTCCAGATGGCAGCTCAAAGAGGAATGGGTGGGCCCATTTTAAAATTCTTTTTAAATTCTTCAAGGCGCAGTGACCCAATTTTAAGTTAACTTTGAAGTGGTTGTGTTTTTAGTGCAGCCAGACAGATTGCCCAAACACTACACTTGCACTGCTTCCCTCCTGCTACTCAAAAATCTTTTCTCCCCTCAGGCAGCTGCTGTTACTTCTCAGACCTGTTTTCTCTATGGTCCTCACCACCTTGGGGTTCCTACAGCTGCTGCTGTTTTCTTTTGGCTCTGGTGACCCACATAGAAGGGGTGGTTGATGAGTTCCCACCATCTCATAGAGACATGACAGCCCAGATGAAATCATGCAGACACTAGATTTGAGCCAAAGTGTGAGGGAGGGTTGCTGAGGTCAAGGACCTAAGCTAGGAAACTGGGCATAAGATAAAATGTGTTTGTTTATATTGGATAACAATAGCCCTTGGGGGTATTAATAGCTGAATATTCCTTGTGGTTGACAAAGGTGGCAAAGGCCTTGAGGTCAAATTGCATGAGAAGTGTTGGAGCAGTTGGAGAAGTTCAGGGTCAAGAACGGAAACATACAAACAAATATTTTCAAATATTTTATTGTCACTCATGGGCAAATCACTTTTCTTTGCTCCAGATCAACCTTCCCTAAACCTAGTCACCACCATTTCCAGGTTTGGAGAAGATTTCTCTGGAGCAACAGAAAACAGATACATTGGGATGGTAACTAAATCTAATCTGAATCTAAAGATGATCTAGGTATACTCTGGGAAAACATTTATGAGAGTAGAACTGCTTCATGGTGGATCAGCTTGTCCTTCGTTAGATAAAAGTTGTTAAGCCACCTGGCAGGGGTGCTGTTCTAGCCATGGGTGTCCTGTATTGCTGGTGGTAGAGATGAGACTAGATGACCACTGAGATCCTTCCAACTGTGAGTTAAATGCTTCTAAAATTTAAAAAAGACCCCTAAGACCTGGGGACTGAAAGAAGTGTTATGCTACAAACTAAACAAGAAAGGGGAAAAAGAGTAGTGGAAGTTCTTAGTATTTGGGGCTAGTTGGACAGATTCAGGTTCAGGCTTGACCAGCTTTGAAGCAGCCATTATTTGGGAGAGTAAAAGGAAGAGGGGATCTTCAGCTCCTAAATACTGTGAATTAGAGGAGAGGCAAAGGTTGAAAACCAGTGGTGGGGATGTTTTTGTCACAAGAAAGAAGGCAGCAGTCAGGAAGAATCTGGGGTCCCTCCCAACATTTTATTTTTGGATAAGGCAATTTCAATCAGAAGTTTCTGAACATCCCAAGGAAACATTAAAAAGTGTAAAAGCTTGAAACTCTATCTATATAAAAAAGAACTTCAATGTTGAAATAAAAACTATTTCTCTGAGAACTGGAGTTTAAAAAAACTTTTAAACTTGATGGATGGAGTTTGTTCCTGTCTCACTTCACGTAAAGGCTGGGTTGGGGGAAGACCCAAAGTGTATTTTTTTGGGATTGGCAAATGCTGCAACTGTGCCTGGTAATAGTATTTTCCCAGGTTATCACAGAAGACAACTTAATTGTCGAAGGACAGACAATCTGTCTCCACCGTTCAACCGCCTAGGGATCTGTGCAAAGGACTCCCTCCCTGGGCATGCCAGTTTAGTCTCGTTGCTTTCTCAAACTTGTCCCTGCAGATTGTTCTTCTTCCTTGCCTCCCTCCCCCCCACAACAGTCCCTTTTGTGAAGTTTCTTGATAGCCACTGGGATTATTCAAGGCTGCTGTTGCCCTTACTAGCACCTTTCATGTTATTTTGGCTAAAGGAGGCCAAGTATGGGAAGGTGATGACAGTCTTTTTCTGCAGAACAAGTGGTTACAATGCAATTGCTTTTTACAAAAGAACAGGCAAGGAGAGAAGAAACACACAATACATAGAAAATTGGCCAAGGGCCAGTCTACATCATTGACTTAAAATAGGTAGATGTGCAAACACCTGCCAAGAAATAAAACCCTGTTCAATCAGATCTGCACCCACCCTCCAAAGAATTCTCTTGTGAGATTTCAGTGCTCTTCCAAGGTTTCAGCCATCTTCGTGTTTCCCTTTTTATAATTAGGTCGTTAGAGACTTAGCAGAATCATATAGCTGTCAAGAAGCTGGGCTTGGGCTGGGGAGACCCAGGTTCAAGACCCCTTTGAACATGGAGATCCCTGGATGACCTCGGCCAGGTAGAGCTCTCAGCCCAACTTACTTCACTGTGAAATTGTTGTGGGGTAAACCTAGGGGAGGCCTCCAAGTGATGCTGCCTTGAGCTGTTCAGACAGACTATAAATGCAATATTAAATAATAAATATATTTTAATTTAACTTGGGAGGCTCGGGAATGTCATCTAGGAAACTTGCAGCCTCTCTGGCTCCTATGTCTACTGCTTTGCTGATTCTGGCCTAATGATTTGGCAAGACTAATCCTGCCCTTTCTTTCATACAGTAGCTCCAGTTCTGCAAGCAAGGGGCTTTATCAATCCTAGTCCTCTATCAGTTACTCTCCCTGGGTTTTCTACTGTGCAGCAAGGGAGACAAGCTCTCTTTCTCCTTCTGTTTTTTGTAGCATCTTCCTGCCTTTGTTAGATGCAGTGCTGCTACATATTGCAGTAGCTTTTAGGTGGATGCTTAGGAATCTCCAAGAAGAAGGAATTATCATCATCATTAGAAAAGGAACAAAAGTGAAAAAGAAATGTCATCAGATGTGCTAATTTAGAGATATAGGTGCCAGCTTCGAAATAATTATTTTAATTTTAATAAAAAATAAATGAAATGCATCTGTCCTTAGCAAGAACACTATAACCAGGTCATCCATGTGCCCACTCAGTCATTGTGAGATCCAGATGATGAGTGTTAACCAGGTGGCAAGTGTCAGCATGCCCCTGCTTTCTTTTTATGGTACTTTATTTTAGATTTAGCTGAGTAGCCTGTCAAGTAGGATGCCTTCGAATAGATCACTCTTCCCTTACAGCCCCCCAAAAGGATCTTCCTCTATGAATTAGGGTAGACCCCACAACCTGCCATGAGACAAATGGGTCAGGGCTACCATGCTACCATGATTTTAGTGATGAGCTTCATCCAGCTTCAACTACCAAAGGCCATCTCTCTTGGATGTACTTGAGTCACAACCAAGACAATGGTCAGATTTAAAAAAATCTGAGTCCAGGCCAGAACTGTAATCTGAGTAAGCATCCCAGACAAGACTCTCCCAAATAAAGTGTGGGAGGGGAGCGCATTCAGACTTGCAAGATTCTATTACTATAAACTTATAATAAAAGTAGTATTAGCTTGAATGACTTTGGTTTCCTAGTCTGGTCTACCTTGAAGGGCTGACAACTTCCCATTGCTACCCATTCCACCTGATGCATTGTAGAAGAGGGGCATTGTTGAATCCATGCTTGATTCAGTGGTATTTGAAGGCAGAGCCAGGAGTAAATCGACACAGTGAGCTGTTTTTCTTTCCCACTCCCAAACTACATCTGTTTCCATCCAGAAATCATCTAAGTCATTTAAACTTCAAGCTCCCTGATCTTGCAATATAGAGCGATGGATGTAATCAATACGAAGCATTATATCTTTTAGTTGGAACAGATGGTGACACCTGGCCAAACTTGTCTGAGCTTGGAAGCTAAGCAAGGTTGGGCCTAATTATTATTTTAATGGGAGACCACCAAGGAATACTAAGGCTGGAGGCTAGGTCGGGACGTTTTTAAAAAAAGACTCCTGGAAAAAAATCAATAGCAAACTTCTTCCCATACTATTACCAAGAAAACTGCATGGATATGTCCATGAGGTCACCAGGAACAGAGTTCAACTCAATGGCCTATGGTAAGCATCCTATTTCACCTGTAGAGACAGTCAAGAACTATAGCATCTCCATCAGAGGATGTTCAGTTTCAGCTTGAAGAATCCAGCCAATTGCAGCAAGGATGCCCCATTTTCTCAGTAATTAGCTGTATTACCAAACTGCTCTTCCCATCAAAAAGCTTCTCTTCAGGTTCAGCTGATATCTTTATAATTTAACTGGAACGGGGCAATGATCCGTGGTGTGCCACTTCCATCATCTCAAGAACACACCAGGTTTTGCATGGTTTCAGTAGCATAAGCAAGGTTTAAGGCACACATGTTTTCCATACATCTTGGTTGCTCTCTAAGGTTAAGTAGCGTGCTGCTCCAGGGCCACATGCGGCCCCAGATCTTCTTTGTAGTCCCCTTGAAACTGCCTCCAAGCATGATTACTGATAACCGATGGCCCGGTTTATTACCATTTGAGGTGGGAAGCCCGTTAAAAACTTTTAAAAAGGCTTACCACTATTAAAAAAAAATAAAGTACAATTTCCAATTCACCCCAAGAAACTAGCTGTTTACATACATTAAGTGGTCCCCATCCACTTTGGGATCCTCAGTCTCTCTGCAAGTATTAAGTGTAGTGTTTGGCCACTAAACCTCTGATCTAACTGATCTAAGTTTGTCTTCCTCATTAACCTGAAGTATCCAGAACTGGACACAGCAGTCTAAATGAGGCTTGATTACTCCAGAATAAAATAGAGTAATTATTTCCCATGACTTAGAAAGACTCAGAATCAATACCCAGCTGGCCTGCACAGTGGAGGAGTTAAATTCAAATACTCCTGGCTGTTGTTCAGCCTCTACTTCAGTGTTTCTCAGCCTTGGCAACTTTCAGATGTGTAGATTTCAACTCCCAGAATTCCCCAGCCAGCATGCTGGCTACGGAATTCTGGGAGTTGAAGTCCCCACATCTGAAAGTTCCCAAGGTTGAAAAACACTGCTCTACTTGAACAGATCCCTAACTAATGGGTTCTGGTGTTCTTACTGTTACAAGTTTCTCCTTTAATCCCTACCTAGCCAGTTTTGTTCATCTTGCTTTCTCTTGTTTGGAAGAGGAATATATACCTGACAGAGTTTAATTGATGCACCATATCTGGCTTTTTCCACATTCTTCTTCTGAAGGGCTGATAAAACTTGTTTTGGAGAAAGCTCTCCTGATCCAGTGGCAAGCCCTGGTATGTCTGAGACACTCATATATTATCTAGCTTACAAATCATGAGTAAATCTCTCTATTTATCATAAGGGTTGGTCAAAAACAGAATGTATCTAGAATGAAAGGAGGAAGATTTAGATTTCTTTAAGGTTGCTTTTGAGTTGCTAACACTTGTTTTTAAAATTACAGTTCCCCCACCCCCACCCCTACCCCTGGGGAGTCAAAGGAATAGAACCAAAATAAAGTCTGGTAAGTCAACATTTACTAAAATGGTTGCATGTTGGAGCCTGGTAGAACAGTCCTGGAGTTTTGGCAAAATCTTGAATTTAATTGCTTTTCAGACCATGTCATTTCATCCTGAAAAGACCATAAGTGTACCACTCAATAGCCCTAGGTGTTGAACAATACTTTCAGCAACTTGAAAATCCAGAACAATTTAATGATTCATTTGGGTGATGTATATTACAGAGAGTAGGACTATGTGAGGAACTGGGTAGAGGAAGAGAGGACATTCAGTTGGGATTGTCAGTGTTACCTTCAGGGCAGGACTTTGGGGCTGACGTCTGGACCCCCACTGAACATAATGAGGAGGGAGGGGAGGATCCATAAGCACAGCAAGGTTGCCCCACTGCATTAAGTATGAGAAGAACCACCTATGAGCCATTACAAGGAATGCAGGGGCCATGAAGCTGTCCATCAGCATTTTATAATAATTATTTCTAAACGTACATCTCTATGTAAATCATCATATGCACAGTTTATGCAAAACTATGTATACTTTTGACCTCTGTTTCTCACCATAAGTACTTTGATAAATTAAAATGCTTATTCCCAGATCCATCAAAGCAAAGCCTCTCTTTAGACAACTTGATTAAGCCTTCCAACAAAGGAGACACTTCCCAACAGAGCCTCTGAGTTAGTTTTCCTAGATGTTTCTTGCCAACATATTAATACTTTTGGATATGCAGAATTCCCTTTTGGAAGTGAAGATGAGTAGAACATCTTGAATTATCACACTAATATTGAGGTGCTAAGTCCTTCATCCCAAGACATCGCACTGAACAAGGATGTTAGTTCCTTCTCCCACCAAACATCAGTGCTGTTTTTACTGGATTCTACAAAATGGAACCATCTTTGTATAGTAACCTTGGGGGAAATCTCACTTGTTAAAGCAGAAACCTTCCTCAAAGTAAGCTTTACAGGATGACCCCTGGAATAGCCAACTGAGGACTGGGAAGCCCAATCACTTCCCCACTAGCAGATTATAGTACCTTCTAGAGTCCTCCAACCATCTTTGTGCCAAAATAACATAAAATGAGGATCAGCTTTATACCACTTAACAATGTTTGGGTGATGCTATGAAGATGTTATTAGTGGGGAAATAACCTCAATGGGCAGAGAATGATAGTTCATTCTTAGGAACAAAGAAACCAAAAAAAAACCAGCAGATCAAATGAAACGGAATAGTTTGGAACTGATTGTGACCTGGAAAAGTGAAAAGGAACATGATAAAACATTGGAACATTTTATTGCAGCGTGACATGATGATGATGATGATGATGATGATGATGATGATGATCTTGTTCAGCACACCACCACCACATGAAAAACCTAGATGAAAAATGTTTGCTGATTTCTTAAAAGCTTTTGGGTGTGATCCTGAGCAGGGATGATTCATGAATCAAAATTATAGACTTACACAGGTGTGTGCAAAGCTAGGGTGGAGCTTTAGGAAACAAAGAAATCTAATGTGGCAGTAAAAATTGGCATGTAGTATTAAAGACATTTAATCAGACAAGAGGTGACTTCCATTTATCTGAGAAGGGCTAGGTAGGTACTGGACCAATGACTTCGCCAGGGAAAGACACATCCTGATCTGCTGAAGATGTTTCAGAGTCTCTGAAGCTGTACCTAGGAACTCAAACTAGCAAACTGATAGACTAACAAATTTTAGCTGTAGCTTACGTAAGCCCAAGCCTTTTAATAGAATTTGTTAATCGGAAAAGCCACTACCAGACTCCTTTGATACTTGTCTGCCATAGACTAACACAGCTCTCCTCCTACAACATTTATACTAGGAACTCAGTGGTTCAGAAACTCTGGATGGGAAGCCCAGTGTGTCGGTGTCAGCTGAAGTCTCACGCCCTCTTCAGGCTGGAAAGGGAACAGGCAGCTGCTATATCCCTAACATCTGGTTCCTCCAGGAAACTGCCCTTGTATGTTGCCTTAAAGGGAGTTGAACCGGAAGGGTCTTCTGGTCCAGATAAATCATGATGTTACCTAGTTGAGTAATGAAATGTCTGCAAGCAAACAACCAAGACCACCACTTCAGAGAACATCTTCCAAGGAATGCTGCATTTGTTTAGGGAAAACTATACTCCATGTGTGTTGTACCCTAACATTTTAAAGTCTGTTGCCATTGTAAAATAATCTCAACTAGAGTCTCTGAACTGGCCCCGTGACTGAAGTTTTGTGCTAAGATGACACAGCCTGAATTGCACAGCGAAATCCTGATTCACCCTCCTCCTTTCTCTCTCAGATTCCCAGTTTTAGAATAATGTATTAAAATGTGCAGTTGGTGTGGGGAAAAAATCCCATCTAAAAATAAAATCCCTACTATTAGCCTTTAAAACTAGCAGCAATTAGAGACTGATTAATCTGAGTGACGGCTATATCCTTTGAGGAAGGTACTGTACAGTGTTGTCCCCTCACTCCCCAGCATTAACCCCCCTGAAACCTATCCTGTTCATGACAATTACAGTTTTTTTAGCACCACTAAGGGTTTTAAAAGCTGAATTTCAATACTGGTGGTAGATTCTTTCAAGGTGGGTTGACGCACTGGGGCAGGAGAAGGGGGGGCAGGTAAGCCATCATAAATGCACATTCACACTCCACACCCCAAAACTGCCTCCAATAGAGCATTCTTAACTGACACCCGTGGAAGCTTTTAAAAGCAAAAATGTGTTTCTCTGATTGGAGATAAGAACATTTTCCTGCCTGGGGTTAAGGGATGAAGCTTCCATGAACAGCAGGCTCTTTTTAAGATTCTGAGAGGCTCATGGACAGAATAATAATTCGACTCTCAACCTTTTCTTCTCATTGCTCCTTGTGTTGATGAAATTTCTCTCTCTCTCTCTCTCTCTTTTTTTGCAGTTTTGGGGTCCATTGAAGTCCATGACACAGTAAATGTGCATGGGGAAATGCCAGATCATTCTTGAACAAATTAGTTTTAATGCTTGGAATAAAAACTACCAAATCATTTCCAATAAGTAACCATACTGTTTATGTGCCCCCCTCCAATCTTGCTGTGTTGCCTCATTATGGTGTGTGTGTGTATGGGGGGGTTTCCAGGGAGGGGTGAGCAAAGAATGCTGGGAGTGTAGGTGTATGCCAAACAGGGTCACCCAAAGTCTTTCCAACTGCCCAGCTAAAGCAAGCAGGCACCTACACTGGGCAGCAGAGATATAGGAAGATGCTGAAGGAGGATGGTCACTAGTGACAATGGCATACTGCTCAGGAGAAGATAAAGTTAAACCCCCCCCCCCTGTATTTTACTCAGAAAACCGCATGGATGGACAAGACAAATAAGCAAACAAACACATCCTCAGAGGAAGGATCAAGACCTAGGTTAGAAGCTGGAAGGCCAGAGAGAGAATTCTGGCAGGACCAGTTCTGTAATGGACATTCTTGTGTTTGCATGTCTGGACAGTTTTTGCTTTATAAATTAAGTACCAGCATCTTGAACTGGCTGCAGACTGAATTAGCAGCCAAATTAGATAGCACAAGCAGTGGAATACAATAGAGGTCTGGAGGGATCAAAGTTTGTGAGATGAGTTTTAGTGGATTCAGGGAGCTGTTAAAGCCCCTTTTGCAAGAGAGATAGTGATACCCAGGACTTTGAGGGAAGTGGTATACCCTCTGGTTTTTCATAACTACGACCTAGAGGCAAACATCTCTAATTGGGGCAAGATGATCAAAAGGAAAGGATGGTGGCTGCCCATTTACAAATGTACTTGAAAAAAACTGATGATGAAGACCTACTAGAAGAGAATATGTGTAGCTCAGGGCTGAACTGTGGACTCCTTGGTGCTCTCTGAGCTTGGTTATTTGCTTGCAGACGTTTCATTACCTGGCTAGGTAACATCATCAGTGCTAGCGAGTGTGGAGTTTGCTCTCTGTTTAATACTTAAAAGCTTTGGGGTATAATCCTGGGGCATGGATGATTCATGAACCAAAATTATAGACCCACACTCACTAGCACTGATCATGTTACCTAGTTGGGTAATGAAACATCTGCAAGCTAACAACCAAGCTCAGAGAGCACCAAGGACTCCACAGATCAAGACCTATTTTAGTTCTACATCAGTTCTCAGTGCAGCACATGGCTGGCAAGCTAAATGACTTCTACTGAGAAAGAGATACGGGGAGAGCTCTCACGCTGATTCTGCTGAATCTCTCAGTGGACTTTGATATCATTGGTCATGGGATAGCTCTGGAAAAGCTCATCAGATTGGGAATTGGGGGCACTGACTTCCTATATTTCCACACGAAATATAAGAAGACAGGGGAATAGAATAGGAGAAGAAGATGGCATGGTGGGGAGAGAAGCCAAGTTTGCAGTAAGAGTGTGGGGTGCATGCACGCTGTGATACACAGGTTATCCAGCCATGCATAATGCTAAATTTTTCCAATCTCTACTAAGCAGTGTGGAGCATGGTTGGACTGGGAAGATGAAGGTTAATCGTGAAATTAACTGACTCTGACCTAAGCATCATCATTCAAACTTCTCACAGGATTGTTTCGAGAAGGTAAAGTACTGTGTAAGTAAGAGGCCGGTCATTTTTCATGGCCATGTTAACTTGAATTTCTATTCAGCATTCTTTACATGGATCTAGCACTCTTTTAAAGAGCTCTACACCTATGTATAGAAGATGCTCACATAAGTCACGACAAGCATCTTGGAAAGTGCCGTTCAGGCATTCTGCAGACAGATGTCTCTGAAGAAGCCTGAAGGCCAGTGCTCTTTACAATGCAAGGTAAAACGGCCATGGAGGGCAATGCACAGTGGATGGAAGCAATAGGGTGCATCTGCAGCAGCTTAAAGTAGCCAATATATGCTGGGCAGACCCCAGTCCCTGACCGTGTCATCAACCACATTGTTGATGAAGCTGTTGGATCATATTCACAGTGAAAATTGTGTAAGGAGAAAATGGGAAACACTACTTTAAAGCTGAAACCACTGAAGATTAAGCTGCTTCCATTATGAGCCAGGGATGAGAAAAAGACAACGTCATGAGGACATGTCCTATAAAAATGGTGATCTAGCTATGTTTGTGCCATAAATAGAGAGGTGTGAGGACGAGACCATATAGGAGCAAATTCCCCTTTGCCAGAGCAGGTTGCTACTGAGAGTTTATAAACTGAGGGGAGAACTGAAATAATTTCTGGAAAGGTCATCTGAAGGAGCAGAGGTCACTCAGGGAGAATCTGTGTTGGCTTCCAATAGGACAGGGAATTTAACCAATCTGATAAATTCCATCAAGGATGTGAGCACAAGAACTGGCAGGTCCACAGCAGTGGAAATGATGTGCTTGGACTTGGAAGAGGCTTTTGACAAAACAGCCCCGCAAGCAAGATGAGAAAACATAGGTGGGAACACTTGTGGGGAAACTCAATTACTGGAGCATGGATTTAGTTTCAACCATTGGGGACTGGTTGTATGAAGGCAGAAGAAAGGAAGCAGTAAGCAAACTATGTAAATGGGATGAAAGATGCAGAAGGAGCTGAAGCTGAACGCACCAGATCTTTTGCAGCGCAGGAAAACTGAGTACTGTAGAAACGAAGGAGGAGAGACAATGCAGGTTCACAAAAATGCCTCTTGTGATTTTGCCTTTGGAAGTTCACATTTGGAGCAATGAATGGCTCCTTGTCTTATTATACGTAGTAGTTCTGAGCAAACAGTACTTCATGAGTGAATGTCACGCACTGCAGAGACAATCGAAGCTGAAAAAGGGAAATTCTGATGATTTCAGAATAAGCAGGAAAGTAATAATTGTTGCAAAAGCTTTTTGAAAGGAAGATCTGCAAAACAACGTGAAAGGGGCTCCCAGTTTAGAGTGAGGACTAGAAGCATTGCTGTCATTTGGTAGCATCAGTTGACCAGACTTACTTGGCTTTGTGTTGTGACAGAGTCATCACACTCCTGCAGGAAGATACTTATACCAAACAATTTATTTCTTTCCCTTAGAGAGCTTAGAACCCACATAGTACCTGCAAGGTGCCTTTGGTGTTTCTTCCTTCAAATCCTTCAAGAAAACTTTTCTGTGAAGTTTTTCTTAACTTTTAAGGGGTATCTCTGCATTTATCCTGTGTTCCAGTGGTTCTGTAGCAAACAGTGATGGTGCCAAAATGATGACATGTGTACAATGATGTCATCACAAAAAATACAGCCATTATGTGTTTGTGACCTAATATCAGATGCAAATATATAAGTGGGGATATTTGTGTGATGATCTCATCATACACATGTTGTCATCCCCCCCACGTCCATACAGATAGTCCTTGACTTACGACCATCATTTAACGACTGTTCAAAGTTATGATGATGCTGAAAAAAGTAACTTACAACCAGTCCTTGCACTTACGACTGTTGTTGCAGTGTTCCCATGGTCACGTGATCAAAATTTGGGTGCTTAGCAATTGGCATACATTTATGATGGTTGCAGGATCCTGGGGTCATGTGATTGCCATTTGCGACTTTCCCAGGGGGCTTCTGACAAGCAAAGTCAATGGGGGAAGCCAGATTTGCTTAACAACCGTGTGATTCACTTAACAACTGCAGCAAAAAAGGTCCAAAATCAGGCACAACTCACTTAACGATCACATCACTTAGTGACCAGTCCCAATTGTAGTTGTAAGTCGAGGACTACCTATACCTTGCTTATTTACACATAGGGATAAACTATGATGGCAAGAGGGATGTGTATATTAGGGTGACTCATTCTTTTAAAAGATCTTCATGCATGTTAGCTGACAGCCATATCCAAGATCTGAGAATTTACCTTATTGGGCTTTCTGATTGCAGAGAGAGCTATTATCATGTTCAACCATACATGCATACGATTCACATGAAGATTGTCATGCTAAATGTGTCAAGACTTTTTCAAGCATCCAAGAAATGGGGGGAACTTGCCACCACCACCCACAACACCTTTTAGCCTCATGCATACATGGACAAACACTTTTTGGTATTGCATTGTATTGGCATATTTAGCCAGACTCCCAGGAACTGATTGTGGATTGCTTCTTCCCCTTGCTTCTGCTTCAGAAAGACTGTTTCCTCCTTTTCTTCAAATTTAGCAACTTTTATCTTTGATTTTATTTTGTGTTTATGTCTTTTGCTTATTACTGAACCAATGCAATCTTAACAAAACTGTAAATGTAAAAGATAAAGTCTCCTTTGAGTCAAGCTCAACCCCATCTGACTTCATGGACATCTCCATATAGTTTTCATAATAATATGAAGGGAGTTGTTTCCCATTGCTTTCTTCCAGGTTGTTTTTTAACTTTCTAGTATAGCCTACAGCCCTGGGTCTCCTGCCGGTCTCCCATCCAAGTCCTAATAAGGTTTGACAGTGCTTAGCTTTTTTAGATTATCCAAGGTCAGCTAATCCATTTGAAAATCTGCTCCAAGAAGGGAAGGGTGACTTAATGATTCTGACAAGGGTTAGCCAATCAGCAGTGTGTTAACTCTTATCCTTTCTGGTATGTTTTTTCCCAAGAGGCAAACAACTGCTGCAGGGTGGGGGATTAATTAGGGGAACAATACAGACAGGAGCCGGGAGGTGGGGTGGGCCTTACTTTTCTAGCATCCTTGCCCGGACTGGATTTCAGTGGAAGGGAGGTGATCAATCCTGCAGCTGCTATTAATTTTTTAAAAACCAGCAGGAAATCCAGTTACAGATATGATATCACATCTTCCAGTAGTTTTGGTCCTCCTTAGAGCTCAGGGCTTGGCTTGCTTTCTTCTTCTCTGACAAAACACTCAGCCTGCTCCTTGAGGATTTCAACTCGTCTGTGGAAAATCTGCCTGGCCCAACTGCCTGCCTCCCCATAACTTCCGTCTTCTTCAACTTCCTCATTTAGATCTTCTCCCAAAAACATCCATCGCCTCAGGTAACCTCTTGATCTCATCTCCTCCAAGAACGCTCTGTCTCCAGACACTCTGCTGCTGAATTCTCTCTGTCTGGTCATCCCCCACAGTCTCCTTCAGTTTCACAATCATTTCAAGTTCATGACTTTTCCTGGATTCACTGCACCTTCTGAAGAGGGGAGTGTTAGAAAATAGATCAGGATCCATTCATAGAAGATTCTGAAGTGATCTTTAGCAGGGCAGTAGGATCTTCTGATTACCCATCACTATAACACAATCTGCCTCCACCTTCAGATATGTTGGATGTCAACTCCCACTATCTTTTGATTAAGCTGGATGGGGATTCTGGGAATTGATTCAAAACAGCTGGAAACCAGCATGTCAACATGAGCAGTAACAAAGGAGCTGCAGCCATGCTTCTCTAGCTCTGACCCCCCAAACACCAAAAAATGATGTGATGGAGAGCTGTGTGTGGTCCTCTGTTTGGGCTGATGCTGGTGGTCACACCATCCTTTCTTCATTTTTTGAAAAGAACATCTTATGGTATGAAGAGCAACCACCTGAATATATACATGGAATAATAATAATAATAATAATAATAATAATAATAATAATAATAATAATAATAATAATAGGATAAAAATGCCAAATCCAGTCTAAACATCTGGCTGACTGTGCAACCAGCAATAATAATAATAATAATAATAATAATAATAATAATAATAATAATAATAATTCCTTATTCCAAAAGAAGTAGGTTGAGCATTAAAAGGCAAAAGAAGACTTCATTTTAGTCATGATGGAGCAATAATTTCAGTTACGTTTAAAATGCAGTAGTGTCCATGATCAGAGTATTTCTTCTTTCCTTTGTTTTTAAATTAGGCTTCTCAAATAATTTCACTGTATTTTTCTTTTTGGTTTAATGTATAAGGATTGCAGAAGTTGTAAAAGATGAAATCCTGGAAATAGCTGAGGCTTGTATATGCTCTGAGCACATGTGGATTGCAGTTTGTGCATTTACAGCAGTCCTTGTTAAATGGCCTGTATCCATAAGTATGTATGTTTCTTGCCATATTTTAAACATATCTCAGATGTGAATAGGTGAAAGATGTAGAGCCCTTTCCCTAAATAAATAAAGTCCCTAACCAGCCTATTGAAAACAACAGAATTTCGTCCTGTGGATTCTTAGAGCAGTTTACAATGCTATTAAAATCACCATGACACGATCAATAAATATAAATACTAAGAACATATAAATCAACCTACCAGTTGCTAGCATGGCTAATAAAAATGGATGAAAGCAAATCTAAAAGACCTGAAAAAATGAAAAGGATTTTATTACTTGTCAAAGTGATGTCTGATTCAGTAAGGAGAGTCCTCCTGGGAAGGGAATCCCAAAACTGGGGGCCACTGTCGAGAAGACTCTGCCTTGTCTTTCTACCTTCCTCACCTCTGATGGTGAAAGGCTGGAACTGATCCTAGAACTTGATTAGACTTGCTTGAAAGAAGGGGGCATTTTACATCTTAAGTCTGCAAAGTCAAAAACAGCCCATTTTGAATTAGGGTCAGAAATGGATTGAGAGGAAGAAGGGACATTTTAGAATTTATGAGGTAATTTATGGCAAAGGCTGGCAAAGATTTTTGCTTTCTGAAGCGAAGTACAAAATAGTTCCCTCTCCCTCCCTATATCAATGCTGATAAGACAGAAGGATACATTTTATTTCAATTCAGGCAATAGGATACTGTTTTCCAACAAGCAAGTTTAGGCATGCCCAGCAGGCTGACTGGCACACATTATTCTGCCCTTCAGCAGCTCATAGCTGGATCCTGTTGCTCTTCCATCATCAGGGCTGGCTGCTTGTCCAAGTCAATAATTTTCCTGCTGTGTGTTAGATCAATTACTCTCCAAAAGTAGTGCTCCAAAAAGGATGCTACCAGAGGATAGATAACTGTGACCAAACTACTTTGGTTCAAGAGAAGGAGCTGGTGAAGTTATTCTATAAGTGGATTCCCCTAATTAACAGAGAAGGGGTTATAAATGTTATTTATTTATGAGAGGAAGCAATGATAAGCAGAAGCCAACTACAAAAGGACAGCTACATTGGGACAAGGGGGAGCTATCAGAAGGCAGTGAAAAAAGAATGGAAAAGAAAGATTGTGTGCCAGAAAAAGGGGGAGGGTTGTTCATCTTTCTTATGCCATTGTCTTTCTCATCTGGCTCATGGGCTCCAGTAATACTAAATGCACTTGGGTGGATAAAAACCCTTCCTTCCTTCCTTCCTTCCTTCCTTCCTTCCTTCCTTCCTTCCTTCCTTCCTTCCTTCCTTCCTTCCTTCGGTAACTTCTTTGGTGTCTCCAAGCTGGGTGACATTCTTTCCTCAGGATTACGTAGCATTTTCTCAGAAATGGTTTCCAGGCTCCGGATGAATTTTATTAATTGTGTATGTGCAACTATTAGTAAAAGGGTGAAGTTGGGTGTGGATCCATTTAAATACCAGAGAGAAAAGAGAGAAACTTAAAGGTGCCGTAGGGAGTGAGCTGGATAATGGGCTCAAGATCTAGGGAGGGACAAACCAAGAAAGGACTGGGAGGGTTGAGAGTTTAGTTAACTCCATGCCAACCACCTTGAGAAAACCTTGAAGAGGGAGATTTATGTTCATCTCCTAGCATTTGATCTATGATCAAAGTAAATACATGATGAAAAGTCTCTCCCTCCCTCCCTCCCTCCCTCCAAAGCTTTGCAACCAATGTCTTCCAGATGTCTTGAACTACAATTCCCATCTCCCCAGGCCAGCATAGCTATTGACTACTTTAGCTGGATGACAATGGAATATCTGGGATATCTGCAGATGATCAAGATGGGAAAGCTCTTCTGAATCAGTGGATGTGCAAGCTGTAAACCAGGATTTAGAATGCAGCAGGCCCACAAAGCACCCAAGGTGTGGGTAAAGAGATAACAGAGCAACACTATCAACCATGGCATACCACAACATATGACTAGCCCCACCATCATGGCTGCTATTTTGATAAACCTTCTCCCTGTGGTAGACATTTTGTGAGAGCACAAAAGGCATGCTTTCAAAATTCCAGAAGTGACCTAAATCTACTAGCTGATAACAAAGAGATACAGAAAACCTGAACTCTTTACTGCCATCTCGTGGTCATTTGGGTTTTTACAGCCCAGATATGTTCCTTCAAACTATAAAATCATAGCATGTATGATAGACTATATGAGGAATTGTCAGTCCTCCAAGGTAGATTAGACTAGGAAACCAAAGTTATGAATGCTAATACTACTTTTATTATAAGGTTACAGTAACAGAATCTTGCAAGTCTGAATGCACCTCTCTCCTCTCCCTTTCTTAATTTTCAAGAGAACTAGGTAGGGTCACATCTGAGGCACTTTCTCAAATTACAGTTCTACCCTGGACTCAGATTTCTTTTCTCTGACCATTGTCTTAGTTGGGGCTCTTCCCCCTATTTCCTCAAGGTTATTCTTACTGACCATTATAGGAACCCACAAAACTGTCCCCAATAAGTAACCATCCAACCCCTATTTGAAAACCTCAAGTCAGAACATTGCTGAACACATTGTCAATACTGCCTGGCAACAGCATTCCCAAGTTTTGGCAGGAGTCTTTCCATCTCCACTTGGAAATGCTGGGGATGAAGCCCACAAGCCCAGCCCTCTGCTGAATGGGAAGCCTGCCTTCTTCTGCTGAGCCACAATCCTTGACAATACAACTCCTGAGTTGAGAAAGCAGACACTAACTTGGTCTTGGCAGCCCTTCGTCCCATGTGATTTGCACAAGGCATTCTGCATACTGTTAATGAAACAGTTGAGAACCGCAAATTAGGGCTTTGGAAAGAAATGATCTCTGAACGAACATCCCCAAGGAACAGCAGGTTCTTCTTGCAATCTCAGCTACACTGAGGTGGCATCAAGTTTTAGCCTGGAAGAAGGTCTAACTCTACACAGAAATGTGGTGATCTTAAAAGCTCTGAGAGAAGGGAGAAGGAAGGAGCAAAGGGAGAACTTTCTCCAGAGGGAGAAAATCACTGCTATATTTTCTGATATTATCTGACTAATGTTCTTTGTTTTTCTCTGATGTAAAGTGTTTTGTTTTTTAAGAAAAGAATGAGGTCCCCCCCCCTCCTTTTGATTTTCAGATCTCTTTCTCTCTTCCTCCTTCCAAGGAGATCCCTGGGGGCTAAATTAAGAGCATTTTGAAGTTTGACTTCTTCTGTTCCTCAGGAGAGTTGAAGTAATTATGTATTGGCAGAACGTTAAGATATTTTTATGAATTAAGGAGGAGTTAACTAGGAGAACAGAAGAGGAAGGGTTGGTTGGTTTGTGCTTATAGAATCACTAAAGATTTGGAAGAGTTCTGGAGATCATCTGGTCTAACCAGCTGTTCAGTCCAGTGTAAGAGAAGTTATAGCTTCACCAAATGATGGCATTCCATCTTCTACTGAAATACCCCCACTCCATCTCCATGTCTGGAAAACAAGTCCCTCCGAGGCAGCAAATAATGATAATAGTAATATTAGATATTAGGGTGTGGGGTAGGGTAGCAATTGTTATCCATGAGATCTGAATGGCTTTCAGAGGCTCTGCTCCACAGATCACTCACTGGGTGTGAGTCCCTCTGGTTGAAGTTGGGCTCTAGTTGCTGCTCTCCTGGCTTCCCTGCTGCACAGAGACATCCCTGCCTCAACTGCTAGATTTGTTGGATTGGCAGAAGAGTCCCCACAGCTGACAGTTCTTGAGGACTTCAGTCAGCCTGCAGGTGGCATACAGTTACCTCAGCTCAGGAGTTCATGGCTACTGTGGCAATCATGGACTTGCGTAAGTCATCAAGGGCCTGACACATTCCAGGGATTACAGATCAGATCTGGTTTTTGTCTCAGGGAAGTTGCAAAGTGATCTGGTAGCAGAGGGCATTACCATCAGTCCTTTGCTGTGGTCTGATAACACTCTGATTGCTTTTTGGCTTGCCAGTGCTGCCTGCCCCCCACCAAGGAGGTAGAACCTATTAGATTGATCTGCCCTAGGTGACTAATGGACTCAGAGAAAGCTCAGGTGTGTGCATGGGTGTGTTTCCCTGAGGATCTTGGGGGGCAGTTTGACTGAGCTCTTAGTTGCTGCCTGCAGTGGTCATGTGATGTGGGCTCATATTGCTCATATGTGGCCTCTTGCAGTACATCAGGGCGTACTCCTAGTTCTAGGAGTTGAAACACCAGAAAATATGCCTAGAGTGCCATTAGAGAAAGATGAAGAAAGAATCCAACCAAACACAAATAAGACCCCGTATCTTCTGTAGTGAAGATAAGGCAGCAAAACATGTGCACAGATAGCTGTCCACTGGCCCTTTTTAAAAGGTGACCTGCTGGAGAGGGACAAGCCATAGGATCATCTGCAAAGCCACTGTGAAGAATATTTTAAGCATCTGGCAGAAAAAGTTGCTTGGAGTCATTCAGATCTCAACTCTGACCAGGTAATATTGAGGTGACAGAAGCAAGATCCTACACGGTTAGCTGGGATGAGTTTGAATCTATACTCATGAGGAAGGGTCTTCAGGACTGCTAACCTGACAACTGTCTGTTAGATTGATCCCCCTCCTGGCTTGTGAAGGCTGCCCATACCAACCTCATTTAAACAGCCCCAAAAACTTGAGCTAGGATGTGTGGTGGGCCTTGTATAGAAATGTTTTGTGTCCAGGTTGCATGCTTTATTGCTCGTTCCATGCATTTATCATTATTTTGCACTTGTTATATTGTTCACTGCCCAGAGTCATTATAGAATTGGGCAGCCTTAGCAGTCTGATAAATAAAGTTCTTACGTGTATGGAAGTGAAACTATCAATATAATAAAAAGGCAAACAAAAAGTCAACAACATACAACTATTATTATAGACTATAATTCAGCCATTTCTCTTGAGCCGTAACATTCAGACGTTGATAACATGGCTGCAGAAATAGGGCAACACATCAGTTAATAGCTTGTCAAAGCAGAGACTCCTGAAAGAGAGGAACCCTTATGGAGAAGGCCCTGCAGTGCAAAGTGCTTCCATTCAGGGTATTCAGACTGATCCTGCCTTGCTTTTTCCTCCTTTCCAACAATCAACCCATATTCCATGGCTAAAATCCATGCTCAATGCAGGCCTGCAACTAGGGTCTGTGTCACCCAGGGCAAACATGGATTCTGTGCCCATTTTGGTGCCCCCCAGAGCTCATTTTGGCACCCCCCCAGTGTGGCGCCCGGGGCACATGCCCCGCTTGCCCCCCCTAGTTGCGGCACTGACTCAATCATTGGGCTGATTGTCCTGCACTCCAGCCTGGCATCCTCTAAAGCAGTGTTTTTCCACCTTGGCAGCTTGAAGATGTGTGGACTTCAACTTCCAGAATTCCCCAGCCAGCATGGCTGGCTGGGGAATTCTGGGAGTTGAAGTCCACACATCTTCAAGCTGCCAAGGTTGGGAAACACTGGTATAGAGGTATTGGACTGAAACTCCCTTTGGCTGTGCTGGCTAGGAATTCTGAGAGTTGCAGTCCATTGTGTCTGGAGGGTATCACACTGGGGAAGACTGGGTTTCTTTTCCTCTTTTGCACCCAGCCCTCCTTTCTTCTCATAATTAAGGTGCTGGACTGTTGCTCTAAGGTACATAGAAAGTTTCAGTTTCAGTCTCTGGTATGCTGAGTTAAAAGGAAGATCAGGTAGCATCTGATGATGAACGCCCATCTCCATATGAAACCCTGGAGAGCTGTCGCAGGTCAGGAAAAACATGACTGAGCTGTGTAGGCACATCCTCTGAGCTGGCATAAGGCAGCTGCTTATGCTCTACTTTTGCGACAACCCTGTAGAGCAGGCTATGAGGAAGGACAGTGATCCAGCAAGCTTAATGGTTAAATAAGTATTTAAATCCAGCTCTTCCCAGGCTTAACCCAACCACCTTCCCAGAGTGCTTTTCCTGACCTCTCAACATTTAAATTTTACCCGTGCATTTATTTATTAATAATTTCAATTCCACCTACTTGTGCATGATTCTGGGGAGTTTAATGTGGCCTTTTAACAGTCCTTAGCAATTGCCAAAAAAATTAAAGAAAATTATGGAAGCTAGGTATATATTGGAACTGTCAGGGGTGGATCACAAGCATAACTGCCCATGTCTTTGGGCAGATTTGAAAAGTCTCTGCAAATGACCACTTTGGAGATCTGACAAGGGTGATGTGAACCTCCTTTAGATGCCTCCAAAAGGGAAAAGAGATGGGGATGTAGGGGGGGAAAAAGAGTATTTTAACCAGAACATCAAAATTTATTTAACTAAATAAAATTATTTTAAACGAGGGAAGAGAATTGTAAATAATGCATCACCTAAAACAACTCTGTGATTCCCCAACTTTTCAGTAAATTGGAGATGGAGAATCTATTCTAAGTTCTAAGGGGTTCCTCCCCGGCTCAGGTTTTGCAGCCTTCCAACTTCCTGCCACCATAACGTTGGAACGTTACCTGACTCTTTCTGGTGGGAACCATATGAAACACCTCTGCCATAAATGTGGACTGGCATTGGGCTTGTTGTTTATTCATTTAGTCACTTCCGACTCTTCGTGACTTCATGGACCAGCCGACGCCAGAGCTTCCTGTTGGTCGTCAACACCCCCAGCTCCCCCAGGGACGAGTCCGTCGCCTCTAGAATATCATCCATCCACCTTGCCCTTGGTTGGCCCCTCTTCCTTTTGCCCTCCACTCTCCCTAGCATCAGCATCTTCTCCAGGGTGTCCTGTCTTCTCATTATGTGGCCAAAGTATTTCAGTTTTGCCTTGAATATCATTCCCTCAAGTGAGCAGTCTGGCTTGATTTCCTGGAGGATGGACTGGTTTGATCTTCTTGCAGTCCAAGGCACTCTCAGAATTTTCCTCCAACACCACAGTTCAAAAGCATCTATCTTCCTTCTCTCAGCCTTCCTTATGGTCCAGCTCTCACAGCCATATGTTACTATGGGGAATACCATTGCTTTAACTGTGCGGACCTTTGTTGTCAGTGTGATGTCTCTGCTCTTAACTATTTTACTGAGATTTGTCATTGCTCTTCTCCCAAGGATTAAACGTCTTCTGATTTCTGATGGCATTGGGCTAGAGTTACATAAATTTTATATTTTTATTAAATGTTTTTAACTTTTTTACTCTTAATTAATACTTTCCCCCTTTCTATTTCCTGCATTTCTGACACGAAACGAGATGAGACTGTATGAAAGCTGGAGTGTAACCCCTGCATTAGGCTGAACATAGTGATACAACCAAAACAAAAACTCAAACTCCCTTTTGTTCACAAGACCTAACAGCAAGCCCAAATAATCCACAGCCCTGCCTATTTTGCATCATCCTCCCCCCAGCCCACTCTGGCTTTGGATCTTTGAAAAATGTTATGCAGCCTGTAATGAACAAAAGATGACTTTAGAATTGATGAGTTTTTCCCTGAATACCTAAACAAGGCAGACAAATCTAAATATCTGGAAGGAAAAAATGTCTTTGATATACAAACAGAAAACCCCCTGTGGCATTTCTAAAGTAGTCTGAGTCACCACCATGCCCTGTGTTGCCATCCTGATGCCAAAAATGCTTATCAATTCTTTTCTTGTGCTAAAAGGACACACACACACACATATTGTGGAGTCCTTGGTGCTCTCTGAGCTTGGCTGTTTGCTTGCAGACCTTTTATTACCCAACTAGGCAGCATCATCAGTGTGAGGATTGTGGGGTTTGCTCCCTGTTTATATACAGTGCCTTGCCCTGCCAGTGTTGGTGGGAGTGTGGTTTTCTCCTTGGTAGGTCCTTGATAGTTGCTGTTATACACATGCTGGGCATCAGCTTTGAAAACTGCTTTCTGGGAGTTGAAGTCCACACATCTTTGTTGCTATCTGAGAGTCTCTAGTGGCCTTCAGGGGCACTGCTCCGCAAGTGGACGGTTGTGAGACCCTGTTCTTCAAGTTGGGTTCCTGAGAACAGTTGGGAGTGTTGCTGCTGTACCAGCCTCCCTGCTGCATAGCAACCTCCCTGCCTGAGCTGCTGGAGGCTGTCTCGGGGTTGGCAGTGGAGTTCCCCAGACTTATGGGTTTGGGGGACTTCAACCTGCTGTCCCTGGGGCGCACCTCACAGGTGGCTCAGGAGTTCATGGCTATCATGGCAGCCATGGGCCTGTCCCAGATAATTCGGGACCCGACTCAAGACAGTGGCCTCACCCTGGACTTGGTTTTCTTGTCGGAGCAGCGGCAATGTGATCTGAGGGGAGAGTTAGATCTGTCCCCATTGTCATAGTCAGATCATGCCCTCGTGGCCCTGAGATTCTCCTATGCCGCTCCCCTCCGCAGGGAGGCAGGACCCATTTAATTGGGCCGCCCTTGGCAACTGATGGACCCAGTTGGGCTTCAGAGGGAGCTGGGGGTTATACCCGTGGATCTGCTGCACAGTCCAGAGGAGGCCCTGGCCGCTGTCTGGAATAGAGAGGAGGCTGGGGCCTTGGACAGGATCGCTCCTGTGCGACCTCTCTTGCCCCATCGAACTCAACACTCCTTGTGGTTTATGGAGGAACTGAGGGTTCTGAAGAGGGTTAAGAGATGTCTAGAGTGCCTCTGGAGGAAGACAAAGACCAAATCTGACCAAACACAGGTTAGAGCCACGATTAAGGCCTACATTGTGGCGGTAAGAGCGGCGAAGCATCAATACTTCTCCGCTCTTATTGCGTCCACAGAATCCCGCCTGATGGCCCTGTTTAAAACCACCCAATCCCTTTTGGGGAAGGAGGGTTCGGTGATCTACCTACAGGGCCATGCAGAGGAGTTTTCAGAGCATCTGCAGGATAAAATTGCTCAGATCCTCTCTAAGTTAGATTCCAAGTGTGAGGCATGATCTGTGGAGATACCAAGGGAGTGCTCTTACCCAGTTATCTGGGAACAGTTTGATCCTGTTGGACCTGAGGAAGTGGACAGGATCCTCTGGACTGTGAATGCCACCACTTGTCATCTAGACCCGTGTCCCTCCTGGCTGGTGAAAGCAGCTCGGGAGGTGACATGTGGTTGGGTCCAGGCAATGGTTAATGCATCCTTGGGGAAGGGGGTGTTTCCAACTGCCTTTAAGGAGGTGCTGGTGCACCCCCTTCTCAAGAAACCATTGCTGGACCCTACTGTCCTGGACAATTTTTGTGCAGTCTCCCACCTCCCCTTTTTGGGGAAAGTGGTTGAGAAAGTGGTGGCTTTGCAGCTCCAGAGGGTTCTTGATGAAACGGATTATCTAGACCCCTTTCAGTCAGGTTTCAGGCCCGGATATGGAACGGAAACAGCATTGGTTGCACTTATGGATGATCTCTGGTGGGAGCGGGATGGTGGCAGTGCTTCCATCCTCACTCTTCTTGACCTCTCAGCAGCTTTTGATACCATCAACCATGGTATCCTTTTGGGGTGGCTCAGGGAGTTGGAGGTGGGTGGCGTGGTTTTGCGCTGGTTCACCTCCTTCCTCCAGGGCTGGTCCCAATCGGTGGTGATAGGGAGCGAGAGATCTGACCCTCGGCCCTTCTTTGTGAGGTGCCGCAGGGTTCGGTTCTCTCTCCTCTCTTATTCAACATCTACATGAAACTGCTGGGTGAGATCATCTGTTGCCACGGGATAAGGTATCATCAGTAGGATGATTGTCATACCCCAATTATACATCTGTGTCTCGGGTGAGATAAGTGATGCTGTGGCTGCCCTTTCCAGGTATCTGGAGGCTGTAGGGGTCTGGATGGGGAACAACAGGCTTCAGCTGAACGCTGGTAAGACGGAGTGGCTGTGGGTTAATGGCTCTTCCATATCCGGGATTTTGTCATCTTTGGTTCTGGATGGGGTTGCACTGTCCCAGACAGACCCGGTGCATAACTTGGGGGTCCTCCTGGACTCATGGCTCCTGCTCAAAGAGCAGGTGGCAGCCGTGGCCAGGAGGGCCTTTGCGCAGCTTTGTGTTGTACACCAGTTACGCCCTTTCCTGGATCAGAAGGCCCTTCGAACAGTCACTCTTGCCCTTGTTATCTCCCATATTGACTATTGCAATGTGCTCTATATGGGGCTACCCTTGAAGAGTATCCGGAAGCTACAGCTGGTTCAGAATGCAGCCATGCAGGCTATCTTTGGCGCCCCTAGGAGGTCACACATAACGCCTCTACTACGCGAGCTGCATTGGGTGCCAGTTTGCTCCCGGGTCCAATTCAAGGTGTTGGTCATTACCTTTAAAGCCCTACATAGCATGGGACCAGGCTACCTGAGGGACCACCTCTTCCCCGTTACATCAACCCGTCCCACCCGATTGTGCAGAGAGGGCATGCTGCGGACCCTGTTGGTAAGAGAATTCCATCTGGTGGGGTCCAGGGGGTGGGCCTTCTCTGCAGTAGCTCCCACACTCTGGAACATCCTTCCCCCGGAAGTGAGGCAAGCCCCATCACTCCTGGCCTTCCGGAGGAACTTGAAGACCTGGCTCTGCCACCTGGCCTGGGGCGGGGAGGGGAATAGTTATGCCTGGGGTTGGCTAGTGCCCTAAAGTGCCCCTCCCATGCAAGGACCAAATTAGACCACAGCCATCTGGACTTTATCTATATTTATCTGTTATTTGTAATTGTTTTTATATGGTGCACTTTTGCATATTGTAATTTTATTGTATATTTATTGTTTTATTGATTATTTTGTTGTAAACTGCCCAGAGGTGAGAGGAGATAGGCAGTGACAAATTTGATAAATAAATAAATAGTCTCAGGCTGGGGGCTGAAATTAATTACAAAGAAAGTGGCATTCCTGCACATGTGCAGAGTGAACAGCCATAGCAGTGCCAGATCTGGAGTCCAACAAATAAACATACAGATTTTAAGGGGTCATTCAGTTCTTGGAGTTATGGTACAGATAGGAAAATCTGCCATTTTTGGAGTGATTTTTTTTTTAGCTCTTTCTAGTCATCCACATCAGTTTACTTTTGACCTCAGGTTTTGTAGACTGCAGGGTCTGAAGAGATTCACCCATTTTTCCTCAGGGATGAGGACTGGGGAAAGGGTTGCCACTCCACAATTCCTAAAGGGAATAGAATTGCTGGTGAAGAAAGATGGGAGTTGTTTCATTTGGAAGGCATAACAATCTTAACAATGCAACTGAACAGGCGGGTTTTCACAATGTGCCTATCCAAGTGAAGTGCTATTCATGGGTAAATTCATGTTCTGGCACAAGATAATCAAGCCACTCAAGGGCTGTCCTGATTATACAGGGAGCAGCCATCATTGCTGATATGACAACCACCTTTGCATCCGCCACTTCCTGTTTAATTACAGCTTTGTCTCCCTTTGCACCCCCATCTCATCCCATTCACAAACCACATGCCGAGGAGATGGCACAATTTGAGAAACTCCATTTAATGGACACTCTGGCCTCCCATCTCTGTGCCTGGAAGTGAGAAACAAATGTTGCCTTCAAAGGACACCTCTCTTCTGCACTCAGATGAGCCAGAAAGACCACACTGAGCATAAACACCTCCTGGGAACAAAGCCAACTCAGGCCTTTTGTAACCTGGTGCCCTCCAGATAAGTTGGGATGTCAGTCCTGAGAAGAAGGCACTATCTTTCTGGGGCCGAAAGCCCGTCTCACCTGGAGGGTGCCAGCTTGGAGAAGACTATTTATAAACCACCAGGTGAGCCCAGAATCCCAGGAATATGTAACTCCTCCAGAGGCACTCAGGTATGCTGTCTGCCTGCTGGTTAACCAAGAATGTTATATCATATTTTTCCTGGACATTTTGACACCTGAGTGCAAGAATCTATGTTGTCCCAGAGAAAGCAGCAAAGCCAGAGGCTCAAGAGACTGCTAGGCACCTGAACGACGCCACAGAGCAGCAGGAGCAAGTCTGCTTATTTATGCGTCTCCTTTGCTGATTAATTTAAAGAGAGATGCCAGCGTCTTCCATTGATTAGATTAAAGGAGCTGCATGCAAATGCCTGTTTGATTGCCAATTCCCCACCCTGCCAGCTGCACAGCTCTTCCTAACCCAGATGAATTTTGGACTAGAAATCCATCCTCTCTAAGCTTCCTGCCCATGGATGATGGGAATGATAGACCTGCAATCAGGGGAAGCTAGATTGGCAAAGACTACAATGTTTAATTTTGGCAAATAGTAGATAGCTTTATACAGCAGAAAGAATGCATGGAGGGAGAAATATATGTTAGGAGTACAACTATTTGGTATCACATACTATAGTATTAAACTGTACTGTAATACTGTAGTATAGTATTAAAGTATTTATGAGGCTGGTACTGGCATGAAAGAAATTTAAAGATAGGCTTTATTTAGAAAATAACATGGTGATAGATCAGCCTGAGTTATTTACATCTGTCTTCAGTTAAGAGCCTGGAGGGTGCTCTCTGTTCTGGAGAGAGAACAAGTCAGATGACTGCAGGTAGTCTTCGCTTAGTGACTGCCTTGTTTAGCAACCATTTGCAGTTAAGATGGTGATGAAAAAGTAACTCTCAAGTCAGGCAGAGGATGCCAGCCCACCAGTGGTGACCAGTTCCAGCTGGTACTTTATGGGCTTACATCAGCCCTACAAAGTAAAACAGACCAGGAAATGGACTCTACAGGAAGATTCAACCTATACTTGATTGAGGTCGATTATATAATAATTGAGTCTTGCACTCATGCTCTACCCCCCCTCTCTCTTATACCCCAGTAAATCAGGGAGGAACCTGCTTGAGTCTCTTCTGAATACTATCTTTTTAAAATTGTCCTTGGAAAAGTTTTAAACCCACTTGCCTTTCTTAGATCCTCTGGTGTGTCTCTTCTGCTCTCAGCCCCTGTGACTGAAGAAAAGAGAGTGAGTGTAACGAAATATTAAAAGAAACTCAAAGAAGAGAACATCCAGTGAAGTTCAGCTGGTAATAGCAGGAACTGTTCTCAATAGGCCGCAACATTTTTGCAACATCAGGTCTGTTTGGGTATGTTAAGCTATGTTCCACGCCAGCCTGCAGGGAAGGAAATTCTACGTGCTCAAATTGCAGGATTTATTCCAACGCTGAAAAAAACGGTTCCAAGCCACAGCGGAGATCTCCGTTTTTGCCAAAGCGGGATCTTTATCAAATAGGTGCCCCCTGGTGTCAGATGTGAGTATGGTCATGGGATGCACATTACTGCTAACCAGGAAGAAGCACTTTATTAGTATCTAATAAAGCAGGAAAACTCGTAATTTACCTTCAGCAGATGCTTTATGAATAGAGGAAGCAGAGCAGATGGCTAAAAGATTTTATCAGGTCCAAAAATGGGGTTTTGTCTCAAAGATATATAAACGCAGCTGACACCCAGGAACTTGGTTAGAAGTTTGTTTGGGAGATCCCTTAACATCTACTGAGCTCTGGAAAGAATAGTCTGTTGGTGTCTATCTGCCAAAACTTACAGTATGTTAACTTTAATATACAATATTTTGTCAGTCTTTACACAAAAAGAGCCTTTAAAAGGTGGCTCTCCTCCCACAGATTAGGGCACGCTTTGAGCTCAGCTTTATAATTCTTCCTAGTTTGGACAAGGTTTACTGTCTGGGTTAAGGGAACAGAGCAAGTTTCCTTGTGTATGTAAAGGCTTTTCCACTTTTTTTAATGGGTTGCGCATTTTATAATGAGTTGTCTGGAGTTGGGCAGCCTCTAAATTTAAATAAATAAATAAAAAGGGTTTATTATTAGACATGATACTTATCATTGGATTCCTTTTCAAGAAAAAGCAGCCTTGGAAATCTGTAATTGGGAAACAAGTGATAAAATTCTGCTTAAACCTTGCCCATCTTAACATCTGAGTTCTAAAAATAATCAGCCCAAGTGGCTTTTTCAACTGTAGGAAAACATTTTGAAAGGTATTAGAGAAAGGTATGGAATCCTGCAAGAGGAAGAGTTTAAACCTCACAGAGTATTTTTTTTTCTAAAAAGCACACCTAAAATCTTATGTGCAATAAAACACAATTCCATGCTATAGGATCATGTGAATACTGTATATAATTTAATGATTAGGTGGCACTAAATTTAAGTTATATCTGTTTGGATGAAAGAGTTTCCTGTGATTGTTTAATGTTGATTAGAAAGAGACAGCAAAGTCCTAAGGTAGCTTGTGCCTGGTGTGACATCAAAGCCTTCAGTGGCTCATGAAAATGTGTGTCCTGCAGATAGATCAGATCACTCATCAGATAGCTGCAAGTCAAAGCAGGCTACACTCTCCTAACTCACAATGTCTCCTGACATTTCAGTGACAATTGGATTGTTCCAGGGATGAAAAAGATCCTGCAAACATTTAGTCCATATATGCTAGAATTTTATGACAACAAAAAAATCAGAAAACCCTGAATCCTGTTGGCTTCTTTGAGAATAATTGCTTCTCTTCTCTTTCTTCTCCCCTTCCTCAGGAAATCTGTTCTGCTTTCCTCCGGTTGTTGAGCCTCTCTGACGATTTCAATTTATGTGTGTAATCATCTGTGTGGGAATAGCAAGCAGCAGGGCATCTGAGTCACTTACCCGAATAACTGATTTTCCTGGGGGGAGAGGGGAGAATGTCGCCAGCTACTACATCAGACATACCTTGTAGATGAACTCTTAACGTAGTTCAGAGAACAGAAAGGACAAATTCCTGAGCATTTCCTCCTCCCCCCACCCCGCAACTCTCTGAAGACCAGTAGGTATTACCCTATTGTTTGGGCCAGGTGTGCACCTATATCAGTTCCTTTTAATGGTGAATACAGGTAAGTGACATTGACAGAAATGGAGCCAACATGGAGCCCCATTGAAAGGAGGTGTCAGCTGATCTCTAAATGGGAGCATTCTGATTTGCAATGGGACTAATGGGACTCGGCAGCATTTTGTGTGTGTTCTTTTCCATTAAAAAAAAATCAATGTTTTATGATAGTCTGTAAAACTGTTCCAAGGCATTGTGGATATGTTATTTGTTTGTTTGTTTATTCAATGTATAGGGCTGTCTAATTGGCAGGACTCAAGGAAGCTTTTGTGTGCCCGTTGATGATATTAAAGACCAAAAGGTGCCAATTTTTCAAAGCTTAGCATTTTGCAAACCTTAGAAGTACATGGCGAGATCTTGGTAAAATCAGGTAGTTACTGTTTTTTCCTTCCTTTCCGTTTTCTTCTAACCATGGCCAAAGCAAAATTCACTTCCGCATGTTCTCAGTAGGAATACCTTTCTCATACCTTTCCCATTAGTCTTTTCCAAAGTCATAGTAGGAAAAAAAATGTTCTAGAGGCATTTGCAATATATGCCCAGTTTTGGTAAACAGTTCAATTCTACTTGGCCTGAATCCACAGCTGGCTTGAAAACTGTTTTCAAAGAGGGGTCATTAGTGGTTCTTCATCAAACTGAAATGAAATATCAAGTAGGAGCCACAGAGAGAGCTTCTTGGCCCTCTAATCTTCAAGTTTTTAAATTAACAATATGAATGAAGAGCTGCAGGACGTGCTTTTTAAATCTACAGATAACTTAGAAGGCAACTGGATAGGTTTAACCTTGAGAAAAATTAATTGAAGGAGAACGTGGAAGAGCATCACACAGAAAGAAGGCCAAGACCGTCTGTCCTTTTGGAGGACATGGAGTAAAGCATTTTGGTTACAGGAAGGCTGTCCTACTATTCATATTGAATAGTAGGAAAAGCTGCCTAAGTGACAGCAGTTTGGTGCAGAATCAGTTATCTGGAAAAATGTAGACTCTTCTTCATTAGATATGTTCAAGCAGATGATGGATAGGAATCTGGTGGTTAAGGCAACGGGCTAGAAACCAGGAGACTGAGAGTTCTAGTCCCACCTCAGGCCTGAAAGCCGGTGACCTGGGGCTGGTCGCTCTCTCTCAGCCCAACCCACCTCACAGGGTTGCTGTTGTGGGGAAAATAGGAGGAGGAGGGAGCATTAGGTATGTTCGCTGCCTTGAGTTATTTAAAAAAAATAATAAAGGCAGGATATAAACAAACAAACAAATAAATAAATGTTTTAATTTGGAGTCCTATACTGAGCAGAGGGTACTGTACTCAGTAGGCTAAAAGTCCTCTCCTAACTTTGATTTCATGAAGTCCCTCCCATGTGTGAGACAGTGATGTCAACAGGAAGAATCAAAGGAGTCAGTCTGATGGAAGCAGCATTGCTCCATCATGCTGAAAGTCCCAGCCATGTTGTACCTACATCGTGACATCACATGCATGACAAAAAGGGTGTGCACAAAAGTGTGATGCTTCTTTTGCCACCTTGATGAAAGCAACAGGACCCTCTATTTCCAGAAATATGAATGTGTATGATCTATGAATTTGGGCAGGGGTAAACAATTTTCTCATGCTCAGGGACCAGGACTTTCTCCCCTTTCTCTGAAGGGCCAGAGAGGACATCACAGAAAGGGGAAAAGTGATGTTTGTGGTTCTCTCCAGGAGGGTCATTCAGAGAGGAAGGGGGGGGTGTGTGTGAGCAAAAAAAGTCAATGTGGCAGTTGCAATCATGTAATCAAAGCTTAAATTCTTTAATTCTTTTGTATATACATTGACATTGGATACACGTAGAAAGGGTGGGGCATCCATTGCACAGTTCAAAAACCTTCCAGGTATTTAAGAATTTGCCTCTACAAAGCACACTTCTCCCATTCCCATTCTTAAAAAGCCCTCAACCTTCTCCCAAATAGCCTGAATTAACATGAGCCTAAAATTGGTAGGAAAGTTCAGTGGTATCATTTTTAGGCTGTTTAGAGAGGTTTACGGGTAGAAATGGGAACTTTGCTTACCAGAGACTTCCTATTTGCATTTCCACTCTTATTTTTTAGCACAGTGTTTGTGCAGTTAAAATTTGGCTATTCTGCCACCAAATTTTACAGAAAAGTTCAGAGTATGGGCAGGTAGCAAATGGTGTCAGAATGAGAAACGATGGTCCCATTGATTAGCTTGGGCAAAATGATTATTGGTATGACCATTCTGCTTTTTAACAGAACGGATGGCCTGATCTGAACATGTCAGCTCTGCTCGAGAGAGAAATTCAGTTCCACAGGAAGACCAGAGCTACACTTTATTGAGGTTGGCTATAAGAGAGGATTTTGCAAATCTGATTGTTCTGTATCTCCTCCCCCAGCCCCACACTTCTTATACCCCAGTGAATTAGGGAGGTGTCTGCCTGAGCTGCTTCTGAATATTATTTTGTTTCCCAGGACTTAAAAAATATTTCAGACCTCTTTGCAACAGTTCTTGCATATTTCTATCAAGATCACCTCCCTTACCCTCTATACCAGTGTTTCTCAACCTTGGCAACTTGAAGATGTGTGGACTTTAACTCCCAGAATTCTCCAGCCAGCCTTTGAGAAACACTGCTCTATACCATAAGTATCATTTTGCCTAATGGAACCACAAAATAAGGCTGAAGGACTCAGGAGTCCCACTGATCACCTTAATTTGTTCAATAAAGCATTAACATAGGGTGCCCAATCTGAGAGCTGCCAAAAGCTTGCAGGACATCCTGGGGGGCAAAAAATTCAACATGGCATCTGAAATTGTGTAATCAAAGTCTTGCCCCTCTGGATTGTGCTATTGTGGATGCCATCTTGACTTTTTTGATTGAAGCTGGGATAGGAAAATAGGAAAGTTTAATGTGCAAAAGGGGGAAATTATATTAATCGTATTCAATTCATTTATTTCATTCATGTACACTTCAATTAAATCAAATGTGCCTTTCATCCTAGCCCTATCCACTTATTGGTCTTGCAGCTGCCTGTGTTTAGAGAGCTCCTCCTGATGTGCCATTCAATGGCTAAATGTGACCCTGAGCCTGAAAAACAAAATATATAGCCCTAGCATTTTGCGTAAATGTATAGTGCAGGGTTTTTCAACCAGGATTCCATGGCGCCCAAAGGTTCTGCAAGAGATCACTAGGGGTTCCCTGGGAAATCACGATTTATTTTTAAAAATATTTCAAATTTGGGCAATTTCACATTAAAGAGGGAAGTTTCATTCTTTATTTTCAGATTAAGAACACTGTTAATGCATCTATACAGGCCTGCACATGAAACGAGTTTAACAATTGTGTAACTTCTGGCCTATATTTGAGCCTGAATGTGCAGGGGTTCCCCGAGGCCTGGAAAATATTTCAAGGGTTCCTCCAGGGTCGAAAGGTTGAGAAAGGCTGGTATAGTGGGTGACCCGACTAGTGGCTGAGTCTGTCCTAAGAGCATCATGGCAGGCTGCACAGCGCACTTGGATCTTCTGCCCCTCCCCTTCCTAATAGTAGGATCAGCCCAGGGAATAGCCTATCACTTGCACCAGACTTGGAAGATCCACTGCTGGAGTAAATTGTACTTGGACATGCAGTAGAGAAAATGAATCTATCCCCTTCAGTGGGGATTTTTTTTTAATCTTCAGCAATCCCCCTTAACATTTCAAGAAGGATTTCACAGCCTCTTTTCCAAAAGCAAATTCATACCAGCCTTTAGAGAAAGCAGGACCACTGATTATTTAAAGTCAGAGATTTTTAAAGAATTATTGCAGATCAAGAGAGAATGCAGAAAGGCTGGATTAGGAAATATACTGAAATAATTACCCTATTCCAACTTTGTTTTATGGTTTCAGACAAATATTCTGAGAGTGCAAGGACTAACAGACAATGGCCACAGGGTGGTTAGGCCTCTGCTTTTAAGAAGAATACCATAGAATGGGTGGAGATGGGATCCCCATATGATACTCAGAGGAACCAGTAAACCCACAGGCACCTCCTTTGCTGCCTCCATGGTTCACTTGTCCCACCTGACTTGTTTCTTTTGTAATGGTCACACCATCATGACCACCATTTTATAGACAGGCAACTCCCTTCCTTCCTTCCTTCCTTCCTTCCTTCCTTCCTTCCTTCCTTCCTTCCTTCCTTCCTTCCTTCCTTCCTTCCTTCCTTCCTTCCTTCCTTCCTTCCTTCTTTTTCAAGATTTATAAGGTTGCCCAACTCAAACAGTGCGACTCTGGGCAGCATACAGCATAAATACATAATAAATCAAACAGAAGAAAAAAACAAAACCATATAACAATAAACAGACAATTTTTTTTTAATCCATTCAATCATGTCTGATTCTCAGAGATTGCCTGGACGAGTCCCTGCAGTTTTCTTGGCATGTTTTTCAGAAGTGGTTTGCCCTTGCCTCCTTCCTAGGGCTGAGAGAGAGTGACTAGCCCAGGGTCACCCAGCTGACTTTGTGCCTCAGGCAGGACTAGAACTCCTGGTCTCCCAGTTTCTAGCCTGGTGCCTTAACCACTACACCAAACTGGCTCACAAACAGACAAAATATAAATACAAAATGTAGGGTGACCAAGCAGACAACAAAACAGCCACGGGGGCACTCCCAGTCAACTGGCCCCTAACGCCTGGGGGAAGACTGCCCATAGCACACACTTAGGACTCCAAAGGCCAAAAGAGAGAATGAAGGTTCTGACCACGCATGGCCAAAGGATCCTTTTCATGCCATATGGCTGGCAGCTCTGTCCCACTTCACCCCATGTCCTTTTTCTACACCTGCAACCTGTCAGTTCAGCTAAAAGGAATGAAGGAAGGACACCTGGTGAAGAGGGAGGGGTGGTCAATAAGCACTGACAGTGGGTGGCCCTGACTGACAGCACCCAGAAGTAATGGAGGGAGAAGGCAAAATGGTATAGGAGTAGCAAAAATACCCCCCCCCCCCGCCCCAGTAACATGCAAAACCGCTTCTTGCATTAGTGACAGAACCCAACTGGCAGAATCCAGCTCTCTTTCCTAGTTTAAACTCAGCTCCTGTACAGCACAGGACTAGCACCCCCCCCCAAAGAAAGTGCTAGTCCCGTTTTTAACCACAGGTCCAGAGCTCTTTCAAAAATGTGCTACACCTATATTTAATGAATAGGTCTAGTGTTCTTTCAAAAGAGCGCTACACCTGTGTGTATAAGGAGTTGGCATAATGTCTGACTGGTGCTTTTGGAAGTGTCCATCAGGCGTAACGGAGGCAGAAGCATTTTGTCCCACCTCTCCTGAACCCCGAGCCCCCTCTAGGCCATCTACTAGAGGAGAATGGACATGCTTGTTGCAGCCTAAAGTGGCCAATGGGAGCTGGGCAGGTCCTGCCCCCTGAGTGCTTCATCTCCAACACTGTCAGATTGTAGATCATGTCCTTGGCAAAATATGTGTTGAGAGAAGTGGGAGAACACTACTTTAAAACTGGAACAGCTAAATACAGATTTAAGTGGCTTCTAATATGGGCTGGGATGAGACACAGGTGACATCAGAAAGACTTCTCCTTTAAAAAGAGTGAGCAGGACATGAGGATGGACCAAGAGATGGACACATTATCCTAAACTTCCTTGGTCTTGCTTAACAATTAGATGTCCTCCCTGCCTTTCTAGTGAGTATCCTGTACAAATCAGTGTGAACCTCAAGAAAAAATAGTTGCCCATCTTCCACATCCACCCCAAACCATCCCACCAGCCCCCAACCCAAAGCACATCCCCACCTCTTCTCCACTCTTTAACTTTCAGCAGTGGTACCAGGAGCAGAATCAGAGGCATTGGACAAGAGCAGAAACACAGGCGGAGGGTTCCCCCCGCCCTTTCCCAACTTCCTTTAAATGGCTGTAATATACGGGGACTCTGTGAACCAGGGCCCCTTGGGAGATGCACTTCCCTGGCAGTGGCACATTGTCACCCTGGTTATTCTGACACAAAATGAAAAGGGAAACAGAGAGCAGGGGGTCTTTTTCCTCTCCTCCTTGCCTGCTTCACTCCTGTTTCAACTCTGCTGGTTAAAGGAAGCCTGGTGTGTGTGGAGGGTAGGGGTGAGAAAGGCTTTGGGACCGGGAAAAAGGCAGGGACACAGAAAAGCGAGGGTCCTGATTTGGGGTAGATTTTGACCCCAGCTGGAAAACGGACCAGGGCCTTGAAAGCTCATCTCTTGTGGGTGGCCGCCTTTCCATAGCCATTGAATTTTGATTCCTAAGTCTTGTTAGGAGAATTGTGTTGTCATCCCCATTTTTTAAATGAAGCTTGACTTGCTTTGAAATATCTCTTTTCCCAGAAATATCACTTACAGCTATAGATATGTACACATGGATTTTTATCTTTTTACCAAAGAGTCTGAGAGCAACATGATTATTGACTCTTCAGAGCATCTCATTGGTTTGTATGTTTTTTTTTTATTATTATTATTATTATTATTTTGCTGATCATTGATCACAAATACAGACTTGGAGCATCTCATTGACTTGGGACTCTGCTAATAGCTGTGTCCCTGTTCTCTCCATCTCCTCTACACATTAACTGCATTCCCATGATTTGCTGAAACTGCTTGCTTAATAAATTTAATGACACTAACCAAATGGGATGTTTTTCACAAAACAGTAAGACACAGAGACTAAAACTAGCCAACAGTACTGTGCTTTGTGAATGTGGCCAATAGATTTTTAGTTTACCTGGTTAAGCATATTGTGTGCCCACAGATGCTGTTTGTTTCTCTCTGTCCCTTTCTGTTTCTTTTCTCTCTCTCTGCAAATTATGGGGCAAATTCATTTCTTCAATTGGAACAAACATGTCATTTGATTTATCTTACAGAGAATCTAAAACTAATTCAGAAGGATAAGAAAGGGCCAGCGGTATGTGTGTGGGGGGGAGAGATTTAAAACCTGACCCTGAGCTTTTGACTGGGACCATTTATCATTTCCTGTCACAGAGCAGAGTGCGAAAGGCTTTATGGCATTAGGCAGTGGAGTGACAAAACTACAAATGATGTTGTGGCATCTTTGTGTCAGCTTCCTTTTCCTGACTTGTACCACACTCCCATAGCTTTGTTTCTCCTTCCTCTGGTTTTGTGATTTAGCTTCTCCCCATGTCCCAGTGGCAAACAAGCAGGAATATCTGCAGAGTATGGTCCAAAAAATTAAGATGGTGGCCATGATGGGGCACTGCCCATAAAAAACAGGCAGACCTTCAATAGCACCATTGTGGCCACCATCTTAACTTTCTGGGGAGATGTCTCTGCAAATGAGATTTGGAAATGTGGGTCAGGAAACTTCATGGAATAATCCTGATCCTGCCTCTACATTAGGGGTCAGGGACATTTCATTGTTTATCTGCAGTATTTACATGCCAATAGGAGAAAATATCTGTAGGTCAGGGTTGAACTGTGGAGTTCTTGGTGCTCTCTGAGCTTGGTTGCAGACATTTCATTATCCAACTAGTACCATCATCAGTAACTGGTGATGTTACCTAGTTGGGTAATGAAATGTCTGTAAGCAAAACAACTAAGCTCAGAGAGCACCAAGGACCCCAATATCTATATACCACTTTATTCCAGTATGACTCGTTGCAGTCTACAAATAAAACCCAAACCTTTGCTCTCTAAGGGCCACATTTCTTTTCAGAATGACTGATGGGGCTAGAGCCAGGAGGGAATGGAACCAGAATTAAAAGTGAGCAGGCCATCTTTTCTCTCTCTTTTGCCACCCACTTTCTTTCCATCTTTCAGCCATCCCCCCTTTCCTTACTGGTCTTTCCATTTTTAATTGACAGAGTCATTCATTCATTCATTCATTCATTGAACTTGTACCTCGCCATAATCAAAAGATTCCTGGCAGCCAACAGGGTTATGCAATATATGCTGCCCATCATTTTCCTAAACTTGAAGTGTAGCTTTTGTGAACATGTTCAATAAAACAACAGTTAAACATCCAGAGCAGAGATGTCTAAGAGGGTGCAATGTACATAAGAAACAAGCAAAATTTTGATCGCAAAGTTGTGGTTACTATCTTGGCTTTTTTTTTTTACCATACTATGCAGATACTCCTGATCCATGGTTAACTCTAATCCATACAACAAAAACCCAAATGAAAACAGAAATAACCTCCAAAATAAAGTAAATTTAAAAGGTGCAAGATGTTAAATCAAAACATTCCGTATTCAATAATTTTCTGAAAAGCAGTAGGGAGGAAATGAGTCTGATCTCCAAGGGGAGGCTATGACAGAGTGGCAGTGTCACCACAGAAAAGCAGCACTATCTGTCCTTTTTGCCCCTTATCTCCTGGAAGTGTGGAACCACCAGCAGCTGTTCTTTCAAGATCTAATGGAGTGGGTCCATTCTGGTGTGTATAGGTAGTCCTGCAGCTACCCAGGTGCCAAGCCATGGAGAGCTTTGTAGGTCGGCACCAGCATCTTAAACTGTATCGAAAAACCAATTGGCAGCCAGTGTAGAGCTTGCAGAATTGGTCTTATCCATTGCTGGGAGCCAGTAAGTAGGCAGGCTGCTGCATTCTAGACCACAGACAGTTTCTGGATAATCTTTAAGGGCAGCCCCATGCAAAGTGCATTGCTATAGTCCATGGAGATAGCAATGAGAGTATGAGTTACTGTAGCCAGATCCTCCTGCACAGGTAGGGTTGCTATTGGTGCATCAGCCACAGCTGGGCAAAGACCCCTCTAGCCAGGGTCTCTACCTACTGTTCTAGCAAGACCCATGAGTCTAGAAGGACCATCACAAACCTGCTCTTTCACAGGTAATGCCTGCCCATCCAGATACAACGCTGGTGTACAAGCAATAACTCCATCTTACTTGGGTTTAGCTTCAGTCTGTTCTCTCCCCTCTATCACAACAGTAGGGTGTCATCAACCTCTACCTTATGGCCTGGGATGGTGATATTGATGATACTGCACCTTGAACCATCAGATGACTTCATTCAGGACTTCATATAGATGTTAAAAAGCAAGGGAGAAAGATCAAATATCAAAGGCCATCAGGCCGACCTCTCATTACCCACCACTAAGAAAGGAGTAGAACTACTTCAAAACAGTGTCTCCCATTCACAACCCTCATAGGTGGTCCACTGAGATATCATGGTTGCTGATAGGAAAAGCTGTTGAGAGGTCCAAAAGGATGAGGAAGGGTGCACTACCCACATCCAGGTTCCAACACAGGTCATCCAGGACAGTGACCAATGCTGTCTCTATCCCATATCCAGTCCTGGCCCCTGACTGAAAAGACTCCAGATAATCTGCTTTATCTAGGATGTGGTGAAGCTAGTCTGCCATTAGCGTCTTGACAATTTTCCCTAAAAAAGAAGGGATGCCACCCAGAGTCACTGGTTTGTGAGATGGGCAGCTATATAAATCTGAAAAATAAATAAATAAAAAGGGAAAGTAGGAGATTGGATAATAGTTGTCCAAAAACCCTGGATCCAAGGATGGTCTTTTTGGAAGGGAGATGCATCACAACCTCCTACAAGACCACTGGGAAGTCCTCTTGCGAAGAGTCATGACAGTCTCCCAGATCCAGGTGGTTACTGCTCTACTCACTCCATGCAAAAGTTAAGGATGGGCAGGGGTCCAAACAGCAGGTGGCAGATGACAACCCAGAAAATATCCTATCTACTTTCCAGGTAACATGGCAAGACAGAAACCCAGGATACTGCCCACACAGAGTCAAGGCTTCGGCAAACCTGTATGACTTTATCAGTGAAGTTCTGGGCAGATGAATCACAGGAGCCAGGTGGAAAACCTTTGTGTTTCCACTTCCCCAAAAGGGAGCTGGTCACCTTAAACCAAGCCATTGGACAACAGCCTGCTGATGTGAAAAGGAAGGAGAAGCAAGCATTCTTCACCTCTCTTATTGATACAGTATAGGTGTGTTTCTTCCACCACTATTCTAGACATTATTTCTGTTGCTTCATTTCCTGGAGAGCCTCAGAAAAACAAGGCATGAACCAAGTTTTCCTCCCTCCACCCACTTTTCTCTACCTTCCTTTTTCTGTTGCCTTTTTTCTCCTCTTTCTTTCTTGGACTGTCTCATTTTTGTCCTTTGTTTCATCTTTCGTCTTCCTGTCACCCCTGTTTTCTCTTCTTTCTGCTACTTCCTTCTCTCACTAGGATTGCCACTGCTCAGTCCCTCAAAAGCAATTTGAAGATTATCTGAGATAGTTTTCACTTCTGTTGGCCTTGAAGTACCGAGAACAAGGAGCAAAGAATGCAATTTAACTACATTCCTGCTCTGAGCTGCTCTAGATCTTGAAGTCACACAAATATCCTAACCTCATTCCAGGCAAACAGGAAATAAAATACATTGCTTCCACCACCGCCTTATCAGCATCTGTACCTGATGTTGTGTGCAGTTGCCTGGGTGTACAAGGGGAAACTGCAAAGCCATCAAGTCACCTGTTTCCTTGAAAGACTTGCTGGAGTAGGTGAAGTCCAGATGCCACCAGGCAGGGCAAGGCACAATGGAGAAATGGACTGCTCACAAACTTTACAAATTTTCAAGAAAATATTACTTTTAGACTATTGCAATGCGCTCTATGTGGGGCTACCCTTGAAGAGTATCCAGAAATTACAGCTGGTGCAAAATGTGGCCGCGTGAGCAGTTTTAGGAGCCCCAAAGATGGCCTATATAACACTTTTGCTGCGGGAGCTGCATTGGGTGCCAGTCTGCTTCCGGGTCCAATTCTAAGTGTTGGTTATCACCTTTAAGCCCTACATGGCATGGGTCCAGGTTACCTGAGGGACTGCCTCACCCCCGTTACATCAACCTGTCCCACCCGGTCAGGTAGCGAGAACATGTTATGGACCTGTCCATGAGAGATGGTCAACTGGCAGGGTCCAGGAAGAGGGCCTACTCTGCCATGGCCCCTGCCCTCTGGAATAAGTTACCCCCAGAGATAAGGCAGGCCCCCACTCTCCCGGCCTTCCGAAAGGGGCTCAAGACCTGGCTGTGCCGCCTTGCTTGGGGTGGGAGGGGGAAGAGTCTGTCATGGGGGTGGTGGGCACCTTGATGCGGTCCTGGGGAATTTTATCAAGATTGTGGTCTGACCATCTTGGAATTTTATATCTCATATTTTATATTTTAGTGTCTTTTGTGTATTTGTGTATTTATATTTTATAATGTATTTTTTAATGATATTTAATTCTTTTATTATTTTAATTCACTTGTAAACCGCCTAGAGTCGTTTGTAATGAGATGAGTGGTGAAGAAATGCAATAAATAAATAAATTTTACTGCTGTTTCAAGTACACTGCAAATGAGCCTGAAATAAATTGGTTGAGTTGCCAGGCATAGAGGACTTTGTGAAATCTCATGGATTTACTTACTTACTTACTTACTTATATGGCTGCCTATCTCATATGATTCCAGGTGGCTCACAACATCCGTTAAAACCTAGCTAAAAACAAACATACCCTTCTCCCCAGGCGCCAGACTAAATGGCCTCCCAGCTGGATAGGAGCTGATTATGGAGGGGTGCAGAGACTCCACAGGGAGGTGCCCTCCCTCCCTGGTAAGGGGCTGTTACAAGAGCAGTAACTCCCTCCAGTTCCCAGGATCTGAACTGCTAGAGGACTTTACAAACTAGTTTGAATATTGCCAGTTCACTGATATTTTTGCAAGTCTCCCCCACTTCAGTGTCTAACTTTAAAGATTCTCCATGGGAAAGCTGTGCACTAGGAAACCTTTCTTCAAATACGTAAAATGCATATCTGAAGAAAAGGTGTGTACTGAAATAACAGTGAATTTGGTATAGTTAATACAAAGCTGCTAGAGGATTACGAAACGTTGGATTGATTGAATACATGGAGACCAATCTCAATTTATTTATTTTATTTATTTATCGTATTTTTATCACCGCCCATCTCCCTCATACGGGGGACTCTGGGCGGTTCACAATAACAATTGACTCATGGTTATTCCATAACTAAAAATTCCTATTATTCCCTTGTGGGTTATGTCTCCTCTTTCAGAGGTAAAGCTAATACTGGCCCCAAATAAACTAGATTTGGAACATAACAGTTTGGAGATGGCCTCTCTTGGGATATTTGCAAGGGACCTGCAAATGGAGGACACATTAAACAAGTGCAGACACTAGCAGGAGGCACCAGTTGGGTTTCATCCACCATGACTTAATTCATTCTATGTGAATCAGGTTGCTCCTGAATCCTCGTTCAGTCTTGATGCAAATATTGCAAATTGCTTTTCTATTCAATGTGTAAAAAGACCCCATGAAAAAGCATTGCATCCCTCTTCTTCCAGGATCCCTGGCAAAACTGAACACTGATATGCATAGTCAATCCTGGCCTTATTTATTTATTTATTGACATTTATTGGCCACCCAACTCCAGTGGGCTCTGGGTAGCGTACAAAACTAAAACAAAAAACAAAAAACATAAAGTGAGAAACATTAAATCAATGTTTAATGTCAGCAGCCCAGACTAAAATATTCTGCTAACAAAACCCACAAAACAAAACAGGGGCGATTAAACAGTGACAAACCCCAGGCCTGGGACTGTCCAATTGTCCAATCAATTGTTGCAACAATACTGTGAAAAGAACCAATCAGTGTAATTTCCTTGGTGCCTGGGTGGCCCCTGGGGTTGTTCCCACTGACTTCCTTAAAAAACACATTCCTTTGATTGTTCTACATGAGAAGAACAGCTGAAGGCAGCCTATGAAATTGGGATAATTGGAACAAATGGGATAACACAGTCTTCTCCAAAACTGTGTCCTGCAGATGTGCTGGGCTACAAATCTCAGCATTTCCAGCTAGTGACCCACTGAAAGCATTTTTGAGATTGTTGTCTTTATTAAGATACAACATGCTTTACCAACACATGATGTTTTATTTGTTCCATCTGACCCTTTTGGAACATCACAAGGTGTTATATTGGGGGCTGCCTTTGAAAATAGGCTGGAAAATTCATTTAGTTTCAACACAGAGCAGTTAAACTGAGAACTGAGGACTGGTGGGTACAATCACCCTCTGCCACCTTAGCCATCTGTCCAGGCCCCTGTCCATCTCCAGATTCATTTCGGTGTGCTCGTATTAACATATAAAGCCCCAAATGGCTTGTGCCATTCGCTTGGAGGAGTGTCCCCTCCCATATTTTTCCATTAGGACCCAAAAATCTTAACCTAAGACCTTTGTGCTCTTGCCCAATAAGATGTGGCAGATAACTGCTAGGGTGTGGTGCCAGGGGCTCTGCAGGCAGGGCATAGAAAAAGATGGCAGCCACAACCGTATAATCAAAGCCCTGCCCTTTTGGGGACAGACTGCATAGTTGTGATTGCATAGTTGTGACCACCACCATGACTTTTTGACCCCCTTGTGGACACCCCTGAGTAGCACTTCCCCGTATGTTGAGTGCCTTCCCCAGAGAGATTCCACTGCTGCTTTCAAACTTTCTCAACAATCATTTTGATGTTTTAGAATTTCAGTGTTTTGTTCCTAGATTCTTATTCTGATCTTGTCCTTTATTTGTTGGTAGTTTATTACTGCTCTTTCTCTGTTCTCTGCGGGCTTTATACTGTTCCTGGATTGTCTTATATTGCCTCCAAGTTTTTATATAGTTTCCCTTTTATGTATGTTTGTACTGTACAGGAAACTCTTGTCGATAGCACGCACAAAAGTAAAATAGCTAAATAAATATATGTATAAATAAATACATACATACATCTGTGGAAAGCTGCTCCATTTATTTGCAAATGCAGGATATCAAATCAATGCATTAATTACATTCCAAATGATGGAAACATTTTCCAGGAAATATTACCTTTACCTCCAGCTGAGCGAAACAACACTCAGTCAGGGAGACAGGAAACCAACCAGCTTTTTTTAGTCTATTCCCAGCAGCAGGCTCTCCCAAAATGGAGACAAGTAGTTTTTCTATCATAAGTACAAGCTTTTTTAAATCTTTGCACCTCAGGGTCAAACAAGTTTTGAAAAACTTGTGGGTTAGATTTCCAGATGTTAGAGAAAGGCAACTGGTGGCCCAGGGATCCAATCCATCTTGAGTAGGCAGTCTGGCACACTCCAGATGTTGTGGTTTTCAGGAACATTTGTGGGGCAGTCAAAAAAGTCAAGAAGGGGACCACATCTGTGTAATTATAGCCCCACCCCCCTTTTCATGTGATGCATGTTAAAAAGGGGAAGGGTTTTGATCATGCAATCACAGCTTCCATCTTGACATTTTTGGCATACATGCCCTGCAGACACCCTTGGTGGCTTTCAACATTCATCAATATCATTCAACGTGGCTAGGGAAGCTAAGCTGTGATCCCAAAGATCTGGAAGTCACCTTGTGGTTTAACTCTGCTGTTTATCTTGACCATTTGGAAACTTATAGAACCTGAAAACTGGTTCTGCCCTACACACACACCGCACAACCCCCGCACACACACCTGCCAGGATGTTTATTGTTAGAATTCTTCTAATAATAAAAATATTTCAATGGGAAGCTGGCAGCTTCCAGGGCAATACACCAAATCCAGCTTCCAATAAGCATCCATGGAAAATCAACATGGTAGTTGTTGCGGTGGACTTTTTAGCAAAGGTCCTACCTGTCCTGAAAAGGCCAAAAGAAGAAAAAAAAGAGGCAAAGATTGAGTTAGGGATGGCAGAGAGTACATGGTGGGCCAGACTCATGGGCATTTGCAGCATGAGTCAACAGCATCAAAACTGAGGATGCAACTGGAGTGGTCAAAGCCCACCCCTTTTTACCCTTTTTACATCTGTGTGACGTGTAAGATGCACATTAAAGAGGGAGGAGGCTTCCATTGCCCCATTGCACCTGCTGTTTTGCTGCTGTTGACACCCCCCCACCCCCCCACCCCGCCTTGTCCAGGCTAGACTGGACAATCAGCACAACCTTACCCCTTTCCTGTCTGATAAATCGGTGTTTTGTGACTGGTCCTGCCACGGTGACAGTTACTCTTTTCAATGTCCAAATCGGTCCTCTAACCTCCCAAAGTTGGGGGACACCTGCAGTGGGAACAACAATCTCCTTCATTTGACTTCCAATATTTTGGATAAACAAAATGATTTTTTTCCCCTAGTCCAAGAATTGAGAGGGCTGTTCATCTCTGGGCTAATCAAAGCGACAGCATTTGTTCAGCCCTGATCTGTTTGTACGAAGCCTCCTTGCTAAGACCTGAGGATCAGCTGCCTTCATCCGAGAGGGGAGGGAGCTGAATGTGAAAGGTCAGTGCATTAGATCAATATTTAATTGAACTGCAGGCCAAACATTTGGCCATCAATTGCTGTTCTGCATTAAGATTCTTCCCGTGACCTGTATTTGTCACTAGGGTGAATTTATCTTTCTGGGCCCCCTCATCAGTTTTCTCTATGACAGCTGCAACCTTCTGTCTTAGCAAGAAAGCTTAAGAGTATGACATGATGGCCTGATTTTGCCCACATGCATCCACACCCACATGCTGATCCTCACAACACATCATTCCCTGTATTTTGGCAGTCCAAATAGGACAGGACAAATAGGACAGGACAATGGCTTATGCCATCGTCAGGAAGAAGCAGAACTCGTCACCAAAGCTGTGTTAAAAATGAAAAAGAGTTATCGTAAAGTTGTCCTCCAAATCTTGGTGGGTGGGTGAGAAGGCTTTAGAAAACTGAATTGGAGGTTAGGGGGTACTTTCTTCACATTTGATGGTTCAGAGATTTGGATTGCAATTAAACAATGCTTTGTCACTCAAGATGGACAATTAAGATATATCAGGTAATAATTTTGTTCTCCTCTTTTAAAGGAGTCCATCACATGCTGCCTAGAAACTTTATTATACAGGGGTTAATTGCTACAGAGAAAAAAAAATGAGTTGGCAAGTCCCTAGCTCTTTCTCGCAATGCTGATTCTTGCAGAGTGGCTGAAAAAGGAACAACACATTGCAAAGAAGAGACACAAATGACTGATATTTATATGGGAAAAGAAACCCTTGGACTCGTATTTATACAGACAAGTAGCTGAACTTCCTAGATGGTTGAGATTTGCAATGAGTACATGTTGCAAAGTACACATTTTTCTTTTTGATGTAACAAAAATCTAAAGGGGAGATGTAACCTGAACAAAAAATTAGCAGGATAGAGTCCATCTGCCTTTGAGGGCAGAGCAAATGCAGCGATTTGTAAAGGATTAAAGCTGCAATTTAAGGGAGAGCGGCTGCTGTTACACCATTGCCAACCGAACCAGCTCTTATCTCTTGCCTTGCGCCTTCTACTTTTAGTTTTCTAAAAGTTACTATCATCTTCTGCTATGGGAACACATTTGGATTTTGGCCTTGTTCCCTCAAGGCTTCCTTCAGTTCAGCAAAGGAAGGCTGCAGAACCAGGAGCTAATTCTTGGTTGTTTGTAGCCTCTTGATAATTATCATAGAGCCATGAAAGGAAAGAAGAAAGAGAAAGAGAGAAAGAGAGAAAGAAAGAAAAAGGGCAGGCAATTAAATTACTCACATATCATTTATTTATTTATTTATTTATTTACCCCCTTTTTCACAATTAAAAATAACTCAAAATCACAAAAGAACAGTCATGTCCCTGGATTCTAGCATCCTGCACAAATATGTTGCTACTCAAATATGTTGACATTAACTTTTATGCAGTAAAAGAGGTTCTTTTAAAAAAAAACCTGCTGCTATGTGCTTTATCTCTAGTTGCTGTTGTTACTTTGAATCTTTAGCTACAATTTTAATTCGGCTATTTTGGAATATTGTAAGCAGCCCTTTGTTCTAATGGGCCAGCCATGATTCTTTTAAATCAACCATCTAGGTCAGCAGCTCCAGAGGAGTATCAGGCAGCCTTTTGTAGGAGAACAATGTTAAGCAAATATCCATGTGAAATCATAAGTGGGCCAGAACCTAGGAAAGGTCAAATGGCAGGTTGATCAGCTACTTTGGAATGCCTATTGACATATTCTAGAGCGCACTGATGGTTATCCATTTCTTGGCCTCTCAAGGTGAGAAGTAAGGTGACAGTTCCTTCAAGACAACCCAGATGAAGGCATGCAAGCCACTTTGGTATATGTGTTGCCAAAAAGCCCCCACCCCAGTATGGCTGGGTCCACAGAGTCACCAGGTTTCAGAAGACAGCAATGGCAAACTACTTCAAGTGCAGAGCTACTGCACATCTAAGCTACCATTAGTAGTTACTCCATATCTTCCCACATCAGGAGGGATCTGGTAGCGCCTTTTCAGACTAACACATTTTCTTCAAAGGGTAAGCTTTCGTGAGCTACAGCATTGTTTATCTACTTCATGCCCCAAAGCTTCAGCCTTTTAATAGAATTTGTTAGTCTGCAAAGTGCTACTAGATTCCTTCTGATGTTTAGCTACCATAATCAGGGCTCTCCTCCTTACAATGTCCATCTCCCCAGAATTTCTGTATTATAATAAGATACTTTGCACTCTGATCAATCTACAATTCCTAATATTCTTTGAAGGTAGGGATTCTTGTACTGCAGTTGTATTTTTTTTTCTCCAATTACTTTATATTAGGTAATTTTTAAGAACCCAAAGGATAAGAATTATATATACAAAAACTCCCTCAAATCTAGTGTGACTCCTGGTGTCCCTGTAGTTTCTTTGAAAATGATATGGAAGTATTTACCGTAGCTTCATTGTACGTTCTTTTCAACTTCCTAGTCTAGCCTATAGTCCTAGGCTTCCCTGGCAGGCTCCCATGTAACTACTAACCAGATCCTACTCTGCTTAGCTTTTTCTGAGATCAGCCAAGGTTGTTCATGTCCTACCACCTTGTAAGTCATTCCAGAAAAAAATGAACTGTAGTTGAAAGAGCAAACACTTTGGCTTTCAATTGGTTTACAATCACTCCCTGAAAATTGGACGAATAAGTGTAGAGGGGATAGGAAATGGCCTTGAAGGACAGGAGGAAGACTTGCAACCAAGGCAATGGTCAGATAAGAGGGGCTTGAGCCCAGGCTAAAAAATTAGTTTGAGTAAACCTCTCAGACAGCCCCTCCCTAGTGCACACAAAGATAAAGTGAGGGATGGGGAAACACATTCAGACTTGCAAAATTCTATTACTGTAGATGTTTATTTATTTTATTTATTTATCAAATTTGTCACCACTCATCTCCTCCCACCAGAGGGACTCTGGGCGGTTTATGTTACAATAAAAGTAGTCCTGACCTATATGGCATTGGTTTCTTAGTCTGGTCTACCTTGTTGGGCTGACAATATGGCATGCAGCCAGCAGTACAATGCCTTTGACTGTGATGATGGCATGGGCAGGAGATGTAACAGGCATCTCCCTGTGGCCACCTTTAGATACTGCACATACAATATTTACTGTGACCAATCATCCATACACATTAAGATATGAAAGCATTTAAAAAAATAACATAGGGTCATCAGGGATATAGTATTTGATGGCAGGTCTTGACTGCTGCGTAGAAAATTTGACCACAATATTAGTGATGTTGAAATTGGAAGCAGAGAGTAGAAACTTTGTACGGCATACCAAAGATCTGTCTGTCTAGGATGTTGCTGCATGTTAGGTGAAAGCAGTGAATTCCTCAGATCCCTATAAACATTACAATACAATAGTAGGTGAGAGCTGGTTTTGATCTCTCCTGAACCTCCTGGACAATTCCATTCCAGTCAGGTTTTTTCTACTATCTACCCAGCAAGAATGCGGAGGGCAGGATGTTATGCTGTGTCTGCAAGAAGTCCTTCTTCCATGTAGGAAAAGTGAGAGATGTCAGATATTTGGCCAACACGCTGGGTCCCCTTGGAATCCAGGTTCTGCTGTTTTATGGGATCCTACTGACCTCCAGTTGATACTCCATATCCCTTATCCTCTGAAGGAGTACATGTCTTATTGTACTCCTCACTGTAATCCGAAATAGGGAGGAACTCAGCTGAAAGACCATAAGAAGCTAGTTTGGATTTTATAAGACCACTGCAACTTGTATAATGTTTCTCTGTCAAAACAAGAGGTAAAAGGTTGGTAGGGGAAAATGAGATTTTTATCCAGTATCTAATCATCAGGCTCCAGGCCAACATCTCAGTTCTGGACATCCCCATCTACTGGATACATGTCTTGGGGCAGCCAAAAGTGCTCTTAAGAATTTTGATTACACCACTTCCTTGTGTTCTCTATAAAACCTGAGCTAGTATTTTAGCTTTAAAAAGCTTGAGGGTAGCAGGCTGTGGCCACCTTTGTGTTGTTGGAAGGGATGGCCTTCCAGGCAACAGTGGAAGCCCAACAGATCTGGAAGATGCCAACTTGGGAAAAGCTTGTTCTTGAGCTATTCCTACTGGAGAAATCTGTAATAGTGCTTCTTGTCCTGAGATCTCTACTATAACTGGGTTAAAGCTGTAACAGTGCCAGCACCCAGGCTGTATGACCAAGTTAGGACTTCTGTTGAGGTGACTGTAGAAATGTGCAGCTGCCTTTAAGGTCAAAATGACTAAAGAGCTTTATATTGGCAAATAACAATAGAGACCCACCAGCTGCTAAATAGTTGCTCTGCTGTCTCACATGGTGGTCTGGCACAAAAAAGGGGGAGGGATCTGATTTCATTGATTCCTCCTACACTTATAAAAGGGAGCTGATAGAAGTTTCAGCCATATTAAAGGCTGGCATCAAGTTACTTGTGGTTTGCCTGGAACATTTTTCAGGATCAAAGCATAAACACCAACATCTGCGCCGAAGATTAACAGAGGGAAAGGGAGGCACTTTGCCAGGTTTAACAAGGGCATGTCTACCACTCTCCAACCCCCATAAAAGCATATCCCATGTCATCTCAGAATACACTAAATGCAAATGGCTGAGATTTGGGGTGGAGGGTGGGGAGAGGTTCATCTGAAAGATTTCCTCCCCAGAAAAAGTCATGATATCCTTTGTCATGGGATGATTGCAAGACAACTTCCCAGCTGACTAGACTAAGGTCAAAGAAACATTTTTGAACATATTTCTCTACAGAAGTGTGTACGAAACTGCAAGAAGGCATTCATATAACCTCTTACCCTTGTTAGTGAATTAAACTGTTTTCTGGGTTTGCATGTGTGGAACAGCAAACTAGCCAAACATTGGTTTCTGCACCATGTACTGAACCCCAGAGAAACATACCAGAGTTAGCACCATCCAAGCTTAGGATATAGCATGAATGCAGCTGCAACTTCTTTATCTGAGCTGGTTAAGTGTGTGGTGTGAACATTGTTGGAAAGCCACTGGACATGGCCACCAGAGCTAAAACTGTATGTTTCCATGGAAGAGCAGAAGCAAGAGAAGGGACATTCCTCAGTTTCAGATAAAGCATCATGGCAAGGGGAGATCAACCTTTTCCCAGCCATCAAGCAGAGAGGAAACAACAGTTCCCTATTCTTAACCAGAAAAACAAACAAGCAAACAACCACTTCAACTTCACTGGTAAACTGCCTTAGGACTGTAGACATCATAAGCACCATTCCAAGTGCTACTTGTGCTAATTTGGATGTTACCTCCACCTCCAATACAGGATAGTAGAACAGCAGCAATAAGTGTGAAGTTTGCCAATCTCATCTCTTTTGGATGGCCGGCTTCATAAGATACCAGGGTGATTGTTCAGCATCTGGCCAAATACCTGGTGGCTGTGGAAACTCCAGTCCCATGACAGAGGTGCCTCATGACCTGTCAGAGTGCAGACTTTGTTACCTGATCAGGCAGCTGCTAGTGGTAACATTCAAGTAGTGTGATAGCAACTGCTAAGGAATTTGTGTGTGTGCTTATTCCAGTGATGTGATCTTTGGTGGTGGAACAGACCTGTTGTTTGGTCTTAGGATCTACTGTAGGTCTTCCAACCACAGCTTAATTTCCTTGCTGCCCCTGGAACTCATTTGTATCCCCCCCAAGACCTGTTGGTGCTTGGATCCCATCAGTACAGCCCTAAAGGAGACACTCGGACGACAGCAGGTGGGTCCAGCAGGTGGATGTAGCTGAGTTCGCTAAGGTGAAAGCCTTAACCTTCCCTTCTAGCAGTCTCAGATGCCTCAAAATAGCCAGGCTCAAGGAGCACTGCATTTAGGTAGAAGCAGCTGAGCACTGTTGTTTGGGCTCAGAAGCTAAGTAGGATTGGGCCTGGTTAGTGCTTGGATGGGACTCCCCCAGGAAAGTTCCTGGATTCTACGCTAGAATGGAAAGTTTTAAAAAATTCTGGAAAAAGGCAATAGCAAATCACTTCTGTCACCAGGAATCAAACTTACTTGAGGTGCTTCTTCAGCTTTCCCTTGTAATGCATGCACAAGTGGGTAGATGGTGTATGTATACCCCAGTCCAGTAGCTAACACTGCATATGGCCCTCAAAGCCAAAATAGGCTGGGATTGCTGATTTCTGAATATCTAGCCAGTAAAGTATTTCTTCACCATTTGGCAATTCTTTGTGGAAAGGTGGATCATAAATTTCATTTGTAAAGAAGCAACCACTTTCTACAACTAGAAAATAGTTTTCTCAGTGACTGTGCATACACAGCACAAAATTAAGCTGCAGACCATCTGAGGCTGTAGAAACATTCAAGCAAATGTCATCTTGCTTTAGCAGTCTGTTGTAATCAGATTTTTCCACAGTTCTGTGAATACTGCATGTAAGCCTAGGCACATTTGTATCATGGCTGGACTCATATGACACATTAAGCCATAACAGGGTTTGTTTGGTTTTACTTAATGTGCTATGTGAATCTCGCCCCTGAAGTTTGTAAAACCATTGTCCGAGAGGTGATCTCATAGCCGTGTTGAGTACTTGATCCATCACATTGTATTCTAGGATGCATATGAGGAGCATTATAGGAATATTTGGCCACTGGGATCTGGTGTATAAAAATGCCATCAAGGGATGATCACATTTCAGGTAGGACATAGGTCATGAAGCAGGCCTAGAGCATGTAGTTTAGTTATCCTGCATTTTCTCCTTCTAGCCACCTCATTGTGATTGCAAATGGATTTCTAACCCTGACCCAACATGGCATTCTACTGATGCCACATCAGATTATGTCACCTTCCCTGGTGCTTATTTAAATTAGTTTGTTTTCCATTTATGACAGATTATCCTTTCTGATGGAGTGCAATGATCTGTAAATAAGCAGAAGTGAGCTTGGGGGCTGAAAAGGAGCGCTGTGTTTGTCAGATTAGATACTGTGGTTCTGGGTCCACAGCAAAAGAGACAATCACAAAGCAACATTACATTGCTGGGCAGTTGCAACCAAGTCACCAAGACAGTTGTGGTGGTGGGATGCAGAATTTGTTAGGCCTGTCCCTGCCACGAAGCAACAAAGCAGTAGCCTCAGGTGGCAAGTGTGTGTGTGTATGAGTTTCTTCCTACTGTCAGGCCAGTTCCTTAACCACTACACCATATAGGGCAGCGTTTCTCAACCTTGGCAATGCTGGCTCGGGAATTCTGGGAGTTGAAGTCCACACATCTAAAAGTTGTCCAGGCTGAGAAACACTGCCCTTTATGGTGTAGTGGTTAAGGAACTGGACTGACAATAGGGAGAACCATGATCATATCTAGCCTTTATCTCAAAAACTTCCTCAGTGACATTGGGTTAGGTTAGGTACATCACTTTATGCTCCTGGACAAAAGGCAAGATATAAAACTAAGAAATAGTTTTTGTGGTTAAGATATTAGACTAGGAGTGAGGAGACCCAGATTCTAATCCTCCCTAAGCCACAGATCTTCTCTGTGTGAAAACCTCTAGGTGATTTACTTGGAGCCAGTCCCTCTTTCTCAGCACATCTTGCCTCATGTTGGCTGTGGATTACTTATTTGTGAGGTGTGTCTACCATTTTGCAATCAAAATCTATCAGTCAGTCAGTCAGTCAGTCAGTCAAGGCAGCTATTATGAGATACTGTATGAATTCTGATCCCTCTTGAGGGTGCAAGATTGAATACATTTTTAAAATTTATTACAGCCTTTGGGCCAGGAAGCACAACCATAAAATACATAGACCTGTAATTATTAATAAAACTTTTTTAAAAATGCAATAAAGTACATTATCTGTAGTACAAATAGCCGTGGTAATCTCCAAAATGTGTGCTAAACTTGCAAGACTGAATAAAATTACTCTGGGCTTAATTAAATTAGGTAGATATCAAACAGTTAATACCTTTTTGAAAAAAAGCCAGCCCAAAGGATTTAAAATTCTTTGACCATTTATATTTATTGTTATTTCTTTTGAGTTATTTAGATCTCTGTAAAGGATAGGCAGGATATAATGTTTTAAAAAATAAGAAAGAATAATCACAATTCCTTATGCGGGAGAAGGGCCACAGGGATGAGAGAACAGCATTAATTCCGTATCGTCAACTAACCTTTTCAGAACAATATTCCTTACATAAAAGCACGGAAATCTGCTGGGTACAAGAAAAGCCCAAGATTGGGGAAAGATAATAGAACAGGTCCTGAAACCAGACGTAAATTTGGTAGATGATATTTGAAGTGAAAATATTCAGAACTATTCATCTTTGTGCCTTACACCTGCCTTTCTTCTCGTCTTCCTCAGCTTGGAATTATAAGGAAATTATTGGCTGAATCAGCTAGCCTGCTAATTAGCAGGTTGAATGATGGATATTCTTAGGGCAGGGCAATTAAATAAACATAACCCTTCCCTTTTTATAAGCCTTTCATAAATTTTCATCTCTCCTTCCTTGACTGCAACTGTGTTCAGATTCAGAATTAGCTATGTGAAGAATTCAGACTTCGAAAGCCAAAAGATTTTACCAGCAGAATTTCCACTGTGGGGGTTTTAGAACTAAACAGGAATCAAAATCCAGCTAAATTATTTCTCACTATTACACATATATGATCCTTTAGGTACAGGAATATCCAATTTTCATTTGACTGAGGGACACATTTTAAAATAAGTGCCGGCAGGACATGGAACTTCAGCAAAGGATCGTTACCTTGTCGTGGTGCTGGAGCTTGAGCACCTCAATGATGCCATGAGCTAAACCGTGAAGGGCCACCCAAGACGGGAAGGTCATGACAGAGAGGTCAGACTAAATGCGATCCCTGGGGAAGGTAACGGCAACCCACCCCAGTATTCTTGCCATGAAAACTAAATGGATCAGATGCTTTTGAACTGTGGTGTTGGAGGAAAATTCTGAGAGTGCCTTGGACTGCCAGAAGATCAAACCAGTCCATCCTCCAGGAAATAAAGCCAGACTGCTCACTTGAGGGAATGATATTAAAGGCAAAACTGAAATACTTTGGCCACATCATGAGAAGACAGGACACCCTGGAGAAGATGCTGATGCTAGGGAGAGTGGAGGGCAAAAGGAAGAGGGGCCGACCAAGGGCAAGATGGATGGATGATATTCTAGAGGTGACAGACTCGTCCGTGGGGGAGCTGGGGGTGTTGACGACCGACAGGAAGCTCTGGCGTGGGCTGGTCCATGAAGTCACGAAGAGTCGAAAGCGACTGAATGAATAAACAACAACAACAACAACAAGGACATGGAAATGGATTTAAAATATATAATCCATTCATTAAATGCAGATAATATGACTACTATACTTCTCATACGTACAACAAATTTTAAACCCCTTCTGTATGATTAGAGTTATAAAATCACAATCCTGTCCATCTGCTGGGGGTGGGTCAAAAAAGTCAAGATAGCGGCCCTGAGTGTATAATCAAAGGTCTGCACCTTTTACATGTGTTACATGTATGGATGTCCCTGATTAAAATTTAGCATCAGAAGTTCTACCTTGTATCAGAGGTTCAGGTCTGTATCATCTAAGTCTGTAACAGAGGCTCAGGTTTTTTGTTTATCAATGCCCACCTTGTCTTCTCTGGAATGGCTCAGGTTTTACATTCCAACAATAAACATGGCCAACACCATAAGTGAGCAGGAAGAAATATTGGTTTGCAGTGGGAGGAAAGACATTTTCCTTTAGATAGTCTTGCTCCCTTGCTTATGCAATGTTGTGTCCATGAGTTCTGTAACTGTGAACAAAGCAGGACAAAATTAATTATAGCAATTTGGAATGAGAAACTGAGACAAAAAGCAAAAGATTATATTGACCTGAAAATATTAGGGTTTTTTCAAAATAATTCAAGAAGCAAACCTTAGATTTCCTGAGAATACTATTATGGAATGATGTCATGTTCCCCGTTGCAGGGCATAAGTGCATCACAACGGGGAACATGCCCATCAGGAAAGAGGAAGGGATAACCATTATCCTTTAAACACACACATCATCCCTTAAGCACCCAAACTCCTAAAACAATCACCAGGACAATAGAAGCGCACCTCGGACAGGACATGGAATCCATTAATAGATCAGGGGAACTCCCACACATTACCCCGGGGGACGCACCTGCACCAGACGAAGGCAAAGAGACAAAGGAAACCATCGGAGATCACCCGAATCGCCCATCGTCAGACCCATACCAATCCAAATCACCCATCCGGACCCGGCTTGGGGAACAATGGGGGGTGGAGGACAAGGTCCGCCACCAGGGTATAAACGGGGTACCCTGCTACCACGCCCGCATTCCCGTCTTTTTCTCCATATGCATTCTGCTTCAATAAACCTGGAAATCCTTAGACCCTCTAAGTGAGTCCGTGTCTTATTAAGTAAGGCTACCCTGACAAATGAGTGTTTTTGTCTAATCCGGTATTCCTCTGGGAAGATTAGACCAGTGTTTCTTAACCTTGGCAACATTAAGATGTGTGGACTTCACCTCCCAGAATTCCACAACCAGCACAACCATTGTACAATATTGATACCTGACAGCAGCTACATTAAATTAGTCAGACTTCTAGTCTCATGGAGTGCTAGTTTGGTGTAGTTGTTGAAGGCCCCAGGCTAGAAACCACGAGATCAAGAGTTCTGAGGCATGAATCTAGCTGGGTGACCTTGGGCCAGTCACTCTGTCTCTGCCCTAGGAAGGAGGCAATGGCAAACCACTTCCAAAAATGTTGCCAAGACACTTCCGGTGGGGACAATGGTGGCATGAGCCAGTTTCTTCCACTATCTGTGGACTGACCTGTCAGAGTAGCTTTTTTTCCTGGGCTCAGGCAGGCTTCCTTGGACCCCAGAAGCATTCTCCAGATTAAGGAGAACTCCAGGAATCATGCCATGTGATAGTTGGTCACAGCCAGAAGACCGCAAAATAGCATTTCGTGATCGACTGGTAAGCAATCAGCTGGGAGGCGGGGCTGTCATCTTCTTCCCAAGCCACTCTGAAGCCAAAATGGACCTTAAAGATGCCCACCCCATTTCTATAGCACTAAGTTTGTTTTGCTTGAATTTTAGCAAATAAAGTTTTTCTACAACAAAGAAATGCGGAATCTCTTGGTGACTCTCATTATTTTTGAAAATAATTAACTTGGTAGTTTGGCTTTTTGTATATAATTTGTTAAATTGAAATTTTAAAAATTCTAGGTTTTTTATTGTTTTTTTTTAATTAAAGCCCAGAGTCATGTTTAAGATGGGCAGTGGAAAAATGTGCTAAATAAATAAATAAAATAAAGCAATTTTTGAGGAATATAAAACTTTGTCTTCTTCATTGAATCTGCAGATTGGAGTTCTATTTGCTTTCACTTTCCTGTGGGAATGCTGCTTGTTATTACTTTTTATTTTCCTGATTGGCCACTGCGGAGATAAAAAGTCTGGAGAGAGTGTTCAGTTACAGCGTTAATGACTTTACCTTCCTGAGGCACTAGAGGGCGCCATAATCTATCTTACTGTTAAGAAATATGGAGGAAATTAATTTGATATTTAAAGATCTCTACAATGCTGTTATTCAAATCCTGCAGCATTTCTCAGAATTTGTGGAGTCCAAATTGTCAGAAGAATTGAGAGAAATTGATAAGGCTGAAAACTACCTTAATAGTAAAGTGGTTTCTCCAAAGAAAAAGATGAGAATTGATGACTTACAATAGTCAAAGGAAAATTGAGTTGCCAAAAGTTTAAGATAGGAAGATTGTGTTGCCACCACACCATGATCAAGAAAGAATTAAATTCTAGAGGCTGGAAGATTTTGGACAAATATTTGGGCTTTTTAAAGCAGGTTGTAGAATTTGAAATTGATGAGAAGAAAGCTCTGTACATAATACTGAGACATGCAAATACCTTGGTTTACTTTGAAGTGGGATAATTTTCTAAATGGGTTTATCAGGACGGTTTCTTAAAGGTTTGGATAAATGGTTATGCTGTTTTGAAAATTCCTACATTTTTGGTAAATGCTTAGGTTATTGTTTAGGTATTGTTATCAGGATGGTTTTTTAAGGGTTTGGATAAATGGTTATGCTGTTTTGAAAATTCTTATATTTTTGGTTAATGTTAGTTTAGTTGACAGATAGGAGCAAATTATAGTGAAGAAGTGTAATGTTTGTTACTATGTTAGGTTCCAGATTATGTTTGACGGGTTTTATAAGTTTTTCTTTAATTGGGAGGGTAAATTTGTTTTAGAAGGGAATGTAATAATGAGAACTTAAATGCTTTATAGAAATAATGCTTATTATAATATGAATTGGAGTAAGAGATTGATATTGATTTATGTATATCTTTGTTACAGAAAGTTGGAAGTCACCTTGCAGTAGTTTGTTTTGTATTTTTTCACACCTTTTTAGTTCTGTTTCTTTTCCTTTGTAGGCTTCTTTGTTTCAGTCTTTTCAGTTTTTATGTATATTTGGAAATGCTTTAATAAATATTGCATTAAAAAAAACAAAAATGTTGCCAAGAACACTGCAGGGACTTGTCCAGGTAGTCCCCAGGAGTCAAGACTGACTTGAAGGCACAAAATTTAATTTTTTGTCTCGTTAATTTAATAGCAATAAAATATGATTAATTCATCCTAAATCCAATCTACTGGCCAGAATGCATATATTCATGATTTAAAATTATCGTGTTTGACTTAGTGTCCTGTGATTAATTTCTCCATCTTTCTGTTCTGGGAAATCTGGGTGGTTAAAAAGCCCTAGGAGGATTGGTGCACCTGGAAAAGATTTTCAGCCTCACACTCTCCCTGTGGTCTCAGCTTTCCTGTCCTACTTACATGCTGGGTTAATTCGAGGAAAACAAAACTCCCAACAAGCAGGATATGTTTGGAATGGCACTGAGATCCAGTTGCAGCCCTGCTCCAGTCTTACATCTATTGTCTAAACTTGGAGTGGGCATACTCCTGAATGATGCTATATATAAAAAGACAATAGACGTTTGGTGGGTTGGTGGTCAAGTTCTCAGAGAAAGAGAAGACATTCATTATGGTAAGATCCTTGTTTCCTTCCCCTTCCCTTTTGCATTATCTCTTTTTTTTTCACAAGCAATTTCCTTCCTCCCTCCCTCCCTTATGGACATATGGCCGATATTGAATCGTATAGGGGTATTTCAGGCTACTTTCTTGACTTTTCAGCTTCCAGGTAGTGTTAAAAATCTCCAGCTCTTCAACTTACATAGGCAGGATTCTACTTGGTCCCTTGTTGTGAAGTAAATCTCCCACTTTTCACTGCAGTAGCCAAAGCATGCATAGACACTGGAATGATTGACAAGCTCTAGGCATTGCTTTTGAATTAAAGAGAGTGAAGAATTTGCTTTATTAATATTGAATGCATTGCGATAATCCTAAATATCTTAGGCTTAGCTGTAGTTGTAAAGATAGTATTTGGTAATGCTTATTTTAATTGAAATAAAAATGCCACCTATCTCATCTCAGTGCAAGAATGTTCAAGAATGTGCCTTTGAGTAGCATGCCACATTGATAGGATCCAGACAAAGAGTGGGAGGGACCCAAGATAAAAACTAAATTTAAGTTAAATTAATGAGATATAATTCTTCTGGTTATTCCCCATGTATTTAATACCTTTTCCCTTTCTGACACAGTTATCTTTAATGCTACAATTCAGTGGCAACTTTTGGAAGTGCCCTAGGGTCACACTCAAACAATTATATATAATCCTGGGGCCTAAGGTTGTTCATCCTATTCTCCTTGGAAAGACTGTAGCCCTTTAAATAGAGGACCCTTTCCAACAGAATACTATCCTTGTGACACCATCTTAGAATCTAACACATGGAATCTGATCAGACTTTCCAGCAATTTGGAACATGCTTCACGGTTCTTTTGTAGTTAACCCGGGAAAAAAATTCTGTGGCTTGTACTCTATATTTCCCATTATTTGGTCCCATCATAGACCAGCCTACTTGACCTCCATCCAGAATTCAGATGGCCATAATTTAGTGTGTTACATTACTAGTCTAGTCTGCCTCTCACTATCTGGCTCTTCTGGGGAAGGAGGTTAAAAGAAGATGAGCCAGTCCAAGTGGAAAAAAGTAAGCTCTGAGGAGGATTTTAAGGAAGGTGATGAAGATGCCCGCCTGATGACTATGAGAACTAGGATTAATAGTGCCCTACTGAACATACCTCCAGATTGGTCAGACTTATACTCATAAAATCATAGAGATGAAATCATTGGCACAAATCTGTGAATCCATCTGATTGCTGACCACATTTTATTGGTTGGGTATGACCCAACTGGTTGTACAGAGGTGGCAAGAACCCAGGGCTAGTCCAAGATATTTTTTTTCTGATTTGGGCTTGGAGGAACAAAGATAGTCTCCCCACCATTACAATACCCAAAATCACCCAACCTCTGATGTAGAGAATCCCACAAACCAAATCCTATATCTGACAGTTACAATTAAAAACTGAAAAGTAGTGTTCTTCGCATGATATGCAGGTCTGTTTCCTTCCACCTTACTTTGTATAATGGCAGATCCTGTCCTGCAATTACAGTTCCCAATACCAAACGGTGTGTTAGAAAACATGGTCTTTGTTCTGATTAGCTACAGGCAAACATTATTTACTTGCGCCTGATAACTGCTGTCTTGGTTTTGCATTTCGGTGATAAGAGTATGAACCTGCCAAGCCTGGGAGATTGGCATCAGCAGCTCTGTTTCTTATCGCATCATCACGGATGTCAGATGGGTGGAAATCAAGAGAAACCAGATCTGTTAACTACTGGCATCAAGGCTGTACAATCCCATTTCCTCTTGTGCTATCCTTGCTATTAATTTCTATTCCACTTTTCTTCCAACTAGCTCAAAAAAGCATTCCTGTAAGAATGGTTAAGGAAAAAGAGCAGTTGGTACAAGGTTTCCGAGGAAGCTTCTTGATTGAGTGGGATATGAATCTGGAATTCTGCATTACTAGCCAGGCAGAGTAACCCCTAAAACCTCAGTAACCTATAGAAGTTTTTCAAAAAAAAATGTGTTGCATATGTGATCTGGCACTCTAAACAATTTATGAGTGGCCGTTGCTTTAAACCAGGGGTCTTCAAACTCTTCAGCTCATCAACCTCTTCATGAAGTTTCAGATTGTTCATCGACCCCCTAAACATTTATTATATGAAAATAATTTAATAAATACTACTATAATGAATAATAATACAAATAATAATAATAATAATACTACCAAAAAACCTTGGATGGCACTTAGAAAATCTGCACATCGACAAAATTTCCATCTGTCAATTACAAAAGGCCACACTGCTTGGATCCGCACATATACTATGCCAATACATTACGACATCCCAGGTTCTTGGGAAGAACTCAGTGCAAATGAAGGCTAACACCAGCTAAAGAACTGGCAGCTATGATTACATGTTGTTGTGCATGTAATAATAATAATAATAATAATAATAATAATAATAATAGATCCCTTGGATAGTCTCATCAACCCCTGGGGGTCAATACTGACCACTCTGGGGAAACCTGCTTTAATCATTCCTATTATTGCTTATAAATTGGATTTTTTTTCATGTTTTATTTTCTTACATGTTTCCAATTTTAAATTAAACTCCATCTTTGTTCCTTTGCCTTCTGAACCACTTTTATTGTTTTAATTAATAGCAGGGGCATCAATAGATGGAGAGGACAAGTCAAAAAAGTCAAGACAGCAGATGCAACTATGTGTTGTAACACTTATAAAAAAGAGCTGAGGCTTCAAATGTACAGTTGAATTCCTATCTTGAGTTGTTGTCATTCCCCCGTAACACCCTTAGTTAATAGAAAGGTGGTATAGCAAAAAAATTAGACTTGTCAGTGGTTTAGTGGTTCTTACTGACAACCCTCACCTCCAAGTTGGTGGTATGTAGACAACAGTATGCTGGCTTGCAAGGTTTTGTCTACATGAGAAATGCTAGCTTGTACAGAACAGCATGAGCAGTAAAACTGGGTTTTGGCTGCACTTGTGGCATGTTGGCTAAGCTATGCCCAAATTAATTGGCCCTGTCCTTGCTGTTAGTAGAGAAGGCTCTATATGGCACAAATACACTTTCTCTATTTTACTGTGAAAGCCTGAATTGATCAAAGCCATGATGGAGAGTGGAGGTCAATATCTTGGGGCCAATCTGGTAAGGACTATACCATGTGGAAGACTGTGCATTGGAATGTAAGAGGAGTGAATAGTAAAGAACACGAATTCACAAAGGAAATGAAAGATAATATGGAGAAGTATAGTGCATGAAGGTGGTGTAAAGTTGTTTTAGCTATGTTTCTTTTCCTTTTTTTAATCTCATGCCTTTAATTTCCTCGCCTTGTTTCTTACTCTTTTCCTGCACTCTACATAACATGCTTACCTTAAAAAGAAATAATGTAATGGGTATGTATATAGGTATGTATGTGTATATTATGACTGCCTAGATTAATGATGATGATGATCATCATCTGAAATACCTCGGGGAAGCATTAGAGGGAATTTAAACTACTGGAAGTGATGGGGGGGGGGGCAACCAGACCCAACCTCAAATAATGAGAGCAATATCCTTAATGAAAGCAACCAAGATTGTCTACACATAAGAAAACATGCAATTATACTAAATGAACTCTGCAGAGAAGCTCTGCCCCCATCCCTTACCCTTTTATGATGTCTTAATAGAATGTATTAAAATTATGGAGGTTCGATCTCAATAGCATCATAATGGTTCAGCTCTTCTGAAATGCTATTTTCAAAGTTTACTGGAGACAAAGCACTGCTGTCAGAAATAATACAGCCGTAATTACAAGCGGTGGTTGTTCATAATACAGAAAAGAGCATGGGAAAATCATTGCAGACCACAGAGATATTTTATGATATTGTATATCAGCCTGAATGGCACAATACAGGCCTACCCTGGACCAAGAATATCCTTCTTTCCTTCTGGAAAAGTTCTGGAAGAAACCAGGATGTATACCTGTGCTGCTTCTTTTCAATCTTAAAGTGAATTAGGCGTTCCCTAATGAAGCCCGGCATTCCCACACAGCGCAGTTATTGCTATATTTGTGAATTTTCCATGCTGAAAACTCTTTTCATTTTCATGTGAAAAGTTTGGCACAGCAAATCTATGGAGGAAAGTTGATTTCTAGATGTGCAGAGCCAGCTTGATGTAGGGGTTAAGGCACCAGGCTAGAAGCTGGGAAACCAAGAGTACTAGTCCAGTCTTGGGCACAAAGCCAGCTGGATGACCTTGGGCCAGTCATTATTTCTCAGCCCTAGGAAGGAGGCAATGGCAAACCACTCCTGAAAAACCTTGCCAAGAAAACTGTGGGGACTTGTCCAGGCAGTCTCTGAGAATCAGACACAGCTGAGCAGATTAAAAGCAAAGCAAAACAAAACAAAAACTACTTTAGATGTGTAACTTAATGGACTCACCATGTTCAGAGGTAGTCTACTTTAAGTACTTTTTATTTTTGTCTTTATAACCTTCTTCTGGATAGCAAACCTTGACAGATCCAGTAGGGCTGACCTTATGGATCCTTGCTTCTATTTTCTGACAATTCCTGCAGAAATGAACTTTCATTCTATTGAAAATTTCATTCTAGAACTTTCATCCTGGTGAACAGTTCCCCGCTTTCCAGCAGAACTGTTTTTTTTTCTTTCATACAGTACATCCAAAGCCCTCCACCTCACCCTCAGTGCTCTGATGCCTGAAAAATGCTGCAGAAATCCCAAAGCAAAACCTTTTTCCAGTCTTGAACACCCATCCGTCACTTCACTGGAATCTGTTGTGACATCATAAACTGAGACACTCAGATTAGATTTATCATCTAATTATAGCAGAACTGGGAAAAAGAATTTTTTTTAAAATGATCAGAGGTATGGAATGCTGTCCATAAAAGGAAGAGATCAAACCACAGCAGCATATTGGATTCAAAAGGAATCCCGTGGGAGGGAAATTTCTAGGTACAGTAATGGCATTCCTCTAAGCAGGCACAGAGAGCTTGCAAGCCACCAATTGCCTCCCAGAATCTTGACTCTGGAGCTGCTGAGAGTTGTAGTTTTTACAAGCCTCTGGAGAGCCCCAAATTGAAAAGGAATGCTTTTCAGCTCAGTTTTCAGGATAAAATGGTGGAATGATGTCTTTAGGGAAAATGTTGCAGCCGAGAAAGAGCCCCACTGGATCAAATCCTAAGATGTTACTCTAGTCCAGTGTTTCTCAACCATGGCAGGTTGAAGATGTGTGGACTTCAACTCCCAGAATTCCCCAGCCAGCTATGGGAGTTCTTAACCCATGGACTATCTAAAATATCATCTTTTAATTATCTTTTTAAAAACCATCATCAGCCTCATTTGGAATCAACTTTGCATTGTGTGGGACTTCTTGAATTAGATTGAAATGAAATCTTCCTTTTTTTCCCAACTGAAATTAAGGATCTTTTAAAAAACTATTTTTGCATAACAAAAAGAGAGAGAAAAAAAGACTGTAGAAGAAAAAATCCATCAGAAAAAAGAAAACTTAGAAATGTACAAACGTATGTTTGTAAATACACATGAAATCTTGAGAAATACAAACATTTTAAACATCCGTATTCAATATTTCTGCCCAAAATTACATTTAAACATAAATAATATATTAGAAAAAATATTTTTAATATGACCAAAATTTATCCTTAAATGGTAGGTTTTTAAAAGCAACGTCTTGTTCCAATTTTTCATTTAAAGCACTTTCCACACTTTTAAATACCGAAGTCCAATGAAATATGTGTTTTACTTTTCCAATGTTATGTAATAACAAACCTGGCAGCTAATAACAGGAACTGAATCAATATCTTATGTTGCATCAATTTATATGTATCAGAAAAAAGGGACAGTAAACCCACAGCCCCAATTCATTATGAAAGATTAGTTATTTTTCCCCATTTCTTCAGAAACTTCAGACTGACTAGTTGGGAATTGATGCTAGTATATGTCATATTTTTTTTTAAATTGCACCAATAAAATTTAGAAATATTATAATTAAAATTTTAGCTCTGTGTAATGTCACCCATGGATCATCTTCAGGACCTCTTGAATTAGATTTAAAAGAGTTTCTATGCCGGGAAGAGTTCCTGTAAGATTCACGTTCAAATCTCAGATTCTCTTCCAAGTTTCAGACTTTCAAGAGAATCTGTCATGCCTGATATAAGAAATGTTTCTGACATGCTGGTGAAATTCCCTTGCTAGTCATTGAAGAAGACGTACACCATTATAGCTGAAACCAAAACATTTTCTAAAATAAGGGTTCGACTTAACTTGAAAAAGGTGGGTACTTGTAACTATTTCCGTGGCAAATATATTCAGTAGTTTCCATCTGTAATTCTGTCTTGCCCTTCCTTGCAGTGAACAAATTCCCTTTGTGTTTATAAAGGTAATAATAAAAAGATGGGGAGAAGAAAGATCATGAGCCAAGGTTGTTCCGATCCTTTCCAAACTTCTGGGGTCTGCAACACAGCAGGACAAGGAATAGCATCACTATGAAAGCTCTTTATAGCAGGGTGGAGCCTGGGTATTGATATTACTGTATATGCTCAGAGGCTGCAAGGCACATCTTGTTCTTTGCTTGCTGACAAAAATAGCCATTCTGGTTGGTTGGGTTTTTTGCTTACTGGCAAAAAAAACAGTTATCCCAGCTGGTTTGATTTTGGCCAGGAATTGGCAGTTACTGGCCAAGAGCAGCCTGCTGCTCTTACCTTTTTTTTTTTTAAATCAACAAAGAATAATTAAAACACCATTATTATTATTTTTTCTGCCATCTGTTTGGATTTTTTTTTTAAAAAAATTCTGGTAATCAAGTTAAGTCAGTTGACTCCATTGACTACAGGTAGTCCTCATTTAGTGACAGCTTTCTACAACGACCATTTGCCGTTACAACAGTGATGAAAAAATAACTTTGTGACCAGTCCTTGCGTTTATGACTTTTGCAGGTCTGCAAAGCAAAAGAAAGCTGAAGGAAGACCACAAGCACAGTTGTGGTTTCAATACACCTCATGTGGTGGGGAGGCTATGATCCATTTCTCAGTGTTGCTTTTCTCCTTTCATATGGATCTTTATTTTAAAAATGGAGATGGCCAAGATAGTCCTTGAGAATGGATCTCCTCTATAAATTATAACACCTGGATTGTGTTCACATCTGCTAAAAAGCTAGCAAATGCATTCGGGTCTGCTAAAGAGCTAGCAAATGCATTCATACAGTGCTAAATCTGGGTAGTGTTAGCCTCACTCAGCCCATTTGGTGAGTTTATGATACAGTGTATTGTCTGAGTCCAGAAAATGGCTAAATTGAGCATTCAGCTGAAGAGTTTTGAAAGAAGTCAGCCATGGTGACCTGTGTGGATCTGTAGCATCTTGTCTAACTGAGCCCCAGCGAGAGGCAGTTAGGCACGTCCCTTCATCCCACTTTGCTTTCCAAGGAGAGGAGGGTTCTTCAGCGTTTCTGACTGCTGAACTAACTCTGACCTTCCACTGCTCTGAATGGCAGCACTGATTTACACTTAGTGCTTATGGGTGCTCCTCTTTTTTTTTCCCTGACTCCCTGACCTTGCCAGCCTGGAAAAATGTAAAGAATTCTTGCAAGGAAAACCTAGCCTAAGCTTTAAAAGAAAAGAAAACAAAACCTTTGGCCAAGATCATACAACGTGGGTCAGCCTCTGGCTTTATCTTTGCATGGTGATTTATTATTTTGGTGAGTAGAAATTAAAAGAACTCTTAGAGACAGATATAATTCTGAAAAGGAGGAAAGAATTCTAGGGCTGATTCCACCCACAAGTGTGGGAAATTCTTGGCCTCAGCCATTCCAACCCACATCAATTTGCATTTCACAAATATGCATCCCAAACTGTAGTTATCTTTCTGTAATTATCTCTAAGACTTGTGAGGCAGTTCTCAGATCAAAAGTGGCATCATGTATACATTAATAAAATAATGTTTAAAATGTATTAAAGCAGAGAAAATTTCTTGCTAACATACATACTGATAAAATTGCATAGAAAATTATGTGTATTGGGGAAAATGCACATGTTGACTTTCATGCACCCTTCAGAACATTATAAACTGCTGCAGAAATCAGGCAGAACAAATTCAACCTTGGAAAATGAGAAACTGAAAAGACATTAATAATCATCCCTTGTCTACTGCCATCTAATGACTAAACTATATAATTATGCTCTCCACATTGAGGAGTTTCTGAAATCATTCCACTACTACTAGTATGTTACTAGTAGTAATAACAATAACAACAACAATAATACATTAATTATGTTGCACTTAGAAACTAATCATGCGAACAGAAATAAAGAGATATCAATTAAATTAGAATATACAGGAATGCAAAGTAGACACATTAAAAAGCTAGGCATCTCTAACTCTAATGGCATAATGGAATATCAAACAGGTAACCACTTTATAATAAAAGGTATAAATAAATTAGAACTTATAAAATCTACTAACAACAGATTAATTGTTAGTAATCGTAATAGTTAAATCAAGTAATTAAGCAATATGCTTTACCACTGATAATAACTACTATGAGGAGTTGGATTTTTTTGGATGTGCTTTTGAGCTTCATTATGCTTGATCATAGTACTGGTTACTATACGTTGGTCATTTTCTTTCTTTCTTTCTTTCTTTATTATCCCACCTTTATTATTTTTATAAATAAATCAAGGCAGTGAACATACCTAATACTCCTTCCTCCTCCTATTTACCCCACAAAAACAACCCTGTGAGGTGAGTTGGGCTAAGAGAGAGGGACTGGCCCAAGGTCACCCAGCCGGCTTTCATGCCTAAGGTGGGATTAGAACTCATAGGCTCCTGGTTTCTAGCCCAGCACTTTAACCACTAGACCAAACTGGCTGTTTGCTTTTTTAACCCCTCCTATATGGCATGTTGGATGTAAAAAAGGGAAGAGCTTTCATTGCATGATTGTGGCTGCCTTCTTGACTGTTTTGACCCCCCTGGGACAACCCTGGTTGAAACAAAACCAAACGAGTGAACCAGGGACCTTGCAGGCCTTCAAAATGGACCAGACTAGGAAACCAAAGTCATGACTGCTAATAATTTTATTATAACATTACAGTAACGGAAGCTTGCAAGTCTGAATGCTCCTTCCCCCTCCCTCTCTTTATCTTTGTGAGAACTAGAAGGGGTCTTATCTGAGATGCTTTCTCAGGTTACATTTCTGCCCCAGACTCAGATTCCTTTTATCTGACCATTGTCTTGATAGTGGCTCTTCCTCTTGTTCCTCATGGTGATTTCTTCTGTCCATTACAGGACTTTGGCAAGCATTAAGAACTCCTCAGGACCTTCAGGATAGTATCTGCCTGATTGCAAATGACTCCTGTAATATGATTCTTCTTGTTTTTAATTTGTAGGCTCCCAAAATGGCAAGGGAGAGAAAAGAAGGAAGCAGCTCCAATGTCATCTCCATGTTCGAACAAAGCCAGATTCAGGAATTTAAGGAGGTACATTCCATTTGCTGCTTCAAGATTTTTAACTTTATGATTGGGAAGATAAATTAATGTGGAGCTTTTCACTTCTTAGCTGGTCCTGTGAGGTGGAAATTTTATTATGGAGGACAAAAGAGATTGGAGGCAGAGCTGGCATCTAATGTAGATCATTTCCATCTTTGACTTGTGAATGGTGGGGAGAAGGGCTTACAGGCAGTCCTTGTTTAACATCCACTTGTTCAGCAACTGTTCAAAGCTATGATGGCATTGAATGAATGGTACTTATGACAGATCCTCGTAGTTCCGGCTGTCGCAGCATCCCCGGGGTCATGTGATCATGATTTCCAACATTCCTTGCTGGCTTCCCACAAGCAAAGTCAAGCTGGCCGGGAGTCAGAAGTCACAATCACTTAACAATTGGTGTGGTCCTCACTTAATGATGGCAACTGGGACTGCCAGAATTGCCATTGCTGTGACATGGTCATGTGATGTCACACTTTATGATCACGTTGCTTAGCAACTGCGATTCTGCTCCCAATTGCTGTCGTAAGCCGAGGACTGCCTGTAATATCATTTACCTGGGAGGCAGGACATCTGGGGATGGGCAGCAGCATCACGGGGGGGGGGGGGGTCAGAAAAGTCAAGGCAGTGTCCATAACCACACAGTGGAAGCCTTGCCTTTGTATGTGCTTGTGACTTCTTTGCTTGTACAAAAAGACGGAGCTTGGATCACACAGTCGGTACAACCAAGTTGAATTTTGATATCCCCTCCTGCTGGAAAACATTGAGCCGTCTTCTGTAAGCTCCACCCCTTTTTGTATATCATCATGGCATCACTCGCACATGAAAAAGAGGTAGCCCATCACGCATAAAAATATGGAGTCCTTGGTGCTCTCTGAGCCTTGCTGTTTTCTTGCAGACATTTCATTGCCAGACTAGGCAACATCTTCAGGGTGAAGAGGGAGTGGGCCTTGCTCTCAGTTTATATACCGTGGCTTGCCCTGCTTGTGTTGGTAGGGGTGTTGTTCTCTCCTTGGGAGGTCCTTGATTGGGCTGTTGTTTGCTGCTTGGTTGATTGCCTGAGTTAATAGTTCCTTGATTAGGGTGTATTGTGCTGTTTGATTGCTCATCTGGTGTTAATCCTAGTGTTGATTTTTGCATATTTGGGTGTTGATTGCTGGCAAGGAGGTGTTCTGGTCTTTTGGCTTTTCTATTGGCCCTTTTGAATGGTATGTAAATGTTGTTTACCTCTATGTGTCTGTTGATGGCTGCTTTGTCTGAGTGCCAGGCTTCCAGGAATTCTCTGGCATTTTAGGATTTGGCTTGGTTTAGGATGCTCACCGTTTCCCAGTTGAAACTATGGTTGAGTCTGTCCATGTGTTGTGAGATTAAGGAGTTCTCATTGTGTCTTCTGACTGCCAGTTGGTGTTCCTGGATGCACTCTGCTAGTCTTCTGCCTGTCTGGCCTACATAGTGGCTGCTACAGTCCTTACACTGTATGTTGTAGATAACTCCTGTTCTTTTTCTTCTTGGGCTACTGGGTCTTTTGGGTTACTTAGGATGTTTTGAAGAGTTTTAGTTGGTTTATGTGCTACAGTGATGCCATGGGATTGTAACAGTCTGCTGGTGGTTTCTGAGATGTTTCTGATATATGGCAGTGTTATCCTTTTCATAGCTTCTGTTGGTTGGGTTGTAGTGGGTTGGGTGGTGAGGCACTTTTTGATGAAGTTGAGCAGGTCTCCATTTTGCTGGAAGGTGCTGTACAGATGATCTGTTTCCTTTTTCTGGTGTTCTGGGTTGCTGCAGTGTGTAAGTGCTCGTCTGAATAATGTTCTTACACAGCTCCTCTTGTGGGAGGTTGAGTTGTTGCTTTGGTAATGGAGAACTTGGTTAGTGTGGGTAGCTTTCCAGTCGACTTGTGTTTCTAACTTGTCATCATTTCCTCTACATTTCCTCTACCCAAGGAGAGAACAACACCCCCACCAACACAAGCAGGGCAAGCCACTGTATATAAACAGAGAGCAAGGCCCACTCCCTCTTCGCACTGAAGATGTTGCCTAGTCTGGCAGTGAAACATCTGCAAGAAAACAACAAGGCTCAGAGAGCACCATGGACTCCAGTTCAACCCTGAGCTACAAATATTCACTTTATTGGTAACACGTAAAAATGGTTGGTGCTCCATTTGCATCATCACAGCCACCATCTTGACTTTTTCACACACCCCTGGAGATTTTATTCTGTTATCATAGCTTCTCCAACCAAGTGACTTTGGCTGATCTTAGAAGCAAAGTTGGGACAGACCCAAGGGTGTTTGTGGAAGGTCAAAATGGTGGCCGTGCATGTGTGATCAGGGCTTGGTGTGCAGGGTCACTGCCACCCTCTTGACTCTTTCCATGCAGATGTCCCAGGTCAGACTTGGTTATTTCTTGGATGACAGGCAAAGTGGGAATCCCAGGGCTGTAGGTTAGATATCTTAAATGTTGGCTTTTGTAAGTTTGATTAAAGTTTGATTAACGTTTACCTGGTTTTATGATCTCTGATTACTATATTTTAGTATGTACAGCTTTAATTTTATTGTATGCCTTGGAGTTGTTCTATAAAAAGGTAGTCTAGAAATATTTTAAATTTAATAATAAATATAATGAAATATATTTAATAAAATAAATTTACTAATAAAATTTTTAAAATACAATGAAATAATCAGCAGACACCAGGGCCCTTCAAATCAAACCTAGCTCTGGAGTAATAAACTTAATATCCAGTAGACTGGAAAAAAAAAACAATTTGGTACTGCAAGTACATCTTATTTATGAAGCAGAGCAGATGGTTTACAGATCACTTGCAATTTTAAAACAGCAGCAATTAAAGCTTTATTTGCTAAATCAAAGGGGTTTGATTGAGTTTGAAGTCTGCCATTCATATGTGATGGACTGCAGTTCCCAGCATTTCCAGCCAATGTGGATAATGGCCATGCTAGCTGGGGATAATATGAACTGTAGTCCAACACACCTGGGAAGCATCAAGTGGATTTGCTTAAGATTGTGCTGAGATAATTGAAAAGGATTAAAAATCATTCCTGCTTAGGATGGTGGAAATTCTTAATATCATCATCATCATCATCATCCTATTTAATCTGGCTAGACAATTTAACAATTATTTAACAGCTCAGGACATTCATTTTAAAAAGTGAAAATTAAGCAAAGGCGTCTCTACTTGTTTATCATATACTCTGGAAGGGAGAGTATAAACAGAAGGCTAGGTTGCAAGAAATAGAACTATTCTGGAGCGATCTGTCTGCCAAACATTTGAGGTCACTGATGCAAGTGTCGCCACAGTGTCTTGACTTGACCTCAAGCAAGCTATGAGAGGCCCCTCTGCAGGTCTTCTCAGGCTGAACTCCTACCAGACTGCCTATACTTGCAGGACCTCATAAAAGAGGTGGAGCAGCAACCATCAGTGTGAAAGAACTATCCAGGGAGCCAGAGTTTGTTACACCAGTTGTAAGGACTGGGGTGCTTTACAGAGGTTCCTATCTTCCGATACAAAGGATTGAAGAGCATGCAGGGTCTCCTGGCATACTATTCGGAAAGTGGTTCTTTGAAGGATTCCAAATGTTCATTAACGTTTTGTTCCTCAATAGGCATTCACTATCATGGATCAGAACCGAGATGGCTTCATTGACAAGGCTGATCTGAGAGACACCTTTGCTGCACTGGGTAAAGATAGACACAGACGCCCAGAAAAAATGTATCTTATGCTGATAGTCTCTTATTATTTTAAAAAGTATTTTCTCGTGAGGAGGGGTTAACCTGAGTGTGTGCCAGCACGCTGCAGATATTTCTTAGCTGGCATACGGGCAACCTTATGTTGGCCAGCAAGATACAGTCGCCTCTAGGTTAGAGATCCTATTTGCCTAGAATAACATACACATGGTTGGGGTAAAACTGGACTTTAGTTGTGCTTGTGCCATACTGGCCAAAACGTGCTAAAAGTGACTGACACTGTCCTTGTCATTAGCAGGGAATGCTGCACATAGCATAAGTATGGCTACAGCTGATAGCCAAGAGTTGCCAGCTGGTTTGCCAAGAGGAATCAGTTTATGTAGTTAGCTTATAACTTCAGTGCAATTATATACTCAAGTCAAATTGAAATATCAAAATATAGAACAGCGATGACATTAGGAGATTTATATAGGTTACCAACACATACATTCCCCTTCCCTGAGAAGTAAGTTCTCAGGCAGGCATATAGCAAACCAATTAAGGCAAAGTCTGTTGGAAATGTTTGCTTCCCGTGGCCTCCTCAACTGGACTGTGCTACCTCTTCTCATACCCACTGAACTCCACCTGCTTCCCATAGTATCTCATAACAGCTTCTCTATCTTATTAAAAAGCATCTGTGAACGTCTTGATTAGTCAAAAACATGGTGGGTGGTTGAAGTCAATATCCATCATTCATCTATTGAAGATCATGGCATGTAGAAGATTGGCTTGGAATGTAACAGGAATACATGTAGAGTATGAATTTAATGAAATCATATTTTAAAAATATATATGTTGTGTATCTGTTAAACTGAGAGAAAGGTTAGGAGACAGTTCAATAGATCTGAATGAAGGCAGTCTGATTTTGTAGAGTAGAGTTGATAAATACATTCAGGGAAGTGAAGGTGGAGATTTAATTAAGATCAAAAGAGCTCAATATATATCGGAAAGTATGAATCAATATCTTCTAGATTGTTGTAGGTGCATATGAAAGTAGAAATCCATGGCTTAGTGATAGTTGTATGTTATGCTCCACAGTGAATGGTGATAATGAAAGAACTATGGTGGAGTTTGCGGGAAAACTCTGCAGAATTCTGATGGACTGCAGGAAAAATAATTATTCTGTAAGCTGACATGAATGAATGGAGGTGGGTGGATAAGATGAGAGAATACAGAGAAAGTGACTGGGTCATTCAGAGACCTAAGAATGAATGAGAATAGTGATTGTTTGGTAAGCTTCTGCTTAGAAAAGGTCTGTTGGGGTTCAGCCGTGTGGCTGAACTATAAATCTATTCATAGCCATAGATGGCATTGCAAAGGAGTGAATCAAAGAGTGTAACTGATCTGATAATTTACGACATGAAGATTGAGAGAATTAGTGAAGGATACAAGGCTGACGAGAATGTGAACAGACCTTTATTTGGGAGTGTCAAAAGCAGATCTGGGGGAAAAATGAACAATGAAGAAAAGTAAAGAAGTGAAAAAAACCAGGGTGAAAGTAAAATAACTGCAGGAGGAGAAAGTACAAATCTTTTTTTAAAAAGTTCTAGAACATATTCTTCTAACACAATGAATGAAAGTAGACATCAGGAAATATGAGATGGGAAAGAATGAAGAGAATGGTCGCATAACGCCACAGAAATGTGCAGAATTATGCTAATAGGAATATGAAAAATGATGTTTTTTTAAAAAATAAATTTAAGTTTTATAAAGAATGTAAAAATGAACACAAACTAATAAAGAGTAAAAGAAGCAAAGAAAGAAAGAAAAAAGAAAAAAAAAGTGCAGAAAGGGAGAATGAAAAGAAATGGAAATAAGAAGCTTCCAATTTCCTTTACATAAAATATAAGTACATTTACAAGATTAACTCTTACTTTATAATTACAAGAAAACCCTCACTTTTTTCTATTATCCTGGTTTTTTTTTCTAATTATCAAAATCACAAATCATAAATGCATTTTTTTCTGTTTCATGCAAAAAGTCTATAAAGGGTTTCCAGTCAGCCATAAATGTAGATATTGTTTTTTCTCTAATCAAAGAAGTTAATTTAGTCATCCCTGCAAGTTCCATCATCTTCACCAACCATTCTATTCTCTTTAACTGGCTTAGTGGAGAATTATATCCAAGCACTTTCGTCAAAAATAAAAATAGGAAAAATAAAAATAGAAAAATTAACCGTTTAAAATTTTCTTTGATCTTCTCTTAATTAAGCTTCTTGAGAATAATTCTTAAGTCTTTAAATCAAAGTCCCTTCCTTCCTTCCTTCCTTCCTTCCTTCCTTCCTTCCTTCCTTCCTTCCTTCCTTCTGTAATCTCAAAAGAATCTTATCTTTGCTGCAAAAAGAAATCTCTCTTCATCTGTAATTAATTACTTCCTAAAGTGATTAAGAGATGGGGAAAATAAGGTTGTAATGTCCTTATTGGCTCTGCTGCACTTAGGAGCGTAGATGAAAATCCAGGGCATCTGGCAGCTGAACTCCCAATCTAGCTGCAAAAACGTTTCCTTTCTGCAATTTAATCAGAAGGAACTGCCATCTAGAAGTCGCATGATCTATCTCTTGATCTCCCTTTGATCCAGGGAGATAAATGCCAACCAGAAACTGCCTCCCAGCCAGTGTTCTCAGCTGCGGCGGCTCTCTGAGCTTTCAGAGAGCATCAACCACCATTCTTCCCCACCAGAAGCTCTTGGAAGTATGAAAAATGATGCTTGATGGAATGATGGTGACTGAGAAAAAGTGATGGCTGCAAATGATTGCTGCAAAAAATGAGGATGAGAGAAAAATTCTATAATGCGTATATTAAAAGATAGATGCAAAAAAATGTAGCCAAAGAGAGCAAGGAAGTGTTCAGAATAAAAGAGGGAGAGAAAATGCAGAGGTATTTTGATGGAAATAAAAACTTGTTTCGGAAGTGGGTGAAAGGCTAAACAAGGAGCCTCCAACAAAGTGAATGGAATTAAAAATAAAAGCAATGAGTTTATTTGGGATGACACTGAAGTATGGAAATACTAGAAGAAGTATTTTAGAGATTTTTTGGAAATTTGTATGAATGCAATTGAAAGGGATAATTACTAGGGTTTAGGTAAAAACTGCTGAACAAGAAGTTATAAACACTGTTCACATGATGAAAAATAGTAAGGCTTCAGGTATAGGTGGTGTAACTAAATACACTGTAAATACAGTGGGAGTGCCATTCCCAGATTTTCTGAATAAATCTGGAGTTACAGTCGCATTACATCTGGAGGCACAGGGTTGGGGAAGACTGAAGGGGCATCAGTTTTCTGTGGCCAAAACACAGTATTTCAAAAAGCTGCCTCATTTGGCTTGGTAATATTGGTAATATTTGAGCAATCTTCTTCTGTTCTCCTGGAACAGAGTGAGTTTACTCATTATTGCATTTGATATTTCCTTGACTTTCATAGTGTATAACCAGAATAATGCTATTAATTCTCACCGCTGGGTGAGATCATCAGTCACCACGGGATGAGGTACCATCAGTATGTTGATGATACTCAGATATATATCTCCATCCCGGGTGAAGTAAGTGATGCGGTCAGTGCCCTTTCTCAGTGCCTGGGGGCTGTGGGGGCCTGGATGGGGAGCAACAGGCTTCAGCTGAACCCTGGTAAGATGGAGTGGCTGTGGATTGCTGGCTCCTCGGTATCCGGGAAGTTGTCATCTTTAGTTCTGGATGGGGTTGCACTGCCCCATCCAGACCTGGTGCGTAACTTGGGGGTCCTCCTGGACTCACGACTCCTGCTCGAAAAGCAGGTGGCAGTCGTGGCTAGGAGGGCCTTTGCACAACTTCAGGTTGTGCGCCAGTTACACCCTTTCCTGGATCGAGATGCCCTCCGGACAGTCACTCATGCCCTGGTCATCTCCCATATAGACTATTGCAATGTGCTCTACATGGGGCTACCCTTGAAGAGTATCTGGAAGCTTCAGTTGGTCCGAAATGCGGCTGCGCGAACAGTGATGAGTGCTCCAAGATCAGCACACGTAACACTTCTACTGTGTGAGCTGCATTGAGTTCCACTTTGCTTCTGGGTCCAATTCAAGGTGTTGGTTATCACCTTTAAAGCCCTACATGGCATGGGGCTGGGCTACCTGAGGGACCGTCTCATCCCTATAACATCGACCCGCCCCACCCGATCATGCAGAGAGGGCATGTTGCGGACCCCGTCTGTAAGAGAATTTAATCTGGTGGGGTCCAGGAGGCGGGCCTTCTCTGCAGTGGCGCCTGCCCTGTGGAACATTCTACCCCCCGAAGTGAGGCAGGCCCCTTCGCTCCCGACCTTCCGGAGGGGCTTGAAGACCTGGTTTTGCCACCTCACCTGGGATGGGAAGGGAAAGAGCTCTTCCTGGGGGTAGCTGGTGATGTAGAGTTCTCCCGATGGGATGGAAATCTCCCACTTGGATTTTATATTTATATTTATATTATTTTAATATTGGTGATTTTATGATGTCAGGTTTTAAGGTGAATTTTATTGTAAACCGCCCAGAGTCCCCCTTTTAGGGGGAGATGGGTGGTGATAGAAATGTGAATAATAAATAAATAATAAATAAATAAATAAATTCACAGGCCGTATGAATGTTAAAATGGAAGAGTTGGAAGCGATGATCAAGGAAGCTCCTGGTGCCATCAACTTCACTGTCTTCCTTACTATGTTTGGTGAGAAACTGAAAGGTAAGGAGTAATCAGGCCAGAAATGGCACATGTGGAATATGAATCTATCCCCCTCCTCCAGCTGTCTTTTTGTTGTATGTTTGTTCTAGGGTATAATATCTTTCCCACAGCAAAGTCATGGGCTAACTTGGGCTATAGCCTAGGGTCAAAGCTTTGAGTTAGTCCACTTCCAAAATGAAAGCCACTTCTAAAATAGTGTGTGCTCATCAAATCTTGTAGCACCAATATGGATGATTCTCTTGGTCACTGCCAACTTCCTTGACCCACCTGATTTTCTTTTTCAGATTATTTTAATGGATTATTTTAACCATTGTTCTTTGCTGGATGACTCTGAATGAGGGGGAAAAAACTACAAATTATGTCCACAAGGAGCATAACTCAAGATGGGAATATTATGGTGTGGGACCATATCATTTGACGGAAAGGCTTTCTCCATATATTCCAATGTAAATCCTAAGATTTTCTTTGTAGATTTCCTCCAGGTGTTTTCTCTTGATAAGGTTCAGTAAGTCACTACTTCCTGTTTTGGGGATTATTATTATTATTATTATTATTATTGATATTGCTGTTATTATTTTACTTTATAATAATATAATACCAAATATGGGTATCAAAATCTGCAAGATAGGTGCAGTGTTGCAATTCATTCATTCATTCATTCATTCATTCAAATCTGTTATAGCCACTCAGCTCCAATCAACTCCACACCATTGTTGTAGATGTGTGTGTCATCACCACATTTGCAACAGGGGTGGGATTTCAACCGTGACACTGCACCACCCACCATCCTGCAGTAACACCTGCCCCCCTGCAAATACTGCTCAACCTTATAATAGTCCACTGTTCTTAGTTAAAAGTTTTCAGAGCTTGATTTTAAAATGGCTTTACACACTTTTGAAATATATATACTGTGTGTGTGTGTATATAATTCCATCAGTTCCAGGTTCTCTTGTCTCATCTCTTGTCTCCTGTAATAGACAAGGACCAGAAGACAGTGGTGGTGATAGATGTAGCAGGGCCAAGTGACAGCGACATCAGGAAAGAGGTGTATGAGAAGCTGGAGAAGTACCAGGGCCTGAAGGAGGAACTAGAGAGGATGTGGAAAGTAAAGGCCAAAGTGGTTCCAGTGGTGGTAGGGTCACTTGGGGCTGTGACCCCCAAGCTGGGAGAGTGGCTCCAACAGATCCCAGGAACAACATCAGAGCTTTCTGTCCAGAAGAGTGCAGTGCTAGGAACAGCTAAGATACTGTGCAGAACCCTCAAACTCCCAGGCCTCTGGTAGAGGACCCGAGGATGGGGAAGACACATACCACCCATAGGGGTGAGAAGGGAATTTTTTTTTATTGTGTGTGTGAGTAAAAACTCAGACCTTGTGGCTGTATCACATGGAAAAGGGAGAGCAAAGATTTGATCCCTTTGATAGGAAGAAGAGCTACCACACTCCTGCTTATCGCTTCCCTTTTCATCCCCCCCAATGGCTGGCTGGCTTGTCTATAAACAATACTCCGAGGGCTTCTTCAGAACAGCAGAGTATGAGGGCATTATGATGGCCCACCATGTAGGTAATGCCACCACCTCCTAACAATATATTGCTTGGAGGACTTCATCAAGATAGCCTGCTGGGACACCTGCCCAGGAGAACAGCAGTTGGGTACAATGGAGCACTTCCTTCAGGCTGTGGGTAGGAAGGACAGCAGGGCTTTGCTCAACCCACTTCCTCATCTTGCCTGTCCTCCTACCCAAGCAGCTGCTGTATTCCACCTAATGACTGGCCCAGTCCCAATGGAGCAACTCTTTGATCAGAGTGGGGAAAAAAAGGAATAATTTTATAGTGATCATATTTACTTAGCAACAAGATGAGGGCACTGCACCATAAACTGTGAGTTGTGGAGGGGCCTGCTTTACATTGGCTGAGAAGAAGAAAAGGAGCTGGTGAAAACAAAGGAATGAATAAGAGGTGCAAATGTATGCAGACAGTGTGGAAACCTTTGAAAATTAATTTGAAAATTCGGTTGGCCTGGAAGGGAATGCTTGCCTGGTAAATTCAACCCTTTTTGCAACTCCTAAACAGGAACTGTCTCTTTCCTGTCTGTCCCCATTCAGTTACCTGCTCCCCTTGCCTCATGTCCATCCACTTTTCTTCCTTCATTCTTGCTTCTTCTTTTCCCCATGAAGCTAACTTTTCCCATTAACAACCTTATTTTTCAGTTTGTGGATGGTTCTTCCAGAAGTAAGGAGGGAAATGTGTGTGTTCTTGTGAGAGAAAATAGTTGGTATATTTCAAAGTGGAAACCATTTTTATAAATGTGGCATCTTGGTTTACAGGCAATTAATTTTAATCAGTAGTTGATCATTCAACTAATAGATATTGATCTTTTCATATTTGCCCTGATCTTTGAATGTGATTTCTGGCAGGTAAATATACATAGATACATGAGAACACATACCTATATGAGTGTGACACATACATACACATATTTGAGTGGGGGAAGGAATCTCCAAGATTGGTTTCAGTCAGAGTTAAACAGCCCAGGTTGGCAAAGGAGGGGAACTGGGCATTGTACAGACTTTTGACAGTGTTTATGAATTTTTTTCTGTTTATTCTTCCTTGGCAGGGTAGTGGTAGAGGAATTACCTTAAATATATAGTTGTTTTCATTTTGGGTAAATAGCGTGGAGAGTCCAGATATTTAGTGAAGAAAAATTTCCTTTATCAACTAAATTTAAATCTATTGGCTGATATGGGAAATTTAGGCTGCAATCCTCTATCTATGATGATTGAACTCAATAGAAGTTATTTCAGAGTAGTTTGTTGGAAAGGAGTAGGGTGAAAATTGTTTTTTCTCTGCAAAGGCCATAATGTGAGGAAATACTCAAAGCATTTCTGTTTAGCTCAGACACATCTCCACATACCCAGTACTGTATCCCTAAGGAATTACTTCATATCAAAATGAAATATTCACCAAGACAAATGTTCAAGCAGTCTCTCCTAATTCAGATTATCTTGTAGCATGCTAATTTATAGCCTGTTAGTCTAGCATTCCAGATATGTTTATTGTTGATTCTGTAGATTGTTGACAAGAACAAGAACTCCCCAGTAGATTTGGGGGTGGGGTGAGGGATGGACTAAATACGATAAATCAGCACTGACATTATTAATTTAAAGGTAGTCCAATAAGATTTAGGTCAGTGTATGTCTCCTGAGAGTGGAGGGCTAGATAGACTTCCCCTGCCCTCCTTTGCCCATCATAAGGGTTGGATCAAAGGCCAGACCAAGGGTTAGGCAGAGAGAAGCAGTGATGTCTGCTGGCGTGGCAGTGGATTTCTCCTTCCGGCTTCAATCTTCCTGAGATGTTGCTTTAGGCAGGCCCAAAACTAGGGTCTGTGTCACCGGGGGCAAACATGGATTCCACACCCATTTTGGCACCCCCTGCATTCATTTTGGCACCCCCCCAGCACGGCGCCCAGGGCACATGCCCCTCTTCCCCCCCCCCCCCACCTTAGTTGTGGCCCTGGCTTTAGGGCTGGGGCTGTTTACTTCCTGCTACTCCAACCTGGTCTGGCTGCCTTCCTTGCCTAGATGCCTTCTCTCCCAACATGTTCCAGACCCTAGAGAGCATGGCCTTTCTGGCTGAGTGAAGAGACAGCTAGATAGCTTGATGCATTGGAGCATTTCTGTGAATGGGCAGCGAGTAAATGGCAGGAGGAGTGGTGAACCAGCTTTGGCAGGGTGTTGGAAGATGGATATATGAATTCCTGCATCCTCTAAGCTGGAAGTGAGAAGGTTCTTTCTCTGTCAAGGACCACTTGCCTTCAGAAGTAATCTGTTGGTAGCTGCAGGGCAGTAGGGGCTGAAACCAGAAATGAGTGGAGACATTGCTAAAAGTATGTGGGGCAGCCATTCTCTTTCTCTCTCGCATCTCTTCTTTCTCTCCCAAGCAGCAAGCTGCTAAAAGTGGTCAGACACTAGTACCAAAATCTGAACTTGCAGAGGATTTATTGAATTAAGTCAAGGAGCTGCAGGTTGTTCTTCTCTGCCTAGAACCTTTCTGTTGCAATGGATAGTATCAGTTGCCAGCTTCTGATGCCAGCTTGCCTTGTCAAGGGCAAAATGGTTTTGGCCAACCCTTATATGGATCAACTCCCATACAAGCACCCAGTTGTCTCTCTCACTACTGAGCTTATATCCCTAAAAGATTTTTGAAAGTCTCCAGCACTGGAGAGTTTTCCCATCCTCTCTGGTGGAAAAAAACAGAGACAAGAGAAGACAAGAATAAGCTTTGTGTACTTTGTCATCCTCCTGGACTGCACGCTTTGAAGTGGAACTTTGCAGCAAGCATTCTCTATTGATTAGCTGGTGCATAAAGTGGTTTCTTTGATGAAGTGAGGCATCTCTGTGTGGTATACAAATTGCATTTCTTCCAACCCTTTGTAGAGAGACGAGCCATGTGGTTGGCATTAACACAAAATGCTTTTTCGTTTTCCTTTATTTTGGGTTAACTGCTCATCTGGCGTCAGAATATGTATCTCCCCGTTCAAAATTCCCAGAAACCCAGCCTACGCCTCCACTCCTCCCTTGACCAACCTTTGATGGGTTTAATTGATTTCTAGCACAGCTAATTTTTCTGAATAGGGAAATTGTCCAAATTATAACACGGTGTTGGGTTTTGAAGAAAAAGGACTGCAAACCTGCCATTGTGGCTTCCTTCACAGCTTCATTGTTGCATAATTGTGTTCTAAAAATCTGTAGCTTCAGGCCAGTTTAAGAACTGGGCAAAAGAGGAGTTTATTTTGCTCAACAAATCCTTTGTAAGGGCTCGACTAGCAAATATTTTCCTTTGATCAGGGAGAGGCAACATTTCAGAATGTTGTGTCTATCCTGTTGACATAAATAGAGGGAAATGGACTTACTTTCCCTTATTTTCAAGCAGGCAGTAAAATTTTTACCCAGCTTTAATGACTTCCCACCCTGAAGTTCAGAACACCCTAGCTGTATTCTTTCTTATTCTGGTTTTATTCTGCCAATATTTAATGTATTGCTTTTTATGTTATTTTTTCAGAGTTCTTGTTAGGATCAGAAGATGATTTATAAATATAAATAAATACGTAATCTCCAGCATTTCAAAAATGAAAACAAGGGTATGCCTGCAACCCCTTCACCCCATTTCTTATATTCTAATCACTGAGCTAGTCATTGATTTTCCAGTGATTTAAAACTAGAAAGATGGCTGTTAGTTTGGTTATTATATACAGGTAAAATGTAATGCACTGATTACAGATTATCAACAATTTGGTCTGCATTTCAATAACAGCAGAAGGCAGGAATGCAAAGAATTTATCTACCAATCTTACTGGGAGAGAATTTGGTAGTCTTAATCCCCTGCTAGTGTTTTTTATTCCCCCAAAATATATCCCCTATTTCTTTAAATGTCTGGAGCAACTAGGAACTTGGTTTTTGCTTTCTTTTTTACATCAAATTCAAAAATTCCTCCTTTAATCAGAGCACATGATCCCACTGTCATTCCAGGAAGCCCTGCAAAGGAGAACCAGGAACACTTTGCTGCAAAAAGAAAAGAAAAACAGCGCTGTGGCTATCTCACCCATTTACAAAAATATATAAATCTCACACCTGCCTGCTGAACAGCAAATGTCTAGATACTACATTAAAAATCTAGACATAATTTTGCTAGAGCAGAAAACTGCCCACAAAGCAGAAAATAAACCAAATTGAATTTACCCTGATTTGTATATATTTAACAACCTGTGAAATGTCAGACACTACGCTAGTGTTTCCCAACCTTGGCAACTTTAAGACATGTGGACTTCAACTCCCAGAATACTGGCTGGGAAATTCTGGGAGTTGAAGTCCACATGTCTTAAAGTTGCCAAGGTTGGGAAACACTGCTCTACACATAATACCCCAGTGTTCGTAGGCCTGCATCTCCATGATCGTGTTCAAGGGCTCTTCGGCATAGAAAACAGGGGCTTCCCCATAAAGTTAGTGTTTTCCATGACTCTGGAAGCACAATATTTTGTATTGTGTAGCAGCAGCTCCCCAAGTTTTCAAACCATATCCTATAAATCCTGCATCATCTATTCTTTTCAGATTCAGTTTTTCGGATTGTATGTATTTATTTATAAATATTGATAAACTGCCTTTCTGGACTGACTCCACCAAAAGCAGAAGGATAAGATTATAGTATAAAGCAGAATAAATATTAAAAAAATAAAATAAAATAAGCATCTGTTTAAAATATGAGTCAGGCTATGTATTTGTATCTGCCTACCACTCTATCTCATATAAAGAGCTACAACAATTCCTGTTACCTTTGACTACTTTGATCTTCATTGTTAGTATTAATGGCTTTCTCTAGTTTTATAATTACTATAAAGGGGAATAATAATAATAATAATAATGCCATTCCATTTCAAGTGAGAGCAGTGGCAGGATTCACAAAATCGAATGTATAAGCACTTGCATATTTCCCACATCTTGCACAAGGTATGTGTATCCACTTATTCTCTATCTTTTAGAATTGTGTGGAGCCCATGTGCAATTATGTTCTATTATGTGGAACTTATATATCTCTGAATTAGTGCATATAATATGGAACCCTGAGGTTATAGTCATGGATCATGTTATAGGCCTCTGCAATTTTACTTATCATAAACATACTTACCCCTAAAGCACATGGCAACTTTTTAGTGAATCACCAGGAGAATTGATGGGGAAGTGATTGAGAACAGTTGATTCGGCAGTGTTTCGGATGGGTGGTCATTTAAATAATAATTATGGCTCTCATATCTCAGTTGCAAAAATCAGACAATCTCTAGAGGGCAGCAAAAAGTTGACTTTATAGCTCTCTTTGTTGTCCCCTAATGATTATCCAGGTTTTTGCTGCCAGATAGGGTAACTCCAACAGTAATACCAATTTCCTGTAGCTGTGAAGGCATAAGTGACTTTTTCACCTTGGAGCCAAGAACCAGAAACATCAAACACATGTATCTCTGTGTATATCTTTCCGATGAATGTGCTGTAGGAGATTAAAAGGAGATTATCAGAGGAAACAGTCTGTTATATTTTCTTCAGGCAGTAATCCACCAGGTAGTAATGCTGGCAATCAGTTTCTGGAGCTCATCCCTCTGTCCTGAGAACACATGAGAGTTAGTTTGCAGCTGTTATTTTGAAGCTATTATCGCTCAAAGGATGATCAGTTCTGCTTTCACAATCTTTACTTTTAAGAGCGCAGTTTTTACTCTGAAGAAAATAAAAAAGGTAATCATTAAATACATCTGGAAAAATAATATGAACTATATTTAATTCATTTCAATTATACCAACTTTAACTTTTATCTAGTCTATACCACATCTCCCTCTGGGTCTTGGCCATAGAGTACCCACTTCCTGGAGATCAAAAAGTTACGACCAAGTTTTATTCATTTATTCACATATCTGTCCTTTTCTCATCTCATGCAGAAGCTTGAAGGGAGGGTATTATCTATCAAACACTGCCTGCATGCATCATTTCCAAAAATGCTGGTAGCATATATCTCTAAGGTGTTTGTAGAGGTGGAACAGTAGCCTGGAATTTTGGTCCCCTAGTTAGTGGTTGACATTATACAACTGGGCTGGTCCTACCTCTGGCTAAACTGGAGATTCTGATCTTCATGGGTGACTATGAGGATTGAAACAGAGGTACTTGGTTCAGTTACTGCAGAATGACAGGCATATGCTTTCATAACTAACTCAAGATATAATGAGAATGGCAGAATGTGCATAAGACAGCACTGCTGCAGAAAATTGGAATGGTTCCCTTTTAGCAATATCCCAAATGATTGAAAAGTATAGAACAAATATGTAGCCCCAACACCTGCCTTAGCAGAACTGTATGAATTATCTTAGAAGGCATTGTGCAATAGAATCTATTCATGCTTTCAGCTGCCAGGCCTCAAAGATATAGGAATCAAATGGTAAAAAAAAAAAGAAACATTGCACATTAAAGATGTCTACCACTAATGCCTGTGAAGAAAAAGTGTCCAGAATATAAAGAATCTGGTTGTTCCTTTTTTTAGGCACAGATCCAGAAGAAATCATTTTGAATGCTTTCAGAGTTTTTGATCGAGAAGGAAAAGGTTACATAAAAGCAGACTAGTAAGTTGTGTTTTACTTGTTTTTATAAAATCCCCTCCCTCCCCATTTTTGTTCCTGTTGTCTGCATTTTGTCTGTGGTATCATGGCTTGTGTCAATGAGATCTCCAACAGATCAAATCTGTTGGCACAGAGAACAAATCAGCTTTTACTCCAATTTCTGTGAGGCCAGTGAAAGTTTGCAGTGTGACTGAGATATTAAGATCAGCGGAAGAAAGAAATGAAAATCCTAAATGTGGAGCTTAAAGTAGAGGAGAACTCGAAGATTTCTAGAAAATTATTCATTGCTCAGTGCATTTGGATTATTTCAAAACCCTGGGTTTTCCAAAGGCCTTTGGTGATTCAGCAGCCAGAGGAAGATCCGCACCATGATCGTTTGTTCTTATTTATTGTTTTATTATTTTTTATTATTCTGTTCCTCCTTGTAGCATGTTTTGAATGTGTGCACTGCCTAGAGCAGGGTTTCTCAACCAGGGCTCTGTGGCACCCTAGGGTTCAGCGAGAGGTCATAGGGATTCTCTGGGAGATCACGATTTATTTAAAAAATTATTTCAAATTCAGGCAACTTCACATTAAAGAGGTAAGTTTCATTCTCTATTTTTAGTTTAAGAACACTGTTCATGCATATATACAGGCCTACACGTGAAACAAATAATTTTGTAACTTCCGGCCTATATTTGAGCCTGAATGTGCAGGGGTTCCCCAAGGCCTGAAAAATATTTCAGGTGTTCCTCCAGGGTCAAAAAGTTGAGAAAGCCTGGCCTAGAGCCTTCAGAGTAAGTTGGTTTAATGCATCTTAAAAATAAATAAATAAATAAAATCTCCTTGTCCTCCAGGTCTGCTGGGAACACAGCTCCAATAATTCCCAACGACATGCCAGTTGGGAATAATTGGGGTTATCGTAGCAGAATATCTGGAGAGCATAAGGTTGGGGAAAGCTCCATTAACATGAGACCCAAACGGGATATTAGTATATGATATATAAGCCCAGGGTTTCGCTTGCTGGGAATGATCATGCTAGCAGCAAGCATTCCCCCTCTAAACCTGGTGAAATTTGCTAACAACTGCATTCACTCATCACCACAAGAGAAATTAATGTTTGCTTATTAGACCTAAGGGTAACGTTGATCATTACAAATCCATTCCATGACTACATTTTGACACTCAGCCTCTATTTATACCTCCCAACATTTAGATGTCTTGGAGTCCAGTTTTTATTTTTTATTTTTTTTTAGAGCTGCTCATTCATCTCTTGGAAAGTTTTGTCCTGTTCATGAGAGGATTGCTATTAATTAATAGCATTTCTCCATATTACATTTTTAAAAAAGAGCGAGAAATGGCAATAGCGAGAAATGGCAATAGCGGAATAACTGCCCCCCCCGACTGGCCATGCTTGACCTTTTAATAGGAATGTTCATCTCATTAGCCTCCTTTTGGAGCATTTCATTTTTTCCACTGGAGATATTTTCACTTCTTGCTTAGAAAGCTGTGACTCATTTGGAAGATTTGAAACGGATTATAGGTATGTACACACATGCACACATTGCACACAGCACACAGACGCATGAACCATCCTCTTAGGACACATCTACCCATGAACCCAAAGTCAGGCACAAAGTTTACTTGCACATGAGCAGCTACAGAATTGAAATTATTATTTTCTGCTCTTCTCCAATAATAATACAGGTAGTCCTAGCTTAATTGACCACAGTTGGGATTGGAATTTCAGTTGCTGAGCGAAGCAGTCATTAAGCAAATCTGACCCAATTTTACAACCTTTTTTGGGTGGTGGTTAAGCAAATCACCATGGACATTAAGTGAACCACATGGTCATTAAGCAAATCATGTGGTTTCCCATTGATTTTGCTTGCCAGAAGCCGGCCGGAAAGGTCGAAAATGGCGATCACGTGACCGCAGAATGCTGCAACGGTCATAAATGTGAACCAGTTTCCAAGTGCCCAGATCATGATCATGTGACCGCAGTGACACTATGATGGCCGTAAGTGTGACTTCTGGTCATAAGTCTTCCTTTCAGCACTGTCATAAGTCTGAACCATCACTAAACAAATGGTTGTTAAGCAAGGACTACCTGTACTTAAATTACTACAAGAAGAGTCCCACAAATCTGAAACCTAATAGACTTTGTCAGAAATTAACCATACTCAAAATTTAGCCATCAACCTGCCTATTTCTAGGGACTGGAATATCTGAGGCTTTCCCGTCTGCACCATAGGGAAATAAAATCCTCCTTATCTTGCTTCCTTACCTAATTAGCTAAAAGGATACTCAGTTTTCTGTCTAACAGGAAATCAGTGCGGAGGGTAGTAATTTCTAGCACTGGGAATTCAGTCTTCTTCCTACAGAGGATCAGTTTCTTAATCCTTAACTAGAATGGTTGCAACGTTTTCCACCAACCTATTCTGTAGGAGTTTTCCATCTTGTTAAACAGGGTCAGCAACTGCTTAAGTCCCCCTTTCCTGTTGCTTTAGAAAGCCCACAGAAAGATGTATAATGTGGAAAGAGCCCTTTTTAGGATGGGGCAATGCCCTGGACCCCATGCATGACATGGGAGCCATCAAACAGCTTTTTTTTTTTAAGGATCAGATTAGTTGGTACTTTTCACTAAGAGCAGTAAAAGGAATCAGTTATCTCACAATCTGGGGTTTTCCCACAGCCTTCTCTTTACTGATTTTAATGGATAAAAAATAACCAGGGAACAGAGCACTGATACAGAATATAGGGAGAAGAAAATGTTAGAGGTGACCCAATGGAATGAACGACTAAGTATTTTCCACACTTCAGGATGGGAGGCCCATATCCATAGTGTGTGCATTTTGATTTTGATGTGTTGATTTATCTTGAATTGGCTTCTTTGTTTACTTTTCTATCATGGCAGCTCTGAACCTCTTCAATAATAAGGGCAGTTTCATAAAGGTGCTTTAAAATATTTAGGAAAAAACATTTTCAGGAAGATTCTACCTTCCACCTATGCACCTAACAGTTCAAGGAAATGAGTGTATTCAGTGGTACAGAATGGAGGCTGGCTTTTGGAGAGAGTCTTGATAAAACATGGAATGGAATAATTTACTGTGGAAAAGGATATGACTGGCTGACACATAAAATAGGAGCTTCCTACTCTATAACATTTGGCTGATGGCCCCATTTGTAAAAACAATTAACTCAAAAATAGATTAATATACATAAGCATGTTGGGATCTATTTGACTGATGAACCCCATTTGATTCTTGATATGGAGAAAGGTATGAACCATCCCCAAATAAGGAAGGCATACAAAAAAGTTACATATAATTGTGATTTTTTTTTTTGGTTTCTTTGTGGGAAGGTTTTCAAGGCAGCTGTTGCATCAAACCTATGCAATGTCTGTCAGCCATGTCTGTAGTAGGAAGATCTTAGAAGGCATCCTGTAAGAAACTATTTTGATGCCATAGCTACAGCATTGCTCTTTTGGGAGGACGGGGGGTTTATTTCTGAAGAATGGCAGAATGTGGTCCTCCAATCCAGATTTGTTTTCAGTGTTCAGTAATGTAAAGCTGTCTGATTGCAGAAGTCATATCTTCTATTTTGGCCTTATTAATTCAGGAGGCATCTGAGAGAGTCCTGAATGCTTTGGAATGTTTCTGGGCACAGATCCAGATGTGAAAGACCATGTCATTGGCCCCATGAAATCCTTCCTGAGGCAGCATCCCAATTAATAAAACACACTTGTTTCCATTTCTGTTTGAGTAGCCCTCTAGGATTTACCAAACTTGTTTTAATGTTGGAACTGGATAAAGCTGGGACTGCAGATCCTGCCATCTGGGGTGCTGCATCAAGGACATTGAGCAGGCACTCATTTTTGAAAATCCAGTATGAAGATCTATGATCTCGTTCTTGTTGGACATATTTTCTTTTCATACTCTTGGGGAAACAAGGAATATGGAAAACAACAACTGCAGAAAGTTCTCTGTTTGGAAAATCTGAATCTTTGTTTCTCTATAAAATAAATAATGGAAAATGTGCATAACTGGATATTAGTGTCTAGTTTTATGAGAGGGAAACACCTTCATTTTCTAGGCATCCTTTTATATATCTCCTTCATGTGCTTTCTTACCAAACACACACACAAACACACACACACGCACACACACAAGCACACACACACACGCACACACGCACAGAGTTGCACCTTGTCAACCATTCTGCTTCAATTTCCAATGATGGGCAAATATTGTCAGGCCATGAAAATGATATCAGGAAATTATCTGATTCAGGAGGGGCAACAGCACCACCAGAAGACTCTCAGAACATTGCAAAGCATGGGAAGAGTCTTGTTGGCCATGATAGCAGTCCATCAAGATTTTGTTCAAGGTCCTCAATCTTTTTGGTCCAGACCCATATATCCTTGGCAGTAATGTGATGGCTATTGTATGCAGCTGACTTGTGGTCTATAGCCAGCAGTAGGCAGAATGAAAGACAAAGGTGGTCAAAGCCAGGCTACAACTTCCCTCTCTTTTGACACTGCTTGTGCTGGATTTCAGTAATGCTGCTGGTTCTCAGGAAGGAGGGAGCACATTCCAAGGAGGAGGACAAGATAAAAGGAGACACAGTCCAGGAAGCAATTGTGGGAAAACTAAGAGGTTCAGGTTAGCCCCGTCCTAGAGCTCTCTCAGGTTATTTCCACTTAGGGTAGGTAGAGTAGCTTTAGTCTGGCTGTACGGTGTGAGCAAATAAAGAACTGAAGTTTGACTGGATTGATTCTTCGTCATTCTTGGGCTGGGCCTGACCCTGCTTTCCTTCCCATTGTGTGTTGGGAGAGGAACACATTACTCTTGGCTGATCTTTGATGACTGCTTAGGGAGGAATTTTGAAATTTGGTGAAGGGTTGCATGTGGCATGAGGATTACAAATTGCCCAACCTTATTTTTGAGTGTGAAGGAAAAATCGCTATCATAAAGACTTTGTAAATGAGGGGGTAGAAAAAGTATAGCCCATCACCATCTTTCTGATGGTCCTCAGAGTTTGTCCAAGAGTGGGAAGTGTCTTTTCTACATATTGGGGGGCTTCCAGTTTTTAAGGGGCAAAATGAGTGTCTTCTGCTTTGCAGATCTTTAGAAGATACATTTCACCTCTTAGAACTCCTGAAACCCTCTCTTACAGTGGCCCTGGCCCCACCTTCTCTTGGAATGTGGCCTTCAATATGTCACACAAAGCCTCAAGCTGACCAAAGTTGCACACCTCTGTTCTAAAGTAATCCAAGGAAATTTATCCTGCCTCATTCAATGTTTGGAACATTTTATTTCTATTCAGAGAGAGGGAGGGAGGGAAGACACCTTATAGTATGGTGATGCCTGGAATATAGTGCACCTTTCAGTGATCACACTGCATACACACTATTTACAGCTACCCATTTCCTTTTAGTTACAGAGGCAGCATGCACTGATAAAGCAACATGGTCAGTGACCTTTGTGCTATTATTTTATTTTATTTTATTTTATTTTATTTTATTTTATTTTATTTTATTTTATTTTATTTTATTTTATTTTATTTTATTTTATTTTATTTTATTTTATTTTATTTTATTTTATTTTATTTTATTTTATTTTATTTTATTTTATTTTATTTTATTATTATTTTATTATTATTTTATTTTATACAGTATGAAAGAAGTGCTCATGACACAGGCAGACCGGTTCACTGATGAAGAGGTAAGATTTATTTTACTATGCAAATCACATGCACCCAACCACGTGCACCGAGCATGATTTTTTTTTCTATTTGGTGAGGATAATTTTTATGGAAGGAGGTGCTGGGAAAGATTTTATGGTCAAAGTGTGACATAAAGGATGATAACAATTCTTCATGAGAACTTGGTAATTCCAGAAGACATGGAAAGAACTACTTTGGGTTATATAAGCTGTCTCTCAAAAGCTGTTATTCCCTCCCCCGCCCTTCCCCCAAATTAGGACCCTAGCACATTCAGACTGGTAAGAGGGACTGTTCTTATCTCCTCTGCCACAGTTCAGGTTAGATGACTGCAGTGTCTGCATTTAACACTGCCCAGAGACTCAATTTATTTCGGTGGGACCCAATTTGTAATGAGCAGGTCATGTGACTAATCCATCTGTGCCCTCTGTAAGGTTCCAATCTAGGATGTCCTCCATCACCTTCCATTCAGGAATGCCAACTTGTTAAGGGAAAAAGAAAAAGGGAGGGAGGGAGGGAGGGAGTACGGGAGGAAGGAAGGAAGGAAGGAAGGAAGGAAGGAAGGAACCCCATACATAATCTTTTAAACTAAATATGATAAGGACCTAAGTACAGAAGAGGCCTATTAGATAAAATAGGAGGTTACTGTAGATTGGCTCCAACGTTGCTTTGTCTTCTAAAAGGCTCTAAAAACAGGGTTGTGCCAATGTGCCTGGGACCAGTTATGGTTTGGAGCCTGCCAGATGGCCATATTCATGACTTTTACTTGCCTGCTTTTTTTCTTTCTTGATTGTAATTTTAGTTTTGGGCTATTTATTTATTTATTTAGAGCCAGTTTTGTGTAGTGGTTAAGGCATCAGGCTAGAAACCAGGAGACCCTGAGTTCTAATCCTGTCTTGTGCACAAAGCCAGCTGGGTGTCTTTGGGCCAGTCACTCTCTCTCAGCCTTAGGAAGGAGGCAATGGCAAAGCACTTCAGAAATCTTGCCAAGAAAACTGCGGGGACTTGTCCAGGCAGTTGCCAGGGGTCAACACTGACTTGAAGGGACCCCTCCCCCCCAAATTTTTGATTTGGTTTTAAACCGAGTTACTGTGTTTTACTGATTTGGGGGTTTTGTTTATTGGTTTTGTTATCTGGTTGTTTTTAACGATGTGAGCTACCCAGAGTCACAAACGTGGGAAGGGTGATTCTCCAAATCGAATAAATAAATAAACAAACAGAAGATGCCTATTAGATAAGACCAAAAGTAGGCTGATACCTTGTGATAAGCCATGATATTTTGTCGAACCATATTTTATTCAATAAACCATAACTGCCTTTGTTTACTCAACTAAACCAAAACACACTGTTCCAGCTATGGAATCCAGCATACTGGTTCCAGGATGGTCCAGGCTGATGTCATTTTGGACATCTTAGAAGTCAAGAAGAGATGAACGAATTTATATTCATTAGGTCATGTCACTCAGTAGCATCATTCTATTTCTCAAAGGTGGAGATAAAGATGGAAAGGTCTTGGAGAGGAAAGCATGACTCTCTGTTCCCAATTGTTCCTGATCTCTGTCATTCCAGAATGTAGGACATGGAATAACAGATTTCAGTTGCAGGAAGGCAGTTTACAATTAATATTAAAAAGGCCTTCCTAACAATATCAGCAGCTCCACAGTAGAGCCAATTACTCAGAGAGTTGAAAGGTCCCCTTCATTGAATATATTCAAGCAAAGGCTCAAAATCCATCTCTTGTGAATGCTACAATTCAGTGTTTTTCAAACTTGGCAACTTTAAGATGTGTGAACTTTAAGATGCATGGACTTCAACTCCCCTGAATCCCCCCAGCATGCCAGCTAGGGAATTCTGGGAGTTGAAATCCACACATCTTAGAGTTGATCTAATTGGACTCTTGCACAAAGCAGTGAATTGGATTCAATAGCCTAAAATTTCCCTTCCCACTCCAGGATTCTATGATTAAGTGATGATTTGGTAGCTGTCACTAGCTATCTAAAGTGTGACCTTGTGGAACAGGGATGGGCAGAAGACAGATTGGCAGCTGCTAGTCCATCTGTGACTGATTTTCAGCAAAACAATTTCTCCTGTCCTCTAAATTAAACTGCTGAGATGGAAAAACAAACAAACAAGTGATTTCGGGGAACCAGGACTAAATAATGTGTGTGAAAGAACTGCATGTTGGATTCTAGTATTGTGAGGAAAAAAATCTGGGATTGAATATTTGCTCAATGGCATCCTACCTGCTTCCTTTCAAATCCCTCCCAAAGCTACTGTTTTTGACCTGTCTTCATTAGAGGGCGCCCATGAACATAAAACCATCTCGGCATAATGTGGAAGATAAGCCCATTCACTCTCCATTATTCCAGGGGGTTGACCTGAGTGTGACAAGAAAGGGATTTTGATGAAACCTTAGGAAGAACTACATGAAATTACAGGTTGTTCAACAGCAAAATGCATTCCTGTGTTTGAAAATGGACTTTATTTTCTTAGAGGTTTTTAAACAAGGTGGTTGTTCATCAAGTTGTTGTTGTTTATTCGTTTAGTCGCTTCCGACTCTTCGTGACTTCATGGACCAGCCCACGCCAGAGCTTCCTGTCGGTCATCAACACCCCCAGCTCCCCCAGGGACGAGTCCGTCACCTCTAGAATATCATCCATCCACCTTGCCCTTGGTCGGCCCCTCTTCCTTTTGCCCTCCACTCTCCCTATCATCAGCATCTTCTCCAGGGTGTCCTGTCTTCTCATTATGTGGCCAAAGTATTTCAGTTTTGCCTTTAATATCATTCTCTCAAGTGAGCAGTCTGGCTTTATTTCCTGGAGGATGGACTGGTTTGATCTTCTTGCAAGGCACTCTCAGAATTTTCCTCCAACACCACAGTTCCAAAGCATCTATCTTCCTTCTCTCAGCCTTCCTTATGGTCCAGCTCTCGCAGCCATATGTTACTACGGGGAACACCATTGCTTTAACTATGCGGACCTTTGTTGTCAGTGTGATGTCTCTGCTCTTAACTATTTTATCGAGATTTGTCATTGCTCTTCTCCCAAGGATTAAGCGTCTTCTGATTTCCTGACTGCAGTCAGCATCGGCAGTAATCTTCGCACCTGGAAATACAAAGTCTTTCACTGCTTCTACATTTTCTCCCTCTATTTGCCAGTTATCAATCAAGCTGGTTACCAAAAAAATCTTGGTTTTTTTGAGGTTTAGCTGCAAGCCAGCTTTTGCACTTTCTTCTTTCACCTTGATCATAAGGCTCCTCAGTTCCTCTTCGCTTTCAGCCATCAAAGTGGTATCATCTGCATATCTGAGGTTGTTAATGTCTCTTCCAGCGATTTTAACTCCAGCCTTGGATTCATCAAGCCCAGCATGTCGCATGATACGCTCTGCATACAAGTTGAATAGGTAGGGTGAGAGTATACAGCCCTGCCGTACTCCCTTCCCAATCTTAAACCAGTCCGTTGTTCCGTGGTCTGTTCTTACCGTTGCTACTTGGTCGTTACACAGATTCTTCAGGAGGCATACAAGATGACTTGGTATCCCCATACCACTAAGAACTTGCCACAATTTGTTATGGTCCACACAGTCAAAGGGTTTAGAATAGTTAATAAAACAGAAATAGATGTTTTTCTGAAACACCCTGGCTTTTTCCATTATCCAGCGGACATTGGCAATTTGGTCCCGAGTTCCTCTGCCTTTTCTAAACCCAGCTTGTACATCTGGCAATTCTTGCTCCATGAATTGCTGAAGTCTACCTTGCAGGATCTTGAGCATTACCTTACTGGCATGTGAAATGAGTGCCACTGTTCGATAGTTTGAACATTCTTTAGTGTTTCCCTTTTTTGGTATGGGGATATAAGTTGATTTTTTCCAATCTGATGGCCATTCTTGTGTTTTCCAAATTTGCTGGCATATAGCATGCATTACCTTGACAGCATCATCTTGCAAGATTTTGAACAGTTCAGCTGGGATGCCGTTGTCTCCTGCTGCCTTGTTATTAGCAATGCTTCTTAAGGCCCATTCAACCTCACTCTTCAGGATGTCTGGCTCTAGCTCACTGACCACACCGTCAAAGCTATCCCCGATATTGTTATCCTTCCTATACAGGTCTTCTGTATATTCTTGCCACCTTTTCTTGATCTTTTCTTCTTCTGTTAGGTCCTTGCCATCTTTGTTTTTGATCATACCCATTTTTGCCTGGAATTTACCTCCAATGTTTCTAATTTTCTGGAAGAGGTCTCTTGTCCTTCCTATTCTATTGTCTTCTTCCACTTCCGCGCATTGCTTGTTTAAAAATAATTCCTTATCTCTTCTGGCTAACCTCTGGAATTTTGCATTGAATTGGGCATATCTCCCCCTATCACTGTTGCCTTTTGCTTTCCTTCTTTCTTGGGCTACTTCTAGTGTCTCAGCAGACAGCCATTTTGCCTTCTTGGTTTTCTCTTTCTTTGGGATGTATTTTGTTGCCGCCTCTTGAACAATATTGCAGACTTCTGTCCATAGTTCTTCCGGGACCCTATCTACTAAGTCCAGTCCCTTAAATCGATTCTTCACCTCCACTGCATATTCCTTAGGAATATTAGTGAGCTCATATCTAGCTGATCTGTGGGTCTTCCCTAATCTCTTTAGTCTGATCCTAAATTGTGCAAGAAGAAGTTCGTGATCGGAACTACAGTCAGCTCCAGGTCTTGTTTTTACCAACTGTATAGATGTCTGCCACCTTTGGCTGCAAAGGATGTAGTCAATCTGATTTCGGTGTTGTCCATCTGGTGAAGTCCATGTATAAAGCCGTCTCTTAGGTTGTTGGAAGAGAGTGTTTGTTATGCACATTGAGTTGTCTTGGCAAAATTCTATCAGCCTATGTCCTGCTTCATTTTGTTCTCCCAGGCCATGCTTACCTGTAATTCCAGGTGTCATTTGACTGCCCACCTTAGCATTCCAGTCACCCGTGATGAAAATAACATCTCTTTTAGGCGTGTTGTCCAGTAGGTGCTGCAGATCCTCATAGAACTGCTCTTCTTCAGCTTCTTCAGCATCTGTGGTTGAGGCGTATATTTGGATCACTGTGATGTTAGATGGCTTGCCCTGAATTCGAATTGAGATCATTTTATCGTTTTTGGGATTGTATCCAAGCACTGCTTTAGCCACTTTATGATTAATTATGAAGGCTACTCCATTTCTTCTGTGGTCCTCTTGTCCACAGTAGTAGATCTGGTGGTCATTTGATGTGAAGTGGCCCATTCCAGTCCATTTCAGTTCACTGACGCCCAAAATGTCTATCTTTAATCTTGACATCTCACCAATAACCACATCCAATTTGCCCTGGCTCATAGATCTTACATTCCAGGTTCCAATGGCATGTTGATCCTTAGAACATCGGATTCGCCGTTCACCACCAGCACCTTCAGCCGCTAGCTATCCTTTCGGCTTTGAGCTAGCTGCGTCATCACGTCTGGGGCTAGTTGAACTCATCCTCTGTTCCTCCCCAGTAGCATTTTGACCATCTTCCGACCTGGCGGTCTCATCTTCCGATGGTCTACCGACATATCTCTGGCTGTACTGATCCATTTAGTTTTCACAGCAAGAATACTGGGGTGGGTTGCCATTACCTTCCCCATTTAGTCTGACCTCTCTGTCATTACCTTCCTGTCTTGGGTGGCCCTTCACGGTTTAGCTCATGGCATCATTGAGGTGCTCAAGCTCCAGCACCACGACGAGGTAACGATCCTTTTCTGAAGTGTTCATCAAGACGAATCTAGAAAAGAAGTGTCTGAGAATTCTTATACATTTGGTATTGTGCCAGCCACTGCAGAAAATAGGAAGGAATAGATGTTTTAACTTTTTTCCTTTTGGAAGAGTGGTAAAAATAACTGGATTCATTTTTTTTTTCTAAATTGAAAGACCCCAAATGTTTTAGCTTTTCTCTATGAGGAAGTAATCTCTGTATTTTTTCTTACCATTTTTTGCATCTGTTCAACACTATACTCCCTTTTTTGAGATGAAGTAACCAAAAGTATACCATTCAAAGACCTGAAAGACCAGGTTAGAAATCTGGATAAAATCTATCTATGTGGTCACTAAGAGTCAACAACAACTTGATGACAATCAATCAATCAATCAATCAATCAAGTGTATTAAGAATCACTAAGAATTGGCACTTTTTCAGGCTTATCTCTATCGCTAGCTAGCTAGCTATTATTAGACCAAAAAAGTTATGTATCATTTTATATACATGTGTATATATATATATAGCATGTATGTATATAATGGCAACATTTCACAGAGTTTTGACAATCACGCCCCTGCAATCTTGTGATTTTGTGCCATGTTATGTGGGGTTTCATGAAAGTTTGGTTTTTCTTAGCTGAAATCTCATGAGATCACTAGTGAGAATACCAACATTTTGAATGATCTGAAACTGAAACAAGAAGTTGACCATTTAAAAATGTTAACTTCTACTATTAAAATTTAATATATCTGTTGTAAGTGTCCAAAAGTAGCCATTCATGTACATTCATGTAAGTTTTTTTCCCTAACAATACAGATATGGAATTTGTCCCATTATTAGAGCATATTGTATTTGACCAGATTGTCCACCTCAATCAAAATACTCTGGATTCATCGCAATTGCAACCAGGGTGTATGTGAAAACCAGATTTATTGCCTCTACATGATTATTCTTAGTAATAGTCTTTTTCAGTTCGAAGCAGAGGATGAGAAAATCAAAATGGTGGCCCTGCTTTTTCTAGCAAACTCACATTTGACAATTTGTCTAATTCCACCTTGAGCAGCCTGCAGTGAATTCTTTTTCATTAGTTTTGCTGTCGAACTCTGTCGCAACTTCATTCCTTCCAAGTGTAAACAATGAATTTTGTCCTTAAGAACTAGAAACCTGCTTAGGATTTGGTATGTCTATGTGGAAACTGCAATGATGAACTCTCTCCCTGCATCCTGTACTTTCTAACCTTTATTTTGTACATCTTCTTCAGGTCAAGCAGACATTTAGTGCTTTTCCTCCAGATCCCTCTGGTAAACTTGATTACAAGAATCTTGTTTATGTTATTACACACGGGGAAGAGAACGATTAACAAGATGTTGAACTGATCCATCAAGAAAACATTATTCACCCATGTTTCTTTGGTACTGACAGATTGCTCAGTGGAAGCTAGATTAAAACCTTATTCTAAATTATCTTGATTTTTTTTTATTTTATAAAACTATAGATACCATTTTGTCTATGTTTTTTTTCCTTCTGTCTCCCTATTCTTCTCATATTTTCATTTTCTGTTGTTGTTCTTGTCAGCAATATATAAATGGAATGTTCTTGATGAACTAGCTTTTTATGACTTGCTGACACTTCTAATATTCACCAGATGCCTTTACTGGCCAGCGTGATGGTTCTTAACCTCTTCCATTTCCTTTATTAAACACTTGGGGCCGTCTTTTTTTCCTCACTGAGGAAAAGCCTTTGGTCATGATTATATATAAATGTTCGACTGGGCTTAATTTGATCCAAGGCTCACCCCAGGGCCTGTTTTAAGTTTGAAGGCCCAGCTGCAAAACCTGTAAATTGAAAGAATATTAATGTTTTATTTTTCCACATGTGTTTCTCCAACTACCCTTCTAGAATTAGCTGCGTGGACTATAAAGAACCTTTAGAAACTAGTAAAAATGTCTTGCATTCAATGGTTGTATTCTTGGCAACGGCTGGAGAGCTCTTTCTTCCCATTCGGAGGACTGTATCCTACACCCTGTTTTCAAAATTATATCTCTGGCAGAAAAGAAATTCCCCATAAGTCATTCTGAGAGCGCTATATTACTCTGTTAGTCCATCTTTCTATCCCGGGGGGTCAGTAACTTCTACAAACTCCTCAAAAACTAATTGCTTCAAATCTTGCGAGATTTGGGTAATCTGACACAACATTTCAGGCTAGATGGCTTGCAAGATAACAGCCTTTAATTTTTAAAAAGGTAATAATTTAATATGGGAGTTCGTTTTGTGGGCAGTTGGTATGCCTGCACCCGTAGATGTCATACCGCACCATGCCCATGTTCTGTTCTGAAGAGTTGGCTTGTTATTCTCTGTTCTCCCTAAGAAAGGATTAAATGTTATAGATCTAAATTAGCAGATTCTAACTGAGCATTAGAAACTCCTGAGAGCAGGACAAGAACCAACGAATGGAAGCTTTACAGAGGGAGATCCAAACTCAAAACAAGGAGGAATTTCCTGATCATGAGAGCTGTTAAGCAGTGGTACAGCCTTCCTCCTGGAGTTGTGGGTGCTCCATCACTGGAGGTTTTCAAACAAAGGTTGGACAGCCATTTGTCTGCAGTGGCATAAGGAGTCCTACCCTGGACAGGTGGTTGGACAGGAAGACCTCCAAGGTCTCTTTCCTTCCCATAGAATCCCTATGATTCTATTGTCGACATTGTAGAAGGACAGCCATGCTAGTCTATGGTATCAAAAAATCAGAAGAAAGTGTATCTGATGAAGTAAACCTACAACTCATGAAAGCTTATGTCTTTTGATAACATGTAATCATTCAATAATCAGAAAAGAGCTGTTTTTTTGCTATGATTCTATGATTCAAGGCAAGAACAATTCAACGAAGGAGCTACAGTTCCCAAAGTCTGCAGCATGGAGCTACAGTGAATTCACAAGGACGCTGTACAGGTAGTCCTAGTTTAATGACCACAATTGAGACCAGAATTTTGGTTGCTAAGCAAAGCAGTCATTAAGCAAATCTGACTCAATTTTATGACCTTTTTTGCGGCAGTTGTTAAGCAAATCACCATGTACATTAAGTGAACCATGTTGTCATTAAATAAAGCACACGATTCCCTACTGATTTTGCTTGAGAGAAACTGGCCGGGAAAGTTGAAAGTGGCAATCACGTGACCACGGGATTGTCCTAACAGTCAGGAATCACGCTGAGACGAGGAGTAGGTCTCTAGTGTTTATTGCTGCTACATAAGACAGAATCCTAACAAACTGAAGAAGCGTGGGAAAACTCAGACAGATAAACCCCAAAAGTTAAGGCGGGTCTGATCTGTGTCTCTTTGAATGGCTGCTTAATTCCTCAGTACTACACATGCGTTTTCCCCCCTGGATAGAGGCCCCCTCCTGCTCGCCATCAGTACTCATGACAGGGATGCTACAAAGGTCGTAAGTGTGAGAACCAGTCGTAAGTCGGTTTTTTCAGCTCCATTGTAAGTCCAAACTGTCACTAAATGAATCATTGTTAAGCGAGGACTACCTGTAGGATATTTTACTACTTAATAAATAGAACTGGTAGTGAGTGCACAGTTTAGGAACCACTGCAGCAGTGTTTCTCAACCTTGGCAACTTGAAGATGTGTGGACTTAACTCCCAGAATTCCCCACCCAGCATGGAATTCTGGGAGTTGAAGTCTACACATCTGAAGTTGTCAAAGTTGAGAAACACTGCACTGGAGGCACCATGAACCAAGGAAGTTTAGGAATCTCTAATCTAGAGAGATAGTGGTCTGTCTTTCATTGGAAGTCTTTAAACAATGATTAAACAGCTATCAAGGGATAATTTAATTTTGGAGTTTCTGCATCAAGCAGGAATTAAACTCCACACCCTACAAATGTGCTTCCATTTTTACGAGTCTCTTGCCATTACGAGTCCCTTGCTCTTAAGTGACCTATTTAACTAGGTCACTTAAAGACCGAACAGCTACATTTATACAAGATGCTAAACTTGGTTAGTGTTAAACATCCTTAGGGTTTTTTGTGACTTATTGTTATCCAAACTCAGCCTGTTTGGATAGTTTATGATTCAATCTTTGTATGAACCCAGAAAATGGGTCTGTCAGTAACCAGATTAGAAACATTGTGTAAATGACGCCTGGTTGTTTATCAAATTTCAGCATTGTATTATCATTGTTAATAAGGGTCTGGATTTACATATTGTAGTAAACCGTAAAGCAGAGTTACAAAACCTGCAGCCCCAGGAACTCAAAGAAGTTCCCCAAAAATTCTTTGAAAGTTTTTACCAATGTCTCAGAAGGAGAAATAATTAAAACACATGACTGGAGGGCAATCATATCATCTATGTTTTGTTTCGATTAAATTTTGATGTATTTCATTTTATTTCATTTAATAATATCAGACTGTTTTTTATCCCTGGCTTATTCTCTACCTTTTTTGAGTTTCTGCTGTAGCATCCCACTCTAAGGTTCAAATCTCAGCTCAGAAAAAGTCTGCAGCCCTGACTGTATTGTACAAACAATACAGTACCTGGGTTCACATAACATGGTAAGCCCAAATAAAATAAACCACATTTATTTATTTATTTATTATTCCAATTTCTATCACCACCCATCTCCCCCTGAAAAGAGGATTAGGTGAATGTGTGAATCACACATTAGGAGAATGTGTGAATCTAGGCAGAATCTATAAAGCCAATGAACTATTGCTAGAATGTGCTTGCCCTATCCATCCCAACACTTGCTGGATCCTTCCTTGACCTACCAAAATCCCTCTTGCTGATAATAAACTCCTCCATTTCATTTTCTTATGGAAGGAAGGGGGTATTTCTGACAGCAAAAGTGAGCCAGCTTTGAATGGGTTGTAGATAGCATCTCAGTTAAGATTCAGTACAGTGGAATCCAGAATTATACGTTCACTTGCAATGAATTCTATTCCCAGTAGCAGCCTTAAGTTTTAAAAAATCTACATGAGAAGGGAGAAATTGCAATCACTCAAAAATTGCCAAATTCTGCCTTTTCAAAATAGACTGCCTTGGTCAAAATTACTGCTGCAAAACCTCTGATTACCTAGGTTCGTGGTTATTATAAATGAGAAATAAATCCATCAGTCACTTGCATACAGCTACTTGATTTGGTGGGTGAATTCTGTAAGTTGTACTTGCATTACAAAACAGTAACCTATTTTAACAGTCATGGCTTCCCCCACTCACCCATCAGGAATCCTGGGAATTGTAGCTAATTGTATGGGGCAGTTTTTCTCATCCTTGGCCACTTTCAGATGTGTGGACTTCAGCCCCCAGAATTCCCCAGCCAGGCTAGGGAGTTCTGGGAGTTGAAGTCCACACATCTGAAAGAGGCCAAGGTTGAGAAACACTGGTATGGGCAATGCAACATGCAGCAGGGGGCAAATAACATCATATGCATCATGACATCATTGTGCAAGTGATGTGTATTATGTAGTTGCAGATTATAGGTTGCACAATGGCATCATCATGGATGTCATCGGTGCTTACGCTGGAAACCTACAACCAAGCAGGGGACTGCTGAAAATAAGAAAAATTCTAACAGAAGTTTCTCTACACAACCATTACAACTTCTAGGAATGCCTAGTTGATAGGACTCTGTCAGTGCCACTATTCCAGCCAAAGTTGACTAAAAAGGGCAGAAATAGATACAGATCAGCTTCTTTTAATTCTACCAAGCTAACACACCTCCATGTTGTCGAAGCCAGAAGGAGCTGTGGTATGAAGGAAGGGGCCAAGGCAATGGTCTTGCGTGTGAGGCAGCAGGGATATGACTGCCCACAAGTTCACTTCCATCTGGTTGGATTCACAAAACACTCTAACCCACGGTTTGGTTAACCTCAGTTGACTGAGTAAAGCACAAATGTGGCACAACAGACTGAGCCATTAACCATGATTTACAAGCAGAATGGTTGCTGGGTTCACACAACATGCTAAGCCACAAACAAAAAATCCTGTTTCGGCTTTGCAGTATGTATGAAGCCAGCAACTGTTTTGCAGAAGCTGGGAAGCTGGAAGAGATATTTAAAAACAGAATTCTGCTATACAGATAGAGCTCCAAAATGTGGAAGAAGCCTAACAGCTTGTTTGCCATACTTCTAAACTGATTTAAATTTGTAGTGCAGATTTGCCATGGTAGTTTGTTATCCTGCAAGCTATTGAAGTGAGAGAGCCAGTCTGATGTAGTGGTTAAGGCACCAGGCTAGAAACCAGGAGACTGTGAGTTCTAGTCCCACCTTAGGCACAAAGCCAGCTGGGTGACCTTGGGCCAGTCTCTCTCTCTCAGCCCTAGGAAGAGGGCAATGGCAAACCACTTCCAAAACACCTTGCCAAGAAAACTGCAGGGATTTGTCCAGGCAGTCTCCAAGAATCGGACACAATTGAACGGACTAAAAAAATAAAGTGAAGGATGTATGAAATCCATAACCCTTTGGTGTGTATAGATTGATCTCTATCTGCACCCCATTTCTGGAGTAGTAAGGATTTTAAGGAAGTATTGTAGTGTCCCCTTCCCACCCACACCACAGTTGGAATTGTAACTTTAGAATGGGGGAGGGATAAATAGTCACTCACATTCTAGATTCGGGGCCAGGCAGGAAGAGATAACTGATCAGATGCACTTTATTTATTGATTTCAGAGCTATTGTCCAATTACAGGTATTTTAGGTGATCAAATATACTACTGTATAGTTGTAACTTCTGTTTTCCCACAAAACATGATACCAGTCCTGAGTTTTGTGTTTAACCAAGAATACATTGAAAAAATGTATCAGAGTAATTAGGATTAGTTCCTTGTGTGCATAATAGTGTCTCTTTTCAGTTAGACTGAAAAATCACAACTGGGTGTCCACTGGGAGGGACAACTGGGAGGGGTCCCAAGGCTTGTGGGGGCTGCCTGCAACCCTGCGTTATCCAACCCTGGGCTAGACCAACCACAGCCCCAACTTCAGATTGTGCAGCTGGCAAATTTTGAAGCACAGACTTTCCTTTCCATAGGGAGCCATTTTTCCTTTCTTTTGCAGGCGTGTGTATAAACTTTCCTACAACTCTTTCGTAAACACTGGCTGGGTGGTGGGGAAATAATTAAGCACCAATAATAAAAACACTGACATGAGGCTATAATATAACAGCTTGAGAAGTGGAGACCATCCCACCACATGCCCCCCACAATTGCTTTCTTTGGAACAGACTGGTGTTATAAATTCCCTGGGTTTAATTGGCTAACTTCAAAAGCATTGGAGGTATCCACCTGCCAGTCTTCAGACTTTCAAGTGGGGTGGTCAAGAAGAGGGAGAACTTGATGGTGGTATGGCTTATATCCGCCTGTCAAATTCTGCAAGCAGTTGCCCCGTATGACATAAATACCAAATGTTCTGTGCTGCTTCAGATGATTTAATGAAAGGGCAAGATGGCTACCCCATTGGTATACTTACAAACAAAGATTACTTGCTGACAGACTTCTGTGGAACTCTTTCTTCCTACAGTACGTGGGGGAAAAGTCATCCCACAGAGAATATTAAGACACCCATACACAAACACACATGAACACAAACACACACACACACAAACACACAGAGGAGAGACACAAAGTAGCCAAAGAGTTGCTGCATGCAAGAATACTAGGAATTCTTTTCCAGGAGCAATGATGATATCCATCATCCCTCACATTTGAGATGTCAGGTTCCCCCAAATTCCACTTCATTCTCCTGCTTGCTTCAATAAGGCAGTCTGTCATGTTCACCGTTCCAATGTTGCCGGTACATCGTAACGTTTCGCATGTCATTTGGCTGATGCGTGTTTCGTCTGGGAGGGGAGGAGGATTCCATCTCGTGGGATTGTTATATGTTAGTAGCTGGATTGGAATGTGTTTGGGTTATCTTGTATGTTCAAGGTTCCTTTCCCAGGACATCAGCAGAAACGGTTACCAGTACCTGGGGGGGGGGGGGGGAGTTTGCAACGGCAGGGCGAGGGGAGGGATTACGTTTGAGCTGAGGGTTTTTAGTTTGTATTTGGTGCACTTTTGCTCATTTTCAGCTTTTTCTGTATTTGCATACTATTCTTTAATAAATCAGATATCATTAAGTTCCTGCTTGTGAGTCTGAGTCTATTAGAGTAGGCAATCATCACATAAAGCTGAGAATCCAAAACATTTTCTGTTAGCCCCTTTCCAGATTTATTTTGTGAGGGAGAAGTGCTAGCAATGAGCAAACCAAATCCCCAAACCACGGAAAGCGAGGAGTCAAGCGAGGGGGAACCCGACTCCACAGTGATAAGAACGGAGAGAGTCCCTCCTCGAGAGCTTTCAGAAGTTCGAGAAGGGTCGAGCTCCAGCCTAAGAGAAGAGGAGGTTGGAGGCAAAAGAGCCCCTGAACCGACCGGTGAGTCACCAGGCGAGCTGATCACCTGGGATGAAACACAGGGATCCCTACCAGGGACGTCCAAAACGTCTTGGAAGCAGCGATACCCGATGTCCCCAACTGTGGTGAGGCAGGAGGGAAAGGAGGATTCCCAAACCCCTGACCGTATAAGACTGGTGGAGGCCAAATTGGAGTCACTAGAATTTATGTTTTGGAAAGTGTCCATGGACTGGGGTCCCCGGGAGAGGAGGAGAGAGGAGTCTAGTACTAGGCATTCGACTCCTTCTTTGCCCCCAACTTCCCCGGAGGAAAGGAGTAGGACCCGGCACAGAGAGGAAGCAAGAGCGCCGAGGGTGAGGATTTCAAGGTCCCCTCCTCAAGAGCGGAGATCCCTGGGAGCTAAAAGGAAGCCCGACTGCCCAGCGGTGGCAAAGGGACTGCCCGGAGTGGGGGTTAAGGACTTTACCGTTAAATTTGATGGAGATCCAACTAAGCTATCGTTCTTCCTTACCAATGCAAGGAGTTATATGGATGAATGGGAGCAGTATTTTCGTTCAGAAAGAGCCAAGATTAATGCCATTGCCACTAGGCTCAAGGGGCGGGCTGCCAATTGGTATGTGCAGTTATGTCAATCGGATGCCCCTGAGCTGGAGGAGTTCGAAGAATTCCTGTGGGCGTTGAAACTACACTTTGAAGACCCGTTAGCTAAAGAAAGAGCAAAACGGGCACTGAGGGAGCTGTGCCAGGGGCCATGATTGGTGGCAGACTACACTCTGGAATTTAAGGCTCTGGCTGGGAAGGTTGAGGATTGGTCCCAATCCACATTAATAGAACTTTTTAAGGACGGTCTGAATACGGAGGTCCTGAGGTGGTCACTTGGCAGGGATGACCCAGATACCCTGTATGAATGGATACAGCTGGCAGGGAAGGCTGAGCATGCCCATGAGACCTTCGCTCACAGGAAGGTGATGAGATATGCTGGGCTCGGCAAGGGTTCCCGCACTGCTGCGCCCACTGGAAAGTCCGGTCAATGTGCCTGGGAAGAGGAGAGGGAGCGCTGCTATTTGAAAGGGCAATGCCTCCGATGTGGGAAGGAAGGTCACCGAGCGGCGGCGTGCCCGAAGGGAAAGACCGATGATCATTCGGGGAAGCCGTTGGGGAAATCTCCCTGGAAATCTCCCAGGAAAATGAAGGCAGCCATGGCTGAAACTGAAGTGGAGGAGATTCCTTACTTCGGGGGTGAGGGGGAGCCTGATCTACTCCAGCCGGCGGGAAACACCAGCCACCTGCTTTAAGGAGCGCCTGTGGGCAGGTGGTGGAGGATGGGTGCGAACATATCTCGGTGAGTGCCAACTATCCCACACTGACCGTTAAAGTGAAGTTAGGCTCCCGCACAAGAACCGTTGAAGTTTGGGCATTGATCAATTCAGGGTGTTCGCATTGCTTGATGCACCCTGACGTGGTGGCTGCTTTGGAGTTACCCAGCTTTCCACTGCAACGTCCCATGATTTTCACCCAGCTGGATGGTTCTACGGTGGGGGGGAAACCAGTCACCCATTTCACGGGCATGGTGGCGTTGCAAATGGGCAGCCACCGTGAGGGGCTGCCGTTTGTGGTGGCGCCTGTGGGGGGTCCCTTAGTCATTCTGGGGATTCCTTGGTTGGTCCAACAAAACCCATATATAAATTGGGTGCACAGGACTTTGACTTTTGGGGATGGTTTCTATCAAGCCCCTGGGGAGGACGATGCTCCAGAGGCTGCAGTGGGGAGGGCGGCGGCAGCAACCCCGCATTCCACTGTCACCCCACTGGAGGGCTTGCCGGAGCAATACCAAAGCTTTGCGGATGTGTTTGGTGAGAAGGAAGCGGACCAACTTCCACCTCATCGAAAAACTGACTGTGCGATAGAGTTGGTCCCCAACGTGCAACTGCCCAAACCAAAAATCTATGCCATGACGCAAAAGGAACTGGCGGCGTTGTGGGAGTTTGTGGACAAAAACTTGGCCAGGGGTTTTATTGAACCAGCAAATTCGCCAGTGGGCGCCCCCGTCTTGTTTCGAGCGAAGAAGGATGGGACATTGAGACTTTGTACAGATTACCGCGGATTAAATGCGGTCTCGATATTAAACAAATATCCTCTGCCATTAATAAAAGACATGTTAGCACATCTGGCTAAGGGGAAGATCTTCTCTAAGCTGGATTTGCGGGAAGCCTATTTCCGCATCTGCATACGGGAGGGGGATGAATGGAAGACTGCTTTCAATTGTCCTCTGGGTTCTTTTCAGTACAAAGTTTTGCCTTTTGGGTTGGCGGGGGCACCAGGGGTGTTCATGCAATTGATCAATGAAGTGTTACATGAACATTTGTTCAAGGGTGTACTGGTCTATTTGGATGATGTTTTGATTTATACTGAAACGGAGGAGGAACATGGGCGCTTGGTGAAACAGGTGCTTAGCAAACTGAGAAAGGCTGAGCTTTATGCTAAACTTTCTAAGTGTGAATTTCATCAGACTCAGCTTGACTACCTGGGGTACAGGATCTCTGACAAGGGCATTGAGATGGATCCTGCAAAGATTCAAGCTATTTTGGGGTGGGAGCGCCCGTGTACCCGCAGGCAGCTCCAAAGTTTTCTTGGATTTTCCAACTATTACCGCCAATTCATCCAGGGGTTCGCAGAAATTGCATTGCCTCTCACTGATTTGTTACGTATGAAGGGGTTGGGGAACCCGGGGGCATTGCTCAATTGGACACCTGAATGCCAGTTGGCTTTCGACAAACTCAAAAGCCTGTTCACTGCTGAACCCATTCTTCAACACCCTGATCCCACTAAACCCTTTGTGGTTCAAGTGGATGCTTCCGATTTCTCAATTGGAGCGCTCTTGCTGCAAGCGGATGCTGATGACCGCCTGAAGCCCTGTGCTTATCTGTCCCGGAAATTTTCCGAGACGGAAAGGCGATGGCATGTTTGGGAGAAAGAAGCTTTTGCAGTCAAGGCTGCTTTAGAGGCATGGCACCACCTCTTAGAGGGGGCTAAATGTCCTTTTGAAGTTTGGACTGACCATAAAAATTTGGAAGCGCTCAGCACGCCCCGTAAGCTCAGTCCTAAGCAGATCCGCTGGGCTCAATTTTTCAGTCGCTTTGACTTTAAGTTGAAGTTCATTCCGGGCAAGAAAAACTTCCTGGCTCATGCGCTTTCCCGCCTGCCCCAGGATTCGGTCCAGGCACCTGACGTTGTGGGTACAGTGTGGACAGCACCCCAATTGGGGTTGCAAGCTGTCACACGCAGTCAGACTCATGCACAGCTGCCACCAGCTTCGGTTTCACTGTCTGGGGGAAGAACGCCAATTCCCTCGCAATTGCAACAATAGTTTCTGCTAGAGCTGAAATCTGACACTTGGTTGCAAGCAAATAGAGACAATGTTACATTTGACAGAGGCTTTGCTTGGAAGCAAAACCGCCTCTACGTCCCTGACAGCTTGCGAAGAGAAATTTTGATTAGTGGCTGGTCATTTTAGGTTTGTCAAAACCTTGCATCTGGTGCGCCGCCAATTTTGGTGGCCCACATTGAGACGTGATGTAAAAAGTTATGTTGCTTCTTGTCCTGTCTGTGCCATGTCAAAACGGAAGGGGGGCAAACCGCAAGGGCTGCTGCAGCCGGTGGCTAGCCCCTCCCGTCCTTGGGAGGAGGTTTCCATGGATTTCATTGTGGATTTGCCTCCTAGTCAGAGAAAGACTGTGATTTGGGTGGTAAAGGACTACTTTTCTAAGCAAGCCCATTTCATTCCATGTGCTTCCATTCCGTCTGCGCAGCAATTGGCCCGCCTTTTTCTAATCCACATCTACCAGATTCATGGGAGCCCCTCCTGCTTGATCACAGACCGCGGAACACAATTCACTTCCCAATTTTGGAGGGCATTTTTAAAGCTGGTGGGTACCAAGCAGGCGTTGTCCACTGCGTCACATCCGGAGACTGACGGATCTACGGAGGCTCTTAATTCGACCCTGGAGCAATTTTTGCGGGCATTTGTCAACTATCAGCAAGACAATTGGGTTGATCTGCTACCTTTTGCTGAGGTAGCTTATAACAACGCCGTCCATCAGAGCACGGGGCACACCCCTTTCCATACTGTGTTTGGCCGAGACTTTGTTCCTATTCCTGAGTTGCCTCAACCCTCCACACAGCCCTGCTCCGCTTCTGATTGGGCTGCTCAACTGGCTGATTCGTGGCCAGTGATTCAAAAGGCGTTGGCTGGTGCCCAATCTGCCTATAAACTGCACGCCAATAAGCGATGAGCCCTTCAACCTGCTTTTAAAGTTGGTGATAAGGTCTACCTTTCCACTAAGTTCATTAAGTCCCCTCAGCCCTCGAAGAAATTGGCTCCTAAGTTTGTTGGACCTTTTCCCATTGTGGGAGTTGTTAACCCTGTCACGTTCAGACTGGATTTGCCACACAATCTGAAATGTTTACATCCTGTTTTTCATTGCAGCTTACTCAAGCCTGTCAACCACTCAGATCACTGGCATCCACAACCCCCGCCTCCTGCTCCGATCATGATTGACAGGCAACAACATTTTGAGGTGAAGGAGGTCCTTGATTCTCGCCAACTACGTAGCACTCTACAGTACCTTATTCGCTGGAAGCACTTTCCCCACCCTGAATGGGTGTTTGCCCGTGATGTCCAATCTCCTCTTTTGGTTCGCCGCTTTCATCTAGCTTATCCTCTCAAACCTGCTCCTTGATGTTTTTTGGGGGGCGGTATGTCATGTTCACCGTTCCAATGTTGCCGGTACATCGTAACGTTTCGCATGTCATTTGGCTGATGCGTGTTTCATCTGGGAGGGGAGGAGGATTCCATCTCGTGGGATTGTTATATGTTAGTAGCTGGATTGGAATGTGTTTGGGTTATCTCGTGTGTTCAAGGTTCCTTTCCCAGGACATCAGCAGAAACGGTTACCAGTACCTGGGGGGGGGGGGGAGTTTGCAACGGCAGGGCGAGGGGAGGGATTATGTTTGAGCTGAGGGTTTTTAGTTTGTATTTGGTGCGCTTTTGCTCATTCTCAGCTTTCTCTGTATTTGCATACTATTCTTTAATAAATCAGATATCATTAAGTTCCTGCTTGTGAGTCTGAGTCTATTAGAGTAGGCAATCATTACACAGTCTTTAGTCCAGCCTTTTTTTAAAAAGATTTTTTAAAATTACAAAGAAATATTGGCAATATTGGATCAGGTCAGCCAGAGATTATACATAGCTTTGTATCATGTACAAGGTGGTTGAAGGATCTCTTCCAGCTTTGTTTAACCTTTAAAAAGGCTGGCACAGTCACAATAGGCTCCTATTGTCCTTACAGAGACATTTTCTCTCTTCTCTGATGCTTCCTGGAATGAACTTCAACTGCTTTGTATATTTTTCTAAAATGTTAACTACAATCCCCCCATCCCCCCCATCCCCCATCCCCCAATATGATGCTGATTTGAGAGAAGAACAAGGGCAAATGGGAAGTGGGGCTAACCTTCATCCTGTTACAGATTCCATTGAGACAAACCTCCAAATCCTGTCCTACAAATCAGCAGCAAATCACGTCTTCTCCATTTTGCTTTTACACAAACAGATCATCTACTGAGCAGGAGTCTGTCTCTGTTTCTCTCCTAAGAACGTAAAAGCCGATATAAAAGCTTGCAGAGAGAACAGCACAACCAATGCCGTTTATAGGAACAACCCTGAAGTTCTAAATCACCCAAATGGTTTTTAAAATGCCTTGGAAAACAAAAAAGACCTCCCCTGGGGTCAAAAACAACGCAGTGCAGGCATCCAGAGAAACTCTCTTAGAAGGTGTGCCATAAAAGCAAAAGGCCCTTTTTCTGTCAGCTGTGGAAGAAGGCAATGTTCCCTTGTCTTGCCTTGCCTCACTGGGTGGATTCACTTGCCCAAGAGGGCCAGCTGAAGCTCTTGGCATCTTGGTGGACAGACATGGGAAGAGATGCTGCTTCAGGTGTTATTAGAAGGAGATGAAGCAAAAGCTGGAAAAAACCAGCTGGTAGGTAAGAAGCTGTTTATTGCTTTCTCCAACCCAGGCATTGCTCTGGCTTCTTTCGTAGAGTAATGCCTGCCTTTCCTCCCAGGTGCACAAGGAGAAGCACTTAGCACTGATACTCCTTTTTTCCCGCAACAACCACCCGATGGGATAGGCTGGGCTGCGACATACTTGACGACGTAAAGTCCAGTCGTGTCCGACTCTAGGGGGCAGTGCTCATCTCCGTTTCTAAGCCAAAGAGCCGGCGTTGTCCGTAGACACTTCCAGGTCATGTGGCCAGCATGACGACACGGAACGCCATTACCTTCCCGCCGAAGCGGTACCTATTGATCTACTCACATTTGCATGTTTTCGAACTGCTAGGTGAGCAGGAGCTGGGACTAGCAACGGGAGCTCACCCCGCCGCGCGGTTTCGAACCGCCGACCTTCCGATCGGCAGCTCAGCGGTTTAACCCGCAGCGCCACCGCGTCCCTAACTGCGACATACTGGATGGCCTTAAATCACTTAGTGAGCCTCAGGGTCAGCTGGGGATTCAAACATGGGTCTAGTCCAGCACACCAAGTACACCATTCCATATTAAATAAGGTCCATATAGGGGTGGGATTAGTTCAGTTCTTAGACTGGTAACTTTCAAAACAGTAGAAAACCTACTGGAGATTTTCTGGACTGATTTCCTTAATGAGCAGGAAGTTACAGCACTTTTATTCAGTAGTTTGCCAATGAATTTTGGCAGCATGAATTTTCGAGGTTCAGGGAACTACCAAAAAGGTGACTGGGGACAGCAGACCAGCCACCTCTGCTTCATATTATACACCTTTTGCATCTTACCATTGAAACAATATGTTGGGATAGTGTAATGCTAAATTCTATGCTGGAGGACTTCCTCTTTAAGGTTCATCTCTCACAGAAGGCTCAGAATATGGAATTCTAGGCCTTCTTAGTTCTTGGTTTAGGGCTATTAGATTTGGCTTGCAAAGCTTCAGATAAACATTGGGTGGTAGCACCGTTCTTGTACAGGTAGTCCTTGACTTACAACCATTCATTTAATGACCATTTGAAGTTACGACGGTGCTGGAAAAAGTGACTTGCAGCTGGTCCTTGCACTTACGATCGTTGCAGTTTCTGCACAGTCATGGGATCATGATTTGGGTGCTCAGCAACTGGCATGTATTTATGATGGTTACAACATCCCAGGATCATGTGATTGCCATTTGCAACCTTCCCAAGAGGCTTCCAACAAGCAAAGTCAATGGGGGAAGCTGGATTCACTTAACGGCAAAAAGGTCGTAAAATCGGGCATGCCTCACTTAACGACCACATCACTTAGCAATGGAAATTCTGTTCCCAATCGAGGACTACCTGTATTCTGTATCTCTCTATTGCCTTTTACTGGTTCTCTGGATTTTTGCAGCCCAGATCTGGTAGCTCTAAAGCCACAAACTTTAGATCATTTCTTCCCAACATGGAACCCTCCAGAAGAGTTGGGACTACAATTTCAAGAATTCTTAGACTTTGGCTAAGAATTGGAAATGCTAATTGAAAATTGCGGAGGGTGTAGTCCCCGCATCTGGAAGAACTAGTTAGGGACAGTTGCTCCAGGCAGATGATAACTGCCTATCATAGTAAACCACAGCAATCCCAGATAAATATAAGCTGGTGAATGTGCTGCATTTATTCTGCAAATACTTCCCATTCGCTGGTTTTCTCTGCCTCCAGAAGAAAAAGTAAAGTGCTCTGCTCTTATTGGTGATGACTTATCACTGAAATCAAGGGAGGGTCAATGCAGTCATTGCTTACTGAGTCCTGCAGTTTTTAATCTTAGTCTTTTGTTTCCTTGTAATACCACAGTGGGGACAATGTACAAGGAAGAACTGAGAGGCAGAAAAAATGCTACATCAGCCAACCAATGATTTCTTGCATATGTCCACTGTCGGTATAAAATTCTCTCTGGGTTACAAATTTTGGGCAGTCAGCAAATCATTTCAGCAGAAGTTTGATGAGTGCAGGATGAGTTGTCATAATTTATGCAGGTGGGAGCTGCAGCAAAATGTTACAATGAAGAGGCACAATCACTCTCATTTTAATTTTGTCTCAGGTTGTGACCACTTGGCATGCTGGTTCTTGTTAGAACGGGGTGTTTCCCGAAGGCAGTGCTCCACCCCACGTTACAGTACTACTTTCGTAGATTCCCAAGTCTCCCTGTGTCTCCCTGGTGGCTATCAAGGGCTACGTGTCTGAAACTGAAAAAAGAGTAAATGATAATGCCTCTGTGTGTCTGGTACATTAAAAAATTAGAATGAAAGGCCTTGCCCTAAAGCAGCCTTTCTCAAACTTCTGACCCTGGTGGAACCCTTGAAATATTTTCCAGGCCTCAGGGAACCCCTGCACATTCAGGCTCAAATATAGGCCAGACGTTACAAAATTATGATATTCATTTCATGAGTAGGCCTGAATATATGCATTAACAGTGTTCTTAAACTAAATAATGAAACTTACCTCTTTAATGTGAAGTTGACATAAATTTTTAAATAAATCGTGATCTCCCAGGGAACCCCTAGTGACCTGAATTCTCCATGCAAATGAACTCATTAGCCAGGAAGGAGTTTGTCTCCTGTCGTCTTGTCTCTTAATTCCTTTTCATCACTTTGTGGCGTTGCTAATAAAACATTTTTGTTTTGCTGCGTTGTGTTGCATGTGTGTGTATTTGGGTGGGGGGAGGATTGTTGTTGCTTGAAATGGAGCAAGACCGTACTTTAGGTAGAGACAGAGATGGCATCCAGCCAGCACATCCCATTTGATTAACTCTCCCCCAAAGATTTAAGTAGAACCAAAAAATGCAGAAACATTTCAGGAATTATTCAGAAATAAACTTCCTGTGTTCACCCAGCATGCTTAATCTGGTTACTGAATTAATCCATTTTCTAGGTTGCACAGAACATTTGTAAACTAACTAAATAGGCTGGCTTTATACAAGATGCTAAACTATTGACACATATGAACCCCACCCCAAGATTAAAGTTAAACAATTTGTGAAAATGCTGCTGCAAAGTTTAACTTCATTTCATTAAGCAAGTTGTGCCACTGAAACCCATCTTTGCAACACTAGGTACAGCATATTGGATCATACTTTTGGAGGTTGAAACATTCTGTGAATAAGAGAAAGCAGGAATCTGGCCTGAGCAATGGTTAGTGAAGCAGGTGTCATATCTACAATAGTGAGATTCATTTACAGGTAGACCTTGTTTAGCAACTGCCTCGAACAACATATAGTAAAAGTCTGAATTTCACAAGTTGTGGATGGTATTCCAAAGGTGTAACTTGGAAATAGCCCTGCATTCCTGTTCCCAGGATGGCAAGGAAATTCACAGGGATCTAGGCTGTGTCACCAGTTCTACCTAGGCATGGCACTGTCATGACTGGGCAGCCCTTCCTCTCATCCCATGATATTGTTAGTTATAGTGGCATTACAGTAATATTTTCCCTCTTGTTTCACCAGCATCCAAGGGTAGCCCCAAGGTGTATAAAATCTGTTAGCCTTGTGGGGGGGGCAACAAAGGCAATTGGGACAGACTGGAGACAATGCTGGAATTGTTTTCTGACAGTTCAAGAATGGATTGAGGCAGTTAAACCACGTAAAATGGAGAAGATCCTTACAGACAGATGCAAAGAAGTGAACAGACTATCCAACCGTCCAGCACAAAGTCCAGGGAGAGACAGAGAGGGAGGGAGGGAGGGAGAGAATAGTGTCAGACTTGGAAATAAAGCCCAGAGATAATCTAAGGCTCAGGTAACAGATTTTCAAGATGTAGAAATGTCAGGCTTCTGTTCTTATTGACTATAAATGACTCTTCCATGGGATACATGGTACTAGCAGACAGAGTGATTTCCTCACCCTATCACCAAATTTAAATAATCACTCATTAACACGGAGGGCGGATCCACACTTTCCGCTTGGCCTGTTGCCATTCAGGCCACCCATGGCTTCCTGAATGGAAGAACAGATGATGTTGTCTTCTTCCCACTCATCAAAAATGCACACATGCCCTCAGCCTGGGTTTTCCAGCTTTGATTCAAAACTGGTGTTTTCCAACCAGAGCCGTCTGATGCCCTACAGAGCAGATCGTCTCCACCACTTTGTTCTGATTTAATTAAGCTAGGGCTGCGATTGGCTACAGGGCTACAGTGACATCTGCAGGTGGGCAGGGTCAACTTCTGCAAGGAAGTGGGCACTGCCTTGAGATCAAAGGCCTGCCCTTCTTGCACTGTCATGCACATTCAAAGGGGACAGGGCTCCACAGAAATACAACCAGAATGTTCCCTAGAGGCGAAGATAACTAGGCTTAGACTCTGATACTTTGGGCACATCATCAGGAAAGACCGATCGCTTGAAAAGGACATCATGTTTGGTAAAGTGGGGGGCCAGCGGAAAAGAGGAAGACCTTCAGTGTGATGGATTGATACAGTCACAGCAACAATGGATGCAAACATTGGAACAGTCAGGCATATGGCGCAAGACTGAACAGCATTTCGTTCTGTTATACATAGGGTCCCCATGAGTCGGAAACGACTCGATGGCAACTAACAACAACAACAACCTGCCATCTTGCTGATTTTGACACACCCTGGTATGTGTCCCATTGTCATGAGTGCCGTTGAGCTGAAGTCATCAGCGCAATGGCACACATGACAATAGCAAGGAAACAGGAGAAGGGGCTCAAGATAAGTAGCCATCAACTCACAACGACTAACGGCCAACAGACAATAACTAAACGGATCACGGAGCACACCCAAGCCATCAGCGCCAATACAACGGAGATCGCCCAGCTGACAGCAATCACCGGATGAATAGAAAACCCGATGATGGGCGATCCCGGAACGCCAGCAGGGCCTCACAACCCCTCACCCACCGGCAGGGCAACGTATTGGACAAAGGGGGGTGACGTGACCGCGAGTGAGGGGGCACTGACCGGCGCGGGGTATTTAAACCCCGCACCGGCGCGCTCCTGTCACTCTCAGCTTTTTTCTTCCGACGCTGTAACTGCGCTGTGAATAAATCAGAGCCTGATCCATCGAACCAGTGTCTGAGCCTTATTCAGAGGCAGGCAGCGCATGACATAAAGCTGAGAGTCATAAACTCAGCCTCGCCGAGCCCCACCGGACGACAACGAGCCGCGGGAGGAATAGACGGCGAGAAGACCAGCAAGATGAAGCCGGAGCGACGCGGGCAAGGAGGGCGAGCCGCACGGCAAGAGACAGAGGAGGACCGACCAAGGCCAGAGGCACCGCGGACTCCCGGAGCCATGGACGCCCACCCCACCCGACCCGAGCCTCAGCTCCAACCCCAAGGGGAGATGGCGACGGAGGCAACCCGACCGCGGGAGGGAGCAACATGCCTTCCGAAACCAGCGGAGGACCCCGCGCCCCACATCGCACCCCAGCAACGGGCGTGGAGCGACAGCCCAACGGCGGTCAACACGGAGGAGGACGATGGAGACACCCAGCAGACGACAGAGGAAGCGGACCAGCGGCAGAGGGAGGATGAACCCCGCTGGCAACCCACCCCCGCCGACGCACCGACGGAACCGGCCCCAGCGGCGGCGCGGGCCGTGGACGAGGAGGCACGAGCTGAACTCGTGGCCATGCGGGCCCAACTGACGGAACTCCGGACCATGCTCCAGTCGCTTATGCCCCCCGCGCCACCCAACGACGTCCCCGCACAGGCCCACACCCCGAGCGAAGCACCGAACCCCCACGGGCCAGCGGAGGGTCAGCAGACGGCCCAGGCGGACGACACCACAGGCCGGGAAGCGAGAGGCAGGGCCGCACAAAACGCCCGGGCCCCAAAGGACTTCCCCATCTTCTTCGATGGGAACCCCACGAAACTCTTGTTCTTCGTAACGAACGCCAGGGAGTTCATGGGGAGGCACGGACACTCCTACGACTCCGAAGCCGACAAGATCGCCGCCGTGGCGATCAAACTACAAGACAGGGCGGCGGACTGGTACGTCCAACTGTACGAGTCCAGCTCCCCCGCCCTCGCCACCTTCCCTGCCTTCATCAATGAGATGAAAAACTACTTCGAAGACCCCCTAGCCAAAGTAAGGGCGAAAAGCGCACTCCAAAGACTTAAACAGGGCACACGCACGGTCCCAGACTACGCCCTGGAGTTCAAAGCCCTCGCGGGGAAGGTCAGCGACTGGTCCGAGACCACCCTGCTGGAAATGTTCAAAAGGGGGCTCAATCGCGACGTTCTCCAATGGGCCCTCTACCGCGACGACCCAGAAACGCTACACGGGTGGATCCACCTCCCGGGGAAAGCCGAACACGCGCACCGCACCTTCCTCATGACAACCACGGAAGACACAAACTATGCCGGCAAAAAGGTACCCGCACCACACGTGGGGATGGCCGGCCCCATATACCCAAAAAAGAAATTCAATCGGGAGCCCTGCGGGAAGTGTGGCAAACTAGGGCACAAGACGGTGGATTGCTTCGCCAACCGACCGCCGACCAGTGCGCCTAAACCCACCCCGAAAATTAGCCCCAAACCACCCAACCTGGGGCCACCCCCTCACCGCCGAATGACCGTGGCCACAGCGACACCAGAGGAAGGCTGGGATGCCTACTGGGGGGAAGAGGATAACGTAGACCCCGACCAGCCGGCGGGAAAAGCTCCCCGCCTGCCCTGAAACGCGTTGCGAGGCAGGCAGTGGGACAGCAGCGCGGACCACCTCGACGGAACGACGAAAGCCCCGTAATAATGGCGGCAATCAAACTCTCGGGCGGCAAAGGAGCCACCACGGCCGCGGCACTAGTGGACTCGGGGTGCTCAAAAAACCTCATCCACCCCGACCTAGTCGCCAAACTCGACCTCCGCTGCTTCCCCCTCCCCACGCCGCTGGCATTCCACCAGCTGGACGGCTCTACAGCGGGAGGGAAACCAGCCACGCTGCAAACCGAGCCGGTCACCCTGCAAATGGGCACTCACACCGAACGCACATCGTTCGTCGTCACTCACATCGGACGGCCCATTGCAGTCCTGGGGATGCCATGGCTCGCGACAAACAACCCGCGCATCAACTGGGAGACCCGCACCTTCACATTCGGCGACGGCGAGTATCGGGCACCAGTTCCAGCGGGCAGAACCAACCCCACTGTAGGACGAGCGGAGGCGACTACACAGGACAACGCTGCTACCACAGCAGACCTACCGGAACAATACGCCGACTTCTCCGAGGTCTTCGGAGAGGCAGAAGCTGACCAACTACCCCCCCACCGCAAGACGGATTGCCGGATCGACCTACTGCCCGACGTCCCCTTACCTAGACCAAAGATCTACTCGATGACCCCGAAGGAGATGGCAACCCTCCGGGAGTTCATCGATAAAAACCTAGACAGGGGATTCATAGAGCCAGCATGCTCACCGGTCGGAGCCCCCGTCTTATTCCGGGAGAAGAAAGACGGCACCCTACGGCTCTGCACCGACTACCGGGGCCTAAACGCGGCTTCCCTGTCCAACAAATACCCCTTACCCCTGGTGAAGGACATGCTCGCCCACCTGTCCACGGGCAAAGTCTTTTCCAAACTGGACCTTCGCGAGGCGTACTATCGCATCCGAATCAGGGAGGGGGACGAATGGAAGACTGCGTTCAACTGCCCCCTAGGCGCCTTCCAGTACAAAGTGCTGCCCTTCGGACTCGCGGGGGCCCCTGGGGTGTTCATGCAGCTCATCAATGAGGTACTGCATGAACATCTGTTCAAAGGGGTCCTGGTCTACATCGACGACGTCCTTATTTACACAAAAACGCACGAGGAACATGTGACCCTAGTCAGGCAAGTCCTCGACAAGCTCAGAAGGGCGCAGCTCTATGCCAAGCCTACAAAGTGCGAGTTTCACAAAGCGCGCCTAGACTACCTGGGGTACCGAATCTCCAGGGACGGCATAGAAATGGACCCCGCAAAAGTCGAGGCGGTGCTAAACTGGGAGCGCCCCCGCAACAGACGCCAACTCCAGAGCTTCCTCGGATTCGCGAATTTTTACAGGTCATTCGCCCGGGGGTTCGCAGAGATAGCCCTCCCACTAACGGACCTCCTCAAAACCAAAGGGGTGGGGGACACCCGACGCGCCAAGAACCCGGGCACAGTGTTGAATTGGACTCCCGCGTGCCAGACCGCATTCAACAAGCTGAAAGCGCTGTTCACCACGGAGCCAATCCTCGCGCACCCGGACCCAGAACGGCCGTTCGTGGTCCAAGCCGACGCCTCAGACTTCTCCCTGGGGGCCATCCTGCTCCAAAAGGACCCCACGGGACTCCTGAAACCATGCGCCTACCTGTCAAGGAAGTTCTCCGAGACAGAAAGGCGATGGCACGTCTGGGAGAAAGAAGCCTTCGCGGTAAAATCAGCGCTAGAGACATGGCGACACCTACTCGAGGGAGCCACCCAACCATTCGAGGTCTGGACCGACCACCGGAACCTCGAGGCCCTACGAACGCCCAGACGCCTTAGCCCAAAACAGGTCCGATGGGCCCAATTCTTCAGCCGCTTTAATTTCCAGCTGAAGTTCATGCCGGGCAAAAAGAACTTCCTGGCCGACGCCCTCTCCCGACTGCCCCAAGACGAAGAGCCCGCCCCAGACACCATTGGGACGGTCCTATCCGCATCGCAACTGGGGATGGCCGTGACCACCCGAAGCGGCGCTCGGAGGCAGCTCGACTCTACGGCGCAGCCGACGGCGGGACAACCTGCGACCGGAAGAAGCCAACCGCAACTACCAGGGGGAATGCGCACGGACCTCGCCGCCGCCCTCAAAACCGACCCCTGGTTCCTGGCAAACCCCGACAAGGTAACGATGGCACAAGACCTGGCATGGGGGGAAGGCAGAATCTATGTCCCGGACTCGCAACGCCAGGCGATCTTGCATAGGTCACACGACGCCAAACAAGCGGGACACTTTGGGTTCCTCAACACCCTACACCTAACACGGCGTCAATTCTGGTGGCCCGCGCTCAGGCGAGACGTAAAAGCATACGTAGCGTCCTGCCCAACGTGCGCTAGGGCCAAACGGGCACCAGACAAACCCGCGGGGCTATTACAACGGGTGGCAGAACCCTCCCGCCCATGGGAGGAAATCTCTATGGATTTTATAGTGGACCTCCCACCCAGCCAGAAGAAAACGGCCATTTGGGTGGTGAAGGACTACTTCTCAAAGCAGGCCCACTTCATCCCCTGCACGTCGGTCCCATCCGCACAACAGCTAGCCAAACTCTTCCTCATCCACGTGTACAGGCTACACGGATGTCCCGCACGTGTGGTGACCGACAGGGGCACACAGTTCACCTCCAAATTCTGGCGGGCCTTCCTAAAGCTGACGGGGACCCAACAGGCCCTATCTACGGCCCGGCACCCCCAGACGGACGGAGCCACAGAGGTTCTTAATGCCACCTTAGAGCAATTCATACGCTCATATACTAACTATCACCAAGACGACTGGGCTGAACTGCTCCCGTTCGCCGAAGTCGCATACAACAACGCCGTCCACACAAGCACGGGGAAAACTCCGTTCAAAGTAGTCTCGGGGCGCGACTTCGTCCCCATACCGGAGCTACCTCAACCCCCGGAACCCCAGATGGACGCTAGCAACTGGGGACAGAAGATCGCGGAATCATGGCCAATAATCACGGCGGCGCTGAAGGATGCACAGGCAGCCTACAAAGAGCAGGCCGACAAGCACCGGCGCCAACAACCGACATTCCAAGCGGGGGATATGGCCTACCTATCCACCAAGTTCCTAAAGTCTCCCCAACCCTCGAAAAAACTGGGGCCTAAGTACATCGGGCCGTTCCGAGTCACCCAAGTAGTGAACCCGGTAGCAAGACGCTTGGACCTGCCACACAACCTACGGAGACTCCACCCGGTGTTCCACACCAGCCTCCTGAAACCGGCAACCACCTCTCGATGGCACCCAAGCACGCCACAGCCCTCACCGGTGATGATCGACGGGCAACACCACTTCGAGATAAGGGACATACTCGACTCCCGCAAGCAACGAGGAACTCTACACTATCTGGTCAGGTGGAAACACTTCCCCCACCCGGAATGGGTGGCGGCGCACAACGTTAACGTGCCTGACCTGACCAGAGCATTTTACCGGGCATACCCCGACAAGCCACAACCAAGGTCAGCAAGCCGTCCCCTGCAAACCCCCCCCCCCGCAGGCCCCCCCCCCGCCTCCCGTGCCCCAAGGGAAAGGGCCCCCCCCAAGCCCGCGACTTGGGTGGACCTCCCCCCCCGGGACTCACTCCCCCCGCCCCGGGCCCACGAGGCGGTGACAAGCGTTCGCCAGCACCCTCCCCCCGCCCCCCGGCCGCGGGGGAGTGGCAAGCAAGTCAACAGGGCAACCTGGGGGCAACGCCCAGGAGCTATAACAAAGGCGACGCACTTTAAATAAAAAAAAGAAGGGCCCTACCTGGAGCTGATAAGCACCCGACCAGCCACGCCTCTCTCCTCGCCGAACTGAGCCAAACAAACAGGGTGTGGCTGGAGCATGCGCACGCCAGGACGTGACCCGGGCATGCGCACTATGGACACACCCTGGGAAGGCACGTGGTAGAGGGAGGAGCAAAGGGAGGGGCGACAACTACTCCGGCGGGAATTTCGGGAAAAAAAAAAAAAAAGGGCCGTTTGACAGCTCCACCGGAAAAAAAAAAAAAAAAAAAACCAGAAAACCGGGGGGGAGCACTATTCGGACAGGGGGCAGTATGTCATGAGTGCCGTTGAGCTGAAGTCATCAGCGCAATGGCACACATGACAATAGCAAGGAAACAGGAGAAGGGGCTCAAGATAAGTAGCCATCAACTCACAACGACTAACGGCCAACAGACAATAACTAAACGGATCACGGAGCACACCCAAGCCATCAGCGCCAATACAACGGAGATCGCCCAGCTGACAGCAATCACCGGATGAATAGAAAACCCGATGATGGGCGATCCCGGAACGCCAGCAGGGCCTCACAACCCCTCACCCACCGGCAGGGCAACGTATTGGACAAAGGGGGGTGACGTGACCGCGAGTGAGGGGGCGCTGACCGGCGCGGGGTATTTAAACCCCGCACCGGCGCGCTCCTGTCACTCTCAGCTTTTTTCTTCCGACGCTGTAACTGCGCTGTGAATAAATCAGAGCCTGATCCATCGAACCAGTGTCTGAGCCTTATTCAGAGGCAGGCAGCGCATGACACCCATGCAAAGAACTATTCATGCACTTCTGATTTGCCTTGAAGACACCTCTGCAAGCCGTCTTCCTGTAGTTAGAGTAAAGGGTGGTGGTGGTTTAAGCACTTCCAAAGGGGGAGGTATGTGCGGATGTCCTTCTCTATAGTCAAACAGAGAGATCCATTCTATCCAATGATCCGTTGCAGACTAAAATTCCAGACCAGGTAGTAACACAAATTGACTGCATCGCTAAACTACACCCTAGCTCGAGGTTCATAGCCTTCCACAGTGACTTATAGTAAATAATCTTTTCATTGGAGGAAAAAGCAGAAAGAACAGCCTCTTTAATGAAACATTGACTTGGAATATCTGCTGCAGAGTGCAAAAATGGAAAGAGTTCTGTTCACTCCTGTTTGCTTTGGCCTAAGTGCCCTGTATCCAGCCTCTGCTTAATGGGATAATTTAATTAACTTTGCAGGTTCTGTATCACTTGCTGGCCTCCCTTTTCTTTTTCCTTTAGAACCAGCTGAATTGGTGAAGACAGGATACACTTTCAAAGCTTTCCTGTATGAAGGTCATGAAATAAAAAACTGTACATTTAACCACCTTCTGGATCTGGGTACTCTTTTGTATGCGTTGGAATGAAGACCAGGATTGGACTGATTTGTACAATTAAAACATTTGGGTGGGACAGAATTTCTTCTTTTGGATGATTCTGTCCACACCCAAGTACATCTTGACTTTGATGGGGGGAACCAAACCATACATTTTTGTGGGGCTAACAGGAGCCACAGTTTTCATTTTAAAATGTTTTTAATTCTAATTGTGTGGGACAAATAAGTGATCCTCAAATGAGACTTTTGTGAATTGCAAAGACTTCTGGCTTTCTCCAAAACTTACAGCTTGTCTTCCTTTCTTGTCTGGATATCTGTTCATCTTCCTCTGTCTTTTGCCTTTCTTGGATGTTTGTTTCCTTTAAACTGACTGGAAGCCATTTTAAAACGCTAAAAGGTTTGCGTACAAAGAATGAAAATACTTAAAGTAACAAAAGAACGAAAAAGGGGCATGGATGTTTGGGAAATATGGGGAAGTGGCAAAAAGTGAATGGAAAAGGTGATTTGGTGCAGAGAATTAGCAGGCTTGGTAGAGCAAATTTCTTCCAAGGGGAATCAACCCATTATTTTATTTATATTTATTTATTTATTTAGCTTTACATAGCTCCAGCCCCAAAGAAAATAAACAATGTAAGGATTAACAAAAAATTTTTAAAAAAATCATCACTAAAAAGGGCTCTGGGATTATTCCTGTATTTTATTCCACTGCTATGGAATCATAAAAGTTAAAAAAGAAAAACAGAAAATGATGTAGAAAGGGCAAACAGGATGGAGAACTAAAGCAGACTAATTCTGGAAGTTGAAGTCCACACATCTTAAAGTGGCCAAGATTGAGAAACACTGTTTTATATCCTCTTTCCCTTCTTACACCATTTTTTTCCTCCTCCCACTCTATCTCTCTTCCTTTTTTTCTCACACTGTTGTCATTGTTGCCTTGCTATCCCACTTGTTTTCTAAAAAAAGTCCAATCCTGCAAAACATATTTGGTTGTGAAGAACCTGCAAGTTTAAGCCACACATGTATTTGTTAATAGAAACAGCTCTGCTGGTTCAACCCAGAAGTGTCTCTAGCAAAGCATCTGATGTCTCCCAGTGGGAAGCCACCCACAACGTTCACATAGACAACTTTTTGTCCTTGGGAACTGAATGTGATGGGCAACAGACAAAGCCAGAAACAACTTCCAGCACACACAGAGAATTAGTGAAAACTATGCTTTATGTTAGAAAAAGCCTTGCAGAAGTCTCTATAATAGGAATTGTGTTTAGAATAATGTAGACATTACTAGAACCGTGCCCAAAAATATGTACAAATATGGGGATGCAACCTTTGTCTCAACTGAATTCATAAACAGGGATGAACAGAGGTTGATGTGAGACTTTTGACAAAACAAAATTGACTGAGTCACCCATCCCTAGCAATAGCAAGTAGAAAAACTGAATTAAACAGAAATATTCTCTGGTATTTTGCAAAAGCCATACCAGGAGCTTGACACATAAAATAAGGGAGGAAGACCCAGGTGAAGTACAGTACATTGGCTAAAAGGCCTTGCAAGCTGTTGTTACACCTGAAAAAGAACATGAGAATATATAATGCATTTTTCTGCATTGTGCATGAGTATAATGCATTTTTCTGCATTGTGCATGGGAATATATAATGCATTTTTCTGCATTGTGCATGGGAATATATAATGCATTTTTCTGCATTGTGCATGGGAATATATAATGCATTTTTGGCTGGTACTGTGATTGTGCCAAGTACAAAACCCTATTGCCATCTTGAATTTTACATTTTATATCTGGTATTTTTATATTTTTATTGATATTTATGTATATTTATATTGTATGGATTTTACATTGTACTGTTTTTACTGACTGTTATTTTATTATCTGTAAGCTGCCCAGAGTCATGGTGCACGAGATGGGCAGCAGAGAAATTTGATTGATAAATAAATATTCGGAAGATAAGATAGTGCTATTTCATCCCCTGCCAGTTTTACATCTGTTCATTTATGAGTATTCAAGCCATCTTTTCCACATTTTTGCAAAACGAAAATGAGAATATATAATGCAAGTTTTGAGGACGGGCTGTGCTATTTCAGTCCAGGCAGCTTTGCATCTGCTCATTTATAAGCATTCAATTCTTTTTTTTTTATGCGTTTTTTTTTTTGCTGCATTAATGTGCAACTGAAGATGCAAAACCAAACACCAAGCACAAAACTGTTTATAAAGAAATATTGAGATTTGAATTTTTGAAGATATTTTCTCACAAAATACACGTTTATAAATACAGTTTAATTTCTAATCTTCTACAAGAGATATTTCACCTTAAACCTGCATTCTAAAAATACAATCTGGCATGCCTTGGAGTAAAGAACGGTGTTACAAATTCTGAGAAACACAACCGCTGAAGAATGACTACACTGACCCGCACGCCACTCAGAGCAGCATTTCTCAACCTCAGCAACGTTAAGATGTGTGGACTGCAACTCCCAGCCATGTTGGCTGGGGAATTCTGGGAGTTGAAGTCCACACATCTTAACGTTGCTGAAGTTGAGAAACGCTGACCTAGAGAGACGCAGATGAGATCAGAATTTATGTTTGTTATTTTTCTTTTCTTTTCATATATGAAGGAATGACAAAATGTTCTGCAGCCACCTAGCAAAGGGTGATAGCCAGTCACCCTTGTCTCCTGCAGAGCATCTGACATACTACATAGCACATGGTCTTAAAAGAGTGGCTTCCTTAAAATCAGATGCATATTTGGCAGAGGTTCTGGCCCTTTGCAACCTAATTCGGTTGCAGATTGAGAATTTTTTTGTAAGTCACATTCTGTTGGAATATCTCTGTCATGCTCCTCACAGACCAGTGTTTCTCAACCTTGGCCACTTTTGGATGTGTGGACTTCGACCCTGGCTAGGGAATTCTGGGCTGGCCAAGGCTGGCTGGGGAATTCTGGGAGTTGAAGTCCACACATCTGAAAGTTGCATCTGAAAGTGGCCAAGGTTGAGAAACACTGTCACAGATATTTCGTTTTCTGTGATTTGACAAGAGAGCTCTGACATTCCCAGTGGCCCAGGAGTGAATCAGGTGGGCTTGATCATTCAGGAAACTGAAGAAAGTGTCTATGTGCATGGTGTGTACACAGTGAAGCTATATATCCCACACTCTCTAGCTGTATTCTCAACTGTCAGCACTCTGGCAAAACACGCACGCATGCACGCGCGCACACGCACACACACACACAAACAACTCTAGAGTATAAAGAAGGGGGAAGTCAGAAAGTAAATACCTATCTACTTTTTCCAAGCAGCTTCTTTTTTCCTCTCTCTCTCTCTCTTTTTTCTTTTTTCACTCTTTTAACACTTATAAGTAATGATACAGTGGAGACTTTAGTATTAACTATTAAGCTCAAGGACTGAAACCTTTCTCCTATTATAAAATAATTCAATGCATTTTGCAATTATTTATCAATGTCACCCTTAGCCTTAATTGTACAATTTGAGCAACCTTACGTTCATTACATTTTAGAAATCGTATTTGACATTGATGTCAACTTTCTCCTCATCTTTAAAGGTTTAATTTATCTAAATTGTCACAGTGTTAATCATTTCTAGTTTATACTGTATAAATGCTACTGTTCTTAGTTATCTGTATTCTGTAATGTTTTATTCACATTTTATAATGCAATAAAACAATTAATTTGGGGAAAAAAATATTTGGCACCCTCTGTTGGTGTTACTGTTGAACACAAATGATCTTCAACCTATTTACAGGGAAGAAATTTCACTGAATTTCTCCAGGGGAAGGAAATATTTTTTTTCTTGGGAACAGGAGTCTGCATTAGCTGCAACAGCCAGATAGTATCTTTCTTTTTCCTGATTATTTTTTCATTGCTGTTGGATGAGTAATAGTGTTGCCACCCTGGATACCATTTTGCATCATCTACAATGATCCTGGCATGTAGAATTGTTCAGAAATGGGGTGGGTTTTTTTTTTAATAGGTGGGAAATATTTGGAGAAAAAAATGGCAAAATTTTTCTTTTGACAAGGGCGAGAAAAAGAAAGAAAATCTCCCCCCCAAAAAATTCTTAGAAAAAACATGCCATATGGAAATTTTCAGCTTAGGTTGCATTTAAATAAACAATGCAAACATAAATGTATAGTTCAATTACTCTGTTTCCCTGGGACATTTTTTCATTTTTCTCACCAATTTATTTTGACAGTGCATTTTTAAAATACTATCAGAGTAAGACAGGAGTTACCTCCTGAATATGTGTCAGTACCCTGCATATTAGTAATATATGGCTGTGAGAGCTGGACCATAAGGAAGGCTGAGAGAAGGAAGATCGATGCTTTGGAACTGAATTCTGAGAGTGCCTTGGACTGCAAGAAGATCAAACCAGTGCGTACTCCAGGAAATAAAGCCAGACTGCTCACTTGAGGGAATGATATTAAAGGCAAAACTGAAATACATTGGCCACATAATGAGAAGACAGGGCCCCTGGAGAAGATGCTGATGCTAGGGAGAGTGGAGGGCAAAAGGAAGAGGGGCCGACCAAGGGCAAGGTGGATGGATGATATTCTAGAGGTGACAGACTCGACCCTGGGGGAGCTGGGGGTGATGATGACCGACAGGAAGCTCTGGCGTGGGCTGGTCCATGAAGTCACGAAGAGTCGGAAGCAACTGAACAAATAAACAACAACCCTGCATATGCCTCCTAATTGGGGAGATGCTGGCAACAGAGTTTTGGCTTGCAAGGTATCCGTCTAGATTAGAAATCTTAACATGCATAAAATAGTGTGAGCATGTCGGGTTAAATTATGGAATTTTTGCATGAATTGGATTGGTTGCCAAATAAGAGAGGTATAAGATAGATGTAAAGCACTTTTATTTTTTTATTTTATATAGTTGCCCATCTCACAAAAGCGACTCTGGGCAGCATACAATACATGAGAATAAATGAAATGCTCAGTGAATTGAGCATTCAGCAGGGAAGATATCCTCTTGTTTGATGTATTTATAGGTAACAATATAAGGAATCCTTGTAGTGACATAGAATGTTTGATTGGGGACATAAATGTATATGTGCCATTTTATGTTGATGATAAACATAAATAATCTAGTGTGTTATTGGCAAAAAACATGAATTATTTTCAGCAAATATTTGATAGATTGTATGATGCAATGAGAAGAATGGATCGAAAAATGAATGTATCAAAGACCAAGGTGGTGGTGTTTGACTGGAAAATAGAATGAGCAATTGCCAATTATACATAATTAGCAGAGGAGGAGGAGGAGGAGGAGGAGGAGAACAATGGATCTGGTTTCCCATATTCTTTTGGCTCAGTCCACCATTTTGTACTTGCATAGAAGTACAGAATTCTGCATATAACCCCCAGCAATCTTAGAGCATTCTTATATTATGCAGTCACTCAGCGGAAAGCTCTGCCTCTTGCTTTTCCCATTAAATTCCAGTATTCTTCAGCATTCCTACCTTATTTGATCCTCTTCTTCCTGCACATTACTTCATCCACGATGATGGAATTATAAGCAAGCAGTTACTGGAGGGCCTTGCCAAGATAGGAGGCAAATGATCACAAAAAGTGTTGCCCTTGAACAAGATGGTAAGGGGGTGCTCTGAGGTCCTGCCGTTGGGAAGATTTGGGAGGGGAAAAGCAAAGAACCTATTTCATCCCCTCTTGAGATCTTTGTTCCTAATGGACACAATCTCCAGAAGATAATAGTGCACAATACAACAATTGCATAGGCTTACTGAACCAAAGTTTGAACACAATTGGGCCTTTAATATATTTCTCAGTCCAAGGACAACTAATTAGAGGCACACATCTCTGACCAACACAATTTTCCCAAGTAATGTGAGCAGGGAGGTTATTGAAATTAGTAATCAGATAGTTAACAAAAGTTGTCTTGTAGCTCCTTGATTCTATAAACGTGTTCCAAACAAGTTTGGAAAAGATAATGCGAGAAGGAGCAGGCAGAAAGCAGCAAACCAAATAGTAAACTGTAGAATGAAAAGACTTCACAAACTATATGCACACCTTTACACCCTTCACACTTTTCTCCCAGCTTACACACAGAGCTCCTCTTCATCTCCTACATTATAACCCAAAAGTGTTGGACTCTGACCAACTGGTTTTCAGCATGGAACACTGTTACAAGTTAGAACAAAATTTAGGGAGGCCTTTAGCTGTCCTAGGGCTGTTCTTGGTCTTCGAAGCTCATGTCTTGAATCTTGGTACTTTGATCATCTTCTGGTCTTTTGCACATAATTTCAGTCCATCCTAGCATGCTGTTGCATTCCTGCATACCAGTGCATTTAGATGAACTGTATGTATTCATCATATAGTCCATTAAGTTCATTATCCATCATGGTCGCTAGAAGAGGCCTTTGGCCGGGCAAGCCTGCAAAGCTGTTATCTTCTGTTCAGACACGATGGATTTTCTCTGGTCCAGTTAGCCCTTGGTTTCTGTATGTCCCAAGTGTCCTTCCACCAGGAAGAGCCTTGCTGGACAACGAGTTTGAAGCTGACTCTCTGATGGAGCACAGCGTCCCTACCAAAGGCAGCTGGAGGTTCCTTTGTAACCCTGTAAGGACATCTGCCAGGTCTGCAAATTAAGCTATAGAAAACACCATCACCAGCTTCTTGGCAAACATAGCTACATCCCTTACAGCTGGATCCCCAGTACTGACACTTTCTGTGGCTAGAGGAAGAGGAAGAGGATGAGTGAGTGCTCCACTGCTTCCTTATTTTGACCTCCACTGCTGCAGGCCAGACACTGGAGAGAGGTGGAATGCCACTATTTTTTATTTTGAGTTTGCTGCAGGTCAGTTTGGAGCTAGTTATTGTGTACTGCGTAGGGTGTACTGTGAAATAAAATAAATACTTTTATTTCACTTAGAATAAAAGTATTCAACATATGTTATTATGTATTCATTACTCTTTATGTGGAATAAAATAGAGATGGAAAGGCAAAGCAGGGTACAACGTACAGCATTTATTTATGCTTTTTCCTTGTAGTTGTTGAGTGTGAGAGTTGGGTAAGTCGGGAGAAATATCAAAGTAAGTTGAATGCAGTGCAGATGGGATCCTCAAAAAGTGGGTGAGACAAAACAGATAGTGAAAGGCTCAAGAGTGAATGGGTGCTGATGAATGTGGATGGGATCGACATCCAATGCAAAAGGAGGAGAGGGAGTTTGGTCGTGCAGAGCAAATGAGTGAGGATCAACTTGAAAAACCAATATATGAAGGAAGAGTGGATGGGTTGAGAAAAAGACAGAGGAATCTGTGCTTGGATGGCATTGAGGGGTTCCTAAAAGGAGAGAGATGAGAAATTAGGTATGAAGCCACAGGTAGACACGGTAGGCGCAAGGATGGTTTGCAAGGACAGGAAGATACGGAGACGTATAATGAACAATTCAGTACTGTATTGTTTTAAGTTAGTTTTAGCTACGTTTCCTCTTCTTTTTCTTATTTCAGACTCCTCATTTCTTTTGTGTACTATTTCCTTTTCTAAACTCTGTATAATGTTGCTTACCTCAAAATGATGGCTAGGAATGCAAGATAGGAGGCTGTGCACAAGTGGAATTTTGTGAGCACTCAAATAAAATGGCTGGCATAGTGGAGGTGGCTAGATCAAGCTGTTCCTGGCCACCGCAGCTTCCTTCCTAAATATTCTGCCCCAGCCCAGCTCACTTTTGTGCTTTTTTTCTAAGCAAGTAGACAAACTTCCAAGCAAAGCCCTTGGTTGTAGTCACTCACTAAGAATGATCAGGAGGCCTCTGGGGGTCCAGAATAATTCTGGAAAATAAAAATTCTATCAGGCTTTGCATTTTTCTTTTCTTTAATTCAGTTGCATTTCAATGCAGTATTCAGGGTATCGTTTTAGAAATTACTTGTTACTGGCCATGTTTTGAAGCATCGCTTTTTGTCTTTAAAATTCTGAATATTTCTAACAACAAGTAGAAACGCCAGAGAACAAACAAAACAGAATGAATGCTGCAGTTGGGTAACTTTGTCATATGATACAAAACCATGACCACTGAAAGGCGTTGGTTCCTTCTGAAGGCCCAAAGGAATGCAATCAGTATTCTTTGGAATGCACTGAATGTCAGAACCAGAGTGACTTAAACCCAGAAAAGACAGGTGATAGCACAGTGGGTTTAGGCAGAACAAACGAGAGCTTGCAATCCAAAATGCCACTGCAGTGCACTGGGACTCAGAGCCATTCACTCTCTTGAGCTGCGGTGCTTGGCATAGCAAGCACAGGAACAAGTCAGAATGGCTGTTACAATGCAGCAGGCGGGGTTGGACTCTGCTCTGTGAAGCTGTGCATAAAGCCCATTCACAGGCCTGCTTTGAATGGCCATTGAAGAATGGCTATTGGGATTCTGCTTTAGAATGCACTCCAATGGCAATGTCCCAAAAGATTTGTTAGTATGATTTATATTCTGAGCATCGCAGTATACTCCAAAGGAAATTTAAATAGGCAGTGTTTTTGATCTGGCCATTTATAAATGCTTCCCCAAGTCACTATGTAAACAACCATTTGATCTGGGTCTAAAACAGGTGGGGAACCTGTTGCTCTTCAGATGTTGCTGATCTAATGTTCTCAGCTCCCCTCGCTATAAGTAACATTGGCCGGGATTGCCTGAAGTTGTATTCAACGACATCTGGAGGAGCACAAATTTCTCAGAAGTCATTTGAGAACATCCCAGTGGCTATTAAGCAATTCAATTAATCCCACTGACCATTTAGAAAGAATCAATCTATTTCCTCCTGTACCATTCGCTGTACTAGGCCATATCTTTTTGAAACTGATAGAAAGAATACCGTGCAGATTAAGAAGCTGAGGTACAAATTGCATGTGACACCTATAGCAGAGGGAAGATAGCACAGACTGTTCTAAGGTTCAGAATAATAGAGGCAATACCCTACCCTACCATATCATGATTAAAGTGTTATCAAAGGCAGGGCAAAGCTCAGAAGCCCAGGTGGGCAAGCTGAGCACACAACTGCAGTGAAAGCTATAACAGACATTTCTAGCAACTACCTAGATTCTGATGTAGGTTCAGAAACTCTAGTTATTGGCATCCCTCCCAGGCTCATTGAACCCCATTAGTACTTCTGTGGAATTTTGTGGAGGACCTTTCTATTTGCAGGAACCTAATTTGCAAGATGATGCGGTCAAGGTAATGCATGCTATATGCCAGAAAATTTGGAAGACTCAAGAATGGCCACCAGACTGGAAAAAATCAACTTATATCCCCATACCAAAAAAGGGGAACACTAAAGAATGTTCAAACTATCGAACAGTGGCACTCATTTCACATGCCAGTAAGGTAATGCTCAAGATCCTGCAAGGTAGACTTCAGCAATTCATGGAGCGAGAATTGCCAGATGTACAAGCTGGGTGTAGAAAAGGCAGAGGAACTAGGGACCAAATTGCCAATATCTGCTGGATAATGGAAAAAGCCAGGGAGTTTCAGAAAAACATCTATTTCTGTTTTATTGACTATTCTAAAGCCTTTGACTGTGTGGACCATAACAAATTGTGGCAAGTTCTTAGTGGTATGGGGATACCAAGTCATCTTGTCTGCCTCCTGAAGAATCTGTATAACGACCAAGTAGCAACAGTAAGAACAGACCACGGAACAACGGACTGGTTCAAGATTGGGAAAGGAGTATGGCTGTATACTCTCACCTTACCTATTCAACTTGTACGCAGAACACATCATGCGACATGCTGGGCTTGAGGAGTCCAAGGCTGGAGTTAAAATTGCTGGAAGAAACATTAACAACCTCAGATATGCAGATGATACCACTTTGATGGCTGAAAGCGAAGAGGAACTGAGGAGCCTTATGATGAAGGTGAAAGAAGAAAGTGCAAACGCTGGCTTGCAGCTAAACCTCAAAAAAACCAAGATTATGGCAACCAGCTTGATTGATAACTGGCAAATAGAGGGAGAAAATGTAGAAGCAGTGAAAGACTTTGTATTCCTAGGTGCAAAGATTACTACAGATGCTGACTGCAGTCAGGAAATCAGAAGATGTTTAATCCTTGGGAGGAGAGCAATGACAAATGTCAATAAAATAGTTAACAGCAGAGACATCACACTGACAACAAAAGTCCGCATAGTTAAAGCAATGGTGTTCCCCATAGTAACATTTGACTGTGAGAGCCTGACCATAAGGAAGGATGAGCGAAGGAAGATAGATGCTTTTGAACTGTGGTGTTGGAGGAAAATTCTGAGAGTGCCTTGGACTGCAAGATCAAACCAGTCCATACTCCAGGAAATAAGGTCAGACTGCTCACTTGAGGGAATGTTAAAGGCAAAACTGAAGTACTTTGGCCACAAAATGAGAAGACAGGATACCCCTGGAGAAGATGCTGATGCTAGGGAGAGTGGAAGGCAAAAGGAAGAGGGGCCGACCAAGGGCAAGATGGATGGATGATATTCTAGAGGTGATGGACTCAACCTTGGGGGAGCTTGGGGTGGCAACAACCGACAGAAAGCTCTGGCGTGGGCTGGTCCATGAAGTCACAAAGAGTCGGAAGCGACTGAACGAATAAACACAACACAACTTTACAATCAATATTCCCACATCATTATAATTTTTGCATCTTAATAAAACCCCTCTCATTGACTTGGAGGTGGTAGTATTCTTTCATGATCAAGGATTAGAGTTACAGAGTCCATGGACGATTGATTGATTGACACTACTTGTTAAACCTGCAATCACAGTAAAATGTTAAGCACAAATAAAATTATGTTCTCCCAAAATATTATTATTATTATTATTATTATTAATATTAATAATAATAATAATAAATGTAGGCACCTCAGCACAGGTCTGTTCTGAGAAGTGCCTCCTGACAGGCTCATCTCCCTCCTCTCTCCAAAAAAGCTTTGATTAATATCTGTTGAGTTTGGGGCTTCACAAGGTCCATGATCCTTGTTAACTTTATAAAATTTTTAATCTTTAAATTAAAGTTTAAATAAGTTCAGAATATATCCAAAAAACAAATAAAGGAATTAAGTGAAAGGGAACCACCACATCATTTAAATCTGAATGGCTGAACAAGACCGTTGAAATTACTATGGCAAAGGTCATGGTGTGACTCATGTACTGCATGAAATTTTTTCCTACGATGGAGTTTTTTTGTCTGATTTGTTGTGAAGTGAAAGCTCCAGGAGAGTTTTCAATGGGAAAAATTTGGGACAATGTTTGGAAATTGGACTTCCTAAAACATCATTTCTTAAGTAAGACTCACATTGATAGTGTACCGAAACTCAGAAACAAAAATCTACTAGTTCAAGATGGCTTGAGGAACTTGCTACAAGAAAGTCCCAAAGAAAAGCTTAAGAGGCTACTAAATGTTGAACATAAGTGTTCAAATCCATCATAAATTCATAAATTTGTTCTGTGTCTGCGTGGATAAAAGGTTTCCAGAAAAGGAAGTTCAAGTCTGGGCTACATATGATATCAGGTCAATTGCCAACTGTGCCTTCTCTTTTGGAATTGATAACATTAAGTCTCTTTGAGCATTTTATAAAGATTTTTTGGCTGAAGAATCAACAACACTTGAGTAATACAATGACTACAAGTTTGTTGTTGCAGACAAAATTAAACCCAAAGTTCTGTCAACTTTTCCATGTATGGTGTCTTTTGCATCTTTCATGGCATGAACTCTATAAAAAACAAATTGAGGAATTGGTTACAGAATGAGCATTTGAAGATAATGTGTGTGTGAGGAGCTATCAATTAGATGATAGATTACTAGATCTTGACAGAATCTATAATGAATGGACAAATGACAAAAACTGCAGAGAAAAGTTGTAAAACTTTTCATAAATAATATTAGAAATACTGTCATATTTAAATATTTCTTGATGAATATAATTCCGTTAAAGTGTGGGAATAATTCAGTATATAGTGACTAGTGAGTTAATATTATAGTATGTAAGCTTGTGACATACTGTTGTATTTTCTAGTTTCTATACTTCAACTAAAGATATGTGAATATTTTAAAAGATGGCTGTAACATGTATTTGCAATTTATTTGTATACTCGTATTGTGGCACACAATTTGTACTTGGTTTGGGAAAAACTGCACAAAACCATTTTTTCCCCACAGGTAGCATTAGAGGGAACATTAGTGTCCATTTAGTATGGTCAAAAAATAAAAAACAGGGAACTTTGATCACATCAATGCAGTGACCATCTTGACTTTTATGACCATACTCTGTGGACTCCCCTGGAGTTTATAATCCATGGTGAGATTACAGCATTCAGAAGGACCAAGGGAAGTTTTATCTGCAAAATATTGGAAGGCCATTATTGGCACTCAGGGAAATTTCAGCTGTTGGCAAATTGGCTTGCCAATCTTTCTCCTCCTCCTTCCAAATTGAACATTCTTGGAAAAGCAAGTTGCCGCTGCTTGGTTTATCAACACAGCTATGTAACTGTTGAAATGTTTTCAGATATGTCTCTCAAGAAAAGACATTTTGTGCTGTTGCAGTAATTAATGGTTTGTCTCTTGGAATAGCCTCCAGAAATCTAAGTAATGTGTTTGACAGCAAACATGAATAAGCTTGTAAAAAATTAAGGGGAATTACTAGGCCTGTGCGAGCTTGAGCTGCTCACGTAAACCTCAAGTAGGGAAGGCCTGAAATGTGGGAGTTGGACAAGACTTCAATTTGGTAAGGTGATGTTTCCAGTAGCCAGTTTTTCATCCCTCCACGCAGCAGATTGAGGCACTATATCCCAAAATGGACAATAGCCTTTCAAGCAGTAGACAGGCCAAGATAAGATGGGCAAAAAAGTATTGTCAGGCAGATGGATTTGAGTCCTTCAATCCTCTGCCTATTTCATACTGGTGTGCTCATTTTTAGTGGAAAAAGCATTGACAGCCATGATCCCTAAGCCTGCTGGTCTGCATGGATTCTGGCCAATTCTGTGTTTGTGTGTCCAGGGCCGCAACTGGGGGGGGGGGAACAGGGCATGTGCCCCAGGTGCCAAGCTGGGGGGGCGCCAAAATGAGCAGGGGGGCGCCAAAATGAGCACTGGGGGGGTGCCAAAATGGGCGCGGAATCCACGTTTTCCCCTGGTGACACAGACCCTAGTTGCGGGCCTGTGTGTGTGTGTGTGTTTTCAGGACAGTGTTGACTCCTGGGGGACTGCCTGGACTAGTCCCTGCAGTTTTCTTGGCAAGATTTTGGAAGTGGTTTGCCATTGCCCTCTTCCTAGGGCTGACAGGGAGTGACAGCCCCAAGGTCACCCAGCTTGCTTTGTGCCTCAGGTGGGACTAGAACTCTCAGTCTCCCAGTTTCTAGCCTGGTGCCTTAACCACTAACCCAAACTGGCTCTCCCTGGCCAATTACTCTCCTTGTAACCTGACCACCTCACCTTGCTAGATGGGTAAACTAGAGCCATTTAGAAGCGGGGTCTATATGAAATGATCAGGCGGATTAATACTAATCTGCAAAACTAATCCATTCAAATGTAATCCCTAGAGTTATTTCAGTACAGTATTTGGGTTTCTCCACACATTCTTTTTTCCTGGGCCATTAAGTTCACTGGGAAAAAAATTATGGAGAAAATATTGCATCAAGATAGGAGTGATAGGGAAGTGGTTGGGCTTAAATAAACATCCTGCCCTCCCCCTGCCTCCCGCATTTCCTTTTAATACCTCTGACTAGGGTTTAGAAACAGAAGACCAAGAAATGTGAGGAAACAAGATGATTTAGTAAATGGATTACAACCAGCATTTAGTAAAAGTGGGGACAGTTCTATCTTATTCTAAGATTCATTTGTTCGTTATAGAAATTAGTGGAAATCAGTGGAGGGGCTGTTCTATGGCCTGGCACCTTTGTCATCAGGCAGCCCTTACAGGAGCATTGACCTCATTCAGACCTTTCTTCTGGAAGGGAGAAGTTGAAACTTAAACTGTATAATCAACTGCAAAGGGTCAGAACACTATACAGATATATGCATTTATGTGCACACATAAATACACAGAAGCATATTTTTGAGTGATTATGTGCCACCAAGTCAGTGTTGAGTCTTAGTGACCACATAGATAGATTTGCTCTATGATGATCTAACCTAGTCTTTCAGATCTTCCAGTGGGGCACCCATCGCCACTGTAACTGAGTCCATCCACCTTGCTGCTGATCATCCACTTCTTCTCTGTCCTTCCACCTTTCCCTGCATTACAGCCTTTTCCAGAGAACTGGGTCTTCGCATATTGTATCTGAAGTAGGATCATTTGAGCCTGGTCATTTGTGCCTTGAGTGAGAGCTCTGGGATCATTTGTCTGTTAATCCATTTGTTTGTTTTCTTGGCTGTGTACAGTATTCTCAGGAGTCTTCTCCAACACCAACAGAAGCACACACATCTCTTTTATAATTATATAAACCACTTCAGGACCTAATGTTGCCTGAGAATCAGGGTGTAAGGGAACCAAACAAATAAATATCAGCCAATGAGACAATTTAATGGCTTTCGAACTAGAAAGAATCCTGGGATACAGTAGTTGCAAAATCAGCCAGGTTCTTTCCCACCTCCCCACCCCCCAAAATCAGGTGGATGAATGCCAGTAATATCAACATCATGTCAATTATGCAGGAGCAATTAAAAGAAGACAGAGATGCAAGATAGGAATACCAAAACATGAGATTTCTCTCAGGAATGATAACCAATTCTATTTGCAAAGCCTGGTTGCCTTTGATTTTTAATTAAGATTGCTAGAGATTCATCCTGATCCGGATGAATCAACAGGGCTTGAAAAGGTTCCTTGTTTGTGTATGCAGCAGGAATGAAACATGTATTAGTGCAACAGCTGAATTACTCAACCTATATTAACTTATGGGATTTACTGCCAGCAATGGCCAGTTCAAGGAGGAAAGACATCTTGGTAGCCATGATCGTCAAAATGGAGTCTCCTGTTACCCTCCAGATACAGGGGAATTAGACAAACTCATGGAGAAGATAATCAATGGTACATTTTAGTTCAGAGCTAGTACAGACATAGAGATTCAACAGATAAGAAACAGCCCTCTGAATTATTTCTTTAAAAACTCTGTGTATTTTTACCTGGAGAAGACTGGTTAGAGACATATTAGTGTAAAAGCAAAAACATCCTGGAGTCAAGCTCAGCTCCTGATGATTTCATGGACATATTGATGCAGTTTTCTTGGCAATGGAATGGAAGTGGTCTGCCATTGTCTCCTTCCAGGATGTTGTTCTGATTTTCAACCTAGTTTATAGCCCTGGGATTTCTTGGTGCTCCAAGTACTAACCAGTACTGGCACTGCTTTGCTTCCAAGCCTAGATGAGATCAGCCAGGTGCTGTCACCTGCTAAAAGGGAGATATTCTTCAAATATCTGAAAGACTACTGTGCAGAAGAAGCTGGTTCTCTCATCCTTGGATGGCAAGACTAGGATCAATAGGTGGAAATTTCAGAAAAAAGCATATTTCCACCACATTTAGGAGAAAGTTCCCAGTTGTTAGAGCTGTTCAGCAGTGAAAGAGAAGGTGGAGGGCTCTGCTTTCCTGGAGAATGTTATCAAAGGCAACTGAGCATCTTTCAGACATGCATCCCATGTAGAAGAAGTAAATTACAGCTCTATTGTTTGACGGGATCCCACTTCAATAGGATTCTTCCTCTGATCCCACCAGCCCCTCTCTCTTATTGCTACTAGATAAGAATAAACCAAGTGACTTGTTCACACTTTGTGTAATAGTTTTAAGGTCAAACCACAAACTTACTGGACACTAAAAACTGCCCATCCTCAAATTGTTAAAAATCAGCATCAGTGAGGTAATATTCTAAACCAGTTCTTTTTTTAATGGATTTAAAAAAAATGTTGAAGACTTTGTAACTGTGTATGTTTGCAATATCTCAAAACATAGGGAGGTTTCTATACAGCTTCCTATAATTAACTGTTAATGTAAATTGCCTAAGAATCTTTTTTTAAATGCAAATCACGCTCTTTTCATTCTTTGACAAATAGATTTATCTGATGGGGGTTTTTAAAATGCAAATTCCCTCATGTAAGCTCTCTTTTAAAATGTAACTGCCAGTGTTTCCCCACAACTTTCATTCCTGTAGGTTTCAGGTGCTTTTTCATTCCAGATTTTGTTTTTAACCGGGATTTTCAAAGTAGCATTTCTTTCAGCACAACTCGTAATAGAAGTCTTTCAAGTCCCTAACAACATGCCCTCGCCTGCTTTGGAGGGTGAGGGTGTAATGGGCAGAAGGAATAACCCTGAGGAACAGAAGGAACAGCCACAACCAAGACAACTGGTCAGATAAAAGAAACCTGAGTCAAGGCCAGAACCGTAACCTGAGAAAATGTCTTAGACAGGCAGCTCCCTAGTTCTCATGAAGATAAAGCAATCCATACACCACGCTCAAGTGTCTATCCAATGTGGGAGCTGGCAGGAAACTATGATGGCTTTTAAACGTGCTAATTATAAACAGCAATAGCAAAATTGTCTGCATATATTCATAACAGAATAGCTAAATTCAAGCAGGGATGGCTCTCCTACATATGATACATCACACAGCAAGGCAAGCTTAGACATTTGGAATAAAGTTTCCAAGAAAAAGAATTAAGATACTAATCAGAAACAGTAGATGTGACGATATGATGGCAGCAGAGGCGGCTGAATACAATCCTGTACTCCAACGATGCTTCAGAGAAAGAATGGCCCTCCGTAAGATAGAACATCTTATGGAGGGGTGAGAATTGATTTCAGCTGTTGACTGAGGTTGGACCCTGGAACATATAGCTTCCTTTAGTCTCTAGGGCAGAAACAAGAATCTTGTGCCATCTTGAAGACCAACCAATTTCTCATTGCATATGCTTTCAGGATAAAAAGGGCTAAACTCCATGAAAGCTTATACTGTGAAAGATTAGTACATCTTACAGGTGTCACCAAATCCTTTTATTTTGTCTCCTGCTATAGCTTTGCCCCATTAAGAAGTCCTGCAGGTACATGAACTTAAATTCCCGAAGTTCTCAGCAACCACCAGGCTGGCTGGAGAAATCTGGGAACTGAAGTCCAAACATCTGGAGGTTACTCAAGTTGGGGGAAGCTGCTCTAATAAGCATTGAGCTAGGACACCATGGATGATGGGAATTTTGGATCCTTGCAGGGCTGTGCAGAAAAGCAAATAAAGTGAAAGTATCAGCAATGTGACGTGGTGAGTAAAAAATGAGGTGGGTTCAGTGTGAATAAGCAACACAGTTTGACCGTGCCCTTAATGGCTCTCTTTGAAAAATGTCCCTCTGTCCATTATCTGTGAAAGTTTGGAGGGATGCTGGATTGTATCCTAAATCTTGGAGCAGAGGTGTGGGAGCGCAGCAGTAGTTCCCATTGATCTAATGATAAGGACATGTACACACACAAATATTTTACATTTATCATATAATTAACTTTGCTGGTAGATGCCTCTGGTAGCCCTGTTGAGAAACCATCTGAGACACAACTCCTAATATCTATCCTATCTCAAAGTTACAGAGTTATTGGCTCCCTTTTTTCCCTCCCCCCACCACCCGCCCACTAAGCCTGCAGACATAAATGCTGTCTTATCTCATGGCGGAGTCTCCTATGACGCCAGGGAACCTGAAAAAACCTGCCTAGCCCTTGTTAGCAGACAGAGACGTTGAAGCTCATTTCTCCTGACCTTGCCTGCCTGCCTGCCAGCAAATGGGCGTTGAGAGAAAGGAGAAGCTTTAATCATTTTTAAGCACTGGGCAGATCAGCTAACGACCAAAATCACAGTTTTGGAAAACCTGTTTGCTCTCTCATCAGGTTTTCTACCTTCATGCCCCTCATAGTACTGCCATCTGCAGAGTGTTTCTTAGTGCCATGGCTGGTGAACAGAAGGTGCCAGGACACATCTGTCCTGCTTGTAGGCTTAACAAACACCATTGGCCACCATTGGTGTTGAACTGTGGACATACAAGGTAGGCTTCATCCTAGATGGCTCTTCTGAGATCTGATGATGTTAAGCTCTGGAAACTTCTCACTCCATGCTCAGGATGGAAAACCCTTTCTACCTTTTGGGAGATGGTCCAGCCAGTGAAGTGAGCAAGACAGTGACATAAAAGCATCCCTAGAAGAGCAGGAACTGGATTTGCATCCACCTTGATTGTTTGGGACAGAATGTTTAAGATTAATAGGTATGTTTGAGCTGCATTGGAAGTTTAATGTGCTCCTTTTCTTTCATTTTCTACCACATATTGGTTAGAAAAAACTGAAGAGGTTGTCTTCCCCTGGCATGGAGTAATGTGGTTCAAGAATTTCAGCAGTGCAAACCCAAGGAGCTTCATAGGCATAAAAAAGGGTCTGGTGGGCCATATATGCCACTTCCTTGGATCCCGCATGGATCACACTAAGTCCATTGGGAATGCTGCTTTATTCCAGGTAAAAACATTGGTCCACAGGGCTTGCTGGCTTCTGTCGATCTTGAAGCTAAGCGTGCTCACTTGAGTTAGTATTAGGATGGAGAACTACTCAGAAATTCCAGGGCTATAGGCTAAACTGGGAAGCAATAAAAAAAAAACCATCCCAGAGAAGGCAATGGGAAGTGATTTCTGCATTGTTGCCAAAAAAAATACACAGATGTCTCCATGAAATCACCTTGTTGAGCTCAACCTGAAGGTGGCTTTACTTACTTGCCAGAGGACAGTTGTTCTCCAAGGTCTCCATTCGAGGCCATTTCCCAGCCCTAGCTGAAACTGCTAGGCTTCAAATCTGGGTCTCCTGTGTACAAAAGAAATAATCTACTGCAGTGTTTCTCAACTTTGGCAACTTTAGATGTGTGGACTTCAACTCCCAGAATTCCCCAGCCAGCCATGCTGGCTGGGGAATTCTGGGAGTTGAAGTTCACACATCTAAAGTTGCCAAGGTTGAGAAACACTGGTCTACTGTATTGCTCACTAATCCTCCTGAAGGAAGCTGACTTATGAGAAAAGAGACTGGTTTCCAGATATTATGGTGATGAGAATAGATGAGATAGGAGTTAAAGGGTTAAAGTTCAGGGGTTCCCTCATTTTCATTCAGAACAGAATTAGTGACATAGACAGATCAAAGTAGTTAAATAAACAGAATCCTTTTAATCTCTGAGGGGCTTGGGACAGGGGAAACATTGATTAATCTTCTCACTGCATGCTATATTGCTGTGGTTTTCGTTCTCCATTGACTTATATAATTAGTCCATGAAAGGAGTATTTGAGGAAAGCCAAAGCATCCATCCAATGGATACTTACCATAATTTGAATGGGATTTCTTCCATGTCAGCAATTGCTGTGTCATAAAACAGGTCCTATGTATGTCCAATTATTTCATGATTGCATGAAATAAAAATAATAATAGTAATAACAATAATAATAACAGTAACAATACAGGTAGTCCTCCCTTACTGACTGCCTTGTTTAATGACTGTTTGAAGTTACAACAATGTAAAAACAAAACAGCTTTGCGACCAATCCTTGCATTTACAACTGTCACAGTGTCCCATGGTCATGTGACCACCATTTGTGTGCTTCACAATCAGCTTCCAACAAGCAGAGTTAATGGAGAATGTGGAAGTCAAATTGCAAGTCACAATCACATGATGTTTTGCTTAATGACCAAATTGGAAATGACATTATACACCTGCTCATTCATGTGATTTTCCACTTGGCGACCGCAGCGCTTAGCGATGCAATTGCCAGTCCCAGTTGTGGTCGCTAAGCAAGAACTACTTATACATAGAAACAATAATAGCTGCATACCTTGACATACATTCTTCCTGCCACCTTGCCTTGTCTTTTCCTCCCTCTGCACAGTTTAAGATGCCAATTTTGTTCCTTAAAATCTTCCTACCCCTGCCCCCCATTTCCAAAGGCTCAAATGGTTTGGCCCGGTCCAGTCTCAAAAGACTCCAGGAATTGCAAAAGGGAAGCTAGTGGGCCACAAATGGGCCCCAGCGTTTGCATCCTTTCTCTGTAAGGTACTCATAAAAGAGCATATGAAAACCTGCTTGAGTTGCAATATTAATGTAGGCTACAGTCAACCTTTTCTTGGTGCTGCATCTGGGAACAATGCCTCCAGGCAGAATTTCAGTGTTGTCAAAAGCACCTTTGAATACTAATTGCTGAGAGACGAGTGGAGGAAGGCCGATTGCTTCAAATCCTGTGTGTGGAGGCTGATTGCTTCAAATCCTGTGTGTGGAGGCCGATTGCTTCAAATCCTGTGTGTGGACGTCCCAGAAGTATCTGGTTGATTGCTCTGGAAAAGAGGATCTGGACTAGAAAAATGTTTGGTCTGATCCAGCTGGACTCTACTCATTTTTTCCAGGCTATGGAACATATAAAAGATTGGTAGGAGCGAAGGAAGATCGATGCTTTTGAACTGTGGTGTTGGAGGAAAATTCTGAGAGTGCCTTGGACTGCCAGAAGATCAAACCAGTCCATCCTCCAGGAAATAAAGCCAGACTGCTCACTTGAGGGAATGATATTAAAGGCAAAACTGAAATACTTTGGCCACATAATGAGAAGACAGGACACCCTGGAGAAGATGCTGATGCTAGGGAGAGTGGAAGGCAAAAGGAAGAGGGGCCGACCAAGGGCAAGATGGATGGATGATATTCTAGAGGTGATGGACTCGTCCCTGGGGGAGCTGGGGGTGTTGACGACCGACAGGAAGCTCTGGCGTGGGCTGGTCCATGAAGTCACGAAGAGTCGGAAGCGACTAAACGAATGAACAACAAAGGAGATATATATCCTGCCAGTTTCTCCATTTTTATCAAACCCTGCTGAGCAGTGGACCAAAACGTCACTGAGAATGATTTGCTGTTATCCAAACAGATCCACTCATTGAACGGTCATAGAAGCTGTGCTTTGGCAATGGTTCTGTTTTTCTCTGTGGGTAACGTCTGGAAAAGATTCTGTAGGAATGGCAGAACCCTTGAATAGCTCCTCTTGTTCTCCCAAGCTTCTGGAAGAACGTCATGGTAGTTGAAAGTGAAGGCATCATCATAAGATGATGATGTACAAGAGCAACTGTAAAACCAGCTGTGGGGGAAGCTTCTGGAGATGGTTTAGCTGCCAGGGTTTGAATACATCCAGATAGGAAAATATTTTAGCTTTTGGTAGCCTTGCCAGAACGTCACTATTGTGGCCAATTAACTAGAATCATAGAATGGTAGAGTTGGAAGGAAACTTTGAAGGCCATCTAGACCATCACTTTTTGTTAGTGCAGTGGTTCTCAAACATTTTGGTCTGAGGACTCCTTTACATGCTTAAAAACAACTGAGGACTCAGAAGAGCTTCGCATTATGTGGATTATATCTATTGATATGTACTATTTTAGAAATTAAAACTGTGAAATTATTTATTTATTTGACTTCATGGACCCCTGAAAGGGTCTTGAGGACCACTGGCTTAGTGCAATACTCACAGTACAAGGCAGAAGATAACAGCAGCAGTCTTGATTGGAAACAATCCAACTTAAATAGGAGAGAGACTCCTTTCTCCCAATCTGGTAGCTGTTTTGCTCTGCAAATTTCACCCAGTGGTTTTCAGCCTACTTCCTAGAGAAGGGCCAATTTTATTGTTAGGCAATTACCTCAAGCAGCAAATTCAGGGAATGAGGTGAGATGCTGGAGAACTGTATCTGCAAACAAAGCATTTCTAGATGGAGGTAAAGTTCTGACAGTGGAGTGAGAGGCATTTCACACTGATTCAACAATGTTGGACTGGGCACTTAGCCCTGCAAGAATTCCCAAAATATGCTCTGCACCTGAGGGCTTTCTGCCAAAAAGGAACTTGTGTTCCAAGCAGCAAATGTCGCTGTAGAAGTGGCAACATTTTGGCATGCTACATTCCAATGAGTGATCTGGTGAAGTGTCTGACAGTTCTCTCTGCTCAGCAATTGACCATGAAGGACAATTGGTGATTGGCTGTTTAAATAAAATAAAATATTGTCTGTGTGCACTATATCCTCACAAGCATGTAAACAAACCTGTGGACATAATGTTCAGATGTTTGCAAACATCCCAAAAGCCCCAGTTGATCCTGGCTTTATCTGAAAGCAGATGATCTGAGTGACAAAAAAGGCTGTCCATCTGGATGTAGCCATACAGTTTGCACAATGCTTCCCAGTGAGTCTACTGTCCCCAGATGCAGTTGAGGAAGCCTGCAGAGAAAATAAGATTCAGCTGCCATTTCTGTCAGCTTTTGCACATGGAATGGGGGAGGCACCACCTTGTCTTTCATCCTAGTCAGGAAATCAGTTTGGATTAGTTTTATCCTGGAAAACAGAACACAAGTTGGCTCATTTTTTAGTGTAACAGCACTTTAGGTATTTGAAGACTCCTGCAATGTTTGTTTAACTAATGATGTGGTGATAGTAGAGGAAATATTTGGGGAATTTGTATAAGTGGAGTTATGTGTTCCAAGTTCTGGATTTCTGAGGTGACTTTTCTCCAACAACCTGGAACCCCCCAGATGTTCAAGGATTGTAACTTCCAGAATTCCCCAACCAGCAAACAACCTAGAGCAGTGTCTCAACCTTGGCAACTTTAAGATGTGTGGACTTAACTCCCAGAATTCCCCAGCCAGCATGTTGGGTTGGGAAGGGTTGAGGTTGGCCAAGGTTGGGGCCATCTGGATTTTTGTTCCATTCAGCAGGTGCCATGCCAAAGAAGGTCTGTCTGATGGCATTATTGATGGAAGGAATTGGGAGTGTGTCCGCTCTGTCAGTTCTGGTGGAACGGGCAGAATTATAGGAGGTAGGCAGTCCTGCAAATACTATAACCTGGCCCTATGCCAGGAAGGGTTGTATACAGTAGGTCAATGTTTCTCAACCTCAGCAACTTTAAGATGTGTGGAATTCCCAGAATTCCCAAGCCAGCCTTGGGGGGAATTCTGGGAGTTGAAGTCCACACTTCTTAAAGTTGTTGAGGTTGAGAAACACTGGTATAGGTGACTACTTGGGATAGGATAGAGATGGGGACCCAGTGCACCTGTTGTAGAAGCAATGTAGTCCTATCACCAGATCCCCCATTTGTATTCTGCTTCCCATATGCTGTATGAATCTTTTCTGAATGGTCCCCAAAGTCAGCTTGAGGCAGACTGCATGACAGTAGGTTAATGCCAGATTTAGCAGAGCAGAGCTAAGTAAGGACTGTCTACCCTCTACTTCAACGACCAGAACCAGGACTCCCAGAAAATGTTCACCTTCATTTTAAACCTCACTGAAAGGAGCCATTAGTTCACCAGGAGTGCACAGCTTCAGCGAGTTCCGTATTGCAAGCTGCAGATATTATTCAGCAGAAGGGAACTGGTGAGCCCAGCCTGTTAGACACAAGCAATTGCATAGCAAATGGATGGTTAAAGGTGAGTTGAATCCTATCCCCTGATTTCATGCAATTCTGTCCTTTTGGGAAAGAGGAATGGGGATTTTTTTCTGCCTCTTTTGCAGGGAACAAAAAAAAAGTCTTTGGGGGAAGGAGGAGAAAAGGAGGAAGTAGAGCCTCCCCATTTCTACAAGCAAGCAACCGTGCCTAGGGGACATTTGAAGGAAAAGGAACATTAAAGACAATAATTCCACATTCCAGGCAGAATTTACATGCCCATTTATGTTTGTTCCCCTTTACTCATCCCCTGCCTCCAACCTGGTGAATTAAAGAATTTGGAAGAATTTGGAATGCTCCTAAACTACTTCCCTGCTGTGAAGAAAGAATCACTTTCTCCTCCTGCTGGCCGGAGATGAAACTGATCTAGGCGTTAACCGGCCATTCCTTCCAGCTCTTTGGAATTCTTCTTATGGCAGTAGGAAAGTGGCCATTGCTCTCCATTTGGGGGTGAGGATGGTGGAGTGGGGAAATGAGGCACAGTGGGTGAGACTATATCACGGATTAGACCAGTGTTTCTCAACCTTGGCCACTTGAAGATGTGTGGACTTCAACTCCCAGAATTCCCCAGCCAGCCATGCTGGCTGGGGAATTATAGGAGTTGAAGTCCACACATCTTCAGTGGCCAAGGTTGAGAAGCACTGGATTAGATTGTGGCTTTTGAAAAATTCTTCTGAGGAGGCAGGACAAATCTTGCCTGGGTTCAGAAGCTAACCAGGGTTGGACCTGTTAGGACTTGGACAGGAGACCTTCAGGGCATCTGAAGGGTTGTGGCCTAAACAGGAAAGCTGAAAAAAAATCCCAACTTGGAAGAAAGGCGCTTTCGTACTTTCCCAAAGAAAATGACATGGAGACGTGATGTCTATGATATCACCAAGCATTAAACTCAATTTGAAAGAGTCTTAACCTTGATCTTGCCTTTGGGTTTTTTTAGCAGTGTAAACTATTTGAGATTTATGCTACAGGTTTCATGCGTTTCCCACTTCAAAATGGCAGAACATTGACATATGGCAGCACAGAAGGTGAGCACTCAAGAGATTGCAAAGAAGGGGGAGCTGAATGCAACTTTGCAGCTACCTTGTTTCTCTAGATATGCTCCCTGGACAACTGGTGGTCAGCAAATGACCACTAGGTCATCTGCTGCAGCCTCCCCACATTCACTGCCAGAGCTTGCTTGCTATCTCAGCCCTGCCTCTCTAAGAGCACTGACATTCATCTGGACAGCACAGACTGTCAGCTCTTTGCAGGAAGGATCAATGGCTGAAAACTGATTCACTGACATCTGATATAAGATCCAACCTGAGTACTAAAATTCAGGAAATTGACTATGCTGAACAGGCCTCAAATACTGAGTGTAAATCTGTGTGTGCTGTGGTAAGTAGAACTGTGATCTGCACAGCCAGTCCCAAAATAAAATGTGAATTGGAAATAGGATGATGAATATCTACAAATGAGATTTAATGGGGCTGGAGACCCACTTGGTTCTAGACCCTTAGTTCTCTAAGATGAATTTCATAGAGTTATTGGGAGGTAAAATAGGTGGAGGGACCCTTGAGTTCTGTACAAAAGGCAGGCTCTAAATCTAATAAAGAAATACATACATACATACATACATACATACATACATACATACCAACCAAATAATGTTCTCAGCTGTTTAGGGCAGTGTTTCTCAACCTTGGCAACTTTAAGATGGGTAGACTTCAACTCCCAGGATTCCCCAGCCAGCCAGCATGTCTGGCTATCACCCCAACTTCTTGCAATGTGTAATGGGTAGCCCCAACCCATTCTTCTTCTTTGAAACTCCTCTGTCCTATTATAATATTATAACAATATCATATTATAATGTTGGCAGTAGGGATTAAAAAGTGGACCCAATGTCCGATTAAATGGAAGATCTCGTGGCAAGGAGGCTGTGTTGGGGGCCATTAATCATTGCTTAATCTTGCATGCTGTTGACTTGCTAAATCATTGCCACGGTTTATATGCTTTAGGAAAGGATTGCAAAGCTAATCTGAGACATGCCTGTTTCTGCAACCAAGATGGAGGGAGCCCAAGGCTCACAATCTTATAGACATCAAAGGAGGAGACCAAGAACCAATGATTCAGATTTTAAACAAATCTCAGCTCCCTGCTCTGTTCAGGATTATGGTTTGTTTCAATTGTAATTAGCAAACAAACTAGAATGAGAAAACATTAACTGATCTTGTTTTGTTGTTGGATTAGCTGCGTATTCTACTCAACAGTTCAGATGCTAGCCGTGACTGTACAAAGTCTCAGCTTTTTAAAACATATGTCTTATGTGCAATGCACATTAAAAGGGCTGAAGCTTCAATCATGTGATTGCCACTGCCATCTTTACTTATTTTAACACCCCACCCCACCCACAGCAGACATCCCTGATCCTGTGACATATCAGTCTAGAAAGAACTAAGATCAGGCAGTTACCATTAAAAGAGAGAAAATACTAATAGCAGGCAGAATCTGAGACATACTGCACATTTCATGATTGATCTCCCCAGCATTCTTCTGCACCAGTGTTCCTCAACCTTGGCAACTTTAAGTTGTGTGGACTTCAACTCCCAGAACTCTCAGCATGCTGGCTGGGGAATTCTGGGAGCTGAAGTCCACACTTCTTAAAGTGGCCAAGACTGAGAAACATTGTTCTACACCAATAAATGTGAGCCGCTTGAAAGCATAAAACATGTCATCTCACCATATTAATTAGTGGGAAAATAGGCTCAATTGGTGGGAGACGAGGTGCCATTTGGCTTTTCCAACTCAGAGATCAACCTATTTTGGTATCCCAATGGTGCCCTGTCTATTCTCAAGCCTGGAGGTACAGCTTATAGTTTATGAGCAATTATTGAACATATACTGTCGCACACACCCCAAAAACGTTACTCAGTGGCTTTTAATGATGATCCAACAATTTTATATGGATTAGGCGTACAAAACTAGCAGTGCAAAGGGTTTTGATAGACATCAACTCCCAGTTCTGGATTTCAGCTGCATAATCCCTAACTGGTTAGACAAGACTTCACCAAGTCCCCATCCTTGCCAGCTATTGGCACTGGGACCAGACAGAGAATATCCATATATTAAAATTTTCTTCAGAGGAGATTCTTCAGCTATCTCTACCTGCTGAGGATGTAAAGGGCTGCCAAAGAGATCCTCTTCTTTTCCTGTTGCTACCATGTGGGTAGCTTTTATTCGCTAAGCTTTCTCAATAACCAGTAACTCTGAGTGGATCCCCAGATGCTGCTCTGAAAACTTTTAAAGTGGGAAGTCATTTAAAAAAAAACCTCTTGGAATAAACAAAGTAGTAAAATGTTACAGGGCACCAAATGTTTTTATTTGGACTTTGGTCCTATTTGAAAGAATCTATACAAAAGGGTAATTCTGTGTTTTAACAGAAGCAGTGAGTCTGGAAAGGAATATAGTTTGGACATGAGTAAATATTACTCATGTCCTTATTGTTGTAAGCCGCCCAGAGTCACTTGCTGAGATGGGCGGCTATAGAAATCAGTCAAACAAACAAACAAACAAATAGGAGACAGAACTCTTCCAAGTCAGCAAGTTTGTTAGACTTTCCCCTTCTCAAAAGCCTCCCTCCTTCTGGCCCCATTCCAAGCCTTTGCCAAGGAAACCGGAGTTACTTCAAGCATTTTGGCAGTCGCTGAGTAACACACCTATGTTACCAGCTAATGATCTGATCAGCCATTAGGGCTGTCAGATCTTTGCCTAGATAAGGGTGGCTGCCTGCCAGGTTCCTGGATCCAAGAAGAGGGATGCTTTCACAGGACAATAGGATGAGAAGCTTTCCTTTGTGATGTAACCAAGAGAAGATCCTTATAGACAAAAGCCTTTCTGGGCACAACATGAAGTTTTGGTCAGACTAGTAACAAACATGCTGTGTAGATCCAGTTGAACAGGAAAACTGTTTGTTCTTGACTGTTAGATCCCTATCTATACTTTGAGGAATGCCCTGGGAGTAATGCCCTGTTAGAATCTCCATCTGTACAATGAGTTGTCATTCTCAAAATCTCAATTTCTTCCCCAAAGTCTCCAGAAGTTCAATCTTACCTAAGGCTTAGGAGAAGAGATTTGTAGAGGGCAGTCCTTATTCATGAACCTCCTTCTCATAGGATATCCAGTCTGGCCGCTGGCAGAAAACTGTGCTGGCTTAAAGAAGGGCTGACCTCATTTCCATCTCCTACACTGTCACAGCAAAGGGCTTCTGCTTAAGATCAGAAGCAGGAGGAGGACAAAAGCAGGGTGGGGAATGCCTCCTTTGCTGCCAGTTTTACTGGGAGCAGAAGTCCCACAAACCTTCTAATGTCATCTCTCTGATCCTATGAAGTTGTCACTCCCTGGGGTAAGAAGACTGGCCACAAAAGAGCTGTTCTCCCCATGGAATTGAGGCTGACACCTACTTTCCCTGCTTTTTGAAAAAGTGCCCAAAGATGCCAGCAGAAGAGCCCCCATGGGCAACCCCAGGGGACTGTCAAGATCCAAGAGATGTTGAGTGTTGTCCCCATCTACCTGGAAGTTGCCATATTAGGGAAGATAAAACAGATCTAGGATCCATTAACGGGGATCATCTAGTCAGTCTTTCTAACCTTCTACCCTGCATGCATGCTGGGCAAGCAACTTCTAGATATCCCAGCCAATGTGGTCAATGCTGGCTAGGAATTTGAGGAGTCCAAAAACATTTGCAGGGTGCCAGTTTTGGGAAATTTGGTTTATGCTGGTGCATTTTAAATTGAGGATAGGTTCTTTGAGAAGTCAGACACAGACAGAGCCATCCCTTGTCTTGAGGGAGTCAGACAGTAATCTTCATAAAAAAATAAGGGTGTTCCAAGTCTATCTATTTTCATCTGTCAAATACTGAAGGATATAATATTCCCTGAGGATGGAAATCAAGCTGTGCTGTTTGGAATACATAACAAGAGTTGTAAACCTGTGTATAGGATTGATTTGGTTCCACTACCCCTTCAGTGGTGAGAGAACAGAGAAGTAATACACAGATATAATTTCAGCTCAGAGTCCTGGGGGGATTCCTCTGGGGTATACAAAGAAGAAGAAAGCTAAAGAAATTGTTCTTCTGCAGATGAATAAAATACCGAGTATAACATCCAGCTAATTATGTCTCTGGATTTTACAAGAGGGATTCTAAATGCTTTCTTTTCAGAAAGAAGGGAGGGAAGTGAAGGGAGAAATCAAAGAGTAAAGATTGAAAAACACATATGAGAAGGTATAAAACAAGATGTATATCTACATAATTTCCCCTAATTGCTGATAGAAGATGTTAATTTTCCTTTTGATGTTTCACTCAGTGCCTCAGGTCTTTGGTGCAATTGCCAGGAATGGCAGGGTGTCAAGGGGGATTAGCTCAAAGCTGCCTCACACAGTAGCCAATCTTACCAAAAAAGCAACAAGGGAAAAACACAAGTGGTTTTCAGTTAAAGAGAAAGTCAAATTATACTCTCATCTTCCCCTGGGCTCCTCTCTGCAAAAACCACTGACCTATAGCTATCAGATCTGGGCTGAAAAAAATTGAGATTACCACCAAGGGGCAGCAAAGAGTTCAGTTTCCTAACAGTAATCCTTTAGTGGTCATCCAGATTTTTGCAGTTCAAATGTGCTAGGCCAATTTTGAGGCTATGATTAAAATAACAATTTCTTGCTACCTCTATGCACTGGATCATCGATGTCAAGAATATTGGCTTTGCAGAATAATTCCCTCTGCAGAATTCTGCAACTTGTAGCATTCCCAGCCAACATATCCAACGCTCTGAGTGGGAAGGCTGGTTTATCAGACATTGTTGCAAACATGGGCCTATTTTCTTCCACTGAATCATAGGTGGACAGCTTTTTAACCTCAAGAGTTGCACAGGTCATAATGCAGATATATGTGTGCATCCCTATCCACACAGGTGTGTAACACTATCATGACCCCTCTTCTTTCTCTCTCTCACACACAGATGTATACATTGTTCCCGACTTCCAACCATCCTGCGTGGGTTGCTGGCAAGCAAGAACCAGTGAGGTTTCCTTTTTGCAATACAATAAGAAATTAATGAGATGGATTTGGAGCAATGAAAGGAAGGAAACAAAATAAGATGAGCTTCCTTCTTCCTCCCTGCAATCCTCTGCAGATATGGCTTCCTGCTACCAGAAGCAAGAAGCAAGTAATCTGTTTCCTTCACCCATCCAGATCACGATGACCCAGTTTTTAAATTGGGTCAATCTACTGCAGATTATAGTATGGTGAATACAGCCTTTAATGAAGTATTCATATAGAAGGACTATTAAAAAGCTACGAGAATACGTATATGATTATCATCTACAAAGGCTTTGAAGCTATCTACAGTACCTGTCTTGTGATACCTAACAGATTAATCAGATCTGTCTTGTGATACCTAACAGATTAATTTCCAAAAAGAGAAGTTACAGAAGATAGGATTCTGCCTATCTCTAGGTGCAGTTGAAATGTTACAGCACCCAGCATCCTTTATCACCATCCATGCTAACTAAGGCTGCTGAAGGTGATCCACAACATGTACAGAGTTCCAGGTTCCTCACCTCAAAGTTACATGCACACCTGGACCAGAGAGTAGGCCATCTAAAAAATGCATGACAGAATATTGATTTCTTGAGCAGTAAACATTGGCACGAGTACAGTATTGTGGAAAAGTTGAGCCCAAACTAGATGCATCAAAGATGGATTGTGTCGTCATATGAACCCACTCCAGGGTTTGATATTTTCAAGGATTTACCACTTTGCCTTTCAGACACCCAGTGAATTGGATTACACCACAATTGTCATTCAATGTTGGTGAACAGCAATGTGGATCCAAAGTTGAAGTGAACAGCCCAAGACAGTTGTGAAAATTAGGATCAGCAACTGATTTTTTTCCTGACATTGACATTAATTCTCCCCAAGTTCAGGGGAGACCACTGGGGCGGGGTAGGGGAGTGGTAGAAATATTAAGAAAGCTGTTGTGACCCCATGATCAAAGCCCTGCTCCTTTCTTAGCCATATCACAGAAACCACGTTAAAAAAAAAAGGATCATAGAGTTCCAGCAGCTGTCTTCACTGTTTTGATTCTCCCCTGGGTACAGATATGAGGAGAAATCATGGGTGTCCACAGAAGGGAAATTGATGATGTATATGTGACAATACTTTCATACAAATGCTGTGACTCACATGCTTGAGCCAGATATCTTAACACAAGTTTGCAATTGTGACTTTGGGTGATTACATCGTCACATGCATGTTGCTACTTCGGCATCATTATGGTTGGCTGCAGATGAGCATGGCACATTCCACCCTGTGTCTTAATAAGAGGAAATCCCCAGGGAATGATATTCCCAGCCTCTCTGGCAACATACTGATTGAAGCTAGAGTTTCTGAATGGAAATTGTGGAACGTTTTGGCTCGGAAATCACTGAACTTCTAACATTAGCAGTGGATCTTGATGAGAGCAATCAGCAATCACCATCAATGTATAAAAATGCCCTTGACTTATTTGTGAAGGGTATGTTCACAAATCTTGGCTCAGCTGTGGAAGACCTTGCACAATCAAATGTTTTCTCAGCCTCAGTCAATGAGATAGGAATCATAATATTTGCCAAGGGCCAAATGCACAAGCAGCACCAAGCTATAACCTTGTTTATTTGGTTTCAGCTTAACCCGCTGCAGCTGCCTGATAAGGGTACCATATTGGGGCTACAAAACTGCAGCAGAGCAATTCAGAACCCCCTTTTGCTGCCATTCAGCAGTTGACCAGCTGTTTGGAGCCCGGATACTGTCGCCCGATTGAATATGCTAATGATTATTACATTACAGTTAATAGGATAACAAGGTAGGCAACAGAGCAAAACAATAGCACCCCAGAATTGTTGATGTTATACCAGTGCAAAATCACAGCTTGAAGAAAACAAACCTTGTGGGAACAGGAGGTGTGTTGATGACTAAGCTGCTAAAGCCATCTGCATGAATTGGCACCATAAAATAAAGCCAACCACAATGATTGTCGTATATGTTTAGGATTATTAGGTATAAATTATGCAAAAAAGCTTTCAACATGGATTAGAGTGGAAGGAAGCTGCAGAGCTGTGATTTTATGGAAATGGCAAACAGTTGCAAATGCCGAGAGCAGCTTTCTCCCAATCTGATATCCTTTGCATGTGTTGGACAACATCTCCCATCTTCCATAAAAAGTTGGGTGTGGAAAATGGGAGTTATAGTCAAACATAACACATTCTAGCATGCAATTGGGGAAGGCTGCCATATTGGCCTTATGCAGCCTACCATTTTTGCCATGGGCTGTCAAGACAGGCCCATAGCTGGTCAATTTTGGGGTGACCATAGCTGTTGGGCAGATGGGCTGCTATTGCATGAGGGGAGCTCTTGTGCATCACAGCAAAACTCCATCAGCTTAAATCTGAGCATGTAATCAGTAATGTTGAAATTATTTATGAATTGGATACAGTTAAATTAAAAAGGTTAGTACCAAGAGTGCAGGAACATATCTCATGACCTGTTCTTTGGAGAAGAAACTGGAAGGCAGGAGAAGAGGTGTTCGTTTTGGAGCAAGATTTTTGTTCAGTGGCAAAGCACATGGAGGATGAGGGTATCAAGCCCCACTCATCTAGGCAAAATCAAGGAAGCTGCACAGGTTTCAGTGAGGTATCTTCAAAGCTAGTCTGGGGTAAAATCTGAAACCAATTTAGTGGCCTGCTAGAACCACTGAAATGGAGCAGAGCTTATAACGCAGCTGAGAAGCTGGCACAGAAAAAAAAAATCTTAGATAGCTTCAATGAGCATGTCAGAGAAACACAGGCTATTGATCTTACACTCTCAGCCCTCCCAAGCACAAAGAACCACACGCTTAGACATATTAGGTTAAGAAGTAAAAAGAATTTCTTATTGACTTTATTCTTTGTTGTTCTGTTACATCCATCTTGGTGGAAAAGATGACGTTCCTTTGTTCTTCTTTTCTTTCTAAATACTTAGTTTGCCCTAAACCCTCAGCCCTATTTTGCTGCCAAGGGCTGTGTGAAAGAAAGGGGCAAATCCTTCATCAAGGCCCAAGCACATGGCCCTGATGAATGGAGAGCAGAGCAGCATGCTTTCTTCTCCCTGGGTGGAAGAAGGGGAAAGAGGGAACGAGGAAGTGGGAATGGCAACAAACAGCTTCCTCAGAGTTGCATTGTGGGACAAGTCAATTGACATGCTAATTCACATGCTAATGAGGCATGCTAGATTTGCCAGGACTTCCAACAAAATCTTGGAAACTATAAGAAGAATCCCCCCCCCCCATTTATACTGAGCTTATTACTCTTTTTGAGTAGTCTTTCTGAATGATTTGAAGTTTCTTTCTGGTTTTCTCTCTACCTGGGCTAAGTTTTCATTTTGGTGATAAGCTGTCAGCTGACTTGCCTACTATCACCTGACTCTTTACATTGCACTCTCATCCACTGTTTTCCCAGGTTCCCCACAATATCTCATAAAGGGCAACATTTATCCTTATAACTCATCCTCATGGAGTGGAGCTATGTTTATATGGAACAGTAAAAACTGTCATCCCAGAACTTCTTCTCATGCAGTCCTTTGGGGGCAGGGGGTGGGTGAGGAGTTCATACTTACTTTTGAAAACACATAAATTTTTCAGATAACCGTGCTATCCGCAGTTGCTACTTTTTGGTTGCAGTGTGCTTAACTGGGTCACCGAAATCCCCAGCAGCTATGTTTGCATAAAATGTTAACTTTGATTAGTGTTGACCTTGGTCAGCTTTCTGGGGCTATGTTTTGTGCAAACACAGTCCAATTGGCTACTTTTGAGTTCAGCGTATCCTTCAAACTCATAAAATGGGTTTGTGCAGTAATCAGATTAAACTAATTACGCAGATGCTGCCTTCCCAAGTAAACTAAGTCCCAAGTAAACATAGTTAAAAATCAGTGAAATTGATGGGGAAAGGACATTTCATGAAACTATTCCTTTTTAAACAATGCCAGTTTCATTTAATAAGATAGAATCACTATTTCTGCTATCCAGTGTGGCTGTTTGCTGAACAGACTTAACTGGGTTACTGGCAGATCCATGTACTGTGCAAACACCTAAACCCAGGTATCAAACATAAAATAGTCCTAGGTTTGTTCTGGGTTAAAGTGTCCTCCCCCAATCAGCCATGTTGTGTAAACACTTAAACTGAGTCATACTATATGCAGCAATTGCTCAGTACCACTCAGTCAGCCCTCCAAGAAAAAGAGTTGGAGTTCTAGAACAGCTGGAAAATTAGGCTCTTACCGAGACTTGGTTGGGAGAGGGCAGGAATGTCACCCTTATGGATATTTGCCTTGCTAGGTTTGGGACCCTGCAATGCCAAGGCCAGGGAGGGATGGGGTGGCTTTGATCTCATGAGAAAATATTTTATAAGAAAGTATTCTTGAGTCAAAAATGACTCAGTGGCACATAATTAACCAATCAGTTCTTGAGGCTGGTGCTTACGGGCAAGAAAAATAAAGACAAGCTTTATTTAGGCAATAAAATCATGATAGGACAGCATGAGAAGAGGGAAATGATGAAGGCTCTGAGAATAGAAGGAATGTTACATAGAGACATGAAAAATAAGTGTTTTAAGACAAGCAAAGGGTAGAGTTCTTCCGCCAACTGTCTCTCCATCTATTGCCCCTAATGGTCAATAGCTTTATTGGTGCAGGAAGCCAGTGCATGCAAAGTTTGGATTCCAATGGCATGAACACAGCCTTACCATTTTTGCTCTTACAAGTGGTCACTGTTACTGGGTGATCTGGCCACCCAGTTGTGTCCATAATGGCCAGATTTGGCTAAAAGCAATGAACCAAATTCAAGACTGGCAGAGGTTCTGCAACCTCCCTGTTTCTTTTAGCATTTCTTCTCCCATTAAAATAAGGGTACTGGTGTCTTTGGAGCACAAAGCCAGAGTCCAGCTCTGCAAAATGAGCATGACACACTCTAACCCAGCAAAGCAGAAGGGATTCTCATACCTTATGTACTGCATTTGAAATTAACTGACCATATTATTGAACGTGAGGAATTGATCTTGAGACGCAGAGAGTTAGAAAATCTCTTGAGAATCAAAATATATCTTCAGAAGTATTCTTGCTCCACACAACGATCCAAAGTACTTCTGCTGACACCGACTCCATGCTTTTCATCAGTGTATATTATCCTATGTAGCAGGGCTGTAAATGAATATTTTAAAAAGTTATGCCTGCTATAGATTTTAAAGACATTCCCAGCACTACTAGAATAAGAGAGCAAACAAAACAAAAAGAAAATATGGACACATTTGCACAGTCATTTTGGAGTTTATTTTCTTCCTTGTTGATCAATGATTGTATTGATTTTTTTAAAGCAGCATATACTGAGTTTATCTAACTGAGAAAGGAAAGTGTGGAAAACTTATGGAGGTTCGTACTTGGTGTCTGGAAGCTATACAGGACTGGATGGGCCAAATCAATTCTAGCAAGATAGAGTTGATAAAGTGAGATCCAGCTCACAACAGCTTATGCCTTTTAATAAAATTTGTTAGTCAGAAAAGGTGCTACCAGACTGCTTCTGATTTTTTGCCACCAGAGACTAGTAGGACTCTCTGCCTACAATTGTTGTCCATTGGTAATTGACCTGGATCTAATACATATATATGCCTCTCTCTCTTCTCTCTCCTAGCCTTTCCAGGCCAGGTATCTTTCACTGGACTTCTGTTCAGTTCTGGGAGTCACCATCTATCATATCTGGAGGACATCAGATTTGGGGCAGCTGATCTAGACCCACGGGAATCAACTACATGCCTATGGATATCCTACAGAGGACAAGATGTTCAGGGTAGGCTGTCCTAGATATGGAAGAGTGATTTCAGAACTAGGGGAAATAGCACCATGAGATGAACCTTTGATTGATTGATTGATTGATTGATTGATTGATTGATTGTTTAAGTGCCAGCAAGTTGGTGTCCGCTCTCAGCAATCATATAGGTAGATTAGACAGAAAGAGGCCCTGCTGGGCTAAATAAGTGTTCATTCCAGTTTTCTGTTCCTCACTGTGAGAACTATAACTTATAATATGCTCCAAAGTAGGTCAAAAAGGCCATGCTCCTCTCTTGCTGTTGTCTTCCACCAACTCTTATTCCGGGGTTCATATCTCTAAACATGGATTTTTATGACCTTGCCCCAAACCATTGGTAACCCAGGGGCAATGGTTAATTCACAACTAAGAGGCCACCGTCACGCAAGCTGTCAACGCAGAGGAAGGGGTGGGACAAAGAAAAGGCGGGAAGACAAAGGAGGAAGGAGGGAGGAAGTGGAGCCAGTTGTGGCTTTGACAGTCTAAGGTAAACACCTAATAAAGAACTTCACATATCCATCATGGCTTGTGCTGTGAGTTTCTGAAATTAGGCCTTAAAATAAAAACCTCACATTCAGGGGTTCATATCGCTAAACATGGATTTTTATGACCTTGCCCCAAACCATTGATGATAATGTTAGAGTAGAAGAAAGTCAAAGCAGATGGTACTATTTCAAACTAAAAATTCAAACATGCCTTTTCCTGCATGGAGAACATTCCATACAAGTAGAACTCCTGCAGAGCAGGGAACAAGACTCAATTATGTGCCATCTCCCTGATATACAAGCTTTCTATCTGCAGGAGATCTTTGGCAGCTGCCTTATGCTACGCCAGATACCAGATTTGTCTGCCCAGCATGGCAACTGTTCTTTAGGAGCATAGGTAAAGACAATGCATTTTGCTGCTTCTTGGATCTTTCTGGATTTAAACCCAGGGCCTGTTGCGTTAAAAGGAGATGCTGCTCTGCTCCATTATGGTTGTTTTTACCTGCAGCTTCAAGAGAAATGGCTCGCTCTTGAGTGAGGCTCACTCTGTCTCACAGTTGTAACCATCTGAGTCTGTCATCTAAGTAGAGCGGGAGCAATTACTCCTTATAGTCCTATAGGGAGGGAAGGAGGGAGATTTTTCCTTCCTCAAAGCCTCTATGTTTCTGACTCCATTTACATTCTGCTGCATGCCTATATGAAATAATCCACATTCTCTTTCTCTCATTCCCCTCCCCCAACCCCCAACCCCCAACCCCCAACCCTCAATCAAGTCTTCTGAGTAACTGCAGTTAAAGGAGGAAAGTCAGTGTAATTAGCAAGAGGCATTTGGAATGAGTTGGAGCATGTCAGGATGTGGGATGGGTATCAGCAAAGGGAGGGGTTGGGAGGCAAAGACATTAAGTCCAGGTACAATCATTCTTCCAGAGATTAGAGCTCATGTTTCCTGTACCACCCATCTTGAAAAATTAACAGATGGGCACATTCAGGGTTGCTGTGAGATGAGTGGTAGCCCTGGGCTTCCCAGCCAGCTGGCCTTCTTCTCAAAATGTTCCTGAGAGATTCCTTTGACAAATGTTAACGTAAAGGGTGAGAGAGCCAGGTTGGTATAGTGGTTAAGGCACCAGGCTAGAAACTGGGAGACCATGAGTTCTAGTCCCACCTGAGGCACAAAGCCAGCTGGGTGACCCTGGGCCAGTCACTCTCTCTCAGCCCTAGGAAGAAGAATGGCAAACCACTTCCAAAAAGCCTTGCCAAAAAAACTGCAGGGACTAGTCCAGGCAATTGCCAGGGGTCAACACTGACTCAAAGGCCTACATACACACACACAAAAAAAGTAAAGGGCAAACAATTGGTAACCTGAATGAGTTGGGGTGGCATTTGGTGTCATCTGGGGTCACAAGTTTGCACTTAACACTGGAGTTCCTTGACGAAAAATGTTTCTCAGGCTAGGTTTAACCAGGTCAATTCTTAGGCTAGACTTCATCAGGCCAGTTGATGACTCTGGGCTGCATTCATATGACAAGCAAAGCTTGTTTTGTGTTCACTTTGATTAGGGTTGTGGGAACAGGGCTAGGGGAATTCAGCCCATTTGGTTTATTGCTTTTCAAAGTATTGTGTGGAAGATTCACTGTAAATTTGATTTTGCAAGATCAGTACCTTTCTGGGTGCTGGATTCTCAGAAATAATAAATAATGTGGGCTTCTGGTGGGAATGGTGGCTTGAACAGCATCTCTTTGTTATTTAGCTTCGAAAGTAGACCTGGCAGCACAGTGTTTTAGGGCTCAGGCAGGATTCCCTGGAGCCCAAAAGTGTTCCCTGGATAAAGGGGAACCCTAGGAATTACCTCCTGTGTCCTCTAGATGGCTGATCATAGCCAGAAGATCATAAACGGAATTTATAGATCGAGCGGTGAGTGATCAGCTGGGTGGTTGAGTGTCATCCTTTCCCAAGCCGCGCTGCAGCCATTTAAAGGGACTCTAAAACTGACCACCCCATTTCTTAATGCACCAATTTACTTGCCTTTTCTTTGCTTAAAATATACCTGCTTCTGCTGCCATTGAGGATTCTGTATTCACTGTGCCCAGCAATCTCAGCCTTACATCCAGCCTTGAAACTCCGCGATCTTCCACGCAGCTTCTTTCTGCCTTCGATTCTCAGTTCCACAGCATGCCTTTGGTGCAGTTCAACCGTGCTTCGGGTGCTCAGCCTTGCTCAGGAGTTTCACACCTATCTTGTGAACTCGTATCCCAGTCTAGTCTTGCTCCAAGTTTCCAGCCTCGCTCCAAGTTCCCAGTCCAGAGAATCCAGCCTGGTCCAGGGATTCCAGCCAAGCCTAGTCTTGCTCCAAGTTTCCAGTCCTGCTCCAAGTTTCCAGTTCAGAGGATCCAGCCCAGCCCAGGGCTTCCAGCCAAGTCTAGCCTTGCTCTGAGTTTCCGGCCTTGCTCCAAGCCTCCAGTCCAGAGAAGCCAGCCTAGTCCAGGGCTTCCAGCTGAGTCCAGCCTTGTTCCGAGTTCCAGTCTTGCTCCAAGTCTTCAACCTAGTCCAGAGTTTCTAGTTGAGTCCAGCCTCGTTTCCAGTTAGTAGTCTTGCTTCAGGACTCCAGTTATTGGCTTCAGTCTGGCGTGGGTCATCAGCCCCACCCAGTGTTCCAGCGCCAGAGCAACTCAAGTACTGTTTGGGACCTTTGTCCTTAGCTTCAGCAATGACTTGCGTTCCAGGCTCTTCCAACCTCCAATTACATTGGGGAGTCCTGTTCCACTGTCTTGTTGTGGCCCAGTTGGGCTAGATTGAAGTCAGCTCTTTGTACTTCAAGGACTTACTTATTGTATATAGTTACTTAATAAACAGTATTTTTGATATTATTCTTCATGGTTGCATAGTCTGAACAGGACACTACTTTTGAAACAGTGGAAGCTATAAAAAGAACCAAACTGGGGAAAGCACCAGGTCAAGATGGCTTGCCAGCATTGTATTAGAGGTGTTTCGAGGATCAGCTTCTTCAGCCTTTTCAAAGATTGATGAATTCTGTTTTGCAGGGCTCTGCAATGGCTGACTCTTGGAAAGAAGTCGATATTGTACTTTTACTAAAAGAAGGCCAAGATATTGCTCTAAGAATTATAGACCAATTTCATTGTTGAACAATGATTATAAAATATTTGCTTCAATATTGGCTGAAAGAATGAAGAAAATTTTACAGGACTTTATTGACCAAGATCAATGTGGGTTTCTACCCAAAAAGGCAATTAAGAGACAATGGAGAATAGTTTTGGACATTACAGAATATCTACAACAACACAATGAACAGCAAGCAGCTCTCATCTTCTTAGATGCAGAGAAGGCCTTTGACAATTTGAACTGGACTTTTATGTTCAAAGTTTTGGAAAATATGGATTTTGGAGATAATTTTATTCAAGGAATTAAATCAATTTATGTGCCTCAAAAAGCACGTATTATTGTAAATGGCAATATAACTGAGCCTTGTCATATACAGAAAGGAACAAGGCAGGGATGTCCTTTTTCACCTTAACTCTTTATCTTAGTTTTGGAAGTCCTGAATAGAGACATTTTTGACAAGATGATCAAATAAAGGGTTTGAAGATAAAGAAGGAGGTCTTCAAACTGAGGGCCTTTGCGGATGATTTAGTTTTAATATTACAAGACCCTTTGAATATTGTTGAACATTTGATGAAGAAATTAAAGGAACTTAGGTAATTAGCTGGACTTAAATAAACAAAATACAAAGATGTTGACCAAGAATATGACTGTATTCAAGAAATGTTGATGGGTAAGACAGTTTTAAAATTGAAAAAAGGTCAGTTATTTGGAAGTGACATTATCAAACACAAACTGTATGTTGTTTCAGAATAACTATATTAAATTGTGGAGTGATGTTAAGAAAGACTTGTTAAGGTGGGAAAAATTACAACTGTCAATGATGGGTCAGATATCTAAGATAAATGTTTTACCTAGAATGTTGTTTTTGTTCTAGACAATACTGGTTTTGACAACAGATTTACCATTTAAACAATGGCAGAAAGATATCTCTAAGTTCATTTGACCAGGGAAGAAACCAAGAATCAAATATAAATTGTTACAAGATGCCAAAGAATGAGGAGGTCTAGGTTTGCCTGATTTGAAATTGTATTTTGTTGCCTGCTGTTTGCTTTGGATGAAGGATCGGGTGACTTTGAAGGACAAGACATTATTGGAATTAGAAGGACATGATCTCTGATTTGGGTGGCATGCCTACTTGTGGCATGATAAAGTAAAAGTTAATAAAGATTTTAAAGATCATTTTTGTTAGGCATGCCATATTGAGGGTTTGGAATAAATATAAACCAATATTGTCTCCTAATGTACCTATGTGGTTGTCCCTTCAAGAAGCTTTTTTTAGAAGAGAGATGGCAGGCAAACCAAGCTGGTTGAGATATGAAGATTTGCTGAATTTTGAAGAAGGGATACCTAAACTTAAATCAAGGGAACAACTAGAAGTTCATATTTGTCACTGGTTTAATTTTGCACAATTGTCGGAATGGTTTAATTTGGATAATAAGGTATATAATTTTCAAAGCGAATATTTGTAGTTCAGGGTTGAACTTTGGAGTCCTTGGTGCTCTCTGAGCCTTGTTCTCTTGCTCTCTGCGCCCATCAGAAACATCGCAGAAACCACCAGCAGACTGTTACAACCGCATGGCATCACCGTAGCACATAAACCAACTAAAACTCTTCAAAACATATTAAGTAACCCAAAAGACCCAGTAGCCGAAGAAGAAAAAGAACAGGAGTTATCTACAACATACAGTGTAAGGACTGTAGCAGCCACTATGTAGGCCAGACAGGCAGAAGACTAGCAGAACACATCCACGAACACCAACTAGCAGTCAGAAGACACGATGAAAACTCCTTAATCTTACAACACATGGACAGATTCAACCATAGTTTCAACTGGGAAACTGAGCATCCTAAACCAAGCCAAATCCAAAAACACTAGAGAATTCCTGGAAGCCTGGCACTCAGACAAAGCAGCCATCAACAGACACATAGAGGTAAACAACATTTACATACCATTCAAAAGAGACAATAGAAAAACCGAAAGACCAGTACACTCCCTTGCCACCAAGCAACACCCAGATATGCAAAAATCAACACTAGGATTAACACCAGATGAACAATCAAACAGCACAATACACCCTAATCAAGGAACTATTAACTCAGTCAATCAACCAAGCAGCAAACAACAGCCCAATCAAGGAACTACCAAGGAGAGAACAACACCCCCACCAGCATAAGCTGGGCAAACCATGGTATATAAACAGAGCAAGGCCCTCTCCCTCTTCGCACTGAAGATGTTGCCTAGTCTGGCAATGAAATGTCTGCAAGAAAACAACAAGGCTCAGAGGCCACCAAGGACTCCACAGTATATAACTTTGTTAATGAAAAAACACAATTTGAAATGGAACTTTGTACAAACAATGAGCATCTTATTAAGAAAATGTATAAAATGTTGCAATTGAATTTAGAAGTTGAATATGTTAAAGATTGTATGATTAAATGGGCTAAGAATTTTGGGTATAATATTATGCTTGAACAAATGGAAGAATATGTGGAACAAAGGTATGAAATTTACTTTTTGTTGTTGTTTATTTGTTCAGTCGCTTCCGACTCTTCGTGACTTCATGGACCAGCCCACGCCAGAGCTTCCTGTTGGTCGTCAACACCCCCAGCTCCCCCAGGGACGAATCCGTCACCTCTAGAATATCATCCATCCATCTTGCCCTTGGTCGGCCCCTCTTCCTTTTGCCCTCCACTCTTCCTAGCATCAGCATCTTCTCCAGGGTGTCCTGTCTTCTCATTATGTGGCCAAAGTATTTCAGTTTTGCCTTGAATATCGTTCCCTCAAGTGAGCAGTCTGGCTTTATTTCCTGGAGGATGGACTGGTTTGATCTTCTTGCAGTCCAAGGCACTCTCAGAATTCTCCTCCAACACCACAGTTCCAAAGCATCTATCTTCCTTCTCTCAGCCTTCCTTATGGTCCAGCTCTCACAGCCATATGTTACTATGGGGAACACCATTGCTTTAACTATGCGGGCCTTTGTTGTCAGTGTGATGTCTCTGCTCTTAACTATTTTATCGAGATTGGTCATTGCTCTTCTCCCAAGGATTAAGCGTCTTCTGATTTCCTGACTGCAGTCAGCATCTGCAGTAATCTTCGCACCTAGAAATACAAAGTCTTTCACGGCTTCTACATTTTCTCCCTCTATTTGCCAGTTATCAGTCAAGCTGGTTGCCATAATCTTGTTTTTTTTGAGGTTTTGCACTTTCTTCTTTCACCTTCATCATAAGGCTCCTCAGTTCCTCTTCGCTTTCAGCCATCAAAGTGGTATCATCTGCATATCTGAGATTGTTAATGTTTCCTCCAGCGATTTTAACTCCAGCCTTGGATTCTTCCAGCCCAGCATGTCGCATGATGTGTTCTGCGTACAAGTTGAATAGGTAGGGTGAGAGTATACAGCCCTGCCATACTCCTTTCCCAATCTTAAACCAGTCCGTTGTTCCGTGGTCTGTTCTTACTGTTGCTGCTTGGTCATTATACAGATTCTTCAGGAGGCAGACAAGATGACTTGGTATCCCCATACCACTAAGAACTTGCCACAATTTGTTATGGTCCACACAGTGAAAGGCTTTAGAATAGTCAATAAAACAGAAATAGATGTTTTTCTGAAACTCCCTGGCCTTTTCCATTATCCATCGGATATTGGCAATTTGGTCCCTAGTTCCTCTGCCTTTTCTAAACCCAGCTTGTACATCTGGCAATTCTCGCTCCATGAATTGCTGAAGTCTACCTTGCAGGATCTTGAGCATTACCTTACTGGCATGTGAAATGAGAGCCACTGTTCGATAGTTTGAACATTCTTTAGTGTTTCCCTTTTTTGGTATGGGGATATAAGTTGATTTTTTCCAATCTGATGCCCATTCTTGTGTTTTCCAAATTTGCTGGCATATAGCATGCATTACCTTGACAGCATCATCTCGCAAGATTTTGAACAGTTCAGCTGGGATGCCATCGTCTCCTGCTGCCTTGTTATTAGCAATGCTTCTTAAGGCCCATTCAACCTCACTCTTCAGGATGTCTGGCTCTAGCTCACTGACCACACCATCAAAGCTATCCCCGATATTGTTATCCTTCCTATACAGGTCTTCTGTATATTCTTGCCACCTTTTCTTGATCTCTTCTTCTTCTGTTAGGTCCTTGCCATCTTTGTTTTTGATCATACCCATTTTTTCCTGGAATTTACCTCTGATGTATCTAATTTTCTGGAAGAGGTCTCTTGTCCTTCCTATTCTATTGTCTTCTTCCACTTCCATGCATTGCTTGTTTAAAAATAATTCCTTATCTCTTCTGGCTAACCTCTGGAATTTTGCATTTAATTGGGCATATCTCCCCCTATCACTGTTGCCTTTTGCTTTCCTTTTTTCTTGGGCTACTTCTAGTGTCTCAGCAGACAGCCATTTTGCCTTCTTGGTTTTCTCTTTCTTTGGGATGTATTTTGTTGCCGCCTCCTGAACAATGTTGCAGACTTCTGTCCATAGTTCTTCCGGGACCCTATTTACTAAGTCCAATCCCTTAAATCTATTCTTCACCTCCACTGCATATTCCTTAGGAATATTAGTGAGCTCATATCTAGCTGATCTGTGGGTCTTCCCTAATCTCTTTAGTCTGATCCTAAATTGTGCAAGAAGAAGTTCGTGATCAGAACTACAGTCAGCTCCAGGTCTTGTTTTTACTGACTGTATAGATGTCCGCCACCTTTGGCTGCAAAGGATGTAGTCAATCTGATTTCGGTGTTGTCCATCTGGTGAAGTCCATGTATAAAGCCGTCTCTTAGGTTGCTGGAAGAGGGTGTTTGTTATGCACATTGAGTTGTCTTGGCAAAATTCTATCAGCCTGTGTCCTGCTTCATTTTGTTCTCCCAGGCCATGCTTACCTGTAATTCCAGGTGTCATTTGACTGCCCACCTTAGCATTCCAGTCTCCCGTGATGAAAATAACATCTCTTTTAGGCGTGTCGTCCATAGGTGCTGCAGATCCTCATAGAACTGCTCTACTTCAGCTTCTTCAGCATCTGTGGTTGGGGTGTATATTTGGATCACTGTGATGTTAGATGGCTTGCCCTGAATTCGAATTGAGATCATTCTATCGTTTTTTGGATTGTATCCAAGCACTGCTTTAGCCACTTTATGATTAATTATGAAGGCTACTCCATTTCTTCTGTGGTCCTCTTGTCCACAGTGGTAGATCTGGTGGTCATTTGATGTGAAGTGGCCCATTCCAGTCCATTTCAGTTCACTGACGCCCAAAATGTCTATCTTTCATCTTGACATCTCACCAATAACCACATCCAATTTGCCCTGGCTCATAGATCTTACATTCCAGGTTCCAATGGTGTGTTGATCCTTAGAACATCGGATTCGCCGTTCACCACCAGCACCGTCGGCCGCTAGCCGTCCTTTCGGCTTTGAGCTAGCTGCGTCATCCCGTCTGGGGCTAGTTGAACTCATCCTCTGTTCCTCCCCAGTAGCATTTTGACCATCTTCCGACCTGGGGGTCTCATCTTCCAATGGTATACCGACATATCTCTGGTTGTACTGATCCATTTAGTTTTCACGGCAAGAATACTGGGGTGGGTTGCCATTACCTTCCCCCAGGGATTGCATTTAGTCTGACCTCTCTGTCATGACCTTCCCGTCTTGGGTGGCCCTTCACGGTTTAGCTCATGGCATCATTGAGGTGCTCAAGCTCCAGCACCACGACAAGGTAATGATCCTTTGCTGAAGATGAAATTTACTATGAATTATAATTTGAAAGAGAATTTTTATAAACTGATGTACTGTTGGTATTTAACTCTCGATAAGCTGTCCAAAATGTATAATGGGGTATCAAATTGGTCGCACTTATGGATGATCTCTGGCGGGAGCGCGATGGTGGCAGTGCATCCACCCTGGCTCTCCTTGATCTCTCAGCAGCTTTCGATACCATTGACCATGGTATCCTTTTGGGGCGGCTCAGGGAGTTGGGGGTGGGAGGCGTGGTCTTGCGCTGGTTCACCTCCTTCCTCCAGGGCCGGTCCCAGTTGGTGGTGATAGGGAGTGAGAGGTCTGACCCTCGGCCCCTCTTTTATGGGGTGTCGCAGGGTTCAGTACTCTCTCCGCTCCTTTTCAACATCTACATGAAACCGCTGGGTGAGATCATCCGTCACCACAGGGTGAGGTATCATCAATATGCTGATGATACTCAGTTGTACATCTCTGTCTTGTGTGAGGTAAGTGATGCTGTGACTGCCCTCTCGCGGTGTCTGGGGGCTGTGGGGGTCTGGATGGGGAACAACAGGCTTCAACTGAACCCTGGTAAGACAGAGTCGCTGTGGGCTAATGGTTCTTCCGTATCTGGGACATTATGATCTCTGGTTCTGGATGGGGTTGCACTGCCCCAGACAGACCCGGTGCATAATCTGGGGGTCCTCCTGGACTCACGGCTCCTGCTCAAAGAGCAGGTGGCAGCTGTGGCCAGGATACCCTTTGCGCAGCTATGTGCTGTGCACCAGTTACGCCCTTTCCTAGATCGGGAGGCCCTTTGAACTCCCTCGTTATCTCTCATATAGACTATGGCAATGCACTCTACATGGGGCTACCCTTGAAAAGTATCCAGAAGCTTCAGCTGGTCCAGAACGCAGCCGCGCGAGCTGTTTTTGGTGCCCCCAGAAGGGCACATGTAACACTGCTGCTGCGCGAGCTGCATTGGGTACCAGTTTGCTTCTGGGTCCAATTCAAGGTGTTGCTTATCACCTTTAAAGCCCTACACAGCATGGGGCCAGGTTACCTAAGGGACCGTCTCATCCCCATTACATCAACCCATCCCACCCGATTGTGCAGAGAGGGCATGCCGCGGACCCCGTCTCTAGGACAACTTCGTTCGGCGGGGTCCAGGAAGCGGGCCTTCTCTGCAGTGGCACCCACCTTATGGAACATGCTGCCCCAGAGGTGAGATTGGCCCCATCACTCCTGGCCTTTCAGAGGAGTCTGAAGACCTGGTTCTGCTGCCTCACTTGGGGCAGAGAGGGGAATAGATCTACAATTTATTATTGTAATTTTATATTGTGGATTTTATAATTGTTGTTTTAATTGATTACTGTAAACCGCCCAGAGTCCCCCGAAGGGAGGAGATGGGTGGGGACAAATTGGATGGATGGACAAATAAATAAATAAATAAATAAATAAATAAATAAATGTTTGTTTGTTTGTTTGTTTTTTCTCCCCTTGCTTTATATTTAAGAACCAATGACAATAATTCTGTCTAAAAGACTCCCTTGAGTCAAATATTACACAGCCTAGTAGTTTTCTTGGCACTGACTTGGGGAGGGGAGGTTCAACTTCCCTGTCTAGGCTACAAGCCCAGGATTTCCTAGTGGTTTCTCATTCCATCCTGCTTAGCTTTCTGAGATCAACCATTGTTAACTAAATGCTCCCATTCCCGTTCTCTTCAGACTGGCTAAATATACAAATGAATTACTCTAGTACATGCTGGTTTTGGGGGAATTTTGGGAGTTGAATTCCACACATCTTCAAGTTGCCAAGGCTGAGAAACACTGCTCTAGGAGGTTCTTCAGAATTAATTTGTGCTTGGTAGAATTGGACTTGACTTTGTAGACTGCACCTTCAGGTAAATCAACACAGAAATCTATCAATGACTTCGGCCATCCTGTATTTTTATAAATATATTACTAGTGGTAACCTTTCAAATACTGCTCAGCCAACAATAGGATGGGCAATATATTATTTCCAGCATCCTTCCACAACTGCTTCTTGCCGCAAATGCCTAAAATCAACCATTAATAGAAACACAGGGGGTTTACAATGGCCCTTAATTACATAAAGTATGAAACAAATTCAACTATCTTGCCTCATGGCCATAAATACTAGTTATGTGGGGATCAATTTTTTACAGCATTGAGCTCCAGAACGGAAAGAAGTGGTATGATACAATTTGTCTTTGTTTTGCCCAATTTTTTGCAGTTGCGGGGGTACCTGCAGGGTGAGGTAAAAAAGTCAAGATGGCAGCCACAAGATGACAGTATGTTCAAAGCTCTGCCTACGTGCTGCGCACAGAAAAGCAGGCTTCCCACAATACATTAAGAGAATTAAGCAAACCAGTTTAACACTACATCCTGCTTGGGTGTATAGTTGAACATGTGAACAGGGCAAAGCCCAGGGACTTACTCTTTCCTCTCTGATTTCCATGCATTCAACCAGAGGCCTGCAGGAGAGCTATTTATGTGTTCACAGCAATAAGAGTTCTGATTTAAGTACTACCTCATCAGTGTGACTCAAATGTCATTGATTTTTTGCTGGGAGAAAGCCTTCACTCTATGGCTGCAAGCACATTGGCTTACGTGTGATTCAGGATTCTGCATGATCAGTGTGCCAGCTGACATGGGTACTCATATGCTTCCAGCGGTGTTCACAGCATCTTCTTAAAGGTCTTGGATTGTGCAGAGAGTTGCACTCGGCTTCAGCAATTGTGACTGGAGCTCTTCTCCAGGTTTCCACAGCATTTGGCCCCCACCCTGTGGAACACATTACCCCCAGAGGTGAGGCAGGCCCCCACTCTCCCGGCCTTCCAAAAGGGAGTGAAAACCTGGCTTTGCCTCCTCGCTTGGGGTGGGAGGGGGGATAGCTAATCATGGGGGTGGTTGGTGCCATGATGTGGCTCTGAGGAACTTATATTTTATGTAAATTTTAAATATGGTTCTATATGTTATATTTCATATTTATATTTTTATGATGTATTTGTTTTTCTGTTTTTAATCTCTTGTTGTTTTAACTAAATTGTAAACCACCCAGAGTCGCTTGTGAGATGGGCGGCATAGAAATATGAGAAATCAATCAATCAATAAATAAATAAATAAATCCTGGTGCTTGAGGACAGTGGAGTGAGGCTACCAGTCAGTGCCTTGTTCTTTATCTAGTTTGAGGCTCCTCTAGATGTTTGGCCAGAAAAGAGCTAAAGAGTGAATAAAGTTTCAAACTCATGTGCTTAAGATCAAGGAAACCAATGAACTAGTTAGCTTATGAATCAGCAGTTAATTAAGCAACAAGCCATTAGCCATTGAGATGTTATGCTTTAATTCCATCTGAAGCTTAATATGTATTTGCAAGCATCACAGGGGTAGGGTGAGGATCAATTTAACAGAAGAGTTCAGTTGCTTATACAGTAAATCCAATCATGGACTCTTCTCACCCAAAAGGAAATTAATATTAGGACCATCCATCTTAACTTTTCTGCCTTCCTAATTGTAAACACAGATGGCAGTCTCTTGGTCACTGGGCTGCCTTATATTTAAAATCTCCATAGAAGTACATTGTTCCTTCATTCTTAAATCTCTTTCCTCTTCTTTTGCAAGTTGGGATACAGGTATCCATGGGGAGGGCAATCAAAGAAGTCATGATGGCAGTCATGACTATGCAAAGCCCTGTCCATTTTTAACTTCCATACAGGCAAGGTAGGGGTGGCCTTCAATGGCATGGTCACAGTCACCACCATGGTTTTTTTAAACCTCCCCTGTGGCTACATGGACTTTGAAGAAGCAGGATAGGAAGAGTATTGATGCCTTTGAACTTCGGTGTTGGAGAAGACTCCTGAGAATACTGTAGACAGCCAAAAAACAAACAGACAGACAGACAGACAGACAGACAGACAGACAATGGACCATCAAACAAATAAACCCAGAGTTCTCATTCGAGGCACAAATGACCAGACTCAAATTATCCTACTTTGGACACATTGTGTGAAGACCCAGCTCTCTGGAAGAGGGTCTAATGCTGGGAAAGGTGAAAGGAAAGAGAAAAGGATGACTAGCAGCAAGATGGATGGACTTAGTTACAATGGTGATGAGTGTACCATTGGGAAACCTGAAAGACCAGGTTAGGGACAGATCGTCATGGAGAAAATCTATTTATGTGGTCTCCAGGAGTCGAAAACAACTTGATGGCACATAATTAATCAATCCATCTGTGGGTACCCCTGCCTTGTATAGTTTGGTGTTACTTGGTAGACTGTCTCCTTCAGGCAAAATCCACCCATCCGATACAATCAGCCCCAGAGAAGCTGCCTGTGGCTCCTTGCTTCTGTGAGATGAAAGAGAAAAAGATTTCCAGAAGAATTTTTCAGCTATGGGCCTTATTCTGTAACAACCTCCCCTTGAAAGCAGGTCATCCCTCTCTTTAGTGGCTTTCCAGAAGTGGGTAACAGGTAGATTTAGAATTCAGTTTTTGAATCCTAAAATATTGCCAATAATAGCCATTCGTGCTCTTAAACCTTGTGTGTCTTCACTTTACGTTTTGCTTCTCTTCTTTGCATGTAATGTTACTTTTTTTTTTTTTGCCCTACTATGATATGCTTGGTTGGGCAGAAAGAGGTATATAATTGTCCCTTCTAGATGGCAGTTACCTCAGGTTAATTAAATATCAATTGAACATTATAGGCCATATTAAGATTTATTAATCACCCCAGAGATAAATCTCTTTGGAATTCAATTAACTGAAAAATCACATAGCAATATATGTGCGTTTTTATGTCAATGTCCCATAAAAAACCCAGTAAATTATTAGTGAAGCATTTTCTGGTAAATTGATAATGGAATTTAATGTGAAAACGGCAGGGAATTGATCTTTAACTACCTTGTGAGGGTATTAAAATATCAAAGATCTAACTTTGGCAGTTAAGTTGTAGCTGAAAGGCATCTTCATTATAAAGCAGATAATGTGTAGAATATTAGATTGGCTTGTTACATATACCCAAAGTTACATTTATATTTGTTCTAGTTTTCTGTTGTAATGCATTATGTTTGTACATGTACAAATTATCCATAAATCTAACAACAGGGAGTAGTAATTAACCTTAAATTCTTGCTTTCAAAATAAAGTTTTTACTCTTCATGATATCAGCTTGAACTGTATGATAATACCATATAACAAAGATTGATGTGGGACTTCACAAGAGGAGTAAATGATGTCAGATGCATCATGTCATCACACAAATGAGACTCATGATGCATATGATGTCATTGTGCCATACCTCAGGAAACAAACAAAATCAAGCATAGACTACCAGTAGTCCTCAGTTAACGATGATCATTGGAACCGGGAACTCCATTGCTAAGTGACGCTGTCATAAAGTGTGATATCATGCGACCACTGACTTACAACGGCAGTTCCGGCCTTTCCAGTTGTGGTAGTTAAGCGAATCCCGTGCAGTCGTTAAACATCTCATGTGATCACCCTTGTGACCTTCTGCCAGCTTCCCCATTGACTTTGCTTGTCAGAAGCCAGCAATGAAGGTCGCAAATGGCGATCACATGACTGCGGGGACGCTGCAACGACTGCAACTTTGAGGACCAGCTGTAAGTCTCCTCATTCAACACTGCTGGAACTTCAAACAATTGCTGAATGAATGATAATTAACCGACAACTACTACTATAATATTTGGTATAAAAACTGACTTTGGGGGATCAAGTTGAACCCTGACAAGGCTGAGTAGCTTTGGATTTTAGGACCACCCAGATCTGAGACTTTACCATCTTTGGTACTGAATGGGGTGGCACTTCCCCAAGCAGACCGGGCGTGCAACTTGGGGGTCCTTCTAGACTCACAACTCATAGCTAGGAGGGCCCTTGTGAAATTTCAAGTTGTGTGCCAGTTGTGCCTGTTCCTGGATTGGGAGGCTCTGCTCAGTTACTCATGACCTGGTCACCTCCCAAATGGACTACTGTAATGCACTCTACATGGGACTACCCTTGAAGAATATTCAGAAGCTCCAGCTGGAGCAAAATAAGGCAGTGCAGGCAGTCATGTGTGCCCTTATAAGGATACATATTACACCTCTGCTCCATGAGGTGCATTTGCAAAATGTACTAAAAGCTGGGGGATGTTTATCAAGTCTGCAGATGACAGAGAGTGGGAGGAGTAGTTAATTCTTTAGAGAATACAAAAAAGATTCAAAAAGTTCTAGACAGGCTTGAGCAGCCGGCTGAAATGAAAACATTGGAATCTAACAGCGAGAAATGTAAAGTTCTGTATATGAACAGGAAAATGAAAAGCACTAATGTAGGGTGCAGTAGTACCTGTGAAAAGGATCTGGATGTCCTTCTTGACTGTAAGTGAAACCTGAGCCAGCAGTGTGATGCTGATGCTAAAAAAGGCAAATATTATCTTGGGTGTATTAACAAGAGGATAGAGTCCAGATAATGGGAAGGAATTGTTCCACTGTATTCTGCCCTGGTCACATGCCATGTGGAATCTTGTGTCCAGTGTTGGGTGCTGCCATTTAAAAAGCAGAGTGACAATTACAGCAAGTTCAGAAGAGGGCTACCAAGATGGTGGAGGGTCTGGAAACCAAGCTCTGTGAAGAACGGTTAAAAGATTTGGGTATGTTTAGCCTACAGAAAAGATAACTAAGGGGAGATATGATCGTAATCTTTAAATATCTGAAGAGGGATGTCACTATTGCCCCAAAAGACAGGATCAGAACCAGAGGGTTAAAACTACAAGAAAGTAGGTTGAAACTGGACATCAAGAGGAACTTTCTAACTATACAAGCTGTCAGCCAGTGGAACAGACTGTCACATGAAGTGGTGAATTCTTCACTAAAGATCTTGAAAGAGGGCTGAATGATCATTTATTAGAGATGTTCTTGTGGATCCTCAACTAAGTGGAGGGTTGGACTAGGTGATCTTTAAGATACTTTCCAACTCTATGATTCAGTGATTCCCAACACACACACACACACACACAAAGATAAACCACCCTCTGATGCATGAGTCAATGACAGCTAACTGACCATTCACCCAAACCCAGACATTCCCAACTGGGGGTCTCTACATATGATTGAAGTACTTACCCCATTATCCCCAACCAGGATGGCCACTCTATGGAGTCACCCAAATGCTTTTAAAAGGAATAAATCCATAAATGTGAGAACCTTCCATGAACAAAGGTAGGTACCCAGTATATACATCAGATACAAAAGAAGGCTATCATCATGTTTGTAAACTCACCGTGCAATCTTTCCTTCTTCTTTTTTTTGTCCAATTTCACATTAGCCGCATTTGGAATCAACATTTCCCAAATGAACCGGCTTTGTATTTCTTACCTTTTGTTGTTGTCAGAGATATTAGCATTAAATACTTACTACTTGGCTTAACTAAGGGGTAGAGATTGGATTTAATTTGTATGGATGAAATCCAATTATAGAGTGAAGGCTCTGGGGAAACTTGTAATACCTGGTGAATCTTTTCGATGAGTCATTACACATGAAAGATCTTTTCTTGCTCTCGTTCTTTCATTCTTTTTTTTTCCCCAGGACCCAAAGCAGACATTTTTTACATGTTACCACATTAGGTTGGGACTTTGGAAGGAGAATAGCATAACCCCATGCAGCGTGGGAATTAAAAGGCTGCCAAGGGTAAAGATGGCATTCACCTGACAGAAATAAAATGTATTTTGGGACATACTCAAACAATCTGTTTTCAGGCAGCTAAAACAGAAAAGCAAAGCCTGAAGACAAATAAGAATTGATAAGCTGAATGGATCTATCCAGAAGTTCCTCAGCCTCAGAACAAAACCCTCACAGAACATTAGGTATGGCTTGTAATCAAAACCTGAGCACAGATGTTCTTCTCTTAGTTATGGCTGTCATTATTTTTGGATCAGTACATAAAACAAGCCTTCTGGCTGAATCTCTGAGACAAGATGAGGGAGGGGACATAGAGAGGAAGAGCAATCTGAGAATTTTAGAGAAGTAACTTTGGTAGTTCACTAAGCAGTGTGTCCAAGAAGAAGTCTTCTGCCATCACTTAGTCCAGGGATGCCTCAACTTTTGCCACCACCCACCTCCCTTTAGTGTAATCTTAATGTAAACACTCCCCCTAAAAACCCAAACACAAATGAACAATGAAAACAATAGAATGAAACTTTGGGAAAGGTGGGTGTATTGTAACGATGTACAACTAAAAGTTTCTTCACACCACCCCCAAGGAGGTTCACCTCACAGTTTGGGAAACCCTGCTGCCGTCTAGGAGATTTAGGCTGCAATCTTATACTCACATGACTGGAGGGAAGCCCTGTGGAGCTTAATGAGGCTTACTTGTAAGTAGACACACAGCAGATTGCCACTGTGGCAAAAATCTTAATAAATGAGTACCAGGTGAAGTAGTCAGTAAACAGATTGTCCCCTGCATAGCTAATTTTCTATGCCTCTGTGCCAGTTCCTGTTCTTCATTTTATTACATCTCTCTTATGTTATGGTCGATCACATAGTCAGCCAGGTGTTTAGACTGGATTTGGCATTTTTATCCACCTATCAAGTCCTTTCCAAGGACCTGGGATAGGCCAGTTTGATGGTGTTAAAGGTATCGTTGCAGGATGTAAGCTGTTCCAAGTAAGGTGCCTTTTGCAATTGACTGATGGTGATTTTGTCAGTGCCGATTGTGTTCAGGTGGTGCTCCAGGTTTTGGAATTGCACCCAAGGTGCCTATTACTATCGGTACTATCTTTGCTTTCTTTTGCCACAGTCGTTCTACTTCTATTTGCAGGTCTCTGCAATGCGCAGACTTTTTTGTTTGTTTTGTTTGTTCTTCATTTTATTACATCTCTCTTATATTATTATATATATTATTATTATATATTATTATAATATTACTTAGATAGCACGATTGCTTTATGTTATTACCAAGTTTTTTTTTAAAGGAAGGAGAAGAATAAAAGAACAATTAAAATCCATCTCTTTACAGATGTTGGAAAAACTATGGAAGGTGGTTCAAGAGACAATCTTACATGGCATGGGGCCAGGCTACCTGAGGGACTGTCTCATCCCCATCACATTGACCTGTCTCACCCGGTCATGCAGACAGTGCATGTTACAGACCCCGTCTGTAAGAGAATTCCATCTGGTGGGGTCCAGGAAGCGGCCCTTCTCTGCAGAGGCCCCCGCCCTCTGGAACATCCTTCCCACGGAGGTGAGACAAGCCCCCTCACTCCTGGACTTTCATAAAAAACTCAAGATCTGGTTTTGCCAGCAGGCCTGGAGTGGGAAGGGAAATAGTCACTCTTGGGGATGGCTGGCACCCTAGAATGGCCCTTGTATACTCACAGACTAAAGTAGAACGTTACTGCCATCTGGATTTTATATTTTTATCTTCTATTTATATCTATATTTAATGTATTATTTATAGTTTGTATTGAATTTTAAATCTTACTTTTATTGTAAACCACCCAGAGACCCTCCTTAGCAGGGAGATGGGCAGTGGTAAAATTTGACTGACAAACAAACAAACAAATAAATAAATGAGGGAGTTTTGCAAATGCAGCCCCTGATTGGATAGATTTCTATTGTGTGTTGAGTGGCTGGATGCCATCTTGTCTATCTGTAATTTGTACTATGTTTTTACCTTTTTTTACAACATTGTGACCCACCCAGAGTCAGTTTGGAGTTGGGCTGTGTAAGATAAAAAATAAAATAAAATAAAATATAAAATAAAATAAGATTAAATAAATAAATAATGATAAAACAAATAATAACATAAAATGAAATGAAATGAAAAAATAATAAAATAAAATAAAATAAATCAATAATCATGGAAGCCCAGTCCCAACAACAGGGAAGTCATTGGCAAAGTATATGACGTGTATGGGCTCATTCTGTGATCTTTGATGTAGCAATTCCTTTTTTTTTCTTTTCTTTTCTCTCTTCTCTTTTCTCTTTTCCTCCCTTCTTCATTTTTGAAGTACATTGGAACAGCCTGCCCTAACCCGGCAACCTTCAGATGTATCCCAAGCTGGGTTGGTCTAATGGGGATGAGAAGACCATTTTTGGAGAAAGCAGCTCTTGAACAGCTGTGGTCAACTACAATTCAAGTAGGCTTTCTCTGCCTTCATAGAGAAATATCAGCCTAATTTATTGGTGTGGTTTTGGAGGAGAAGTTATGTGTGTTTTCTTTTTTTTAGGGGAAGCATAGGTGAGTTAAACTTGGCATAACATACTTATTTTACCTTGTATTTCAAAACCAAAAGGAAATATTATGCTACCAAAATCTGGAATGATCCTAGGGAGCTCTGCCAGGCAGAAAAGTGGGGCTAAGTAGGCTAGAAGTGGGCCTCATAAATGGAACTGTGTGAGCCATAAATGGTCTCCAGGTTGCCCAGGCCTGTTCTAACTACTCCGGGTGAAAATATCAGTATTAGAATATCAACAAACAGAGCACTGAGGAAAGTAAGAGTTGTTTGGAGAACTCCCATGTCTAGGTTATAGGATAATTCTGCTAAGTAAAAGACTAATGATGGAGGCCCTGCAGAAACTACTAAGAGAAAGGTGAAAAAACTCTATGTTCTTTTGGGATCACATCAGTTCTTCATGAGTTCATTGTTGACTATTTAAAACATAATATTAGTACAGAATGGAGCTAATGTGATTTGCTTTCTAAAACAATTCTTGGCCACTGATGGCTAATGAGACCAGAGTGGTGTTGTCAAAAGGCATCTAAGCAAAGGTGATCTCTGAGGGATCCAGGGTGACAGTTTTGTATAATCATCAAGTCAGTGAGATGTTTGTGTTGTTTCCATGGCCATCACCCTGATCAGATATGAGGACTTCCTGGCTCACACCTCCATGTTTTAAAAGGACACTAAAATCCATTAAATAAAAATGGAAGGAAGGGATGCAGCAGTGGTGCAGTTATGTAATGTAAGAGAGCCAGTTTGGTCTAGTGGTTAAGGTGCTGGGCTAGAAACCAGGAGACTGTGAGTTCTAGTCCCACCTTGGCATGAAAGCCAGCTGGGTGATCTTGGGCCAGTCACTCTCTCAGCCCAACTCACCTCACAGGGTTGCTGTTGTGGGGAAAATAGGAGGAAGGAGTATTAGGTATGTTTGCCACCTTAAGTTATTTATAAAAATAATAAAGGCAGGATAAAACTTAAATAAATTCTGGATGTAATGGCTTTATGGGCCTCTCCTTTTGAGACATGCATGTGTATTCGTTGATTTACTTCAAACTGCAGTAAGCTATCCTGCTGTTATTGGGGGACCTCTTCCTGAATGGAACTCTAGACTTTGACCCCAAAGTCTGCCCCGATAACCCTACTGCATTGCTAATCAGCCATGAGATTATAATACTGAACTGGGGAACATTGAAAACCACTTTGAAACATGCTTTGCCCTTGGGCAAAATGTATTGGTATCTCCTTCCAAACGGATTGCATATCATCATCCAAAGTATTGGATTTCATAGATTTTAGTCAACCAGTTTCAATATCCAAACACCATTTTTATTTCAGGACTAAGTTTATTTATTTATTTATCAAATGTTTATCACCGCCCATCTCCCCCTACAAGGAGGGACTCTGGGCGGTTTACAAGTAGTTCTTAGATGCGGGGATTTCCCAAGTCTCACAAGCCCTGCTCCATTCTCCACTCATATAAAATAAATGGGGAATATAATGCTAATTGTATGTAGTTGGTTTGATTTAAATTCAATTTCACTTTTTGGGGGGTGGGTCCACTCTTTGTCCTAAGTTTGGAGTGCAGTGAGCAGCACATCATGCAGAAGCCAAAAACACCAGTTGCACACCAATTAAATTCCTCAAAGATTCATTTCTGTGGAGTGGGTCCAACAATATACTTGCTTAAAGTTGGTTGAGGAATTGCTGCTAAAGACACAACAGAAAAATGTATGAGAGAGAAGCCCTACTTCTGGCCTTATTCTGAGCCATTTGAATCCTCTGTTTCTTGCCAGCTTCTTCTTTTATTCTTTCAGGAAGAAGTCAAATATTTGAAGTAAGATCACTCCCAAAAGGCAGAAGTAATGTCCCCACACATTTCTCCAATTTTATTTTGGGACCCCAAATGTGGCCAGAAAGCAAGACAGGTCAGGACATCAGTTTTAACAACAGGAGATTGTTTTCACATACAGAATGTTTTATTTGTCAGTGCATTAAATAAGTATGTCTTTGGTATCTGTGGGCTCTTTAATATTGTCCCCACTGTTCTGTAGAGGGGAAAAAAACCCAAACACCCAAAAAGCAGAGTACAAAACATTCCATATACAGTAATGAAACCTATGGTAAACAGGAGATGCAATTCAATAAAAATTCATGAACCAGAACAGTAACAATACAAAAGCTGCAGGGAAGGGTAGATGTTCCCATGTATTCTATCTGGAAATCTCTGGGCCAAATAAGGGTTCCAAATCACCTCTCCATTCCCCTATGTAGTTACCACATCCAGGGCTTAAAACAAAATTCGCAGCAGGTAACACTAGTGAAACAAGGTTTTGAAACTGCCCACAGGAAGAAGAAGCGGCAGGATGCTGAAACCAGCCTTCCACTGATCTTCAAAGTAGCTTGCCTGAAATCTAGTTGCTGGTCAGGACCCACCACTTTACAACCTGATAAATCAATGAAGTTCACAAGATCTGACAAAAACTTTATTCATATCACCACCATCCATTAGGAAGACAGCAGATAAATGAGTAAAGGGCTCAAAAAAAGCTGAGACATTTTCAAACGTTCATAACACATGGATATAAATTAAATAGATATATTTAATATTTCACATACACATTTATATTATACTGTCTTAACTAACATACGGAATTCAAATGTCTGCTTAAAGTGTGCTTTGTGGATTTCAACAGCACCTTTTGCATTCTTTGATTCACAGCCATCGCAAGCTGTGGATCAGTTGATCATCCTGTACAGAGGAAATGGGGTGAGGTTGAGGGATGCTTCCAAGGGTTCATCCTCAGGTCCCACTAACCATGGAACAAAGATGCCTTGCTGAACGACATAACCCCATAATGTTACCTTGGTTTCATCCTCAGCAACTTAAATTCATTTTTAATTGTTCCAGTCCTAAGTAATGTTTTTCCTCTTCTCCCAAAGCAAGCCTTGCCATACATGCAATCTGCAATGCCTCATTCACAAGGTTGGGGATGATACCATCAAAGGCTTGGATCTGACCAGCTTCTTTTGACTACTATAGATTCCTACAGACACACCCTCTCCTCTCTGGTCACTGAGTATTGCCTTCTGTGGCCATTTTGGCTTGGCTTCTAGGCACACTTGGCTTCTGCAAAGGGATGTGACCACTTAGTGCCTGACTGGAGCTTTCTGACACCCTTGCCAGGTGTTATGTGGGCTCTTACGAACACATGTGTACCATTTTTCTGAAAGAATAGACCTGTCTGTAAAAGAGGGAATGATGTGTGTGCATATGCAGGTTTCCTGATCATTTTGCAATTTTCCCCCCAGGGTATCTTTCTATTGCTGAAACGATCCTTCCTGAAATTCAAAGGGGCTTACACTTTGAAGTGTTTATTTGGATCCCAGGCTTGACAGCACAATCTGGGATGGGGAGGAAGAGCATGTTTTGTGAAGATATTCAGCTGTTCTAAAATACAGTAATATAATTCTGGAGTAGCCATTCCAGAATTATGCTATTCTAGCATTATTTTTGGAATTGTGCTCTTCCAGGATTATGTTAAAACCATGTCCAGCTGAGAGTTGGGCTCCTTTTGAACACTCCTGTCTACTTGCAAAAAAGAAAACATCTTCTGACAGATGGCCAAGCCCACCATTCTAGTCATCGGTCAAAAGCCACCTTCTCTCCAGCCCCAGCCCATGCTAAAGAGAAGGATTGGTGGGTATTTATTCCTTTGGCTGGCGACATTTGGTGGGAGAGCAAACAAAGCCCACTGATCACTTTCTTTAACTTGTCCTCCATTAAATTGGTAAGGACAGCATCACACCCTTATCAAAGCAAAATACAGATCTGCAATGAGGGCAGTGCCAAGTATGCCAGCATACTTTTCTGCCTCTTGAAAGGCTGGATGAAAGCACTTTAATATTGTTCTGAGAAGCCCCTAGGAGTAGCCCCTGGATTTGTTCCCAATCACAGCTCTGAAAGTGCCAGCTACTGCTTCCGTCTTACATAGGGACAGTGGCAAATGAAGGGAGAAGGGAGACATGATTTGCAATGCAGCAGAGAGGCAGACAGACTGGTGGGTAACTATTCCCTTGCCTGATGGGTTTTTCCTTTCCACCCACCCACTCACTTCCCGTCATATGGTAGACTCAAACATATGAAACTCAGTAGGGAAGAAAAATCTTGGTGACAATGGTGGGGGATGGAGATAAGGGAGATAACCCTTGAAGAAGGGTTAAGTGCTTGACGTCTGCCTGCCAGGTTTCTGCAAATTACACCTCGCCATTATCCTCCAGGAAGCCATAGCACATCTCTTTTACATATCCATAATCTCATTTTGCAGTGGAAAAGCAAGGAATGGCATGGCTGAGCAGTGTATATCCTATCAAAATGCTTTCACTTTTGTAACACAGAAGAAGACCACTGGCTATCAGAAACTACAGATGTACAAATTATATATGACTTAAAAGACCACCTGCAATCAAATTATACAACTAAATAATTTCTAGCTCTTTAACTTCTGCTTTATAGCTAATTAACGGAGGAATAAATGATTCAGCAGAATTCTTCAGATTACGTTTTCCAAAACGTCAAGATAGGGGCCCTTGTGAGAGAGTGAAAGAAGTGTAGCTTTTAATAGCTTTCAAAGTATGAAACCAGATTCAGTAAAGAGGATACAGGAATGGCACTTTGAAACAGCCTTCAGCTATATTTATAAAGATTATTTTCTTTCTCATTTTCCATGATAATATACCTTAAACAAAGTAGCATTAAAAAAGATCAAGTATGCTTTCATTTTCATCCTTGTTAATTAAAACAGGCCCTTCCATTGCTCAAAGACAATCTTATAACAAGTTGTAGATTGGTAATCAAACACTTTTTTAAAGCAAATAAACTGCACTGAGTTGTGTTGCAAGAATTTCAATTTTGGTAAGTGAACTGAGGAATGTCCTCTATACAATTAGTAAACCATTTGTATGGCTGCAAGAGATTATATGAATTCTACTTATGTTCTGGAAAGCTTTAAAACAACCTCAGCTGTCCTTCCTAGTAGAAACAAGCAAAGCTTTGAGTAATTATGCACAATTAGAGTTGCATCTTCTTGAGATTTCACAAAAATTTTGTTATGGATGAAAAATTTAGGCTAGGAATGTATGGTTAATATCTGAGAATACAGGGAAGACTCTACATATTGCAATTTCAGAAGGACAGTGGTGATGTTAGTCTTTTGTAACAAAAATTCCAAAATGTCTAGTGGCAACTTAGCAAATGTATTATTATATAATCTTTTGTTCATCACGATCTCATCACATCTAATGAAGTAGAATGAGATATTCAGAACCATATGGGATAATAAATTTGTTAATATTTAAGATGCCGTAAGACTTTTCATTGTTTTTTCCTGACATGCTAGGATTGCCACACTATTCTGTGTCTCTGCTTTTGACATCTCTTGTGGTGAACTGAAATCCAACTGGTGAGGCATCCTCCACACTGGAGCTGGAAAAAGCTTTGCCTGAGGAATTTCATTCATTTGTTCAGTTATGAAGGTTATAGGAGCATTATCAGAGTATATATATATATATGTCAATAACTGGCAATCATATTGCTACGAGTCCAAATGAACTTTAGTAAAAAGTGAAATAATAAGAGGGGGAATCTAGAAATCATCTTACAGGTATGAATTTAGCCACAGTAGAACCACAGATGGTAAACTCCCGCAAAATTAGAAAGTTATTGGCTTTATAGATCTTAATTTTGGATTATCAATCACAATAAAGTTACTCACTATTCATAAATCTAGTTGGATTCAGGGGAGGATAAAGGAAAAGTATGTACATTCCCTAGAGCTTAGTGGGCCACATCCATGTAATATTCGTGGCAACAGTATTTGAGGGGGTGACACTGCCTTCTTCTCAGTTGCTTGTTTGACTTCTCAAGCTAGTCTACAGCCCTCAGATTTTTCTGGTGATCTCCCATCTAAATGCTAACCAGCCCCAATCCTGTTTGTAGCTTCTTAAGATCAGTCAGGTTTGGCTAGGTGCTACAAATTGGGATAATAGGAAGATTTATATAGAATAATGGTTTTCAGACTGAGTTCAGCTGAGTAACTGAGGTTTCTTGAATGCTTGATGTGGATTATTCAATGAGAAGGTCAGTAAGAGTCTTGAAGTGATCATTAACCACAGCTTACTTCTATTAATTGTCCCCCCACTCCCTTGCAATATGAACTTGGGGTGTTTTCTGCAGTACATTCTCCATTCATGCAAAGCAATGATAGGCCCAACAAGCACATTCAGCATTCTTCATGGATTGGGGGTATGCTCTAGAATGTTATTCCCAGAATACTCTAGAATGCAGCAGTGGTTCCATGGCAGACTAGTTACGTCACTGGTTTTATAGACACCTCTACAATGTTGGTGTCTTCATCATATGAGACTTCTTAGGATCTGGATTTTATTGTAATCACCTGAGATGGACGCCAAAACAAGAACAGAAATAGCATGTGTGAAAAATGTGAAAGATATTTTTAAAAGATCATGGAAAGTTCAAGGAATGTATTCCAACTGGACATGCGCTACATCCTCCTGACCTGCAGGACTTCCCGACAGGAGTAAACAGGGGTAAGTCTCTTCAAGCCTTCATTGTTGGACCTACCAATGAAAAAGAATCCATTATCATATTCTTTAGCTGGGAAAACATATGAATAACAATAGCTTATTGTAGCTGCTGAATGGCCTTTTTCCAAACCATCCAGCTCAAAATCAGTGCTCCAAACTCAGCTGTTTGAGCTCTGCTGTATGGTAGCCTTTCCTAACCTGGTGCCTCCTATCTAGGTGGAACTACAATTCCCATACACTATCGTTCTTGGGTGGGGAGCCTGCAGGAAGATGCCAGGGTGGAAAAGGCTTCTATGTGTGATGGACAAATGGGAAAAAAATAGTGCTGTTTGTCAATCACTTTTAATATTATTTTTTTAAAAGTGAGGCATATTAATTCATACTTGAATTACTCCCTCCTCTTCTTGTTTCTCCTTCTGAGTCATCTCATTTTTTCATTTGAAAGACCAAATGCAAAAACTGTCTGGTTTTTACTATGTAGGCTGCTCTGGAGCTTTTCAGGCTGAGGGGTGAGGCATAATTATTCAGATATAATAAATAAAAGTAGCATCTACCCACTGAGGATAAATCTACTTTAGAGATTTAAACAAACTGAATTTCACAGTCAAACCCATTCTCCAAGTAAGTCCTTTTCTTGTGCTCACAGAGAGTGGAAAATGAACATTGTAGGAAAAGAGCCAAGTTAGTCTATGGTGGCAAAAAAAATCACAAGTTCACGAAAGCTTCTACCTTTTAATAAAATGAGTTTGTTAGAAAAGGTGCCACCAAACTGCTTCTGATTTTCCACCAGTAGAACGTGGGTGAACCAGACTTTTCTCTAATTCCAACAAATGATTATTACTCTTTGAAAAACACAGTTAACAGCCAAGGTGCTACCAAAGCAGTTGCTGGACTGCAAGACCAATAAAAGAGACCATCTTTCAGCCACACTTCCCCATGCATTTGCACTAGCTTGCACAACTGAAAGGGAAAGGAGAACAGGGACCTTACTAAAGTTTTATTGCCTTCGGTCACTTTTCGCCCTGGGTTTGCTGTCATCCAGAAGTGAAGAAAGGATCTGGTTCGAATGGTGTCTCTTGTTTTTCGTGTTTGCTCGGAGGGGGGCGCCCAGGATCACATCTTGTCCTGAGCCTGGTTCAACGGAAGACAAAGAATCTGAAAACAAAGGAAACCGGGACGGGCGTGTTGTTTAAAAGACAGGGAGGGGGTGGAGGGGAATACCCTGGCCAGGGAGGACCCTCATCCCCTGGAAAGAGAGATGTCTGAAAGTTTTGGCCGCCTGAGAGGCAGACAAATCAAGGGCAGTAAATTATAAATAATCAACTGCTATCAAAGTAATCAAGAGCCGGTTTGATGTAGAGGTCAAAGTGCTGCACTAGAAACTGGGAGACTGTGAGTTCTAGTCAGTGATTTTGGGCCAGTCACTCTCTCTCAGCCCAACCCCCCTCACAAGGATGTTGGTGTTGTGGGGAAAATAGGAGGAGGGAGCATTATGTATGCCACCTTGTGTTGCACAAAACAAAGGCAGGATAGAAACCTAAAAAATCATAAATGAATGGTGTTCCTGGCATTTGGCTGCTCCTGGTGTATTGCCACACTCAGCCAAAAAGTAAGGGGGCCACCTTTCCAAAAATGAGAAAACATCACCGAAAAAGGGAACATGGCATGGTTTTGCTTCAAGTTTGTACCTGCTTATTTCAATATCCAGGTACAAGTGTAGAAATCCATTTTAAAATTCAGACAGAAATGCAACACATTCTCTCATAAAAGGAGAAACTGGGTAGCTGAGCTGCATGCCTGTATGGTCAAATGTCCAGGGCGTGTAGCTCTGAATAGACGACAATCAACTCTCCCTTCTCGGGGTCTTTAAACTGGGTTTGCAGTGAACTGGCCTTCACACTGCCCCTCCAAGGAGGACTGTCAAGTAAGGCAAATGGGTCCCTGGAAGTAAAGCCAGGTTTGCTGGAACTCACCATGGATCCCTATCATATGTTCTAAAATTAGCACTCTCTCAGCTAAAATCTTCAAGGCCTCTCGCAGCTGCTGGACCCCTTCACCCTACAGAGGAGAGAAAAGGTGAAGGGGAGACAAGAAATTTGTGCCTGCTATCGAACTCATACTTTCCTTTTCCCTTCTTTTAAGTGAACTGTGACTTATTCAAGCCTCTTATAGACTGGCTGCATTGATTCAAAATGGCTGACGCTCCCATACTTACTCTATGGCTGGATTCACCTATACCTACACATGTATGTGCGCACCCAGAGACATATGCTGCTTGAAAAAACAGCATAGAAAGAAGGATGGACAATGATCTTGACATTTTATCTTCCTGTTACAAGGAAGTGTTTTGCCACTGTTGACGCTTTCTCTCAGCTTCCACCATAGGTTGATTACAAGCTACCTCTTTAAATTTCACACAACCCTCTGGAATATCCATTTATGGCTGCTGTGTGGGACTGGAGAAATTTAAATGAGGGCTCATAACCAACCAGAGTTGCTGCTTGTTTGTTTGTGGCTAAGGCAAGGATAGAAAAAAGCTTACTTGATAGGCTGCTCCTACCCATCAAAGAATTGAATTCACCTTTGACTGTCAGAACTTCAGGTGAAGGCTGACTCTCCCCAGCCAACCTTAATATTCCTATCCTATTTCTCACTTGATATTTATATTTCATAACATTGGGCATTTCATATCATTTTGTTAGGATCTGAGCAGTTGAGAGCAAATAGGATTCAGAACCTGACATGCAATGACCAGAAGCTCTGATAACAATACAGAGATACCATACAACCATGTTTTACATTCAAGGACCAGACCCTGATCTCATGTAGTGATGCTTGGAGATTTCTATTGCACTCCACACCTTCCAAGCTCCTGCAAATTCCCATTCTGTTTGCCAAGCTTTTGAACATCTACCAGAAACAAGCCATAGGGGTCAACGGGAGGCTCAAACTGAATTGCAATTAATATGCACAGGGCACCCATTCTCCCTCCTTTTTCCATCTGTTTCTCCCACAAAGACTAGAACTTGTGAATTAGTGTCTGGAGGTGGCTTGAAAATAGATGCAAGCAGCCAAGCCAAAACCTAATTCAGAGAAGATGGTGTACAACAGGTCATCACTTGCTCAGGATGGAGATTTACTGTATATTTGGTTCTAGAGAAGTTTGCCCTCCCCTTGAATGACCAAAAATACAATCAGGGAATTTACTTGAGCTCTGAATTAACTGGGAAGCTTAGGTTTTCAATGATTGTGAAGAAGAGTTTTTATGAAGTGAACCTGCAGTCCAGTCTGGGGTGGTCTGACTTTGCCACCTCATATACCACAAGTGGTGTCAGATTTAGTCTGTTACAAAAAGAAATCACACACATATGTTCTGCTCTATCACTCATCAAGGAAAGCCCTCCAGGACACGAAATATTAAAGAATTTCTCTATCTTCCAAGGAGTTTTGCTAAAAATGCTGGCGCTTTTTTAAACTCTGAGAATAGGCTCCCGAACCTGAGGTGGCCTTACAAATTCATTGCTGGATAAATATTACAAATAGCAGAACAAGGAGAGATTGTTGACATGCTACAGAAAAGCTGATTGCATCCTTACATCGGCACCTCTGTCTCCTTCTTCACCTTTCTTACCAGGTTCACCCTAAAAAAAAGCAGACAGAATTTGATGTCAAACTGAGAATGGTGTCTTTTCAGCAGTAATCATACTAAAAGAGGGATAGAACCGAAGGAACACTGTCATGGAAGATCATAGTCTGCTTCTGCATTCCTCAATCTTGATCCTCCTGAAGTGCTGGACTTCAACTCTCAATTCTCATCAGATGTTACCCCACCATTGGCTGGAGAAAGCTACTCTATCTTCTCCAAGGAAACCCATTAACTGGCCGAGCCAATTCTCTCGGTTGTTGAATGAGATACAGGTTACAAACTTAACAGAGAGATTCATGAAACCAAGCAAACCATACTAGGGCTTGCCAATAATGTTTAGGAGGCTCCCTCTGGGGTCAGCAGTGGTTGCGGTCAGCTGCTTTAGCACAGGTACACCTGCTTATTGAAACACCACTCCCAGGGATATGGGATAATGGGATATGAATTCCATTAACAATACACATCAGCTTTGATCTCTCCTTGAAATACAGCAGCCATTAGTGGTGTACTTTAAAATTATCTCCTGGCCCACCCAAGAAGCAGCTCTCCACAAACAAAAGCCTTGTTGGATTAAAAACAGAGGGCTGGCTTGAGTAACAGGACGTTCCAGAAGAAACTTGGCTCTGATGACTGTCCTTGAGAAACACTGAATGCAAAGGATGGAAAGACTTTGCCACTGACAGAAGAAAGAGGCAGAAAGATAACATCCTGGGAGAAGTGATAAAAAATAAGAATGGAAGAATCAGCTTTTGGATGGTTTTTCTATGTTGTATAGTTCAGGTTTCCCTAATCTAAGGTCCGCTGGATGTATTCAAACTACAAATCCCAGAATTCCAGCCACTAGAGACCTGGCTGAAGTGATAGGAAAAAAAATGTTAACTATCCTAGCTATAAATAGATTTCCTTGTATTTCTTTTTTGTTCCTTCGAGTCAGTGTTGACTACTGGCAACTGCCTAGACAAGTCCCTGCAGTTTTCTTGGCAAGATTTCAGAAGTGGTTTGCCATTGCCTCCTTCCTAGGGCTGAGAGAGAGGGACTGGCTTTGTTCCTAAGGCAGGACTAGAACTCACAGTCTCTGGGCTTGTAGCCTGGTACCTTAACCACTACACCAAACTGACTCTCATAAAGAGAAGTTAATAGTTATAAAGATCTGATAAAGTCCCTCTGGTTGGAGGAGATGGGCAGTGACAAATTTGATAGATAGATAGATAGATAGATAGATAGATAGATGATAGATAGATAGATAGATAGATAGATAGATAGATAGATAGATAAATGGCACAGACTAGTGCCCTCTGCTCCCCTAATGTGACTCTCTTCCCTTACCCCAAAGATACTTAATCGGGGCAGAAGATTGTGAAAGGTGAAAGGTCCCCTGTGCAAGCACCGAGTCATGTCTGACCCTCTGGGGGGATGCTGCTTTCACAACGTTTTCTTGGCAGACTAGAGTGGGGTGGTTTGCCATTGCCTTCCCCAGTCGTCACCTTCCCCAGCAAGCTGGTACTCATTTTACCGACCTCGGAAGGATGGAAGGCTGAGTAGACTTGAGCCGGCTACCCGATAATTTGGCTTCCGCTGGGATTGAACTCAGGTTGTGGGGAGAGTTTTGGTTGCAATACTGCCGCCTACCACTCTGCACCACACGAGGCTTATCCGCAGAAGATTAGCAGTGGGTAAATAATGGCAGCAGCAGGGAAAGGCGGTGGGGCTTAGTGGTGGAGCTTAGCACAACGCTAAGAAAAGAGGCAACAGTTCAAAGGCCAGGGGCAGCTTGCTATTTTCAATTCCAGAATGCCTCTGGGCCTGACTAGTTAGGTGGGGGGAAATGCATGGCTTATGCCGCTGTTGCTTAAAAAAAAATAAATTCTGGTATTTGGGACCCAGGCACTTATCCATAGCATTGGGTTCTGACAGAATTTGTAGGAACTCTTCCTTTTGGGGGGGGGCACTGATGTCATAGTGGTTGGTGACTTGGGAAGTGGGACTGAAGTCATTTTAGTGGATGTGAGGCAGTTGTGGGGAGAGGTCAGATGGTGGGAGAAGAAGAAAGGACATGCAGATGGTGATTGGGATTACAGGTTATCCAACAAAGCTATATTTGAGTGGAAGTTGGAGAAGACAGCTGAAAGCTGGGTGATGGAGGCAGTGGGATAAGTGTGGAGAAGAGCTGGACAAAGGACCAGATTTGGCCAACCGTGCTGGCCAGGGATGGCTGGCAGGTTCATGGCAGCCAGGAGGATTGTGGCTCAGGAATGGGCAGCGCAAGAGGCTGTGGGGAGTTGCTGATCAGTGAGAGTGGCCCATTTCCTCTTCCCCTGGAGAGGAAGGCCAGATAAGAGACCCAGCTGGCACAGTAAGATTGGACATTGTGACAGAACTGGAAGTGGAAAGCAAAACACAGGGGCTGAAAGCAGATCATACAGGAGACTGAGATGAAGACTGAGATGGACTCATTTGGAGTGAGGAAGTCGGCAGGAAAGGAAGAGGAAAGAACAGAGGGGACAAAGTGGAAGAAAAGTGGATAAGAGGTGTGGCAAACAGAATGGTATTAGTGGAAGAAGAGAGATGTGAAAGAAAGTAAGACAGATGGTTAGAAAATGAAGCCTAGTAGTGAGAGGAGAGGAACAGTGTGAGACAATGAAGACTATCAGGTGATCCAGAAAGAGAATGGCGGGAGAGCAGAGGACCCTGATAAGAGGTCAGTGGACAGTGAGAGGGTGATGGGGATTTAGATTAGTGCTCCAGAGAGGAGCTACCATTTTGGAGGCCAGGATTAGAGCATTGGCCTGAGGCTGCAACCAGTCAATGAATACAAGCCACACAGTCTGAACTGGAGACCTTGGGCAACTGCTATAGATCCTTCAGGTGGGTCTTGGTAATGATGGGGACTGGATGGAGCCAAAGCGGAACAGGTGCTACATAATCTGTGCATCTCAATTAACTTGGAAATCTCAAAAATAAGATGCTGGCCTAGATGGGCCAGAAAGGGGTTGGCTCACCTAAACTGGGAGAGCCTGGGGTGGCCTGGGACTCCTGATACCCTAGTTAGAATGGGTAGTGGGGGAATGGAGTCACAGGAAATTTTAAAAAACAGGTGGAATGAGAGTGAAGAGAGGAGTTGGTAGGAGCAGAAGTGGACTGACACTGAGGGATTGGCAGAGTGGCTATGCCAGATACACATCAGATGGATACAGAGTGGGAATGGAAGGATGAGTGAGTGGAATAGGAATGAATGTGAGCTTGGGTTCAGGCTGGTTGGTACTCCTGCAGCTGGGAGGGGAAACAAGGAAGAACTAAGAGGAGGCAGTATGGAGGGAGAACGTTTGAAGTAGTGATGGGTTGGGGAGAAGAACTGGGCAGACTATTAAAGGAGAAGGGTGATGGGCAGTTTGATACCCATCTCTCTCCCAGCTCAGCATTCTCAACCCAGTGCTGAAGTGACCAAATTGCGGGTTGCCTCAGCTTCAAGCTGTTGCCAGCTCTATGTAGAATAATAACATGCATGTTTATGACTTGGCATGTATTACCAAGACTTGGCTGGGAAAAGAGAGAATGTGGCCCTCTGAAACCTATCCCACTGAGTGTCAGGTCCCATATCAAGTTTGGGAAGTGGTGTAGCAAAGTGGGACAATTTGGTTGTGACCAAGGGTCATGCTATGGAGGTGACTAGCCTATTTCTGATGTTGGTGCAGTGGGACAAGTGAGGGATTCTGCTTAGATACTTCCCACCTTGCTGCATGGCATGGTCCCTACCTGATCCCCTGGAGCTTATTGGAAGGTTAGTGATGGTGTAGCCTCAGCTAGTGGTGCTGTGGAACTTCAACCTCTATGCCTTGGGTGAAGATTAACCCACAAACATACACAGACACACATAAATAAATCACTTACAGGAAAACCCTTAATGCCTCTTTCACCAGTCTGCCCTGCTGGCCCCTGTCAGAAGTAAAATTGGTTAATGGGAAAATTCAGCTGCTAGGTTAGTAGCTAGAACAAGTTACAGAGAAAGCATTTTGCCAGCTAATTTGTTAGCCAGGCTACTTCAGAGCTTAATTCAAAATACCAGTGATTAATTAATTTTAGAAGGTCGGCGGTTCGAAACCGCGCGGCGGGGTGAGCTCCCGTTGCTCGTCCCAGCTTCTGCACACCAAGCAGTTCGAAAACATGCAAATGTGAGTAGATTAATTGGTACCGCTTTGGCGGGAAGGTAACGGCGTTCCGTGAGTCATGCTGGCCACATGACCCGGAAGTGTCCTATGGACAACGCCGGCTCCAAGGCTTTGAAACGGAGATGAGCACCGCCCCCTAGAGTCGGACACGACTGGACTTTACGTCAAGGGAAACCTTTACCTTTACCTAATAGACTGTGAGATAGGGATAGGGGTAGGGGTAGGGGTGGGGTTAGGGGTAGGGGTGATGAGAAGGGATAGATCAGACAATGGATAGATGAGCATCATGATGTAGAATGGAAGGTCTTGGGCAAGAATTTTGACCAACATTAAATGGAACTGATTAAATGTAGTGTTTTGATACAATGAGATACCTTTTAGAAAAAGGAAGAACAAAGGTTTTGGAAAAAAATCTGGGATGTTTTTACTAATTTATTTGTATTATTGTTCTTGTTATGTTCTTAAACTGTGAATTACTGTGTCTCAGAGCAGTTTACAATAAAAACCTCAGAGTTAATAAAAATACTAAATTTATAAGTAAACATTAAAATCCAACAAAAATTAAAAGTCTGCTCAAAACATGGGTTTATAAGGCCTTTTAAAATGCCAATTGGGTTAATTTCAAGATCTGAAGAGACAGTGCATTCCAAACACTAGCTATAGAGATGACTTAACCCCTAGTGATCCTTGGAAAATTGTTAGTATTAGTATTAGTATTACTTTTGATTTTTATCCTGCCTTTTTACATATAACTCAAGATGGCACACATAATATTCCCTCCTCCTATTTTCCCAACATCTGGCAACCCTGTGAGATAGGTTGGGCTGAGAGACAGTGGCTGGCCCAAGGTCACCCAGCAGGCTTTCATGCCTAAGGTGGGACTAGAACTCACAGTGCCTGGTTTCCAGGCCAGCACCTTAACCACTAAGTTGGTGTGATGTAGAGGAACATACAGGAATTGGTCCTCAGGCCTGTGGTCCTAATGCACATGGTATTTTGTTCTGAAATGTAGGGGGATCAATACATGCCAATGGCATTGGCTGTTTTACTATACTGACTGATGGAAGATGAACAGAAGTTCTTCTGTTCAGAATCTTCTCTCAAGCATCCCCTGGTTGTTAAACAAGTTTTCCCAGCTTATTTGGAGGACGCTTTACTACTGGGCAGGAGGAGGTTTCTGCCCCCCCTCAACTGATTTTTAATGGCATAGCTTGAGGTCCATCCTGAACAGTCCCTAAGGCCACCCTGTCTTTAACAAGCATTTATGGAGGTTTTGAAGCTACTCCCTTTTTGGTCAATCAGTAGAGATCTACAAACTACAGAGAGAAACAGTGAAAGAGAAAGAAAGAATAGTATAAGGGCCCATCTGTTTGGAGAACAGTTTTTTCCCACATGAGTTTGCCTGAAGTACCATCTTTCACCTGAGGCCCTTCACCTGATATCATTACCATCTCAGATATACCAAACTGTATCTGTCATTAAATGTATTATAGGACCAAATTATAACTGTCAGTAAATGCACTATAGGACCAAACTATATCTGACAGTAAATGTACCACTGTATTGAATAAGACTGTGCTATAATCCAGATTCAAAGGGGAAATGGTGATATGGCATGCATGGAGGTATTTACCTCACACCAGTTGGTAAGTCCTTAAAGAAGTGTACTTTTTTCTGGGCTCATGCTACCCCAGGAAAAGATGTGTTTGATTTAATGTGGTGCCAACAGTTACAGTGTGCGCATCCAAGTACACTCCTGATCACCTCTTCCCCTCTGATCTGGATTGTTGCATTGCCACAGTATTTAATACTCCCTTTTAAAAATTTCATCCTAGCTCCTGAATATGCATTTCATCCTAGCTCCTGAATATGCATCAATGATAGCTTCCCTTGCATTACAGATAGCAACAATGGGAATGAGTTGAGAACCTCACATCAGATGGCTACCAAATAGCCAGCAGTATGCAACTGGTATGTGTGCCAGCACTGTGTAGAGTTAGTCAGCCCAATATCGCAGTTGCATCATCCAACATGTGGGTTACTACAGGAAATGTCTTTGATGCCAGCAAGACTTCCTCCTCACTCTTTTAATTAAAAAATGGAAAGCTGGCTCTTTACAAGACCAACAACAGCCTCCAATTTCATCTTCATTTCTATAAATGCTTCTGGGCCTCATGTGAGCCCCACTGGAATTCTTAGGAAATGGAAACAGAGAAGAACTACAGCCTTGTGTTTGTTTTATTCAGAAGTAGTAGATCTACTTGCCCAGATTTTTTAACAGGTCAGTTGGGGAACTATGGAGCACTTTGAGGAAGGGGTAGAGGAAGGAACCCTTATGTGAGCAGGCAAGCCGTTTCGTGAGAGTGCCTACAATGTGCTTCCACAATTCCAATTGTGTCCATTGACTCAAACATTGGCCCAAAATTTATCATGCAAGTTTTTCATGTATAAAAGGGATTTGGTGAACCCCATCTGTCTTCGGTGATCTGTAAAATGGCAAAAATCTAAAAATTGGCTTACCCTTTCACCTCGATCACCTTTTGAGCCCTTCAGTCCAGGTTGTCCAGGAGAACCAGGAATGCCCTGATGGAAAGCAAAGGCATTAGAATTTTTTTTTTCTTATGAAAAACTGTAATCTCTAGTGGATCTTTCAGCAATAATTATGTCACATGTGATTCTTGTGGGATGGAACAGCATTTAAAATCAAGCTCAAGCTTGCTTAATAAAGGGCAGCTTAATGTACTATAGGGTCCAGTGGCTCAGCACTGTCCCCAGGCTCTGTGTGTGTGTGTGTGTGTGTGTGTGTGTCAAAACAAGCAAGATGGTGGACGCAGGATTGTGATCCAAGCTCTATCTCTCTGTATGTGAACTGTTAACAAACTGGTAGAACAGAATATTGTGTCTGCCATCTTGCCTGTTTTATTTATTTAAGATCCTTAATTTTGTAACAAAACAATCTTTAATCTTAAAACAAAGAAAGTTAAAAAAATAAAAATACAAGCTAAGAAGGAAAAGAAAAAGAACCTATTTTATATTTTATACTTATCAATAGTCACTGGTTTACCAATGAATTCATTACTATAATATAAATAGTACAACATATTACTGTAAGATACCACAGAATCTCTGGTAGGAAATATTGCCTTGTGCAAATCAGATAGATCACACATTTATCTTGCCTGGTTTTAGCATGCCCTGCAGGCACTATGACATTTATATTACAAATGCTGACTTGTTTTACACATCATGTGATGCTTTTTTCTGGCCTATCTTTAAACCAAATTAACAAGCAATCCTTCAGCAGTGCAGAGAAAGTAACTATATGGGTTATACCAGAGATGAATGACCCTTGAGTTGTACACAATTTTGAATTTTAAACTATCATGTGTCTGGTGCAGAAAGGCAGAATCAGGGAGATTAAGGCTGTCTTTGCCTGTCTTTTAAAAAGAAATGTCTATAGTAATGTTTTTAAAGCATAGTAAAAAGAAAAAAAATGACCTTAATTTGACCCGAAAAGGCTCAATGGGTGGGTGAAAATGGTTTGCCTACCTGTACTCCAGGTGCTCCTATTGGCCCTGGTGCCCCTTTGGGGCCTGAAGATCCAGGTGGGCCTGGTGAAAAATGCATTAATGTATTTAAAGCATTTGCATATTGCTTCCCAATTAAAAAAAAAACTTGAACCACTATTAGAGAGAGAGAGATGAGAAAGTTAAGGCACAGGTTTTTTTTAAAGGAGTGGATTTTGAAGAGTGATAAATGCACACGTGTTCTGATGCAAATATCAATACTGAATTAAAAGTTGCAAGATTCTAGGTCTTCCTCAAGCCAGTGGCCTTCTGATATGGTTGGATTACAAATTCCATCAGTCTCAATTGCCATGAGTGTCTCAGCTGATGTAATGTAGGCCTTTTGTCTCCTTTAATTGTAATCTTAATTTCTTCTGGTTCCCTCTAGTGTCCAAAATTCAAAGTCCCATCTTATCATGGTTCTTTTCCCCAAAAAACCAAAACAACCACAGTTTCCCATGGGAAGGATTCTTATAATTAATTTCAAATTCTTATTTCAAATCTATCTGGACCCTTAGTCCATTTTTAACTTTCCAAAATCAACCTTCTAAACACCCTTTTGCTGTTTATTCCAAAAAATAATATTTTTCTAAATCCTTAAACTCGTATTTAAAGCTTCTTTCACAAAGGAGAAGGAAACACACCCATAAAAACTTGCCATTCTGAAGGGTCTTAATATTTCAAAAGCAATAAAAAATCATTTCAAAGGTGATTAAGAAATGAGACTTGATTGAGGTTTTTGTCCATAAAGGCTGAGTTACAACTGTGAGATTAGATGGAATCCCTCCATTCCCAGCCACTTGACTCATAAGCTGACCGCAAAAAACTCAGTTCCTGCAGCCAACTCATGAGGAGCAGCTGCCTGTGAGAAGCAGCGGTCCAGAGTGCATGTGGGCAATCTCACAATCCAGCACCCAGCATGATCTCCACCATAAACGCCATCCTGCTCAGACAGGGATGTCTAGCTTACCATGGCCTCACCAGAAGTCTCTCCATATTTGACACACTAGTACAGAATAGGGCAAAACACTTTAACAGTGGATATTTTTATGGAGATTTGTGAACTATGGACTCAGAAATTAATTTTAAGAATGTCTAACAATGAATTCTGAGAGTGCCTTGGACTGCAAGAAGATCAAACCAGTCCATACTCCAGGAAATAAAGCCAGACTGCTCACTTGAGGGAATGATATTAAAGGCAAAACTGAAATACTTTGGCCACATAATGAGAAGACAGGACACCCTGGAGAAGATGCTGATGCTAGGGAGAGTGGAGGGCAAAAGGAAGAGGGGCCGACCAAGGGCAAGGTGGATGGATGATATTCTAGAGGTGACAGACGCGTCCCTGGGGGAACTGGGGGTGTTGACGACCGACAGGAAGCTCTGGTGTGGGCTGGTCCATGAAGTCACGAAGAGTTGGAATTGACTAAACAAATAAACAACAACATCATAGATAGATGGTGTGCAAATGTTACAGAAAAGAAACAAGCTATACCAGATAAGACTGAAATTTAATTGAATGTGGATTTAAATCTAACAAGTTACAAGAATGATATGGAAAAAATGATATACTGGATATACAAATTAAACCAGTTGATGTCTTGATATTTGAAAAGGACATACAAGGATCAAATCAGAAGAGAGATTTGGATAACATTCTTTTACTGGATTTAAAAGAGATCTGTTAAAGTTTCGAAGGATTTGCTAAGAGGAGACACAGAGAAGATGGAAAGAAATCAAGTTCAAGGACATTATTTGAAGGGATTAAAAGTCAAGATGGTTAAAAGTACAGGGAAGGAATAGAGTTGGCTTATTTGATCAAGGTTAAAATAGATTTATAGTTATCTCTGGTAGCCCTGAATGGACTTTTGCTGACTAGGAATGAATGACGAGGCTTTAAGATTTTGTTTATTGTTAAGAGATGAGTTATGGGAAGAAGAGAGCATTTGTTGTATTTTAAGAGATGGTGATAAGTTACCAAAATTGTTTGTACTTGTTGTGATGAAGGGGAAAGTTACTTCTTTATATTTTTCTTTTTCTTTCTTTTTCTATTTTCTTTTCTTTTCTTTTCTGCATTTTGTATTTTTTTCTTTTTTATATTTTTTGTAGTTTGTATTAGTTTGTATTTTTTTTCTAATTGTAATCTTTAATAAAATTATTTTTTTTAAAAGTAATGTAGGCCTTTTGACCGATATATCTGGAGGCATCACTCTGAAGAAGCCTCTTAGATCATCAAAGAGGGCCCATCTGTCTGCTCCTTTTTACTGGAGGGGAAATGCAGAGGACCCCTAAGAAGTGATCCTTTGGCCTCTCACTTGGATGTCACCTTGATCCTCACCCCACGCCCAAGAGACAGATGAAAACTATTTTATTCCCTCAAACTTTTAATGTCACTCATTTGCAATTATTTAGCAATTGCAAAAATAAACCAACTCAAGAAGTCAGTTTATTTCTGCAGTTCTGGAACACGTTTTGGCAAGAAGTAGTAGAGCAGCCAAGCTCTTTTCTCTTCATTTTTAAAAAGGGTGACAAACAGCTTAAGAAAGTGGTTACAAAGTAAAGACTTTAGGATTAATTAGGGTTAGGGAGATTTACTGGAGCGTTTAGAGGTATTTCATGGGCTGGGAGTGTTAAACCTGAACAAAAGCTTCCACCTCAGAATTGTTTTGACTTCTGGCCTGAAAAACAGCAGGAACCTATGTTGTGATTTCTTGGCAATTTTCTACTGAAATCTGATGGGTTCAGGTTGTCTTGCACTCCTTCCTTGTTTTAACCAGTAGTGCCAAGAATTGAACCTTGAGAGTTTCTGCATGCAAAGCAGGTGCTCTTCCCCTGAACTGGCAACAAATCTAGACTCCACCTACAGTACATAACTTGCCAGCATAATTTTGGATCCAGCTTCCAAATCTCTGCCCTAGAGAATTCTTGTGACTCCAGACAGGCTAGATCTTCCCGCCATCTCTTTCCTAACAAGTGTTGAGTCCTTCCTGGCATGCAGCAACTCCGTGCTTGGCAGAAGGAGAAGACTCATTTGGACTGATCTGCTTGTTAACGCTGCATCGTTAAGGGATTGCCTTCAATGGCTTTACCCTACCTGAAAAAAAAAGTGGGGGAGTGATATAATTTCTTCCAGACGACGACTATTAATTATACTTGCTGATCTTTGGGGAGAGGGAGGGACTGGCGTGGGCTCCTTCCAAACTTAGCTTTAATTGTTTCAGTTGAAACCCCCATGAGCTCAGATGCTCACCAGGGCAATTGAATCCGCCTCCATAATTAATGCAACCCTCATCTATCAAAGTCTGGGATGAAATGCGCTGAAGGCTCAATGCAGGAATGTGGTAATAAGAGAAAGCACTTCTTGTCATCCTGATGGGAGGTCACTTTTGAGTGCCTCTGCTATAGACAAGCCACTTAAGACAATTCCTTAAAAAAAAAGAAAGAAATGAACATCAAAGTTAGAAGTACAGGCCAGTCTAATGGAAGGAAGAGCTTTTTAACTACCAGGCAGTCCTTGACTTACAACCACAATTGGGACCGGAACTTCGGTTACTAAGCAATGCGGTTAAGTGAGGCATCATGTGACTGTGCCTGAATTTACAACCATTTTTGCCATGATCGTTAAGCGAATCTAGCTTCCCCCATTGATTTTGCTTGTCTGGGATGGTCACAAATGGTGATCACATGACCCTGGGACACTGCAACCATCATAAATACATGCCAGTTGCCAAGTGCCCGAATTTTGATCATGTGACCATGGGGATGCTGTGATGGTCATAAGTGTGAGGACCTGTCTTTTTCCAGCACTGTCATAACTTCAAACGGTTGCTAAATGAATGGTAATAAGTCGAGGACTACCTGTATCCTGATTTAATTCCTGATTGTTGGATGGATTGAAAAGGTTGCTATTGCTCTATGATTCTTTTCTCCCCTTCCTTTTATTGAGGGTTGGGCACCTTTTGGTAGCTGTTACAGTTTGAGTGGGGGGTGAGAGTTTCAGCAGTTGGGCAAGAGGGCAAAATGGATGTGATTGGAATTACACTCTTTAGGAAACTGGAGTTTTTCTTTTCTTTTTCTATATGTAAAGCAATCATGGGCAAGCCAGAGCCCACAGCTGCATGGGATTCCTCCAGACCCAGTTTTGTAGGCCACCAGCCCTTCAAAGATTACGCCACTGAAATTTGGCAGCAAAATGGCACTTTACTTTGGTATTTTATTGTTTTGCCTTTTTATATAAATTAAGACCTCAAATAGGTGGGTTAAGCCTCTGGCAGGCTTCAAGCATACGCTTTGTGCGAGAATCCCTCCAAACTGATAAAAGAAAGCCCCCACCCCTCCCACCCTAATGTCCCCCTCTCAAAGGAAACTGCAGAAGAAATTTATTCATCCTTACTGCAAAACAAGGAGAGGGAACATTTTGGGTGTCAGTCATACCTTTAAAGCACATGGCTGGTGGGCAGACCCTTAAAATTGCTGCCACATGAGTCAGATGGCTATGCTGCACAAGCAGACACAGCGAATCATTTACCTGCATCCCTATTCTCTAGGACAGCCCTTCTCAACCTTTTGACCCTGGAGGGACCCTTGAAATATTTTTCAGGCCTTGGGGAACCCCTGCACATTCAGGCTCAAATATAGGCCGGAAGTTACAATGTTATGTTCGTTTCATGGTTAGGCCTGTATATATGCATGAACAGTGTTCTTAAACTAAAAATAAAGAACGAAACTTGCCTCTGTAATGTGAAGTTGCCCAAATTTGAAATAATTTTTTAAATAAATCGTGATCTCCCAGGGGACCCCTAGTGACCTCTCGCGCAACCCTGGTTGAGAAAGCCTGCTCTAGGATGCTGTCTTTCATCCCTGTGGGGCAAAGGCATTATAGCAAGGGACGGTCGTGTGGAGAGGCCAGCGCTTGACTTTGCTGCGTGCTAGCTTCCTATTTTATTCTGTTTATTTTACAAAAACCTTTTTAAAAAATCAGGTGGGACAGGAAACCTGCCTGGCACCAAGGTAAGTGTCTGAGTTCATACTGGTGAATGTGAATATCGTATTATCTGCTCCTTATGTAAAGCTGATTTTAAGTTTTCATAGGCCTCTACCTCAAAATGATTTAATTTCTTATGCAGTAAATATTGATGGATATAAGCCACATAAACCAAAGCTCTTTGGGGTCCTCAATCATGGTTAAGAATGTAAAGGGATCCTGAGACCAAAATGTTTGAAAACTACTGCCATAGACTGTGGAAAGTGGACAGATAAACAACTGTGAAATGGTTTTCAAAAATGCTTCATAGCCTCAGCTTTGCTATTTATGGTGATGGTGACAGTTGTCAACCCTTTGAGTTAGACCACGTCAGGAAACCAATTGCACAAGTTTGACTGGAACTCTATTTTATTGTTATAGGTGACAGAAACAGAATCTTAAAAGGCTGTGTTTTCCCTTTCCTTCCTCTTATACCTCAGGGAGTTAAGGCTGAGTCAGTCTGAGTTTCTTTCTAATGCTTTCTTCATTTCCTGGGCTTAAAACATGCTTTATTTTTAACTGTTGCTGTATAGTTTCTCCAAGATCATCTCTGTGGCTCTCCACAGTGGTGATCACAGCACCACTTATTCTATGAGTGGCTCTTAGCCGAAGTTTCTATTCACTTCGATTCTCTAAACCAGTGTTTCTCAACCTCAGCGACTTAAAGATGTGTGGACTTCGACTCCAAGAATTCCCCAGCATGGATGGCCAGGGAATTCTGGGAGTTGAAGTCCACACATCATAAAGTTGCTGAGGTTAAGAAACACAGCTCTATACAAATGGGACTGCTCCATCTCTAACAGTGGCCCCAGATTGGTGGGGTACATCTGGATTTTTGAGAACACATGTGGAACTCACATGGCTTCTGGGACAGAGGAGCCTTCACAGTTGCCACGGGACAGAAAACTAGTTACAGTTCACCAATTTGCCAGAATGAGACTTGAGATTCCCTCTAGCCCCCACCTCTCTAGTAGGATGGCTCTTTATTCTCTCTGCTTAACTTTGTCTAGGGTGGGTGGGTGTCATGTTCACTGATTCAATGTAGTTTATACATCGTAACATTTCACATGTCATGGCACTGACATGCATTTCTGTTTGGGAGGGAGCTGCTGTGAGACCTTGTACCAAGCTCTGTATGTGAAATCAGTACAGTGGAATGTGTTTGGGTTATTTTACCTGTACAAGGCCTTTTCCTGCAGACCATCAGAAACCGTTAGGAGCACCTGGGATTGTGAACTTGAGAAGATTCTACGGGGGGAGGGATTTCATTTGCACTGAGGGTTTTTAGTTTGAATTTGGCACGCTTTCATCATTCTCAGCTTTCTCTGTGATCCTACATACTATTCTTTAATAAATCAGATATCTTTGAATTCCTGCTCATGAGTCTGATGGTGTTTTAGAATAGGCGACCATTACATAAAGCTGAGAATCCCAAAGTTGTACCATTAGCTCCTACCAAGATCAGTCTCTTGTGAGGGAAAATAGTTAATGATGGCTGAGTCAAAATCCACGACTGGGGGACTCGAGGAGATGGCTAGCTTGATGCCCGAGTCGGCGGTCAAGAGCGGAGAACTGGATCTCACCCCAGAACCTTCAGAATCCCAAGACCTGTCAAGGGAGGAATCGAGTTCCAATTCTGATGCAGAGGAATCTGACAATGGGGAAGAGCCAAAGCAACCGGCACCCAGCGAATTGCTCGGAGAGTTGATCACTTTGGATGAAGTTGGGGAGCCTCAACCAGGGACGTCAGGGACGTCCTGGAAGTATTGGTTCCTGCTAACCCCAGACAAAGAATCTACTACGGTGTCAACTGAGAGGAAACCGGGCACGCAAAGGAGAGGGGACTCTCGAACCCCTGAAAGACTAAGAGTGGTGGAAGCCAAAATAGAATCAATGGAGTACATGTTGAGAAACCTGTCTTTGTCACTGGAGGGGCAGGGGAGGCGCGGAGGAGATCCCAGCTTCCTGCAACCATCCCCCATCCTCCCATCCAGACCGCCGGCGGAGTGGGGCCGGAGACGGCTCCGGGATGAATCTCCACCCCGCAGAGCCCAGCCATCAGTATCCCCACCCCGAAAAGGGAAAGCTACTGTAACCTGGGGCCCAATCACTCCAGTGACTGCTGGTTCCACTCCAACCGGAGGCGGAGTGAGAGACTTTTCTGTCAAGTTTGATGGAGATCCAACCAAGTTATCTTTCTTTTTAACTGCTAAAAGTTATATGAGGCAGTTTGGGGCATGCTTCCCTTCTGAAGAGGCTAAAATAACTGCCATTGCCACCAAATTGAAGGGTCGAGTGGCTGACTGGTATGTTCAATTAAGTCATGCTGACTCCACTGCATTTGATTATTTCGATGATTTCATGTGGGCGTTAAAGCTGCATTTTGAAGATCCTCTGGCCAAGGCAAGAGCTAAGAAGGCGCTGAAGGATCTCACCCAGGGCCAAATGTCAGTAGCTGATTACGCCCTAGAGTTTAAAGCTCTGGCTGGGAAAATCACTGACTGGTCTGAGTCCACTCTAATAGAGTGTTTTAAAGAGGGACTCAACTGGGACGTCCTGCGTTGGGCCTTGTGTAGAGTCGACCCCGAGTCATTGTACAACTGGATTTGTCTGGCGGGCAAGGCTGAGCATGCTCAGCATACCTTCATGCAAACTAGAAAATCTGAAAAACCACCCGCCACCATGAGGGGACCCCGAAGTGCTGCGACTGCTGCCCGGCCAAGCTATAGAGCCTGGGATGAGGAGAGAGATCGGCGCTACGCGAGGGGTCAGTGTCTCCGATGCGGAAAGGAGGGCCATCGAGCAGCTGATTGCCCAAAAGCCAAGGCTGGAGATTGAGCGGGGAAACCACCGGCCAAATTGCCCCCCCCCCTTGCGGCGAATGACAGCAGCCAAAGGAACAGCCGATGCTGAGGAAGTAATCTACTTCTCGGGAGAGGCTGAAGACGACTCTAAGGAGCCGGCAGGAAACGCCAGCCACCTGCCATGAAGAGCGCCAGCGGGCAGGTGGAAGAGGATGGGCGCGAAGATGCTATGGGGAGTGCTGTCCCACTTTAGCAGTAAAAGTGAAATTGGGTTCCCGCACAAAGACTACAGAGGTATGGGCTTTAGTTGACTCTGGGTGTTCCAGGTGTTTAATTCACCCTGATCTGATTGCTGCTTTGGACCTGCCTAGTTTCCCCCTCCAGCAGCCTTTGATCTTCACACACTTGGATGGTTCAACGGCGGGGGGGGGGGGGGGCGGCAACCCATTTCACTGGAACTGTGGCAATGCAAATGGGCAGCCACCATGAGACTTTGAAATTCGTTGTAGCACCTGTTGGCAATCCCTTGGCAATCCTGGGGATCCCATGGTTGGCCTATCGAAGCCCCTATATAAATTGGGAGCATAGAACTGTGACTTTTACAGATGGATTTTATCAAGCCCCTACAGCGGAGATAGTTACACGTGCGGGGGTTGGAAGGGCAGCGCTCGCCACGCCACGCCCTGACTTGCCACATTTAGAAGGCTTGCCTGCTCAATACCAAGAATTTGCTGACGTATTTGGGGAGATGGAGGCAGATCAGTTACCCCCCCACCGGAAAACTGACTGTGCAATAGAGTTGGTCTCCAATGCTCAATTGCCCAAGCCAAAAATTTACCCGATGACTCAGAAGGAACTCGAGGCATTACGGGACTTCATTGACAAAAATCTGTCAAGGGGGTTTATTGAACCTGCTAATTCCCCAGTTGGGGCCCCTGTGTTATTCCGGGAAAAGAAGGATGGCACACTTCAACTCTGTACGGACTATTGTGGGTTAAATTCCATCTCTATTGTCAACAAGTACCCTCTACCCCTCATGAAGGACATGTTAGCCCATTTGTCAAAGGGCAAGATTTTCTCCAAGCTCGATCTTCGCAAAGCCTACTTCTGCATTCGCATAAAAGCTGGGGATGAGTGGAAAACTGCTTTTAATTGCCCACTAGGATTGTTTCAATACAAAGTCCTTCCTTTTGGGTTGGCAGGGGCGCCTGGGGTCTTCATGCAATTGATTAATGAGGTATTACATGATTATTTGTTTAAAGGGATTCTGGTCTATTTAGATGATGTTCTTATTTACAATGAAACCGAGGAGGACCACAAACACCTCCTCAGACAGGTGTTATGCAAACATAGAGATGCCAGACTCTATGCCAAACTTTCCAAATGTGAGTTTCACAAAACCCAACTTGACTATCTGGGCTATCGAGTGTCTGCCTAGGGAATAGAAATCGACCCTGCAAAAATTCAGGTGATTCTAAGTTGGGAACGTCCCTGCACCCGGAGGCAATTACAAAGTTTTCTAGGTTTCAGTAATTTCTGTCGGCAATTTATCCAGGGATTCGCAGAGATTGCTCTGCCCCTCACTGATTTACTCCGTACCAAGGGCTTGGGGGAGACACGCAAAGTGAAAAACCCTGGGGCAGTGCTGAATTGGACGCCTGAATGCCAGGCAGCATTTGAGAAATTAAAAACCCTTTTCACTGCTGAGCCTATTCTACAGCACCCTGATCCTGAGCGCCCCTTTGTGGTCCAAGTTGATGCTTCTGACTCCTCTATTGGGGCTATTTTGTTACAAAGGGATTCAGAAAATCGCTTAAAACCCTGCGCTTATCTATCCAGGAAATTTTCTGAAACAGAATGCCATTGGCATGTTTGGGAAAAGGAGGCGTTTGCTGTAAAAGCAGCTTTAGAAACTTGGCGCCATCTCCTTGAAAGCGCTAAATGCCCTTTCGAGGTTTGGACCGATCACAGGAATTTGGAAGCCCTCTGCACCCCATGACGTCTTAGCCCTAAACAGATTCGCTGAGCTCAGTTTTTCAGTCGCTTTAACTTCCAGTTAAAATTTATTCCGGGAAAGAAAAACTTTCTAGCCGATGCCTTGTCACGTTTACCTCAGGACCTTGACCAGGTGGCAGATGTGGTTGGGACTGTTCTCACTGAACCACAACTGGGCTTGGTTGCTGTCACTCAGAGCCAGACCCGTGTGCAGGCAACCCCGCCCCCAGCTCAGTCTGGGAAGCGGAAAGTGCAGGTTCCTTGTCAGTTACAGAAGGACTTTCTCCAGGCACTGAAATCTGACACTTGGTTGCTAGCTAATAGAGACAATGTTTCTTTTGAAAATGGTCTGGCGTGGGTGGAACACTGCCTTTATGTGCCTGAAACTTTAAGAGCTAATGTTTGTGCAGTGTTCCCATGATGATAAACTTGCTGGACACTTTGGTTTTGTCAAAACCTTGCATTTGGTTTGCCGTCAATTTTGGTGGCCAACCTTAAGACATGATGTAAAAGACTATGTTGCTTCCTGTCCTGTTTGTGCCATGTCGAAACGAAAAGGGGGGAAACCACAGGGGCTTCTACAGCCAGTGGCCAGCCCATCCCACCCCTGGGATGAGATTTCTATGGATTTCATTGTGGACCTACCTCCCAGTCAGAAGAAAACGGTCATTTGGGTTGTAAAAGGTTTTTTCTCTAAACAAGCTCATTTCATTCCATGTGCATCCATCCCGTCAGCCCTGCAATTGGTGTGCCTATTTCTCCACCACATCTACTGCCTCCACGGTAACCCCTCCCATTTAATCTCCGACCACGGCACACAGTTTACTTCCCAATTTTGGAAATCGTTTCTAAAATTGATTGGCACCAAACAAGCACTGTCCACATCGTCCCATCCACAGACTGATGGTTCTACTGAGATTTTAAACTCCACTCTTGAACAGTTTCTTAGAGCATACATTAACTACCATCAGGATGATTGGGTGGAGTTATTACCTTTTGCTGAAGTTGCTTACAACAATGCTGTGCATCAAAGTACCGGACAAACCCCTTTTCGCGTGGTTTCTGGTCACGACTGTTCCCATCCCTGAACTGCCACAGCCCCCTTCCCAAACATGTTCTGCATCTGACTGGGCTGTTAAACTGTCTGATTCCTGGCCAGTAATTCAACAAGCTTTAGCTGACGCCCAGGCTGATTATAAGTCTCAAGCTGATAAACATCGCTCTTTACAACACGACTTCAAAGTTGGGGATCAGGTGTATCTATCTACTAAATTTATCAAATCACCACAACCCTCTAAAAAACTTGCTCCCAAATTCATTGGTCCTTTTCCTATTGTTCATCTCGTCAATCCAATTACTGTTAAATTGGAACTGCCTCACAATTTGAAACGCTTGCACCCTGTTTTCCATTGCAGCTTGCTTAAGCCTGTGCACCACTCACCGCATTGGCACCCTCAACCTCCTCCTCCTGCTCCAATTATGATTGACAGCCAACAACACTTTGAAGTCAAGGATATCGTTGATTCTCACAAGCTTCAGGGCACCCTTCAGTATCTGGTCCGATGGAAAAACTTTCCTCATCCTGAATGGGTGTCTGCCCACCATGTTAACGCTCCTGATTTAGTTAACCATTTCCACCTTGCTTACCCTTTGAAGCCTACTGCTTAATGTATTCTTTATTTTGGGGGGGCAGTATGTTATGTTCACTGATTCAATGTAGTTTATACATCGTAACATTTCACATGCCATGGCACTGATGCACATTTCTGTTTGGGAGGGAGCTGCTGTGAGACCTTGTACAAAGCTCTGTATGTGAAATCAGTACAATGGAATGTGTTTGGGTTATTTTACCTGTACAAGGCCTTTTCCTGCAGACCATCAGAAACCGTTAGGAGCACCTGGGATTGTGAACTTGAGAAGATTCTACGGGGGGAGGGATTTCATTTGCACTGAGGGTTTTTAGTTTGAATTTGGCACGCTTTCATCATTCTCAGCTTTCTCTGTGATCCTGCATACTATTCTTTGATAAATCAGATATCTTTGAATTCCTGCTCATGAGTGTGATGGTGTTTTAGAATAGGCAATCATTACAGTGGGTGGGTTTACAAACAAAGCCCCAAGTTGTAGCTGTCATATTTTTATTATCTAAGAAAACTTCTGCAGTCTGATTGGGTCCCAGAAGCATTATTAGAAAGAAAGGTGATCCTTGAAGCTGCCACTTTGTTTTCCTTCCCATTTATTTTTCCAACTCAGAGACAGGCAGACAGACAGACAGACAGAGGGATGGATGTAAAAAAAAAATCAGATGTACCAAGCAATGATCTTCTAGAAGAGATTATCTTGGAGTGTCTTAAACACTGTGGTTGCTTTTTTTCCTCTGTTTCCATCAATCATCTGTCCTACCTGGCAGGCCAATAGGTCCTGGTGCCCCACGAGGTCCTGGTAAACCAGCCAAGATGGTGTCAATGACAGTAGATGCTAACTGTGGTTCTCCATCTGTATTAGCAAGAAAAAGAGGCAAGAAACCATTGCACCCATCAGATTATGAAATGCACTTTATTTTGTGCCATCTGGTAATTACTTTTGTAGACTTACAGAAGGGCAGAGTCAATCAGTTCAGTTCCCATTCAGTGCAGGTTTTACAGTCCAGTACAGGATGCAGCCACAGCATCCCTGATTGTTTGCTGTCTAGCCTCCAGGGAGAAGAAGCCCTGCGCTTCTCCAGACAGTTATTTGCATTGTTGATCATCTCTTACCATTAGAGTAAGAATTTCTCCGAACATTGAGCCAAAATCTGTTCCCTGTAATTTGCCTGTAATTGGTTCTAGCCCTACCCTCTGGTGAAACAAAGAACAAGTCTAAACAATACTTGAGTAATTACTAGCAAGCATCTTTTCCACTTTTCCATTCGTTTATTGTCCTGCAAGTTCACCCCATCTTCATTCTGCTCTTTCTGAATTTTGTCTTTAAAAAAAAAAGAACATCCAACATTCATTTCCAAAATTGGTCAAATAGGCAACATCCCTTTGGCCCATCTGCAACTTTTCTCCATCCCCTGTTATGGATCTGCTGGTGTCTACTAATAAAAGATTTCAAAACAGTGGTTTTCCTGCAATCCTATGCGATGGCGTCAAAGTTTTCTTTTAATATAGTATCCAAGTAATACACTCAACAACCCCCATGTTTTACTAAAACACTGAACCGTCTTACAACTTTGTACTATCACATTAAGACTGCTGGTTCCCCTAGTTCCTGCAGCATTTTATCAAAGCGTAAAAGAGGCCCAGCTTTTTTTTTAAATGAGCAAAAAGGAACTTACTGCTGGAGGGTGTGCCAATTTTTATTTTTTTTTAATAATGTGTCTCCGTCTGTGTCTGCATGTGCTGAAGCCAATAAATGCTGAAAGAACACCCAATCTTGCTGTGCTCCCTTGTTCTACTAAATATCTCCCTGTTGTCTTGGACCTCCTGGCTTATGTACTGATATTTCAGTAAGGAAGCTAAGGATGACTGAAATGGGGACAGTCACATTGCCTTTGTGTTTTCCCTTATTTATTTCTCCTTTTTAAAAGTAACCATGAACATTCAGAGAAAGTATTGTTCTTCCTTCCTCTCCCCTTTCCAGACTGAAATCTTCAGTAGTGTTGAGAAGAGAACATTGGAGAGAGAAAAACTAAGATCAGCTGTAGGAAATAAAATAGTTAAATGAGTATGTGAAGAGAAACAGGGATACAGATCATGAATCCAAGAGAGGAATTTACAGGGCCTGAAGTGCAAAGTAAAACAAAGGTCTGAGCCCATGAGATGTATACGGAGATGGCCAGGCCATATGCGGTACAACAGCTCCCAAGGTCAACTTTCCCCAACTTGGTGCCCCTTCAGATGTATTGGAACTACAACTCCCACAATTCTCCCTAGTGTTTGGGCACATTGACTGAACTCTACTAAGAAATCCTTAAATCAGGAGTCAACAACTTCTTCAAGCAGCACACAGTATCATGCTTCCCTGAAATTTAAAAATTAAAAATGCCAGACTCTTAGAAGAACTCATGTCTGAACAGAGACTTTTCAAGATTTGGCTATATCAGGAGAAAATGGGTGGTTATCATTATTGTCATCACCATCATCACCATCATGGTCCTTGACCACCATCTAGTGGCACTGCAGATGCTGCAGAACCAACCTATTCCTCCTACTCCTAAGTAATAAAAGAGGAATGCACCATTACTGATAGGGAGATGCCAATTTCAACATTTTATTTATTGAGGATTATGAAGTAGAGTAGAACAGGTCAACTAGTGCAAATAAAAAGAAGAAATCTGTATAGGACAGGCCCATTCATACTGCGAAGTACTGAAGCCAACCAAAGAACAAGTTAAACTATTTGAGCTACTAAAAATAATATTTTGCCTTTATTCTTCTGGCAGCACAAAGAAACAATGATTTAAGTCAGAGAACTTTGGTCAAATTCTGTAAAGTGATGTGGTCTGAACCGACCTGAGGTTGATACCCTCCCAGCTACAGCTGGCATCAAAAAGCTGCCCACTTTCTTAACCCAAGATAGTTTAAAAGTGCTTTTCTCTAGACTGGTCTTCTCATATTGGATGGCCTGGAATTCCCTGACAGTAGGAACTTCTCACAGCAATGGCTCGGAATGATGGGAGCTTAGTCCCGATACACTTGGAGTGCTCCTGGTTGGGAAAAGCAAATAGCACAATTGGGAAACCAGTCTCATGCAGGAAGTCTCTAAAAAACAGGTTGGTTCCAGGCTAGGAAGATAGAAAGACTACTGATGCTTTTGAGTGTTGGTGGTGGAGAAGACTCCTGAGAATACCATGGACAGCCAAGAAAACAAATGAATCCAGAGTTCTCATTCAAGGCACAAATGACAGGCTCTAATTATCATACTTCAGATACGTTATGCAAAGATCTAGTTCCCTTGAGAAGTCCATAATGGTGGGAAAGGTGGAAGGAAAGAGGAGAACACGATGACCAGCAGCAAAGTGGATGGACTCAGTTATAATGGCAATGGATGCCCTGTTGGAAGATCTAAAAGACCAGGTTAAGGACAAATCACCATGGAGAAAATTTATTTATGTGGTTGCAACACCAACTTGATGACAGATAATCATAGTCATCAGGGTTTTTAAAGTTGTCTTTCCTCCATTAGCTAGGTTCTGCTTCCCTCTGCTGTTGGATATCTGGAGCTGCACCTTAAAGGTTTTGAAACAGGTTCTGTAAAGCATAGGACCACTTCACAAAGTTAGTCTCACCCCCCTGAGAAGAGCTAATCTGAAAGCTGATGAACGAGACACCTAAAGACCAACTTTGCAAACAAAAGGCCGTGAAACAGAAGTGGCCAAGCAGATCTGGCGAGAAACCCACAAGCAGCAGGACACAAAGGCTATAAAATAAAGGAATTCAAATACCTGAAAGGATGTAACATAGGAGATCAAGAGGTTTTCTAAACTGTCCCAAAGCACAGTTCACAGAATAATGGATTTAATTTGCAGGAAGGCAGACTCCAGTTGAATATAAGATAAAACTTCCTAACAGTAAGGGCAGTTTGAAACTGGAACCAATTACCCAGAAAGATGGTGGGCATGTATTCAAAGATTTGTGGGGTTCCCCCCCACCAAGGAGACATTGAACATCTCTCTGGAATGTTTTAATTTGGATTCCTGCACTAAGGAGGGGTTTGATCTGATGGCCCGAGTGTCCCCTTCCTACTCTAGGATTCTATCAAATCTGGAACTTCCATTTGAGTAATGCAGTATCTCCATGAATTAATAATCTCAACACTGGTCTTAGTCTTTCAGTACTTTTGTAATCTGCTGTTTGCTGCTTTGAAGACTCCAATTAAAAAAATATATATAAAGGAGGATATAAATTGAATAAATAAATAAATAAAATTGGGTAGAAATTAAATAAATAAATTAAATAGGGTATGAATTAAATAAATAAGTGAAAAAATAAATAAGTGTATAGAATAGATCTTCAGCAAAGGATCGTTACCTTGTCGTGGTGCTGGAGCTTGAGCACCTCAATGATGCCATGAGCTAAACCATGAAGGGCCACCCAAGACGGGAAGGTCATGAACAACAATAGAATAGATACAAATTTGTCTAATCCCCTGTTAAGAGTTGTTTATGCAAATTTTCATGGATATGTTCAGGGCTGGCCCAACCATTAGGCAAACTAAGGCAGTGTCAGCCCCACTAGGCTGACCAGGCCAAGAAATCAACTCCATAGAAAGGCTAAAACTACCTTTATTTAGATGGGCTGTAGTAACAGAATCTTGCAGGTCTGATTGTGCTGGACCTCCTCCTCCTTTTTATGGTTCAGTGAATTATGCCTCTTTTACCTAGGCAACAGCACCTGCATATCTCCATCAAGGTCATCTTCCTTACTGTCTACTCTCAAGAGGCAGACAGGGACAGACAGTGAGTTAGGCCCAAGTTCTATCTTCCCAACCTGCTGCAAGTGCCTTATTGCACCTAAGGCAAAGCTCATGGCTTTCTAGAATAATTTGCCATCCCAGACAACTGCCCAAGCCATGTTGCTCTGAGAGGATCCTTCTAGAGACATCTTGGGAGGTGGCTGTCATGTCTCCCTGCTCAGGCAGACATTCTAGATACCTCACAAGGTATGCTTCAAAGGGAGCTCTCAGAGGCCAGCTGGGTGCTGATGTAGAGGATAAAAGTGGTCTTCCTGTTGGCGGAAGGGGCAAATGAGAAGGAAAAGGGGGAATCATGGCAGGTCCTCCTCCCACCCAAGGGTCCTCTTCAGTAACTTTTAAGGCAAATCTTTTAAGTACAACAATATTTTTCTGTATTTGTCCTGAATGACTATTGATATGAATATGTTACATGGTCTCTCTCTCTCTCTCTTTTTCTCCTTCTCTCTCTCAGTCATACTTTTACCACCCCTCAGTCACAGGGGTGGAGAATATGTGGCCATCAAGACAGCCCTGAAACCCAGTTTTATTAATTAATTAATTAATCAATCAATCAATCAGTCAATCAAATGTACTGTATATAGCCTCCCATCTGCCAAAGGAACTCTGAGCAGTGAAGATAAAAACAAAATCCAATTTACAAACAGTTAAGCAAAACCAGGTTGAAGCTCCTAAAAAGTCTCCATTTTAACATATTCAGGCACACCCACATCTCCGTCAGTCAGTGGACAGAGTACTCTAGTCCAACATTTTCTGGATGGCCATTATCCCCTCCACCATAGTTTTCTTTCCTTGCCCTTCTAAATAGACCTGAACATTTACTGCTTTTCTGATGGGGATCACCTCTATCTGTCAGAGGATCATCCCAGAAGCAATAGTTAATAGCTTCTGGAATATCTCCACTGCCATGGGTTGTATAAGTGGGAGGGGGGAGGAGTAATTTGTTGCTTAGAAACAGAGACATCACCAGAAGACACAGAGGAAATTGTTGTGGCAACTCCCTTATCTAAAGTAACACCATCTCGAAGAACAGAGCCTGGGAACGGAGCTGTAAATCCAAAAAACGTTGCAAGCATTCAATTTCAAAAGGGAGGCGGGAAAACCCAACAGACTTAATGTGGGGGGCAAGGGAATCTGACTCACTTGTGACTTTACAGGACAATGGACCGTGTCTCAATAAAATAACTTTCCTATATCCTAAGAGGCTTGTGGTGAAGCTTATTAATATTGGGATATCTGAACATATGATCCTCACACTATCCAATCTCTTGATCATTTTGGCTCTCCTATCCCACACTTTTTTTCACTGCAGAAAGCACTGGGGCGATATTTCTTTTTGGAGAGGGGATGCTTGGGAAATTGTTCTTCAAGGTACCATGATGTAGGACAGTGTTTTTCAACCCTGGCAACTTTAAGATGTGTGGACTTCAACTCCCAGAATTCCCCAGCCAGCTAAGGAATTCTGGGTATTGAAGTCCACACATCTTAAAGTTGCCAAGGTTGAAAAACACTGATGTAGAGTGTAAGGAAGATGACCTTGACCCTGGTGACAGATCTTGCATACAGATAGTCCTTGACTTATGACCACAATTGGGACTGGAACTTCTGTTGCTAAGCAAGGCAGTTGTTAAGTGATTCATGCCTGATTTTATGACCTCTTTTGCCATGGTCAATATGCGAATCACCACAGTCATTAGGTGAATCTGGCTTCCCCCACTGAGTTTGCTTGTCAGAAGCCAGCTGTGAAGGTTGCAAATGGGGTCACGTTACCCCAGGACGCTGCAATGGTCGTAAGTGCAAGCTGGTTCCCAAGCACCTGGATTTTGATCACATGACTGCAGGGATGCTGTGATGGTCATAAGTGCAAGGAACGGTTGTAAGTCGCTTTTTTCAGCGCTGTTTTAACTTCAAATGGTCGCTAAACAAATGGTTGTAAGGTTGAGGACTACCTGTATCTCCATGAAGATCATCTTCCTTACTCCCTACACATGGCCACTTGCTTGCTCTTTCTCTAGGTTCAAGTCACACACACAGGAATAGAAAAAATTCAAACGAAGGAAAGGATACTCTTCCATCCCTTCACTCTTACTGTGCTTGCAAAAACGCAGAGACAGGATTGTGGGAAGCAAGAGCAATGGCATGAAGCAGGAGGTCAGGGAAATGCCACAGAATGGGCAATAACAACATGGACTTCAATATATGCCCATCAGTAACTACCTATGTGGCCATCTCTGGTTCGACAATATTTTTTTCGTAATAGTAAATTATATTTATTTGTTTCTGTGTTACATTTATACCCTGCTTTTCAGGAGCTCAAGGCACTCCCTCCTCCTATTTCTCCCTACAGCAACCCTGTGAGGGAGGCTGAGGAACTGAGACTGAGGAACTGGCCCCAAGGAGCTTCCATGGCTGAGGAGGGACTCAAACCTGGGTCTCCCCACACCTAGCCCACTATACCACACCAGCTCTTTATGTACATATACAGTTTACTGGGTATGAATTTCTTTTTCAAACCATGCGTAGACCTACTTTCTTTTTCAGCATTGGGCTGCAGTGAGTAAAGAACTCCTTGTTGAAATGTTAAAGGGAGATGTGGAGATGCTGGAGGCCCTGGTGGCCCTGGTGGCCCAGGAATCCCTGTCTCACCAGGATATCCTCTAGGTCCTGGAGGTCCAAGTTGTCCTAGAATTCAGAGCAAAGAAAGAGTAAGGATTTCTTACAGCACTGGAAGCACACTGGTTTTGCTGAGGCTTAAGCTGAGCCTTAAGGCATCTGTCACAGAGCCTATTCCTTAATGCAAAAGTTCTAGCTGGAAATATGTGAAACACTGACAAAGGGAAGACAGCTTTCTATCACTGCTACAGCATGGCCAAGCATGTTTCATTATCCCCCCACCCTATCAAACCACTTCCTCCCAACACTGGATTATCAAGCATAAACATTTTGCATGCCAATTCTAGACATTTGTGGAGATAGTCCTGGCTGTGAGTAGGAGGCCAGAGCAAAAGAGTATCAGGGCATCCAGTTGAGCTACAAAGCAAGTAAGAACCAAGGAGCAAGCCAGCTTGTAAAAACATAGGTCCAAAGGGTTCAGGAATATACACCGGCTTGGGGAGATTGGGCTGCTCAAGTGAGCTTCAACTTGAAGAGGAAGCCGTCTTATTCCTCTCCAGAAAAAATGAATGAATGGCCCAGGGGGGCATCCTCAGTCCAGCATAGAAGGTTTCTGATTGCAAAGAACTAGAATACAATGATTTGTCATCCAGGGGACTGCACAGACCCAGCATGTCCCAACAAAGGAAGGTTGCTGGACAAACAAGGGGCAACTTTACCCTGAAATAGTGTTTTCTGTTTTCTTTTTCCTAACATCCAGAATTCTCTGCAATGCAACTATCTCTAGTTTTAGCCAGGATGCTCCTGAATGTGCTGGAAACATCTGAGTGATTTATGCCACTTCTGTCATACATGTTAAATCACATGTTAAAGAAGAACAATAGTGCGATCAACTCAGTGACCCAACTTGGGAGTCTTGGTGCTTTAGGAAAGGCTCCTCCATTGTTGACCATTGGCATCAGCCACAAGGGTATGATTAAATTAAGCGACAATTGGGTCCAAAGCTCATAAGGGGTAGGGGACACCATTTTCGAAGGCAGCTTCCTGCAGTGGGAAGTCATCCCTTCTTGTAATAGGCTGTGAGAATAACCTTGAGGAGCAAGAGGAAGAGCTGCAACCAAGACAACAGTCAGCTAAAAGAAATCTGAGTCTGAAGCGGAAATGTAATTTGAGAAAATGTCTCATGCTTGACCTGCCATTGTTCTCTTGTAGATAATAGCAGGGAGAGGGGAGGCGGATTCAGACTTGCAAGATTTGGTTACTATAACCCTATAATAAAAGTAGTTTTAGTATTCATAACTTTGGCTTCCAAGTCTGGTCTACCTCAAAGGGCTGACATCAGTCTTGCTAGTCTGAAAGTGCCTCCCCCTCCCTGCCTTTTCCTACAAGAGAACTAGGGAGGGTCAAGTTTGAGACCTTTTCTCAAATTACATTCCTGCTTTGGACTCAGATTTCTCTTATCTGATCACTGTCTTGGTTGTGGCTCTTCCTCTTGTTCTTCAAGGTTATTCTCACAGCTCATTACACTTCTCCTGCTCAGTTCTCCAGGTGGTAGAGGCATGTCCTGTTTCATACTTATTCCCCAGTGCTTCCGAGCAAATGTGGTCAAAAGCCTTTGGTGAGACTGTCCCACGGCCCCTTCATCCTTCTAAGTGGCTTGCCTACCATGTGCCACCAAAGGCCACCAGTGGCTCTCCATCCTAGAAAAAAAATGTAACAGCTGGTTCTTATAACTGAACTGTTCAGATAATATCTCTGGATCAGCTAGGTCCTAGAAGCCCTGGTCACTGGAATTGCAAAAATTATACAAAAGGTTTACTCATGAATTTCTCCCAGCCTGGCAGTCTGGCACAGAACTGTGAAGTCTAAACAACTGTAGTACACCAAGTAAGGAGAACATTGCCATAAAACACCTCTCAGATTTGGGGAAATGTTTTCTGTCCAGTTTCCAGACAAGTTTATGCTGTCACATATCTGGGAACAAGTCTGTTGATGAGTTAGAATGCTTATCTATGTGGGACCATTTTTCTACAACCTAGTGTTCTCCAGATACAACTCCCACCATCCCCAGCCAGTCATCATAGTCCAAAAACCAAGGGAAATTTTCATATGTACTAGAATTAGTCTTATATTCCAATAGGTTAGAGATATGTTTCAAAGTAATGCTGGAAATGATTGATAGCTAACATCTTTTTTTTAATTCCATTTCTGTCAAATTTATTGAGGGCTATGCAGATTTTAAGTGCAAAACTGTCCTAAAAACTAAAGCATGATACTATTGATGAGAAATTGTTTCCTTTGATGACACATGCTATGTTTATTAATAAAATGAGGGCCTATGACAAATCATACAACAGTTCTTAAATGGCATAAACTACACAGATCTATTTTTAAATTTTGGGAACAACATGCTTTAATAACAGTTAAGTATATTGGATTAGGAAGGGGATATCCAAGAAGAAATCTCAACTCAGCCATCAAGACTTTTGAGAGAGAGAGAGAGAGTGTGTGTGTGTGTGTGTGTGCGCGCACGTGCGTGCTGGGCTCCAGCATCCATCATCCCCTATCTGTAAGCTAAATCACTGTGCTGGTGGGGACTATGGAAGTATGGTTCATCTGGAAGCTGCGGATTGCCATGCAACATGTCACCCAATTCCAAGTATCTTCATGGAATCTGCCAACTGGGTTCCATATGGTCCCCCACAAGTGTAGCTGCTTCTCTCCCCACTCCACTCACCTGGTGGTCCAGCCGGTCCTCTTTCACCAACCTCTCCCTTTTCCCCTTTCGGCCCTTGCAGTCCTGGTTTCCCAGCTGGTCCCGGGAGTCCTAAAAATACATAAGCATAAACATTTTGGCTCAAAGAGTGAGCAACTGTGCCAAGGACAAACAAAAGGGGTCTGTAAAGTATATTTTTCATGTTTACAAACATTCTAGTTATGTGTGTATATGTATCTTTATTACAGTCAAAAAACCTGAATGAGAAGCACAGCAAAATGTAAATATGACTTGCCTAATTAAGCAATCTAACTATAAAATATTCATCAATAGAAAACTGCTCATAACATATCAAGAATAATAATTCACACCTCCCTAATTAATTCACAAGTTGTGTTCTTAATTAATAAGCACTGCCAAAAATTGGGCTGCAGCAGGGGTCTCCTTGAAATTTCTATTACAAAACAAACATTTTACATATTCAGGATGAGATCTGTCTGGGACTATGTCTAATATGACCCAGATCAAGTCCAAGACAAACCTCTTTCTCTCACCACTGTCAAGTAATCTCAGTGGGCCCAGCACATATCTGAGACTGAGAGATAATATGAGAACGAAAGGAAAACCTTGGAGGAATGGTGGCATGAGGTATGTTTGGCATGGAGAAGAAAAGACTGCAGGAAGAGATTATGACTGTCTCCAAGGACCTGAAGGGCTGACATGTAGGAGACACTTTTCCAGAGTTCTTCCAGAAGTCAGGAAATAATGGATTTAAATTACAAAGAAGTACATTTTGGTTGGACACTGGGAAAAAATTCCTAAAGGTAAGGGCTGTTCAACAACGGAACAACCATCAGGAGATGGTAGTTTCTCTTCCTTCGCTGGAGGTGCTTAAACTGAACCTGGGTGGCTATCTGCCACAGGTACTATAGTAGTGGATTCCTGCATGGACGGGGTTGGACTAGATGATCCCCCAAACCCCTTCCAGCTCTTACATTCTATGATTCTCAGAGCAAAAAGTAAATCAGACCTTGCCAGTGGTTGAGTGTATAAAACATGCTTAACCAAGTTAATCAAAACTCTAGTGGCTCCATTTGCATAGCAAGTAAGTCTGACTGGTATGATTTTTGTTTAAGGGTTTGGTTTAGTGTGTGTGTTTGTGGGGGGGAGTTTAGCATGTTGTGTTCACCCACTTAAGGTTCAATGTGTAGTGAGAACCCATAAAATGGGTTAATTCAGTAACTAGGTTAAATACATTGGGCAAATGTACATAACTATTTCTCAGCCCAATGCCCTTCAAATGCATTGGGAAAAGCATAGCTGATCTGATTATTGTTAGGAAGTTAGGGTATGAGGTGAATTAATTGATGCCTGTTCTGAACTACATTCATTCAGTGATGAACCAGCGAGGCCATTAAGTCCCACACAGTCTGTTTCTCCACTGACATAATGAATATTTGTTATATACAACAAAACTAAAGGAATGCCTGTGTGCCATTAACTAATGCTTTGCTATATTAAAAATAAGGGTGCATTTAAAATGAGATTTGCAGGCTAAACAGTTATAACACTTTGAACAAGTAATATAATTTGCAGTGAGGAAATTAAGCTTTACACCTTCTCATTCACTTTTCAACTGTAGTACCTGCTCTCAATTCCCTTCCTCCTGTAATCCCACTTCTCCTACCCCCTTTCCCCATGTAGCCACCTTAACCATCCTTGAATCCTCTTTCCAGAGAACTCCTTTTCTACTACTCCTTTCTTTCTGCACTGCCATCCCCAGGAACATTTCTCCCCAAGAGCCATCTTTCACCCAATCAATTTTACCCCTTCTCTTCTGGAATTAAGGGACCAGACTTAGTAGATAGGGTCCCGGAAGAACTCTGGACAGAAGTTGGCAGCATTGTTCAGGAGGCGGCAACAAAATACATCCCAAAGAAAGAGAAAACCAAGAAGGCAAAATGGCTGTCTGCTAAGACACTAGAAGTAGCCCAAGAAAGAAGGAAAGCAAAAGGCAACAGTGATAGGGGGAGATATGCCCAATTAAATGCAAAATTCCAGAGGTTAGCCAGAAGAGATAAGGAATTATTTTTAAACAAGCAATGTGCGGAAGTGGAAGAAGACAATAGAATAGGAAGGACAAGAGACCTCTTCCAGAAAATTAGAAACATTGGAGGTAAATTCCAGGCCAAAATGGGTATGATCAAAAACAAAGATGGCAAGGACCTAACAGAAGAAGAAGAGATCAAGAAAAGGTGGCAAGAATATACGGAACACCTGTATAGGAAGGATAACAATATCGGGGATAGCTTTGACGGTATGGTCAGTGAGCTAGAGCCAGACATCCTGAAGAGTGAGGTTGAATGGGCCTTAAGAAGCATTGCTAATAACAAGGCAGCAGGAGACGACGGCATCCCAACTGAACTGTTCAAAATCTTGCAAGATGATGCTGTCAAGGTAATGCATGCTATATGCCAGCAAATTTGGAAAACACAAGAATGGCCATCAGATTGGAAAAAATCAACTTATATCCCCATACCAAAAAAGGGAAACACTAAAGAATGTTCAAACTATCGAACAGTGGCACTCATTTCACATGCCAATAAGGTAATGCTCAAGATCCTGCAAGGTAGACTTCAGCAGTTCATGGAGCGAGAATTGCCAGATGTACAAGCTGGGTTTAGAAAAGGCAGAGGAACTAGGGACCAAATTGCCAATATCCACTGGATAATGGAAAAAGCCAGGGAGTTTCAGAAAAACATCTATTTCTGTTTTATTGACTATTCTAAAGCCTTTGACTGTGTGGACCATAACAAATTGTGGCAAGTTCTTAGTGGTATGGGGATACCAAGTCATCTTGTCTGCCTCCTGAAGAATCTGTATAACGACCAAGTAGCAACAGTAAGAACAGACCACGGAACAACGGACTGGTTTAAGATTGGGAAAGGAGTACGGCAGGGCTGTATACTCTCACCCTACCTATTCAACTTGTATGCAGAACACATCATGCGACAAGCTGGGCTTGAGGAATCCAAGGCTGGAGTTAAAATCTCTGGAAGAAACATTAACAATCTCAGATATGCAGATGATACCACTTTGATGGCTGAAAGCAAAGAGGAACTGAGGAGCCTTATGATGAAGGTGAAAGAAGGAAGTGCAAAAGCTGACTTGCAGCTAAACCTCAAAAAAACCAAGATGATGGCAAGCAGCTTGATTGATAACTGGCAAATAGAGGGAGAAAATGTAGAAGCAGTGAAAGACTTTGTATTTCTGGGTGCGAAGATTACTGCAGATGCTGACTGCAGTCAGGAAATCAGAAGACGCTTAATCCTTGGGAGAAGAGCAATGACCAATCTTGATAAAATAGTTAAGAGCAGAGACATCACGCTGACAACAAAGGTCCACATAGTTAAAGCAATGGTGTTCCCTGTAGTAACATATGGCTGTGAGAGCTGGACCATAAGGAAGGCTGAGAGAAGGAAGATCGATGCTTTTGAACTGTGGTGTTGGAGGAAAATTCTGAGAGTGCCTTGGACTGCCAGAAGATCAAACCAGTCCATCCTCCAGGAAATCAAGCCAGACTGCTCACTTGAGGGAATGATATTCAAGGCAAAACTGAAATACTTTGGCCACATAATGAGAAGACAGGACACCCTGGAGAAGATGCTGATGCTAGGGAGAGTGGAGGGCAAAAGGAAGAGGGGCCGACCAAGGGTAAGGTGGATGGATGATATTCTAGAGGTGATGGACTCATCCCTGGGGGAGCTGGGGGTGTTGACGACTGACAGGAAGCTCTGGCGTGGGCTGGTCCATGAAGTCACGAAGAGTCGGAAGCGACTAAACGAATAAACAACAACAACTTCCCTTTTGCCACCCCTTCCATGTCACCCAGCAATCTTCTTCCTAGATCACCTCACCATTGGCATCTGCCAGAGGGTTGGAAGAGAGAGCAAGTGCTGTTACATATATCATGAGAAAGTACCACTGACGTGCTAACATCATTACTACTGGCAGAAAGAAGGCTTAAAAGAAAGACTGCCTCAGCCTTTGCTTACTCTTTTCCTAGGCTTATCCTTCAGTGTGTGTGTGTGTGTGTGTGTGAGAGAGAGAGAGAGAGAGAGAGAGAGAGAGAGAGAGAGAGAGAGGCAAGGGCAGGGAAATGATGAAGTCATATCCTTGCAACCTATCCATTACTATCTCAACCAAGGGAAGCTGGCAAAAGAGGTCCAGTAGCATCCACAGAGGAGCTAAAATAGTCAGTTGGATGAAAGCAGCATCACACTGTCATGACACAAGCCTCACCTCTTTTATACATGCTCATGATGTCACATACAAGTCCAAAAGGAGCAGCGTGATGCTGCTTTCATCATTTTGACAAAAGTGGCTGGAGTTGTGAAAACCCATGTGTCTAACCATTTTAGATTAGTGAATATTGGGAACAGCTTATTCTCAGAGCTGACTGCATAGGTGAAGACTTCTCTCTCTATGGATGTCCAACAGGCTTTCTATTTTTCTTGGAAAAGGTCTAGAGACTGCTTTTTCCCAAATGGTTGGTTGGTAGGTTGGTTGGTTGGTTGGTTGGTTGGTTGGTTGGTTGGTTACTTACTTACTTACTTACTTACTTACATACATACATACATACATACATACATAAATAAATAAATAAGAAAGAGACTTGTGTGGCAAATGATAATGTTATAACTAATGACTAAATTTTTTGGCCTGAACCCAGACTTAGTGTTATTTGATTGAAACAGTGGACCTTTAAGTCTAATGCAGAAAAAAGGACAGAACTGGCTTATGAAGTAATACATGGTGTTTCCCATTTTTATTAAAATCAGATGCCCAGGAAGAGAACATGAGGCAATCTGCTCACCAACAGGTCCCGCTGGTTTCCTCAGGGCTGTTCCTGGATTAGCTAGTGGAATAGCATCAGGCACCAAATCATCATACCAAGTGGCTGTAGTTCTCGTCATCGGAAGATCATTGTCTGAAGGTGAAACTCGTTCTGCAGCCTCAAGTAAAAGGATCTGGACGGAAAGCATAATGGTCAAAACAAATGATATACATGAAAGTGACATGGAGATAATCATACCAAGTTCTTTTGAGCAGGACATGGTGTTTACATGGAAATCAGGACCATGAACAGCTCCTAATCAGCCCTTGAGGACTGGACCTGGCCTGATTGATGTTGTCTCAGCAGAGAACAGGAATCAAGGGAATAATCTCTATAAGCTGATAAGCACAGGGGTCTTACAAGGGGGAAAGTGATGTCACACATACCTTGACTTCACCATGCAAATGTACTGATTATGTACTGTGTCATGACTGATGCACATTATATAGCTCACGTTATTTGTGTGATGATATCATGATGCATGTTACATCTACCAGACACCTATGCAGATCTCTCCCTGAAACAGCCAATAATTGCCTTTAAAGAATTCTTACTTAATTTTATAATCCAACTCTTTTGGATTGCTGGGCACATTTAGACCTTTGAGGACATGTGCATTTTGAGACAAATTGTGGGTGGTGTACAAAATGGTTGGAATAGTGGGGCATAGTTTACTAGATAGTACAGATTTACCAGATGCTACCTGTTACCCCTTCAGCAAAGGATTGTTACCTTGTCGTGGTGCTGGAGCTTGAGCAGCTCAATGATGCCATGAGCTAAACCGTGAAGGGCCACCCAAGACGGGAAGGTCATGACAGAGAGGTCAGACTAAATGCGATCCCTGGGGAAGGTAATGGCAACCCACCCCAGTATTCTTGCCGTGAAAACTAAATGGATCAGTACAACCAGAGATATGTCGGTATACCATCGGAAGGTGAGACCCCCAGGTCGGAAGATGGTCAAAATGCTACTGGGGAGGAATAGAGGATGAGCTCAACTAGCCCCAGACGTGATGACGCAGCTAGCTCAAAGCCGAAAGGACGGCTAGCGGCCGACGGTGCTGGTGGTGAACGGCGAATCCGATGTTCTAAGGATCAACACACCATTGGAACCTGGAATGTAAGATCTATGAGCCAGGGCAAATTGGATGTGGTTATTGGTGAGATGTCAAGATTAAAGATAGACATTCTGGGCGTCAGTGAACTGAAATGGACTGGAATGGGCCACTTCACATCAAATGACCACCAGATCTACTACTGTGGACAAGAGGACCACAGAAGAAATGGAGTAGCCTTCATAATTAATAGTAAAGTGGCTAAAGCAGTGCTTGGATACAACCCAAAAAATGACAGAATGATCTCAATTCGAATTCAGGGCAAGCCATCTAACATCACAGTGATCCAAATATACGCCCCAACCACAAATGCTGAAGAAGCTGAAGTAGAGCAGTTCTATGAGGATCTGCAGCACCTACTGGACAACACGCCTAAAAGAGATGTTATTTTCATCACAGGAGACTGGAATGCTAAGGTGGGCAGTCAAATGACACCTGGAATTACAGGTAAGCATGGCCTGGGAGAACAAAATGAAGCAGGACATAGGCTGATAGAATTTTGCCAAGACAATTCACTCTGCATAACAAACACTCTCTTCCAACAACCTAAGAGACGGCTTTATACATGGACTTCACCAGATGGACAACACCGAAATCAGATTGATTACATCCTTTGCAGCCAAAGGTGGCGGACATCTGTACAGTCGGTAAAAACAAGGCCTGGAGCTGACTGTAGTTCAGATCACGAACTTCTTCTTGCACAATTTAGGATCAGACTAAAGAGATTAGGGAAGACCCACAGATCAGCTAGATATGAGCTCACTAATATTCCTAAGGAATATGCAGTGGAGGTGAAGAATAGATTTAAGGGACTGGACTTAGTAGATAGGGTCCCGGAAGAACTCTGGACAGAAGTTGGCAGCATTGTTCAGGAGGCGGCAACAAAATACATCCCAAAGAAAGAGAAAACCAAGAAGGCAAAATGGCTGTCTGCTGAGACACTAGAAGTAGCCCAAGAAAGAAGGAAAGCAAAAGGCAACAGTGATAGGGGGAGATATACCCAATTAAATGCAAAATTCCAGAGGTTAGCCAGAAGAGATAAGGAATTATTTTTAAACAAGCAATGCGCGGAAGTGGAAGAAGACAATAGAATAGGAAGGACAAGAGACCTCTTCCAGAAAATTAGAAACATTGGAGGTAAATTCCAGGCAAAAATGGGTATGATCAAAAACAAAGATGGCAAGGACCTAACAGAAGAAGAAGAGATCAAGAAAAGGTGGCAAGAATATACAGAAGACCTGTATAGGAAGGATAACAATATCGGGGATAGCTTTGACGGGGTGGTCAGTGAGCTAGAGCCAGACATCCTGAAAAGTGAGGTTGAGTGGGCCTTAAGAAGCATTGCTAATAACAAGGCAACAGGAGACGACGGCATCCCAGCTGAACTATTCAAAATCTTGCAAGATGATGCTGTCAAGGTAATGCATGCTATATGCCAGCAAATGTGGAAAACACAAGAATGGCCATCAGACTGGAAAAAATCAACTTATATCCCCATACCAAAAAAGGGAAACACTAAAGAATGTTCAAACTATCGAACAGTGGCACTCATTTCACATGCCAGTAAGGTAATGCTCAAGTTCCTGCAAGGTAGACTTCAGCAGTTCATGGAGCGAGAATTGCCAGATGTACAAGCTGGGTTTAGAAAAGGCAGAGGAACTAGAGACCAAATTGCCAATATCCGCTGGATAATGGAAAAAGCCAGGGAGTTTCAGAAAAACATCTCTTTCTGTTTTATTGACTATTCTAAAGCCTTTGACTGTGTGGACCATAACAAATTGTGGCAAGTTCTTAGTGGTATGGGGATACCAAGTCATCTTGTATGCCTCCTGAAGAATCTGTATAACGACCAAGTAGCAACAGTAAGAACAGACCACGGAACAACAGACTGGTTTAAGATTGGGAAAGGAGTACGGCAGGGCTGTATCCTCTCACCCTACCTATTCAACTTGTACGCAGAACACATCATGCGACAAGCTGGGCTTGAGGAATCCAAGGCTGGAGTTAAAATCTCTGGAAGAAACATTAACAATCTCAGATATGCAGATGATACCACTTTGATGGCTGAAAGCGAAGAGGAACTGAGGAGCCTTATGATGAAGGTGAAAGAAGAAAGTGCAAAAGCTGGTTTGCAGCTAAACCTCAAAAAAACCAAGATTATGGCAACCAGCTTGATTGATAACTGGCAAATAGAGGAGAAAATGTAGAAGCAGTGAAAGACTTTGTATTTCTAGGTGCGAAGATTACTGCAGATGCTGACTGCAGTCAGGAAATCAGAAGACGCTTAATCCTTGGAAGAAGAGCAATGACAAATCTCGATAAAATAGTTAAGAGCAGAGACATCACACTGACAACAAAGGTCCGCATAGTTAAAGCAATGGTGTTCCCCGTAGTAACATATGGTTGCGAGAGCTGGACCATAAGGAAGGCTGAGCGAAGGAAGATCGATGCTTTTGAACTGTGGTGTTGGAGGAAAATTCTGAGAGTGCCTTGGACTGCCAGAAGATCAAACCAGTCTATCCTCCAGGAAATAAAGCCAGACTGCTCACTTGAGGGAATGATATTAAAGGCCAAACTGAAATACTTTGGCCACATAATGAGAAGACAGGACACCCTGGAGAAGATGCTGATGCTAGGGAGAGTGGAAGGCAAAAGGAAGAGGGGCCGACCAAGGGCAAGGTGGATGGATGATATTCTAGAGGTGACGGACTCGTCCCTGGGGGAGCTGGGGGTGTTGACGACCGACAGGAAGCTCTGGCGTGGGCTGGTCCATGAAGTCACGAAGAGTCGGAAGCGACTAAACGAATAAACAACAACAAACCTGTTACCCCTTCTACAACTCTGTCCTGCAGGACACTCTTCACTACCTGTGCTTTATTTTTCTCCATTTTCTACACAGTCCAAATGAAGTAATAATCTGTAGTTCCCCCCGATTTTTTGTTCTAAGAAAGCTTGTTTATGGGACTTCCAGCATTCTCGGAGATAATGATGATGCTAGAGGCTGGCCTTTCCCAGCTACTTTCTTATAATTAAAAAGGTTTTTTTTAATGTAAAAAGTTAGGAAGATTGTGGAGCCTGTCAAGCACCACAGGAGATATCCATGGACATACTCTGAACTGGGGATCTCAGTTATAATCAGTTTTGTGAAGTTGGGGAGGTGGAGATACTGATGAAAGTAAGTTCAAGGATGAGGATAGGGCCTTGTCTTCTCACAAGATATCCAAGGTTCTCCACTAATTCATTGAGGTTTATTCAGAGAATTGAGCCTAATTCATTGAGGCTTATTCAGAGAATTTGCATAGGCCTGGTACATTCTGGGGAATAAGCAGAAGGTCACCACAAGCATCAGAGAAATGGGACTTTGTCTCATCAGCTCGATAGCAGCCTGTGTGCCTAATAGTGTGCAAAAACTTAAATCTATTATCTTCCCTCCCTCCTTTTTCTGTTTCTTTTCTCCTTTTCCCCTTCTTTAGCATATAGGTCACTTGTTTTATTTTTGTCTTTCCAGGAGAATCTAGACAAAGTAGGGTACAAAGGAAGGACCTCTGTGGATTTGCACAATCTTCGAGAGACACATAGACATGGACAAGGAGGTAAGTACTGTGGTGACCTGCAAGGTATGCACCATGTTTGTGTACCTGCCTGAGGAGGACTCCAACTACATTCATTGCATTGTTGGAGAAGAAAGTAGAGGGGCAGAAGCTTAACAGGCAAGATGGGGAGTTTCTGGACAGGGCAGAAGGATGTCTCAAAAATAACCCAGGAAGGAGGAGATTATTACAAAGAAAATAGGAGCCTCAGAGGAAGAAGGCTTGCAGCATGTAATTGGAAAGTCCAAGAAAACCAGGAGACAGTCCCTGTCAGTGGAGCTGCACACTCAGTTTCAGGCATTCCACTTGGAGGAAGACTTACACACTTCTAGAGAAGGTTTTCACCCAGCGTTCCAGGAACAGGAAGGAGAAAAGTCAGATTGCCATGGAGACAAAGAATCCAATGACTTCCTCAGAGAGAAAAAAACATGTGGTAGTGATGGGTGACTCACTGCTCAGAGGAACAGAGTTGACAATCTGCAGATCAGACATGATATCAAGAGAAGTGTGTTGTCTCCTACATGCAAAGTTCCAAGATGTGTCAGAGAGACTGACTTACGGACTATTATCCCTTTCTGCTGTTTCATGTTAGAACAAAAGACCCTGTGAGAAATTGCCTGGAAGAAATGCGAGAGACTATGAGGAACAGGATGGCATCCATACTTCCAACTGATGGTCACGGCCCAAGGAAGGAATGGAGGATTCTGAACCATTGGCTCAAGGGATGGTGACCTCAAGAAAACTTCGGATTCTTTGGATCACAGTCTTTAGTACCCACTGGAAGGGCTTCTGGGGACAGATGGGCTGCACCTCACAAAAACTGAGAAGTATGTCTTCGGAAAACATCTTCTTAAAGCCATCTGAAGAGCAAGGGAATACAGAGAATAACTTCAAAGATGTTAAGAGGCTTGGAGGCTAAATCCTATAAATTGCAGTTAAAGGAACTTGGTACATTTAGCCTATATGGCTGCGAGAGCTGGACCATAAGGAAGGCTGAGCGAAGGAAGATCGATGCTTTTGAACTGTGGTGTTGGAGGAAAATTCTGAGAGTGCCTTGGACTGCAAGAAGATCCAACCAGTCCATCCTCCAGGAAATCAAGCCAGACTGCTCACTTGAGGGAATGATATTAAAGGCAAAACTGAAATACTTTGGCCACATAATGAGAAGACAGGACACCCTGGAGAAGATGCTGATGCTAGGGAGAGTGGAAGGCAAAAGGAAGAGGGGCCGACCAAGGGCAAGGTGGATGGATGATATTCTAGAGGTGACGGACTCGTCCCTGGGGGAGCTGGGGGTGTTGACGACCGACAGGAAGCTCTGGCGTGGGCTGGTCCATGAAGTCACGAAGAGTCGGAAGCGACTAAACGAATAAACAACAAAACATTTAGCCTATAGAAGAGAAGGCTAAGGGAAAGCATGATGGCAGTCTTCTAATACATGAGCCTTCCAATTTCATACAGGGCAAATAGTGTGGATTTATTTTCCATAGTAGCCGAGGGTAAGACAAGAACCAATGGGTGAAGTGCTACAGAGAGAGATGCAAACTTGAAGTAAGAGGAGTTTCCTGAATGTGAGAGCTATTAAGCAGTGGAACAGCCTGCCTCCTAAAGTCATGGGTGCTCGATTCCTGGAGGTTTTCAAGAAAAGATTGGACAGCCATTTGTCCTGGATGGTATGAGGATTCCTGCATTGGGCAGGGGGTTGGACTAGAAGATCTCCAAGGTCCCTTCGAACCCTAGGATTCTATTAATTATTCTCTTCTGAGCTTCTGTCTTGGAATTGTGGGTGGGACTTGCCATCAGTATAGATCCTATACAAGTTTTCTGTTCTAATTCCCGGAAACAATATCTTAGCTAATAACCTCTGATTGCCTTTGCTATGCCTTTTTCTTGAATTTTGAATTTGATTCTATAACCTCAAGCAGCTCTAACAGGAACCACCTTTACAAGCAGAGAAGACAATCCTGAGTTAGATGAACCAATGGACATGTCCTGTTCAGACTATGCAGCCAGGCAAGGTTTTATAAAACACTCTTTATTAAATAACTATTCACAATAATTAAGTCCTTGAATACGAAGACTCAATCAAGAAACCCAACTGGGCACAACAGACAGTGAAACAGGACTCTCACTGGACAGATAGACTGGGTGCAGCTGGAACACAGTGTGCTGAAGGCAACAGATCTCGAAATGGAACAGTGTGCTGGAGCTGTTCTGACGCTGGATCGCTGGCAACCTGGAACTGAATCATGTCTGAATGCGGCAACTGGAGCTTGGAAGCAGGACTCAAACTCAAGACAAGGCTAGACTCAGCTGGAAGATCTGGACTAGGCGGGATTCTCAGGACTGCAAACTTGGAGCAAAGCTTGGAGCAAAACTGGACTCAACTGGAAACCCTGGACTAGGTGGAATTTTTGGGACTGGGAACTTGGAATAAGGCTGGAAACTGGAAGCAAGGCTGGACTCAGCTGGAAGCCCCAGACTAGGCTGGATTCCCTGGACTGGAAACTTGGTGCAAGGCTTGGAGCTTGGAACAAGGCTGGACTTGGCTGAAAGCCCTGGACTAGGCTGGATTCTCTGAACTGAAGGCTTGGAACAGGACTGGACTCGGCTGGAGACCTCGGACTGGACTGGCAACCAGATCCTGAGCAAGATAGATGTGAAATTCCTGAACGTGACTGAGTGGACAAAGCCCCGTTACTCCAGGGCAAGGGCGAACGGCAACACGAGTTTCTGAGCGTGGCTACGCTGCTGGGAAGATTGCGGAGGTTCAAGGCTGGAGGCAAGGTGGAAGCTGCTGGGCGTGGCTGACGCTGATTCCTCGATTGTAGCAGACACAGGATTCAATCCCTCCTCATAGTGGAGCAAAGGTGCTGGTTCCTCTTCGGCAACAGACACTGTCTCCGACATCGGTAGGGACTCTTCTTCCGAAGCTGCAGGCTTGGAGGATTGGTTGTCTCCAGCAGCCCGCCCTTCACCCGGCTGCCTTTTATGCCTGTCTTTGGAGCGCTTGGAGTCTCCTGTAGCCAATCGGGCTGCCTTCTCCTGTGCACACTTTTCAGCCCATCATTGGCATGCACTAATTGGAGGATTCAAATCCTCCCCCAAATCTTGCCCAATCAGCACCATGGATTCCTCCCATGCTGCTGACTCATCCTGGAGTTTCGTTTTCCCGATTTCAGCCCAGAAAGTTTCCAATTCCCCCTCTGACTCAGAAAGAGTTTCACTTTCCGAGTCAGAGGCAGGCAAGGCAGGCTTGGTTCTGACAGGACATAAGGCAGCTGCAAATGTTTTATACTGTACATAATTTACCATCCTTGTTTGGTAGTTTCTGACCTTTAAGTCTGCAATCGTAGGCCCATTTACCTATGAGTAAGCATGATTTAATTCATTGGGATTTATTTCTGAGTAGATGTGGATAGGACTGCATTTCATCTCATCTAGCTGTGCACAGTTATTAAGAAAAATGTGTTTAAATTAAATGGTGGAACAAGACACTCTATTATGTCTTAAATAAATAAGCACAAGCCTTTTAATGATATGGGGAAAAGTTATAATTTGGAGCCTGGCAGAGAGAGAGGATTATGTTACAAGAAAGAGTGATCATGCAAAAACTATGTGGTCCTTTAGCAATCACACAAGGAATCAATCATATCTAGCATTTGTGTAATCTTATTTCCTCACATCCAGGACACCACAGTCTATGCCCTCCACTGGGATGCGTGATATCAGCTCAGATCAGATAACTGCAAGTTTTCAAGGATCGATCTAAAACTTAGATTTCTAACAGACTATCCATAATCCACCAATGGATTTTACTAAAAGATATGGGCAGATAGGACAATAAAAAAGGGGCTCCAGAGAATTTGGCAAATGTATAGAGTCCTGGAAGCATTGTACATTGTGAAATCTAATATCTAAGTATAGTTTAAAATAGCATACGTGTACTATATGCAGCCACGTACGTGCAAGGCTTCATGGTTGGTCAGATGCTGGTGGCCTTGGAAAGGAAGATCCACATAACCAAATAACAACAGAGACAGAAGAAAGGACAAAGAGGTAGATCTGAGGAAAAGGAAGACGTATACAGGGCAAAAATAGCTCCCTGGAAGCACTAATAATGGAACTAAAGCTTTAATTTTTTTTTAGCATACAGTGCAAAGGCAGGAGTCACTGCAGAAGGCCTTGATGATTGGAAAAATCAAAGGCAATAAAAGAAGAGGCCCCTAGAAAACACCATCACTGATGTCACAAGCATAAGCTTATAACTGAAGGTAGCAGTTACTGATAGTCTTAGCAACGGGTCACGTCATCCTGTCATAGACAGTCAGAAACAAATGAACAATTTAACAAACAGGGCAAAGAAAAGGACTACATCTTAAAAATCCTTTTAAATTGGGTATATCTGACATTGCCAGCTGCTCTGTTTAAGACCAGTTCTGAAGGAGCATTGCCGTCATGTCCTCTCTGAGAGCTGTTCCTGCTCTTCAAGCTTCCAGTCCTCAACTTTACAGAATGGTTTTAGTGCCTTTGCTATTAACCCCGATTTGCCTTGTCTTGTGAGCAGCTTCCCAGCTGCTGATCTGTTGCTATTCACCCCAATTTGTACAATAGACTATCTGATGCCTGACCTTTAGCTTCATAAACAACAACCTATGGCCTTTTGTACTGGTATCAAAGCAAGATTACATAAGTCAGGGTTGGAGATCTTAAAAGTCTATGCACATAGTATCTTTCCTAAGCAACATTTGCCTGAAGTTGAACTTTGAAAGACCAAATCTCCTGGACTAAAGCACCAACAACTTTATCTCTTTTGGTGAGTTCTCACTTGGGATGGTCCCTAAGTCATGTGGCAGGACCAGCTCAACTCAATTGGTCTAGGAAATCTCACATAAAAGAAAATTCTCAATCATCCCCATCCTCAGCCAGTTAGTCACTGGCTCTAGCAGCTAGGTCTGATGGGAAATGTAGTGCAGCAGGGAAAGCTAAGTCTTTAACACCAGTTACTGTGCCACAGACTGTACAAAGGGAACATACTAGGCATGGAAATCTTGAGGCCCTAAACAGCTGCAGGGCTGGTGACCAACTCAGCAAAAAGCTGCAGCTGAGGACAAGAGAGTGCATGAGAAAGGGAATAGCTTGAGGACTGTATTAGTCAACGTAAGATAAAACCTTCCATGTTTGGGTGGGGAGAGTCAACTCAGCAGCATCTGGACACTATAATATGGAGGAGAAACAAAGAAAGAAGCTTCAGTTCTCAGAGCAAGGCTGAGTTCATGGGAATGGACTGTAAACCCAGATGCCTCCCCAGCATACCTGAGCAAAATGCCAACAGACTTGGGATTGAGATTTATGGAAGTCTTTGTCAACTTGAATATAAGGCCTGCTTCTCATTTCTTTGACTTGGGTTAATTTTAGTTAGTGGCAGATGTGGAGAAAATTGTCGCTTCTGGACTTTTCAGATTCTCCTTGTTTCCTTAAAGTAGAAGCAGCAGAGATGTTATCCTCCGACCTCCACTAAAATCTAGGGCTGAGATTCATTCATCTCTCCCTCTATGAAAAGGGCCCCTAGCTTGCTGTACAAACAAATCCTGGTTTCTTTCTGCCCACCCCACAGTAACTTTGATAACATGTAGTGTTATGATTTTGACGAAAGAAAGAAAGCTGGCATCATACAAGACCAGAATCGATGGGTTGAAACTTCATGGAAGTAGATTCAAATGAGATATTAGGAGGAATTTCCTGATGGTAAGAGCTTCAAATAGAAGAGGTTGGTCTTAAGACTGTTGGAGATTAAAACATTCTATGTGTGCGTGTGAACATTCCTGAGAGTAGAAATCTGACCTGAGCAATTATTAGTGAAGCAGGATATAACTATAACAGAAGAGATGTATTTATAGGGAATGGGTTATAGGAATAGATAAAGTTAGCACCTAGCTAGATATATACTACCAGAAGGAGAATCAAAGAGCATGTGCTCTGCGGATGTGTACTTTGGAAGAAAGGCAGAAGGAAGTGACCTCAGATAAGGAACCTGATAGATAAAAGGGGACACAGAGTCAGTCCTTAATGCTATCTATACCCTACTGCCCTCTTGTGGTCAGTAGGTCAAGAGGCACTGAAGAGTCAATGCTGTTCAATTCACACCTCCAATGATAAAGTGGCATATTCCTTCTCAGTGGTCATCTTCAGACAGAGGCTGGATAGCCATCTGTTTAAAATGCTTTCTTAGATTCTGCATTGAGCAGGGGGATGAATAGGTGCCTTCTGAGACCTTGTCTGGCTCTATGATTCTAAGCATTCTGAAAGATACTTCTAGTCATACATTAGAGAATGGTTGAAGTCTTTTAAATGTGGCTCTGGGAGATGCTCCAGAAATATGGGACAGGATATTTTAGGACGGCTGAGAGCAACGAAGGTAGATGAAGGTCAAAGGCAGGGAGAATTCTTAACTATCCAAATGTTTTCCTGAAGAATTTACTTACTTTGGCTTCTAAGATATTCAGCCTTTCTGTCATGTCTGTGAGCTTCGTGCAATTCATACATTCTAGAAGAAGAAAAAAAACATTGGGTTTGTTACAACATATGGTTAAAATAAATGAACAACTGATATTGATCATGTTTTAATTTCATTTTAATTATTGCAATGTACTGTTTGTGCTTAGCTTTTCAATAAAAAGAAATCCCCGGGGGGGGGGGAATTGTAATGATTTATTAACACAGTAACAGTTCAAAAACAATATACATTCCTATGTTGAATGCAAGTAAGTAGATGGTTGGTTTCATAAAAGAAGAAGATGGACGATCACTCTAGCATTTAAAGAAGTAGTCTATAAATCAAGCAGGCCTGGAAATAATAAATGATAAAACAATGGAGATTATTTCTTTTTTTCATCAAGATCACTTGCTGGAGAACAGGGATTAGGCAACGGGGTGGCAGACTACAGTTCCCATTAGTACCAAACAACATGGCCAATGAATGAGGATTCTGGCAACTGCTGTTCAGAAGTCCTTGGTTGCTTAACTATGCTCAAGGAAGGGATGGGGAAAAGCAAATTTCCTTACATATCTGCAATATAGTTGCATGGGGGCCTGGAGTCAGAACACATTTTCCATCTCCTCTGTGAAGACTGTTGGATGGAATTAATAGAGGAAAAAACAGCATCGCCTGGAACCTGGTCATTGGATGCTCCAAGGAGAGATGTAAACAAGGTAACAAAGCATGCAGAAAGCACTTTCTGGAATTCTTTCCAACCTGTTTACCAGCACTGGCTATAGGAGGTGCATATCAAGGATCAAGGCAAGCTTTATCCCAAAGCCTAAAAATTATCCAAATATCATGGTAATATATATGCAATTCCAAGCAAAGCTATTATTTATTGAAGCAGAATGTGTTGAGGATAAATATAATTTTTTGAGCTGTTTTGACAATTCTGTCAGAGCAACTAATGGTCCAACAACTATGGAGAAAACCTTTGCTAGTTTATTCCATAAACTCACTATTTCAATTTTCAGTACCAATATTTTACCATCTTTTCCAGTTCCTTTTAAGTACTCTTTACTTGGTATTGCCACATCTATATGTAAAGCTTGCTTTTCTTCAGCTACTACGACGTCCATCATGTTGTGTTTTAGATATCAGTCATCTGAATTTGGAAGGCCCATAACATTTTTACAAAGTTGTTCTGAAACATACATCATTTAGATTTATATCCTGTCTTTATTTTGTACAATTCAAGGCTGCATATATAATGCTCCATTTCCCACATAAAAATAACCCTGTGAGGTGGATTGGGCTGACAGGGAGTGATGGGTCCAGAGTCACCCAAGCCTGAGGAAGGACTAACACTCATAGTGTCCCATTTTCTACTCCAGCACCTTAACTGCTGCACCAAACTGGCTCTCACATTTTCATATCCCAATACTTGAGAACATAAAATCCATACTTTTTACATAAAATCCAGTGTACCATTTTTACCAGTCTTGTCTTACAATCTGCCTGGACAATTTTGCTACAATTGCGTATTAAGTGGTTGACATCCCCGTCTTTCTGTTTACATCATCTATATTTGCTGTTTTCAGGTTTTGAATTTTCATTTTTACGGCATGTGTTGTTGGTGCTTGTCTTGTGCTGCAAATGTTAATCCTTCTGTTTCCTTCATGGTGGATCCAATCTGAAATCATTGCCAAGTTTAGCATTCACCTTGCCGTTAATACCTTCAAGGTGTTGGCTATTTAGAGGCTGATCTCTTGAATTTTTCATTCAGTTTCATAAGCTGCCTTTGATGCTATCATATTAAAAATGTCTTCCTTGCAGACATTTATTAGCATTTTCCTTTTTGCTTGTTTTTATGTAATTATGTAAGCCTCTGATTCCATCCTCCAATGTCAGCTTCACTTGTAGGTAATCAGAGTCACCAATTTTTCTTGGTAAATACAAATAATCCACGTCAGTTTGGGGGCACAATGTATGATGTATTGTCATAGGTTTGGGTGTCTTGTGACCTAAAGTATCTAGTTTAGCTTGTGTCTAGTCAGCTATACCTGCTATGTAGCATATAAACAGGGACAGGTCAAGTGTTAAGAACTTAGATTGAATTATGTATTATTCAGGTTTGATTTTACAACTTCTCTATATTATTATTAATATTAATATTAATATTTAGATCTCTGGGCAGCTTTTGATCTAGGGCATTTTGTTGGAAAGTTGGGGAGCTGGAAATAAGAGAGGTAACTTTGTGGTGATTTTGCTCCTATCTCCCTGCAGATAACTAGAAGATAATATTGGGAGATTTCTACTTCTTTCCTTGGGAACTATCCTGAGGATGTTTCACTAAATTCAACTTATCTCTCCCTCTCTCTCTCTCTCACCTGAACAATGCTGCAGGGAGGCATCATACCTTTCCAGGCTGAAAAAAATTCAATGTGGGAGAATAAGCTAAAGCTGAATTCAGGCAGGCTGGAGCTGTTACTGATTCCACAGGCTGGACTTCAATATTTTGAAGATATGCTAGTTCTGGATGAGGTTGCACTTGTCCTTAAGATTCAGGTTGCAGTCTAGTGGTCTTCCTGGATCCAGCACTGATGGACAGCTATGAAACATCCTCTACTCCAATAGTGCTGGAGAATGGGGCAAAATGCCATTCCAAGCGGTGCTGGAGAGAAGGGGAGAACTGGACAAGATGTGGTAGGGAAGGAGCAGAGGAGACAACTCCTAAGACCTCAGACCTTCAGAGCTGAAAACCTTTGGATGTAGTCAGGCCATGGGAGCAGAATGGAGACTACAATACAGAACCCAGGGACTGAGGGACACCAGAATTTTGATGAAGTATTCATTTCTTGACATCATCAAGCATACAGTATATGCCCATTTTCATATTGCCTCCAAACACCTGTGTTTCCCCACTGGAGTCAAATTCCTGCCCTCCTTTAATGTGTCTATGAAATTATTGAGAGACCTGAACCATTAAAGGAAGAAATTAAAGAAAGAGCTTGAAAGATCTCTACTGGGATGGTCTCAGTGCTGTACACGTTATCTTTTTAATTCTTTTAAGCATGAGCTGACTCATCCTGCACTTGCAGGGGCTCCATTTAGACTCCAAAACTACTGGAGCAAAGCCACCAACTTTGCTATTAGGTATAAGTCCTTCCAGCTGTATAGACAGTGTTCTTCTAAGTACCAGTTACTAGAAACATGAAAACCAGTGAACAGCCACAGGAATAATGCCCTGTTTGTGGTCTGGATTGCCTGCTCTTAGAAAAAAGGAGCTGAACCTGATACATAACTTTTCAATGCATCTTAGTCAGCTTTTGTCGCAAGATAATAGCAACCAAGCTTTTAAAAAAATATCTAAAATAAAATAAGGCACTAGATGGCAGTACGGACAAAGCAACATCTTGGAAGGAAAATAGGAAAAGGAAAGTTGGGGGACAGATGGATCTTGTCTCATTAGAATGACATTTTAAACAACAGTAAAATACCTTACAAAACAAAGGACTGATCATACACACCAGCCACTACACCTACTTGCTGGAGAAGTAGGATATAAATACATGAATGAATGAATGAATGAATGAATGAATGAATGAATGTCAAACTGACTATGGATAAAGTATTGGAGAGAAGGGAAGAACTGGACAAGATGTGGTAGGGAAGGAGCAAAGGAGACAACTCCATAAGACCTCAGACCTTCAGAGCTGAAAACCTTAGGATGTAGTCAGGCCATGGGAGCAGAATGGAGACTACAATACAGAACCCAGGGACTGAGGGACCCAACACCCAATATATTTAGGTGTTAACTCACAATGCAAGATCCAACAGGTGAGTGCTCACTGTAAAATGTGAGTGCCTCATTCATCACTACATATTTAAAGGGTCTTGTTCCCCTATCATCCAAATCATCCTAAAGGTCTTGTTTTCCATGCCTACCTCCATCAGAAGTGCTAAGTAGTGAAAAGCGGCTGAGATTATGGGACTTTTTGCTCATGAAGCTTGCTTTAGCTCCTCCTTGACTGTGATTTACTTCTAGCAGGGTTGCCAATACTGCCCCAGGCTCATGGACATGGACAGTGTTTCTCCTGCCCCAATTCCTCCTGCAGTCTCTGCTTTTTCATTCACTTCTTACATCAGATACATTGTCCTCCTTCATTGCATGATGATTACTTTGAGAAGAAGGTAGGATGTTCATTTTTTTTCTTTTACATAGCACATGTTTATAAAACGGTTTTACAAAAAAGACTGTAGTTTCTTTTGATACAAATGAATGTTTTAATAGAGACAAACCCATACAGATATACTGCTGAATGCAGGAAATGGCTATTTATTAGGAGCTTGGAAATGGCTCATGCTTTGAAAGAAAACATATGGCGAAGGCTTAGAGCATTGTGGGCTGGCCCCTCCACCTGACGGGTCCAGCAGCCCTACTCCTATTAAATGTTGAGACTCCAGTTCTGTTCACATTGCACACTCAATCCAGTTCCTGAATTAATCCATTTTCTGGGTTCATAAAATACAATAAGGCTCAAAAACAGAAACAAATAACCCCTAACCCAACTAAAGTTAACATTAACCTAGCTTAGGGTTAATGTGAGGATGCTGCTCCTAGGCCTTTTGACAGATTTGGATAAGTGGTGTGAGTATGCCCCTTCAGCATTTCATATATGAGTCATAAGTCTTCCATACAGAAAAGAAAAAAAAGGGGGGGAACTGACTGCAATCATACATGAAAGAACTTTCTAAACCTATTCTGAGACTGTTCCCAAAAAGGAAAATGCTGGATATAACTGATAAATCAAGGAAAAATCAATAGCCCAGTTAATTTAATTAAAAATAAACAAAAAATAAATTTAAAAATAAATAAGACCAGGGATAGGGCTGTATAAAGTGGATTGACTATATTTAAATCCCATGACTGATGCAGTCAGTCACTACCCAGTCAGCCACCTTTATCTGCTACCGAATCCCTTACAAAACTTTATCTTTTACTGCTGGAAAGCTGCCATCATTTCCTGCCACTTAAAAAAAAATATGTTTCAGTAAAAAAAATCCATGGTAACTCAGCTGGAATCAACATCACTGTTAAGTGTTTTTTTGCTGCTACCACGAGGAACATAATCCTAGAGTAGCCCTGGAAAACTTGAGTTTCTCTAGGATGAGAAGGTGGTGGTGATGGTGGTTGAAAAGGGGAAGAATATGGGCTTCTTTGCTTCCATCTAGCAGTGGTCTGTTTTGCAACTCAGAATTAGTAGATCTAGCTCAGGAGACAATTTGATGTTTGAAAGACAAATTCCAGTTCATCTCTCATGAACTTTGTGAAAGGAAAGGACAATGCCTCTTACCTCTCATGCGCAAACCCAACCCTTCAACGAAACTCATCAAGACAATGTGATAAACATGTATTTGTTTATTTATTTATTTATTATTCAAATTTAATTACCGCCCATCTCCCCCAAGAGAGGGACTCTGGGAGGTTTACAATAAAATCAAACTACGATCGTAAATGTTAAAATCTCATAAAACCAGACACTTTACAATTATTATAAAATGCAATAAATAAATATGAAATCCAAGAGAGTATAAAATTCCAAGCTGGTGGGAGGGACTCTAGGGTGCAAGCCACCCCCAAGAACGGTTGCCCATTTTCCCACCCCAGGCAAGACAGCAGAACTAAGTCTTCAGGGCCTTCCGGAAGGTCAGGAGTAAAGGGGCCTGCCTCACCTCCGGGGGCAAGATGTTCCAGAGGGCGGGGGCCACTGCAGAGAAGGCCCGTTTCCTGGACCCTGCCAGATGAAATTCTCTTATGGATGGGGTCCGTAACATGCCCCCTCTGGATGATCGGGTGGGGTGGGCCGATGTAATGGGGGTGAGACGGTCCCTCAGGTAGCCTGGCCCCATGCCATGTAGGGCTTTAAAGGTGATAAGCAACACCCTGAATTCGACCTGGAAGCAAACTGGCACCCAGTGCAGTTTGCACAGCAAACGTGTTATATGTGCCGAACTAGGGGCACCAAAAATGGCTCGTGCAGCTGCATTCTGGACCAGCTGAAGCTTCCGGATACTCTTCAAGGGTAGTCCCATGTAGAGCACATAGCAGTAGTCTATATGGGAGATGACCAGGGCATGAGTGACTGTTCGGAGGGCTTCTTGTTCCAGGAACAGGTGTAACTGGCGCACAACCCGAAGTTGCGCAAAGGTCCTCATGGCCACGACTGCCACCTGCTCTTCGAGCAGGAGTCGTGAGTCCAGGAGAACCCTCAGATTACACACTGAGTCTGTCTGGGGCAGTGCAATCCCATCCAGAACTAAAGATGACAATTTCCCGGAAGACGAGGCACCATCAATCCACAATCACTCCGTCTTACCAGGATTCAGTTGAAGCCTGTTGTTCCCCATCCAGACCCCCACAGCCTCCAGGCACTGAGAAAGGGCAGTCACTGCATCACGTACCTCACTCGGGATGGAGATGTATAATTGGGTATCATCGGCATACTGATGATACCTCATCGCGTGGTGACGGATGATCTCACCCAGTGGTTTCATGTAGATGTTAAATAAGGAGAGAGAGAGAACCGAACCCTGCGGCACCCCACAATAGAGGGGTTGAGGGTCGGATCTCTCCTCTCCTATCACCACTGATTGGTATCGGCCCTGGAGGAAGGTGGTGAACCAGCACAGAACTATGCCACCCACCCCCAACTCCCTGAGCCATCCCAAAAGGATACCATGGTTGATGGTATCGAAAGCCGCTGAGAGGTCAAGGAGAGCAAGGATGGATGCACTGCCTCTATCCCGCTCCCGCCAGAGATCATCCATAAGTGCGACCAATGCAGTGTCTGTCCCATATCCTGGCCTGAAACCTGACTGAAAGGGGTCCAGATAATGTTTCATCCAGGATCCTCTGGAGTTGCAATGCCACCACCTTCTCAACCACCTTCCCCAAAAAGAGGAGGTGGGATACTGGATGAAAATTGTCCAGCACAGTTGGGTCCAGGGATGGCTTCTTGAGGAGGGGGTGCACCAGTGCCTCGTTAAAGGCAGCTGGGAACACCCCCTCACTCAAGGATGTATTTACCATCACTTGGACCCAACCACACATCACCTCCCGAGCTGCCTTCACCAGCCAGGAGGGGCATGGATCTAAATGACAGGTGGTGGCATTCACAATCCGGAGGATCCTGTCCACTTCCTCAGGTCCAACAGGATCAAATTGCTCCCAGATAACAAGGCTAAAACGTTCCCTTGGCATCTCCTCAGACCCTGGTTCATGCATGGAGTCCAACTTGGAACGGATCTGAGTGATTTTATCCTGCAGATGCTCAGAAAACTCTTCCGCGTGGCCCTGTAGGTGGGTCACTGGGCCCACCTTCCCCAAAAGGGTACATGTGATCTTAAACAGGGCCGTCGGATGGCAATCTGCGGATGCAATAAGAATGGAGAAATACTGCCATTTTGCCTCTCTTAACGCCACAAGGTAGGCCTTAACAGCGGCTCTAGCTTGTGTTCGGTCAGATTCGGTCTTTGTCTTCCTCCAGCGGTGCTCTAGACGTCTCTTAAGCCTCTTCAAAACCTTCAGCTCCTCTGTGAACCACGCGGAGTGTCGGGTTAGATGAGGCAAGAGAGGCTGCACAGGTGCGATCCTGTCCAAGGCCCCGGCTACCTCCCTATTCCAGGTAGCAGCCAGGGCCTCCGCTGGACCGTGCAGCAGATCCTTGGGTACAACCCCCAGCTCCCTCTGAAACCTCACTGGGTCCATCAGTCACCGGGGGCAGACCAACCAAATGGGTCCTGCCTCCCTGCGGAGGGGGGCGGCATAGGAGAATCTCAGGGCCACCAGGGCGTGATCTGACTATGACAATGGGGATAGATGCGGCTCTCCCCTCAGATTACGTTGCCACTGCTCCGACAAGAAAACCAAGTCCGGAGGGAGATCATTGGCTCGAGTCGGGTCCCGAATAATCTGGGACAGGCCCACGGCTGCCATGGTAGCCATGAACTCCTGAGCTGCCTCTGAGGCATGCCCCAGGGGTGACAGATTGAAGTCCCCCAGAACCATAAGTCTGGGAAACTCCACCGCCAACCCTGAGATGTCCTCCAGAAGCTCAGGCAGGGAGGTTGCTACGCAGCAGGGAGGCTGGTACAGTAGCAGCACTCCCAACTGTTCTCGGGAACTCAACTTGAAAAACAGGGTCTCACACCTGGCCACTTGTGGGGCAGGGCCCCTGAAGGCCACCAGAGACTCTCAGATGACAACAGCCAGCCCTCCTCCTCTACCCTGGCATCTCGGCTGGTGCCACACCTGGAACCCAGCTGGGCACATTTCCGAAAGGGCTACCCCACCTTCTGGGCCCAGCCAGGTCTCAGTGATACACGCCAGGTCTGCCCCCTCCTCTGCGATCAAATCGCATATGAGGGGGGCTTTGTTGTTAACTGTCAGGCTCTGCCTGCTACCCAGTAAAAACACAGACGCTAGTGTAGGCTTAGGTTCTGGTTTTATTTGAGTAACAGTATGCATGCCCTTTAAGAAAAGCTGAGAGTGAGTGGAGCGCACCGGAACGGGATTTAAATAGCCCGCGCCGGTCAGCGCTCCACCCCTTCTTACTTCGGGTGCGCCCCGAGCCCCGTCGGTTCCGTTGCTGGTAGGTGAGGGGTCATGGAGCCCCTCCTGTGCTCCGGGCATTTCTTTAATTGCTTCCCTGTCCGGTGATGGTTCATTGCCGGGCGATCAGGCTCATAATCTCTTTGACAGCTCAGGCGCGCCTCGCAGTCTGGTCTTGTCAATTACCTTCTTTGCAACATTGTATCTCTCTCTTCCACGCCTCCGGCTAGAGTTGATACTTTGTTGCCAGCACCTGTTGCTCTCTTTTGTTAGCTAGTTACCTTTTCCCTTAATCCGCCCGGTACCCATTTCCCTGCATTGTCATGCGAGCCATTGCGATGTCACAAGCATCGCAACGGTGATCATGACATTAACTGACCTGGCGTTAAGGAGCAGCAGCCGGAGACCAGGGCCCTCAAGGGTCTGCTGTCCAGGGCCTGGGTCTGAACCCAGAGGGCCGGAACACACCACCGGTAGCAGACATGAGAGTGTCTTTCCCGAAGATGGCCTGCCCTCCAGTTCCCGTCATAACATCCCCGACCCGTCACCACCTCAATGGTACACCCCGCCCTATAGCCCCCAGAATTTCCAGGCCCAGTTGCCTCCACTCAGAGACCTCCAGAAACCCTGAATGGAAATAAGGGTGTCCTTCTCCACTCACACATCCTCAAAACTCAATCAATCATTTATGATCTTTTTAGTTGCCCAAAGATGGCCCTCAGACAATGCATTTCTCTAAAAATATCAGGCTTATTTTAATCTAATGGTTTCATTATTTGCAGGTTTATACCAGTAAGAGGTGTTGATTCCTTGAATTCAGAACTTCCCAGAAGGTGGCTGTGTTCACATTAACAAAGATTATTAATGCATTTCAAATAAGCTAGGATTCATAAATCAACAAATCCTGACTCAAAGCTACTTAGGAACTTGGTTTGTTTTGGTTCAATAATCAGATGGAATGCTAAGCTATCAATGCCTGGTTTGTCTATTCCAGTGTTTCTCAACCTCAGCAACCTGAAGGTGTGTGGACTTCAACTCCCAGAATTCCCCAGCTATGCCGAATGCTGGCTGGGGAATTCTGGGAGTTGAAGTCCAAACATCTTCAGGTTGCCGAAGTTGAGAAACACTGCTATATTCGCTGCACAAGCAGGAAGACAGAACGGAGACAAACAAGCTGCATTAACCATCTACTACCTCATTTGAAGCCTATCTAATAAGCTTCCTGACTGAATGATGTAAAAACATGGCCTCTCACCAGTAGAGAAACAAGCAATTCAGGAAGAAAAGAATTAACCCACCCTTTGCCTACTCCACTGGTTTTCTACTTGGGAGTTCTTTTTAAAAAGTTGGCATGCATTCAAATAAGGTTTCCCCAGCCAGCAATCTGGCTTTCTCTTTTAATCTGCTTTGTCCTTGCGTGGACCATCCTTTAGAATGGAAAACTTCACAGTGGGGTCTTGGAGAAAGTTCCCATTTCCCTTTGCCATCTGCTGATGCCTTAATAGCAAGCCTCAGACACCAGGAACCAAGGGAATTCATCCAGAAATTATAGGATCTGCAACTTCCGATTCCTTCCTGCCTAGTCATCCGTCACAACTGATGACAATTGTTGCCATTTCTACAAGTACAACCCACCCACCCCCAATTTGCAGGAAAGCAGTTAAAAGCAAACCACTTTGAGAGAGAGGAAGATAAATTTCTTCTCAGCAGCCCCCAAATTCATCTCCAGAGAACTGGCTCTGCCCCTCCGTTTCCCTAAAACAACAAGTCCTGTCCTTGTCAGAGGTTCTACTCTGGAGCAAATAACTCACGTTTGGGCTGTAGCCGGCATTAGGTTTCTGCTGAGCCTGCTGTTTTTTGCCAGGGTGGCAAAAGATAGACATCCAGGCCTGAGACCTTTTATCCCCAGATGTGCTGTTGCTTCCTTCACAAAACCCCTCTGTGGTTTTGGGTAGCTCATCTGCTTAGCAGATGTGCGGATTCGATGGCTCCCAACAAATCAACAGATGTTAATCAAGGTATAACCCTTCCTAAACATTTTACTTCCCCTGAAAGCTGCTAGGCTCCCTGATCAGCCCTTGCTGGAATCCTGGAATCTATTTTCAATTCTGAGGGGGGACACAACAACAACACAACATGATGATGATGATGATGATGATGATGATGACGACGATGATCAGCAAAGTGATTTCAGTCTAAGATGTTTTTGAACTCAGTAATTGCTAGCTTGGGAAAGATAGAACATATGATTCAGGGAGAAATATTACAGAATCAGGCACTCTGATGCATAAAGTTGCTTGTTGTAGGCCACTGGGTTGCACTGAATGCAGAGAAGTCAATAAAACCTTCTGGAAGAAGGCAAATGCAAACCACTTCTCTATCACTGCCATGAAGACTGCATGGATGCAGCTGAGATAAGCCAAGCTCAATACTGTATCATAGTTTGTTCACATTTTTTATATTAAGGAGCATGCATATTAAATCTATTCTGGACCTTCTGGCACACAGCCCTTTACAGGAGGATGTTCTTCTTATAGCTAAACCAGAAGTCTATTTATAAAAGCTCCAAATTGTAAGCTTCCTCAACAAAACTGCCTATTTTATTTCCAGCAGAAGCATAGCTGAATCTCTAAGGCAGATATGGGTAACATGTGGCTTTCAACTCCTTTTATGTAGCCCTTTTGGCCACCATTGCTGAAAATGAATGGCAGTTTCTTGACATTTTGAGGTAGAGAGCAGGTGAAAGGTGTAGTGTAAGCCCTAAAAGAGGTCTGTCACAAAGAACCCTCCCACATATACTCCCCAATCCATTCCCATGCACATGTGTGATGTGGCCTCACTACTTGCACCTCTTCACACCTTAAAATATTAAGTACTCTCCGCGGCCACCAAAAGATTGCCTGACTTTATTCCAATCATTCTTCATTGATTGGCTCTACTATGGTCTAACCCAGAGAGACAACAAACTGATTTAGAAGATTGAGCCCATATACATATACATATACATCTTCCCTTATCCATGTGACAGCAGTAGTGATAGATGTAGCAGTGCCAAGTGACAGCAACATCAGGAAGGAGTATGAGAAGCTGGAGAAGTACGAGGGCCTGAAGGAGGAACTAGAGAGGATGTGGAAAGTAAAGGCCAAAGTGGTCCCAGTGGTGGTAGGAGCACTTGGGGCTGTGACTCCCAAGCTGGGAGAGTGGCTCCAACAGATCCCAGGAGCAACATCAGAACTCTCTATCCAGAAGAGTGCAGTGCTAGGAACAGCTAAAATACTGTGCAGAACCCTCAAACTCCCAGGCCTCTGGCAGAGGAGATGACCTAAGGTTGAGGAAGACACATACCACCCATAGGGGTGAGAAGGGAATTTTTAAAATAAATAAATAAATACATTCATACATACATTCATACATACATACTCTACCGTACTCTACAAACAGGTCCTAGTTCTTCAAGCTTCTAGTTTTTGTTATCATTCCATGGCATCATGAAGTTATCCAATAGTAAAATGAATAATACCTTTCCCCCAAAATTCTGGAAATATAATTAACAGATTGAATCCTTTTTCCATATGTGGTAGCAATGTTATAAAACTCAGCAATACTAGAAAATAATCCACTGTAGAATGGAACAATTCAGAAAGTTGTGCTCCTATTCCATCCTGAGATATTTTTATTACATTTCACTAAATCATATACAGTAGACTCTCAGTTAACCGGAACTCAAGCAACTGGCACTCTCAAGCAACCGGCACAAAAATCGAACTGGAAAAAAACCAGCACTTTCAAGCAACCAGCAAAAAAAATCTGTATCTCTCTGCTGCCATCTAGTGGGTATTAGGGTTCAACAGCAACTCTCAAGCAACCAGAAACTACATCTATCTGGCATCTACCATTCCCCATGGGTGCCGGTTAACTGAGAGTCTACTATATTCCTTTAAAATATATGGAATTGGCATTGTATATGTTAATGACTACAAGGATTTTATATGCCTTTTATAAGAAAACATATTTGATCCCCTCTATGGAAGAACGGCTAACCAAATTGTGGGGGTATGCTTCAGTGTCTGGAACAACTTCATATTTAGAAAGTAAATCTGATGTAGAATTCAGTTCTATTAGAAACTATTTTAGACTACAATTTTATATATGGAATTGTGCAACATCCAAAATTCGAGTTTTAGAGTTTATATTAACTTGACATCTAAGCCAAATTTACAGTATTAATGTATTATTTGTCACCTATAGTTTCTCTCTCTCCCTCCCTTTTTAATAATGCAATTATTAAACCCTTAAAGTTTAACGGAGATATGTTTTGATTAGATAAGGGACATGAAATGTCTTATACTTTCAATTATGTATTAGAGTATATTAGTCATATGACATTTCAGATTTGTTGGCTGTTTTTTACTGTGTGGTTTTTTATCTGTATTATCTGTTCTTTATATCTTTGATACTCATATTTGTATTATCTATTTCCTTTATTCCTTTAAATTATGTAGTAGTGATAATAACAATGAGGATGAAGTCATTGAACAGAGACTTAAGCCAGCTACCTTCTGTGCAGCTGTTTACACTCAATTGTCACAAATACACCCCTCAAAGTGGAAATCTCCAAATTCTACCCTTCCACCTAACTATGTATCCAACTTTCTGCTTGATTTGGCTGTTCTGTCCCATGATGATAATCACACCATGGGGTAAACTGAACAACAAAGATAAAAACTTTTTCTGAAAATAAAATAGGAGCTTTTCCTTTTTCTCATCTCCCTAAGAAAAGTTACTTTGCAATTTATAAATTTAATAGTCTCCATTATTTAAAACTGTTGTTACAATGGCCACTATTTTTTCTGAAAAAAAGCTATAGCATACCAAAGGGCTCTCATAAAATGTATTTTAAGCTACTAACAGTTGGGAAGACATTCATGATTTTTTTTTAATAGAAAGAAGTCTTGGCTGGGCACTTTCCAGATGTACTGTAATCCCAGAATTCCCAGCCCACTGAAGAGGGCTGGTTTGGAGATGGCTGTTCTTGGCTTTGACTGGTGGTGAATGGAGGCATTAAATGGTTTTTGCAGGGTTGGTTTGTTAACCCAGGGGTGTCCATGGAAGAAGATGGTCAAAAACATCAAGATGGCAGCTTTGTTCATGCAGTTGTGGCCACCATCTTGGCTGTTTAAATCCCCCCTGCAGACACCAGAGCAAAAATTTCCATTCCTGTCTCCTATTATGGGCAACACTTCGGATTTATACATCATGCTAAATCTGATTTAATATTGTCATGATTTGTTGAATAAGGCACAAATGCCTGGCTTCATCCATTGCATTCATCCCCCATAAGCCACAATGTCTGGATTCACTGATTACACTTAGCATATGTGAACTTAGCGTTTAGATGTCTACCTACCATTTAGACATATACATATTGCCCTTCCTAATTCCATCCAGGTGTTTCCTAAAGCAAAATGTTTCAGCCCACTGAGTAGCAGAAGGAGCACACCGCATTCGAGAAATCATCCCCAACCTTATATCTTTCAAACATGTTCGACTATAAATCCTTCATTGGGATTACTCATCTGACTGGGTCTGGTAGCACCATCAAAACTAATCAATTTTATCAAGGCCTCTAATAAAGTTGATGCCTTATCCATTTTGGTTACTCCTGAAGATGCTGTCAGACTCTGTGACTACTCTGTGGTCCAGGACTAACATGGTTCTTCCCTTCTATCTCTGTGTCACTAGATAGATCTTTTGGAATATAACTCCAGAGCCAGCCTGCAGAAAGGAGCAGTAACACTTTGTGTAGAAGCCTTGGAGTTATGGGTGTTCCCCTATTTTCCTTAAGTCTGTACAGGTAGCCCTTGTTTAGCAACCACAATTGGGACTGGCAACTGGATCATTAAACGAAGCTGTTAAAAAGTGAAACAGCAATTGTACTTATGATCTTACTTCAGCTTTCCTTGGCTTTACAGACCTGCAAAGGTTGTAAATGCAAGGATTGGTCACAAAGTTACTTTTTCATCACCGTCATAACTGCAAACAGTTGCTAAACAAGGCAGTCAGTAAGCAAGGACTCCCTGTTGCACTTCAGAAATGATTAGCAGGAAATTAATTAATTTATTTACTTATCCAATTTGTCCCCGCCCATCTCCTCCCATTGGGGGACTCTGGGCGGTTTACAACAATCAATTAAAACAACAATCACGAATATACAATATAAAAATACAATAATAAATAATATAAATAAAAGTAAAGATAAATACTTTGCACCTTGCATGAACTCAAGCACAATGCCTCTCTGTTTTCTCAGAAAAAGATGCCACTGCTTTAAGGAGCCAACTCATTAACATGACTTCCAAAAGAGCAGCATCTTTTTTCAGGATCCCTTGGAAGACCGGGAAAGAAGACTTTTTAATGAAAAGCAGAGAGGTGCTGCCAGGAGATCTGAAACATTTCTTCCAAATTGTTTTTGAAACATGCAGAGTCCTAATTTTCCTCTCTGTACTATTGGGCACTGCACTGTTCTTTCCAGGTTGACTGGGAAAGGTGATATAAATTGCACACAGTGTGGGGTGATACACTGGAGGGTCTGACCAACTTTAGCTTGCCACAATATTAAATTAGCACATGTCTTTCTATAGATTTTAAAAGAAACCAGCCCTCACACATATGCTACAAAATCTCAGCTCCAAGTTTCCATTTTTAACGTTCTTCTATTCCTACCTTTGTCTGGGCTGCTGCAGGAGGAAGGAGGGTGGTTGGATTTTTGCGCAGGGAAAAGAATTATTTTCAGAAAACAGAGTTTGACCCAGCTTTCTGGAGCAGAGGTGACCCAACACTAGACTGGCTTCAGATAGAAAAGGAGAGATGGCCAAAACAAGTTTATCTGGTCCTCTGGGAGATTTACCAGATTTTAATCAGGGTCTGATTTTTATTCATCATTGTAATCTGATGATAGCATCCCTCCTTAAAATCTGACATTAGCTTCCTGACCTTTCTGCATATGGGCAAAAGCTCACTCCAGGGGAGGTAGAAGCAGTCACCTGAACCAGAAGACCCCTGATCCATCTCTTAAAAAAAAACACTATAGTTTCTAGCCCTTCTAAAAGGTAAGTTTTGGGCTAAAGTAAGTAGTTATAATTCTTCACTTTTGTGAGATCTGCTACAGCTTTGCAGTGCTGAACAAACTATCCTAGCAATGAGTGACTGTGAGGGGTTCTTCTTGGTGATGACTGGACACACCACAGCATACATGAAAATGTTACACAATGCTTTATTGTAGCACACCCATTCCCCAAACTAGGCTGTTGCCCTGGCTAGGGCAGGGTTAACTCCACTCTCCTAGCCCTTACAGATTGGCTTAGTCCCATAAATAAGTCTTACAGTAGTTAAAAGTCTTAAAGTTTGTAAAGCAGCATACAGTTCTCGCCTCCCTCCACAAGTTTGGGGATTATGCACTGCCTCAACATGGTTTCTCCTTTCGTAAGCTCCAGGCCAAGCTACAAGCTCTGCTCTTAAGCAGTGTTGCTATTGAGCCCCCAAGCTGAGCTCCAAAGCCAATCTCTAGGCAGGGATCAAGCCGAGATGGGCTGCTTACCATGGCTTGAAGTCTTGGCAGTTGACTGTCAGCCCTCTTGCTAGCCTGTAACTGTTGCACTTGTCTGGACATTGCTTCCTCTTCTGCTTTGATGTCTCCTCATTCACATTCACTCTGGGTTGGCTTTTCTTTTCTAGGCTAACGGCACAGTTACACTAACCTGGCTGCCTATAGACGTCAACAGCTTCCTTAAAAAGCTGGATTGTGGCTCAGCTAGTCACCTGGGGATGTTGTTATACCAGTCAAATAGCTGGGACACCGGTGTGGATGCCTGTGGGTGAGTGTGTGCTCTCTCAGCAAGCTGGAAGAGAATTGAGCACTTCCTCTCTCAGGTTTCCAAGCCTGTAAACTTTTATGTCCCATTGGGAAAGGGGATAAGCTGAGTTTAGCATTTTCAGAGCTGCTTTTCCTAAGCCCAGAGGGCAGTTTTAACCTCACTCCTCTCTCCCTCACACTGACATATACACAGCCTGGAGAAAGTAGTTTCTAGTTAATTTTATTTTCTTATCTTCCCTAAGGGAAGGGATTGCTGTCTCCCCCCCGCAAAAAAATGAAATCCAGACTTTAACTATACCTGTAATTGGGTAGTAATAATAATAATAAACCCCAAACCTGTTTTTATAATGTTTACTTCAGATCCTGTATCTAAAAACTGATGATTTTTCAAACTTACTGAATCATCAAAAAGCTTATCCTGCTAACACTGTTATCCACAAACAGGAGAGTGCTAAAGAGAGTGTAACTTATGCCAATCCTTCTTGTTATTCACCCTTGTTAGATGTGACAGATGTTTTGTAACATCCTTGCAGAGAAGTTCAGCATTATTAGTGGGTCTCCTGGAGTGTACATATGTATCCTTTTTAGAGAAAGGGAAGAAAGTTAGATTTATTACAGACAAAAAGACCACCATAGTACTTTCATCATTCGATCTGTCCCAACTCTTCGATGGACATCATTTTGCCATGGCTGCCTGTCAGTCTAGCAGATGGCTTTCACAATGTAGTAGCTGACTCAAGGACAGAATAGCCATTTTCTTAGGTCCCCACTGCCCTTTGTTCGTTCTGTTTTTAAAACTTGTAAGGTAATCTGATTTCTTTGTAAATGGAGTTGTCCTAACAAGCAGGAATCACGCCGAGATGAGGAATAGGTCTCTAGTGTTTTATTACTGCTACATTAGACAGAAAATCCTAACAAACTGATGAAGCGTGAGAAAACCCATACAGATAAACCCCAAAAGTCAAGGCGGGTCTGTTCTGTGTCTCTTTGAATGACAGCTCAAATTCTCGCTACTACGCATGCATTTTCCCCCCTGGATAGGGGCCCTCTCCTGCTCACCATCAGTGCCCATGACAGGAGTTTATTATTGGCTTGCCACTCATTCTTAACTATTTAACTATTTATCACTGGATGGATACCCATCCCTGTGTAAGCTTTCAGTTCTTCTCTTTCTTTTATTTGTTCCTTTCATCTCTCCTTCCCTTATTAAGATTAAGAGTGAGCATTTTCCTAATTTCTCTGCATGGTGGTTGTACAGGTAGACCACAATAAGGACCGGCAACTCCATCACTAAGCTGCACGGTCATTAAGTGTGATGTCACACAACCCCACCAACTTATGTCAGTTCCGCTAGTTGCTGCTGTGATCGTTAAGTGCAACATCACATGAATGCGACCTGCTACTTCCTGCCAGCTTCCCCATTAACTTTGCTTGTCGGAAGCCAGCTGTGAAGGTTGCAAATGGCAGTCACATGACTGCGGGGATGCTGCAATGGCTGCAACTTGGAGGACCAGTCATAAGTCTCATTTTTCAGCACTGTCGTAACTTTGAATAGTTGCTGAACAAGCAGTCAATAAGTGAGGACTGACTGTAATATGCTCTTAAAGTAGGGAGCTTGGGCTTTGAGAATCTCCAGGGCCTTGTTTGGTAAGTTCTCTGTAAACTTTGCAAAAGACTCCTTTAAAGAGTCTACTTCATTTTTAACTGTGGTCAACAGGTTGAAATTTGAGCAGTCAGCTACATTGCTATCTTTTAAATATTTCAGATCTAGATTCTTGGGCTCACTTGAAATAAGCTGTGCTGCTGTTGAGCAGATGGCAGCAGTCTGTGGGCAAGGGACGGACGTCCTCTTGTAACGATGAGGATGGATCTATGACTTGTTGGCTTTTTATCTCTCCCTGGAGATCCCATTCTAAAGAATCAAGGAGAGGGGTTGCATTAATTGCAGACTGAACGTGCTTGGTTGGAATGTATCTGTCAACTTTCAGCTGGTTCAGGGGTCTGGATGCAGCCCCGGCTGCAGAATGTGAGCCCTGCCTTTTCTTCCTCCCCCCCATGTTGACAGCATCCCTCTTCTTCAATCTGATTGCTCTGTGTGTCAGAAGGCTCAGGCAAGCGGTGGGGAGTTTTAAAAATTAAGATTAAAAAAATATATAGGAGCGGAGTAAAAACAGTAGAGCCGGTTTGGTCTAGTGGTTAAGGCAATGGGCTAGAAACCAGGAGACTGAGAGTTCTAGTCCCGCCTTAGGCATGAAAGCCGGCTGGGTGACCTTGGGCCAGTCCCTCTCTCTCAGCCCGAGAGCCAATCAGGTGTGGTATGAGAGTTCTAGTCCCACCTTAGGCCTGAAAGCTGGCTGGGTGACCTTGGATCAGTCCCTCTCTCAGCCCGAGAGCCAATCAGGCATAGTAGGTGAGTTCTAGTCCTGCGTGAGGCATGAAAGCCAGCTGGGTGATCTTGGGCCAGTCCCTCTCTCTCAGCCCAACTCAACTCACAGGGTTGTTGTTGCGGGGAAAAGAGGAGGAGGAAGGAGTACTAGGTATGTTCGCGGCCTTGTGTTATTTATAAAAATAATAAAGGCAGGATAGAAAACAAATAAATAAAACAAAATAGTATAAAATAAAATTAAGTAAGATGTAAGGGGATGAAGGGCAATAGGAGCAGCCTCTCTAAGAGATCATTACAGGAGGTGTTACCTTGTTGCCATCTTTCCTTCTCTCCAGGTTGCCTGTCAGTAACTGTTTGAGTTCTTCTAAGCCTACGCTTGTGTCGTCAGTGACAGCATCTAGCCACCTTGTCTTCCGAGGGGCTCTTTTTCAATTGCCTTTGATTTTTCCAAGCTTCAGGGTCTTCTCCAGTGACACTTGCCGTCAAATCATGTGTTCAAAATATTTACATTTTAGCTTCATTATTAGTGCTTCCAGGGACTAGTCTGGCTTTTATTTCATCTACAACTGAATGATTTGTTCTTCTTACAGCCCATGCTATTCTCGGCAATTTTCTCCAGCACCACAGTTTAAAGCAGGGTTTCTCAACCAGGGTTCAGTGGCACCCTCGGGTTCCGTGAGTGGTCACTAGGGGTTCCCTGGGAGACCACAATTTATTTCAAAAATCATTTCAAATTCGGGCAACTTCACATTAAAGAGGCAAGTTTCATTCTTTATTTTTAGTTTAAGAACACTGTTAATGCATGTATGAATGTACATGAAACAAATATAATAATTTTGTAACTTCTGGCCTATATTTGAGCCTGAATGTGCAGGGGTTCCCCGAGGCCTGGAAAATATTTCAAGGGTTCCTCCAGGGTCAAGAGGTTGAGAAAGGCTGGTTCAGGACCTACCGCCTAGACTACCAGGACACCAGAAAAATTAGAAATGGTAGAGCTGTGCTCTGACACTATCAAGCATTTTGAAAAAATAATAATTGTACAACCAGACACAAAATGTGTAACTCCAAGATCATTTACGCCATATAAAATTGAAGTGATGCAAATGTTATGTTGACTAATCAAGAATACCACCCAGAGTGGGGTGAAGAGATGGGCAGTGAATAAATTTATAAAATAAATAAATACATACATAAAAAATACAAAAGTAGAATAAGCTCCAAAATCTGGCCAAGTCTATGTATGTTATCCACATCTTTAATGCAGCATTGCTCCCCACAGGTTTCAGTGTTACTCTTTCCAGAGCACTCACTAATGTTTTTGAGATGAAAGACAGCGCTGTAAGCCTCTTTCAATGCAGATAGTCTCGGGTTTAATCCCTGGCCTCTGCAGGTAGAGCTGGGAAAGGCTCCAGTCCAAACCTCTGGGGATCTGCTTCCATTGTCATTAAAGACAATGCTGAGCTAGATAGACAAGTATCTGAGTCAGTGGCAGGGTTCATACAAAGCACTTAATGTGGTCAGTTGAAGACCAAGCAGACACTTTACACAACACATTAAATTTAGTCAGAATCTTAGCATGTGTTGTCATATGTTGCATGAATCTACCACATTGAGTTAGTTTATGGTTTCAGTGAATGTGTAACCCAGAAAACAGGTTAACTCAGTGATCAGACAACGTATGTTGTGTGAACACAGTCAGGAGCTTCCCATGCTTCTGTTTTAGAATGTGGGAACCCTTTCCCTGATAAATTGTGTGAAATTGTCTAATTGATGAAAAAAGTGCAATATACAGTATGTCCAATATATTGACAACAAAATACAAATACAAGAATGGACAGGTCTGTTTAATGGGATGTACCAAGTGCACAAACTGCAATCTCATCCTACATTGTACATTATTTTGTCCCTTCTCTGGAAAAATTCCAGAGCAATTCCTTCATTTTTACCTTAGATTTGCTCTTTCTTATCTCCATCACCCTAGGATCTTTAACCTTTGTTTCTCTAGTTTCACCTTCCTCTGCCATCAAAGGTGTTCTATCACTGTTCGTTCCTATCACTCTTTGGTCATAACACAATGGAACCAGGATATTTGAAAGACTGTTTCTTCCCCTATCAGAATACTGGCAGATTGTTCCCATGAGCTAAGAATGGGTTAGGTTTCCTTTCCATTCCTTTCCAACGGTGGTTAGACAAGCACCATCTTTGCTTAGCATTAGGCAGGCAAGTGAACAGTTTAGATATGCTTAGTTTTTACTGTAAGATGACAGGTTTTTCATTCTCCATTAATAGCTGGGACTTTAATATGGCTTTTTGCTAAATGTGTTCTATTTTTTATTTTACATATTCCCTTGAAAATTCTAGTTTGGGATAAAAGGTAATTTATAAATATATTTTTATGGTTAAAACATCTTCCCTCACTGGATTGCATAGACCTGGAAGGAAATGTATTCTGGAGAGAAATAGCCAAAAAAAAAAGTATATCCAACTTCTCATACAATGTACACTTAGCAAATAACCTATAAAGTTGGCTAGAAAGACAGTTTTATGTTTTATATGTTTCAGAAATATTTTCTTAAAAGAAAAAGGAATTCTGGATTATAAAAGAACAGTGTGGAGCAAGTGCCAAAGTAGTAAGTTTTGACTTGGAAATGGAGTTTCCACCTGCTCAGGGCAACTACTATTTTAATCTTTGACTTACATCAATGGCAATGAATGCAATTTCATTTAATTTAACCTGAATGACTTGTGAAGGGCTGCATCAAGAGAATATGTTTCAGAGAAAGAGAAGAAGAATGAAGAACTGTGAAGTATGTATACACTTTCTATATGTCTATCCTCACCCTTCCTCCATGGAGCTGGAGGCAGTTTCCAAGGTCTAACCCATTTTAACCTCTGCAAATTTAAAGATGAACCAGTAAGGGGTGAGTGAATTAATCTACATTTGACCCGGGTCACTGTGCCATTCAAATATTCAAGCATTCTGTCAAATATTCTGTTTGTTTTTTTTAAAGTCCTGGAAAAAATGATAATCATCAAATGCATCTTTTCCCAGCACACCTTTTGTACACATTTTTATGCACTTGTAATATGCTCATTTTGCAATTTTCCCAATATATTTTGGAAAACAATGAGAATTCATCAAATCTAAGAACGGAAGGGTTGGAAATGACTTTGGAGATCCTGCAAGAAGCCACCATTAGAGCATCCCAACAAAAAGTGATCCAGGCTCTGATATTATATATTATATAAATATTTGAAATTAATAGACTATCCAGTTCTGTAGATCTCCAATTTCACAATTGCAAGCAATGGTAAAAGGAGGAGATTCTGCTTCACCAATCTAACCACCACCCCCGCTCCACAATCCACTTAACACAGCAGTTCCAGCTTAGCTATCAGAGTGTGGATACAATCCAGGGATCGAACTGAAAGGTCTCTGAGCACAATTTCATCTCCTGAATTTCTGACTTTGAGCAAATTTCACTCATAAGTGAAGCCAGATGGACTGGCCTTCCCTCCACCTCCCAAACGTAAGTTGCACAGGGAGGGCAAAACACTTTTTTAAAAAATATGCATTCAAAGGCATTATGGGTTTTTTTTTCCTGAAGTGTTTTGCAAACTTACTCTCTGCTCTGCAAAAACCTCTCAGGCTAGCTTATTTTGCTACACCTGCTCTCCTGTGGAACAGAACCATTCATTCCTTTGAACGACAGCACTTTAGTATCATAGACTACATACTGGATTTACACAACGTGACATAAGCCATGGAGAGCCAAGCAATTGACTGGTTCATACAGTGTAAACAGTGTAAAGCACAGAGAGAGAGAGAGAGAATGCCTGTGCTAGATTCATGTTGTCTTATAAGGTTTGCTTAATTACAGTTTGTTGGAAAAGCTGTTGGGTTCAAACAACTTGCTAAGCCACAAACTATGCTTTACAAATCACAGTGGCTCTTGTGTTCAAACAAGCCATCTTCAGCATACCACAGTGACTTGGAGTGTGATGTACAAACCCAGGGTAAAAAGGGACATTTGAATATAACATTCTGCTCAGTGCAGAAGTCTTATACCGGTAGTCCTCATTTAGCAACCACAATTGGGACTGGCAACTTGGTCATTAAGTGAAGCAGTCACTAAGTTAAACATCACAATTTTATAGTCCTATTTCAGCTTTCCTTTGCTTTACAGACCTAAGAAGGTCATAAATGTGAGGACTGGTTATAAAGTTACTTTTTTATCACCGTCATAACTGGAAATGAGGTATTCATAAATGAGGACTACCTGTTAATTCAGAGAGATGGACATCCAGCTCTGTGACAAATGGATCCCAGTCTCTCCTTAAATCCCTTCACTTGACTCCAGAATAAATTTATTGTACAGTTCTACAGCTCTCACTTTAGAAAGTTTCTGATAACTTTTAGTATGATTCTGTTGCCCACTCTTCACTAAAAATGCAGTTCCCAGCATCAGCTAAGTCTTAAGATTGTGGCAGTCTAGAAATCCAACCCCCCCCCCAAACTTTCTAAAAATACAATAAACAAGCTTTTAATCATCAAGTTGATTAAATCCCATTCCCCCATTAATACCACTTCAGTCCCCACCAAAGACTGTTCTTCCCAATGAAGACCTGTTTGTCTCCATCTTTTTATTCTTTGCTATGCCTGGTCAAAATGAGACTTTTGAGAGGGTGGCATCCTTGGCTTGGCTCCATTTTGTACTCAGTTTCACAGAAGCACTGTAGCTTAACCTTTGACGTTCTGCTAATCACTGCCTTCTTTAGTGTTGGACTGCAAGTATTAAAACTAATCTGAGATTACTATTGTTGTTTTGATGGTGCTATAGCTTGTCACTGTAAATTGCTTTGGGTTATGTTTTTTTTAAGAAAAGTAAGATGTAAAAAACGTTGGTCCCATTGGCCGAGAAGTCTAACGACTGTATTACCAGACATCTGGAGGACACAGGTCAGGAAGGTTTTATCAGACAAACAAGATGAACTTTTTCAAAACAGAAAGATTATCTTGCCCACTTGTAGAAATAGAATACTGGGCTCAACTGGAGGATTAGTTGAAAAAAAGCAATATTAATCAATCCAGTAAGACCATTCTTATTGCCTCCTGCTCCTTTCCCATGACTAATTATATCAAAGTAAAATAACAGTGCTACTGCTCCTGTACTAACACTTGCATGAGTTTGAACAAAAACTAATCTTTCTCTTTGTCTTTCTTCTCCATCTCCGTTTTGTTTTGTTTTTTGCTTAATAACCTAGAGAGGCCTTCCATCCCCTGGCAGCTGATTTATTTCCTTTCTTGCTTTCACACTGCTCTCAATCCAGGTCCCATTGTCAGTCTGGATCTCTCCAAGCAGGCTAACATTTCTGCAAACTGCAGATACACAGGTTTCAGCCAAATGCTGTTTGGGGGTTGTTGGTTTTTCAATAACAGTTTCAATTAAGGGGAAACTATCCATACACCTGTTCCCCATAGATGTTAAAAGTTCCATCTTCCATTGCTTGATCTCTTTCTTATATCATGGGTATATACAGATACACTATGTAGCCTCTTAATTAATAAGAACTGGACCCTTCTCAACCTAAACAGTTTCTATTTTATTTCTCTATTTTCGAAAAATTTGCAGGCTTATTCCACAAACTGTTGTGCCTACAATCCCTTTCCAGCTCATGGAGATTCACAGCCACATCTATTCCAGATATCTATCTGCTACCGATAAAATATTAGTTATTTGATACCACCCTCCAATCTTACAGGAAACATACTCAAGAAGATGTATTGTCTGTGTTCAGGGGATTTTATCGAAACCATATGAGTACCCAGCCTCAAGTTCTGGTCTAAAGCCAAAACACATAAGCAGAAAATTACAAGAGTGTAAAATGGGATGGTTGGGTTTTTAGAGAGGGAAGAAAAGTCACCTTTGTGTAGGTAAGAAAAGAGGTTGATGTAGGTCAGCATTCTTCCAAGTATGCTGCATAGACAAATTTTCAACCTGCCTGGCCATTCGTGATCAGAAAGTTAGGGAGTTGTAGCCATAACACAGTTTGAAAGCACACACTGAGGAAGTCTAACATAGGAGGTTATTGATGAAAATTATTATTATCAATGTAGTTTGAGTTTCATGTAAAACGTTAGATTGGGTAATCCAATCAATCTATATTAAAACATATACAGTGGTGCTTAAAAGTTTGTGAACCCTTTTGAATGTTCAATATTTCTGCATAAATATGACCTAAAACATGATATTTTCCACACAAGTCCTAAAACTAGCCCTTCATGGCTTGGGACCGGGTTACCTAAGGGACCGTCTTTTCCCAGTTGTTTTTACCCATCCAATTCAGTCTGGCAGGATGGGCATGTTATGGGTCCCGTCCACCAAGGAATGTCAGCTGGCAGGGACTAGAAGGCATGCCTTCTCTGCTCTAGCCCCTGCCCTCTGGAACATTCTCCCTTCAGAGATCAGGATAACCTTGACCCCATTGACCTTTTGTAAGGCTCTAAAGACCTGGTTAGGTACTCGGGCCTGGGGCCCCAAATGTGTAAAGGGCCCCGTTTCTTGGCTATACTGATAATTATGGGGATAATTTTTCTCAGCCACCATATATACTTTGTATTGTTTTAATTGTTTTATGTTTTTATGATTGTACACTGCCCAGAGTCACTTGTTGAGAGGGGTGGCTATAGAAATCAAATAAACAAACTAACGAACTAGATATAGAGAATCCAGTTAAACAAATGACTCAAAAACATTACACTGTATAAGAAAGAAGGTGAGAATGGGTATGGGTGAGGCCTATCAAATCTGGGCTGCAAAAATCTGAATGACCACTAGAGAGCAGCGAAGAGATCCAGAAAATCCTAAGTTTTGCTGCCCTCTAATGGTTGCCTGGAAATAGATAAGCCTACTCTCCCACTCCCACAGAGTGTTTCCCAGAGACCAAAACAGAACCTTTCTTCACTCTTGGGTTACAAGAGAAACACAGCATATTGCCAAGCCACTTGTCTTCCACTATTCTAGAGAATCTGTAGAACAGGGATCATATAGCATGAGCTCCTCATGCAAGCCTTCATAGACTTTACCAATTGAAGCTGCCAGAGAAGAATGGGATTTTGGATATTCCTCTAGATTAAAAGAAAGAATGCCAACCACCTGTAGTTTTAGGCTGGTTTGCACAATAAAGCAATAAACCATGGTTTACAGACCACAGTGCGGGGATTTATAGGTACTTACTAAGCCAAAACTATTTGTTGTTGTTGTTCAGTTGTTCAGTCGTGTCCAACCCTTCGTGACCCCATGGACCATAGCACGCCAGGCCTTCCTGTCCTCCACTGTCTCCCAGAGTTTATTCAAATTCATGTTCATTACCTCGGTGATGCTATCTAACCATCTCATCCTCTGCTGTCCCCTTCTCCTTTTGCCTTCAGTCTTTCTTAGACCACATTATTGGCTTAGAGCAGTGTTTCTCAACCTTGGCAACTTTCAGATGTGTGGATTTCAACTCCCAGAATTCCCCAGCCAGTCATGTGGGGACTTGAAGTCCACACATCTGAAAGTTGCCAAGGTTGAGAAACACTGACTTCGAGTAATGTGCGAACCCAATCTATTCCTCCTAGGTATGAAAAACAGAGACTAGGCTTTAAAAAAAAATTTGCACCCATGGGTGATAATGCTTGGCAGTGTTTGGCTGCGTTAATATACCATGTTTAGCCTGTTTATTTCATTGATTCATTTTCAGAGTCTGCAGAATCCACAGAACCATAAACTAATCAAATAAGGTAGATTTGTACGTTGTCATATGAAACAAAAAAGCAAGCCAATTGTGGGAGTCCATGGGGAAGAGGGAGAGAGGGCAAGTAACAACATGCACATAATGACACCATTACACAAATGATGGGAATTGTGTCATTTGCACAATGATGTCATGACACATGTGACATCATTGTGGCCTGTGCTAGGCACCTGTGAAAGCAAGGAAGATGTTAACCAAGCATCCACTCCCCTATTTTTTAACTAGCCTTGGTAATAATGATCTATGAAGATTAGCTTTAAGTTTTGTGGTAACAAACTCTTCCTCCCAAACTTTTATTCAAAATCAGTTATTACCTTATGAAACCTGTCTTGGTTAGGCACACTAAGCCATACTTCTGAATCCAGACCCCCTTTCTGGTTAGTTTATCTTCTAGCCCGAAGTGGGAACAAATGACTGTATGACTCAGTTCATCCACATCCTGGTTTATTAGAGCACATTTTGAGGGCTTAAAGTGATGTGCAGGTACAGGCAGGCAGGCAGGCAGGTTGAGCTGTTTAATAACTATAAACCAAATTAAAAGCAGAATGGCTGTTATAGGTGGTGAATTTTCCCCAGAACAGTAGTAGCAGAGTCCATTTTAAAGGGTTAGAAAGAAAGAAAGTCCACTGGACAAACCACTTGTGGCTTGATTTAAAGTTTTGCTGATGTCTCAGTTACCAATTTTCCTTTTCTGGGTTTTTTGGGGTTTTTTTTGGCCTTTTTAATGGCTGAATGAGAATTACTTCAGTGCTTTCTGCTTATCTATGTCACAGAGAGGGTCTCGCAATGATTAACAATTACTTCAAAGTACAGGCAGACTGCGCCCTTTGCAGGAAGGGAAAAAAATATATCCAAGTGGAAAGCAGTTGCAGAACAGATTTTGGCAACCGGGGGTTGGGGTAGGAGCAGGGGCGCTGAACCGAGTGACTAAGATGAATTACAATCCTGATGTTATTGCTCAGCTTTCGAACAGGAAACTCCGAAATCAGTGAACCCAGTAAAAGAACAACTCTTCTAAGAGATGTGTCGTAATCTGCTCTGGGTTCTATCTCTTCCCTTTCACCACAAACATTCCAGTGTTTGCATTTCCGCCATTTTCTCTAATGTGGAACCCCAAAACAGCTCCTTCTCCCCAAGGTGAAAGAAACCACTTGCAGCAGACGATGAAGCTCAGCAGTACATGACATGCTTTACATTCAGGGTGCCTTCAGGTTTAATCTTGCTCCCCATACCTTCAGGTAGAGCCAGGAAAAGCTTTCTGGAATCTTGTTGGAGTGCTGCCACCAGTTAATGCTGGAAATATTAATAAAGGAGGAGCTACTCATTCAGCGACAGAGGAAATATTAGCTGGGTTCATAAAACACAATACATCCAAAACCCATCTTAACAAAATGTAACTGCTGTGTTTCCTGAATATGCTATAACCTGAAACAAACAAACAACTTTATGGCTTAACATGATGGTCCTAGTTCACACAACAATTGCTGGGTTCCATGAGCCACAAACTACCCAACCCCGTTCTAACCAAGTCTAGTATATCATGAAAACCCAGACGTTTTGTGTGCAGAAGGGTCCAAGTTCAATCCCCAGCATTTCCTGGTAAACAAGGGAAAAATCTACCCAAGATCCTGGAGAGATGTGGGAGGTCTCCATCCATGGCAGGTCTCCATCCATGAAGACCTGCCATGCCCAACCTGATGTCCTCCAAACGCATTTGAAGTTGCAACTTTCCAATATCTAGCCAACAAGCTGAGAAAGTGCATGCAGTGTAACCCCTAGATGGATCGATGGTCTGGTTGAAGCCAGCATTACATCAGTCCTGATGGGTCCCCTGTCCCATCACAACTGATGTAATGTTAAAACAAGTCAGGCATAGACTTGTATTACATAGTTCTCTAAATATTATATATCAGAATTATAATTCTCTTCCAGACCTTTGCTGAAGACAGTGCTTTCTAGAATACAAGTCCTTTTTAACTGTAACAGTTTGAAATGCATTTTATTTTAGCCATCAAAAAAGAAAGGGCCATCCTTAACCCTTTCCTGCAGAACATTTCTGTTCTCTTTTGAGGGTCCCAGCTGGGCTTCCAGCTCTGAATTTTGTTCAAAGAAGGAATTCTTTTCCAATTCAATATTGGTTGTAAAGAAAATGTATAGTAGGGAGAAAAGGGGGAAGCTGTTTACTTTATCAAGGTTTTGATGTAATCTTAATTTATGAATTCCAAACCATTGGTTTGAAAATAGAAAGGAATAGGGTTCTGAAATACCAGCCCATTTCAGTTTTCAGTGTCCATAGGTGTCTGTGTGAGAAAGCAAGTGTATATGTAAGAAACACCCATCCAGACATTTTGAAAGACCATTCACATTTTAAAGTTCTCCTTTGCTGTTGGTCCTTCATGTCCCCAACACAGCAGATTTTGCATCATTTCTGGTAACAGGTGGATTTGTCTCATGAGTTCCCAAAAAAAGAAAGAATAAAAACAGTATTGAAGCAGTCTGGGACAAGCATTTATAATGTTAGCTTTTATAACATTTATAATAATAAGAGCTTTTTGACAGTCTGCCCAGTTGAGGTGGTTGGCTCCTTTTCATTATGTCCAACAGAGGCTTGAAAATCATCTGCCAAGGATGCTTGAAACTGGATCCCTAGGATTCTATGAAGCCAGAGGTATAATGCTATATATCTGATGAGTAGAAGCCATGAAACCTGACCTTAATAATAAATGTCTTAGTCTTTGGGGTGTTAAAAGACCCTGTCTTGCTTTGCCGCAAAAAATGTTACAATTATCCATCAAAATCAGAAATCTACAATACACCAAATAACTCTACTATATTATATGTGTAAATGTGATGACACAATGAAATTGTCAAAGGCATTTTAAGTCAACTGAAAAAGCAATACCTTCTGAATTAGTCGTATGAATTTTCCTAGCTGTTTTGTGATTGCACAGGGAGTGATACATTGTTAATTGAATCTGGTTTTAGAGCTTCCGGTGGGAACGGTGGACTGAACGGCTGTGCCCATTGGTTCAGCCGGCAGAGCTGACAATGCGGTAATTTTTTTCAGGCTCAGGCAGGTTTTCCTGAAGCCCAGAAACATGATCCGGATCAAAGAGAATACTCGGAATCACCCCATCTGTCCTCTGGATGGCTGCTTGCATCCAGAAGATTGCAAACAGCATTTTGTTTTCGACTGATAAAAGGCAGATGGGAGGCAGGGATTTCATCACTTTCCAAGCCACGCTGTACCCTTAAAGGGACACTAAGATGAGCCACCCCATTTCTCAATCACCAATTTGTATTTTTTTTTAAGTATATGTACCCCTAGAGAGGCTTTCTACAGCGAGGAGAAGCTGGTTCTCTTGGTGCTTAATGTTATTTTGGGGATTACTTTTTTTAAAAAAAAAATTATTTTAGTTTTGGATTTTGTTTTCCTTCCAAAAGAAATTCCAAAGATTGAGAGTAAACAATTGTCTTCCTGTTATTATTTTTGTACTAAATTTGAAGATATTAGCATTTTCCTACACATTGAATCAGCTGTTTTGAACTTTCAGTTTCCTGCTTCTCCTTTCCCCGGGGAACTGTCTGCATATCCCACTTTCACTTATGTAAAAGCATTCTGGAATCCTTTCATATCTTTGATTTTCACTGGTTAAACTCCTAGGGGGCGCCAAAATCTACTGCATGAGACATGGAGGATTTCAAACAGATTCTTTCTGACTTTCACCAGGATTTTAAACAGATTTCTTCTGACTTCTATCAAACTTTTATGCAAGATATCCAGGACACTGTGGAAAATATGAGATCTAAAATGTGCCATCAGGCTGAGAATGTGGTGAATGAAATTGAGGAATTTAAGAGCGATAGAAAGGTGTTTTTTTTTAAAGACTGAGATTGGGATTTTTATCGAGATGCTGGATGAAGATTGGATAATGGAGTTGGAGAAATCTATGAGAGAGGGTGATCTGCAAGCCATAAATAAAATTGGTCTCCTGGTGGAATGCCATGAAAAGAACCTGGAATATTTGAGAGGGGCAGTTGGGCTGTTTCATTCTTTCAAGAGGAAAGCTCTGTGCACATTGTGGGGATATGTAACTGCTCTGCTTTATTTTGAAGTGGGATAAGGGTTGAAGAATGTTTATCTGGTTTGCTTTAAGGATTTGACTGATGCTATTTGCTTTTAAAGATTTGGATTTACTGTTTTGAATTGTCTTTGTTTTTTTTTTAATGTTTATTAAGATTAAATTCTTCAGCAAAGGATCGTTACCTTGTCATGGTGCTGGAGCTTGAGCACCTCAATGATGCCATGAGCTAAACCATGAAGGGCCACCCAAGACGGGAAGGTCATGACAGAGAGGTCAGACTAAATGCGATCCCTGGGGAAGGTAATGGCAACCCACCCCAGTATTCTTGCCATGAAAACTAAATGGATCAGTACAACCAGAGATATGTCGGTATACCATCGGAAGATGAGACCCCCAGGTTGGAAGATGGTCAAAATGCTACTGGGGAGGAACAGAGGATGAGTTCAACTAGCCCCAGACGTGATGACGCAGCTAGCTCAAAGCCGAAAGGACGGCTAGCGGCCGACGGTGCTGGTGGTGAACGGCGAATCCGATGTTCTAAGGATCAACACACCATTGGAACCTGGAATGTAAGATCTATGAGCCAGGGCAAATTGGATGTGGTTATTGGGGAGATGTCAAGACTAAAGATAGACAATTTGGGCGTCAGTGAACTGAAATGGACTGGAATGGGCCACTTCACATCAAATGACCACCAGATCTACTACTGTGGACAAGAGGACCACAGAAGAAATGGAGTAGCCTTCATAATTAATAGTCAAGTGGCTAAAGCAGTGCTTGGATACAATCCAAAAAGCGATAGAATGATCTCAATTCGAATTCAGGGCAAGCCATCTAACATCACAGTGATCCAAATATACGCCTCAACCACAGATGCTGAAGAAGCTGAAGTAGAGCAGTTCTATGAGGATCTGCAGCACCTACTGGACAACACGCCTAAAAGAGATTTCATCACAGGAGACTGGAATGCTAAGGTGGGCAGTCAAATGACACCTGGAATTACAGGTAAGCATGGCCTGGGAGAACAAAACGAAGCAGGACACAGGCTGATAGAATTTTGCCAAGACAACTCAATGTGCATAACAAACACCCTCTTCCAGCAACCTAAGAGACGGCTTTATACATGGACTTCACCAGATGGACAACACCAAAATCAGATTGACTACATCCTTTGCAGCCAAAGGTGGCAGACATCTATACAGTCGGTAAAAACAAGACCTGGAGCTGACTGTAGTTCCGATCACGAACTTCTTCTTGCACAATTTAGGATCAGACTAAAGAGATTAGGGAAGACCCACAGATCAGCTAGATATGAGCTCACTAATATTCCTAAGGAATATGCAGTGGAGGTGAAGAATAGATTTAAGGGACTGGACTTAGTAGATAGGGTCCCGGAAGAACTCTGGACAGAAGTTGGCAGCATTGTTCAGGAGGCGGCAACAAAATACATCCCAAAGAAAGAGAAAACCAAGAAGGCAAAATGGCTGTCTGCTGAGACACTAGAAGTAGCCCCAGAAAGAAGAAAAGCAAAAGGCAACAGTGATAGGGGGAGATATGCCCAATTCAATGCAAAATTCCAGAGGTTAGCCAGAAGAGATAAGGAATCATTTTTAAACAAGCAATGTGCGGAAGTGGAAGAAGACAATAGAATAGGAAGGACAAGAGACCTCTTCCAGAAAATTAGAAACATCGGAGGTAAATTCCAGGCCAAAATGGGTATGATCAAAAACAAAGATGGCAAGGACCTAACAGAAGAAGAAGAGATCAAGAAAAGGTGGCAAGAATATACGGAAGACCTGTATAGGAAGGATAACAATATCGGGGATAGCTTTGACGGTGTGGTCAGTGAGCTAGAGCCAGACATCCTGAAGAGTGTATGGCCGCCCATCTCAACAAGTGACTCTTGCATCATTTGAGAAAGGGCAGGATGAAAACCTCTGCTGAAAATTTCAGAACACACACCACTTGGAAAAGTCCTCAGAAAACAGTTGCTGCATACACACAACACCCCTAACTAGACCAGGTAAAAATTTAACAGTAGCAAGATGTTAACCTGGGTTAGCATTAACTTAAATTAGGTTTTTGTGGCTTGGTGTGTTGTGTGAACTCAGCCTGTTTTGGTTCATTTATTATCCAATCTGTTATATAGACCAGGTAATGGATTAATTAATTTAGTATGCAGGATAAGTATGTTATATGTCAATAAGTACCTTTGACTCAGCCCTGATGGAAACAGTATTGCATCAAATTATAGTTGAAGATTAACTCAACTTTTGAGAGGAAAAAGAGCAGGCCTTAGAAAGCAGCTAAAGTAATTGAATCTTCCAAAGACAAACACATGCAAAGTTAAAGTTAATCTCCCTTGTCCCTTTGACCTTCTGCTGCATCTGAAAGAAGAACCCTTGAGGATTCCCAGAGGCCATCCCTGGAAGGTTGATAATCTCTTAACTGGAGCAAATTGTAATAGATTTTCTTTGGACCAAACTCTTAAACAGCTGCTGCAGAGGGACTCTGTCTCCCCTTCATCAGCTTCCAAAAGAGATTGTTTCTGCTTAAAAATCTCAGGTCATCCAGAGAAGATTACATCTGCAAACGTCTTTTCTCATCGAAACAGATCAACAAACAAATAAACAATGCATTTTGAACAATGCAGAGAAACGCCATAGTTTTATTATGATGTTACTTCAAAACCACTCAAGGGAACGAGCAGATGTCCCGCACGCTGCTGTCTATTTCAATGGCGTCTTAATCAGGAAAATATTCTTCTACTCTTTCAAATGTGACAATGCACTGCAATATTCCCAGCTCACAATTGAAGGCCCCAGGGACACAGGCAGCTCAAAAGCCTTGACTGTCATCTTCAGAGACCTCCCAATGTGGTGACCAAATCATAAAAGCAATTATGCTAGAAAGGGGAAATTATTAAACACATGACTCAGGAACAGTCATATTAAATGTATTTAATTTTAATTACATTTCAGTGTAAACGAAATAAAAGCCAAACTTAGTTTTTGACTAACCAAGCTCATTATGTTTTTGAGTGTAAGTTTACTGCAAAAATACAGATGGCCACAGGCAAAGAGCTGGGGCTTTCTGTATCTCTAGCAGTTCATATCTCTGGTCTGGATATTGCAGCCTAGATATGGTAAGCCTATTAGAAGGACAAAGGCATTCTTCAGCTCAGGAAAAGTTGTGCACACCTGTAGATTAGTGTGTGGCCAAGATATTTTTTTTTATTAGTAATTAGCCCTCTTCTCCCATAACAAAAGGTAACCCCTGGCAACTCAGGGAAAATGCTTCAGCCTTCATGAACACAGAAATCCTGTGCCACAATTGGTGATCATGGGCCATTTGATAGCTTTGAAAGGGAATTGGGCATTTTCATACAAACATAAAGGGATCTCTGCTCTATGGGACCAAAGACCTATTTCAAGGATGGAGCAATTCAGAGCACAAAGGCTGCCTACTACAGGTAGTCCTCGACTTATGACCGCAATAGGGGCCAGAAAATTCATTAAGTGGTGCAGTCATTAAGCAAGGCATCACGTGATCACACCCGATTTTATTACTTTTTTGCCACAGTCGTTAGGCGAATTACCATGGTCATTAAGCAAATCACATGACCATTAAGTGAATCTGGCTTCCCCCATTGATTTTGCTTGTTGGAAGCTGGCTGGGTAGATTGGAAGTGGCAATCACATGACCTTGGCAAGCTGCAACATTATAAATACATGACAGTTGGCAAGTGCCTGAATTTTGGGCACATCACTATGGGGACAGTGCAACAGTCATAAGTGCGAGGACCTGTCACAAGTCACTTTTTCAGTGCTGTCATAACTTTGAATGGTCACTAAATGAATGGTCATAAGTCAAGGACTACCTGTACTCCCAAGTCCCTTTTTAACCCCTTACAGCAGTGTTTCTCAACCACAAAAGAATTCCCCAGCCAGTTGAAGGCCACACATCTTAAATGTCATGACCTCGTTGCAAGGCACAAAGAGCCTCACAACGTGGATCATGATCATTAAGGAAAAGGAGGAAGAAGATAATCAAACCAGGGATTAACACAAGCACCCAAAGACACCCACACCCATGATCCCATAAACAACTGAAAGGAGAGACGTCAGAGGAGTGAAGATAAGGAGCACATGGTGCCCCGGAGGACACAACCGTTGCAGGGAGACAAAGAGGACACCGGGGAAAACGCCCAAGCAGCCATCAAGGGTCCCATCAAGAGGGATCGGGGCATTGAGGGGTGGGGAAGCCCGGGGCAATACAGGAGGGTATAAAAGGGGCACCCCCACACTACCTACCCCGTTCCCGTTTTTCGTTCTGTCAAGCTATCATTCCAATAAACCAGAAATCCTTAATATCCATTAAGTGAGTCTGTGTCTTATTGCGAAGCGAGGCTGGCCCTGACATAAAAACGGGAACCCCAAAAAAATTTTTTCCACCTGGTACCTATCCAACAAGTTTGTGAGGGACCCAGCCAGGCATGGAGAACCAGGAACCGAGGAGGCGCAACCCTTCGGCGCCCGGCGACGAAGCCCCGCTCTCGCAGGGCGGGATGCAGCTGAGGTCCGGGCGATGCAACGCCCCGGTAAGTATGGGACCCAGCTGGGGGGAAGCAGCGGGGGAGGGACCCACCCCGGCGCCCCGGAGCCCGCGAGGCACCGGGGGCGAGACGAGGGGACCCTCTCCAAGCCCGCAGGCAACCCCGGAGGAAGCGCGAGACGAACCGCCACCTTGGGCGCTCGAAGGCGAGGGCGCGCCTGGCACCGCGGCGGGAACGAGGGACGATCCGTCCTCTACCACGGCCAACGGCGAGGGCGAGCGGAGCGGCGAAAACCTCGGCGGGAAGCCGGGGACGGCGGAGAGGCTCGACGCGTTGGAGGAAGGGATGCAGGCGGTGCGGCAGATGCTCCAACAGCTGACGGCGGCGCAGGGACTCTGCGACGGAGGCGGCGCAGAGGCACCCCCGGACGAAAGGCGGCAGGGCGAGCGGGGCGGCGGTGACGGCGGAACCCGACCCAAGGAGCCCAACCGACGACCGGAGGCGCACCGGGAGGCGAGACGGGGTGGAGACCCAGCGGACGGCGGCGACCACGGCGGGACCCGACCCCAGGAGGCCACCCAACGAGCGGAGGCGCGCCCGGACGTGAGACGGCGGGACAACCTCGGCGGCGGCGGCGTCCGGCCCCAGGAGCCCACCCCACGACGGGAGATGCGCCAGGCTGAGAGGCGGAGGGACGACCCGGCGGGCGGCGACGGCGGAGCCTGGATCCAGGAGCCTGACCGAGGGAGAACACCCCGCCCTCCCCCCCGAGCGACGGGACGACGACCTTGCGAGGAGACCCAGAGAGAGGCACCAATGGCGCAAGAGAACCGGAGACACCCCGACCCGCAGCAGCTCCCGCAGAGCCCGAGGCACGACGCAGAGGGGGCCAGGAGCCAGACCAGGACACCCACCAAAGACTTTGGCATAAAGTTCGATGGGGACCCCTCGAAACTTTCCTTTTTTTTGACTAACGCGAGGTACTACCTCGAAGAATGGGGTCCCTGCTTCAGAACTGAGCGGGGAAAAATCAATGCCCTGGCCATAAAATTAAAAGGGCGGGCCGCCGATTGGTACGTCCAATTGTGCCAATCAGGCGCCCGGGCGCTGCAGGACAGCACTGAATTCCTGCAGGCACTAGAAAGGCACTTCAGGGACCCCCTGGAGCAAGAAAAGGCAAAAAGGGCGCTAGAGACACTTAGACAAAGCCCGCGCTCCGTGGCTGAGTATGCCATGGAGTTCCAAGCCCTAGCCGGAAAAGTGGACACTTGGTCTCAATCGACACTGATTGAGAAGTTCAAACACGGACTCAACTTAAACGTCCTCCAGTGGGCGCTTGGCCGCGACAACCCCAGCTCCCTCACGGGGTGGATCCAGCTGGCAGCGGAAGCGGAGAACGCTCACGACACGTTCCTCCACGCAAGGAGGGAAACGCAACAGATGGAGACAGCGAGACCCCCACGCACCAGCGCAAGGCAGGTGAGGGCGAGACCCCAACCCTGGAAGGAGGAACGGGACAGACGCTTCGCTAAAGGGCAATGTTTCACGTGCGGCAGGGAAGATCACAAAGCAGCTGCATGCCCCAAAACGACGCCCAGAGAGAGCCCAAGGAGGGCACAAACAGCACCAACCCCAGCGCCAAGAAAGCGACCAGCAGCAAAGGGGGAGTACCGACGCAGACACGGCCCCTACAGTTCAGAGGAGGAGGAAAGCAACCCCGATGAGGCGGCGGGAAACGACAACCACCTGGCCTAAGGGGCGCCGAAGGACAGGTGGAGGACACTGACAGGCGCTTCGACAAAGGGGTGAGTGAGGAATGCCCCACCCTCTACGTCCGTGTCACCCTCACCCATCGAAATAAAACCGAAAAGGTCTGGGCACTCATTGATTCGGGTTGCTCCAAAAGCCTCATGCACCCTGACCTGGCAGCCGCACTCGACCTCCACTGCTATCCACTTCAGCACCACCTGGTGTTCTCGCAGCTCGATGGATCTGCAGCGGGAGGGGGCCCGGTCACCCAATACACCGGAGAAACCGCGCTACGGCTCGGCAGCCACGAGGAAAAATTGGCTTTCATCGTGGCACCGGTGGGGCAACCCCGACTCATACTGGGGATCCCATGGCTCGTGCAGCAAAACCCAGTCATCAACTGGAGAACCAGAGAGATTAAGTTTGCTGACGGGCGTTACCAAGCACCTTCAGGGAACAGGGTTCCCCGAGCAGCCATGGGGGGGGCGACGACGACTGCGGAACACAGAGAGACAGCACTGCCAGAGGGACTGCCAACCAAATACGGGGATTTCGCCGACGTTTTCGGTGAGAAAGAGGCGGACAAACTCCCCCCCCACAGAAAGACGGACTGCACCATTGAACTGGTCCCGGGGGTACCCCTACCCAAACCAAAAATATATGCTATGACCCAGCGAGAGCTAGCTGCATTAAGGGACTTCATAGACAAAAATCTGGCGAGAGGTTTTATCGAGCCAGCAAACTCTCCAGTGGGAGCGCCAGTCCTCTTTCGCGAGAAAAAGGACGGGTTATTGCGGCTCTGTACAGACTACCGCGGATTAAACGCAGCAAGCATTTCAAATAAATACCCCTTACCCTTAATAAAGGACATTTTGTCCCACCTGGTAAAGGGTAAGGTATTCTCCAAACTGGACATAAGGGAAGCCTACTACTGCATACGGATACGGGAGGGGGATGAGTGGAAGACTGCTTTCAATTGCCCATTGGGGGCGTTTCAATATAAAGTACTCCCATTCGGATTGGCAGGAGCACCGGGGGTATTCATGCAGTTAATTAATGAGGTCCTGCGTGACCACCTTTTTAAGGGGGTTTTGGTTTACCTGGATGATGTATTGATCTACACAGAAACAGAACGTGAGCACGAACGCTTGGTAAAGGACGTGCTCAAGAAACTTCGCAAGGCTGTTTGTAAAGCTCTCCAAGTGCGAGTTTCACAAAAAACAATTTCTGCTAAAGGGATAGAAATGGACCCCAGCAAGGTCCAAGCCATCCTGGCGTGGGAACGCCCACGCACGAGGAGACAGCTGCAAAGCCTCCTGGGATTCACTAATTTCTACAGGGGGTTCACGCCCAGGCTGGCAGAGACTATTTTGCCCCTAACTAACCTGCTAAAGACTAAGGGCTTGGGGGACACGCGCAAATCGAGGAACCCGGGGGCGCTACTGAATTGGACAGCTGACTGTCAAACGGCTTTCGAGAGACTGAAAACCCTCTTCACAGCTGAGGTAGTGTTACAACACCCCGACCCCACCAAGCCTTTTGTGGTGCAGGCAGATGCCTCCGACTTTTCCATTGGAGCCATCCTGCTCCAAAAGGACTCCGACAACCACCTAAAGCCCTGCGCCTACCTTTCCCGCAAATTCTCCGAAACGGAGCGGAGATGGCACGTATGGGAAAAGGAGGCGTTTGCAGTGAAGACAGCCTTGGAAACGTGGCGACATCTGCTGGAGGGGGCCTCCTGCCCCTTCGAGGTCTGGACGGACCACAAGAACCTGGAGGCACTCAGCACACCAAAACGACTCAGCCCGAAGCAGGTGCGATGGGCTCAGTTTTTCAGCCGGTTCAATTTCACGCTGAAATTCATACCGGGCAAGAAAAACTTCTTGGCAGACGCCCTTTCCCGACAGCCACAGGACGACACGCAAGCCTCCGACATCGTAGGAACAGTATGGACCGAGAAACAGCTCGGCTGCCCAGCTGTCACGCGGAGCCAGACAAGGAATCAGCGCACGCCAGCACGAACGGCGGGGAGCGATCGGAGCCGACGCTCAATTTCACCGAACTGGCAACAAAGACTCACACAAGCACTACAGCAAGATACATGGTTGCAGAATAACCAACAACATGTATCTTTCAAAGACAACATCGCCTGGAAAGAGAAAGCCTTGTACGTGCCCGAATCACTGCGGGGGGAAATCTTACACAGAGCGCATGATGACAAATCTGCAGGGCATTTTGGGTTTGTAAAAACCCTCCACCTAACGAGGAGGCAATTTTGGTGGCCAAACCTCAGAAAGGACGTAAAAGACTACGTAGGCAACTGCCCCATATGTGCCACCACCAAACGTAAAGGAGGGAAACCCCACGGGCTGCTGCAGGCGGTAGCCAGCCCCTCCCGGCCATGGGAAGAAATTTCCATGGATTTCATTGTGGACCTCCCACCCAGCCAAAGAAAAACTGTGATATGGGTGGTAAAAGACTATTTCTCGAAACAAGCACACTTCATCCCGTGCGCGACTATCCCCTCCGCACAACAGCTGGCACGTTTATTCCTAACACACATATACAGGATCCACGGCGCCCCCTACAGGTTGGTGACCGACAGAGGCACACAATTCACGTCAAAGTTTTGGCGGGAATTTTTAAAACTAATCGGAACCAAGCAAGCACTGTCCACTGCGTGGCATCCAAACACGGACGGATCCACAGAGATCCTAAACTCAACACTTGAACAGTTCCTGAGGGCATTCATAAATTATCAACAGGACAACTGGGTAGACCTACTACCTTTTGCAGAGGTGGCCTATAATAACGCGGTACACCAGAGCACTGGCCACACCCCTTTTAAGGTGGTCTATGGAAGGGACTTTGTACCGATACCAGAATTGCCGCAACCTGAAACCCTGCCCTGCTCACCAGACGATTGGGCAGCACAGCTGGCAACAACCTGGCCAATCATCCAAACGGCCCTAGCAGACGCACAAACAACGTACAAAAAATATGCGGACAACCACAGGGCGGAGGCACCGAACTACAAAGTGGGAGATAGGGTCTACCTCTCCACTAAGTTCATAAAAACCTCGCAACCCTCGAAGAAATTGGCACCGAAATTCATTGGACCTTTTAAAATCATACAGGTAATCAACCCAGTTACTTTCAAACTGGAACTGCCTTACAATTTGAGACGGGTCCACCCAGTGTTTCATTGTGCACTACTGAAGCCAACGAGCACATCCAAATGGCATACGGAAGAACCTCCACCCCCACCCATAATGATAGACAACCAACAACATTTTGAAGTAAAAGAAATACTGGACTCAAGAAAGCAAAGAGGAACACTACAATACCTCGTGAGATGGAAACATTTCTCACACCCAGAGTGGGTCCAGGCACGACACGTCATGGCTAGACAACTAACAAGACAGTTCCATGAGGCATACCCGGAGAAACCAGCACCATAGAACATCTTTGGGGGGGCAGCATGTCATGACCTCGTTGCAAGGCACAAAGAGCCTCACAACGTGGATCATGATCATTAAGGAAAAGGAGGAAGAAGATAATCAAACCAGGGATTAACACAAGCACCCAAAGACACCCACACCCATGATCCCATAAACAACTGAAAGGAGAGACGTCAGAGGAGTGAAGATAAGGAGCACATGGTGCCCCGGAGGACACAACCGTTGCAGGGAGACAAAGAGGACACCGGGGAAAACACCCAAGCAGCCATCAAGGGTCCCATCAAGAGGGATCGGGGCATTGAGGGGTGGGGAAGCCCGGGGCAATACAGGAGGGTATAAAAGGGGCACCCCCACACTACCTACCCCGTTCCCGTTTTTCGTTCTGTCAAGCTATCATTCCAATAAACCAGAAATCCTTAATATCCATTAAGTGAGTCTGTGTCTTATTGCGAAGCGAGGCTGGCCCTGACATTAAAGTTGCCAAGGTTGAAAAACACTCCTTACCACATTGGCATTGACCAGTGAATCTCATGCTGTGATTCTTCACTATTTAAAAAAGATACTAGGGCCAGCAGAAGAGACAAGGCGGACTGTGTTGTCCAAGCCCCATGGCTGCTGCAACTGGGCACATTTGTGGGAACTGATTTTCTAGGCAATGGAGAACACTTTGTATTGCAGCTCTAGGCAGGGCCTGGCCCACAGAAAATCTTTACCTGTGGAGAGATTTTTTTTCTACCCAAGTACCATGGCTGCTGGCCTTCAGGAAATTGGTGAAAACTTGGCTGTTCCACCAAGACTTGGAGGCTGGTTCACTATACCTGTCCTCCTGAGGAAAACTGGTTTTATTTTTCTGAATATGCTTCCTGCTTTTATGGTATTATGTTATTATAATGTATTGTTTGTTTTTAAATTTGACTTCTATTGTTTTTAATCCAAACTGCCTATTGGGGAGTTATATGTTGCTCAGGGTTAGCTAATTGGAATGTCCTATAAGCCCTGTAAATAAATAAATAATTTTTAAAATGGGCATGCTGTGCATCCTGTCATCTATGCACTTATCCTGAATCTAACCATCGCATCACCACCATATCAGAGTCGCTCTTTAAGTGAGATGGGCGGTGACTAAATTTGAAATATAAATAAATAAAAACAAATAAATATTTAAAAATGGCAAAAAACCCTTGGTTCTGCTTTTCGTTCTGACTCTCCCAGGTCATACAACCGGGTGGTAGTTCAGCCAAGCAAGCAAAACCCCTACAGGGCAGCCATTCCTCTGCTAAAGTTCCTACTTAACAACTGGCACTGAAGACAAGTTCTGGTGCTGCAGATGAGGGTTAGCCATGATGACTGCAAGCCACAGACATTCTTCTCCTTCATTAATTGGTCCAAATTAACTGCTGACACAGCGATGCAAGAAATTTAACATTTCCCCTGGATATTTGTTGTATAGTTGTAAACAAAACATTTCCCCAGGCAGCAATTGATTAGCAGTCCCTATAGCATTCATGGATAAAAGTTTGCATTAAAAAAACAAAAAAAAACAAAAAAAAACAAAAAAAAACAAAATAGCATTCATGGATAAAAGTTTGCATTTCCTTTATATAGAATAGAATAGAATAGAATAGAATAGAATAGAATAGAATAGAATAGAATAGAATAGAATAGAATAGAATAGAATAGAATAGAATAGAATAGAATAGCTTCACTGTCATTCCACTATATACTATACACCAAATGCATAATAAAATGAAATTTCATTGCAGTTGGCTCACAATCAGACACTAAAATAAAAATACCATAATTACTATAAAACATACATTCTTTACACATTCCACATTCCACTTAAAAAAACTTATTGAGTATTCAGGAGTCTAATAGCCTGGGGGACAAAGCTATTGCCCAATCTGGCTGTTCTACGCTGGATGCAGCAGAACCTTTTCCCAGAGGGTAACAAAGAAAACAGGCCATGATGAGGATGGGAGGAGTCACTGATGGTATTTCGAGCTCTGGACAGACAGCGTGTGTATGCTATATCCTGGATGAGAGGCAGTGAGATCCCAATTATCTTCTCTGTTGCCTTCACCACCCTCTGCACAGACTTCTTCTCTGAGGCACTACAGCCTCCAAACCAGATGGAAATACAGTTGGTCAATACGCTCTCTGTAGTGCCTCTATAGAAAGTAAGGAGGATGGGAGGTGGAAGATGTGCCTTCCTCATCCGGCACAAAAAATGCAGACGCTGCTGCGCTTGTTTTACCAAAAATGCGGTGTTAAGAGACCAAGTCAGACTATTCGTTATCTGCACCCCCAGATACCTGATGTTACTGACTGACTCCACAGCTATGTCATTAATAAAGAGTGGTGTATGGCTGGGCTGGTTCTTTCTAAAGCCAGTAATAATCTTCTTGGTTTTTTCAACATTTAGAAATGTAGTATAAACATGCAGTATAAACTGCTGTTTATATTACACCAGTTCACCAAACCCTACACCTCCTTCCTATAAGCCCAGTCATTGTCATCTCACCCACCACTGCCGTATCATCCGCATACTTGACAACCGAATGGGTGGTAAACCTGGCGCAACAGTCATGGGTCATCAGGATAAACAGCAATGGGCTCAGGACACAGCCCTGAGGAGAACAGAGTCTGCTCAAGGAAATAGGGCTGGAGATATTGTTTCCAACTCGCATCACTTCCAACTCAGTGAGGAAGTCAAGCAGCCAATTACACAAAGGAGTACTGAAGCCCAGAGAACCCAGTTTGTCTACCAGATGCTGGGGAACAACTGTATTAAATGCTGAGCTGAAATCAACAAACAGCAATTGCACATAGCTGTTCTTCTCCTCTAGATGTACCAAACTCTAATGAAGAACAGAGGAGATTGCATCTTCTATAGAGCGGCTCTGCCAGTAAGCAAACTGAAGTGGATCAAATGATAGAAGAAGTCTGGAGACAATATGGTCTTTTATCATCTGCTCAAAACATTTCATCATAATAGGAGTGTGTGCTATCAGGCAATAATCATTAAGACATGAGATCGTAGATTTTTTAGTCACAGGTATATTGGTTGCAGTCTTAAAACATATCAGAACGACAGCCTGATGCAAAGAAATATTAAATATGTCTGTGAGGACACTGGCCAGCTGTTCAGCACAGTCCCTCAGTACCCGCCCTGGGATATTATCTGGGCCCGCTGCTTTCCGCATATTAATTCTTCTCAGGGTCCTCCAGACATCAACTCTATCAAGGATAAGTGCCTGCATCAGGACCAGGAACAGCCTTCTTCACAGGGATATTATTAAATGCCTCAAACCTGCAAAAACATATTAAGTTCATTAAGAAAATCTATATTCTCCTCACATGGTGACAGAGTGTCTTTGTAGTCTGTGATGGTCTGAATACCCTGCCACATGTGCCTGGTATTTGTAGGATCGTAAAAAAAATTCTGAACTTTCTGACTATAAGCCTGCTTTGCTGTTCTTATAGCCTGGTGATATATGAAAACTATAGCCCTAATTCCTCCCTTTCCCCTCGCCAGGGATTTTATAAGCATATGGAAAACTAAGCAACTGTTTCCAGGTTCTGAGTGAAGCCAACAACTTGCATTCCCATTGATCAACAAAATAGCTTTACACGAACATCTCCCATTGAAATCAATGAATTGTGAACTTTAAAAATACTAAGCACGCTTCAAAATCTGGAAACAAAAACTATAGCAATTGTTTTTCTTCCCCCCACTGGACCCTCAAAACCATATCCCAGTCAGCAATTACAAGGGATAATGTTTGCCTGGTGTATCAGATTTCCAGCTGACAAACACACAACCATGGCAGACGAAGTCAAATTTTAATCCCCCTTGTTTTAATTCTCTCCATGGTAGAACATTATTTTAAGCAGATGTTTATGTCATGGGACATAATAAATTAGACCTTGTGAACTATCTGGTGGTATCTGTTTTGTTTCAGTGAATATGTTTGCCCCCTCATCTTTTATCCTAATCATGTTCAAAATTCAATGTACATGAAAATGGTGGTAGTGGAAACGGCAGACATCTTCTTGAGCAATGTTAACCAGATCTCTTCTTCAATCAAGAATATAATAAAAACACACCATGAGTTAAAGCCCTTCCTGTCCTTGAAATGAAGTCTAATCTCTGCCTAAGCTACTAACATACAGTTCTTCCTTTTCTGTGATGTCATCCAAAGGAAAAAAAGGCAGATCTCTGCAAATTCCAGCCAACATAGCTTTTACTTCTTCCAGCATATCTGGGGGGCACTTGATTGGAGAAAAATATACTAGATATTCAAGATTCTCCAGCTGGAATCAGGTGCAAAACAGGTATACAACTCACAGACTTAAGGATCACTCCCATAGACATGTTCCTCAAATCTTGAGTTTGTCTTCAGTACTAGACTGGAGTTTGTGATTCTTCCACTCAAGAATCTGTGCCTGGTTCTCTACCACCGTATTTATTTATTTATTTCTCATATTTTTGCTACTGCCCATCTCCTCCCAAAGAGGGGCTCTGAGCGGTTATACTGTATGTAAGGCTCAACCCTCTTTCCCCTCAAAAAACCTCTGAAGACAAAAACATAAAGCCTTATGGGATGAATAACTTGTGGTTGCAGAACAGCAGGTGGGTCCTGAAAGTTCGAACATGCAATTTCCAAAAGTTGCTTCATAATTTTGAATGTGACACAAGGGAAAAATTATTAAGCATATCACTAGAGAGTAATTACAAGAACTAAATTTTATTTTTTATTTTTTTAATCCGTTCAATCATGTCCGATTCTTGGAGACTGCCTGGACAAATTCCTGCAGTTTTCTTGGCAAGGTTGTTCAGAAGTGGCTTGCCATTGCCTGCTTCCTAGGGCTGAGAGGGAGTGACTGGCCCAAGGTCATCCAGCTGGCCTCATGCCCAAGATGGAACTAAAACTCGCAGTCTCCCGGTTTCTAGCCTGATGCCTTAACCAATACACCAAACTGGCTCTCAAATTTTAATTAGTGAGATGTAAATAACAAAAAAAGACAGAAGGAAACAAAACCAAACTTAGATTTTGTCCTGGACCCTCTCAAATGTCAGATCTAACCCTTAATTCAGAAACCCTAACATACCTGGGTTCAGGGTATCTGTGGCTGGGAACAGAGTAAAAAAAATATTGCAATGCATCTGAAAAAAGGGAAAGGGCTTTGATTGTATGGCCATGGCTGCCATCTTGATTTAATCTTTGCCCCTGTTCTATCCAGATGGATAGCTCAGGCACTGAGAGCTTTCTGCCACTCCCTCCTTGCCATATTTTTTGCAGTAAGAAAATAGATGGAAGGAGAGCTGAGAACTGTGGGAGGTTACAAATGGAAGACAACATCTGGACCATTTTGCTTCCCCCCTCCCAAGTACATAAATGTACACGATTAAAGCTGGGCTAATGCATTCTGAAAGCCTTGCCTTAACTCTGTTTTGGAGTCCTTGAGAAAAGTAACTAAGCAGAGCATTTGAGATCTTTGAATGCCTTTTCAGTGTAATTTTAAGTTTGTGCCTCTTCACGGGTAACTGTGGACAGCTGGAGCATGTGCATTAATCAAAAGAAATAAAATAGCTAAGTCCAATTACAGAGAATTGGAGAAAAGAGAAAGGATGCTGTCTGTAAAGGAGACAGGTTGGCACAAGCACATTGTCACATACAGCTGGGATGCCCATTCACCCTTCCCCCAAACACCTGTGATTGAAAGGTATTATTTCTTCCTTCTAAACCAGACAAAAGCCAAGGATTCATCACAAACATGCTGAGTCAACGTCAGATGTGAACCTGGGGTGATATACTGTCCAGACATCTCTTTGGGAACTCCTTGTCTTGAAAGCATTAAAAGAAGGAAAACCAGTAAAAGCGTAACACACACACACACACGTCTGACTTTTACAAAGTCTGCATTCATTCCAGACACCTGGATCCGGCACTCTACAATCTGGAGGCATGTCAAGAGCACTCCAGAGGAGGAAGAAGGCAGCTTTGTAAAAAAAGAGCAGAGGTTAAGGGAATTGAAGGCAAGCCCTGAATCAAACCAGCAACAAATGTAAGGAACAGCCTGAAGAGATTGCTGGATGGTCTCCAAGTGTATTTAACATCAAAACTGAACTGCAGCAGAACACCAAACATGGTTGAAGTTCTAGGATCCATGATTCCATGGACATTCTTCCAGAGGAAAGCTTTGTCACAGCTCCTTTCCATCCATGGGTGCTATCACAGCAACACAGGAGGAACCCGGTACCACCTAACTCTACTGGAGAAGAGCAACAAGCAGAACTGCTGAAAGGAATATCTGGGGCTGAGAGTGCTGGGTTGTGTGATCTGAACTTACACATTTCTGAACCACCTTAGGGTATCCTTGGGCAGTTCTGCATCAAGACCCAGTGTGGGAAATCAAAATGGCAGTGGCTCAAGCCACATGAATCCTTCTACTCTCAGCACTAAATGATCTTTTTAGCATTCATGCCTGATGCTTGTCATCTACTCAGTCTGGTCACAAAAAAAGTGTTTTAAGTTAACATACAGCCAAACATATTAAAGGGATATGGACATCAGCCATTGGGAAGCTACCAGCTTGCTCACTCCTGCTTCTTGCTCCTTGTATCAATAGACATAACTTGGTTACAGAATACATTGTCTACATTTGTATTATACACTGAACCATAAATTAACCAAATAGGCTGGTTTCGAGCAACATGCTAAGTGACAAAAAATTAGCCAAAATTTCATCTAACTAGACTCTAAGTCATTAGTTGACCTTGACAATACAACTGCTATGACTCTCAGGGACAGCCTCTATTTCTAAGTACTTGTCCCACTTTCTTAAGTCACTGAATGTTTTTGTTTCTACAAACACTTTTAAGAACTTTTGTTCTTCAGGAATTTCTCCTTCTTCAGATTCCTAGAATTCAAACATCTTTGAAATATTGTCTTTGATACATACACATATGCATCCATGTGTCACACTTGGTCACCTGTGACACCCTAAAGAACAGGTTCTAGATTTCACACTTTGCACCTCCTACAGTGATAATCTATTGCAGGACAATTGGGTGTCCTCCTTCACTCTCCAAGGATAGCATTAAGTAAAACAAAATCCCTTCTTGGCTTTGAAAACAGTTGAAAATAAATGATTATAAAGTATATAAATGCAACACTCAGCTAGACTAGAGCTTTCAAGAGGTGCTGAAAGATTTTAAGAACTGGGGTGTTATAACGATGTCCCTATTTACAAGTTGTTGGAAAGTTGCTGATGAATGGATCATTCTGCCCCTGCTTGTTCTGAATCTCTCTCTGCTGATACAGCATCAGATGGAATTCTATCATTCAAGCACTTCTGATGGAGAATCCCACCAGTTATTTATTTATTTATTTAATTTTTATCCTGCCTTTATTTTTATGAATAACTCAAGGCAGCAAACATACCTAATACTCCTTCCTCCTCCTATTTTCCAGCATCCACCAAAACCAGGTGGTGTGTCCCACAAGCAGGGAGGAGTCAGAAAGAGAATAACTGGGTGTTTTTGTCTGGCTCCAAATTACAGGACTCCACCTTGCAGGTGGGCAACAGTCTCCCCTTAATCTCTGCAAAGCAGAGATTAAGCCTTTGCCTTATGTTTCAAAGAAAATGAGAAAAAGGGTAGCAACAAACATGCTGTAACTTAACTTCAGTATTTCAGCCATATACAATGTTTAGATAAGTAAAATATACATATGCAATGACAAGCATACTCAGAACATTATGGGGGGAACCATAAGGCAAGGTCTTGTGTCCTTGTTCCTTTCACAATAGTGAATCGGTAGGTGTGTCCACACATGCTCATAAAAAACAAAGCTTCAACTGCACCATGGTGACCACCATCTTGAGTTTTTTTTAAGCATACCCTGTGAACATCCCTGGTGGTTAGAAATTGATTTTCTATTCCCCAGTTGCCAAAACAAGTGGTGGCTATCTGGGCTGGCTTTCTGACCTCCAAACACCTCCTCCTTTTTCTCCCTTGGGTTAACAAAACAAAACAAATCCTAACTATAATCAAAATCAATCAAGCTTAGCTAGGTCTTTAAGTAACTTTAAGAAGCATACTGTGTGAACTCAGCCAGCACGTGTATAATTTGGTAAATTTTCTGGATGGGTAACTTTTAGCTGTAGCCAAGGCTGCTTTCCATACTATCCAGATGCAGCAAGTTTGCTACAACTTCATACAAGTTTGTTTCCTAGATAAAACAGGTTACATACTTGTTTTTTCAGACAACGTAATCAATACTTAATCAATTCTTTTCCTGGCCCTGCTGGTTTGAAGGCTTCTGGTAGATCTATGTACACACATACATATATGTACAAGCAAATATGCACGGACAGTTATTGGGGCTGTAAAATCAGCCCATGTGACACCACTGTTACGTGAGCCACATTGGGTACCAGTTTGCTTCCGGGTCCAATTCAAGGTGTTGGTTATCACCTTTAAAGCCCTACATGGCATGGGGCCAGGGTACCTGAGGGACCGTCTCATCCCCATAACATCAACCCACCCCACCCGGTCAGGCAGGGAGGGCATGCTATGGACCCCATCAGCAAAGGAATTTCATCTAGAGGGGTCCAGGAGGCAAGCCTTCTCTGCAGTGGCGCCCGCCCTTTGGAACATCTTGCCCCCGGAGTTGAGACAGATTTCCTCACTCTCGGACTTCCGGAAGAAACTTAAGACCTGGTTCTGCCGCCTTGCTTGGGAGGGGAAGAGAGATAGCTCCACCTGGGGATGGCTGGTGCCATAGTACCCCTTAGTGATCCATCTCCACTTGGATTTTACGTTTGTTTTTATGTATATTTTTATGTAATTTTTATCTGGCTATGTTTTAATGCTATTTATTGTAAACTGCCCAGAGTCCCCCATTGGGGGAGATGGGCAGTGATATAAATTTAATTAAATAAATAAATATGATACACGAACACAATTGTTGGGAAGGGGACATTGCCAAGATTGATTCCAGCTAGAGTTGACAACCTTAGGAAGTCTGGCATTGCAGAGGATGTCTATGTTTAGAATATTTATGTATTATATAAATGGCACATTTCCATTTCATCATAAATCTGCATATTAAATTCACATGAAAATCTGTGCATATTTCTGTGTGCACTTCTTAAAGGACATATACCACATGTTTTGCAACTAGTTTTTGTTGGTTTTATGACTTTTTGTATGTCCATTCACAACACGCATTCAAAAATAATATTTTTGGATTAGAAAATTCTATTACAAAATCTGGAAATTGCTAATATCAAGGGATAACTGTATTCCAGTTTATGTATAGGTTAGGGAACTGCTAATTAGGGAAGTGTGCATTAAATTGCAAATTGCACAAATTGGTCATCCAACTTTAGGCTACAATAATGAATTCCATGTACAGCTGCCCTTTGAGAGTTTCTGAAAAGTTCGACGTCTTTCATTCAGACAAACGACAAAGTTGCACTGGAGTGGCATCTGTTGCATCAGCTTAATTTTTTCTAGGCTATATTCATGGTTTGGTTCTTGCCTTTAAAGCTTGAAGTGGCTGGGGACATGGCATCTCAACATTTCCCAACCTTGTAGTCTCCATATACTGAATGTTGGGACTTCAGCTTGTAGAATTCCCAGCAAACATTTTTATTGATTGATTACAAGCCATCAACTCAATATCGACTCTTAGTGACCACATAGATAGAACTTCTCCAGGATGATCTGTCTCCGACCTAACCTTGTACATCTAACAGTGCACCCATCACTGCTGTAATTGAGTCCATCCATCTTGGTGCTGGTTGTCCCCTTCTTCTCTTTCCTTCCACCTTTCCCAGCATCATGGGAGCTAGAGTTTCAATACATCTGACAAGTGTTGAGCTGAGAAAAGCTCTCCGGCCTGCACACTAAGATTAGCTTAGAGAAGAGTAGGTAACTGAGCATGCCTTTTCATTAGCATTGCTCCAATTACGGAATTTGCTGCTCTAGAATACTAACTTCCTCCTTTTGAACATTTAAGCAGACAGTAAGGATAATTCTGCTAGAAGTATCCAACATTTTTTAAAGTTTATGTTCTTAGTGGGTTTATGCTGCAATGATTCTTCATTGTCATATAGCACATGATTCTTTTGTGCATGCTTACATTACCTTAAGCCAGGGGTGTCCATAGTGTACGGTAAAAAAGATCAAAATGGCAGCTACGATGGTACAATCAAAGCTCTGCCTGTTTTTTAATTTGCAGTACACACCTTGCGGACACCCCTGCCTTAAGCCATTTGTGGTCCTACAGGCAGGACATACATGACACTGATGCCATTAGTAATGAGCTATAACTTGGGCTTACTCAGAGGCTTGAAAAGGCAAGGATTAGAGTCCAAACCTGAGATTGTATTTGTTGCATTATTTTTATAAATATTTTCCATGGTGGCTATGTGCAGAAAAGCCAGACATACATTTGTAAATAAATAAATAATGAAATAATGAAAGTATACAATGAATTTCTAGAGTCCTAAGAGTATAAACTCTTTCTACTCAAAAGAACAGAGTCCGTTGTAGTTGGGCAGCAAGTACATTTAAACAAATAAATAAAAATAAACGAAATCAAGTCAACTGAAATGAAAATACAACTAGAAACTCTTTTGTTCCGGCACAGAAATTGTTTAATTCAGGGGGATGCCCTAGGCAGGATAGTTGCACATGTTGGAGAAAAAAGGTCCACCTATCCTGATTGTTATAAAGTCAGTCAGGTTTAGCACTGGAATGACACAATCAAAATTATATAGCTGGAGGGAAGAAGGATGTAGAAAAAGTTGGGTCAGATTCCACAAGCAATTAGAAAAGCTGTTTGGTATCTATTCTATGTTCTAAATATGTAACTGTACACCACTTCTACCCCTTTTCCTTCCCTGTCTCTCAGTTGAAGAGCACTGTGCTAAAATAGATCTTTACATTTAGGTCAGGATCCCCTGTCAAGCTGTTACCCCAAACTGCAAACCTCTTTAATATCCCAGTAATTTCAGTAATTTCTTCTATTCAACTCAGAGGGCCTGTTAGATTAATTCTATGACAAAATGGTATAGAATAGTGTAGTGTATAATTACTATAGCTAAAAATATACATACCCATCATATTGAGAAACTGTCCATGTATTGAATAGGGCTGATTTTATTTTTGTTTTTTTAAAGGGCCTTCTACTGGGTCTAGGTTCTAAGCAAACAAGTCTCCTTGGTTTTGAAGAAAGTGGGCAGGACAATATTCTTCAAGAAGGCTGAAACCAGGAGCATTTGTGGATGTGTCTGTGTGGATCAGGAGGTTCTACCCGCAGTCACTCATGCCCTGGTCACTTCCTGTATGGATTACTGTAATGCACTGTACATGGGGCTGCCCTTGAAGAGTATTCAGAAGCTTCAGTGAGTGCAAAATGCAGCAGTGCGGGCAGTTATGCGTGCATCTAGATCTGTGCACATTATACCTCTGCTCCATGAGCTGCATTAGTTACCAATTTACTTCTGGGTCCAATTCAAAGTGCTAGTAATAATCTATAAAGCCCTACATGGCATGAGGCCAGGTTATTTGAGGGACCGCCTCTCCCCAGTGACATCCACCTGTCCCATCAGGTCCAGCAGAAGAGGCTTGTTGTGAGTTCCAGTGTTGTCTGGTGGGATCCTGGAGGAGGGCTGCTGCACATGCCCTATGGAAAATCATTCTCCCCAAGGTCAGCCTGGCCCCGACCTTGATGGCCTTTCGGAAGGGCCTGAAGACCTGGCTTTGCCATCTGGCCTGGGGATCAGAAAGTGGTGTGGAGCCCATAAAATGGCTGCATTGTTCTTGAATGGCTGTGCTCTCCCTGAGATTGTACTGTGTGTCTTTAAACGTTCGATTGTTTTCAGGGAAAAAACCATTTGTATTGTTTGTATGGCTGGGTTTTTTGGGGTGGGGGTACTGTTTATGTTTTAAATGTAAGCTGCCCAGAGTCACAAATGTGAGATGGGTGGATACATAAATTGAATAAAATAACTGAATAAATTAAATAAATAAATGTTAAGAACTGCAGGGGGAAAGTGGCTGAAATAAGTCAAGAGTGCTTAATCCATCTATTTTCTCCATGCTGCTGTCTCCACTCCACTTACCAGTTTCATGTCCAGTGAGAAGTACCTGTCAAGGATATTCAGCAGACTCAGCACTTTCATAAGCAATTGAATCATGTGACTTTTTCTACTCCTGCAAACCCAGATTGGACTAACATGATCATGAATCCTGCTCTACATAGGAAGTTAGTTCCTTACTTGAAAAACTGCCTAATCCAAATCCAGTTTTCAAATAGTGTACCATAAGAAGGCAGAGAATAGCAGAAGCATAGATGCTGGCCATCAGCATTTAACCCCTGGAGATCAAACTGACAGAAGCATAGGTTAGCTGGGCCAGGATCAGCCTTCCTATGTAGACCAGACAGGAAGCATGTCCAGATGAGCTAATTCTACTTTATTGTATGGCTACATTAACAGAATCTTGCAAGTCTGAAAGTACAAATCTCCCACCATCTCTTTTACGGCCTAATAAGTCAGGGAGGTTCCTTTCTGAGTTTCTTTCCCTGGCTTCTCCTTGTCTGATCGTTCTCTAGGCAGCATCTCTTCCCCCCGTCTCCCAAGGTCATTCTCACATACCATTACATCCAGCTCTGCTCTCAATAGTGAGATACAATTCTATTCACATTATAACAGCTGTTGTCAAGTTTGCGTATCTCCTTATAGTGTGCATATGCAAACTATAAGCATATGCAGTAAAGCAGACAGTATTCCAATTTTATTCAAAGCCATGTTCTTTCTGGGGAAAAGGGGCAAAGTGATCATTTCTGCTAGAACCAAAACAAAATTAGAGATAATTCTATAATTCTCCTAATCTCATTTCTTCTCATATCTTGCAATTCTAAAAGCCTTGTTTCCACATGAAAATAATACTTTCAGAATCCTCCACTGATTTTTTTAAAATGCCTGATTCTGTACAGAAAATTGGGCATGCAGAATTTCTTTGTTTTTTGCTTCTCTTTCTCTCCTCCTACAGAATAAACCAGTAATCAGGATCAAAGAATAAACTAAAGACAAAAGAGGGAGCAAGATCACAAATCCATCCAGAATACACAAGTAGATCACATCTCAAAAGATGGCTTTGCTCAAGTAACTTTCAAATAGAAGAGAAAGCTTCTAATGTCACTTCCTATCCAAGAAGATCAAACAGCAAGAGTTAAAAGCTACTATCTTCAAGTCAGTGGCTGTTCTCTCTACGCACTTAACCTGGTTACTGAATCAACCTTTTTCTTGGTTAGCACAATACACTGAGCCACAAAGAAGCTGGGTTCACATAACAGGCTAAGCCACAAAAAAAAAAAGTTAAAACCAAACAAGCTACACATATTGCACAAACACAACCACTGGGTTTTTAAGTAGGGATACCATAACTGAACCGCAGAAATTCATAGCACCACTATGTACTTGGCAGGAAAGAGATACAAACACTTAACACCTTGGTACCATCTTCAAGACTTCTGAAGCCCAGATAGGGTAGCCCAACTTTAGCTAACTAAATAAATGTGTTATGTGAACCCAACTAAGAGGTCATGAGAAGTGTTAGTTCCTGGTAGACCCTAAAAAGTTGCCCAGTGATTCCTGAAGCAACTGTTTAGAATCCCAACCTTTTAAGGACCTGAGAAATGCTGAGTACATTAGAGGTGTTCTCACAATGCAGATGACATGGAGGGCCTCACCTATTCTCAAAATGCCACCATAGAGAGCATGGCCAATCACAAAAACTAATGAGGTTGCTTCCCACCAGCCCCTCTAGACCCACAACTGTCTTCCTACCAACCTAGTTTATGTGCCACAGAGGACACATTTCTAAACGAAACACTAAGCTGCAGCTACCTACCTTTTTATTTTCTAAACATTTATGCATCTATGTGGAACCTAAAGGCATTTTGGAAATTAAGACACTGGAAGCTAATACTACATTTTGCAGTGGGCCAATTTTCCGTATTTTTAATTAAAGGAATTTAAAATCATCTAATAAAAGAAAATATTGAGTGAGCTAGAAAGATAGTCGAGCATCAAGAGATGTACCTGCAGGAAATATTTATTTATTTATTCATTTTTATTTGTCAGATTTCTATCACCGCCCATCTCCCCCCTAAGGAGGGACTCTGGGCGGTTTATTTATGCCTTTCTAGTTCCTTATCTTTTCTAACCATTTGTATGTTATTAAACACACTTCCTTAGTTTGTACTTACAGAGAGAGGACCATATATTTCTGTTATTAAGAGCATGACAGAGAAGTAATTTACAGCCTGTCTTTTTCTAGCTCTTAAAAAAAGTTCTGAAACAGTTAGCAAAAGCTATTTTTCCCTCTCATTTTTAATGTGGTTTTTAGTATTAGGTTTATTGTTATGCATGGTGAAGTTTTTTTTTCAGTGTTTCCCCATGCCAAGACCATATGTTTGCAATATGTTTGACTATTTCCAGATTCAGAAAGTATATTGTGCCCATTCCACTCAAAGGAGGCAGACCAAAAAAGGAGGTCTATGGGTCAGCCTGGGCACTTGATCCACCCAAAGCATGAAAGAATTAAGGCCAATTGAGCAAGAAAGATATATAAATAACCAATTTGATGAAGAAACAAAAATAGCAAGAATATAAGAACTGCCTATTGCTGGCTGACATACAAGGTGAATTTATTGTGCATTAAGAATGTAGTACTGTAATTTAGTCTTCTAGTGATAACAGATATCCATGGAAAGTTACACAGAAAGAAGAGGACAAGGAAAATGAAGAGGAAATAATAATTGGGCCAACATTTTGTAATCTGAACATAGGAACAGGCAGTTTTAGTCAACCTAATTTTTTATATTATTTCCTCCAACCAATTTATAGACTGGCCTTCTCCAAGTTGCAGCGCTCTGGATATGCTGGACTGCAAATCCCATACTCCCTCAGAAAGAATAGTCAAAGGTGGAGATATTATGGGAATTTAAGTCCAACATCTCTAGAGGGCACCCTATTGGGAAAGAATAAACTAAGCCTTATGCCTCTGGTTCTAAGTATGGAGATAGACTGCATGGTGCCATTCTCCAAAGATCTGATTAGGTGATCAAAGCTAGAGAGATTTTGAAGAAGTGAATGAAAACACTCTTTTGTCTCACATCTCCTGAATTAGGAAGGTCATAAATGGATACTGCACTTCTTTCATTTTGTTTGAGGCAAAGCACAAGCTGCTTATGAAAGGGGAATACCCCATGAATCAGCCAACATGGCTGTGCACATTGCATCATTACTGAAGTAACTGCACTGGCTGCCAATTAGCTTCTGAGACAGCTCTAAATAACTTGGGACTAAGATTCTTGGCAGATCACCACTACTATTACAAACTGGGATCAACTGCTAAAATTGTCTGGGAAGGAGGGTCTTCCTGTGTGCATTAAGAACCATAGAGTATCATCTTACACTGATTCATCAGTAGGCGTTCTTGATCTTGGTGCTATCATTCTGGAATGTTCTTTCTCCTATTTAATCTATTGTTTGTATTTTAACTGTTAATAGTAAACAGCTTTGCAAATTCATAATAATGGAAATAATCAAACAAATATATAAAATATATTTTATATTAGTTCTGTTCTTTGAACATTATGTTGACCCTGGATTATCTTTCCATTTCCAAAGAGATCCATGATTGATATCACAGGTTGCACAAGAGTGCCTCTGTCTTCATAGATGGAGGTAGGGAAAAAGCCACCTGTTGACTAAGGAAAAGATACTATTTTGAGTCAAGCATGAGAACTGAGCCAAACATTCTTGGAAGTCTGTTTTTTTTTCCCTGAGAAAGCAATTTGCTATACCATGTGAGTATGTATCATCACCATCATTTTTTATCTTACAATACACTGCTGCAAAACAAGCTAATCCAGGCTATTGTGGAGGATACAAAATTGTGATTAGGCCAGCAGAAGTTGATTATATGCAGAGAATAAAGATGAAAGCACATTTTCTTTTGAAACTCTCCTTTGGGAAGCAGAGCTAGAAAAGTACCATTTTCAGCAAAGTAGCAAGCAGATTAATTGCATTTTACTTTTCCCTCGCTTAGGGAAGTTCTCCCCGATGTTCTCTTCACGGGTGAACAAAATTCCCCAATTCTACTCCTTTATTCTTCTACCAGTTCTCTTAGCCTTGTATCTTATTGTTCCTGAATTCCAAGTACAGGAATGTAGGAGAATTTCTAAAATTAAATCCAGAATTGGAGCACTGTCAGTTTGCTGCTGGTTTTAGCTAATTCCATTTGCATTCCTACCTCCCCCATTACTACTGGACACCAAACACTGCATGTTTAAAACAAGGAATAAATGTGATAGTAATATATTCATGATTGCCTCTGAATTGAAGGATCAGTATCAATTAATAAGCCAGGTGCAGTAAAGATAATGAATTAACCGAAGCAGATAAAATCTGCCACAAAGCATCCACATGGAAGAGCATTCAGAAGCTTCAGCTGGTACAGAATGCAGCTGCACCAGTTGAAAATGGTGCCAGCTATTCGGCATATGACGCACCACTGCTTTGGGGGCTATATTGGTTGCCAGTGTGTTTTGGGGTGCAATTCAACGTGCTGGTTGTCACCTTTAAAGCCCTTCATGGCTGGTTGTCACCTTTAAAGCCCTTCATGGCTTCGGGCCAGGTTACCTGAGGGACCATCTTTCCCAGTTGTTTCTACCCATCCAATCCAGTCCAGCAGGATGGGCATGCCCCAGGTCCCATCAGCCAAGGAATGTCAGCTGTCGGGGACTAGGAGGCGTGCCTTTTCTGCCATAGCACCTGCCCTCTGGAACATCCTTCCTCCTGAGGTTAGGATGGCCCTGACCCTGTTGGCCTTTTGGAAGGCCTTGAAGACTTGGCCATGTGCCCAGGCCTGGGGTCCTGAGTGTCTGAAGGGCTCCGTTTCCTGGCTATATTTACACCAACAGATTTTAACATCTCTTGGCTGCTATTTGTATTTAATTTCTTTTATGTATTGTGTTTCAACCGTTCTAATTGTTTTTATGATTGTTCACCACCCAGAGTCACTGGCTTGAGATGGGCGGCTATACAAATTGAATAAATAAATAAATAAATAAAATCCAGGAGAAGTGCTTGGTATAACATTTGGAAATTAAAAAATGGAACAGCAGAGGGTTGCTAATGCCTGGTTTACACTTCGGGAACATATCCCAAGTTAAATCATTTTGAACTCCAATCTAAATGAGTTGTATAAAAGACAGCAAAATAAACAAAACATGAAGAAGCAACCATTCTAAACAAAACAGCAGGGATTATCTCCATTATGTTAGTAATTGCCTCCAGCTCAGTACTATCAAAACTAAAACATTTTGAGCTCAGAATGGTTGGAGAGACATGTCCAGAATGGCAAGGATAACCTGTTTTAAACCTGAAACACAGCATTTTGATATGTTTTTCAACCTAATTGGTTTTTTTTAAAACCCACTGCCTGAGTTATTAGTCCAATGAATCTTTTAATCATCAAAAATATTTTAAATCCATTTATCTAGCTGTACTGCTAGCTGTTAGCAATCCAGTTTGCACCGAGACTACCATATTTGAGCTGCAAAATCCAGATGAACGTATAGATGCAAAGAGATACAGAAGAATCTATACTTTCATCTAGTAGATCATCTGGATTGTTGCAACCCAGATATGGTACCCTAGCTTGCACAGTATAGGGCTTACATTTGAATACATTCCCATGGAACAATTCAGGCATATGTTGGCTCCTATGTGGCTCTTCCTACTTGCATAGGCTGCCAAAATACTATTTATTTAGCATTTGTCATTTCAACCTGGGATCCTTATTTACTGCTCCCTTTAAAAACCAAGGCTATAAACAAACATTTTATAAACCAAGATTTAATACATCTTGGTATAATTGGCTTGTTTGAGAAATATCAGGACTACAAATTCAGACATAACTTCTGGTCTACTTAGCAACACATAGTAGCCGTTGAACAGGTGTTTTGCATGCAAGAGCTCTCCAGTGGTATCTCCACTTAAAAGAGTACTAGGAAAGACCACTCCCTTTCTATGTGCTGGAGAGATGTGCCAGAATAAACAGTGGTGAACTTCATGCCTCTACAGTCTGAATCAAACAGACTTTGTAAGGGCAGTGAAGAAATATAAGAACACTCATTACGGTAAATCACAGCCACATTAGGATTGGGGAACTTGCCAAAGGCTTCATGGAGGAGGTGGGTTTTCTAGGTGCATTTGAAGGGAGATAGATGGCATCACAGGAAATATAAGAAGAGTCTACATGATCCTTAGAGTATGTGTGCCAATAATACTCTCTTGTGGGTTCATCTACTGGATCTCCTTTGGCTGCCCACCTTTTCTTTCTGAAACTGGCCAGATGGGTACATCAATTTATCTTTCATGCAGTGTCTGGAAAGGGAGGCAGCACTGACCTTTCTTGTCCCCCTCTTGATTGTGTGGGGCTGTCCAGCTGCTGCTGTCACTCTCTTCTGGTGGGTAATATGGGTGACTTACATACGGCTGCTTACTCCTCCTTCCCACGTCCATTAGATGCAAGGAAGGTGGGTTCGACAAGACACCTGCTTCCCAGGCTAACAGCTGAAGTCCAACACTATCTTCACAAGAGGAATCTCAATATTTGCCTGTGTTTGCTGGAAAGATACTGCTTGGTCACTGGATAAATGAAGAACAGGGATGAATTCCCTGTGTTTTGAGAATGCAGGGCCAAAAAATATTTGTCTCTCTTCCTATCCCTTGGGAGAATGCCTTCAATTTTTGGCTCTGCCTTTTCCAGGAGATCATGTCCAATTGGCACCAGTCTCCAAAGCCAATTCAAAGAGAGAGAGAGAAAAATGAAAGAAAAAGAGCAGCAACTCCAAGAAGACCAGACAACAGATATCCAACGAATTGGCTGTCCTTCTCCCCACCAGGTACTGAGGAGCAACTCTGGTGGGAGCAGATGAAGGGCTGCTGGCATTCAGGCAATGCTGCTTGCTGTGTCCTCTGGAAATCTGCTCAGAGAATGGGCAAACCAAGGTAAAGAGGAGTGCAGTCACATGTAACTATTGGTGAAGGAATGGAAAAACCACTGAGCTCAAGAAGCATCCAAGATAGCAGGTGGGCATGATGTTTCAGCCGTGTCTTTCCAGCAAATGGCATAGACCATTAGCCCATGTGCTTCAGGGACTGAAATTGGATTCTTCTGCATGTGAATGGTATGGTCTTGGATAAGTTCAAAGAAAGGCAGCAATGGTCAGGGGACAGGAAATCAGAAAACAGTGTGGAACCTGGATAAGCTTAGCCTTGAAAAAACAACAGGGATGGGAGTAGAGGTGGAAGAAAATGAGAGCAGCATTTCAGTACCTGAGGGAGTGTCACACAGCAGAAGAAGATCAAGATTTATTCTGAACTGTCCCAAAGCACAGGAATCAGAATGATGGTCTCAAGTTATAGGAGGCAGCTTCCATCTATCTAATGATAAGAGCAGTCTGATAGTGGAGCAGTGAGCTCCCCTTTGCAGGATATATTTAAACAAAGGTTGGATGGCCATCTGTCTCAGATGCTTTCATTTGGATTCCTGTACTGAGAAGGGGGTGGATTTGAAACCCAAAATTGCCCCTTCCATCTCTTTGATTCTACAAAGATGCAATTAGCAGGCACAGTGATTTCACACATATGCTTAAAAAAATTAAACTAGCCTAGTGATCTAATTATGCTACTACTCCCTTTCTTATTTAAACACTTGCACCATTCCTCAAATAAATATTTCTGTTTCTATACAACTGGTGCCAAGTCTTTAATCAAGCTAATGCAGTGCACTCTGACTGTTATCTTTTTGAAATGACACTTTCAATTCAATTAGGCTCAAAGATTAAATCACTTCCAACCTATTAAGCAAAACCACTAGGTCATGCCAAGACAATGCGTCACACTGCTCTCCAATCTGTTTCTTGAGGCTCTTTAACCTAGATGAAGGTTACACAGAAGGAATTGTACATCACAGTCACGCAGAATTCATGGGAAATCTGGCTTACTATGAAAATACATGCTGCCCAAATCCTTCTGGAGGAAAGCCATCAGCAGTGAGAAGCATCAGCAGTGAGAGACATTCTGGAGGAGAAGCATCGCCACAGAGTGGTGGCATTACCACATTCCAAGTACAAACACATCACTAGTCAGTATTTATCGGGCCTTGAGCACAGGGACATCTGAGGTCATATCTCTAGTGATATTAAGAGTTTGGCGTGTTTGTGCCGCAACAAGCACTTTGCTAGTGTGAGTGTGCTCACTGATATACACATACTGTACATGTTGCAATATCTAAGTGAGCACAAATTCCCAGTGCATCGCTGGGCAGTTGAAAACACTCTCCCTGAGCAGAAGCCTTCTATGTCAGCATATGGGTCTGTTATCTGCCTCCACTAAGAAACACATATTCCTCTGTCAGACATAGCCAGTTTGCTGGAGACAGCCAAACACAAGGAAAAAATAAATATAACATTATGTCAAACCTAATAATTCACTAGTCTGGGTTTATCCAGCCTGAGTCAGCAGTTTATTTGATTAGAGTTATTCCCAGATGTCTAACATCGTAGTAACCATTAGCAACCAGTTCATGAACTCCATCAAGAGATCAAATGTTGAAGTTTTGGGGTTCTTAGCTGAAGTTGCAGCTTCAAAGAGGGGGAGTAAATGGATTGGATGTTTGAAATTTTAAACACTGATGAATCAATAAGTAGAACCCAAAAGAAAAGAGAAAGGGTGCATGCTTTTTCAGCACCATTTTTCCATCTGCCTTTGTTTCCTTGATATCTCACAATGCAGGTGAAGATGGAAAGGAAATAGTATGAGACAAATTAAGTTACATTCCCAGCTGCAACTCCTTTTAAGATGAAAGTCAAACTCCAGGTGAAAGACAGGGAGGGAGGCAGTGAAGAAGAAGAATAAGCAAGAATATATAACTGTGTTTATATTCTAAATGTTTTAAATGTAGATATTGTATCTTTAAAGTGTTTGTTTCAATGAGTATTGCATTTTTCAAAAATCTTGTTTTAATTATTTTTCTTAGACACTTCTATATTTTGTGAATCTTCTTGGCCCAGCTCTTCATTTTTTCTAACGGAATCTTGCAAAAAATAACTGAGGATACTGGAGATCAAGGGTAACACTTTAGGATATAAAGCATTTACTCTACCGTTGTGCTGCAAACCTTATAAAGGGACAGAACATTGGTTCCATGGCTCTCTACAGTGGGGCTGGATCATACAATATTCTATCACTCAAGTAACCCATTTTCTAGGTTTGCACAATAGACTGAAATACAAACTGATCAAACTTTGTGCCTCAAGCAGGACTAAAACTCATGGTCTCCTGTTTCTAGCCTGGTACCTTAACCATTACACCAAGCTGGCTGTACATATAAATACTTAAAAATGTTCATACCCGTTGGCAGTTCCTGTTTCTTCTTCTACTGTTATATTTTTAGCCTTGAGTCACACGATGATTAGGCAGCCTTACAAATCTACTAAATATTGTAAGTACTTAAAAAAAAAAGCTTCTTGATCAGGCTAGACCTTTCCTGATCTGCTCCTGTATCCTCAGTCCCTGTCTGGCCCAAGTTTTAATTCTTGGCCCTTGTCTCTGGCCTCACATTGCCCACAATTCAGCACCTGTTTCACTGTCTCCCTGTTAGGTCTACAGTTTGCACTTTTCCATCTTGTAGTCTGCGGAACGTTGACTAAACTGAACTTAAAATCAGAGGTCCTTCATTTCCTCCAATGTGATACCTGCAATTTGGAGGCCAAAATAAAGATAACGTCCGTGCAACTAAGCTTATGACAATCAAAAACAGAGGGAACGTGCAAAATTAAGGAACCAGTCAGGCAGGGAATTTGAAAGATAAAATTAAAAATGTAATAGTGGATGTCCAGAGAAACTTGCAGGAATTTTCAGGAAATGTATGACATCTCTCAAAATTATTATCTGCCACTAGTAGTTGTGAGATATGTAAGCTAATACTGTATATGCTATAGGCAGGGGAATGTAACTTCTTAGTTACACTATAAGGTATGAAAGCTCACTGGGAACCCAAAATTAGGACCAAGTATGTCTTTTCTCATGCACAAGCTTTTTGTTCCTTTTGCTCATGCCCCAAAAATCTTGCTATATTTTCTTGAGTTTAGCAGCATCTTCTAGAAGTAGAGTCAGGAGGTGGGTATTGCACTTACAGAATTTCTGCCTTAAACAGTAAGCATGTTTTAAATCAGTCTCCCCCAATTTGGTGTTTTCCAGATGTGTTGGAAGGCAACTCCTAGAATTGCCAGCCAGCATGGCTCAAGACCATGCTGGCTGGGAATTCTGGGATTTGCAATCCCAGCACATCAGAAAATTGCTAAATTGGAGAAGGCTTTTAAGTTAAAACAGAGAAGGCTGTTTTAAGTTAATGTATCCTTTAGTCCTAAGTGTAAAACATCTGTTGTTAATTCACAACTTGGTGGAAGAGAAATGCCAACACATCATTTATTAGACCCGCTGATGCTATAATGTCCTTCCTCATGTTCCTTTTGTCTTTTTCTCAGAGAGCATAATGGGTTCCAGGATGTCTTTTATTTCACTATATAGACCATGTTTCCTCCCATCAAACAGAGCAAGATATAATGGATTCCAGGAAACTATATTATATAAATAATATTATATTGTATATGTATATATGTATATTATATAATTCAATGCTATCCCATTAACTCTGAAACTTTTTGACCCTGAGTAGGGTCTCTTACTATTTGTACCTGCCCCTCTCTAAATACAAGAGCAATCACACTGGGAAAATTGGAACAATTTTGAATGATCTAGTTCAATATTGCAATGCAAGTCATTTTCTTTTCTGTCACTTGTTTGGTTTTTATATGAAAGAATAAATAGAAATGCCACCTCACATTTAGTGTAACAGTCTGAGAACATATGACAAAAGATGCTGGGTCAAACCAGAAGTCCACCTTTTGAAGCAACCTGTTTTCATGGTGGCCAACCGGATATTCCAATGGAAAGTCCATAAGCAGGATATAAGTGAAAGAGCCCTCAGTGTTTTGGAGCCAAAGTATCCAAATAAATACCTTTAGCACATTACGATTTACATAATATCCTGGTCCTTGTTCTTTTTTTCACAGTAATGCTAATTAATTTTTTAATATTTTGGAATATGGATTCATGACAATAAAATAGATTAACTAGGTGTCCATTCAGTATAAATCTTGCTTTTAGAATCACAGACATATCCTAGAATATTAGAAGGATCATATTTCCCAGATCATTCTCCCAGCTTAGGTTATCAGGACAACTCTCCCCAGCCAGGTGCCTTCTGGTCACTTTAGGATTGGGGTCTCAGAATTCCCCTGGAGGTTACATTAATATGTCCAGGCCCAGTTCTTTGACAAACCTAGGCCTGAAATTTGTTTGAAATGGACCCAGATATATATATTCTCATCTGAAATAAATGAAGTTTCCATTTCCTAACTACTCAAGTACAATTGCCAAAGATGCAGACCTTTGTAATTAAAAGCTGGGACCTTCTGTCTTAGAAGAAGATCACAATCAATTCATTTAACTTGATTACTGAATTTACCCAGTTTGCATAACACACTGAACTGTAAACTAACCAAACAGGCTGGGTTGGGTCAACATACTAAACCACCAAAAGTGAACATACAAAACCAAGAACAAGGTTAATCAACCAAACTAAGCATGTTATGCACATGTAGTCACTAGGTCTTGCGGATGTTCAATGAAGGTGTTAGGCAACAATTCCATTGTCCCCAACCAACACCCTCCAGTGGCTTTGGCCTAATTGTCAAGGTATGAGGTTGTAGTTCAATATACTAGGATAATATAGCATAGGCTTAGTAATAAGTGGTAAGGCAGAAGTTAGGACAATAAGGAAGTTCGTTAAATTTTATATAATAAAAGCCTCCCTGGAAACCCAGGGAAGATAAAGGGCAGCTGGGGAATTCTGAGAATTGAAGTCCACACATCTTCAAGTTGCCCAGGTTGAAAAACACCGCTCACAGGGACCTTTATCTTTTGATAAATATTCAGTCATATTTACTCATGATTCAAGTGTAAGTTTAAAAGAGCAAGAACTCTTCTGGTATCTCTAAAGAAAAATGATTAGCTTTTCCACTCTGGGAAGGTGCTCCTTTGCTGATTTCCATTCTGGGCCTTTATCCTTTTAGAGATGGGGCATACATAGCAAGTCACAGATTCCTGAACAGACTATACACAGTATTCCAAGATAAATTATAGACATTACATATGTGTACACTACATAAAGTCAAATTATTGTTGTACTTTATATTTTCCAGGGCAGGCAATCAATTTCAGATAAAGTCAATTTTTTTACAAAAAATTACACCCATCTAGAAACCAAAGCACTTGTCACTAGAGCCCAAAGGTTCTTTTTTTAAAAAAATGATTGCAGGAAGAATCACATTTCTTCTTAGGGGCTATTGATGCATGTTGCAATGCAATTCCTTTTTCTCTCATTTCATGCTTTTCCTCACAGCTGTCCCACAGAACTACTTGCAGACAGGCAATAAAAAACTTGGGAGAGGGAAAGAAGGACAAAAGGGTGTGGCGGGGCCAACTATATTTATTTATGTATTTATTACTAGGATTTCCATGCTACTCTACTTCAAAATGACTCCAAGCAGCATACAACAGAAAAAAAATTAAGGACATCAAACAGCGACAACGTATATGTTACAATAGCACTAGTCACTTGTTTTGATGGGTGGCTAGAGAAATCAAATAAATAAATAAAAATAAACTATCCAGTGAAGGTAGATCATAAAGGAAAACCTAACATCCCCCAAGCACTCTCCTCCAGAGTCAGGTTTCCCCTCTTTTTGTAAATTCAGCAGGGGAAGGGGCAGTTCTTACATGAGGTAGCAAGTTGTTCTACCAGATACAGTAGGTGCTTTCAGCGACAAGACTCTGCTCCCGGCCCCCTGTAGATAGAGATTCTTCAAATGGGAGCTGCAAGCGGAACCAGTTTGAGCTTCTGGGTAGTCTTCAAGGGCAGACCACCTACAGCAATTAGCTTGTTTTTACAGTAAGTATACATTAGAAAAATCTGCTTTGGGGTTGTTTTTGTGCTAATAAAAGCAGGATAAAATTGAATGAATAAAAATTAAAAGCCAAAATAAGTACAAACACCAAAGAAAGACAGGGTTAGTCCTAGCTAGCAAGAATTGTTTGGGGACTGGTGGCTCCAAGAAAACTATAGGGTTTGTTTTGTTTTGTTTTGTTTTGTGGGACTGAAGTTGCTTTTGGCCTGATGGGAAGAAAAGCAAAATATAAATCTGTTTGTCCATCTCATGTCGCCTGTTGGGCTGCCTGCTCTCTTTCCATTCAGCCTATACAGAAGTTCCAAAAGGATCATGATTTTTCAAACACGCTTCACCTCAGAATCAGTCAACCTGGCATCTTCCAGAGGAACCACACTTTAACTTACATCGCCCTCCCAAACTCTTTTTGGCTGGGTGACCTTGGGCCAATCCCTGCCTCTCAGCCTTTGGAAGAAGGCAACAGCAAGCCACTTCCAAAAATGTCACCAAGAAAATTGCAGGGACTAGCCCAGGCAACTGCCAGGAGCCAAGACTGACTCATAGGTTGTTTTTTTTTTTTAAACTCTCCAGAAGGACAAGGGTCTTCTGCAGCTTGAGTTGGAGAACACATGTCCCCTACTTCCTTCTCCCACCAGAGGAAAATAAGTCAGTCCTTAGGGAGACACAATCCTATCCTCCTTTGACACTGATTCCAATTGGGAAAATCAACTTTGGGTTTTTTTGTGCTTCTTCATCAACTCCAATTAAAACTCTGTGAATACATATGAGTTTCTCATGCTTCCTCATCTCCATTTGAGAAACGCTGTGCTAAATTCAAAATGAAACAGCTGCAGGGAGGGGGGAGATGGGAATTCCTGTTCCCAGAACCAACTCTTCTTCCCAAATCAGGAGGCAATTGAAAATTCTTTCAAGTACAGTCCTGTATATGAAAGTCTGCTTACAAGACAGATGCAAAACTATCTTGTTAAATTTTTATAGTTTTAACCACTAAACAAGCTACTTTTTCAATAATTTATACCTGAATGGTGTGTCTAGACATGACATCATTTTAAGGTATGCCTGATATTTTGTGGTCCATTTACAATAACCAGGATGCATAATTGCCTTCATTCAGGTCAGCAAAAGAGGAGATTAGTGGGTTAAGGAGTGGAGAAGAGGAGAAAAATCAAAAACCACATAACAGCTGTTCTAGGGAATGGCTTTTAAAGACTGTTGTTCTCTGTCAAGGAGGCAAGCCACAAATGTTAGAATCCCCACTGAACCAGTATTCCTTGCAGAAGAGTTAGTGAGGAGGGGCAACAAACCCCACAGATCATCTCCAATTCGTAAGTGGTTTCTTGTGAATGGTTTACATTAAAGCCATGAAGGAGAGCCAGTTGTGGTTAATGTAGAATATCTACATGTATGGGTGCAGATTGAGTCTGACACTGCAAGGACAAGATCCTGAACATTTATAAAATACAATCTTTTGGAGAGTTTGCCTTTGAGCAGGTAGTAAGACAAAGATGTGTGAAGTCCCCTTGGGTGTTTAATGTATTTATGGACAAATAAATAAGGAATGAATGAATGAATGAATGAATGAATGAATGAATATATATATATATATATATATATATATATATATATATATATATATAATTTATTTTATTTACTTATCAAATTTCATCACCGCCCATCTCCCCCAAAAGATATGCACACACACACTCCTTCAAACTATCTTCATAGGAGTTTCAAGCCAGGACATTCAGGGGAGGGGGGTTAAATTAAAAAAAAAGTCAAAACTGCAGGTGCAACCACACAACTGAAACCCCACCTTATTTTTACATGATGTAGTGGTTAAGGTGCTGGCCTGGAAACCAGGAGACTGTGAGTTCTAGTCCTCCCTTAGGCATGAAAGCTGGCTAGATGGCTTTGGGCCAGCCAGTCTCTCTCAGCCCAACCCACCTCACAGGGTTTTTGTTGTGGAGAAAATAGGAGGCAGGAGTATTGGGTATGTTTGCTGCCTTGAGATGACCAATATTTTTTTTAAAAAGTGGGATAAAATGACAATAATGATGCAAGAGCCAGTTTATACCCGCTCTCAAGAGAGCCAATTGTTAAATATTCTGGAATTCTGCAAGCTGGTTAAGAGCAGAGCTGAGCTGAGCTGCAATGCCTAGTGTGCCAATCAGCTGTGTGGCAGTTAGCAGCATGGCACAGTGGCAGCCATGGAGCTGGCAGTGCTGGTTGTTATATATTTACCAGCACACCACTGCATGTATGTGATGGCACCTGCCATCTTGCCTCTCCCAACCCCTGCAGACACCTCTGGTCTCAAATCTCCTGATAATCCTTTCTGCCCTATTCTGAATCTTTTCTATTTCTTTTAACCTTGTTAAAGCATGATACCCAGAACTGGACACAGTACTTGTGGGGCAGGTTTAACCAAAGCAGAATAAAGTGAAACAATTACTTCCTTTGAATGAACTGTATATTTTATCCTAGACAGTAAAACCGTGTGTCAAGGAGCATATTAGACTAGAAACGTTTCCCCATACAGTATATGAAAGTCTTTTTTAAAAAATCTGTATTACAGTTCTGTTTTTCTTTACTTCTACTGCCATTAGTTCACTAAATAAATACAGCATGAAACACAGTCACTTTGATCAACTTCTGAGATGTTATCATTTCTTAAGATTTTACCCTCATAATTTGTATTTTATATTTTCATTTCTGAGGTTTATTTTCTTCCTTTCCCTTTTTGGTAAAACCTTTGGTATTCCCAGGCAGGAAGCAACTATATTCCCAAAGAGGGAATGATTGTATATTTTTGGCTAAAGCAACACATTGAGTGCAAGAAACTAGATCTTTCCCAGATATAAAGAAAAACTCTGTTTTGGGAAGCTGTACAGGCAGAGGGAGGCTCGTCTCCCAGGGAACCAGCTTACCAAATGGTTTAAGAACCTGTGTGGAAACCAGTCTGGAGTTGTTCAATAAGCACTTCCCAATTGGTCTACTTGCAGGTTTCAGAAGGATTCCTTCAGATTTAAATGGCTTTATTTAAGAAGAAACACTGTGAAACGTCTATTTGGTGGATGACATTTCTAAGGACCAATAATAGAAGCACTAAAGAAAAAGAACTGTTTTATTTCATTTTTGTCTCTCATCAACTGGATTCTGCAGGTTTTTGAAGCATTATAAAAGATTCAGGATTAGTATAGATCTCATTCTGACTTTTATCTTTGTTACTGATCTACTTGAAAGGAAAACTATGTTCCCCCCCTAAAAAATTAACTTTATATTTGGGGGGGTGTCATCTCACATTTGCTGAAATTCCAACAAAGGAACTGATATATTCCTTTGGTCTAATCTTTTAGGGGTGAGTTCAATATCATTTTCCTTTGGGGTACAGTTGGTATTTAAGCCAGGGTGAGAAGGGGCATAGGAGTGACATTCAAGCATCAGTGCAGTCAGTAAGAGGTTAAGACACAGAGGTTAAGACACAGAGTGATTTCCCCTCTCCCTTCTAATCAGCTGGAAAAAAATATCTTTGCACATTTTGCTCTATATCTCTATTTTTAAAAAGGAAAGAGATTTAAAAACAAAACAAAACATACTCTGGAATTTCACGAAGGAGGCTGGAGGTAACTCCAACCCTCCACCTGGCATATAGCTGAGAGTGTGGGCTCAGCATTCTTCATAAACTACAGTTCCCAGAATTCCTTGGGAGAAACCAGGGCAACTAAATTGTTTACATTCTCAAGAGAGAAACAGAAGCCTTAGCTACTGAAAGGAGAGGGAGATGAACCAGGCACAAAGTCTGCTGCTTGAAGGCCTTATCAGGACAAAGCATGTAGCCAACGCTGCCATTATCAAAATATCCGACATGACTGTGGTGACGACAACTCCAGGCTTTAACATTCAGAGTGCTGCCCCGGTCTTCGTCCAAGCCTTCTACAACAACCTGTTGCTAATTCGAAAGGAAGGGCAGTTCTTCAAAGACAGGTATTATAAATGCGTCCGAGCAGATAACAGCTCCATCTACCTTAAAGCGAAAGAAGAAGGAGTAATACTGGTTAAAACAAAAAACTTCATCGTGGTTGGGACATATTGCCAAGGTATGTATCCCAGTGTCTGTGTCGAGTCAGTGGAGAAACTAGCAGACTACCTCAGAGGAAAGGGGAACTGAAGAAAGGAAGAAGGAAGGGGGCAAAAGAGGTTCTGTTTTCACTCAAAGGTCTTGCTCGGCAGAACCAGGCAAAGAAATGTCCCTTTTCTGAACAGCACAATATGTTCTCTGCAGGTCAGTCTCACTGGACATGTCCTTTAAAGGCACACAGGAGAATACCCAGCATCATCATTAAACACTTTCAAAATGCAGACAAGCATGTTGGTGTGGAATTGTATTACTGTAGCTCTATTTCCAGAGATGGATGTGGCAGGCAAGCAGACGGCATGGGTGGAGACAGGGACCCTCCTCTTGCCATTAACCTGAGATGAGAGCAAACCAGCTGAGATTGGCAGAGCTGTTGTCACAGCAACCACAAGTGGTAAGGCTCAACGTTGTCAAGGGAAAGGACCACCAGGTTGCCAAGGCTACGGGCCCCTGGCCCTCTATGGGTAATTTCCTGTCAGAGCCAGCTCTACCGTTGGGCACAGTAAGGCAGCAGATCAAAAGAGCAGCAAACCATAGTTTTCTTTGTTTTATTCTCAAGAAGAGGCATTTCTGGGATTTTGTTTTGCCTCAGGTGCAACTTGGATTGCCTGGACTTGGATGCTAGAGGGACCTGCATTTGCTGCCAGACAATACATGTTTTCCATCAGATCCTGGGTGAACACCGTCTTTGCCATGCCCAATAATACAGAGTGCAGCCTTTCTCAAGCTGAGGGAGGGCTGCACCAGCCACAGACTGGCATGCCAGGGGTTGCACTTTGAAAGTGGACAGGCTAGGACAAAGGAGTGGGTGAGCTAGGACCAATTTGAGATTTGAGTTAATCAGTGTTAATTGTAAATAGTCAATAAATGCTGTTAATAGTATTCCCTGTCTTTGAATTTTTTCCCCTTCTCTCCCATTAAGCATTAGAGTTGGGGAGGGCAACTTTTGAAGAAGTACAGGGGGCCATACACAAGGCTTTCAAAGTCCATATGTGGCCCTGGGGCCTAAGGGTGGTCATCCCATATATACAGAGGAATAAAGAACCTTTTTTATTCTCTTCTTCCACCTTTTCTCTGTCTCTTTCTCATCCCCCTCCATTCACCACTTTTGTTCTACCAACACTTTTCTTCCTTCAGCCCAGCAGTTTGCTGGAAGAGAGATAAATTGCTATTGCTATAAATCTGAACTTTTTCCCCACAGAAGGCTGACAGGCCAAGGACTGCAGGTGGACTGGTAGTCCTCGACTTACGACAACCATTCGAAGTTATGACAATGCTGAAAATAGTGGCTTATAACCAGTCCTCGCACTTACAACCGTCACATGATAAAAATTTGGATGCTTGGCAACCAGCATGTATTTATGACAGTTGCAGCATCCTAGGGTCACATGATTGCCATTTGCAACCTTCCCAGCCGGCTTCTGACAAGCAAAGTCAATGGGGGAAGCCAGATTCGCTTAACAACCACATGATTCATTTAACAGCCATGGCAAAAAGGGTCATAAAATCAGGTGTGACTCACTAAACAACTGCCTCACTTCGCAACAGAAGTTCCAGTTCCAATTGTGTTTGTAAATCGAGGACTACCTGTATGTATCTTAGCAAACAGATTCCAATAGGCTAAAAATAATTTCAAATAGAGGCCATGTAAATTCAAATAACATCAACAATAATAATAATGAGGAAGAAGAGGAGGAAATGGAGAGCATGCCCACATACAAATAATCCCCATCCTTACAGTCCTTGGGTTATGACAGCAATTGAAAACAGAATTTCCATCACTAAGTGATGCGGTTGTAAAGAGTGACATCACATGACAACATTGCTTAGCAATGGAAATCCCAACAGTCCCGGTTAGGGTTTGGTCATAATCCCAGGACTGCATGGGTCATTAACCAAGGACTTCACGTGACCACAACATGGGAAGAGGCGGCAGTCCCAGGCCAGTGGGCAGGGGGGCGGGGGCAGGTGAGTGCTATAGAGCATGGGCAAGCGGGCAGATAAACAGGCATGTCTTTAGTGATTGCTGAAAGAGACAACATGGTGGCTAGCTATACCTCCCCGAGAGACCATTCTGGCTCCTGCACTGTAAAGTGAACAAAGTGAAGGGCCACCATTGAGTCTTCACCAGTAGACCTTAGCACATGGATCGGAAGGTATTGGGAGAGGCAATGACATCCAAAATTCTAATGCTCATAAACCTGTTTGTGGCAAATTCCATGATAACATTTAATTGATCTTCATTCCCACTTCCCCTGCTACATGTTATACACCAACATACACACAGAGGTACATTCATTTACCTCTGATATATTGTGATAGAGCAAAAGAGGGGGGAAAAAACCTAGGTAGTACAGAAATGGGACTTTTAACAAGACTGCAAGATTTCTGCCAGCCAGTTATGCTCTCTTTCAAGATTCTCAAATCCATTCCCCTTCTCCAGTTTTCTATTTTTCCCTACGGTAATTTTCTAGCATTCCATGTTTTATTTATTTGAAAAATGTACACACTGTACTTCAAAATATAGTTTTCTTAAAGTGGCTTATAATATTCTAAAATCACAATTTAAAATTCAAATGAGAAATAAAGGATCTGGTAAAATACACAACATTATTACCAGCCTGAATCAATCCAAGACCTTGACCCTAACCCTAACCTCTTTATTAATGGTTTTAGACAGTAATCTACCACACTGGTCCAGGGCAGGTTGGTAGATAGATGGTTTTTGACTTCCCAGTCTAGAGCTGATTGGCCCAAAGTCACCCAGCTAGCTTCCATGGCTGTGGGTGGACCCACTCCTAATCCAGCACCTTAACTACAACATCATATTGGCTCACAAAATGTATATAAAATGCATAAACATTACAAATATAAAAATACATAAAATTTATATGGTAAATCAAATTTAAAAACTCAATTGCTGCATAAATCTTAAAGGATTAGAGTTAAAGTCATGGAAGAATAAAATGTCTTTCCCTGATGCTGAAAAGATAGTAAAATAAGGTCTAAGAATATCTCACTAGTTGAGGGCATTCCAAGGTTAGGGGCCACCACTAAGTAGGCTTGTACCTATGAAGTTATGCATCATATGTCACTATGAGAATTATCTGTAGCTGAGCTTCTAACAATTATCTTTGCTAAGAGCATGTGCAAACAGGTGGTCCTCGCTTAATGACCACAATTGGGACTGGAATTTTGGTTGCTAAGCAAAGCAGTCATTAAGTGAATCTGACCCAATTTTACAACCTTTTTGTGGTAGTTGTTAAGCAAATCACTGTGAGTATTAAGCAAACCATGTGGTTGTTAAGCGAACCACACAGTCCCCCATTGATTTTGCTTTCCAGAAGCCAGCCAGGAAGGTAGAAAATGGTGATCACATGACGCTGCAACAGTCCTAAATGCGGACTGGTTGCCAAGCAACAAAATTGTGATCACACAACCACAGGGACACTGAGACAGTCGCAAGTATGAGGGCCGGTCGTAAGTCGGTTTTTCAGCACCGTCGTAAGTCCAAACTGTCACTAAACGAATGGTTGTTAAGTGAGGACTACCTGTAAAGTTCTTGATATATAATAAATCAATAAATAAACCTTAGGTTATAGGTAATAAATGGGAGGAGGTTTCATTACAAATACTGAACTAGAAATGGTCATGAAGTATAATTGACATTTGTAGGAGTGTTGCCTCTCAATAAAATGAATGAACATGATGGCAATTGTAGGTTTAGCTGAATCAAAGAATAGAATATTGCGCATGAGAATGGCAAGGTATATTTTGTAAGCCAAGGCTGAAGAGGCTATGGCCTTTAAATATTTATAGAACTACAAGCCAGAACCTTCAAGACCACTGCCCATGCTAGTTGAGTCAAACATCTGTAGTGCCAAATGCTCCAACTTTGTGTCAAGCACTTAGAAATGAACTCCAGATCTCTTTTTTCTTTCTTGTAAAATCCTCTTATGAGAGCTTGTAATTTGTATTGTAATTTGCAGTGCATGCAAAATAGTGAAGCTAAAAAAGCAAAGAAACTATGACTTGGACACACAACCATTTGAAAGCTCTTCTTTCCAGGTTGGTGGCAGAAAATTCTACATTAGATTTTTGCATGATAAGAAAGCTATGCTGTACTGGGAATATTTAGTAGGCAAGGAACACAATCAAATGTTGATCAAAATGGAGAAATGGGCAAAAATCCATGCAGTTAAGATTCCAAAAGAAATAGTGTAAAAAAATGTGCTTCTTTTAAAGGACAATGGAGGAAATACCTAAATCAAGATATCAACTGAGGGAGGTCAGTTAAAACCCACAGATGACCAAAATGTTGTGCCAGAGTAGACAACCATGGCTGAACTGTGCAAAATATAAGCCACTAAACTGGATGCATCCAGTACTTGATGCCTCCTGGCATCCCATGCCGTTTTTATCTCCCTACTCTACAATATTGTCTGGAAGAAGAAAGTGACACACCAAGATTACCTGTCAGTGAATAGAGAATACTTTCTGAGAGGTAAGACATCCTGTGTGGCAGCCCCCTTTCCCTGGAATGGCTTGCCCCCAGAGGCTTAAGTGATCCTCACTCTCATGGCCTCCTGGGAGTTTGTATAAATTTGGCTGTCCTGGAAGATCTTCGGGATTTGACAGTTTTATACTTACTGGCAACAAATGTGTTACTATAATTATTATATATGGTTATCTTTTGGGTTTATTGTATTATTGTGTTTCATTGGCTATGTTACCTAGATCTTAGATACTGCCTAAAGTCCTTGAAACTGAGGTATATACATTCCATAAATACATGAGTAAGTGGCATAGTAAAGGTAAAGGTTTCCCTTGACGTAAAGTCCAGTCGAGTCCGACTCTAGGGGGCGGTGCTCATCTCCGTTTCTAAGCCATGGAGCCGGCGTTGTCATAGACACTTCCGGGTCATGTGGCCAGCATGACGACTCGGAACGCCGTTACCTTCCTGCCGAAGCGGTACCAATTAATCTACTCACATTTGCATGTTTTCGAACTGCTTGGTGTGCAGGAGCTGGGACTAGCCACGGGAGCTCACCCCGCCGCGCGGTTTCGAACCGCCGACCTTCCGATCGGCAGCTCAGCGGTTTAACCCGCAGCGCCACCGCGTCCCAGTAAGTGGCATAAAATGCTGTAAATAAATGTGTAAGTAATCAAGTGTCAAAGGATATATTCAGTGTCAAAGTGAAATATTCTTCTGGCAGAAGAAAGAATGGATTCAGCTAAATATCCAAGAAGCTAATGTCTGAAATTCTTTAATTACAGAGGAAAAAGGTAAAGGTTTTGGAATCCTCAGAATTGAGCATAACAGAAAATCTGTGGAGAAATTTCAGAAATGCAGTGCATGCAAAGAAACTTGAGAACAGTTCTAAGCAAGAGAAATTCTGCAAGGTAGAGTGGGGGAAAAAATCCCCAAAGCAAGAATTTAGCCTAGCGGGCTACAGGAGATATCTGCAAGCTGTTATTTTTTCCAAAGAAAATGTTACAAAGTACTGACTGAAAAGGCATCCAAAATTATGCACTTGCCATATTCAGTGTTTATTTTGAATCTTAAACAACTGCATATAAGTAGTATAATGTGCATTCAAATTTCCAGAAAGATGCTTAATTTTCAACCACATTGAGATCTGTTTGCTTAGGTAGTAAACAAAAAATACAGTTTGACCAAGTGTGCCCAAACATTTTCATACAACTGTTAAAGAAGCTGCTACGGTCAGATGAAGAAAAGCCATGAAGACTAGTTTCTATGGGATGAGGCAAATAGTGGCAGCAGGATCATCCTTAGCAGATCTATTTAAAGCATCTCTCTAGCTCTTCTTCGTATTATGATAAATGGCAGGTAGTGTGTGCATAATTTCAAGTGTATCTTCATGAAAGCTAGACCCTTTACTCTAGAAAAAAAAAAGATATGCTAAGGAAAGTAGGTGGGGCCCTATATCCTGAACTACCACAAAGTCACAGCACGCAAACTGCCCTTCCCAGAATAGCCAGGTAGAGTAATTGTCACTCTTGATGAACTGCTGCTATTCCTTTAAAGCATAAAGAAAACCTGTATCTAAAAAGGACAGAAGACAGAGTTGACATTTTATATAAGCAAAAGTAAAACAACGTTGTCATTAGCTGGCTACATCAAATTGGTGCCAAGATTCCAAGTTGATGGGGGACATTTTAGCCTCCCAAGAGAAGATTCTCAGCTTTGAACTTCTAAGCACATGGGAGGAGGGAAACAGACTAGGTTGAGGTGTCAGCATTATCTTGGATTCAAATCAATCAAGTTGATACACGTTGCAATAATTAGCACACATCACCTCTGGGCTGCCCCCATCCATATGGTCTTTATATCAGGATTTAGCAGACTGGGTGGCTCAAGAGGCTCATTTCCTGTTGTAGCTAAAATCCCCTTTGCTCCAAACAGAGAGAGAGAGAGAGAGAGAGAGAGAAAGTAAAGCTTATTATACTACAGAATTGTTTGAATAAAGGCCTTCAAAGCCAAAACAACAACTCCCGCTAAGTTCTTCATTATCTTATCAACCTAACTAGATGCAAGAGCAAGGAATAAACAAATAAATACTGATTAGCCCCAACACTGGTGTGCCTCACACGTTTCATCACACAGGGTTCATTTGCAGCATCTTCTGTGGATCCAGGTCCCAAAATTGAAGGATGCCAGAAATCTTGAATCTAGGATTCAGGCAGCCAGAATCAAATAATTTCTTTAGGTAGCCAAAGAAACTCTACAGATATTTTGCTCCCAGAGGTGAAAGGTAAGTAGTACTTTCATTCCACATAAAGAAATTGTTTGGATTAGTAATCAAAGCCGTTTTTTCCCCAAAACTGAAAAAAGTCCAAAATCCTCTACCCCATCCAGCAGTGGCCAACTAGCTTAAGAAGGCACCAGACAGGCTACATGAGAACTGCACCTTGCACTCACATAACCCACGGCCTGCTCATTGCCCACTCAAATTTTCTGTTGTTGCTGCTCACTGCCAGTTTCATTACAGTAAATCATTAGAAAGTACAATTCTCCTTGGATCAATACTAGTTAAAAGGTTGAGAATTAGTACTGGCTGAAATTAATACAATAGCAAAGAGTCTTGACTCTTTTAAGTAAGGATTGTTTTATTCAAATTTGGCCTCCAATTTTTAGTTGTCATGAACAAAGTCTTTTTTAACAGATTATTTATACAGCTAAATTTCTCGGCAGAAATACTGAGTATCATAGACTCATGGTTGGAAGGGACCTTGGAGATCTTCTAGTCCAACTCTTTGCCCAAGTTAGGAATTCTCATTCCAGGCAATTTGCTATCTAGCCTTTGCTGGAAAATATTCAGTGACAGAGTCACTGAAAATCCAGTAAGCAGGCTGTTCCACTGCTTAATAGCTCTCACCATCAGGACATTCATCCCAATATGCTTAAAACTTTGTATCTCTCCTTAAGATTTGAAACGTATTTACATATGGCCTCCAACTGGATTTTTTTCCTTCTGGTTCCCTCCTGCCCCCACTGTCCTTTAAAAAAACCCTTGAACAGTTAATGTTTTAATAAAATAATACATCTAGTCATACAACAACCATGGCACCACTAGGCACTGCATGGCACAGAGCAACACTTCACCAATTAGAAGCCTGGTCTGGTCTGGATGCCCTGTGCCTGTTTGCTGGCCTCAGGGCCTTTTTCCAAGACTCCTGGGTGTGAAACAGCAGGAGAAAGCAACTAGGACAGTTGTCCATCCAGGGGATAAAATCTGAGAGATTGTGACTGCAGAGCTTTCCAACAAAACAGTCATTTATTTGACAAATCAGGTAAAGAAACAAGGATAAATCATCTAAATATAAGGAGCATAACAGAGAAAAACATGGGGAAATTTTCTTAGGAACTTAGCTAGGTTTGTATCCTTATACTGTAAGTAAAGCTTTCTCCAAGGTTGGCCAGACAAGCTCTTTTCATCCCAAAGTCTTTCTGCTATCTCAAGAGCTTTGCTGAGCACAAGGAAAAGCACACTGCTTTCAAGGTTTGGGGGAAAAAAAGAAGAGATAATTTTTGCATTTCCCATTGTCTTTCTTCAAGCCTACGGCAACCTTCCCCAGAAATGTGTATAACTAATACCTCTTTAATTCCTACTTGAGTAGGGTGCTGGGGGCCATCATCTAAGATATCTGGAAGGCATCAAACTGAGGAATGCTGGCCCTTTCCTTTTATTATTCTGAAACATAGTACATTAGTTACCAGGGCTGCAACTGGGGGGGGGGCAACCGGGGCATGTGCCCTGGGCACCATGCTGGGGGGGCGCCAAAATGAGTGCTGGGGGGGCGCCAAAATGGGCGCAGAATCCATGTTTGCCCCAGGTGACACAGACCCTAGTTGCGGCCCTGTTAGTTACCCCCAACTTATTTGCATAATGTGAATGAAAAACACCAAAGTTAAAGACTCCAAAGTTCTGGCTTGGTTTCCTGTTAAAATTGATGTCATTTTTAAAATAAAAGAAAAATAAAGGCAAACAAAACCAAACACATGAATGAAAAATTAAATAAATTGAATGTTTAAAGTTTGTATCCCTTTTAAGTTCCAAATACACTGGAAACAAAATTTCACTGGGGGTAGGGAGTTATGTCAAACAAGCAACATCTTTTTCTTCAAAACCCTTCCATTTATACATGGTTTTCTGCAGCTGATGCTTCATATAGATGATATTTTTCTGCCTGGCCACAACCCTGCAAGGAAAACTACCCTAAGGTTAGACTTGTATTGCAGACTTGAGGGACTGAGAAGGACCTGCTTACGCAAAGCTACCTAATGCAAAAAGGAGAATGTGAGCCAAACTTTTTTATTTGCAGTTCAGTCTTGTAGCTACCATAGTAATGACTTTTTCTGCCACCATGCCCTAAAAACTCTTAGGGAGTTGAGGCCAAGGGAACAAAGCTGCAGGCAATCTGTAGTTTGTGTGCATAGGATGTGTCAGAACCTGGGAGGATGAAAAGGAATATATCAATGACTGTTATCTAAAATTAATTTAATTGCACATAGCTGTCCCTCCCCCAACCAAAACCTCAGTTAATTTCAAGCAGATGGTGCAGGTACAAGGTTGTCATGCACAATTGGCACATAGCGCACACACTCTGCTGAATCTTATCAAACAAGCAGAATCTATCAAAGATAGGCAATCCCTCAAATAACCAGACCCTATGCCTATTGCCTGAATGTATTTATTTGTCTACTTCATATGGATTTTGTTCTCATGGACTGGATTCTCTGGCATTCCTTTTTTTATCCTATTTTTGGTCAAAAATCTGTTTCTCCCCATTCCAACAACTTTTTTGCTTTATAGAGTTGAACGTTGCTGAACCTCATTTTAGGGTATAACAGAAAGTCTTGACCCTTTGTTAATAGGTTCAGGTTTTGAGAAAAGTAACCACTTAACCATCACCAGCTGGTGGGTACCTCCTTAATGCTAAAGGCTACAGATTGTTTAGATTATAATTATCTCAGGAATTTTAATTCTTAACCAGGCAGCTGACAAAAAAGAACCCCAGCCTGTGAAGAAATCTTTCTGGCAGTTCACTCCATTCCGCTGTGTCATATGTGAGCTTTAAATCATCACTCATTTTTTCCTCTTTAGGGAAAGAGCTGCTCTATATTCACAAGATGCTCTCCTTCCTACAAAATATGGCATGTTTGTGTTGACACAGGACAATCTGACAGAGTTTCTATGTTCTGAAATCCCATCCTAGGAGGCATCATTATCTTTCTGGCATCTAAATGTTGGGGCAATCTTTCTCTTTCTTTTATTCCTAGTTGAATTGCACCAGAATTGGGCCATAAACAAAGAGGGGCAAAAGCCCACTAATTCTATAATATCCTGCTTTAATGCAAATACTGGTTGCCTGTGTTTATCTCGCTATACCAATGTTTCTCAATTTTAGCAGCTTGAAGATGTGTAGACTTCATAATTCAGTATCAAAGATATATAGAAGAATATATATTGAAATAAAATACTCGTCTAAATGTGCAACTTCTAAGATGTTCAAAACATGTTTCCATATATATTTTATACAAATTATTGCATACTTTTTTTTAAAAATCATTTACTAATGCAAAAACAGAACAGATTTATAAATTAACACTTGAATAAGCAAACTCTAGGAGTCAACTCTGAGTTCCAAGGCCCTCAGTCACTGCTTGTTTAATGGTTGCACAGATACCCTTTCCAGATACAAAGAGTTAGTGAGGAGAGAATCTTGACCTGTTTCCTCCCTACAAACCTAGATATGTATTTTTTTTTCCACTGGTATTTAGGAGGGAAAAAAAAAACAGTGATCTATTCACCAATTGATTAGGCTGATCCAGCAGGCCCAAAAGGGAAATGGGCTAGCCCTAAGTGTCCTACAGGCTGCAAAAGTCTGCAATGCTGACCTATATTCTAGTGAAAGGGGAAAAAATCACTTTTGAGCATATCACAATTTGTCATAGAGAAAAATAATAGGGTGTGTAAAACTTTCCAATCCTAGAGCATTTCAAGCTCCAAACTGGGATTTGTAATTCCAAGCTCTACCATTTTTATTCCAGCTCCACACCAGTTTTGTTGCATCTTCAGAACAAGCTAGATCTTCTCTAGAAGCTATTGATGTCAGACTGGCTGGTCTAGTTCCATTGATTTTCTTCCCCTTCTGAACACAAGAGACAGCATTTGCCCTCCTCCAGTTGCCTGACCCTTCATCAGTTCTCAACAATTTCTCAAAGCTAATACAAGTGAGGATGGGCAGCTATATAAATCAAACCAACCAATCAATCAGTGTAAATAAATAAAGGTTCAGATAGACCATCAGCTAGTTCCTTCAGTACCAAACAATGCAATTCCTCTGGAGATTTAGGTATTCCCCAGTCATATTTCGATCAGTCCCAAACTTCAGTTCTGCTCCTTAGTCCTGCTCTTCACAATTACCTAGTGAAACACATACCCTCTTATTGGAGACAACTGAGTCAAAACTAGAGCCCTGCCTTTTCTTTGTTCCCTGTTAGCATTTTTATGCCTTAATTGAGTTGCTGGTTTATTGATTCTTTTCTCTTCTTTTTATTTTAAACAGTTGAGTGCAAACTTCTTGAATCAAAACAGCTGTTTCAAGTTCAGGATTAGTTATTCTGAGCTCAAAATACTTATCAGAACATTTCCAAGAAGGTTGGAAGGCTTTCTGTGAGGATGGAACAGCCTATTTTAAACTTGAAACAACTTTCAAGCTCAAAAAGGTTTTACACTTATAATGGTTTAAACAACTCTAATATTAAACACCTCTATCAAAACCCTTTTATTGTTTTTAGCATCCTTTGTCAACTTCAGTTCATTCTCACATTTCTAATACCATTTCTAGAGTTGTCAACATCCATCAGTATGTACCTTCCTTAGCATCAAGTCCTATGTACCTGGGCAAGATCAAGAAAGCCAGAACTACCCTGCTTTCAGTAAGATATCTTTACTAGTAGTCTTGGGATAAATACAGAATCCTGAAACTGCAAAGGGAATTCTCAACCCTCCTTTAGTCTGGCTGGGGGATTCTGGGAGTTGAAGTCCACGTGCCTTAAAGTTGCCAAGTTTGAAAAACACTGCTTGACAGTGAGTTCATTAATGGCAGAGTTTCTTTGAATGATTTGAAATGTTTCTTTTCAGATACCCTGCCCTCTGGGCTAGTTGCCATTTATAAGATAAGCTGCCAATGGACTCACCTTCTGTCTCTTGATTAGATCTGCTCTCCCTTCCATCCCTTTCTCAACTTCCCTACAATCTCTCACATTAAGTGATCTGCCCCTCTTTCTACATTTTTATGTATCCTTTTTGGCTTTCAAATCTCCACTAATATTTTGTGAAGCCATATAGGCATTTTCTGCTATCCTCTTTTTTATCCTCAGTGGAATTCTTTGCAATTGTGTTTTCAGTATCTCCCTTTCGAGGATCTCCCACCAAATTCTGAGCTCCTGTTCCATTAGCATTCCTGCCATGGAATCCTACAATGGAATCTTGTATTTAGATTCCATCTGCTATTCCATGGAGTTTTTCCATGAAATCACTGGACAGATTGTGCTTGGCAGAGTTTGCATTCCATCACTACTTCATGTTTCTTTGAAATATCTGCAGTTTACTTTTGGAAAGCATCACCTACAAGTTCTCCTTGATTGGAAAGGTAATAGTAGATACCAGTAAGAGTATTGTTTTACTTGTTCCTTTATTTTCACAAAGATGATCTCAACAGGACCAAAAGTTTATTCACCTGGATTTCTGAGCAGGTGTTAACACTTCCAACATACAGTGCAATTCTTCCTCCCTTTCAGTTGTTTCCTTTCCTTCTGAACAAATTGTATCCCTCAGTTGCTCTATTCCAGTTGTGCAAATCATTCCAAATACCTGCATTATACTCTCAAATCTTTTTTGCCTTCCTGTATTAAAAGTTCAAGCTCCTTTTTTTTCCACTGAGTAGCTTATTAGTCCCATGTTAACAGCATTCCCATATCTTTATCAGAAAACCTTGTATTAGGGGTTTTGTTATCAATCCCCACAGTGTCTGATTTAAAACCCTTCTGATCATGCCCAGAATACATTGGTCAAACATACTTTTACCAATCCTTGTGAAATACCAGCAGTCCATTATCCAGATAAATATGGGCAGCTAAGTCATTGCACTTGAACTGTGCCACTCTCTAGTACAATTTGCCATTTTGTGTAGCTGCCCTTCATGTGACATCATATGAGATGTCTGCATTTTCCTCCTGCACAAGCAGCCATAACCACTTCGTGGTACAAAATGCTGAGAATCCACTCAAGGTGATGCCCAGTAGGGAGGCTGTCAGGTCAGGAAGCGAGTGGTGGTATTGCTGGTGCCAGGGAAAGGGTATGTGGGGGAGAACAACAGAGAGCTGGGCCTTTTGGTCTATTACTTGTGGGGAGGCTAGAAAAAGACTGGAAGGGAGAGTAGACATAAACAACCGAGAGAGAGAAGGCAAATCCACAGACAGCTAATCTCATAAATGGCAAGCTAGCCTAGGTGGCAAGACACCTTGGAAGAAGCATCTCAGTTACTCAAAAAGTCTCTACAGAACTTCAACTAACTCACTATAAAAGAAGATGAGAAATTCTTCCTCCAGTTTCCAATATTCTGTATTTACCTAAAATATCTTACTGAAATCTTGTTACGTCCTTAATCTGCTGCATGGGGCGTGACAGAAGCCAAAAGAGGGAAGGAACTAGAGGCATACCGTGTTGATGGTAGGGTAAATAGGGCAAGTTTATTCAGCAAGGTTCTCTGTCAACTCCAGTGTTACCCTTCAAAGAGGTATCACTATCCTTGAGGGAGAAGCTCCATGACTTGGGGGGTCCTCCTGGACTGAAGGCAATTGCCAGTTGCTGGGTGAAAACCTTTAGCTAGGAGGGCCCTCATCTGGCTTTGGCTGGTACACCAGTTGTGGCCCTACCTAGAGCAAGAGGACTTTGCAACACTTGACTCATGCTGCTCAACTAGACTACTGCAATAAGCTCCAACACTCAGAAATTGCACTTGGTCCAAAATAGAGCAGCCCATGTATTCATGGGCCCTGGACACAGGAGCACATCACTCTGTGTTAGGGGCCCTTCAGTGGCTGCCAATAGGTTTCTAGATGCAATTTAAAGTGCTGATTTTAATTTATAAAGCCCTATATGGCTTGGTGCTGAGGCACCTTCAGGACTACCTTTTTCAATCAGAATCCACCAACCTGGTAAGGACAACTCAGGAGAAATTACTTGTGGTTCCCCATTACCATGAAGTTAGGAGGGCTGAGGCCAGGAGAAGCTGTTTCTCAGGACTGTAATGGCCTTGCATTATGGAACAGCCTCCCCCAAGAACCTAGATGGGCCCTGAGGTTATTGCCTTTCTGGAAGCAAGTTAAAATAATTACATCAGCCCGTCCCATTAGATCAAGCAGGGAAGGCACGTTACAGGTTCCATCGGCCAAGGACTTGCATTTAGTGGGTTCCAGGAGGCAGGCCTTCTCTGCCGTGGCACCCTCCTTCTGGAACATTCTCCCCCCTGAAATTAGGCTTGCTCCTTCCCTGCTATCGTTCAGGAAGTCCCTGGTTATGTCGTCAGACCTGGGAGTCTTTGGGAACAGGAGACATTCTTAGATGCCTCCACTATGACTGACATTCTTGCTGTCTCTGTGGGGTTGGTATATTTTAACATTTTGTGATAATATTCTTTTTAATAATTATTTTACCTTATAATGATTGTTTTTATTTATTCACTGTTTTTATCTCATTGTTGTACGCCACCCAGAGTTGCCTTGTGAGAGATGGACGGTCATATAAATGTGAGCAATAAATAAATAAAAACAGAACTCTTCTGGAAAGCTTTTTAAATTTGATGTGTTGAGGGAATGCAACATATGTATTTATATTGCTCTGAATTGCTGTTTTTTAAAAAAAAAATGTATTTGTTGTACTATTTTGTATTTTATGATTAGACATTTTGTAATTGTTTTCATACCCTGCCAAGAGTGGCATGATTGCAGCCATTTAGAAATCTGATAAACAAACAAACAATGGAAAAACCAAGAACCAAGAAGAAGAGGGTCAACAGAAAAAACAGCAACAAGAGAGAGAAGGGAAACAGGGAATTGATGGGTTTTACTGCAAGCCTCACCCTTAAAATGCATAGCAGAGGATCATTTACTGAAAAGCATGATACTGAGCCTTCCTCTTGGTTGTTCTAATAATAATTATATAACTGTAATTGTAATAATGGCTGTACATATTGAGAAAATAGGTATGCATATTTACAATACGCAGATATGTAAAATATATTTATTCAGTAGTTACTAAAGGCCACTGCTTGGTCAGGATGTTTCACTGCACACACTATCTGTTTGACTACGTGTGGGGGCAATCGGGTAACATGTCTGGTCACACAACAGGGACCAACACGTTAGAAATGAAATGCATGCTGCTTCTGTCTACTGCCATGGAAATTGCAATAAAAATAGTCCAACTTCCATGTCATGTCTTATGACAGAAATTTCCTATTTAGTTAGTAATAGACTGAAAACATAATGTGGGAGAAAAAAATCCCTTTGTCTAAATAATATATAGCGATACATCATTTAAGAATAATGTGGCTTGCAAGTCATAAAAACACCAATATGAAATCCTCTAAAAATTAACACATGCTTAAAAGTAAACACAGATGAAACTTTGATAGGATCACAGTCCAGTACTTCTAATCTCAAACAGTTTGTAAATCTTCCCATTTCTAGCTGCTAGCATTTTCCAGTCCTATAAGGTGGATCAACTTCCATAGTCTCCATGCTGATAGCCATGCTGGCCAGGGCCATGGGAGTCCAACATATCTAGAGGACACCAAATGGGAGAAGACTGTATGATATACTCACAGCTTCATAAATACACCCTCTTGAAGGGCATGTGGAAGAATCCAGTAGACTTACCTTCCTCACAGTTGCTTCCAGTAAAACCAGGGCAGCATCGCCATTCAAGAGCAGTTACTGTTCTGTAAGCTATCTTGTACGTGGGTCTGATGAGAGTCCTGTAACTAACACAAGCAAGACATCACCCAGAATGTTCAACCCAAACCTGCCAACATCAATAGGAACAATGCCAAGACGGTTTTAAGCAGCACAGTCCAACATACTTCCACTCAAGTAACGTTCAGTAGGATTACTCCCAGGTAAATGGCTAAAAAATTGCAGTCTACATTTAAAAATTCTTTATTCATCTACATTCTTTATTTGTCTCCCTGGGAGAACAACCCATTGGAACTTATTTCTGAACAGGCATGTATAAAATTATATTAATTGACAATAAAACCTTATATCAGATTTCTACAATTTAAAGAAATTGTGTAATAAAGTGAATAGGCTTTGAATTATGGAATGTTGTGCACAAATATGAAGTTAAAGGTTGATTGCTGAATGCAGTAACAGTGGTATCTGATGAAAATATAGAAGTAAAGCAGGCATGAGAATAAATATAGCACTTGAATTGTTCAGTTTTGATCAGGAAGTGATACAAGGATGTGCAATGTCCACCTGGTTACTGAATGTATTTATGAATTAATGTACTCTATAAGGAAAGCTTGTGATGATGTCAGAGGTAAGTTGACTGGGGAAGTAAATGCAGTTGATTCTGTGCTGTTGGCTAAGAACCTGAATCATTTGCAGCAAATATTAGACTATACAATGCGATGAAGTATAGATCTGAAAACTGATTTATCAATGTATCAGTCATCCTTGTGTTTGATAAGAAAATGGGGTGAATGATGAATTATTTTGTTTATTCGTTTAGTCGCTTCCGGCTCTTTGTGACTTCATGGACCAGCACACACCAGAGCTTCCTGTCGGTTGTCAACACCCCCAGCTCCCCCAGGGATGAGTCCGTCACCTCTAGAATATCATCTATCCATCCATTATAGAATTATACATGATGATAAAACAAGGCAGGTAGATGAAATTGTGTACCTTGGTATGATATTTCTTAAATATAAAAATATGGATGGAGGAATTTTAGGGTGTCCAAATTCTAGTAGAAAGATGGTGCCTGGCCATGCCATTTTGCAACTAGGCAAGTTTCCAATGTCAGCCACTTTGTGAGTACATCCAGCACATGCTTTCAAAATGTGCTCAGTGTGCTCTCACCCAAAAAGTAGGTGCATCCCTAGTTTAAGAGAGACCGTTGGACCTCACTCATATAATATGCTTAACTCAGTGCTTCCCAAACTTTCTCCTTCATTACCCAAAACCGCTTATCAGAAAGTCCTTTTTACCCAACGTAGGTAAAACACTTTAAGTAAATTTAAATGTCCCTGTTGTAATTGGGTAATGGGTTCTTGTGTCCTTACCCAAAGAAAAACCACTTTTACCCAATTTTGGGTAATTTATCCAGGTTTGGGAAGCACTGGCTTAAACAGTTCAATTAAAAACTTAAAACAGGAGAACTAGAAGTTTATGCATACATTGTTCCTATTTACAAGGGGCAGCCTCTATTTCGTGGCCTCTAGCTCAATTTGGTCTGTTTTGGCTGGACTGCTCTTGTTAAAATTTTATGCAGAGTTAGCAATGACACCAAAAAATGGGGAAGAGGATGGACAAAACATGCATTTATATAAAAACTTAGAAATAATTGCTATAATTCAAATATAAATGCTAAATACTGTATCTCATTTAAAGCAGAAGAGTTTGAGCAAGTGACCTGTGTATTTACACTCTAGTTCAGTGTTTCTCAACCTTGGCAACTTTAAGACGCGTGGACTTCAACTCGCAGAATTCCCCAGCCAGCACTGGGGAATTCTGGGAGTTGAAGTCCATACGTCTTAAAGTTGCCAAGGTTGAGAAACACTGCTCTAGTTCTAAGTACAGGTAAGCCACTTCCCAGCAATTCCTGTTTGCAATTCCTAATTTCATAAAGGTATTACACCGGCAAAGCAATTCTAAGCATTGGTGAGAATGTTCCAATCACAGAGTCTACAGATTGAGACGTTCTCTGTACAATAGTGTTCTTCCTTCCCTTTGTGTTGGTGCGTGCAGTTTGCTTTACCAGCTGGGAGTAAGTGCAAAGGAAGAAAGAAGTGCAGATCAGAAAAGGGAGGGAGAGAGAGAGAGAGAGAAAGAAAGAAGGAACAAACAGAAAGGGAGGCAGAGAAAGACGATGCCAGAAGCAAAATAGCTCTTCCATTGTTAACTCTGGCCTCACTCACTATTGACAAATTCCTCAAGCAAATACAGCTCTCAACATACATATACATACTGTACCACCACTACTCTGACACACACAGAGTTTCTATCAGGCGTAGAAGTATTTTAAAGCTTCATTCAAATGATAAATTTAGGGACTAATTGAAATTTAAGTATACACCAGGAACTTTTTTACTTCCCTCGCTATTTCAATGTACAGGAATTAGGGCTTCTGTTTTATGTTTGCAGCAAGCCTCATCCTCAGCAGAGAGAGATGAAACCCCACTCTGACAATCTGGAATTGTGGCAATATTGCACATTGACTGTTGTGCTAGTAAATGTTGCCAAGGAAGACGTGGATCCAAATGTGTCTGGCATACATACGCTAGCTGGGAACTTTGGAAGTTGCCGTCTGACACATATGGAGGACATCAAATTGGGAAGGCTAGAGTGAGTGTTACACTGGGGTAACCATAACAAATGTGTCTGGCACAGCTCACACAGCATTTCCTAAGCATCGAGAGCAGCACTGTATTCTTCCTAAGCTTCCCAAAATATACTTTTTAAGCCTGTGTAAAAACTATGAGAACGTAAGGGGCTTATTGGGTAACACAAATGGGTCATTAGAGATGAAATGCAAAAAAAGAGGGCTGTTGAGACAATACAACAAACCAGGTTTCTTACCTAGCAGCACCTGGGTTTTTTCCTCCACCAACTTCTCTTCCTCCTGAGCAGTCACTCTGGAGAAGGTCTACCTATTGTGGCTGCTAAGAGTCAACACCAACTTGACTGCATATAATCAATCAATGTCATTCCAAGTCAGGCATGATGGGAGTTGCATATAAACATACTAAAAACATTAATACCAAGATCATTATCTTGGGCATTTCTGGCCAGACTGAAATAGAGAGCATCTCCATGGTTTTCTTATGGTGATGCGCTCAAATAGACGTTCCCTGCATTCTACTCTTTAGAAATCCACTAAATGAGAAACAGCCACAGAGGGCTGTTTCTGAGCTCCATTGCTCAGAATGAAGCTCCCAAAAGGCACGTGCATCACTAGATGAGAAGCCTAGCTTACAATGTCATCAGTACACAGCCACAGAATGTCACAATTACATAAATTATGCAAGAAACCTGTGGCAAAATGTATTATGTCATAGTTTTTCATAGAATAAAAAACATCTGCCAAAATAGATTTCTTAATATGTAAGATGACACACGGCTCTTTCTTTTTGCTATAAGGGAATGAAGCAACTAACTCTTGGAAACAGTTAAAAAATGAAAGCATAGTTTGTGTATATTTAATCTTTAGCCATATAACTACATTAACATTGCAACCTGATCTCATGTTTCACTATTTTTTCGTTATACTTAGGAGCGTATATAGCTGTCAAGTATGGATATTTTTTCATTTCTCCCAAAAGAACAGCAACTTTTTCTGGCCCTGGACATCTTCCTGTACACCATCCCAGTCCATGAAGCTTACAAGGCCACTCATCAGAATGATGACATTTTGCCAAAACTCAGCCTTTTTTTTTTCATTTTGATGCAGCATAGCACATCAGTTATACCACCTCAAACTGCAGAAAAGGGCCCAAGTGGACTTTCTCTCATAGTAGGGACGAGCAAGCCATTGGGGGAGGGACTTTCAAAAAAGATTATTCAGTCCTGAGAAAGAGGAAAATGTGAGAAAGAACCTCAAAATAACCCTGCCTTGATTTTGTTTGGTATAAGGTGGGGCAGGGAGAAACTCTGCTAGGCATTCTAAATGTGTTATTCTGCCCTACAACCATAGAGAGCATTCCTGGACTCCCTGCCATTCCTGTTTCTTGCCTTCACCTACTGGGATAAGACTTCTCAAAGCCAGGATCAGCCCCACAAGTTGCTGTACAGCCAGTATTGCTCCATTCTCTAGGAAGTCTACCAGAAAAATTGGTGGGGGGAAGAAATGAAGATCAATTCCTGAATATCATGATGCAGTGTGAATTGTTTTTGGCAGGCCAGCCACTGGAATTGCCTACTGATTGGGCCAAGGTGTCTTCTTAGTCTGCTAAAAGAAAGGGCAGTCAGATGGGATATGCCACTCATTGAGGGCAATGATGCATGAGTGGGTAATTACCAGAACTTCATGCAAAGATTTAGAGCAGCTTTTGATGATTCAGCCAGGAGAACTACAGAATATTGAGAGAGTCACAAACTGAAGCAAGGAAATTGCCAAGTTTGGGAGTATGTAGCTGATTTCTAGTTGCTTGAAAGAGATGTGTTGACCAGTTTGGGAAGGACTTTCTGATGAACTGAGAGATGAATTAGCAAGACAAGGCACACCAGAGAATCTGGGAAAGCTATTCTAGCATAGCATGTTAATCAGTGGATGATTAGAGGAGTTGAAGGATGAAGGAAATAATACGGGAAGGAGATTTTACTGTTGTTTGTCATCCCAAGCCCCCTCCCTCTGACCTCATTGGACAACAGCATCATGGAACCCATGCAAATATGACTGATGAAGAGATCCTTGTCTGCCCTGGAGAAACAAAGAAGGAAGGATCTCAGGGTACACTTTTATTGTGGATCTCAAGGACCCCAAACCATGGTTTGTTCCACTAAAGTTTCTTCTTCTGAGTCAGTTGGAAGGTGCCACACCTGTGGAACTGCAGGTCATCTCACAAGTAAATGTGAGCCTTGTCTTCAGGAAACTTCACAAGCTCCTTTCCCAAGAACTCGACAAGGGACCCTCAGATAATTAAGAAGAACTCAGATTGCCAACAGCAGGCAAGTGCATTTTATTATCCCTGTTACTCTTCACACCCCAACCAGTGCAGAAATAAAACTTCCATCGCTTTCAGACTCTGGTGCAACAGCTTGTTTCATTGATGAAATTATGGTCCATCAGTCTGAGTCGCCCAAACAGTAATGAGAGAACCTTAGTTGAGACACTTGATAGGCAATCTCTTCCAGCTGGTCTTATTTGGCAACATATAACTCCTCTGGAGCCGAAAATAAATGATCGTACAAAATTCTTGCTGCTGTCTATCACAGCTTCCTTACATGTCCCCATAATATTAGGTATAGACTGGTTACACAATCATAATCCGGATATCTACCAGGAGCAAGAGACAATTTCTTTTCCCTCTTGAAAGTGTCAACAGCAACATTTTCCTTCTCTCCCACTCTGCTGTCAGAACCTCTCTTCTTGCCAGAAAAGTAAACAGATTTTGCTATTGTTTCAGGGGAATAAAAAGCAGCTGCTCCACCTCCTCATTGGGCATGCAACCATACCATCTAAAAACCTGCAGTCCAGAATCCCAGAAAAAAAGGCCCATGTCTACTCAAGACTTAGCCAATTTAAAACAATTTCTGGACAACAATCTGAAGAAAGGATGTATTCACTCTTTTACATCTCCAGTATCTGTACCTATGTTTTATGTAAAAAAGAAAGATAATTCCTTGAAAGTTGTGGAGTATGATAGACTTCTGAACTCTGCAACCATTAGAACCAGCATCCACTGCCAGATCTACTGGATCACCTTCAGAAGGTAATCGCTTTCACTAAAGTGCACTTTAGGAATGAATTAGCAGAAACTAGCAATAGTATAGCAAGATACTACTCAAGCTGACCAGATAATAACCCAAGAATTGCTCCCTTTCTCAGATAGTCCCCAATTCACATGTTTACTGATGTTTCTAAACAACTATATAGATGATTTGAAGGAATGATATAGTTGTTTCCAAACAATTATACAGATGTGATTCAGCAGATCATTCAAACATTCCTGGACTGAGGCCTTGCCAACTCTTGGCATCTACTTCTCTTTCATCAAATTTAGCAAAGGTCTAAAACACAGCCCATTACCTCACTAGGTTGGCACAAGGTCCCGGCCACCGGCAGCTCTGATAAACCCTTTGGATTACTGTCTCCGAGCCATTCTGCACTTGACAGGAAACCGTCCGGGTGACCGTGTAGTGGCACCAATGACTGCGGAATAGAACAGAAGACAAACTCTGTTATTCAAGTTTAACTACTTGCTTTAGTTGTAGTCCACTGCAAAACCTAAAGACACGTCAACACGTACAAATTAACAGATGAAAACTGAATGCAAAAAGCACAAAACCTGGCAAATCTGGTGGGACATTTTTGTCTGGCCCTTTTTTGATGGCAAACCCATATCGTCCCCCCTTTTTGTTTCAGTTAGCTTCTGGCCACATTCATATAATCCTCCAAGTCTTGGACTGGAAGATTTATGAAAGAGAAGTTTGACTGCATGCTTTCTCCTCTTTATACTTCCTGCTGTTTTTTATTCAAAACATTAACTTCAGTAATGCCACCCTTAAAATACTGGTTTGAGGAACCAGAATCCTGGTACGCAATTGTGGTTTCAAGGAATTATTGAAGTCAGTTCAAACAACTAATCAATTAATCAACCACTTAGTCTATGGTGGTTGATTAAAAGGGAATAGGCTTCTCCAGCCTGTTGCCTCCCCCATTTCTTGGGATTACAGCCCTCATGCTCGCCAGGAATTTTGAGCGCTGTAGTCCCAACCTGGAGGGAACCAAATTGGAGAAGGTCGAAACGTAAAGTCAAAGATACAAGAAAAAGAAGTGGTGGTTGTCTGTAAGCAAAGCATTCATTCTCAGTTCTTCAAGTCAATGGGAGGCAACCTGCTGTCTTCCAGATGCGTTCCGCTTCAGTTCACACAATTCCGTTCAACTATATGGGCTGGAGCTGATAAAACTGCCTACCCCTGCTCCAAGTCACAGTTTGGAGAAGTATCTCAATACAGCCACTGTTGAATTGTTTGAGGCCATCTAGCAATAGCAGGGTTATTTATTCATTTATTCATTCATTTGTCCAAATTATATGGCTGCCCATCTCATCTGAAGTGACTCTGGGTGGCATACAAAAAACCAAGAATTAAAACATTTTGCAAACCCATTAAAACAAAAAACATGGATAAAACAAGGCCAGAAGAGGGAAGATGTTTACATACAGTATAACTAGCATGCAGGCTCCCTGTTTTAGACTGTTTTTGCTATTTTGCTTTTTGTTTCAAATGACTGTAAACCCATAGGGAATGTGGGTTTGTACAGGATGCAGGTTTGTCCATATGTTCTATACATACCTGTTCTTATATCTCACTGGGATATAATCCAGACAGTGGGCGTGGCAGATATATGCCATTTTTAAAGGGTAGCTGCAATGCTTATTATTGGCTCAGGGCAATGTCTCCAGAGCACATAATTCCTAGGCTGTGAACTGGCAACCCCACATGAAGGAGTGGGAGAGTCTTCCAACCAAGTTTTAGTCTTGGGGCATATTATTTTATTATTTGTTATCGTCTTTATTATTTTTATTATTTATTTTATATTTATATTTTATTCACATTTATTATTATTTATTATGGTTGATCGCACAGTCAGCCAAATGTTTAGACTGGATCTGGCATTTTTGTCCACCTATCGAGTCCTTCCCAAGGGCCTGGGATAGGTAGATGTTGTTGTTTAATAATATTAAAGGTATTGTTGCAAGATATAAGCTGCTCAGATTAAAGCTATCTTTTGCAATTGACTGATGGTGATTTTGTCAATGCCAATGGTATTCAAGTGGTGCTCCAGATGTTTTGGAATTGCACCCAAGGTGCCTATTACTATTGGTACTACCTTTGTTTTCTTTTGCCACAGTCATTCTACTTCTATTTGCAGGTCTTTATATTTTGTGATTTTCTCCAGTTCTTTCTCTTTTATTCTGCTCTCTCCAGGTATTGCAATGTATCAATGATTGTTAAGTCCAGGGTGTCATGTGGCAGATGCTTGTCTGTTTGAATTCTAAAGTCCTAGAGTACTTTAGCTTCTTCATTTTCTATTACTTTGTCTATTTTGTGGTCTCACCCATTCTTGCTTGCAGGCAAGTGGTATTTCTTGAAGATATTCCAATGCACCACTGTTGCTACTTTGTCATGCTGTTGTTTGTAGTCAGTCTGTGTGATCTTCTTGCAGCAGCTAACTAGGTGGTCTACTGTTTCTTCAGCTTCTTTGCAGAGACGGCATTTGCTGTCTGTTGCTCTCTTCTCAATTCTGGCTTTATATGCATTTGTTCCTAAGGCTTGGCCTTGTGCAGCCAGAATTAGCCCCTCTTTCTCTTGCTTCAGCTTTCCTGATCTTAGGCATTGCCAGGTCTTGTTGTTATCTGCTTTGCCCGCTAGTTTTTTTTATGTACTGGCCATGTTTTTCCATACAGCTTCAGATCGTCCATGTAAAGGAGGTGGGATAGCCTGGCAGATGTTTTTTATTTTATTTTATTTTTTCCTCAGGGCCACAACGGACTTGGACAATCATGACATGATGTCACCCAAGTAGGCAGGATCAAAACTTCCAGCCCCTTTTGCTGGGTTCAGAGCCTAAATGAAGTTGAAGAAGCCAAATGGACTCTTGTTCCTTTTTTGATCACCACTAGTGATAAAATACCATGTCCAAAATGTTGTGCCCAACAGCATATGAAGTCACACAGGCAGGTTCTGCAAACGTTTATTAGTCAACTCAGTTACTTGAATATTACACAGATACATAGACTGCATTTGAAAATATCATTGTTGAAATTAAGACTGCTGAAATAAGTGGGTGAAGAAAAATATGTGAGACACCCAAAACAAGCAGCCAAAACTCACTGGTGGGCAAAAAAGGAATGAGAACCTTGTTTCCATATTTCTGATTTATGCTGGTAGGCTGTATTAGGCTGTGAAATGCGTTGGTTTCAATTCTTTAAAAAAAAAAACATGCTTTGGAGTACATCGGGGTGTACTCCATCACCTCACCCAGTGGCTTCATGCAGATGTTAAATAGGAGGGGAGAGAGTACTGAGCCCTGAGGCACCCCACAAAGGAAGGGCTGCCAGCTGGATCTCTCCCCTCCTTTCAACACCAACTGGAACTGACCCTGGAGGAAGGAGGAAGGCCAACACAACACCATGCCACCCACCCCAAACTCCCAGAGCTGGTCCAGAAGGATACCATGATCAATGGTATCGAAAGCCGCTGAGAGGTCAAGAAGAGCAAGGATGGATGCACCCATCCCGCTCCCACCAAACTCACACAGCTTGGTCAGGACATCCAAGACGGCAATCAATGCCGTCTCAGTCCCGTACCCAGGCCTGAACCCTGGCTGAAAGGGGTCCAGATAACCCACTTCTTCCAGAGTCCTCTGAAGCTGCAACACAACCACCTTCTCTACAACCTTCCCTAGGAAAGGAAGGTTGGAAACTGGACAAAAATTTTCCAGAATGGTGGGGTCTAGCAGTGACCCCTTGTGGAGGGGAAAAACCACTGCCTCCTTAAGAGATGACAGAACCACCTCCTCCCTCAAACAGGAGTTAACGTCTACCAGAACCCAACCAGACGTCCCTTCCTGGGAGGCCTTAAGCAGCCAGGAGGGACATGGATCTAACACAGAGGTGACTGCACTAACAGCCCCAAGGACCCTGTCCATTTCCTCAGGCCCAACAGGATCAGATTCTCTGAGATAACCAAGCTAGACCCAGCCCAGTAACCTCCACAGGACCTGCATCAAGGTCAGAGTTCAACTTAGAGCAGATCCAATCAACTTTGTCCATCAGAAGCCTAGCATACTCTTCACAGTGACCCTGTAGGTGAACCTCAGAACCACTCCTGTCCAGGAGGGACCAGGTCACCCACATCAGGGATGCTGGACAGCTATCGGCAGACAGGGCCGCAACCAGGGTCTGTGTCACCCGGGGCAAACATGGGTTCCGCGCCCATTTTGGCGCCCCCCCAGCACTCATTTCCCCCCCCCCAGCACTCATTTTGGCACGCCCCACCAGCGCAGTGCCTGGGGCACATGCCCCGGTTGCCCCCCCTAGTTGTGGCCCTGTCTGCAGACACAATAAGGGCAGAGAAATATTGACATTTCGCTAGCCTTACTGCCACAAGGTAGGCCCTAATAGCAGCTCTAACTCATGTTCAATCCAATTCATTCTTTGTCGCCCTCCAGTGGCACTCAAGGGTCTCTTCTCCCACTTCAATTCCCTTAGTTCTTCCATATACCAAAGGGAGTTCCAGGAACCCCTGGGGAGTAAAGGCCTTCAGGATGATGCATTACCTGCCAATCAATCATTCTATCACTGGCTACCAGCCATAAGCATTAAAAATTAAGTTCCCATGTTGCTGAGGAGTTAATAGCATTGAAAGTGCTTCTTCCTTCACATTCTGCCTATGAAATTCTTGGAAGCACAAACATTGTCTTCCACCTACTCAGACTTTATCCTAGCCAGCCCAGAATCAACACGATCTTGTCATAAACCCTCCATGCTTTGAGGCAGAGATTTTTACCAGCAAATCTGGAGGTGCCTGGGACTGAAGTGGAGATGTTCAGCACACAAAATAAATGCTCAGCCCCTGAGCTATGTCTCTTGTCCTTCTCTCTGCCCGCTGCAAGAAGTGGAATGTTAAACCAGATGGCTGTTGGTCTGCTAACAACGTTTCTTATGCTCTCGTCATGTGAAACACGTATCCAAATAAATGTAATGCTGGCCATCCCTGCGCTACATATAGCAAGTGTGTGGCAATGCAGGAAGCCTTCAATATCGTTGGCCCAGACCTGGCAAGTTAGCTGTCTTTTCCTTGCCAGGAAACACTGAGATAGGAAGATGAAGTGGAAAGTACACTAAGGAGGATTAAACTTTACAAAGATTTGACACCGAGAAGGGAAAGCCTAGCTGTGTTTACATTACCCAATGCAGTTAAAATCTTGCATCCCGGGACTGAAGGATTTCCTAGCAATAAAACAAGCAAGATAATTAAAAGCTTTTCTCAGTCCCTTGGATGCATCCTCTCATCTTTATGGGAATGACTCATGGCTTTGACCTCATGGGACTGTAATTTTATGACAAAGGAAGGGGTATTTTTTAAAGAAATCTTTTGAGTGAATGAGGAGGTTTGCAGAACAAAATCTGTAACATCCAAGAAAAAAATGCCCTGTGCATTTGGATCTTTTCTATTTGGAAACTTTTTTCTCACCTATAATACTTATAATTAGATTCTAAATTTACCTGGTAAATTTAGAGACTATATATTACCTTAAATGGGTTGACTGCAATGACATTAAGGTTTTTTAAAAAAATAGAAAAGGTTTAAAAGCTTATATTCTATGCTTCACAGAGACATCCCAGGACAGATAATACTAAAGAGAAAATTACTAACTTTTAATTTATTAAATAACACTTTAAAAAAAGAATCAAAAACTAAGAATGGAAGAAATAATTTCACAATTCCAAACACAGCTAAATTCTAGGGGAAAAGGTATATCGTACTTAAAGGCTAAAAAAAACTAGGCCCAGTTCTGTTCTGGGGAAAAAAATTTTCTTCTGCTCCATATAAATTGAATAAGGAAAATTTTTGGTTGGACAAGAAAGATTTCCCCAAAAGCTACACTTAAAGTAACTGTTTAAATAATGTCAAAAAAGAGAAAAAACATTGCTGAAATATAAAAAGGGGGCAAGTATTTTCTACCTTTTTTTAAACTGGTGGAAATTATAGTATCTAGAAAACATACTGATAGACTCACAGGTTACCTAGTAAAAATTTCAGGGAAAATCCTCTATTTTTCTTGAAAATAATGGGAAGAAATGAAATATATGCAGTACTGTACTTATTTTTTTAAGCACCCTTTTTTAGTTATAAATGGATGCTCCTGCCAAGGCCTATCCCATTCCCAGTGCCTTGAGATCCAGTATAAGACAGAAACATATTGACCTACCTCTACATAATTATTTCCCAATCAGGGCAACTTGCAGATGTGTAACTTCAACTCCCAGAATTCCCCAGCCAGTTTGGCCATTGCTGAGAATTCTGGGGGCTAAAAGCCACACATCTGGAAGTTGCTAAGGTGGGAAAACACTGCTCTACATCAAAAGTTAACAAAAGCAAGCAAGGCCATGAGCTAAGAAAGACCAAACCCTCCTCTTGTGAAAATAAATGCCCGTCTGTATACTGGAATTGTAATGATTTGACTGTATGACTAGTCTTATATAAAACTCCTATTTCATAGCTTTTGGAAATAATTGTGGGGAGTAAACACTAACAAAATATTAACACATTTCTTAAACATTTTTACTTATCATTTCAAAATAAAATATCTGGAGGTAATCTCAATTTTTCTTAAACAAAAAGGACTATAGAAACACCCACCAATTTTTTTTCCAGGCTTTTTCTGTGCTTTAACATTCCTACAACTGGACACGGTCTTCCCCAATAGTACTAAATACATTAGGATTTTGACTGGTATTATTTCCAAGTCTGCATTTGGGAAGTGCAACAAGTGTAGGATTCTGCATGCTGAGTGTCAAGAAGAAAAGGATCAAAGAGAGCAGATTTGCATAGCATTCACATACCAATGTATTGTCATATTTGACAAAATGCAAGTGGACACCCTAAATACAGGCTGGCATGTCTGCATGCATTAAATCAGCAACAAAAAAATATCTGTTATCCTTTCTGTAAAGCAATATCTTAACTGTTCCTGTGAGCTTCCAAAGCTTTGACCAAAAGACAATAAAATACCTCCATCTTAAACTCCAGACATTATAGATGTCCTACTACCACCATTACGTATAGATGTCCCAGTGCAAGAAATCTAGGCATCTTCTAACTATATAGACGTATGGATTTCAGCTCCCAGACTTCCCATAGGCAGCATGGTCACTGGTGAGAATTCAGGGAATTGAAGTTCACACTTCTGGAGGGTTCCCAGGCTGGACTGGGGAAGCTTACTGAGGAAAAGATGAAATTTCAAAACAACTGTTAGAATAAGTTTTTGAGTTTTCAGCAAGATACTCAAAAACATTTTCTTTTAGAGCTATTGTAGGAAGACAGTGAATTCTCCCATAGCTAGAATGCATTAAGCAACATGTCTGTCACAGAAGTTCTGGAGAAAAGAACTTCAAAGGTCAAGTCTTCTGAGTTGAGCTAGATGCCTCTTGACTTAGCCATGCAATTTTCTTAGCAAAAGTGAGAAAATGGTTGCCCATTCCCTTCTTCCATGATGTTTGTTTGTTTTACTTCCCAGTCTAGATTACACCCCTGGAATTTCCTAACAGTTTCACATTCAAGTAATAATCAGACCAGTACTGCTTAGTTTCTGAGGGCAAAGTCAGCCACCTAAAGCCAGTAGTTGCAAAGGAGAGAACTGATCATACAATGGCACTTACTTCACGGACTGCACAGAATTTTACCAAAGCCCATTTTTGGACCACCCCACCCCCAAAGGTTTTAAAGTCAGAACAATAAAATGAGAAGAGCGAAAAAACAACACAGACAGAAAATAAAATCCAGATTTTTTTAAAAAAAAAGTAGATAGAGCAAATAAAAAATAATTTTAAACTTCTTCAAGCTTTTTTGCCAAACATTTAAAACAAGAACAAGGAAGATTTCAGGCAATGTGAGGCTTCCCCCATTATCTAGCACCACCACAGAAAAGTCTTCATCTCCAAGGATACCACGTTGCCTGCCAACACCTTCTGGAATCTGACAGGATATAAAACACAGGGACAGCCTCCAGCATCATTTATTTTCAAGCATGCTTCTGAACCTCCAATAATCCCTATTGGCATTCTTAGAAAATAAAAATCAGGGGTTGCAGCTGCCCTGTATTTTGTTTCAAGTGTTCACATGCCCCAGAAAAAGAAAATGGCATGCTATGGAAGTAGAGAACATCCTGGGAAACTAGAAACCTCATTCGTTGGTCTTCTAATAAGTTGAATTGTTTCTGTCTGGGCATACTCACAATCTATGGTAGCCATTTGTGAGAGTGCCCACAGCATGCTCTCAGAATTGCAAATATACCCACCCTTGGTCTGGCTTCTACAGATATCAGCATATCTCACCATGCCCATGTAAAACCTTGCTCTAGGTTCCCTCCATTAAGTGGTGCTACCTGATTGGACATAGGAAGTGTGCCTTCTCTGACACAGCATCTGCCCTCCTATCCCCCCCACCCACTAAAATATATCTGGCCCCCACCCTGGCTGTGTTCAAAAATGCCCTGAAAACCCGGCTCTTTCCCCAAGCCTTGGGTTAGAGAAGTTGGTGGGTCTTCCATGTTGGATTGTCTTTTAATGGTTGCTTTTTTATGGCATTTGGGTGGGGGTGGGGATTTTGTTTTTAACTGAATTGTATTATTGTTTTCACTGTATGCCACCAAGAGTTGTTGTAGAATTGGGTGGTTTTATAAATGTCTTAAATAAATACATTTAAGAAGATCTTCTACACATATGTTAAGTATCTATCAGAGATGGAAGATTTTCTTTTATTTGGAAATATGCCCAACAACCTCAAGAGGTTCAAAGGTAAGCAGAGGTCATCATACAAAGTCCTGTGGAAAGAAGGAGACAAAGGGTATGGCTGGTACATGCAGGTAAATTAGTGCTTTCTAAATGATGATGTCACCCATGTTATGAATGGATAAGTCCCATCCAATAAGAGTGTCCACAGGATGGTCTCAATGTTCCAAATGTAACCACCACACAGAAAGATTTCGGATTCTTGATGTAACATCACCGGGCTATGCAAGTTGGAAGCAAATTAGATATCCATCTAACCTAATTCAATATATACACCACTCAGAGCCAGCTGTGATTGGAGCAGCTTAGAAGTCCAATAAATAAATAAAGAAGGTGGACCTGCTTTTGCAACATGAAGTGGCCAACCCACCTACCTACTGACCTGCCCTTCCCCAAGACTATGCTTTGCCACTGTCCACTCTACTGGCATATGAAAGATCTCTGTTGGTATCATGATATATCCAAGAAGTGATTCAGGCCCAATCAGGTCTGTACGTCTTACTTGCTAGCGATTTTAAATATGCTGCTCAGGGATCTTTTTCAGATGAAGAAGATGAAAATGCTTTATATAAATAAATTATATTGGCCCCCAGCATTTAGAAATCCAGGAATCATTGGATCCTTGGCTCTGCAAATTGGATAGCAAGGTATCTGAAAAGCCTGTTATCAGCACAAACAACTGCATTGGATTATCTTCTTGTTTTCCTAAAGATAAAAGGTCTCTGTGTAATACCCAACTGAGAGCAATATTTGGGGCAGAGAAAATTGTAGGAGCATTTTGTTAAGGAGAGGGTTTTTCTTCTATTCCCTCTTGAGTTACTCTCTGGTGTTTCATTGCAGAAATATCTTGTTTCTCTGCAAGGCAGGACTGGAATTTCAATAAAAACTCAAAGGTCATTGACTCTGAGTGGGAAAGGGGACTGATTGGAGTCAACAAAACCATTAAGAACTTTAAAATTAAAAAAGGGTGCGGGGGTCATTCTGTTCATGGACCAAACTGCTTACCAACTTGCAAGGATTGCTATATACACATCTTCATGCTTGTCCTTTGCCCCAAAGAGAGTTAAGTACAGCAGCCTTGTCCTCTTCCTCAGATAGATACGTGCCCCACTTCCATCAGCTTTAGAGCCATCCTGGATTTTGCACAACAGGTCAAGACCCACATTCAAAAAAAAAGAGAGAAACAGGACTTTGCGGGAAGGCAAAGATGAAGGGAAAAAAAGTTGGAAATTGAATTATGTACAAATGATGAACATGTTATTGCTAAAATGTATAAACTTTTGTTGAAATTTGAAACAGAAGAAGAACAACTTAAAGAGTACATGATAAAATGGACTAAGAATTTTGGTTATAACATACAGATGGACCATGGGGAGAGAATGTAGATAAATGGACTGAAATTCACACTGTGTTACAACTTAAGAGAGAACTGTTATAAAATGATGTACCGTTAGTATACGACTCCAGAGAAATTATGTATAAAGAAGTATAAAAGCACTTCCAATCAATGCTGGAAATGTGAAAAACATGAAGGGCATTTTATCATGCATGGTGGACTTGCAAAAAAGCAAAAAAGTATCAGATACAAATATATACAATGATACAAAAAAATTTAAAGATCAATATTCAGATGAAAAAGAACTTTTCTTATTGGGATTTATGGATAGCCAATTAGATAAGACTTATGGAAGACTGATTTTGTATATGGTAACTGCAGCAAGACTATTATATACACAAAGGTGGAAAAATACTGGAATACCCACAACGGAGGATTGGATCATGATGACTGTAGAACTTGCAGAAAATGGCGAAATTGACCTGTTTGATCAGGGATAAGACAACAAGTACTTTTATAAAAGACTGGAAACCTCTTATGGGCTTTTTGCTGAAAATGGAAAAAAATGAATTGGTGACTTATGGATTTGCTGATTAAAAAGGGGTTGAATATGGGAAGAAGAGAACCACCTTGTAACTTTAAAGAAGGAGGAGAGATAATGAACTTGTTCGTAACTGCTGAAAAGAAGATGAGAAATCGCTTTTCTTTTTTCTTTTCTTCCTGCACTATCTTTCCTGCTTTTTCTTTTTCTCTCTTTTTTAATTTCACTCTATATAATTTCATGTTTATATTTTACTTATGTGAAAATCTTTAATAAAAATTATTTTTTGAAAATGAAGAAAAAAGTGGGGAATCTACTCAGTGGAAGTTGGGGCCACAAAAATGCTCATGTGCCACATTTTTTTTGCACCCTTGCCTTAGAGTAAAATGAAACAGTAATCAGGTACACAGATTGTTCTGAGATGTGGGTGGAGATCAATGAAATGATGATTATTGGTTCAGCCATCAGACACTAAGGGCTCCACATGGCAGAGAAAGCAGAGATGATTTCTTATGTAGCATTTGCAAAGAAAAGGGATTTGTTTATTTCTAATTCCAGTTTGAATCAAAACCTTTATTATGGCCTTTGGGCCAGAGAACACTACTATTTCAATTTATATGGCTGCCCATCTCAAATTCATGACATGGGGAGGCTAACAACAATTAAAAGCTATGTGTTGTTTATTCATTCAGTCGCTTCCGACTCTTCGTGACTTCATGGACCAGCCCACGCCAGAGCTTCCTGTCGGTCGTCAACACCCCCAGCTCCCCCAGGGACGAGTCCGTCACCTCTAGAATATCATCCATCCACCTTGCCCTTGATCGGCCCCTCTTCCTTTTGCCTTCCACTCTCCCTAGCATCAGCATCTTCTGCAGGCTGTCCTGTCTTCTCATTATGTGGCCAAAGTATTTCAGTTTTGCCTTTAATATCATTCCCTCAAGTGAGCAGTCTGGCTTTATTTCCTGGAGGATGGACTGGTTTGATCTTCTTGCAGTCCAAGGCACTCCAAGAATTTTCCTCCAGCACCACAGTTCCAAAGCATCTATCTTCCTTCTCTCAGCCTTCCTTATGGTCCAGCTCTCACAGCCAAATGTTACTACGGGGAACACCATTGCTTTAACTATGTGGACCTTTGTTGTCAGTGTGATGTCTCTGCTCTTAACTATTTTATCAAGATTTGTCATTGCTCTCCTCCCAAGGATTAAACATCTTCTGATTTCCTGGCTGCAGTCAGCATCTGCAGTAATCTTTGCACCTAGGAATACAAAGTCTGTCACTGCCTCTTCATTTTCTCCCTCTATTTGCCAGTTATCAAACAAGCTGGTTGCCATAATCTTGATTTTTTTTAATCTATTATCCCACCTTTATTATCTTTATAAATAATTCAAGGTGGTGAACATACCTAATACTCCTTCCTTTTCCTTTTTCCCCCACAACAACAACCCTGTGAGGTGAGTTGGTCTGAGAGAGAGTGACTGGCCCAAGGTCACCCAGCCGGTTTTCATGCCTAAGATGGGACTAGAACTCACAGTCTCCTGGTTTCTAGCCCAGTACCCTAACCACTAGACCAAACTGGCTCTCTCTTTTTTGAGGTTTAACTGCAATCCAGCTTTTGCACTTTCTTCTTTCACCTTCATCATAAGGCTCCTCAGTTCCTCCTCACTTTCAGCCATCAAAGTGGTATCATCTGCATATCTGAGATTGTTAATGTTTCTTCCAGCGATCTTAACCCCAGCCTTGGATTCATCCAGCCCAGCACGTCGCATGATGTGTTCTGTGTACAAGTTGAATAGGTAGGGTGAGAGTATACAGCCCTGCCGTACTCCTTTCCCAATCTTAAACCAGTCCGTAGTTCCGTGGTCTGTTCTTCCCGTTGCCACTTGGTCATTATACAGATTCCTCAGGAGGCAGACAAGATGACTTGGTATCCCCATACCACTAAGAATTTGCCACAATTTGTTATGGTCCACACAGTCAAAGGCTTTAGAATAGTCAATAAAACAGAAAGAGATGTTTTTCTGAAACTCCCTGGCTTTTTCCATTATCCAGCGGATATTGGCAATTTGGTCCCTAGTTCCTCTGCCTTTTCTAAACCCAGCTTATACATCTGACAATTCTCGCTCCATGAATTGCTGAAGTCTACCTTGCAGGATCTTGAGCACTACCTTACTGGCATGTGAAATAAGTGCCACTGTTCGATAGTTTGAGCATTTTTAGTGTTTCCCTTTTTTGGTATGGGGATATAAGTTGATTTTTTCCAATCTGATGGCCATTCTTGTGTTTTCCAAATCTGCTGGCATATGGCATGCATCACCTTGACAGCATCACCTTGCAAGATTTTGAACAGTTCAACTGGGATACTGTCGTCTCCTGCTGCCTTGTTATTAGCAATGCTTCCTAAGGCCCACTCAACCTCACTCTTCAGGATGTCTGGCTCTAGTTCACTAACCACACTGCCAAAGCTATCCCCAATATTATTATCCTTCCTATACAGATCTTCCGTATATTCTTGCCATGCTATATATAAAAAAGCATAAAGCAATATCAAAAAACATCACACAAATACAATCAGCAGCCAACCTGAAAAACCCACCAACAAGTTAACACAACTATGGCATGGCCTCTGCCATACATCCAGATCCCCAAGCCCAGTGACAAAACCACATCTTTAGGGCCTTGAGAAAAGCCAGCAGGATTGGGGCCAATCTAGTCTCAGTGAGATGATGCCTTCTCAGCTAAGATCTGAGCCCAGCTCCTCTTTGGAATTCAGCTGGGCCTCTACATGTCATTTCTTCCTCTTGAAAGAGTTCAATCCAAGTTTCTGAGATCTATTTTTCAAGTACCTCGCTGCATTTTGAATGTGGTGCTCTGTTGTGAAGCTGGCCTACTTAATAGAAACTTCTGCTTGGATTTACATCTTCTATTGGCTTAAGCTCTCCTTTTTTCCAGTCGGCCTGGCCCCTTTAATTATGACCGATACCTTTCAGTCCTCCTGGTACCAGGCAATACTTATGGCTTTACATGGGCAGCCATCACCCTGATGGGCTACGAACGTGCACTAGTTCATCTCAAAAACAATGGGCCATCGATTTAGAGCTGCGATCAGACCTATCAGGCCTACCTAGAAACATATTTCTGAGTCATTCTGCACATTTTCTCCAACTAGTCAGATACCTTAGCTGCATAGTGATTCCAAAATTCAGAAGGGCTTTATCCTTGGCTAGATTTAATGCCCTCCCAACAGCTGTTACTGAAGGGAGATACCGAAATATCTCTTTTGAACAGAGACTGTGTCCATGTGGTGGAGGAATAATTGAAACGATGGAACATGTTATTTTCTACTGTTCCCTCTATGCAGATGCCTGCCAGGAATTATCTCCATTCTTCACTATATATCCTGGTCGTTCTAACTCGTTTTATCTTAAGTTGTTATTATCAGATCTGATTCTATTTCATTGACCACAGCTAAATACTGTTCTATAGTGTGTACAGTACACCATAGAATCCCCTCTAATTTTTCTTGGATATTTTAGAAATTTACATATTTCTCTCTTTTTTTTATCCTAATTAATTGTGACTAATTTGTTTTATTTGCTGGTCTATGACCAAATAAAAAATTGATTGATGTCTCTTGCAGATTTACCTCGCAGATGCAGTCATCCTACTGCTTTTAGGACTCTACAGGTAGTCCTCGTTTAGCAACTGCAATTGGGACTGGCAACTTAGCAGTCACTAAGTGAAACCATGACTGTGCTTACGATCTAACTTCTGCTTTCCTTTGCTTTACAGGCCTGTGAAAGTCATAAATGTGAGGACTGGTCACAAAGTTACTTTTTCATCACCATCGTAACTGCAAACAGTGGCTAAACAAGGACTACCTGTATTTCCATCTTTTCTTTGTTTTGGGGATATGGCCACTGCATTATTGGTAGCAAGACAGCAATGTTAGTGCCAACACCTTGCTCGGAGGAAGGACTTCTCCTCTGTGAATAAGTTGGCCCTACAGATTTATTGCACTGCCATTACATTGCTGTACTGGCAAGTTAACACCATTTCAAGCATTTTTAAATAGCAGAAGGACATTCACATCACGCCAAAGCTGGCTGGGGAATTCTGGGAGTTGAAATCCACACATCTTAAAGTTACCAAGTTTACAAAACAGTGTGCTAAAGTATAGTGTCATATGTTTGCTTCTGACATAGCATGTCATGTGAACTGCAGCAAAGGCTGGTCTCTGTGCCAGTCTGCTCCAAATCGGTCCTTCCTCAGAGCAAGGCATAAGGTAGGGTGGGCCCTCTGGGCAGCTTCACGTGCCCCTGTTCCCATGGTGGCAAAATCACAGTAGTGAACAGTTGGTGGGCAGGGCATGTAACAATAAGTGTAAAATATGGAAGCAATATTTGTCTCCAAGGCAGTGCAAGATGGAAGAGCTACAGCAGATGCTACAACGGACTGGGGTCCAGCCCAGAGCCACCGCTTGAAGCAAGAGGCTCATCCTGCTTCAAGCAAGAGCCAGCCTCGCATCCAAGCTGCCCTCCCAATCCAGCTGAGACAGCCAAGCCGGTCCCTCCTTTTCCAAATGCTCGTTTCGAGGGATGGCTGCAGCCGGCCCAAGGTACCAAGCAGGAACAGCACTGAATGGAAAGACTTCCTGCCTGCTGCTGCATAGCTCAGGCCTCCCCTGCAGAGAAATATAATAGCAAGGCATTTGGCCAAAGAGCAGTGATGCTTGCCAAAGAGGGAATGGGTGGAAGGTCCTGCAGAACAGGGGAACCACAGTTATTTCTCGCAATATCTGAGACACACTAGGGAGCACAGCATTCCTAGGAAAAGCAAGTGTTTTATTTCAAACATCAGGTGCTAGAAAGCAAAGAGGGAAACCTGCAACTTTTCAGAAAGGATCCTGCAGAGTTCGGAAAAGGTATCGGAAAGAGTAACAGGTACCCCTGAGCAGTGAGAGTGGGATGTGCCTTCCTTGCGAAGAAAGGTTCATACATGGGGAGGAGGGGTTGGATTAAAAAAGATCTCCAAATCAGTGATAAAGGTTAATAAACATCCTTGCAAAGGGAGAGCTGGCAGGTGTACAAATGTTTCTGTGATTAAGGAAAGACATGAATTCTGCAAAAAAAAAAAAGAGAGAGAGAGACACTCATATGAAAATGGGAGGGGGCATTACTACATTCATTAGTGGACAGACTCAGGCCAAGTTGCTTTGATGTCCAATGTGGTGTAGTAATCAGAGCAGTCTTCCCCAACCTGTTGCTCTCCAGATGCGTTTGACTATATGCTCAGAATTCCCAGCCAGTTGCAGCTAAGGACTTTGCTTGGAATTGATTATGTGCCACCAAATTGTTTTTCACTCTAGAGACCACATAGATAAGATTTTATCCATGATGATCTATCCCTAAACTGTTCTTTCAAGTCTCCCAACAGTGTACTTACCACCACCATAACTGAGTCCATCCACCTTGCTGGTGGTCTTCCTCTTCTTTTTCCTTCCACCTTTCCCAGCATCAGAGCCTTCTCCAGAGAGTTAGGTCTTCACATAATGTGTCCGAAATAGGATAATTTGAGCCTGGTGATTTGTGCCTTGAGGGAGACCTCTGGGTTGATTTGTTCGATGATCCATTTGTTTGTTTTCTTGGCTGTCCACGCTATTCTCAGGAGTCTTCTCCAACACCAAAATTCAAAGTCACCAATACTCCTTCCATCCTGCTTCTTCAAAGTTCCTTGGAAAGGAGCTGTTATAGCAGGGCAATAATATACCAATTCACTAGATGGCAGCAAAGGAAGGCAGAAAATGCTCTGCTGACATCTAATGGCCATTCAGCCTTCTGCACTCCAGCTATGGTAGCCCTTGCCTATTGTCCTAGGTTGAGTCACTTTCATTCATGCCCATCCTGTCTCCAAAAATGGCCTGATTGCGACAGACATCAGTCTTCAAATCTTACTTTAGGTTCATATCTCACTTGAGCTGTAAATATGTTTTTCAGTTGAGCTTCATCTCTCCTCTTCTTCCAGTAGCACCACATCCAGGCTGCAAAAGTCCAAACTCCCACTACCTGACAAGCAAAGAGATCCAGAGAAGTCTGACTCTTTGCTGCCATTTACTTATAGTCTGATTTTTTTCAGCTCTGGTATGGTATACCTAAGTGTCTTTACCATCAAATATGCAGTAATAACTCTGAGCTAAGCAGGAAGACTCTTCAGACCAAAATGTTTCCACTCAAAGTGCTTTGAGCACTCAAAACTATTGTGCTAGTGCTAAGCATTCTGCCACTTCTAAGGCACTTCTGGTAAATATTGAACTTATTTTAAACATAAGGTACTTCTTCTGTTAAATGCTGAACTTAATTTAAACAAAATGTTAAAAAAGAACCCCAAAAGCACTTAACCTCAATGTTGCCATGAACTTGTGAACCAAAACACCTCATAACTCACAAAAAAAAGAGAGAGAGAGAGAGGAAATGCATTATTTGAACTTGGCTTACATAAGCCAGCGCCTGTAACTTCCATTTGCAGAGATAAGCTAGTTTTGACTGCTGCTAAGCTGTAAGTACTCCTAAATTTAAAAGGGTGGACAGAGATTTCCTTTACAAAAATGTATTTATTAGATAGAGCAGAATGTGTGCTGGAGAGCAGTTGTGGAAGCTTGGCCAAAAAAGAGAGAAAATGGAGTGACTGTTTGAAGAAATATAGCACCTTCTCCAACAGCCTGGCAGTTCACACACACCGACAAAAGTGCATGGAAACACTTTCAAACGCCCTGTGCCCAAGTGAAATAGATCAGCTATTGAACTGGATCAGCTACTTAAGGTAGACGAGGAAGCAAATCAGCATCGCATTTCTCCAAACCGGAAAGCCCCAATGCTAGTTTAAATGAGATAAAGTTCAAACACATTGGCTAGTTCTCCCTGCTTTCCGTATATTTAATTATTTTTGCTCCCTCTCCGCCATTATGGCCGTGAACATTTAATTGGGGAAAATAATCAGAAAATGTAATGCCGCACATCTCTATTCAAACATCACACAATGTCCAAATGTAGTCTGTTTGGGCGTGCCAGATGTGTTATACACAGCAATTGTAAACCATATTTTATGTAAAGAGCAAGGAAGGTGACCTTGACAGAAATATGCAAGAACCATTACCTAGGCAAAGGGAGCTGAAAAATTATTTAAGTCCTGGGAAGCAAGATAATATTCGGAAGTGGCTCAGGAAGAGGCCCCCTGATTTCACCAGGGTATAAGGAGGGGAGGTACAGCACAATCAGACTTGCAAGATTCTGTTATTAAAGCCTTTCTCAATAAAGCGCAGTTCTGGTCTTCCTGTGGAGTTGATTTCCTGGTCTGGTCTACCAAGTGGGGCTGAGAGTTTATTGCAGGGATAGACAATCTTTTTGTGGCAAGAAACCATTTTTTAAATTTCTGGCCTCCAAGGGGACATGCCAGTAATATAACTGGAGGAAACAGTTCCAACATTCTCAGTCCTTCTGCAGAGAGATTAGGATTTTATTCTTACAGTAAAACGCATGCATTAAATCTACAGGAGGCTGAGCCGTATATAACAATAGCGTATGTAAAATCACACCACTGAGCATAATTTGGAGGAGAAGAGGGCTCCAGGAACCGTTAGGGGCTGCATGGCGTAGGACATTGTGCAAGCCCAACCAGCTGTGGTTTAGTCAATGAACACTAGCTTATTACGTTTTCTGAACCCAATGTGGCCATCTGGGGTTGTGTTCCAGAAACCATAAAGAGGGGTGTCTGCAGGAGGGGCCAAAAAAATTAAGTTGGCAGCCACAATCCTGAAATCAAAGCCCTGATTCACGTACAAATGGGCAGCTGCCCTCCTCACTTTCTTGAGCCTTCCTGTGGTGGTCATTTGGGGTTCAGATTAGATGGTAAACCACAAAATAGGGCACACTCCAGGTCTCATCAATTAAATGTTGTCATCTTATGGGACTGAGGAAGCGTGTCTTCTCTGTCACAGCCCTGGCCCTCTGGATCAGCATCCCCCCAGAGATAAGCACAGCTCCCATTCACCTTGGGCTGGGAAACCTCTTCAAAGCTGGCTCTGTCCCCAGCCCTGGGCTTAGGGTGGCTGTGGAACCTCTGCTGAGTTTTCACATGTTGGGGAGAGTTGTTTTGGTCCAGGCAATTATGTGGTGTTTAATGCATTTTAAATATATGTTCTGGACCTATTGCATGCCACCCAAAGTCTTGTTGAAGTTGGGGGACCTCAACAAATCCAATAAATAAATAAAGTGGCCATTTGAGAGTCAGATGACCCCAAACTAGATTAAAGTAGAGCATCCATTAGGGAGGCAGATGGTGGCATGTGTGCTTATGTGCTTGTCAACCAGGATCTTTAGCTTGGTCTATGAAATAAATTCATCTTCTGAGTAATGATGCTACTGTACTGTCTTCTACCTTGAAGCTCCCCCACTTGAATATAAATGCAAAACATAGTTGAGTCTTGTGTTTGCTGCTGTTGTTTTTCATAGCTAATGAATAAGAACTAAAGAGTCCAACTTCTACTCAGACTCACTATCAAGCATGACCAAAGCCTCAGGGATACAGGAAACTAGCGGAGATTCCAGACCCAGACAAAAAAGCTATTGAATCCCAGAATGAGTTTGCCTGGCTTGAAAGTGGCTTGCTGTTATCCCTCCAGGCAGAAGCTCCCAACTTTCTCCACTCCACTCCATCCCCTCCCAACTTCCTTCTCCATCTTCTGACATTCTCAGCTTGACCTACTAACTTAAGCCTCCTGCAGAAAGGTCAGATACAAAGACTAACCCCCAGGAGGATAAACCACATCAAGGAATTAAAAGGAAAAGAAGAAGAGAAAAAGCAGGTCCCTTTCCCCACCCCACCCCCACACGCACACAAATCTGCACAGATGGAAAGAAGGAAACAAGGATGGCTCTACATTTATTTGTTCTGGAGCCAGACTTGAGAGCAAGCCAACATGATGTTATATACCAGCAAAAAATGAAAAGGCTCTGAATTAGGTAGGGGTGTTCTATGCACATACATACTTACAAATACAAACAAGCACACCCAAACAAATACATACACAAATACAAACTTCTAGCTCTCTTTGCTTTAAACAGTCTTGTCTCAAGGTAAGGAACAATTTTAAGCTTGTGTCATTTTTACTTGATGGAAAAAAAAGTGTTTCAGGGAAAAGGATAAAGTAATCCCAGGCAGATGGGTGTCTGCAGGACAACACAACACAGATTTCATAAAGAAAGGTGATGCCCTTTCCTGAAAATAGTTTACACAACGTGCTAAATTGTAAATCAAGGATGGGCAGTTTTTAAAAAAATCTAATTAAGAAAAATAAGGCTTCAGGAGATTTGGGGGTTTCAAAGATTGAAATGGGAACATTTTGCCTCAAAGCAGCTTAACACATCCCTTTCCATCATTAATGGTGTTGTTGTGTGTATGAAAAATCAGAATGTTGGAAATTGGCCATGTTGCTACCAAATGGAGAATCAAAGTGACCTACAGATAGGCTTCTCCTGTTATAAACTATTTATAAATTACAATGGCTGGGTTCATACAAAATGCTACACCAGAGCCAAACAAACCACAGTCTATGTTTGCGTGACACCACAAGCACCATAAGCCGAAAAAAAAAAAGTCCACATATACACCCTGCCCTTATATTCCTATTGTGCATAGCACTTAAACAGACTTCACTGAAGGAAAGATGGTGTGTAAGGACAGTAAGGTCAGGATAAGGAACGGGGACAGGTGTGGGTAAACACAAAACAAAAGGAAACATTGCATTCTGGAAGTTCTATCATCTCATCCCAAGCCAGAGAAAATGAATCTGGAACAATTTGCCTGTTCCAGGTTCAGACACTTTCAGACATTCCAGCATGGAAAATCGTGGGATTCAGGATAAGCCAGTAGATGCAAATATCCGGACAACCATTACAAAGTGGGAAAGATAATACACAACACTTTGAGGCATTGCTTCCACCCAGTAGCTGTCCATAACCTTGGTAAATTTAGCCCTAGTGTTCCTTGGATTTAGAGCAAATAATTTGCCCTGGAGATATAGGTATTCTAATCGAAAGGAATGTGAGAAGAGATAGGCTTGCTCTATGTTTCTGATTGCTCACATAAGACATAGCTCTTGCAATCAATTATCTCTTCCAGGGCAGGAGGACATCCTGGCAGAAAAGATTGAATTAATTCCAGTCCGTCCATTAAGGGATTGCTTTTAAAGAGGTTTTAAATAAACCTTTTATTTTAAATAAAACCTTTCCTCTTCTAAATCTGTATTGTCTATGCTTGAACTTAACCTTGCAGATAATGAAGAACATGGACTTTGCTTGCAGATTTATCCTTTTCCAGGTTGGCTACCAAAAAAATAATTGCAAGTTCTACCTGGTAGAATTAGTAAGTTATAAAGGGGAGAGAGAGAGAGAAAGAGATGCCAGCATTTAGAGATTGAGTGACCATTGCTTACGTATTTGTTGTTATTATTGTTATTGATTTTTAATGAGTTACATGAAGTTATGGATTGTCTTTTGTGAACTGTTCAGAGTCTAGATTGATAGGACTATTTAAACATTTATTTTGAAAGTTTTATAATCTGCTCCAGTTGAAACCAACTCTGAGTGGCATAGGATTCCCAATGTAAACTCCAGTTAAAAACAAAACAATTAACAATTGCAGTAGGGACATGATTGGTCTCTTGTGCTGTCCTGGTCCAGACAAGAAAATTCAAAAGAAAACAGTCCCTGAGACAAGACAACATCCAACACATCTTAGCATCTATAACAGAGCAGAACATTCAAAATATTTTTGCCTTCCTAGAACAGCTCTTCTTTTGGTGTAAACTAGATTTAATTTGATTTATTTTTCTTTCCTCACTTCCTCTCTTTAATTTCTTTTGCTTACTACTTCTTATTCCCCAAGAGACATCAACACGATGGGTGCTGTATGTAAGTACCTGTTCATTGAGTACAATATTATCCATCTCAGAGGGACTGCCTTTTTTGGTCCGTGGAGTACAACAGTTGAAACTGTCGGAGAATATTCCCTTCCCTAAACATCCCTTTATTGGGGATGTTATTTGTTTCTCTAAGTGGCGAGCACTCAAATCTGACTTTCTTCCACTAGCAGTCCAAAGGTGTGTTATCTGCTTAACCACATCATTGTGCTACATGTATTTGTGGACCATCTTCCACTTGGGAGATGATTATTTGAACATTGTTGATAGCACTGCTATATTTGTATTAGAAATGACCAAAGTGCTTTCAACTACAAATGTACACACTTTCTTTTCTCCCCTACCATACTTCTACTTTTTGTCAGCACTGCATTTTCTTATGCATTTTTGTATATCTAACTGTTCTTTTGCTTGCTTTCATTCCATTTTAATTTCGTAATTAAATAGGGTTAGAGTTAGGCTAGCTTATTTCAGACCAATATATTTTACTTTCAAAGTGCTCAGTCTTGATATCTTTGAAACAAATTAGGTAGTGAAACTAAGTCAGTTAAATTAAGAGCCAAGAACTCAAATTTCTCCTAAATTTGGGTAACATTTGTTTCCAAAAACAGACATGCTCCCTCTACTGGCAGGAAGAGTATTTAATGCTCATGCTTTATACAAGAATTTGTTTAGGATTATTATCCTTGCATTTGAAAGAACAGGTTAGGGATAGATTGTCATGGAGAAAATCCACCTATGTGATCACTAGGAATTGAAAATGACTTGATGGCACATCATCAATCGATCAATCCTTGCACATGAGCAGAGCATGGACATCCAATGGGGCCAAATGACAAAACATGAGTCATGGAGCCAATCTCCCTATTTGCATTCCCTATTTGCATCCCATCATCTGATGCCAATATGTAAGTAACTGTATTTGCATCATGGCTTATTGGGTAAATCACAATGGGTTGTATGTACACAACATCCCCATCTTGGATTTTATATTTATATTTTTATTTATACTGCTATTTAAGAATACTCTTTTTATTTTTTTTAACCTGTATTTATTTTACTTTTATTGTAAACTGCCCAGAGTCACTCTGAGTGAGATGGGCGGTGACGAAATTTGAAGTATAAATAGATAAATAAAATGTACAAAACATGCTATGAATTCTGATTTTAAATAAGGGTTGAGTTTATACATTGCCTTGTCATGGTTTTTTTTATCATGGTTCACTGAATAGAGCTCCGTTGAGTTCACAGAATTGCACTACACTTAAAATCATGGTTTAAATCAATGGCTGGGTTTGTGCAACAAGCTAAAGCTCATAGAAGCAAACCTTTTTTTTTTTTTGGCTTAGAGCAAAGTATAACTAGAGTACGTATCAGAAAATCAAAGTGTGAGTGCCTGTAACTTTGGGCATAAATCAAGTACCTGTTCACTGTGATTTATCACCTTGCAAATGGTGGCCTCTGCTGAAAGAATGAAAAAGGCCATAATTAAAATCACATTCACTGTTAGAAGAACCAACAAGTCTTTAAAAAATTACACATGTGTGTCTTTAATCCTTCCCTACCCAAAGTTGACTGATCTGTTAGTTAAACTTGAAACTCTAGTTTGGAAACATCTGGTTCCCTCTGAGTTAATGCACTACATATGTTAATTGTACTCTACACTGGAATAAAATAGGACACAATGAAATCACCTAAGTTTTCTGAGTCAAGGACTTAGGAGATCTTTTCAGTTCTATTCAGCAGAGGATGGCAAATCTCAAGATACTTTGCAGAAGATTAGCATGGATTTTCCCCTCTCAGTCATTTAGTAGCAACAGCAAATAACCTTACTTCACTCTCCTAAATTAGGAGGCCTAATCAAGAAATTGTGGGAGAAAGCAGAAACAGATTCATCAGTGAAAATGTGTGTGTGCAAGCTCTAGTCCTGGAACTGAAAATAAATCCCTGCTGAGCTGTGCATCTGCTTGAAGATAACTTGTTCTGCAATTACACATCAATCTTTCTGAGTGACTTTTCTGCATTGGGATCTAGCTGGTACATCTTAAGCATGTTGTAGAACACAAAGCTGATCTTGCAAGACTAAAGTCTGCTTTCTCCTGTTGCATTAGCAGGCAGCAGGGAGTGCTACTTCTGAAGCTGGAGGACCCCCAAACGAAATTGTTCTGTGCAACTATGCTCCGAAAAAGCGGAAATGCCAAGCCATTAATGGGGAGCACACACTGTAGAGCATCTAATTCTTCCAATCCAGATAGTGCCACTGGGCACAGGTACTGAACAGGGTTGGTATGGGAGAAAGAAAGAAAAAACTTCTCCATCCTCTTGTATTTCCATTTCTCAGATCTGAAACACCACTCCCCGGTGGTTTGGGAACTAGAGTTCAAACTATGGTCTGAAGCTACTTTAAGGTCCTGGTTTATTCCAGAGCTGACAGTCATAGTTTTCTGGCTGACTTGAACCAGGAATATGGTTAACTACAGAGACTTTTTAGCTGACTTCTGACTTGAAAGAGTTGCATGTGTGGGCAAAAAAGGTGTGTATATCTCAGCTTAATAAACCAAGATGTGATTTTCCAAGCCAAGCTAATGATTCTTAATTATAATTAACTGGAATCTCCAGGTTCAGGGATGAACAGTAGCTATGAGAATTCTGTTCCTAGCTGGCCATGTGCTCTCCTTCCCTTCAACCTCTGTCCGAAGGAATCCTCTACAGTATTTGAAGCAGGTGGGAGACCCTGGCCAAGTTTGTCTAGGCTCACAAGCTAAACAAGGTCAGGCCTGGTTGGCACTCCAGGGAATCCCAGGCTTATGGGCCAGGCTAGGAAGTTGGACAAACATTCTAGGAGAAGGCAGTTGCAAACCACTTCTGTATTGCTGCCAAGAAACTGCATGGATGTGTCCTTGAAATCAGCAGTTGTTGAGTCCTTCTTGAAACTTTTATTTCTATTTGAAATGCTGCCCAAGGAACAAGGGAGAACAGGAGCTTGTTCAATTAACCACCCACAATTAGCACTTGCACCACACACAGTGGCTGTAGCTTCCCCATCATAGCAAGATATCTTGTGCTTGTTACAGCTGTGTATTTCCAAATTGCCCGCTGAGTATTAATCACAGAGCATTTGTCCGTGACCACAATAAAACTAAACTGAACAGATTAGCAAGTACAGCATTTATGCAAATCGCTGGCCTCTCTTTTGGGCTATGCATTTCCCCTCTTTCAGGGAGCACACTGTGGCTATCCTGGCTACCTGTGGGCATCCCAGAAGCCTCTGGCAGACCACTGCGGCAAAAAACAGGATGCTGAACTAAAACTAGGCTGCTGATCTGCTCAAATAGGCTCCTTGCATATATTGAAGTAATTATGTGCATTCTTTCAGTGATAAGCAATCATTTATTTATGCAACACCATAGGAAACTGCCTTATATGAAGCCAGGCCCCCAGGTCACTGAGTCCATTACTGTTTATTCTAACCAGTGGCTCTTGCGGGCCTTTCCCAGACCTCCTACCAGGCTAGCAAGAGATGCCAGGAATTGCATCTAAAAGAGGCAAAGCCTGCCCTCTTCCACCACCAAGCAACAGGGTCTCCAGGGGCTTTTCTGAGTAAACACACCCATTAATATTTCACAGATGAAAAGGGGGTATATGGTGAAATTTCTTTTCAAGTAACTCTATTGGCTCTATTTATCTTATCTTGTTTTATCTTATCTTTCCATTCATTCCATTTCATTCATTCATTCATTATTCATTCATTCTACAACATCCTGAGCAGTGCTAATCTTAAGGAAAGGGGGAGGGGGTTCTTTATGTCAACATAAACTAGAACAGTCTCTCTTAACTTGCTGCCCTCCAGATATGGCAGGTCTGTAACTCCCAAAATTCCTATCCAGGACTGTCATCTTACTTGGGAATTGTGGGACTTCAGCACATCTGGAGTATGCTAAGTTAGGGAAGGCTATTCTAGAAAGACAACTTTGTTCTATAAAATATGATCCTACATTTCTGCTGCTTTGGGATTCTCCAGCATCCATGCTCTAGTAAATTTCACGCACTCGTAAGTTTTTAGCCCTGAGATTGTTTTGCTTTGTGAAATAAAAAGGAACCACTACAATAATCATAGTAATCTCACTTCTGATACTGAAAGCAAATTTCTAATCTGAAATGCACTCACCTTGTTCCTTCATTTCTACTGTATGTCTACCTATTGGAATTATTAGGGATGGACCTTGGGGTAAAAGATTCAGATTTCATAAACCTCCTTTTTGACTATGGGGGCCAAAGACCAGAGGGTGAATAGTGGTGTCTGCAGGAGGGATCAAAATTGGCAAGATGGCAGATGTACCTTTGCTGTGAAGGCCCTGCCCCTTCTGAACATCCATGCCACACATGCACCATTGGAGTGGGGCTTGCTCTGCAGCGCCCTGTCCATCATCTTGCCAATGTGGACTCCGCCCCTGCAGACACTGCAGGGGGTGAATAAAAGCCCTAAATGAAAAGAGCCAAACTTCAGTAGAAGGTAATCGGCAGCAGTGCTATCAAAGGAGATAAATGCCATATGCCATACAAGCAGTGCACAGAGAAACCTTCCAAATGCCTTGAAGAAGGAACAGCTCATGAGAGAGAGAGTTACTGGTGAAGGCAAGTCAACAACAGACCCCTGTGCATAGCAGCCAGTCAAATAAATGGAACTGTCTGAACCACCACAAACTCCCTCTTTTCCATTCTACTCCATCCACCACTCCCTACAAACTTCCAGGAGTATCTTGGTGCCCAGTTTTGCCTGGCCTTTGCCAGATGGCAGTTGACAGCCTGCGAGATGAGATTACACCCTGCTGCATTTCAAAGAAAGAATGGCATCTTTCCCATTTCTCTTATCCCGAGAAATTCTCCTTCCTCTGCTGCTTTTGTTCAATTCTCTTTATTTTGTAGGTTTAATGATGCCACTAGGCATGATGAACAGTTCCCAGAATGATCTAATTCAGAGAATTCTCTTCGCAAGAAATTTACATTTAACCCTGATGACCTTCTGAAGACTTGCCAAAATCCATTTCTTTCTACACTTGGCAAGTTGTATTTCTTTACCTTTTCGTTAATTGAAATAGATGGCAGCTTGCACTTCTTTCTGCAAGGCAGGCATCTTGCCACAAAGTCAAGAGGAGAAAAGAGAAGCACCAATGGGGTAAAAGGGACAGGCCTGCTGCATTCAGTGAGACCCACCCCCAAATACATGCACAGGGTTGCACCAGAGGCAGCATAGCAATTAGGAGGAAAGCAAACCACACAATAGTTCTTATTCTAAAGGACACCAACTCCCAGGAATCAGAGGAGCAGAAAACCTAAGAGGGGACCACCCATCATACAACATCACGATTTGTTTAATCATGCTTTGATGAACCACCCACATTTAGCTGGGTTCACACATTACATTAAACTACAGTTTGCAAACCAAAACTGTTGGGTTCATGCAACAGCTAAGCTCAAGCCAAACAAACTGTACTTTGGTTTAGTGTGATGTGTGAATCCAACCATTTTGTCAGCTTTTCCCAGTGAACTAGCCTTTATTCCAGCTATGTCTGCAGGGGGAGAAGGGGGTGTCAAACTGATCAGTCTGACAAATGCAGCATTGCATGCAGGTAGTCCTCGACTTACAACCACAGTTGGGTCTGGAACTTCTGTTGCTAAGCAAGGTGGTTGTTAAGTGAGTCACGCCCAATTTTACAACCTTTTTTGCCAAGGTTGTTAAGCAAATCATTGCGGTCCTCAAGTGAATCTGGCTTCCCCCATTGACTTTGCTTGTCGGAAGCCAGCTGGGAAGGTTGCAAATGGCAATCATGTGACCCAGGAATGCTGCAACTATTGTAAGTGCAAGCCAGTTGCCAAGCACCTGAACTTTGATCATGTGACCACAGGGACACTGCAACATTTATAAGTGCAAGGACCGGTTGTAAGTCACTTTTTTCAGCACCGTCGTAACTTTGAATGGTCACTAAACAAATGGTCATAAATCGAGGACTATCTGTAGTGGTGATGCAAGCCCTACCCCTTCTACACATGCATCACAACATCACCTACTCATCTCAAAGGGCAGAGCTTGTGACTCAACATTGCTTTTGTCATTTTGACTGAAGCAGCAGAGCCATGGACACTTAGGCTTAATTCAGCATCAATTATTCTTAAATAAAGCAGCATGAAATAAGACTGCCGGGCAACAATTCTGTACCTACTTCATTAGTAAATCCAACTGAATAAAATAAGCATAATTATAAAATAGTGCATCTGCACACCGTGCCTAATTTTTGTACCATTGCCAAATGCCTTGATTTAGCTAGGACTGGCCCCATTTTCAAGCCACAGTTCTGCCATAAAATTGGATTCCTGATAAATCCTGAGAGTTGGATGCTTTTCCTGCTCCAGCCTGGGTTCACAAGAACAAGCAAGACAATCAACATTGGTTAGGGTAGTTTTCTTCTAGTGCATCATCCGTTTATATCATATACCCAAAATATGCAAATTTCTGCAAGGCAGTCAGTCTGTTTGGTCCAAGTCTGCTTCTTTTTGCAATCCACAGTATTCTGAGTAACCACTTCCAAATTCATAATTCAAAGGAGTTTGTCCTCTCTTTCAAGATATTTCCTCAATATCTTGCTTTCACAACCGTACATTACCTTGGGGGTGGGGGAAATGATTTTAATGTTTGGATCTTTGTTATCAAAGAAAAATCCTTATCCTTTATGATCTTGTTCGAGTTAGTAATTGCTTTCCTCCCTAGTATTAATCTCCTCTTCTCCAGCACACCGTCCTTTTTTTTTTTTAAGTGCCTTCAAGTCAGTGAAGATTCCTGACGACCACTTGGACTAGTCCCTGCAGTTTTGTTCACAAAATTTTCAGAAGTGGCTTTCCCTTGCCTTCTTCCTAGGGCTGAGAGACAGTGACTGGCCCAGGGTCTCCCAGCCGGCTTTGTGCCTAAGGCGGGACTAGAACTCACTGTCTCCCAGTTTCTAGCCTGATGCCTTAAACACTACACCAAACCAGCTCTCTGTTGTCCATTAGGGAGGTGCAAAATGTTCCATGCACAGAACTGTTGGTTACAGGAGGTCTATGCCTGAACAAAAAGATGTACGTTTGGAGTGTTTTGGTCCATGCATGGAATTAAACAAGGCTGCTTTGACCTGGGCAGAAGTGCTTCAATGGGGAATGGGGAAAAATAAGGACTTTGGCAGCTGAGGGGAGGTAGGGAAACAAGTGATCTGATGGTGGTAGTGCTAGTGGCAACAGAGGCTGGGGAGAGGAGAGAAAAAAAGACGCTGGGAAAAATGGGCAATGGCTGATGGGATATACCACACTGAAACATCAGCAGCAGTGGTGGTAGAAAGGATGCTGGTAAGATTGGGGGGCGGGGTGTCTGGTGGCCAGGGGGATATGTGACAGCAGTGGAAGCAATTAAGAGGAGGGAAGGAAAGTGCTGAGAAAATCAAGGGCAGTGGGGTTTCATGCCTTAGTCACTTCTTGGTTGGACTACTGCAATGCACTCAACATGGGGCTGCCCTTGAAGGCCATCCAGAAGTTACAACTGGTCCAGAACGCAATGGTACACCAGTGTTGGGCGCCCCTCAGTTTGCCCATGTCACACCATTGTTGCATAAGCTGTGCTGGCTCCCAGTTTCCTTTCAGGTGCAATTCAAGGTGCAGGTTATTACCTTTAAAGCCCTACAAGGTTATTTGCGGGACCGTCTCTCATTGAGGTTATCAGCTCACCCCATCAGGTCAGATAGGGTGGGCACACTCCAGGTCCTTTCCCTGAAATACTGCCATCCAGAGGGTCCTAGGAAGCATGGCTTTTCCCTGGTGGCCCCTACTTGGGGAATACCCTCCTTCCAGTGATTCGACAGGCCCCCACTCTTTTGGCCTCCCAGAAGGCCATAAAGGCCCAGCCCTTCCCCCAGGCTCCAGGGTAAATGGTGATGGGAGCCTGTGGATAGTTGATGGGGCATCCTAGGAGGATGTTTGAGAGGCTGGGTGTTCATCTTTGTTTTTATGGCTTTTATGGTTTTACAGTTTTGGGGTTTTATTGTTGTTGTGAGCTGCCCAGAGTTGTATTCTAAGATGGGTAGCCATACAAACTTAAGAGGGAGGGAGGGAGGGAGGGAGGGAGGGGTAGAAGGCTTGATGTTCATCAGCCTTACCCCCTCACCCATCTAGCTTTTGTTTGAAACCAGGAACAACCAGTTCTGCCAAACTATGCCTGGCCCAAAATACTGTAGTTTGCTGGAATACTTGAAACCTGAAGGCTTGTTTTAGTTTGGAAACAAAACATTTTCTCATTGCATCAACACCCCTATTATCCATCTTCATCTATTGTATTCTTGAATTTCAGCAAACAAGACTATTGCCCCCCTTCACTTCTTTGCCATCAACGGTGGGTAAACTAAATGTGCTGGTTGATACTACTTTTGTCTTCTTAACATTTAGCCAGATTTTTCACTTTCTATTTTTACTTTCATAATGAGCCCTTCTAAGCCTTCTTTACTTTCACCTACCAAAGTGGTATCATGGGAACATCTCAAATTATGAGCATGTTGACCTCCCCTTTTGTTTCCAACCCATCTCTTCCAACCTCTTACAATATATTCTCTGTATAAGTTAAACAGATATGGGAACAACTCACATCCTTGTCTTACTTTCCCTATTCTGAACCACTCTGCTTCTCCAAACTCAGTTCTTACAGTAGCTACTTATTCATTGTAATGGCTCCTGAGAAGAATTATCAGAAGTTTTGGCATTCCCATTAGCTTTAATGTGTTCCATGTTCTGGCATAGTTTGCACAATAAAAAAAACCTGCAGGAGTCCAAAAAGCAAAGGTAAACCTCCTCCTTAAATTCTCCTTCCTCTCCATTATCCATCATGTTAGCTCTCTGATCTTGTGTCCCTCTGCCTTTTCTGAAGCCAGCCTTCATTTGGCATTTCTTTTTCCACTGCATGCATATTTAATGTTTAATGCGTCTGATATCAAACAAAAAACACTGATCCATTAGAAAGCAGTATCAATGTCGTAACTGCAACTTTTTACATCTTCACAACGCCTCTTTCATTTCATCAAAACTATTATAAACTACATAGTCGGCAATGTTTATATAGATATCATAACCACCAATATGTGCATTTTATTTAACAGCCAACTTTGGGGGGGGGGGTCTTAAAATATTTCTACCTTGAAGAAGAATTCTAGCGAACTCAGGAGACCATTCAGTCAGTTTGCACCATTTCATCTAATACCAACCCCATGGATCTACATTTCTTCTTATAGAATGTTCTTTTCCAATTTTCCTTACATTCTGCTTTTAAGTTTTGAGTTTCACGCTACATATGGAAAGTATTCTGAAACTAAAAATATAAAACATTTTGAATGTGATGCAGATATCGGGCATCTCATGACTCATGCTTTGAGATCAGCACTGGTTGCCTGTTGGCTTCTGGGGGCAAATCAAGATGCTGGTTGGCACTTTTAAAGCCCTTTATGGCTCAGGATGGGGGTATCTGCAAGACCAGTTTATCTGAGTAGATTCTATCCATTTGGTGAGATCCAGTAGGGAAGGCTTGTTATGGGTCCTGACTCCTAGGGATCTTATCACCAAGGTCCCCAATGGAGAGCTGTAATGGTATGTGTAATGATTGCCCAGCCCAAATACTCAGACTCACAAGAGGCTGCTAAAAGAAATCTGATTTATTAAGGAACTTATGGCAAATACAAAGAAAGCTGAGAATGAGCAAAAAGCGCGCCAAATACAAACTTAAAACCCTCGGTGCGAACGTATCCCGCCTCCCTGGCAACAGCCCCGCCCGTCCCAGGTGCTAGCAATCGTCAGACCTGCTAGCCTGGGAAAGTAACCTTGAACATAGCAGATAAAGCAAACACATTCCAAAGCACAGCCAAGAGATAACTACTCCCATCCTCCCGTGAAAGATGAAACGCGTATCCAGCTAATGACATGCGAAACGTTACGATGTATCAAAGACATTGAAATGGCGAACATGACATACCGCCTCCCCAAAAATACACTTAGGGACCTGGCTTAGCGGGGTAAGCAGAGTGAAAGCGGGCAACCAAGATAGGGGAAGCCACATCCGTGGCGGCGACCCATTCTGGATGAGGGAAATGCTTCCAGCGAACTAAGTACTGCAGCGTATTGCGAAGGTGTCTAGAATCTAAAATCTCTTTAACTTCAAAGTGTTGTTGACCGTCGATCATGATGGGGGTTGGAGGTGGAGGTTGGTCATGCCAGCGGTCAGAACGAATAGTCGGTTTGAGCAAACTGCAATGAAAAACAGGGTGTAAGCGTTTTAGATTATGTGGCAGATCAAGTTTAAAAGTCACAGGGTTAATTTGAGCGACAATGGGAAAAGGACCCACAAACTTAGGTGCCAGCTTCTTAGAAGGTTGTGATGACTTAATAAACTTAGTAGAGAGGTAAACCAAATCACCGACTTGAAATGCGGGCTGAGGAGCACGTTTCTGATCAGCATAGTGTTTGTAATCCAATTGGGCATCAGCCAATGCTTTTTGAATCATGGGCCAGGAATCTGCCAGTTGTGTCGCCCAATCGCCCGGTGAAGTCAAGCCACCCGGAGGTTGCGTAAATCCAGGATGGGTACAAAGTCTCTGCCTTGAGCAACACGGAATGGAGTTTGACCAGTACTTTGATGGACCGCATTGTTGTAAGCCACTTCAGCAAAAGGGAGGAGGTCCACCCAGTCATCTTGCTGGTAATTCACAAAAGCCCGAAGGTACTGCTCCAGAGTAGAATTTAAAGCCTCTGTGGCCCCGTCCGTCTGTGGATGCCACACGGTGGACAGGGCTTGCTTCGTGCCCAGCAGTTTAAGGAATGCCCGCCAAAATTGCGAGGTAAACTGTGTGCCCCTGTCCGAAATTAAACGAGAGGGACATCCGTGTAGCCTGTACACATGTACTAGAAATAGGTGGGCCAACTGACGCGCCGAAGGGATTGACACGCACGGGATGAAATGGGCTTGCTTCGAGAAATAGTCTTTAACCACCCAAATGACAGTTTTGCGTTGACTGGGTGGTAATTCCACAATGAAGTCCATGGAAATTTCATCCCAAGGGCAAGCCGGGGTGGCGACCGGCTGCAGCAGTCCCTGAGGTTTACCCACCTTGCGCTTGGACATCGCGCATACAGTGCAAGAGGCAACATACTCTTTGACATCTTTGCGCAAGGTGGGCCACCAAAACTGCCGCCGAACCAGGTGTAAAGTTTTCACAAACCCAAAATGTCCCGCTACTTTGTCATCGTGTGAACGGAGCAACACTTCTTTTCTTAAGCTCTCCGGAACGTAGAGGCGGTTGGATTTCCAAGCAAAGCCTCGGTCAAAAGTAACATTGTCCTTGTTTGCAAGCAACCAAGTATCAGTTTTCAGCTCTTTTAGAAACTTTTGTTGCAACTGGGAGGGAATTGACGAAGCAGTCGGCTGCCCTGGGTCCACAGAGGGTGGCTGCTGCGTGCACGTTTGGCTGCGCGTCACAGCCTGCATACCCAATTGGGGCGCCGTCCACAGGGTGCTAACCACCTCTGGCGCTGTACCAGAGTCCTGAGGTTGTCGTGACAATGCATCAGCCAGGAAATTCTTTTTCCCCGGAATAAACTTCAATTGGAAATTGAAACGATTGAAGAATTGAGCCCAACGGACTTGTTTGGGGCTCAGTTTCCTCGGGGTGCTAAGAGCCTCCAAGTTTTTATGGTCCATCCACACCTCAAAAGGGTGATTTGCGCCCTCCAGCAAATGCCGCCAAGTTTCTAGTGCTGCTTTCACTGCAAATGCCTCTTTCTCCCATACATGCCATCGCCTCTCAGTCTCCGAGAATTTGCGGGACAAGTAGGCACACGGTTTGAGGCATCCTGCCCCGTCAGCTTGCATCAACAATGCCCCAATGGAATAATCGGATGCATCAGCCTGCACCACAAAAGGCTTAGAGGGATCAGGGTGTTGCAAAATTGGTTCTTTGGTAAAAGCCGCTTTGAGCCGCTCGAACGCTGCTTGACAGGCGGGTGTCCAGCGCAGCAGCGCCCCTGGGTTCTTTACTCTTCGAGTATCCCCAAGTCCCTTGGTTCGCAGTAATTCTGTTAGTGGCAAGGCAATTTCAGCGAACCCCCCTATGAATAATCTGTAGTAATTACTGAACCCCAGGAAACTTTGAAGTTGCCTGCGGGTGCGGGGGCTTTCCCAGTCCACAATGGCTTGCACCTTAGCAGGGTCCATTTCTATGCCCTTATCAGAAATCCTATACCCCAAATAGTCAATTTGCGTCTGGTGAAAAGCACATTTAGACAGTTTGGCATACAATTCTGCTTTTCTGAGTTTGCTAAGCACCCTTTTTACCAGAGAGACATGTTCTTCCATGGTTTCAGTATAAATCAATACATCATCCAAATACACCAGTACCCCTTTAAACAGATGCTCATGTAGTACTTCATTGATCAATTGCATAAATACCCCAGGAGCCCCAGCCAGTCCAAAAGGTAACACCTTATATTGGAATGCTCCCAACGGGCAATTGAATGCCGTCTTCCACTCATCGCCCTCTTTGATGCGTACACGGTAATATGCTTCTCTCAAATCGAGTTTAGAGAAGATTTTACCCTTCGCCAGATGTGACAACATGTCCTTGATCAATGGCAAAGGTTATTTATTGGAAATTGAGACGGCATTTAACCCACGGAAATCGGTACAGAGTCTTAATGTCCCGTCCTTCTTTGGGCAGAAGAGGACCAGTGCCCCCACCGGTGAGTTCGCTGGCTCAATGAATCCCCGTGCCAAGTTTTTGTCCACAAAGTCCCTCAGCAAAGTTAGTTCCTTTTGCGTCATGGAATAAATCTTAGGCTTGGGCAATTGGGTATTGGGCACCAGCTCAATGGCACAATCCGTTTTCCGATGGGGGGGCAATTGATCCGCTTCCTTTTCGCCGAACACATCAGCAAACATCTGGTACTCAAGCGGCAAACCTTCCAGAGGAGGGGCCGGGCAATGCGGAGGCGCAGCTGCCGCTACCCCCACCATCTCCTCTGGGGTACCCTTCCCGTCTGGTGCTTGGTAAAACCCATCCCTAAAAGTGACAGTCCGGTAAACCCAGTTTATTTGGGGATTCTGCTGAACCAACCAGGGCACCCCCAACACCACCAAGGGTCCACCCACCGGAGCCACGACAAAGGGCAAACCTTCGCGATGGCTGCCCAGCTGCAAGGCTACTCGCCTGGTGAAATGGGTGACTGGTTTGCCCCCTGCCATGGACCCATCCAGCTGTGTAAAGGCGATGGGTCGCTGCAAGGGGAACGTGGGTAGCTCCAGAGCCGCTACCACATCGGGGTGCATCAAACACCTCGAACACCCCGAATCGATCATGGCCCATACTTCTACAGTCTTGGATCGGGAGCCCAACTTCAATTTCACCGTGAGAATGCGGTAACTGCCACTCACCGATGAAGGCTCGCGCCCTTCTTCCACCACCTGCCCAGCGGCGCCCTTTAAAGCAGGTGGCTGCCGTTTCCCACCGGCTGCAGTAGTTCGGGCTCCCCCTCCTCCGCGTAGAATGGCACACCGTCTCCCTCACTTTCAGCTACCGCCGCTTTCTGCTTCCTCAGCAGGGAAGGGGACTTCGTCGGCGGCTTCCCCTGCCGATCTTCCCCCTTTGCCTTCGGGCACGCCGCTACTCGATGCCCCTCCTTACCACATCGCAGACACTGCCCTTTCGCATACCGCTTCTCTCGCTCCTCTTCCCAGGCTCTTTGTCCGGGTCGTCCCCCGGTGCTCTGTGGGCGACTAGGCTTTAACTCTCGCCCCGACTTGGCAGCCCTCCGATGGGCGAACACCTCATGGGCATGCTCAGCCCTCCCCGCGAGCTGGATCCACTCGTACAACGTATAGGGGTCGTCCCTCCCCAAGGACCAGCGCAGCACCTCTGTGTTCAGGCCATCCTTGAATAACTCGATGATGGTGGCTTGGGACCAGTCATCCACTTTCCCGGCAAGCGCTTTGAACTCCAGCGCATAATCAGCCACGGATCTCGATCCCTGCTTGAGTTCCTTCAAAGCTCGCTTTGCCCTCTCTTTTGCCAGGGGATCTTCAAAATGCTGCCTCAACGCCCAGAGGAACTCGTTAAATTTCTCCAGTTCAGGCGCTTCCGACTGGCACATCTGGACATACCAGTCTGCCGCCCTCCCTTTCAGTTTGGTGGCAATGGTGATGATCTTTGCTTTTTCCGATCGAAAAAGCGACCCCCATTCCTCCATGTATGCTTTAGCATTTGTCAGGAAGAATGAGAGTTTTGTCGGATCCCCATCAAACTTGACAGGGAAGTCTCTCATCCCGCCCGCCGACGGGCTGCGCCCCATCCCCGGGGCTTCGGGGAGCTGCGCCTCTCCGGCCCGCGGCGGCGCGGGGGCTGGGGCTGGCCGCACGGGTGGTGATGCTACTTCCATCCGGACCACTTGTTCACCTTCCCTCGGACGTGCGGTCCGTCTCTGCTCTGGGGACTGCCCCTGGGACGAAGGGGTCGAATGCCGTTGGCTTGACCCGTCCCGGGTTTCCTTCAACGAACTCAGGTCTAGACTCAGCTGTTTCAGTATCGTCTCTAATGAGTCCATTTTCGACTCCAACACCCGGATACGGTCCGGGGTGGGGGAGCCCTCTTTGGGCTGCACCTGGATTACTGTAGGGGACAGTGGGTACCTCTGCCTCCAGGATGGACCACCCGCCACCGATACATCCCCTTGGGTTTCGTCCCAGGTGACCAGCTCACCCGGGGTGGTTACGGTGATCTCCGGAGCGGTTTTCATGCCCCCAGCTTCACCCTCCGACTCGGAGCTCGCCTCTTCCAGGATAGCTGACAGCTCCCCCACTTGGGACGGTCGGTCGGGGCGTATCACGGTCGAGTCCGGCTCCCCTTCTTCCATCAGCACAATATCGGGTTCGGTCATCGCTGGCACTCTCCCTCACAGGGTTAGACAACTTGCCCTTTCCTGGAAAGGGGCCAGCGGAGTTGGGATCTTAGATTCTCAGCTTTATGTAATGATTGCCCAGCCCAAATACTCAGACTCACAAGAGGCTGCTAAATGAAATCTGATTTATTAAGGAACTTATGGCAAATACAAAGAAAGCTGAGAATGAGCAAAAAGCGCGCCAAACTTAAAACCCTCGATGCAAACGTATCCCGCCTCCCTGGCAACAGCCCCGCCCGGTCCAGGTGCTAGCAATCGTCAGACCTGCTAGCCTGGGAAAATAACCTTGAACATAGCAGATAAAGCAAACACATTCCAAAGCACAGCCAAGAGATAACTACTCCCATCCTCCCGTGAAAGATGAAACACGTATCCAGCTAATGACATGCGAAACGTTACGATGTATCAAAGACATTGAAACGGTGAACATGACAGTATGTGGGAGTGATCTTGGGAGGCAGGAGGAAGAGCCACAGCCTAGACAACCATCATGCAAAAGGTATCTCAGCCCACAGAAGGAAAAGGGGTGTGGGAAGCGTCTCAGAAGGGACCCTCCCTAGTTTTGTGGAAGGTCAAAGTAACAGAGGAGGGAAGTACTTTCAGACTTGCAAGATTCTGTTACAATAAAGGTAGTGTTAGTATCTAAGGCTTGTGCTTCTTGTCTGGACTACCATGAAGGGCTGAAAAGAGACCTCCTCTTGAACAACCGTTCTCAGACATAAGGTTGGCCCCATCCAAGTTGTTTTTCCACAAGGCAATTAAGATCTTCCACAGGGCATTTGGGAACAGAGGAATATTAAGTGGCTCCTACAGAAGTAACACTAAGTGATTGTTGTGATTTGACAGGCACAGCTTTGTGGGGATGATAGTTACTTCCTACACCATTTGGTTTCAATAATGTTGACTTAAGTGTAATTTAACCCTAGGAATCTAAGCCACTTGGAGTAATTTTTGAGCAGAGCAATATATAATCCTTGGTAAACAAATAAATAAGCCATATGGTTTGGACCCCATGTAATAGAAACACAGACTCATTGTCATCATATTCATGACACAATATATTTGTTATATCTCCAACCAAGGAATTTGCTTCTCCATCTCTGCTACTATCAGCTAGCCATTACTACCCCTCTTAACGACTTCAAGTATAGGTAATAGCCCACTCTCCTTTGAGAGACCCTATATCTTGGAGATGAGCCTTCCCCAACTTGGTGTCCTCCAAATATATTGGACATCATCTTCTATGATGCACTGGCAAAAGGACTTGAAGTCCAGTTTATTTGGAAGACACCAAGTTAGGAAAGATGAACCTGTTTTACAATAATAAGCATTTGATTAGATTTAATCTGAATTCTAATTAGAATTGGGTGCGTTTACATTTTGTTCCTTCTTTAATGTGGTATAATTCTCTAAATCAGTGTTTCTCAACCTTGGCAACTTTAAGATATGTGGACTTCAACTCACAGAATTACCCATCCACCTGTGCTGGCTGGGGAATTCTGGGAATTGAAGCCCACACATCTTAAAGTTGCCAAGGTTGAGAAACACTGCTCTAAATGGATGCTATTAACTTTATGTATTCATTTTCAGTTGTTTCTCTGGATGACAGGAAGTTCTGGAACTTTGATTCTCCCCACAACCACACAGAAATCTTCTCTAGAGCATCATTCTACTCAATAATGAAAAGAAACCCAGAAACAGAGTTGTTGCACTGAAAGAACCATAGATTTTCTCCAGTTTGGGTCATTCCAAGAATCAAAACCTCAACATCAGACTGAAATTAAGTTTCTGCATCTTGAACATTATAATGCTGCAAGGAGAAATCTAGAAGGGTGACACAGAGCAGTTCCTTCTCTCTTTAGGCTAGCAGATACATTTGGAATTTAAAAGCATGCTATAGCTGTCTCACCAAATGACTGCCAGATTGCCAATCCAGTCATAAAATACCCATTTTCTAGAAGGCAAAGTGGTACGGTTGCTCCTCATCGCTTCCTCTGGCCTTTCTGGAAGTTCACTGCCACCTCAATGTATCTCTAGATTTTTTTTCTGGGTCGTTGGACACACGTCCAAACAAAGCACTAGACTGCAACCTCTTATAACTCTGGTTCTCTAAGAGTATCTCTGAAGAGTATGCAAACTCCAAAAGCATTCCAGGAAATTGTATGCCTGAAACTAATCCTCTGCTTCGCAACTGGGTAAGTCCCATTTTATGTTTTTAATTAAAATAATCTAAAAATAATGAAATGAAATCAAGTGCAGCATGTAGCCTTGTGGCTGCCAAGATGGGTATCCATGAGTGCCACGTTGGGGGCCCAAGTTACAGAAAATTCCCTGGGATTGCTCCTTTGACATGCCCAGGCTATCTCCATTCATCTTTGTTTCAAGTCCTTTCTCAAAATACATCTTTTTTACCTGGCACTTGGCTTTATTTCCAAGCTAGCAATTCACAGCATTTTCTAGTGTTATCCAACCATCATTGTGCCAGAGTAATAGTAATGTGGTGACACTTCAAGGATGGGTGGATGATGCTATGAAGACATTATAAGTCATTAGTTTGCAATGATTTAAAGCCATTAATCTGCACCCCAGTTGCAACCAAGCTTAACAAGCTTTGTATAACAGCATCCATCTACTTCCCCCTCAATGTTCTTTTTGTCTGCTTTTAGGTTTCAACCTCCATAGAAGCAGAGACCCGATTATGTAAAGCGCCAAGTATACTGGTGGTGGTGGAAAAGCAGAAAACCAAGATGCCCAGGCACACACCTTATAAACACTCTTCCAGATTCTTCTAGTGATGTATGAAATTTAGAACACCTGAAGCCGATCTCCAGGGCAGATTCAGCAGACCCTCAATCATCTGAGTTCTAAACAATGTCCCAAAGCTCTGAGGCTGGCAGACAAATGCTGATGCCCATATGCCCAAAATGCTAAATCAGCTTAACTAGGCTACTGAATTAATGCTTTCTGAGTCCACACCGAACCATTAACTAAACCAAACAGAATGTGCTAAGCAACATTAACAACAGCAGCAACCACCAAGGTTAAAATTATTCTATGAATTCTATGAATTAACGAAGCTTGCCTATTATGCCAATAGAACCAGTTGGTCTTTAACTGGCTTAGTGAAGTGTGATGCATTCGCACATTCAGTGAGAGAAAAGCTGTCCAAAACCAGCTTGAAAAAAAAACAGTTTGGCCCCACTCTCTGGCATCGCATCTCCTTTGGGACATCTAATGATGGCTTGGTTTTTCTCCAATAGTTCCTAACATCTTTCTTTTTTGAGAAAGAAGGATTATACCAGTGTTTCTCAACCTGGGTTACTTTAAGATGGGTGGACTTCAACTTTGAGAATTCCCTAGCCAGCGCATGCTAGCTAGGGAATTCTGGGAATTGAAGTCCACCCATCTTAAAGTTACCCAGGTTGAGAAACACTGAATTATGCAAACTAGACTATTGGCATTATAAAAAGGAGACAGATCATAAAGAGCAAAAAGTAGAGAAAAGGGAAAGGAAATCTGCAATAGTCCATATATTGTATATATTGTAATCCACCCAGAGTCCTCGTTCTCTGAGTGAGATGGGTGGTGACTAAATTACACACACACACACACACACACAGTGTGTGTGTGTGTGTGTGTGTGTGTGTAAATATCAGGATAATCACAAACCAAAAAACCCATAACCGTCTGGGAAACGGGGGGGCGGGGCGTGTGGGCCACGACTTCCACAGCTCGACCAAAGAAACGTGCAGGCAAGATTAAAAGTCCGCTTCTCGTCTTTCAGAAACGAAGCTCCCCAGTTTGGCTGTTGTTCCCATTCCCCATTTTCATAATCAAGCCATTCGTTCTTGAGAGGCCGTGGTGCCTGCCCCTTCCTACCGACGACGTTAGACGGGAGGGGTGGGGGGGCGTTCTGGCTTACTCACCGACGATTGGCGAAGGCATTGCCCGACGGTCCGGCGGAACTCTGCTCGGGATAATTGTGTGGCAGAGTCGACGCCGGGAACTGATAGAGAAATCCTGTCCCGAAGGTACATCCCCAAAAGCAGCAGGCGCCCCAGAAGAAAACCAGATACATCTTGGGAACACAGTCTGGAGAGGCGCTTCGGACTGCCACAACCTGGACGCGCAAAGCGGAGGAGACGCGGGGAGGTCCCCAAATCTCGGGGAAGACTTAGAGACTCATCCTCACAGACCGCGGAGGGCCCCGGCGGCGGGAGCTAAGGCCAAAAGCAGGAGCGGGGAGAGCAGGGCGGGGGGGAGGCTAAGGCTGGATTCTTAGAAAAAGGAGCCGAAAAAAAGGTCAGGTTCAAAGGCGCCCAGCGTTCAAGGGGAGCTGCGTGCGCTCCAGGCGCACAAGTGCTTTGAGGGTGCCTTTTCAAATCGGAGCGAGGTTGGCTCAGCAGCATTCTCCAGAAGGGGGCGGGAGGTGGGTGGGGGGCGCCGGTTTAACCCTTCAGGAGAAACGCTGCTGCTGCAGATGTAATTGTTCCAATCGGAGAGAATCTCTGTCGCTCAGGGTTGAACTGTAGTCTGTGGAGTCCTTGGGGCTCTCTGAGCTTGGCTGTTCGCTTGCAGACGTTTCATCAGACGGGTAAGGAAGCGTCTGCGAGCAGACAACCAAGCTCAGAGAGCCCCAAGGACTCCACAGATGTAATTGGCTTGGAAGACACAGTAAGCAGGGAGGCTGCACAACCTTGGTGGGAAACATGTGAAATGGAGATGGCAAGCAGGTAAATCTAGATACTTTTGCCAACCACTGCCCCTCCCCCGCCATTTTCCGTGAAGGGGTCTGGGCTTTTAGGCCATACCGTATCCACACAGCTTATGGTTCAGCGTGGCCCATGCGGGCAGAGCTATTTTGCAGACACGTTTAGATTCTGTTCACACGTTTATCTTATTTTATTTATTTATTTATTTCATTTATACACCGCCAATCTCACTATCAAAGCACCTATGGGCAGCTTACGGATAGATAATCATAAAAACCAAGAAACACAAGACATAAAGGGGAAAAACTAAACTAAAGGCGCAGAGCAGGTCTTCAAACCACCAACCACCCCTAATCTTAGATAGGTAACTTAGTGGTACAGCAGCTATTTTCAGAATACTTCCTAACCATCCAGTGCCACCTCAGAAGGATGTTAACTTTTTTTAAAAAATACTTTTTTCATTACCTCCTGCAAGGAACTCCGGCTAGTGCATGTGATTTCTTGCACCAAGTTCCTTCTCGCAAAAGCTTTGTGAGATGTACTTGTGAAAGAGCACTACATGTGCAAAACACATTAAGCCATAAACTACAATTTACACATCGCAATGATGGTTTACACAGTGGGCAAGTCCAAAACCAAACAAACCAGGTAATCCTTTAATTCTGTGAACCCCACTTACACAATATGCTAGGTTAAAATAGGGTTCCCTAGTTTGTGGTACATATGTGATCCCAGCTAATGTGGTTAATGGTTCAGAATGAACTGAGGCTTGTGAGAGGTACCAGAAACCCAGAAAAGTGTTATTTGTATGCTAGAAGTAAAGGGAAAGCCAGAGGGAATAAATATCCATTGTGAGGAGAAAGTGGTAAAGCAGTAACAGGTATGATGAGAAGGCAGAATTTCTTAATTCTTATTTTGCCTGTCTTCTCTCAGAAGGGAAATGGAGGCCTAGCTGATTGTGGTTATGTCACTGGCAAGAGGAGAGGGTAAGAGCAAATTTAGTAATTTAAATGGATTCAAGTCTCCAGCCCAGGAGATCACATTCCCAAGTACTGAAGGGACTAGTGGAAGTGATTGCAGACCCACCCTTGGTAATCTCTGGAAACTCCTGAAGGTCTGGTGAGGTTCCAGAACACTGGGGGAGAGCAAATGTCACCCCATCTTCAAAAAGTGGACAAAAAAGGATCTGGGTAACTGCACACAAACCGGCTTTACATCTATATTGGGTAAGGTCTTCAACTGATTGATCGGGTACCATCAAGTCAATGTCAACCACATAGATTTTCTCCAGGACAATCTGTCCCCAAACTGGTCCTTCAGATCTTCCAATGGTGTACTCATCACCGCTGTATTTGAGTCCATCCATCTTGCTGCCAGTAATCCTCTTCTCTTTCCTTCCATCTTTCCCAGCATCTGACTTTCTCCAGAGAGCTGGGTCTTTGCATAATGTGTCCAAAGTAGGATAATTTGAACCTGGTCATTTGTGCCTCAACTAAGAACTATGGATTAATTTGTTCTAGGATCCTTTTATTAGTTTTCTTGGCTATCTGTGGTATTCTCAGGAGTCTTCTCTGCCACCAAAGTTCAAAAGCATTAATACTCTTTTAATCCTGCTTCTTCAGAGTCCAAATTTGCTTCCAAAGGGGGTCACAAGGAAAGCCACTGCCTGCAAGATTTTGATCTTTGTAGGTATACACACATCACAGCATCTGAAAACCTTTCAAAGGCCTTCATTGCTACTCTACCAAGAGCTAGTCTGTGGCATCTTGCTTGACTGCTGGTTCCTTTACTGTTGATCTTTGTGGACATTTGGATAGGCATGTGACAATTAAGAGGAGCTAGCACGGATATATCACAAATGACTTGTTCCAGACTAACCTTAACTCCTTCTTTGATAAAGTTTGTAGCTTAGTAGATCAAAGGAATTATCTAGACATAGTGTATAACATTTTTACTGAGTGCCTCATGATATTCTCCTTCATAAAATTATAAAATATGGGCTAAATGACACTATGGTTAGATGAACTCACAGTTGGCTGAATGACCATACCACAAGAATGCTTCTTAAGGGCTCCAGCTGGGAGGGAAGTTTCAGTGGAGTGTCACTGGGCTCTTTCCTGGGCCCTGGGCCGTTCAACATTTTTATCCATGTCTTGGAAGAAGGAGCTGAGGGGACGCTTACCAAGTTTGCAGATGACACAAAGCTGTCAGGTGTGGCTAATGCCATAGATAAAAGAGGGAAGATTCAAAAACATCTAGACAGATTTGAGCAGTGGATTGAAATAAAGATGATGGAATTTAACAGGGGAAAATGTAATGTTCTGCATATGGGTAAGAAAAACAAAAGGCACAAGTATAGGATGAGAGATTAATACATGTGAAAGGGATTCAGGTGTCCTTGTGTGTGTATGGGGGCGGTGCCTTCAAGTCAGTGTTGACTCCTGGTGACTGCCTGGACAGATTCCTGCAGTTTTCTTGACAAGATTTGGGAAGTGATTCGCCACTGCCTGCTTCCTAGGGCTGAGAGAGAGTGGCTGGCCCAAAGTCTCCCAGCTGGCTTTGTGCCTAAAGAGGAACTAGAACTCATGGTCTCCAAGTTTCTAGCCTGACCCCTTAACCACTATACCAAACTGGCTGTTGTCCTTGTTAACCACAAGTTAAATATGAGCCAGCACTGTGATGCAGCTGCTAAAAGGGCAAATGCTATCTTGGGGTGCATTAACAGGAACATAGAGTTTAGATCATAGGAAGTAATTGTTCCACAATTCTACTCTGCCCTGGTCAGTTCCATTTGAAATAATGCATCTTGTTCTGAGCACCATAGTTCAAAAAGGACAATGACAGATTGGAGTAAGTTCAGAGGAGGGCTATTACAATGGTGAAGGGTCTGGAAACTAAGCCATATGAGGAACAGTTAAAGGATATGGGTATGTTTTGCCTACAGAAAAGACAACTTATGGGAGATATAATAGCAGTCTTCAAACAGCTGAAGAGTTGTCACACAGAATGAGGAGTGGATTTATGCCCCATTGCCCCAGAGCAGGGCTTCTCAACCTTAGCAACTTTAAGATGTGTGGACTTCAACTCCCAGAATTCCCCAGCCAGCGAGGCTGGGGAATTCTGGGAGTTGAAGTCCACACATCTTAAAGTTGCTAAGGTTGAGAAGCCCTGCCCCTGAGGGTATGATCAGAACCAATGGGTAAAAATTAGAAGAGGAGGTTTACACTAGGCATTAGGAAGAATGTCCTGACTGTACAAGCTATCAGCCAGTGGAACGAACTGCCACATGAAGTGCTGAGTTCTCCTTCACTAGAAGTCTTCAGACAAAGGCTGCTATAGGAGATTCTACACTGAGCAGGGGATTGGACTATATGACCTCTATGGTTCTTTCCAATTCTATTATTCTATGTAATGGAAACCTAGAAAATGGATTAATTGAGTAAAGAGTATACATATTGTATAAACATATCCAGTATCTTATGAGAACACAACAAATTATGCCCTATTCCAAAAACCATAATTAAACCAATCATGGCTTAACTCGACCAGTGAACACCACTGTTCAGTCTACCAAGATTGTCTAGAGGGGAGGATAGCATCCCCTCATAATGTTTGTTTTTGAGCTTCAGGACCCTTAAAAGCATTGTTATTTGGTTGTCGATCAGGAATCACTCGGTAATTTTTTAAATTTTTTTGAAGATTTGTCTCACAATGGCTGTGGTCCCTGGAGCAACATTCACCAATAATGATGATTATTAGGGCTACGTAAACTTCAGAAATAGTTTGGAAAGTGCTTCAGAGCATGGGAAAGCAAGAGTACAACAGTTCTTTTCAGATTTTTGTCTTGCTTCGGTATTATTCTCTCTTCCTGAGGTCCATAGCTGTAATAATAATTTCTTTTTTGTGACTCGCAACTTCTGGTTAGTGTGCTGTTAGTGTGCATGTTGTGGGTAAGTGTTCTCAAAAAGCGTAGAAAGAAAACATTCTAAAGCAGTGAGGAAAGATGATTAGATTTTAAACTCATATTGTTTATTTCAGAAATCTTTTCCGTTTTGGTGCCTAGGTTGCTTAGGCCCAAAACCAGCCATGAAAACATAATATTTATTTATTTACCAAACCACTATCCGACTCATTCCTGGACAATTAGCCTGGAGGCCTGGAATTTGCTGACCAATATTTAACATCTGGATAGCAGGCTGCACAAGCACACAGGTTACCGTCTTTCATCTTACGATAAAATGAATGGCAATTGTAGAATAATTCAGGGGTGGGAAACTTGTGGTTCTCAAATGTTCCTGAACCACCACTCCAGCAATCTTCACTATCGGCCATGTTTGCTGGGGCTGCTGGGGAATTTCATTCCATCAATGTCTAGAGGACTGCAATTTTTCCACTTCCACAGTAATTAGTCCTAAATATACAGTATATTTATAGTAGGAAATACAAACTATGCATCCACAACCACATGTGGACCACCAAAGCCCTGGTGCAATCCTAGAGCCCCTTCAAAAGTGGCTGCCAAATTGACATTTTAAATGCGTCAGGAAAATATATGGCAAGTATTTTATTAACCATAATTAATTAATATTTAATTTCAATTACCTTTCATTTAAATGAAATCAGATTTAGTTTTTGCCTTGGTCCTAAGTGTGGGAAAAGTCCCTTCCGGAATAAATTTGACAAGGCCTTGAGAAGCAGCAAAAAGATTTTATTAACGTTCTTGCAAGGACGGGTGCCCAGCCAAGATAGGCACACCCCTTCACACAAAGCATGCAGTTTTATTCCCTACCCCTGGCCGGTGAAATCCCTCCTCCTGTTCCCCATTGGATAGGTACTTGGGAGTTCACAGCCTATCCAAGACGCCTTAGATTTTGCAGGAAGTCCCGCCTTTGTTTATATCTCCCATTCCTCACTTTTTACCTCCCCCAGTCCCTTATTTATTCTTTTCCTTATCAGGCAGCTAGCCCCCTTGGAGTAAGTAGGTCGGGGTCGTGTCTGACCACAAAGTTCGCTAGAACTGGTGTTGAGCATATTTTCAGCATCAGTTAGGCAGCTTCTTTCCTTAACACCTGTCAGCACAGAGATATTACCTTCTGTTCCCCTGACCACATATTCCACATCCTTAATATACTGTCAAGCAAATCTAGCTACTAGAAAGCAAGCTTCGGTTAGCAAGTTACTGAGAAAGCAAGTCCCCCACCTGCAAAAACAACACCGCTATCCCCCCTTTCTCACATAAGCCATTGAAGTCCAAGTGTGGCCTTCAGTTTGAAAAAGATTGCAGATTCCTGATGTATATCAATACATTAATGCAGGCAAACTTACACATATTGTATCCTTTTTCGTGGTGCTGGGTTTATTCTTTGGGGAGGGGAACAATAGGCCAGTGGGTATCCTAGATGGTTTACAGTAGAGATTAGTCAAATTAGTAAAGGATAGATCCATCAAGTGCAATTAGTTCTGATGGCAATATTGAAGCTTCATGTTCAAAGGTAAGAGGTTTCCTTAGTAGTAACTGCTGTAGAGCAGTGTTTCTCAACCTTGGCAACTTTAAGCTGTGTGGACCTCAACTCAGAACTGTGCCCTCGCTCCCTCCCTCCCTCTTTCCTTCTTGCCTGCCTGCCTACCTGCTTGTTATTCTTTTTATTTCCAGGGTTATGTTCCTTTAGTCATACCATGCATGTTTAACATTTTTGTTATATAGTATGGAAGCTGCCAAATGCTATTAGATTGTGGTGATGTACAAATTAAATAAATAAATAAGATATAATATTGATTTTTTTAGGTAAGCCTCTTGGAGTTTGTGGAATTGGGTGGGATATAAACTAGAGCAGTAATTTATATACTAATGCCAATAAAACAACATAGAGTTCAGTTTGACCTGAGGGCATCTTCATTTTTTACCAGCTACTAGACCTCTTGGGGTTCAAATGGAAAACAAGAGATTCCACAGGTCTAAAATTTGCCTACTTGCTCTAAACTGTAGGGTGAACCTTCCTGATTGTGAGGGAAACATTGAGGAACACAGGAAGCCCAGAGCTTTCACTTCCTGTGTGATGCATATGAAATAATGTTTATATTCTCTCTGTCCTAACAGTCAGGAATCACACTGAGACGAGGAATAGGTCTCTAGTGTTTATTACTGCTACATAAGACAGAAAATCCTAACAAACTGAAGAAGCGTGGGAAAAACCCAGACAGATAAACCCCAAAAGTTAAGGCGGGTCTGATCTGTGTCTCTTTGGCCGCTTAATTCCTCGGTACTACGCATGCGTTTTCCCCCCTGGATAGAGGCCCCCTCCTGCTCGCCAACAGTACTCATGACACTCTCTCCCTATTTTATGAGATGCATAAGATGAACTTTACCTTGGGATTTTCATTTGGAATGCATGCGGATATATTTATATGCATAATATTTAAGTTCTATTGTATACTTTACAGACAAACAGGAAACAAAAGCACACATGTACTTTCTGTTTTAGCAGATTCTGTTTGGATAGGAGAGTTCTGCATTCTGGTGCTTTGGATCTGCAATTAAATCTCTCAATAGTTTTTTTTAGTAGGCTTCAGCTTAAACGGGATAGCCACCTGCAATCTGGTATTTTCTAGATTACTGTCTAGATGTGGTAGGGGAGCACAAGGATTCTGTGAATGATGCCAGCTGATAGGTCCATCCTTGCTCAAAAGAGGAGGGTTTAAATTAAGGCTAACCCATAATAAACATGAGGATATGTGGGGCACTGCATATGTAAGGAAGCCAACCAACCCAGGGCAAAGAACTTTGGGTGCTAAATGATGACATTGTTACTGGGGAAAAGCACTGGACTTTCATGAGTCAATCTGGAAGTGATGACATAAACAGACCAAACCCACAAGGAAGTCTGACTCGAAACTGATGGCCCCAATATTGAAAAGAGAGTTCCTCATTTTACAAGGACATGTTGAATGGGAACATGAAATGTGAGAATCAGAAACCAAAGAAAAGTGGAAATGTTCAAAGCAAGGCAGGAGAACCTTCAAAGGATTGGAATGGTAGTAAGACTCAAAAAGGTCATTGCTGTGTACTGGCTTGGCTGTAACCCAATAAACAGTAGGATAATATCTATCAGAATTAGTGAATATCCAGTGAATATAGAGATGCAATGGTCAAAGGCAATGAGGAATTCTATGCAAATTGCAAGAAGTACTAAATGCAGCATCTAGGAAGAATGTAGTATTACTAATGGGTGATTGGGATGCAGAAGTCAGAGCAGCCTTCCTCAACTTTTTGACCCTGGAGTAATCCTTGAAATATTTTTCAGGTCTCGGGGAACCCCTGCACATTCAGGCTCAAAGACAGGCCAGAAGTTACAAAATTATTATATTTGTTTCATGGGTAGGCCCGTATATATGCATTCACAGTGTTCTTAAACTAAAAATAAATGAAAACTTGCCTCTTTAATGTGAAGTTGCCCAAATTTGAAATAATTTTTAAAATAAATCGTGATCTCCTAGGGAACCCCTAGTGACCTCTTGCAGAACCCTAGGGATCCACAGGTTGAGAAAACCTGAGTTAGAGGAATGAAGGAACCTAGAATTACAGGAAGATTTGGATTGGATAAATGCAATAATGCAGGAGATGGGTTCATAGAATATTGTAAAGAGAATTCATTGTTCATTACCAATTCTTGCTTCAAGCAACATAAATTACCAGCAGACATTGGAATAAATTTAAATACATAATACAAAACAGAAGATGGAGAAGTGCATTCCAGTCAGCCAGAACATTTCTAGGTGCAAATTGTGGAAAAGACCATGAATTATTGTTTCATGTATACAGGATAAGATTAGAGAATTAAAGAGAGTATATTTGCGGGGAAGATTTCATCTGGAGGATATACCTGGACTCTTGGGTGCTGAGTGGTACAGGGAGGGAGAGAGGGAGGGAGGGATTCAATACTTCTGCATAAAAGAATCTGAAGCACAATGGGGAGAGATGAGCACTGTGAAAAACAAGTAGAAAAAAGTTTCCAAACTTTCAAAGAAGAAAAGATTCGGGTAGCTTTCAGAACAAGCTGATACAACGAAGGATGAAAGGCTTGCGCAATAGGAACATACAATGACTGCACCCAGTCTTTTAACATCAAGCAAGGAAAGGAATGGGTGAAGAAAGTATCCCATGGAAGTCAACAAATAGAGGAAAATAACAAGAAAAGGAAAAAGGATGTCCCCATATCTGTTTAACTTATACAGTGAATATATTATAATACAGATAGTCCTCGTTTAGCAACTGCCTCATTTAGCAACCATTCAGAGTTATGATGGTGATGAAAAAAGTAACATTATGATCAATACTCATATTTATGACCTTGGCAGGTCTGTAAAGCAAAGGAAAGCTGAAGTAAGATTGTAAGCACAGTTGCGGTTTCACCTAGCGACCACTAAGTAAATTTGAGATATCTACAGGACACCACTTTAATGGATGATAGCAAAGATTTAGAAGAGCTTATTAGGAAAATAACAAATCTGAGTTAATGTTAATTATTAAGAAGACAAAGGAAATGTCAACTGGCAGGCTTAGTTCATTCCCAGTTAATGGGAAAGACATTAAGGTGCAAATAGTTTTGTTTTCTTAGGCTCAAGAACAGATAAAGATGGACAGTATGTTGGAGGAGTAAAGAGATTAATCCAGGGGAAGAATGCAGTTACGAACTGTTGTCACAGAAATGTTCTTCATGATCTTGTCTAAGAATAGTTAAAGAAATTGCTTTTTTCAGTGATAATGGGCAGCTGGATGAAAGCTGGATATTCAAAAAGTACAAGAGAAAGAAGATGAAAGGTTTTGAATGATAGATTTAAAGTTAGTTACTGAAGTACCATGGACTAGAAGAAGTGGTTAATTATACCTGAAATAAATCAGCTGTGTGAGAAAGGGGGGATAGTGGTGTTGTTTTTGCAGGTGGGGGACTTGCTTTCTCAGTAACTTGCTAACCGAAGCTTGCTTTCTAGTAGCTAGATTTGCTTGACAGTATATTAAGGATGTGGAATATGTGGTCAGGGGAACAGAAGGTAATATCTCTGTGCTGACAGGTGTTAAGGAAAGAAGCTGCCTAACTGATGCTGAAAATATGCTCAACACCAGTTCTAGCGAACTTTGTGGTCAGACACGACCCCGACCTACTTACTCCAAGGGGGCTAGCTGCCTGATAAGGAAAAGAATAAATAAGGGACTGGGGGAGGTAAAAAGTGAGGAATGGGAGATATAAACAAAGGCGGGACTTCCTGCAAAATCTAAGGCGTCTTGGATAGGCTGTGAACTCCCAAGTACCTATCCAATGGGGAACAGGAGGAGGGATTTCACCGGCCAGGGGTAGGGAATAAAACTGCATGCTTTGTGTGAAGGGGTGTGCCTATCTTGGCTGGGCACCCGTCCTTGCAAGAACGTTAATAAAATCTTTTTGCTGCTTCTCAAGACTTTGTCAAATTTATTCTGTAAGGGACTTTTCCCACAGCTGCTCCCTTAAGGCAATCACTGTGATGCAAGTGGATGATGGACTTTAATTTACTTTGTCAAATTGAGGAAATTCAAAAAGGGGAAGACAGCAGAAAAAATTGATGAATGGGATCAAGGAAATCAATGAAATATCTTTGGAGAATTACAGATTAAATCTGGGGCAGACTGGGTTGTTAGGTATTGGTCGATACCACAGATTTTCAGACTTTCTCAGGCTGTGGAAATTGTTAGTTTAAAAAAATTCCATAAATCCTGATCAAGAGGCAAAGCTCTAGTGATAGAAAATTGGCTGTTTACAACTGAATTCTTTTTTTCCCCCATGGTGTCTCAAGGAACCTCATCAGCTTGAAAGATCCTTGTCTGTACAATTGCCACTACTCGTCCCAATTCAATGGCATCTAAGTAGATCACCATCTATGTTCAGAATGCAATTTCCAGCCAGGATGGGCAATGGGAATTGTAAAAGTTGCAGTCCCAACACATTTGGAGAATGACTTTTTTGCAGAAGGCTGGGACAGGAGCAGAAGCAGTGAAGGGAATATTTAACTCTACTCCCCCACATCATCTACCCAGTTTAATTCATCTACTCAGAGCTCCACTGGAGATGAATGTGGAATATAGATCCTGGTGTCCTGCACAGTGTGAGAAACAAGATCCTGGGTCAGGAAAATGGTGAGGGTAAATAGATTTTTAAAAAATTTTCTATATAAGAAAATCTAGTTACGGACACCATGCAACTTACCTCTTTTACAAATCAACATAGGTTGGGTTTTGGAGAGGAGAGGAAAGCAGCAAGATTCTTCTAGAAGGCTCAAATTGAAGATGACATACATTCTTGAGCCTTTTGGAGACATGTCATGTAATGGCTTATATTAAGAGTAATAAATGGACTTTTCCCCTACGGTGCCTTTCAAAACTGTCTATCGGAACAGTTTCTCAAAACTATGTTGATAAATTGGAAGCAGCACAGTTTGGAAGCAGAGGCAGCCAACAAAAATATCCATTCATTCAATTTATCAGGGAGATTTCTTTTCTGTATTTACAGCAACCTAGAAATATGAACGGGCCAGTGCTTAAAAATTACTATACACTAATAATGTAACAGAGAAAAAAGGGACAGTTTTACTACTAGTTTGAAGTGTTAAATATTTGATTAAATATTTGCTGGAAAACAACCATTTGGACAATCTTTTAATGGGATGAAAACTAGTTTCTGCTGCTCTCTGTGTCTGATTCACACACCATGCTGAGTTGTCTTGGGTTTAATGGCTTGCAACACGAAACATGGCTTGGTGCAGAGATTGGTGGTCTGCAGCTACATTGTCCCTGTCCCCTTTTTGCAGCCTTCTGCCCTTGCTTCCTGTTTTGTGGGTAAGCATACAACACCCCTCCTGTGGATGAATTGATTTTATTCCCCTGAGTATGTCTCTCAGTTGTATGTTATTGTAATGTATGGTTTTGTTTTTAAATTAGATTTGTAATTTAGTAAATACCCAGTTGCATATTGGGGAGCTGTATACTGCTGAGAGAGCCTATAAGCCCCGTAAACAATAAAAAAATAGAAATTAAAAAACAGTCATACAGTTAAAAAAAGAAAGAAAACCTTTGAAACTTCACTGAAAAACACAGCTCTGCCTATAGGCAGGAGATTTTCTTAATGAAGGCAGGAGATAATCTATAAATAAATACAGATAAACAAGGTTCCTATACTGCAGAAAATAATAAAAACCCAATTTGGACTGTGAAACAAGAAAGACCATATCCCACAATCTTAGATTGGCCCTGACACTACTAGCCTTTCGGAAGGCATTGAAGACCTGGATGTGCTCCAAGGCGTGGGGATTGGGAGGTTAGATGACCCGTGAGATGTTACTCTTCCACTGAGTGCTTGTTGGGTGGGTTCTTGGCAACCGCTGACACCTTTTTACGCTGTGTTGATAATGTTCTCTTTTTTTTTGCATTGTTTTTAATGTCTTGTTAGCCTCTCAAAGTCAGATTTGCGAGATAGGCAGCCACATGAATGAATGAATGAATGAATGAATGAATGAATGAATGAATGAATGAAAAGAAAGAAAGAAAGAAAGAAAGAAAGAAAGAAAGAAAGAAATATAAAGAATGGGTTTACTTATCACAGTGACTGAATTCATACAATCCGCTGAGGAAAAAAAACCAAGCAAACCGTTGTATAAGGCTTGGCATGGTAGCTGTGCCCAGTCTTAAACATTCACAATAAAAGAGAGTGCATGATTAACTTAATATTGTTTGCCTGCATACATTTTCATATGTTGTTGTATTCACTCTCACAACAATGCTGCAGGGTAGATTACAGTTTTCTAAATCGGTCATTATTAAGCTCAGAGAGCGCAGCCTCTCTGAGGTTGCCCGGGGCATTCCTAGGAGATGGGAGCACTGAACCCAAGCTGGTTTCTTCAGCCACAGCATGCTGCTGCTGTCTCGCTCGCTATCCCTGCTCACGCCTCTTCCATTCCGTTCCCTGCCTATCTGCCATCACTTCATTTCAGGCATTCAGCTTGGCTGGATTCTCAGGACCCCCCGCCAGTAACTCGCTTCACATGGAGACTGAAACAGTTTTGCCGGATTAGTCCTTCCACCCTCACCACCCTTTGCTTTTCTGTTTCTTTCTCATACTTATTATTCCCAATGGAGGATCTTGTCTTGTTTTCATAAGCTTTGTCCAAATCAATTTGATTCATTCTCTTCACCGGTCTAAGCGGTATCATGACTGAGCCCCAGGGAATTCTCTGAGCAAATCAAGTCAGATGCCAGAGTCTCCCCTCCTTCCTTTGTAACTTTCAGCTAAAATAGAGCCTGGCTGGTGGCATTCTGAAGCCCTGCTATTCCTTCCTTCCTTCCTTCCTTCCTTCCTTCCTTCCTTCCTTCCTTCCTTCCTTCCTTCCTTCCTTCCTTCCTTCCTTCCTTCCTTCCTTCCTTCCTTCCTTCCTTCCATTTATATAGCTGCCCATCTCACATACATGGCTCTGGGTGGCTTAAAACAGTTGAAAACAAAAACAAAGGAATACAAACATATTTGCTGTTGTTGTTGTTAGTTGCCGTCATGTTGTTTATAAAAACATAAAAAACTTACAGAAACATATAACATAATTGGCAGCCGAGGCATAAAAACAATCAGCAACATTCAACATCACCACTACACAGGCTTTACTGCACACCTGCATCTCCATGCCTGGCAGCACAGCCACATCCTGGCGCCATGACAGAAAAGGCTCTCTTCCTGGGTCCTGCCAGATGGCACTTCATAGTAGATGGGACCTGAAGCATGCTGGACCTAATGGGATGGGTAGGTGTAACCAGGGAAAGATGATCTCACAAATAGTCTGGTCCCATGTCATGTCCTGTAATGAGAATGACCTTGGGAAACAGGGGGAAGAGCTGCAGACTAGGCAATGGTCAGTAAGAGGCAGCTAAGCTTGCAGAAGGAATGGGAGTGTGGCAAAGTCTCAGAAGGTCCCTCCCTAGTTTCTTGGACTGTAAAGGCGAGGGGGGAGAGATGTACTTTCAGACTTGCAAGATTCTGTTAATGTAACCTTCCAATAAAATTGCAAGGCTGACATGTCCTCACCCAGCCCAGCATTTCACAAACCACTGTTTCTCTGGATATGACACGCCTAATCTTCTGGAGATGATTCACTAGCAACCTAGAGGATAAACTATCACCTCCTTGATTTATAGCCTGTTTCTTCAGAAATATTCTCTGGCTTTGTGTCCAATATGTGTTTGCTGTATATATGCACCATTCAAACCTTTGCTATATTTCAGTTTATTTTATATCTCTCCTTAACAATCATAACTACAACTTTACAATGGCTTTTTTATCAATACAAAATAAGAGGCAATGCCAATCATTCTTTTGAGAAGATGTTTACAGTCAAAGGCCATCAAGAGGTGAACAATTCTTAATAACTCTCCTGTAGTTATCTGGAGACTATCAGCCATGTGAGCTTCCTCCATAACAGTAATGGTGTCTTTCAGCCTTTTCCATCTCTCAGGAATACTGTTTAATTCCTTCCCACTCTTTTATTTCCATATAAAACATTTATAAATTTAATGAGATTACTGCCTCTCTTTTGCAGAGATGCAGAAAGAGGATGTATAAGATAGGGTTCATACATCATAAGCCATTGTTTAACCATGTTTGCTTGAGCACAGTACAGTTGGTTGAGTTCACGCCACCTGCCACGCCACAGAAATACTGTGGGTTTCAAACCACATTATGGCTAAAGGCACAACATGTGAATCCAGCTGTTCTCTTAAATCCTCTACAGTATACAGTCTTCCCCTGCAGAAAGTTCATTTCTCTAATGCAGTACTGTGATTTTAAAAAATTTTTTTAATAATAACCTGCCTCTCTCTTGATTTTATGTTTCTAGAACTCAATCCCTCAACTTCAAAATGGTATCTGGTTTAAGCCTATCATATGTTGGTTGCAAAAAGCCAAATAACCATTAGATGGCAGCCAAGAGAGACAACAAAGCCAAATCTTTCCGGCCATCTAGCGGTTGACCATGAACTAGTATCCCAATCCGCTTCTGAGGCTTACCTGAAACAGAACTAGAGGTGAGGGATAAAGATTGTGTGGGGCTGGAAACCTCAGTCATTGGGAAAAGAAGTTGGGACTGACTGGGATCACATACGCACCCAGGAATGAAGGCTGCACTCACACACTAAACCACAACCAAAAATAACCAAGGTTTACTTGTTAGCAGGTTGAGGGAATTCAGCTGCTAGTTCTTCATCTGCACTCATTAAGCATGCTGTGTGAAGCCAGGCAAAGTAGTTTATTTAGGTTAGACTTAGCATGATGTGTGAGCTCAGCCACTGGTTTATGTTGCAGATGCTGGGAAAGCCTTTAGCCCAGGAGAGGTCAAAAAAGTCACACACCAAGCATTTCTATAAAAATAATTTATTTACAGAAAACAAAAACAAAAGCAAAACATTTAAAGGACCTAGCTCCCTTTTTGGAGCAAGCCTTGCTGAGCTACATTTCCAGCAGAGAGAAAAAGAGGAAGTGAGAACAAGTCCGGGCAGGTCCTCCCCCAGGCTATTTTGCATGAAGCACGTGCGAGGAGACAATCACTTGCAACCTTTCACCCGGCCAAATGATTAGGTATAATAGTAGCTTAATCTGTTAGTAGGGAAACCTTAACACTCCCCTTTTTACACTACAGATTAAGATGCAAACCAATCTTCTCTGACTTTATATGTCTTTCCATTCACATTACCATTATCTCCCCTTTGGTTTAACAGAAAGCTACCATTCTTCTTCCTGTGTTTTTCCAAACCTAGGTAATTGGTCACAACTCCAAGGCTTTTTAATATGAAATGGCTTTTCATGCAGGCTTCAAAATCAAGCCTTTGTTTTTCTGTTGATGTGAACAGCAGCAAATCATCAACATAAATGCACAGATACATACAGCCTTGTTTGTCCTTCTTCATATATACACAGGGATCTGCTTTTCCTTTTTCAAAACCAAAATTCTGCAGTTTTTCATCTACTTTTTGGTTCCAGGATCTAGCAGCTTGTTTTAACCCATAGATTGACTTCTGCAGTTCACAGACTAGATTCTCCCCTTTTTCATAGCCAGGGGGTTGCTGCATGTATAATCTGTGGTCTAAATCACCATAGAGAAATGCAGTTTGAATGTCATAGTGGTTAACTGACATTCCCTTGAGTGCAGCAACTTTTAACAGTAATCTAATTGATTCACCTTTAGTAACTGGTGCAAAAGTCTTGTCAAAGTCTAAATCTTTCCTTTGAGTGAACCCTTTTGCAACCAACCTTGCTTTATATTTTTGGATTTTGCCATCAGCATCCCTTTTCAGTTTGAAAACCCACCTACAACCCAGACAGCGTTCATTGGGAGGTAGATTTACCAGTTTCCATGTTTTATTTTCTTTCAAGGATGCTAATTCCTGTTGCATGGCAGAATGCCAATTTTGTGCAATCTCAGGTGGTAAAGCATTCACTTGTTCTAAAGACTCAGGTTCTGTGAATATGTGAAAAGCCTTTACTGTTTCAGCCTGAAAACGTGATGGAGGAACGCCTTTATTACTCCTCTGAGATCTGCGAGGTAATACAGGGCTTAAATTTTGACTCCTATCACTTTCCTGAGAAGCATCTGTCTCATCAGACAGATCTTCAGTTTGCTTTTCTGGTTTAATGTCCTCATCAGGCAAAAGATCACCATCAGCAAGTCCTTGCTGTTCTCTTGTGGTGGTCAGTTCAACTGGAGAGCTAGAATTTAATCTCCCCCAGTTTTGTTCAGCAAAAGAAGCGCTTTTGCTAATTATTAATTTCTCTCCCATTATGAACCTGTAGCTCCTCTGGCTTTGTTCATAGCCAACAAAGATGGCTTTCTTTGTTGTGGGGCCTCCTTTCCTTCTCTGCTGTTTTGGAATGTGAACCCATGCAGTGCTACCAAACACTCTAAGATGGCTTACCTTTGGTTTCACACCATAAAACAAATGGAATGGAGTGTCCTGAATCATAGAGTTATACAACCTGTTCTGAACATAACAAGCAGTCGATAAAGCTTCTCCCCAGAACTTAAAACATAATCGTGAATCTTTTAACATGCATTCCATCGCATTTTGCAAGGTTCTGCCCTTTCTTTCAGCAACACCATTTTGCTGAGGGGTGTACGGGTTAGAAAGAATTTGTTCTATCCCTTTTTCCACTAGGAACCTTCTGAATTTGTGAGAAAGGTATTCTCCTCCTCTATCACATTGGAGTGCAGATACAGGCCTAGGGAATTTTCCATTTGCCCATGTCACAAAACTTTTAAATTTCTCAAATGCCTCATCTTTATGTTTTAAGATGTAGATAAATGTGTATCTTGAGAAATCATCAATGATGGTCATTGCATACCTTGCTTGTCCAAGACTTGGAGCAAAAGGACCAATAATATCAGAGTGTACAATTTCCAAAGGTCTAGTTGTAACTCTGTCACTGTGCTTACTCACAGGAGCTTTTAGTGTTTTGCATTCTTTGCAAACTACACAATCTAAGTATTTATCACAGGGTTTTATCTTTAGGTCAGCACACAGCTGTGGCATTTGTGCTATATACTTGATATTAGCATGACCAAGTCTCCTGTGCATCAGGTGTACACATTGGTCATGATATGGTGTGTTGCCAACTGCAGCCTTGCAGCTTGGCTTCCTTGCATTTTGCACAATGTACAAGGAGTCTTTTAACATACCAGTAGCACACAATTTCCCATTTTTACGTATCTCACAACCATTTTTCTTAAATGTTATGATATACCCTGTTGCAGCCAATTGTGCCACAGATAAAAGGTTTGATTGTAAATTTGGCACATACAACACACCTTTTACAGTTTCTCCTAAGCAGGATAAATACAAGTCACCTTGTCCCATAATTTTGGTCACAGACCCATCAGCCAAAGATACACTTTGTCTTTCAGTTTTAGACAGTGACACAAAAGAGCTTTTACAATTACATAAATGACAACTGGCCCCAGAATCTAACACCCATACATCAGAATTACCCTTCTCAGCAACCTGTGCAATTTGGGTTGTCTGAAGAGCCTTCTTCTGTGTTGCCCTTGTGTTCTTCTGCTTTTTCTTTCTACTCTTGGGTCTCATGGCACAGTCTCTTTGCAAATGTCCAGCTGAACCACAAGTGAAGCATCGCTGGCTTGCTAGTGCTGTGGCCTCAGGTTCCTTTCCCTTCTTTTCCCTCATTTTCTGGTCTTGCAGCTTTCCAGAAGAGATGGGGGGGGATCTTTCCTCTCTCTTCTCCCATTCAGCGAGTAAGCGCTGTGTAACATACGATGGGGTGAGGTCTGCTTCAGGCATAGCCTCCAGGGTACAAATCAGCGTGTCCCACGTTTCATTCAGTGAGGACAGGAGGATATAGGATTTTGTGAGAGGTGTAAATTCCATTCCTCTCTCCTGCAACTCAACAAACAGCTGCTGAATATAATGCAGGTGCTCAGGAAGGCTTTCTCCTTCTGCAAGGTAGGCTCTGTACAGCTTTTTCGTCAGAGTAACTTTACTCCCTGCTGTTGCCTTTACATATAAGTCTCTCAAAGCGTCCCAAAGTTGCTTTGCAGACTGCATGCCTCGCACGTGGACTAGCTGATTGTCCTCAACTCCCAAGATAATGGTGGCTCTAGCCCGCTCATCCTGTCTCAGCCATTCAGCATTGGGATTTTGGGGGGTTTGCTCACCAATTGGCAGCCAAAGATTCTCTCTGCGAAGATACATCTCCATCTTCAGGGCCCAATTCAAATAGTTGGTCTCTGATAGGCGCTCCAGAGGCATCGCTGAGGGCTGGGAGGTAGCCATGGCTTCTTCCTTCTTTTGCAAGTCACCTCAGCTAGCTTCTAAGTCCTGCAGACCGGCAGTTGCTGGAAAATCTCCAGGTGGCTCCAAAGAAAATCTTCACAGGTCTTTGCTACCTGCCTTTAAATTGTGCATGAGGTGTGGAGCTGACCTCTCTTTTCTCTCTGGGTTTTACTGCGTTGTTTACTGGGCACATAACCTGTTGCAGATGCTGGGAAAGCCTTTAGCCCAGGAGAGGTCAAAAAAGTCACACACCAAGCATTTCTATAAAAATAATTTATTTACAGAAAACAAAAACAAAAGCAAAACATTTAAAGGACCTAGCTCCCTTTTTGGAGCAAGCCTTGCTGAGCTACATTTCCAGCAGAGAGAAAAAGAGGAAGTGAGAACAAGTCCGGGCAGGTCCTCCCCCAGGCTATTTTGCATGAAGCACGTGCGAGGAGACAATCACTTGCAACCTTTCACCCGGCCAAATGATTAGGTATAATAGTAGCTTAATCTGTTAGTAGGGAAACCTTAACAGTTTATTCATCCAAACATATTAAACAAACTATGGCCTACTCAGCCAGAAATATTTAAGTGGCTACAGATCAAGAATTCAAGCAGCCTGACTTTTATTGTAACTATTGTTAAATAATTAGGAGTGAGAAAAATAATTGCTAAATAATTGGAAGTCAGTTGCTGTTCTGCTGCATAGACATCTTTTACTCTGATTAATTAAAGCATCTGATTTCAAATTTGTGGCATAACAGTGGTGTTCAAATTATAATGGTTGGGATTTACCCAATGTGCTAAGTCAAAACCAGACAGACCACATTATGTTTTAGCACCATGTATGAACGCAGCCAGTTAGAGATTGAAGAAAGCGTGGGTTAGTCACAACTGGACAAACTAATTTACTTCCAGTAACCAGCTTTTATTGCTTTCTGTTGTTCCAAAACACAAGCAACATATACAACTGTTTGCAAATGTGGTTAGCCAGAGTGGGCAGTGAACAAAGAAAAAGTTGGGTATGCATGGGATGCAAGCAAAGTATCAGTCCAATCACTGTCAACTTTTTTTTTTTAAATGTATTATTAGTCTCCAAGCCCAGATGTCAGCCAGGGCTCTCTTAGACCACAGGCGAAGATAGAAAAAATACAACTCAGCAGCAAATGGGGACCTACAGCTAAATAGACTGGGCTTTTACAAGCCTGGCCAGAACTTTATCATCTTGTCCACTTGCCAGTATTTTAGGCACAGGAGATATGAACCAGAAGAAAGAAATCTTCCCAACCATACACTATTATTCTGAATTTGTACAAGGGAACTCAGCTAATTGCCCAATGTGACGTAGAAGCAGACAATATCCAGAAGGAGACAGGGCAGCAGCTCCAACCACTAGCAATATCTGATCTTACCCCCATGTTTTATGGGCCCCTATGAGATCTGAATTGAGGATCTTGAGTGTTTATGCACCTATACCAATATGTAGAGATATGCGAGACCTGGAACAGACTCAGGTCCTCTGGAATTGTCAGCCCTTTGAGGAAGTCCAGACAAGAAGCACCAACCATAAGTACTAACACTACCTTTATTGTAAGGTAACACTAATAGAATCTTGCAAGTCTGAAAGCGCTTCCCCCCTTCCTTTCTTTTACTCTCCTGAAAACAAGGGAGGGTCCCTTCTGAGATGCTTTCTCTACCCCCATCCCTCCTTCGTTTATCAGACCATTGTCTAGGCTGCAGCTCTTCCTCCTGTCTCCCAAGGTCATTCCCACATACAGGAATATTACAGGAATATTAGGGATATTCACTTCTACCCCTTTTCCACCTAATTTTCTGTCCCATTAATCATCACCGCTGGTCAATGGCTGAGCTCACCCAACCTGCTTAAACTGGTCAGTTACAAATCTAATTGGTGCAAGTTGATCAACATGCAATGATTGGTGTTATTTTTTTCTTAGCATGTTGTGTGAATTGGCCTGTTGGCTCATTTGTGGTTTATTGCACACACCCAGAAAAATTAGTTAGTTTGGTAAATGAATTGTATTGATTTATTATGTATTATTTCAATTTATATAAACCAAAAACTACACAAAACGAAGCTGTAAACAAAAATAGAAGAAAACCATATAAAAACCATAGGACACAATCGATAGCTGTGGTATCCTAACACACATCAACAAAGCCACTGTGCAGGCTGTACCTGTCATGAGTAAGGATGGCGAGCAGGGGGCTCCCATCCAGACTGTCAAGCGCATGCGTAGCACTGATGAATTGTTCAGCCATTCAAAGAGACACAGATCGGGACCGCCTTAACCCTTGGGGGTTATATGTCTGGGTTTTCCCCACGCTTCTTCAGTTTGTTAGGATTCCTGTTAAGTACTAGCAATAAATATTAGAGACCAGTTCCTTGTCTCAGTGTGTTTCCTGGTTGTTAGGACATCACCACATCCCCAGATCCCCATGCTGATTGGAAAACCGCATCTTTAAGGCCTTACTGAAAGTCAATTATGGAATTGACTACAACAGAACACAGGGTCTTTATTATGAGAGTGAAGTTAGCACAGTCTGTTTTATATCCACTGTGACGACACAATCCTCACTTCTCATTTTTAGGATCCTTGATGTTTTTAAAAAAGAATTGCTATACTTAAAATCCTAGGTTCCTCACATGTGTTTTTTCTCCTTCCCCTTTAATTAATATAGATGTATTCAATTTTTCATATGGTTATTTCAAAGTGATGTACCAATAGCGGAATAAAAATTATTGAAATGCAGTGATAACATTATGGCGAATGAAGAACAATTGGTGTCAAAATATATGCCATTAAAATATTGAGAAAGGAGGGACAAAACCATGTTCACTCATCAAATTCATACAGGGCTATGTGGGCTGTTTTAGCTACACAGTGTCAACACCTGGAGAACCAAGTTTGCTATTTGTCCATAGAGTGACAATGAAGAGAGCCCCTGGCAGGAGTCTCAAAAAAGTCAAGATGGTGGTCACAACCATGTGATTGAAGCTTTGCCCCTTTTTACATGCATCACCATGCACATTAGAAAGGGGCAGGGATTCAATTGGGCAGTCATAGCTGCCATCTTGACCTTTTTGCCCTCCACTCCCAAAGACCCACCTGGGATCTGGTGAGGATGAGTTCTTTTTGCCAAGAAGTATTGGAGAGTCCCTTCCACCCCCTTCCACTCGATTTCAAACCAGAGGATTTCAAGGCGATCCATCTGATGAATGAGCTGCTCCTGAAGTAAATAACTGCACAAACCAGACTGGAGCTACTTGATGAAGAGTTATTCCTGGGGAAGTATTGAGTTGCACAGACAAGGGTCAGGTTATCAAATGCAATGAAGTCACCTCCTTGTCGCCAGACAGACGACTTTCTCCTTTAAAGGAAAGAGAGAGAAAGTATCCTGGGAATTAGGGTGCCAGCAGGTCAGGAAGTGTGTAGCCCACCCACTCACAGTCTGGGTCAGGCAACCAATCCTGCATTCTGCTCCCTGAGCCAGAGAATGCAGGGGAGTGTTTGTATGTGTGTGTGTGTGTGTGTGTCAGGGGGTGGGGGGGAAATACTGTTTCATATTTCAGCTTCCATCCTAACAAAAAACAGAACACAGGAGGGGACTGAAGGGGTGGGGGGGCAGTCCCTGGAGAGGATACAGTGAAAACCTGTCAGTCGTATTAGGTTAAGGGCAACAGAGAGAAAGGAAATGAATTTAAATACATTCAGCCACTAGGTGCTACTGTTGCTCCATAGATTTTTATATCAGCAATTACTTTATAAAGAAAGGAAAATTGCTCTGAGTGTGCTCTGATGGGTACCCTCTTTCTAGGTCTCCAGCTGGAAACTTATAGCGCTTCTAATGCAGTAACAGCTCTACTTTTTCTGCCAGTTCTTTACCACCAACCCTTGTGTGATATATAGAAGTCTGGACCACATTTTAAGGAATTCAGGATCTGCAGAACTCATACTGCAAACCAAGCATATGGTGTTTCCAAGGAAGAATATTTCAATTCAGTGAAATATTCACTTGAGAAGAAATAGCATACTCTGAGCCAGTCCTATAAACACTTCAAAGTAAAATAAAACATAGATTGTGTTTTTTAAAAATAGAATTTGTCTGCGACTGCAAGAGAAGAGTTCCTAAGTGACATTTATTTTTGTCTTCACTACGTAGATTTATAACGCTGCCCAACTCAAACAATGTGACTCAGGGTGGTATGCAACAAGAAACAAACAATAAATCCAAAAAGAGTAAGGTAACATAAAAACATACACAATAGATAAATATAAATACAAAAACAAAGCCAGTTTTGCCTGCTCTCTCTGATTGCCTTGCTGCAAGTCCCTGGGGGAGCTGGGGGTGTCGATGACTCGTCCCTGGGGGAGCTGGGGGTGTTGATGACCGACAGGAAGCTCTGGCGTGGGCTGGTCCATGAAGTCACGAAGAGTCGGAAGCGACTAAACGAATAAACAACAAGTATTCCCCAGTTCGGTAAACTAGAACTGATATAATCCATATAGTGTAACTAGTATAGCCCTGCCTGTTACCATGTCCAAAGGTTGATTGTTTTCAGTTTCTGAGCAAGTCTACCATCTCATTGTTTGTTATCTGCCTTGGCAACACTTGTGGTTAAAGGTTAAGATAATAATCATACAGAAACATTTCTGATGATTTGCTGTTTTATCATTTTACTGTTTTATGTCTGAAATCATTGCATAGTCTCTCCAGAGAAATGCAATTATTGTTGACTGGATTAAATAATTATTAGTAACAGCAAAAACTGTTGTGTTCTTCCCCTACTTAAGGTACCCTCCAGAGGTATGGACCAACTTTCAGAATTGAGGTTGAAGAGCAGATTGGGGGAAGTTACTCTAGACCAGTATTTTGAACATCTACTTGGCCATGGAATATTTTGGAGCTTCACATATGTTGATGGAACACATTCATTCTAGTTCAGAGGGAGATGGATGGATGGATGGATGGATGGATGGATGGGCAGGTTGAATTAGGTTCCACAACCCCAGATCTCTTTCTCAGTTAGCCATGACAGTTAAGTCCCTATCATTTTATATGCAAAGCATAAATTGCATTTTCCACATAGTGGTCCAATCACCAGGTTCAGAGGAATGACTCTGGATCACAGTCCATAATTTGTGCCTTCTGCATGTTTTTCTACCATCTTAGATGCCTGACTATTATTCAGCTGAATAAGTTGAATAGCACTGGGTCCAAAGCAGATCCTCAAAGCAGACTCTGTTTCTTACCTCCTTCCATTGTGAAAATTGTGCATTTATTCTTATTCTTTGTTTTCGGTTGTTCACCCAACCCCAACTCATCAGAGGACTCCCTCTGGATTCCCATCACTGCTTAGTTCACCCAAAAGCCTTCAGTGAGGAGCCTTTTCAAAAGGTTTTTCTTCTTTATTAACTTGTCTGATGAAGAAAACCAGGAAGCCTTGGCACTGTTTTGCAAACTGGTTGGCTTTGGGAATAGGAGGAAAATGTATTTCCTCAGATGCGATATCCCACTGGATTCCATTTGCAAAGCCTTCTGGCATCTTATTCCATAGGCTTTCACGGATCGCAGCCTGCTTCAGCAGAAACAGGGATACAGTCGAAAAGAAAGAAGGGAAGGGGAAGGGAAGGGAAGTTCTTAGGAATGTATTCCCCGCACCTAATACAGTGTGATCCTGTGATTTAGGAAAGCACGTGCAAAACAAATCGGCCAACCTTCAAATTGCAAGAATACACTCTGCTGCTATTAAATCAATCGTCTAACAGCTCTTTTACGATCTGCGAGAGAAGCAAACAATTTAATTAGAGACAAACATAAACAGACGCTCCCTCGCCTCGTTCTGAGACCTGCAAAGAGAGACTGTCAATGCCGCCTCCTTCTCTCTTTCTCCCCGCCCATAGCAACCGTGCTTAGCAACGCGTGTAGATGGGTTGGGCGGAGCTGTCAGGATCATCTTTCCGGCCCTTTCGAGCCTCTGGTCGGTTTTCTATGCAAGGCCGAGGCTGTGCGGCCTAGTCCGAAAGGGATGCTAAAAGTAAAAATCCTTTTCGTAGGCCCCAGCGAGGTGAGTGTGCTGCCAAGGCCTTCTCAAAGAAAGGAAAACTCTCACGGTCTTGTCTTTTGACTCCTCGTTCTTTCTCCAAATCGGACAGGGAAGGCTAGGAGGGAAACCGGTGCAGCAGCCTAACTCATCCGAAGACCGCCAGGTGGGGAAGGATGGAGGTCTATTGCCTTCACTTCCCTCGGCGGACTCCCAGAGGCATCGGGTTGCCTAAGGGTGAGAAACAGGATACTGAAGAAGGATGCGAGTTTGGCATAATCTAGCAATATGCTTTCTATTCCTGCTGACAATGGCAATTAACAGTAGAACCTTCATGTTCAGAAGCAGTATATCTTTGTGAACAAGAGGTCCTTTCCTCAGTATTCTATTGAGGCTTTCTTCTCTCCTTTCCTAGATGGTCTGATCTAGCAAGTTTCTACTTATTAAAAGCAAGTTTATTCTCAAGATCCCTAATCGTTGCCAATTCTGGTTGAAGCAGATGGGAGTTGGAGTCCAAAAACATCCTCTCTCACCTTGGATGTGAAAAGCAGTGTCAAAGTGTTCCTTGCAACTAGTTCCAGTTTTGTGCTTTCATTCATGCATTGCCTTTCTAAACTTTTTTTTTAATTATAAAGCACAGTGAGGAAGAATTCCAGGTGGGATCTTCTTTAAGCTGCAACTGGTATTACAAAGACCCTTGTTTCAAACTTGTCAGAGCAGCCATGAAAAGGAATGCTTTTGTCGGGTGCATTGCAATACTTTATTCTGATTTTATTCCTGTTAATGCTACTGTAATTTTGTTTCTGTGTTTGTTTGTGACAGGCTGGAAAATCTGTCTTGGCAAACTTCTTGTCAGAGACCATTGAAGGTATTGGCAGTTACATCCCCACACAAGGAGTAAGGTGAGGAGGAATTGACTTATCTGCTGTGCCCGACTACACAAGCATACTTTAAAAAGTCTGAAACCATTCCTTAAAATCAATGTTAGGCATTCTCCCTGTCTGAAAACATAACTTATACCTTACTGATTTACTAAATCATTTCTTCAATAAATGAAAAGTTGACATATAGTACACACCCAGTCTGATACCTGTGGATTACTGTAGAAATGGATGTGATTATGCTGCTTGTACATAAACCTCCCCAAAGTTACTAGCCTGCAAAAAAGTTTTACTCAGTGTCTGGCTCAGATGAGACAGTTGCATTTTTGTGCTGAGGACAGAAGAAGGAGCTTGCATTCTCTGGCAGCCTGCTTGATTTGTTAATCTCAGTGGGAATGTTCTGTGCAAACTCCATATACTTGTCTACATGCAGCTCTTGATTGACAGGCTAGTGCATAAATGCAAGGCTATGATTCCCTTTTTCAGTTGAAACAAGAGATAATGGTGGCTGATAACTCCAAATATATCTGCCTTGTAGTGATGGCTTATAACAGCAGAGTTAGTCAATGGGCAGAGAGGATGAATGTCTGAGAGAGTTCTAAACTAGACATTGATTGGAAGGAAGAGAGATTAGCCATGGCAAGTAAGATGGTACAGTATAGTTCTGGCAATAATATAGATTGGGGCTTCCTCTTTCTCACAGCATGCCTGCTTTATTAACTCATATATAGTACCTGTTTCTAAATTTTAGGATTTTAGAATATGAGAAGCCACATATCAATGGAAACAGCAAAGGACCAGGATGTCGGTTTGAACTGTGGGATTGCGGAGGTGATCAAAAGTGAGTGAGTTTCTTATATTTCTTGCCAGCTCTCTTGGTGTAGGTCCATTCAAGCCCTGTGCCAGACTGTGGCTTGCAGTAGTGTGAAACCAATCATCTGCAGCTGGTTGCATGATTTCCAGCAAACAGTACTACTGTAGGTGTTTCCAGCCACATTCTTTTTCTTTTGCACTTCTAGATTTGAGACTTGCTGGCCTGCTCTGATGAAAGATTCCCACGGTGTCGTCATTATTTTTAATCCAGACTTGCCAAGCCATGTGAAGGAAATTGAGATGTGGTACTCCTGTTTCGTACAACAGCAGCAATTGCTTGAGAATCAGTGCTTGCTCATTGCACATCACAAGCCGGGCACTGCAGGAGATGTAGAGAATCTCACTCTGCGTAAGACCATAACCTTTATTTCCCAATTCTTCTTTAATCTTTGTCAAATTACATCCCTGTTTCAATGTTTTCTCTCTTCAAAGCTTCACCATTGAACAGGCTGTCATTGGTACACTCTAGCCTTGAAGAAGACCCTGAAGATGTCCGGATGGAATTTGTGAAGTTCCTAAAGACTATTACCAATTTGGTAAATGAGAGCCGGGACAGAGAGGAGATGCTAATTATCAATTAGTAGTATGATAAATGTTGGAGAAATAAAGAGCTGTCAATATGAATAACTTAAGTCTCAATTAGGTTTTTTTTTTTAATGATTACAAACTCATTTATTTTTCTTCCAAATGTGAGAATAATGGTATTGGCTTGGAATTATGTAATAAGGGAATCAGCATTCAGTGTGCTGTAGGTAAAGGTAAAGGTTTCCCTTGACGTAAAGTCCAGTCGTGTCCGACTCTAGGGGGCGGTGCTCATCTCCGTTTCAAAGCCTTGGAGCCGGCGTTGTCCATAGGACACTTCCGGGTCATGTGGCCAGCATGACTCACGGAACGCCGTTACCTTCCCGCCGAAGCGGTACCAATTGACCTACTCACATTTGCATGTTTTCGAACTGCTTGGTGTGCAGGAGCTGGGACGAGCAACGGGAGCTCACCCCGCCGCGCGGTTTCGAACCGCCGACCTTCCGATCGACAGCTCAGCGGTTTAACCCGCAGCGCCACCGCGTCCCAGTGTGCTGTACTCAGTGTGCTGTACTCTAGGACAAATGGATCCCATATCCCATCCCAAAGCTATGGATCCATATGCTTCCTGAACTCACTTGATTTCTCAGGTCTCTAAGAACAGTAAAGTCCTTTCCTCAGGCAATGCTGAATGCTAATTTAAGACCTGGTTCAAAGTCAGGCTAAGCCTACATGTGGCTTAGTATATTATATGAACTCTAGCCATTATGATTTAAAATTAAAATCAATGTTTATTCCCCCCCCCAAATTTATAAGTTCTTAAACTTGTAGTTAAAACTTATTTTCACTAAGAATTGAAGGAAACTCACCTAGTGCTGTCAAACTTGTCAATCCAAAGGTTTCTAATAGCTGAAAAGCAGTTAACAAGCAATTTTTGAAAGTGATTAGGAAAGGAAGCATGCAAACTTACCATAGTGTCCTTTCAAAGACGCCAACTGTGGTTTGAGCAAGTTGCCTATTCCCTCATCTCCCAGAGCTCTAAACCCGCCAGAGTCTGCTATCTTGGGGTCTCCTCGTGAGGAGCAGCTGTCTGGAGCATTTGTGGGCAATCTCAAGTACTCCTTGTCCGGAGAGGCATTTTTGAAGAGCTGGTCTACTCGCTGGCTCTTCATTCCGCTGCAGTTGTTGGCTCCGCTTTTAATGGAGCCATCTTCAGACCACCATTTCTTCCTCCAGAAGTCCAGGTCCTCATAGAGATTTGGAGGCATGGTTTGCATGATGTGACATCTGGGGAGATCAGGAATGAAAGCTACAATAAAGTAGAACAATTACATCAGAGTAAAAAAATACAGTAATAAAGAATAATAAAAGAGTAAACTCTCCCCATGTACATGTTGGAATAATAATATACATATTTAATAATTCTTTATTGTTGTTGGCTTTTTATATCCACTAGTGGACGGTTGAGGCTCAGGCTCTGCTGCTGTTACAGCGTTTTTCTTAAGTCTTTTTTGTGGTTCTTTTCACTGCATCTGTTGGCATTCATTGTGCAACTAAACCATGCTGCATTTCATAAAAGGATCTGTCTCCAGCCTAATCAGCCAAATCAGTTGCATGCTCAACCACTTATTTAAAGTTGACTAAGTCAACTTTAGTTTGGGACCATCCTCCTCCTTTTCTTCATCCTTGCTTGATGAAGCAGTTGGCTGTCAGAGATCTTCACTCGGCTATGAGAATGAGGATCAGAAAGCTGATTAACATTGTTTGCTTGTGTGTCTTTGAATCCCTGGCCTACCAATAGTTGAGCAGAAGCAACAATGTGTTTGACTTCATCAGCAATAGCAAGAAAACTGGTGAAATCATTAACTATCTGAGGTCAGTTTCCTCCAAGCAGCATTAAACGTGCTTTGTTTTATTTCATCTAAAGATTCCTTAATGATAATGCATCTCAACCAAGGTCTTAGTCGCCACTTGCAATTAGTGGGTAACAATGACCCTGGTTTGGATTTCTCCTGAATGGCCTCTCCCTGTATGCCAAATCTGGAAGGGCTCTTTAGTTCATAGAGGAGTTCTGGCAGATGTCGCTGCAGAAGAGACGCCTAGAGCGCCACTAGAGAAAGACAAAGGGTCTGACATGTGTAAGAGCCTTTATTAACGACTAGATCATGGTGATAGGAGCAGGAAAATGAAATTGTTCTGCAGCCATGTTTAGGTTGACCTGGACCTTGTTAGAGAGGGAACATCTCAATGCTGAAATGAGGATTCCAATAGACATCTGAGGGATAAAATCACTCAGATCTTCTCTGAGTTACATTACGACTGTACAGATCCTACTGAGTTGGTTTAGGCAGGGTCTTGCTAATGTGGGATGAGTTGGAGCCTGGGAGCCTCAGGGGAGTGGATAGGATTCTTAGAGTTGTTTGTTTATCAAATTTCTACTCCACTGCAATCAAACAACTCTTCATGGTTCACATAGTGTATATACAACAAAAATTAAAACATCCATGGTCAGATTAAAACCAATCAGAACCCCAACAGTAACAGCATAAAAAACAGTCAAAAACTCTCAAAAACAAATGAAATGTAACAATGAAGGTAAGAGTAGCAAATAAAAAATAAGGAATAAGGAAAAGAACAATGTTCCATCCCTCCCTCCCTCCCTCCCTCTTCATATGACTCTGGCCAGCTAACAAGAAAACAAAATTTAAAAACAAACCAATGCATTCAGAACAACTCAACCAACATATAATCAAACCAGCAAGACAGGCTTACCTAGTACCTAGATCGATGCCAGGAGGAAGAACCAGGTCTTCAACACCTAACAAAAGGCTGATAAGATCAGGGCCATCCAAATCTCAGGGGTATGGGGTATCATAGGGCAAACACCATGACAGGGAAAGCATGCTTCCTAGGTCCTGCATTCTGCACCAGCTGTAGCTTCCAAGTTGTTTCAAGAGCAACACTGCAATAATCCAGACAGGAAGTGACTGAAACATGAGTGACAATGGATAGAGCCTCCCAGTCTAGGAATGGGTATAATTGGCACACAAGCAGGATCTGTGCAAGGGTCCTCCTAGCCATGGCTGCCATGTTTTCTTCATGCAGGAGCTGAGAGTATACAAGGAGCCTCAAAATGCATGCCAGTTTTGTCTAGGGAAGTGGAACCCTGTCCAGAAGCAAACATGGTAAATCGCTTGAACCAGGAGGTCCCAAAACCCACAGCCACTCAGTATTGCCAGGGTTGATCCTGTCCATTGCTCTCTCCTATTCCTGTCCATTGATTCTGTCCATTGTTCTGCCCTGTTCCTGTCCACTGAGGCCTCTACACTTTCCAGACACTATGAAAGCATCACTTGGTCAGCCCAGGGAAGAGATGTAAAGCTGGGTATCATTAGCATACAGATGATACTTCAACCTAGGCAGCTGGATGAACTTATCAGCAGCTTCACATAGATGTTAAATAAGAGCAGGGAGAGAGTGGAGCCATAATGTACCCCACAAAGCAGAAGTTTAGGAGTAGGTCTCTCCACTCCACCAGCACCAACCAGAACCAACTGTGGAGGAAAGAGAACCACCACAGCACCTGCCTCCCACTCCCCTAAATGGCTAAATTTGCAAATCAAAGCAACCACATTGTAGAAACGTGTTTTTCAACCTTGGCAATGTTAAGATGTGGGGACTTCAACTCCCAAAATTCCCAGAATGATTCGGAATTCAGTTTATAAGCCCCACCTGAATAGGCAAGCATTTATGGAAAGGAGGGGAAATTACCATCAAATTATTTTCATACATTATATTTACATATTTTATCAGGCTGCTTATGCTAATGTTTCTTTAAACATTTATTACTGTATTAATAACTAATACAGTAGATAGCAAGTTTTCATTCTTGTTTTGTTCATAAACCATATGGTTATTTAATACTTGTAATCCACTGAAGTTTATATTTTTAAAAGCTATTAAAAAGAAAAAGAGCATTTGATAACTGCTGTGCATGTCTTCTCAGAAATAAGTGCTAGTTAGTCAAATGAGATCTCCTGCCAAGTAAGCACGCAGAGCCTCATGCTGAAAAGCTCATTTTCTCTATAATACAAATGGCTGCTTTCATTTTTTTTCTACACTTTTTCCCTACATTTTTATAGATAATAAATGAAACTTTTATACAAATTAAAGTCAGGTAAAGGCAGTCAGGGGGTTGTCTTGTTATGATATTTTAAAGATCAAACAAAATGTATACATGTGTCACAGACGGTCATTTTTCTCTCTAAACTTTGAGAAGGAATCAAGAGTGTATGAGGTATCATCAGTATGAAGATAATACCCAACAATACATCACCATCCCAAGGGAAGTAAGTGATGCCATGACTACCCTCTCCAGGTGTCTGGGGGCTGTGGGGGTCTGGATGGGGAACAACAGGCTTCAGCTGAACCCTGGTAAGACGGAGTGGCTGTGGGTTAATGGCTCTTCTGTATCTGGGACTTCGTCATCTTTGGTTCTGGATAGGGTTGCACTGCCCCAGACAGACCTGGTGCAGAATCTGGGAGTCCTCCTGGACTTACGGCTCCTGCTCAAAGAGCAGGTGGCAGTCATGGCCAAGAGGGCCTTTGCTCAACTTCATGTTGTGCGCCAGTTACGCCCCTTCCTGGATCAAGAGGCCCTTCGAACAGTCACTCATGCCCTGGTCATCTCCCATATAGACTACGCTTGAAGAATATTGGGAAGCTACAGCTGGTCCAGAATGTGGCCACGCGGGCAATTTTAGGAGCCCCAAGATTGGCACATGTAACACCTTTGCTATGAGAGCTGCACTGGGTCCCAGTTTGCTTCTGGGTCCAATTCAAGGTGTTGGTTATGACCTTTAAAGCCGTACATGGCATGGGGCCAGGCTACCTGAGGGACTGTCTCATCCCTATGACATCGACCCGTCCCACCCAGTCATGCAGAGAGGGCTTGTTACAGACCCCGTCTGTAAGAGAATTCCATCTGGTGGGGTCCAGGAAGCAGGACTTCTCTGCAGCTGCTCCCACCCTGTGGAACATCCTTTCCACAGAGGTGAGACAAGCCCCCTCGCTCCTGGACTTCTGTAAAAAACTGAAGGCCTGGTTTTGCCAGCAGGCCTGGAGCGGGAAGGGGAATAGTCACCCTTGGGGATGGCTGGAACCCTAGAATGGCCCTTTTATACTCATAGACTGGTGTAGAATCTTCAGCCATCTGGATTTTATCATATTTTATATTTTATTGTCTATCTATATTTATTGTATTTATAATTGTATTGAATTTTGAATTTTGTTTTTATTGTAAGCCACCCAGAGTCCCTCCTTTGGGGGGAGATGTGCAGTGATAAAATTTGATAAATAAAATAAAATAAATAAATAAATAAACAAGTGTTCTGGCTCTAATGAGAGGGAAGTCATACGCTGTCTGTAAAAGATGATTCCCAGGGAGCAGGGTTGGAACATATTCTCTGATCTTACTTGCTCTCCTTTGGGGAAACTCAGATGCAGCATTTATTCAGTTTGGCAATATCTATTTGATTTTCTGAAAGGCAGATGGAAGATATATTCCTTCTCCCCTTTAAAAGAGAAAGATCCTGTGTTTACACAGCAAGGCAACAAGAAGCCAAACATTCCAATATCATTGTGCATCTACAGGAGCTGCTTAAAATTAAACAAAATGCAACATAGTTTTGCACCCATTCCAGCTGTACAATACAGCTTTTATTCAGCAGTGACCAGCACAGAATATATGTGTTGCACTAAAAATGCATATAAGGACATTACTATATTGGCAGTTTTGTTTCTAGCATGAAATATTTTCCACCCCCCCTCCTCTTCCTCCTGCTGACATTTTCACTGATTCCAGTCCACATTCTTGTTCAGCTGAAGTTTTTCTGGTTTGACTTCCAGCAAATGAAAGTTTAGCGAGAGGTTTGGCACATCAGAAACAACCAACTAAGCATTATTAAGTGTGAAAAACAATATAAATATAAGACAGCATGGTTGGGTTTATAGATCAAGCTAAATTATCAAGTGCTTTGTTAAGTTTGGCTTAATATATACTTTGAACCAGCTATTGTGATTTTTCAAATACCTTTTATGGCCACTGGGTGGTATGAACCAAGTTAACTGTACTTTATTGAACAAATAAACCAAGCTCAAAATAAGTTCTAGGGTAGCATGATATTTGAACCCAGCCTATGGTTTATTCAAACAATACATAAAGCCAGTTCAACTGGAGGTTTACTGCTGTCTTTTTAATGTGCAGAAAAAGGAATTAAAACAAGCCTTTTTGTGAGACTCCAGAATATACTCTAGATAGGCGTCTGAGCCCACTTGAGATTCTTCACCAGTTCAGTATTTGTTCTGCAGTTAGGCTGAAGCATTTTTTTTTAAAATAAACTGCCTGGGAGAAAACAACTCACTGTTTGTTAGGTATGGGAATGTGGATTCTCTGTTTCTACTGTTTATACAACATACTGTAATATTTCTACTCTAGGCATGCATCCTTATTGCAAGGAGGCAAATTTAGAAAAAGTGTTCTTGCCAAACTGCAATGGATAGATTCTTTTCAAAGTGGGCAGTTCTCTTATGTCTGTACAGGATTGGGGAGTGGAATTTTCCATTTCCATTCACTGCAATTTCAGAAATAACCACTAGCTGGAAAAAGGCAAGTCTGGAGAAGTAAATCACAGAGATAAGGGGCAGGTGCCCTTTTAGTCTCTGTACTATTGAATCCAACTTCCTTTTGAGTTTTAATTAATTTCTCTTGGTGTGCCAACAGATCTTGCTATCATGGGAACGTCACCAGAAATGCTTCTCTAGCCAAAACTAATATTTGAGTACCATTAATTTCCATAATTAGATTCTATCAGTATTTTTTGCAGGAAGAAACCAATTTTTCAGGTTCATGGAATATCAGAGTCTTTCATGAACACTTCTTACAGAGGAATGAAAGAGTGCTTTCAGAGTCTTAATATAGGCAGCTTTCAAATGAGATCATGAGTTTTGAATCTATTTCAACTTGTAGTCAATGCAAGGAACATTAACTACCAGGACATTTGTTTTCAGCATTTGGGGAGGTGTCTCATCTGCTTTCCATCTATTCAGAGCCATGCACCCACATGGAACCTTTGAGACAAGAAGAAAGAAATTACATCTCCTCTAAATGTTTTTTTGCAAAGATTTTCAATCACATAAAATATCTGGGAGGTGGGATAGGTTAAGATAATTTATGACTGCAAGCAAACTATTGTTTCAGGATGAAAACCAAATTTATGAAACTGTTGCTGGAATGATCCTTGGCAGTTTAAAATGTATACACCTGTCTCTCATGAGAATTCTGAGCCTTACCTAGGTTCCCTCAATAAAATGGTATTAATAAGATGCTAATGAATCTGTTTTCGCTTAGCAATGTATTTTTTTAGAACTTTATTAATTTTTCAAAGTATAGTTAAAATGCAAAGCACAGAATACAGAAAAGATAGAATACAGATCTAAAGAAAAGAGAAAAACTGTATATGCATCATTTTTATTTCTGATTTCATTAGGGCCCTGATAAAAAAGAGTTGACATGGTCTTTGGGCATATATGGGATACAGTTCCAAAGTTGTACATGACAGACCTGATTTATTCAAACGTTCAGTGAAAGCCTGCACTGAACAATTCCTGGGGAATCTGGAACTACCAGCACAACCAAAAACTATGCCCAAGTTCACATTTTAGAAAACAGGTTTGCCAGGTTAACATTCAGATATCAGAGACTCTAATGCTGTGATATATCATCCCTATGACTGAATTGGGAAAGAAAAAAAAAATCCCAGTGAAATGCAGTTGTATTCCTTGTAGAAATGCAGAAGAAATTCTCATGACTGGAAGAAGAGATCTGTATTCATATGATATACTGAACTACAAACTAGCCAACTACATTTTACTTTGCACATTGAGGGAACTTAGCTTATGTATTTACAAGTTGATAGTTCAGTTGCTATATGAACCCCCCAAAATTAATTAATTTCTTAAACTATGGTTAACACAACGAAGGTCAGCAAATTCAAGCATGTTGGGTACAAGAAGGAAAAGGAGCATGTTCCTTGGGCTAAGAGGCCAAGGAAGTCAAGCACTGTATTGTGATAAAATAAATAACACTAATCTTCCAATAGAATGAATGGAAAATAGAATGTGGAATGTGGAAGCTGCTTGGAACCAGCCTTGCAGGCAGTCCAGAAGAAGACTGTGGTTGACATTATCAAAAGCTGCCAAGGAGGACAAGGTGGTAATGCCCCCTCCTTTCACATCTTACCACAAGGGAGAGTAACCAGAACCATGTAGCTCCTGTCCCATGGCCAGACCTGAATTCAGACTGCCAGAGCCCTATTGTTTTCTCCACACCCCACTTCAAGAAGGGGTAGGTGGATATAGAAGGAAAGTTGCTCATTTCCATGGGATCCAGGCCAGGCTTCTTGAGGGATGGCTAGAACATCCTCTTCCTTCAGAGAAGCACTGACTACAACCTGGATCCAACTTCTGTTCTCCTCCCAGGTGGGGCAGGGATCCAATGCACAAATGGCAGAACTACAGCTATAGAGAATTCTGTCCACTGCCTTGAGATCTATAGTTCAAAAATCTTCAGTGTCATCTCAATAAATTCTGTCTATCTAGTTTCCAACTTGGAGCAGATAAGAGCTCTTTTATCCATATATCCAGATTATAATACATGTCACAGATTCATTCTTTTGGTCAATCCTTCCCTAAAAGATCTGGGACACTTTGATTGAATAGTGCAGTTGGCCAACATTTTGCAGATGAAGTAGAAGTATGGCAGTGATTCTGCCTCACCACCTTTACCACTTACATAGTAGCCTCAAACTTTAGCTCATGCCCATGTCCAGTCATATTCACTCTTTGAAGATCACATTTTAAGCTGTTTCTCCAAACACATTACTCAATATTCCTCAATTCCATGGGCCTATCCCAGATTATCCAGAGCCCAACTCGGGACAGTGGTCACACATCTGATCTGGTGTTCCTGTCAGACCAGTGGCTATGTGATCTGAAATTGGGGGAGCTCTTAGCATCTCCCTTGTCATGGTCATTTCAAGCCCTGATTACCATGGGATTCTCTAGTGCCACTGTCCACTGCAGAGAGCCTGGATCCACTAGATTGGTCCACCCCCAGTGACTGATAGTCCCAGGTGGGTTCAGAGAGATCTGGGGGTTGTTGTCAGGCTCTGCCTGCTACCCAGTAAAAACACAGACGCTAGTGTAGGCTTAGGTTCTGGTTTTATTTGAGTATAGGATGCATGCCCTTAGAAAAGCTGAGAGTGAGTAGAGCGCGCCGGAACGGGATTCAAATAGCCCGCGCCGGTCAGCGCTCCACTCCTTCTTACTCCGGGTGTGCCCCGAGCCCCGTTGGTTCCGTTGCCGGTAGGTGAGGGGTTGTGGAGCCCCTCCTGTGCCTTGGGCGTTTCCTTGACTGTTTTCCCGGCCGGTGATGGTTCATTGCCGGGCGATCAGGTTCGTAATCTTTTGACAGCTCAGGTGCGCCTTGTGGTCTGGTCTCGTCAATTACCTTCTTTGCAACATTGTACCTCTCTCTTCCGCGCCTCCGGCTAGAGTCGATACTTTGTTGCCAGCACCTGTTGCTCTCTTTTGTTAGCTAGTTGCCTTTTCCCTTAATCCGCCCGGGACCCATTTCCCTGCATTGTTATGTGAGCCGTTGCGATGTCACAAGCATCGCAACGGTGATCATGACATACTGCCCCCCTTAGGGAAGGTTAAGCCGCAGGTTTGGAGGGGTAGGTGGTGTGGAAGGTGCGGATCAGGTCGGGAGCCTGGACGTCACGGGCAGCGACCCACTCAGGGTGTGGAAAGTGTTTCCACTTTACGAGGTATTGGAGAGAGCCCTGCCGCTTGCGGGAGTCAAGCACTTCCTTTACTTTGAAGTGTTGCTGCCCGTCTATCATCACTGGTGGGGGGGGCATGCGTGGGTGCCACCGGGAGGGATCACTTGCCGGCTTGAGTAAGCTGCAGTGAAATACGGGTGCAGTCTCTTTAGATTATGGGGCAGGTCCAAGCACACCATGACTGGGTTCACGATTTGTGTCACCTGGAATGGTCCAATAAACTTGGGGGCCAGCTTCTTCGATGGTTGCGGTGATTTTATGAATCTGGTGGATAGATAGACCATGTCCCCCACCTGAAATGTTGGTTGCTGGCGCCAGTGTTTGTCCGCTTGTGATTTGTATGCTGTTTGTGCCTCTTTAAGCGCGTCCTTGATGACCGGCCAGGAATCTGCGATTTTCTCACCCCAGTCACAGGCGGCCACTGTTGGGGACGGAGGCTGAGGTAGTTCAGGGATGGGGATGAACTCCCGACCCGACACCACCCCAAAGGGGTTTTTTCCCGTGCTTTGGTGTATCGCATTGTTGTATGCAACCTCTGCAAATGGGAGGAGGTCTACCCAGTCATCTTGGTGATAGTTTATGTAGGAGCAGAGGAATTGCTGCAGTGTGGCATTAAGGATCTCTGTGGATCCGTCCGTCTGGGGATGCCAGGAGGTTGACAGGGCTTGCTGGGTACCTATCAGTTTCAAAAAAGCCCGCCAAAACCTTGAGGTAAATTGTGTGCCCCTATCGGTCACCAAGCGGGAGGGGCATCCGTGTAGGCGGTACACATGGACTAGGAACAGTTTCGCCAGCTGTTGGGCTGACGGGATCAAGGTGCAGGGGATGAAATGCGCTTGTTTTGAAAAGTAGTCTTTTACCACCCAAATGACCATTTTCTTTTGGCTGGGCGGTAAGTCGACTATGAAGTCCATTGAGATTTCATCCCAAGGGTGGGAGGGTTCAGCTACGGGTTGCAGTAGCCCCTGGGGTTTGCCAGCCGGTCGCTTGGCCATAGCGCACACTGGGCAGGATGCCACATACGTCTTGACATCCTTCCTCAGTGAGGGCCACCAAAACTGTCTCCGAGTCAGGTGTAGGGTTTTCAGGAACCCGAAGTGACCAGCCTGTTTGCTGTCATGCGATCTGTTGAGGATCGCCTGCCGTTGTGAGTCGGGTACATATAGCCTTCCCTCCGCCCATGCGAGGTCCTGGTCCATGGTGACCTTGTTGGGGTTGGCGAGGAGCCAGGGGTCAGATTTCAATGCCGTTATGAAATCTGCCCGTAGCCCCCCTGGTATTAGAGGTTGCCTGCATCTAGAGGTGGGTTGCATCGTAGTTGTTTGTGAGGGGGGGGCAGGCTGTCCCCGAGCGCGACCCCGGGTGACCGCTGCCATACCCAGCTGGGAATCGGAAAGCACCGTCCCTACAATGTCAGAGATAGGCTCCGCATCCTGGGGTAGTCGGGAGAGTGCGTCTGCCAGGAAGTTCTTTCTGCCTGGTATGAACTTCAGCTGGAAGTTGAACCGGCTGAAGAACTGAGCCCATCGTATTTGCTTGGGACTGAGGCGCCGGGGTGTACGGAGCGCCTCGAGGTTGCGGTGGTCTGTCCAGACCTCAAACGGGCAAGTTGTCCCTTCCAAAAGGTGACGCCAAGCCTCCAGCGCTGCTTAACCGCAAATGCTTCCTTTTCCCATACGTGCCAGCGCCTCTCTGTCTCCGAGAATTTCCTCGAGAGGTAGGCGCATGGCTTCAGGATTCCTGCAGAATCCTTTTGCAGCAGGATGGCGGCTATTGAGAAGTCAGAGGCGTCCACCTGCCAGGATGGAGCAATCGTCACTCACCCTGGGGTTGTTGCGCCCCTTCTTCACCACCTGCCCAGCGGTGCTGCTTAGAGCAGGTGGGGAGCGTTTTCCGCTGGCTGTTCTTGGGCGTCAATCGCGTCCCCTGCGAGGTAGGCATCCGCGTCCTTGTCCGGGGTTGCTAACACTCCTGTCAGCCATCTGGGGGGGTTGGATGGCTTGTGTGGCGTCTTCGGTGTGGGTCTGGGGGGGGAATCCGTTGTTCTGTTTGTGAAACAGTCTGCCGCTCGGTGGCCCATTTTCCCGCACCTGGTACACTGCCCACGGGCAAGCCTCCATTGTTGGTCTGCATGCCAGATTGGGCCTGACTGTGGGACTAGTCCTCTTGTGCTGGGCGGGATTTTGTCATCTGCGGTTGCAAGCAGGAACGTGCGCTGAGCATGCTCCGCTTTTCCGGCTAGGCAAATCCACCCGTGAAGGGAGGCTGGGTCGTCCCTGTAGACTGCCCATTGAAGCACCTCCCGGTTGAGGCCACGCTTTGTAATGGTTGCCTATTCTGACAAACTCAGTCTCACAAGCAGGTGCTTAAGGATAACTGATTTATTGAAAGAATAGTATGCAGATACAAAGAAAGCTGAGAATGAGCAAAAGCGTGCCAAATACAAACTAAAAACCCTCGCTTCAAACCCGGTTCCACCCTCGCTCGCGCTTAGCAACCACCCCCTCCCAGGTGCTAGCAACCGTTGCCCACATCGGCCTGAGAAAGTAACCTTGAACACATTCCATAACCCAAACATACATTCCACAGTTACAGCAAGGAGATTACAGCCTGGCACGGCTGGAAATCTCCACCCAGCAAACACGGATCAGGAAAGTGACATGCGAAACGTTACGATGTATTCAGAACATTGGAACGATGAACATGACATGCTTGAACATGTCGATCAGGGTGGCCTCAGACCATTCCGTGATTTTGCCTGCGAGGACCTTGAACTCAAGGGCATAGTCGGCCACCGGTTTTCTTCCCTGGCATAGTGCTTGGCCCTTTCTTTCGCCAGGGGGTCCTCAAAGTAATGCTTCAACTCGGCGAGGAAGTCATGGAAATCGGCCAAGGCTGGGGCTCCAGACTCGGACATCTGTACGTACCAGTCCGCAGCCCTGCCTTGGAGCTTGGTGGCCACCGCCGAGATTTTAGTGGCTTCTATGTTGAAGCAATGGCCGTATTGGGCCATGTAGTCCCTTGCATTTGTTAGAAAGGAGGACAGTTTCGTAGGGTTCCTGTCAAATTGTACAGGGAAGTCTTTGGCGAACCTCCCAATTTGCAGGTCCCCTACCTATGGGTGGTGAGGGATGGCTCCCACTGGCCTGGGGCCGCGAATCCCTGCAACAGAGTCTCGTGCTTGGCCCCTTCCACTCAGGGTTGTTGGCGGGGTGGGTATGTTGCCCCAATCCCCTCTTACCCCCTGTGCCACCTCAGTCTTGGAGCACTCGCTGACGATTGTTGCTAGGGACTGGAGCATATGTTCCAGGTCTCGTACCTTGGCTTTCAGGGTCGTGTCCTCATCTGCTGATGTCGGGGACAGGAGCAGGTGCTCAAGGTATCGTACCCTGGCTTCCAGGGCCGTGACCCTGTCTGGCGTGCCCTGGTTGTCCGACGTCGGTGCTGCCAGATGCTGTCCAGTACGTAGTCTTGCGCCTTCCTGCTCGGGCGTTTGGGGGTAGCGGAGCCTCCAGGTGGAGTAGGGTGTTCCCGTCCAGGGTCCTGCTCCGCCGGCCCAAGCGAGGAGTTGCTGGTCCCTGACTTCGTCTTCCGTCGGGGTTCTCCCGTCTGGGTTGGAGCTCCAGGTCTGGAACTGGGGTGCGGTGTGGGCAGGGAGGGTGTCCATGTCCCCTTTTGGGTACGCTGCCTCCAGCCGCTGTCGGGTCGCCTCTGCCTCTTGCGGGCCATCCTTCACGCCTCTGGTGCGAAGTGCTGGCTCCATCGCTGTCCCCGGTTCCGGTTTTCGCCAGTTGGTCTCTCCCGCGGAAAAATTTTCGTCCGGTGGAGCTTGGCGATTTTGGTTTGGTGACTCTCAGCTTTACGTCAGGCTCTGCCTGCGACCCAGTAAAAACACAGATGCTAGTGTAGGCTTAGGTTCTGGTTTTATTCGAGTATAGGATGCATGCCCTTAGAAAAGCTGAGAGTGAGTGGAGCGCGCCGGAACGGGATTCAAATAGCCCGCGCCGGTCAGCGCTCCACTCCTTCTTACTCCGGGTGCGCCCCGAGCCCCGTTGGTTCTGTTGCCAGTAGGTGAGGGGTCGTGGAGCCCCTCCTGTGCCTCGGGCGTTTCCTTGACTGTTTTCCCGGCCAGTGATAGTTCATTGCCGGGCGATCAGGTTCGTAATCTTTTGGCAGCTCGGGCGTGCCTCGTGGTCTGGTCTTGTCAACTACCTTCTTTGCAACATTTTATCTCTCTCTTCTGCGCCTCCAGCTAGAGTTGATACTTTGTTGCCAGCACCTGTTGCTCTCTTTTGTTAGCTAGTTGCCTTTTCCCTTAATCCGCCCGGTACCCATTTCCCTGTATTGTTATGTGAGCCGTTGCGATGTCACAAGCATCGCAACGGTGATCATGACAGTTGTTCCTGCTGGTCTGCTGCATGGTCCATCTGAAGCCTTGGTCGTCACTTGGAATAGGATCAGATCGCGCCCATGCGACCTCTCCCCTCTCATGGATCCTGTCACTCCCCATGGTTCACAGAAGAGCTGACAGAGATGAAAAGAGAGAAGAGATGCCTAGAGAGTCACTGGCGCTAAATGAAGGACGAACTTGACCAAATTTGGGTTAGAACCGCTATTAAGGCCTACCTTGTGGGGATAAGGGCGGTGAAGCATCAGTACTTCTTCACTCTTATTGCATCTGCAGACTGCCATCCTGCAGCCTTATTTAGGGTAACATGTGAAGAACCTCTTGCAGGGAGAACCTCTTGCAGGGATGTGCAGAAGAATTTGTTCAGCAACTATTGGACAAGGTCACTCAAATTTGTTCAGAGTTGGACTCCAGCCTTGTTGCAGGTCTGGAGGAGATGACTGTGCTGGAGTCTCGCCCAATTATCTGGGATTGGTTTGAACCAGTTGGGCCTGAGGAAGTGGACAGGGTCTCTAAGACTGTGTATTCAGCCACCTGCTCTTTAGATCCATGTCTCTCCTGGCTTGTTAAAGCAGTCATGTGAGTTTGGTTCTAGCAGTGGTGAACTCTTCCTTGAATTAGGGGGCTGCTCCTTTACCTCTTAAAGAGGCCTTGGTTCTTGAGGCCCCTCCTCAAGAAGCCATCACTGGATCCCACTATACTGGACAATTTTTGTTCAGTATCTAACCTCCCCTTTCTGGGGAAGGTGGTTGAGAAGGTGACTGCGCAGCAGCTTCATAGGACCTTGGATGAAGCAAATTATCTGGATCCCTTTCAGTCAGGATTCAGACCTGGGTATGGGACAGAAACAGTATTGGTCATGCTTTTAGATGATCTCTGCCAAGAGCAGGATAGGGGTTGTGTATCCATCCTTCCCCTACTTGACCTTTCTGAGACTTTTGATACCATTGACCATGGTATTCTTCTGGATCAGCACAGGGGATTGTGGGTGGGCGGCCCTCTGTTGTGCTGATTTACCTCCTTTCTCCAGAGTCAGTTCCAGTTGGTGGTGATTGGGGAGGAGAGATCCCAGCCCCGGCCCCTACTATGTGGGGTGCCACAGGGTTCGGTGCTCTCTCCGCTCCTATTCAACATCTACATGAGGCCGTTGGGTGAGATCATCCATCGCTATGGGATGAGGTATCATCAGAATGCTGATGATCATCAGAATGCTGATGATACCCAAATATACATCTATGCTCCTGGCTAATTAAGTGATGCTAAGGACATCTTATCTTGGTATCTGGAGGCTGTGAGGATCTGGATAGAGAACAATAGGCTTCAGCTGAACCCTGGCAAGACTGAGTGGCTTTGTGTTTTGAGGCCTGCTGGTTCTAGGACTATACCATCTTTGGTGCTGGATGGGATTGTATGATCCGAGACAGACCCAATGCGCGATCTGGGGGTCCTCCTGGACTCATGATTCCTGCTCAAAGAGCAGGTGGAAGTTGTGGCTAGGAGGGCCTTTGCACAGCTTCGTGTTGTGCATCAATTAGGCTCTGCTCACAGTTACTCATGCCCTGGTCACCTCCCAATTGGATTACTGTAATGAACTCTACATGGGGCTGCCCTTGAAGAGTATCCAGAAGCTTCAGCTAGTGCAAAATGCAGCAGTGTGGGCAGTTATATATGCTTCTAAAACAGCACATGTTACACCTCTGCTCTGTGATCTGCAGTGGTTGCCAGCTTGCTTCCAGGTCCAATTCAAGGTGCTAGTGTTGACCTTTAAAGCTCTTCATGACATGGGACTGGGTTATCTGAGGGACCGCCTCTCCCCGATTACATCTGCTCATCCCATCAGGTCTGGCAAGAGGCATGCTCCCTCGCCTCTTGGGGAACTACACTTGGCGGGCCAAGGAGACAGGCCTTCTCTGCCGTGGCGCCTGCTTTATGGAACATTCTCTTTCCCCCACCCGCCCGAAGTGAGGTTAGCTCCATCCCTCCTTATTTTCTGGAAGTCCCTCAAGACCTGGCTTTGTCATCAGGCCTGGGAGTCTCAGGGGACCGGTGAGATCCTGAGGTGGCTCCGTTGCTGATCGAATCTCGTGTGCTTTTTAAAAAAAACTTTTTTAATATGACTGTGTTTGACATGTTTATTGTTTTATACTACTTTGCTGTACATCGCCCAGAGTCACTTCTTGTGAGATGGGCAGCCATATAAATTTGATAGATAGATAGATAGATAGATAAATAAATAAATAACCTACTTTATAGAAACAGTCTTTCACTTGAAATCTCAGGGGTGTAAGCAGCCCTCAAAAGACCTTGGATAATGTCCATAAAACCTCAGGCATTGCCATCTAAATCATAATTTTTAATATGCTAGGAGGAGGAAATAATTAAATACGTATGGAACAGATATATTAATGGTATTGAATTAAATAAAGATTACACTAAATCATGTATCTTTTTCTCTTGGCATTATATCATGCAATAAAAAGAAGGGGACCTGTCTCCTGCTGTCTTACCGATCACTTGGGATTTCTCCTCAGAAACACAAATCTTCCATACCAAATTTGCAGAATAAGATACTGTTGTTATAAACAATGCAATGGATCTATGATTATGCGTGCAGGCCAATTACTCATACTCTTTTTGCTTCTAAAACAGAACAAAAACAGCATTTCTGCATTGATAGTACAGTTCTAATTACTGTGACAGCTGCAAACAGAGAAAGCAGATATGGTACTCTTCAGATATATTTTCCAATTTATAATTCAACTTCTATTGTATTTAAGAATGTGATGTTCAACCTAATTGAAACCCAACCACCATTTCTTAATGTTTTTCTCTCCACCTCATCTGGGTGATGCGAAGCATGTTTAAACTTCAAGACAAAATAAAGAATTGGTTAGCTAGGATGCCAACATTTCAGGAGTACCTTCCTTAGCTATATACCTAAGCATTTGTGCAATGGGGTTTGACACCAGGTATGTGTTCAGAAAATTATTGCCTCTGTTGTTGCTAAACTCTGATATATACTTGTCTGGGGTAAGTTTACTGAGCACATTAAGAATTGCCTCTAAGTAAACATACACATTTATATATTTAATCAATTTATATAGAATTTGCATAGAACTGAACTATACATTTGTAAGGGGGAGGGGAAAAGAAACTTCTCCTTTTGATTTGTGTTGACATTTTTAAGTAACCATGTGTATGGCTGGTTTTGTACATTGCAATATGTTGGGGGACGCGACATAAGGCCAAAGGCAGCATCCTGGACTGTTTTGTGACCCTTGGGCCTCAATTGTACCTCTGAAATTTGGTGACAAATCATCAAGGGCAGCATGATTTTCCATGGCTTCAGAAGAACAGAACAAATATAAGGGGTAAATGAGCCCAATAGTTCTCAACCGATCATATTTTAAGTCCCACCAATCACTCAATCAAAGATTTGTATCTCATCACAATAGAAAAACACCCAGGTAGGGCAGGAATATGTTTACAGGTATTTTCACTTCACAGGGTTGCTGTTGTGGGGAAAATAGGAGGAAAGAGTATTAGGTATGTTTGCCGCCTTGAGTTATTTATAAAAATAATAAAGGTGGGATAATAAATAAACAAACAAGCAAACAAATAAATTCTATTAATTGTATTTTTTTATTTTTGGAAGGTTTTAAATCATAGAAACACAGAATTATAGAGTTGGAAGGAATCACAAGGACCATCTAGTCCAACCTCTCCAGTGTGCAGGAATGTCAACCAAACTGTCCTCAGCCTTTTCTTTCAGACCTTCAGAGGGAAAGTACCCACAACCTCTGTAGGGACTGTTCCACAGTCGTACAGAATTTATTTTAATTAATGTTTTGATGGGTTACCTTGGGCCCCACAGTTTATTTATTCATTCATTCAATTCCAACTCCAACCAAGATTCTGACCGCCATCTGTGATGCACACACCACTGGTTGAGAACAATTGCATCTGCTTTATTTCTCTTAGTTAACCCCAGGGACCCCAAAATTATAAAATGTCCAGCTGCTGTCTCCAACTCCAGCAACATCACTATGACTACTGAAAGATTAGTTCCAAAAAAGCAATCCGGTCCTAGCTTAAAAGGTTGTCCTTCCGTGGACTCCTCCATAAACGCAACGTGTGATCCCAACCAATGCAAACTTTTATTCCAAAACACATCATCCCAACGAGACTGCATCTTCTTCCCAGCATTGTAGTTCAGTTTCCCCCAACCTAGCAGCCTCCAGGTGTATTCAACTGCCACTTCTATCACCCCGACGACGGGGAGCTGCAACCGAGACTGCTCCCCAGTAGAACTACGCTCCCACAACACGTTGCCTAACACACTGCCTCCAGCGCCGCTGGGCGCATGCTCGCGTTCCCTCCCTCCCGCGGCCGATTCCCCGCCCCCTTCGCCTGTCAAGATGCGTTCGGCTCCGTCGCCTGACGTAGCGGACCCGGCCTCGGCGTGACGGGGACGAGCTGGCTCGGTCATGGCCCAGCCCGGGGAGACCCCGGCTTCGAAGTCGACCGAGGGTGAGGACGGGAACGCCGGGTGGGAGCGCCGGCCCGGCCGCGGCCTGCTATTCCTGCCTCGACCTGGGTGCAAAGGGGGGCGTGGGAAGCGGAGAGGAATGCAGGCCGCGGCGAGAGGGAGGGTAGGAGGGGGGGGTCGGCTTGGGAGGAGCGGAGCCCCACTGTATTCTCCCCTCACTTTCCACAGGGGCTTCTTCCCCTTCCCGTGCTCATCCTGACTTAATCCCTCCGTTTCGACTACCGTAATCGTCGCTCTCCTCACCCGCATCCTAGGAGCCCTCCTTCGCCATTTCCCTCCCTTCCTGGCTCCGCTTCCTTCCTACCAGCCCCTCGTCCTCCTGGCCCCCGGTCGCTTCTTCTCCTTCGCCCAACATCGCCACCTCCTTAGGCACCATCACCTTTCGCGATGACTTCTAGCTTCAGCCACCCATCACCGTGGTCTCTGCCTCTTTTTCCCATCATAGGCTCCCCCCTCCGTAAATGTTTCTTTCCTTCCATTCTCCCGAACAGCTGACCCTTCGCCTTTCCTCCCATGGCTGCTCCCACACGTGGGTTTTCTGCCCTTCCTATCCTTGTGATAAGTCTTACCCAAAACTATTCGATTCCTTGCTCATGCTCTCTCCCATTAATCCTCTACTTCAGCTTTCTCCAGCTTAGAGCTGTCCTGGAGTATAAGAAGGGTTCTTTAAGACCTAGAATGTTGTGTGAACCCAACTGGTTTATTGTTCAGAAACTAGGTTAACTTAGTGGCCAGGTTATAAGCATGTTGCATAAATTCAGCCATGGTGTGTTCCTTTTCTTTCTTGCTTGTCTTCTTTGCAAAGCAAAATTTGTCCCAGCTGTTGTTGTCTTTCCTGTTCATAGTTTTCTCCATCCCCCTCATTCTCACAGCCCCTCAGCATTTGCTTTTCTGACTTTAGTGGTCCCCTTTTCTCACCCCCTTCATACCAATACTACCCCCTTATTTTAACTGTCACCTAAATGGCTTTCATGTTTCTGTTCTGTCTCCTCCACAACAACCACTTCCTGCATCCTTTAGGTGTTAAATAGTAATATTTAGTGAAGTATCAGCTTTTGTGAGGTTGAGACTACTTTATCAGGAGCATGGATTAATTTGGTCAACAGGTTTATACAGGCTATCGAGTTCAAATAAATAATCCCAATATTAACTGTATGGTTTATCACTCCAGATAGATAGGTAGATAGGAATGTGATGGTTAGGGCATTGGACTAAGACTGAAGAAACTGAGATTCATGTTTACCCTTGGCCATGGAAGCTGATTGCAAGACTGTAGACTAGTCACTGCTTTAGTCCAATGTATTTCACAGGTGGTGTGGAAACAAATTGAAGGAGTAGTACTGTGTAGGCTGCCTTGACATCCTGGTGGAAAGGCAGGTTTACAGTATATCTAACAAATAAAAATAATAAATGTTATTTATTTGCTAAGCCTGATGCAAAAATGTGCCTCATGTTTGTGGACTGAGCACTCTTTGAACTTCCATCCTTCTGTTGTGTACGCAACTTTGGTTCCCTTTTCCTTCAGCATTTTTCCACCACAGTTGTGCACTTGCTTTTTTATAAAGAACTTATAGTTGACTTGGAAACTGTTGGCACTATTAATGAAGAAATTTTATGGGTGATTTTTTTTAGAAAATAACAGATGTAATAAATAGGGGAAGTGTATAAAAATTGTATGTAAGGAGGAGGGGAACCAGCCAAAATGCATGTACATGTATTACTACCATTTTGTAAAGTGGTGTGACAGTTACGCAGAAATGTACTACTGTAATTGAATGGGATTTAGTTGGTTGAGATGTATTTGTGTGTGAAACATTCAGAATTGTATATTTTTATAACAGATTTTATTGGTTGCAATCATAGGCCACAAGATATAGAAAAATTGTTTTTAATGCTACATAATCTTGCAAAGTAGCTAGTAATAATGTATCAATAAAATAAAATGAAAAATTAAATTGTAAAATGATCAGATTACATCAAAATATTGAATTAATTCTTGGTACCCAGTCAACATTTAGAGGAACTCAGCCTCAGCTTTTAGAAGATTTACTAAGTTAGGTAGACTTTTTAAAGAAGAGAATTCCAAAAGTCATTGGCTAGGGTTTGTGTGTTGAGTCAATCTTGACTCCTAGTAACTACATGGACAAGTCCATGCAGTTTTCTTGGCAACGTTTTTAGAAGTGGTTGCCATTACGGCCTTCTGAAGACTGAGAGTAGGTGAATCAAAGTCATCCAGCTGGCTATTGTCTAAGGCAGGACTGGAACTCATGGTCCCCCAGGTGCCTTTAACCACTACACCAAACTAGTTCTCAGCTAGGTTCATCAAGTGCACTAAACTATGATACAACTTGTGGCATTTTATATTATCTTAATTATATTATCATGGTTAAACCAATTATGTATTAACAGTGTATTGATCAAGATCAGGAAACAGAATTTTATTTTTCTGCAGCTGTACAGTAAAGGAACATAGAACAGGGCTTTATCTCCTGGTTAGAGCTGTAGGATATGGGGAGAAATAGAATGTGTGTTAAAGCAATTTTCAGATGCCTTACATCATAGCTTTAAATGTTACTATGAACTCTTCTGAGCTTTAAATGTTTCTATGATCTCTTTAAAGTGTCTATGTAGGCAGATGTGCATGACTATAGTTTTTACAGGTAGCTGTATTACATTCTTTCACCATTCTGGACATGAATCCAAATACTGCATATTGGAAAGCTTGTAACTTTTTTATAGTCTTCAGAGGCATTTCCATGGTTGAGTGCATAACTTTAATTCTATTGAGTAGTTACCATAGTACGTAGCGCAATGGCTAAGGTCTCTCTTCCCCCAGAGAGACGTGCAGGTGACAAACATTGCAAAGCTGGAAACAGACAGTCATTGCCATTGCAACTACCTGAAAATAAATTACAACATAGAAGTGTGGGTTCTGTGACTGTTAAAACTCTTTGTGGTTGTAAAGAAATGCTTAATATCAAGAGATGGGTGAAGTCATTTCGGCCAGGAGTGGACCGGATCCTACTTTTGTTAAATGGAGGAAAAGGAGTACAAAAATGCTTCTCTGAGAATCCGCAAAAATTACTACCATGTAAACAAATATATTAACCTGCAGGGACTATCAGAAAAAGAATTACTTTCTCTTACACCCATTTTTATTTCTGTACTGGTCATGGAGGAGAGTTTTATCTTTTGGCTACTGGTTTGGTTTCTTTAGTGAGTGCAGAGGAGAGGAAGGCCTGTTTCATACTAAGGGATAATGGGGTTTATTTCATTTTGGTTTGACCTGTCAGGTAAATGCAGCTTTTTCTACATGGAAACCATGATTTTGGGGCATGATGTACATGCCTATCTAGTTGTAGTTTATTCAAGGAATTATGGTTTAGTGTGATGTGTGAGTGTAGCTGTTAAAGGTGTTGATGCATTTGGAGAGTGAAATGTGTGATCGTGTGGTTATGTGGTTCCATCCTAAGTCTTAAGCGAATTCAGTGACGATCAGTTTTTAAGTTACTGTTACATGAATCATTTCTGGTTTTTCATCTGTGAAATGCAGAATATTTGTATGATGATCATTTGCTTCCATTATGGAACAATATTATAGTGGATAACAATGAGAAGACGACACCCTGGAGAAGATGCTGATGCTAGGGAGAGTGGAAGGCAAAAGGAAGAGGGGCCGACCAAGGGCAAGATGGATGGATGATATTCTAGAGGTGACGGACTCGTCCCTGGGGGAGCTGGGGGTGTTGACGACCGACAGGAAGCTCTGGCGTGGCCTGGTCCATGAAGTCACGAAGAGTCGGAAGCGACTGAATGAATAAACAACAAAATATAGATGAAAATAGTTTATTTGTGTAGTGAAGACTTTGAGAACTTGTTGAGGGTTGTATGTGTATGGCAAGAACAATTGCCTGAAATGGTGCAGAGGTTTGTTTGGAAATAGTTACTTATTTTGCAAAAATTGGGTACTGGGGTGAAAGAGTTTCTGTCCATAGTGAAATGATCTAATAACTTGCTTTAAAATCAGATGAGAAATTTAGGTTCGGGAGATAAATATGGTAACTTCTGAAAGATTTTTTTTACATTGATAATTTATTTATTTTTATTTATTTATCAAATTTTTATCACTGCCCATCTCCCCCCACAAGGGGGAGTTATGTTGATTATATAATATGTTCTGGGGAAGAATTAATAACTTATGGTTGACTATTATTTTATGGATAAGATACCTTTTGTATGCCTGGTAGTCTCCAGAGGATTTCTTCCTTTGTTTGTTTTTAGGGAAGTGTTTTATGCCAGTAGACATACCTGAAATTTTAAGAATGTGTCATATGCAGTCGCACAAAATGGCTGTCACAAAGGGCATGGCCAATTACAAAACCATTAATTTACTACACTGCAGATGGATGGGTTTATTCCCTGCCACCCCCTTTAGCCCCTCCCCTGATGCTCTCTATCCTTTCAACTTACCTTTATCCTTTTTCTGGGCAGGTAGACATTTTTGAACAGAGCACAGGGGCATAACCCATTATTTTACTTTGTAAGTAAAAGGCATTCCTGGAATTATGTTGGAGGCTGGCACTTTCCCTCTGCCAATGCTAGTTTGCCATTTAATTATTTAAAATGAAAGTAAATCAGGTGGACATGAACCGTGGTGATTATCAAGGGAATTGCTGCTAGGTATGTGTATGCCTGGAGGTGTCTTTCTGAAACTCCAGACATTGGTTGTTTGAAAAGGATTGCATTTCACTTAAAATATAATTGCCAGAGAAACAGTGAAAATTTGACCAAAAAAAATTCTTTTTCCTGAATTGCAGCAGGGTCCAAATTCTTAACTGAAAATCTCTGTTGTATTATATTGGAATAGAGTATTTAAAAATCAATTATTGCTTCAGAATAAAGATTCAATTCTAAAACATGATAGCATTTTCACTGCTTCTAATGCTAATACAGTAAGTTGTGAGTTGAAAAGGTTTTTTTACTTGTACTGAAATTTGCTATCTAAAATGAAAAGTCACAGGATATTTGTTGCTTTAAGGCTTACTATTGGAGCCAAGGAGGAGAGCCTTAACCATAATCTTTAACCATATTGATTGTAGGTTATATTTACTTTCATTGCAATCACTGTTTCCAAACCTGGATTCATGGTTTGTCTACTAAGCAACCATTAACCCTTCAAGAAAACAATATACAGTAGTGTGCAAGGGCAGCTATAAAATAAAGCTGTACCTCTAGTAACACTACTTGTTGTCTGCATGGGTGCTTCTTTTGAAGGGCAAAGGAGCTGGGGGAAAAGTAAGTTTTCCTTATCCCATGCAATCCTGATCACTGTTGGTTTGTTAATTGTTATAAAAAAAAAAGTACCTGACAAAGAGGTTGTTTGGTGAGTATTTTAATTACACTCAGCTGTACATATGTGTTGTGCGAACATAGTGAATCAAACTATGAAGATAAAAAGGGTGTTAAGGGCCTGAGTGTGTTAAGGGCCTTGTTTCCTGCTTATATTGATATTTATGGGTATAATTTTTCTCGGCTGCTATATGTGGAGAGAGAGAGAGAATTGTATTTGTATTTGGTTTTAATTGATTTTATGATTGTTTGCTGCCCAGAGTCACTTGTCTGAGATGGGGGGGCCATAAAAATTGAGTAAATAAATAAATACCTTCCAGAGAAATGCAGAAAAAAAATAAGTCACAGAAACTCTTTAGTACAGTCCTGTAGTTTCAGCTAATCTCTGCAGCTATTCAGTGTTATCATCTGTCCTATCTAAAAAACAGCAAACATATACTTCCTCTAGAATACAATTTGCTTTTAGACAGAATGCATCTCTAGGTAATTCAACCTTGTAGAACTGGTTCAGACATAATAGCAGACTGCATTTTGCCATTATTTGAATAAGGCTTCCCTTTTAATATAATATGTTAACTACTTATAATTGTCCTTCAAAAAATTATCTAAAGATCCAGCTGTGGTTTATGGTTCTGGTTCGGAAGCAAGCACAAACTTTTTTTCAGAAGCAAATGGAAGTCAAGCTATGTTGAGAGATTAAATTGACAAAAAAAGGGACTGCTTGATGTTAAGCTTACTCATGTGAACTAAGAAATTGTGTTAAAGTAAGATAATTATCTCAATTGAGAGACAAGATGGGATCTGGTAGATATATACTATATACACACTGTATATACTAACATATTCTTATGTTATGTGACATATTGTTTCCTATTTGTCCTTCTGCAGCTTCATGATGTCTATCTTTTAAATTGAGGAAGGATTGAAGAGCCAGTAATATCGATTGTGCCTGCTGGTTCTTCACTCTTACATGAACAACAACATTAAAAAAGGGCCTTTTAATATTCTGTCATTGTGAAAAATTGGGTATGCTTTGGTAGAACCATCTACTTATTCTGTTCCGATATAACTCTTACTGAGAACTGCTTCCCCAATATTATACTGTATATATTTATATCAAATGTTATGTTTTATTTATATTAATGTACAAATGATTTGAAGAAGCTTTAAAGTACTATATTCCAGTATTAAAAATGAAATAAAAACAAACAATAATTTGAACAGGACAGAAAAAAGCCGACACAAGTTAATCAATGTATTGTATTGGAATTGTCTTTATCAGGATCCAAAAGGAATAGGAAAGGAGATACAGTGGCATCCCAAGAAAGGGAGTGTTACAAAGTATCCAATGAGAAAGCTTTATCTTGCATAATGTAACCCAAGAATCTATGAGAATAGTGATGCTTGATGAATACCTGCTTATAAAATTGTTTGTTTGAAATAAGCACTTAAGCATAACTCTGTATTACACACATGGCAGAGGAATGAATATAAATCTAAAAGCATGACTGATTTGACTGTTTATGATAAAACACAGAGAGACTTAGTGGAGGGTACAATGCTGATGAGAGGCTTTGAATGTGGGAGAAAGCATTATTTGGTGGTATCAGAAGTGGATCTTGGGAAGAAAATTGAAATGAAAGAAAGGAAGTGAAAGAAGCTAGATAGAAAGTAGAGTGACTGCTTCAAAAGAAAGTACAAATCTGTCCCCAAAGATGTCAGCTAACAAACTTTGTACGTATATTTTGATATATGTTAAAAAAACCTCCCTGTCTCATTCCTCATAAGTTGGTGGGCAAAAATTTCTCAAACTTAATTGAATCATAAAATCATGGAGTTGGCATGACCCTTAGCAGTCATCTAGTCCAACCCCCTGTTCAGTGCAGGATCCACTAGAGTATCTCTGAGAGCCTCTGTTTGAATACCTCCAGCAGAATCTACTGGCTGACAGCTTGTATAGTCAGTGAGTTCTTTCCAGTGCCTAGTCTGAACCTCTTCCTTGTAGTTTTTAACCTACTGATTCTGGTCCTGCCCTCTGGGGCAATATAAAGTAAGCCTACTCCATCTTCTTTGTGATAACGCTTGATATATTTGAAGATTGGTGTCTCCTCGCAGTTGTCTTTTCTGCAGGCCAAACAAACTCAGATCCTTTATATGTTCCTTACAGGGCTTGGTTTCCAGACCCTTCACCGTCTTAGTAGCCATCCTCTGAACTTACTTCAATTTGACACTGTCTTTTTTAGCCTGTGGAGCCCATAACTGGACACCAAGTACACCAAGGCAGAGTAAAGTGGAACAATCTCTACTTATTGTAGAATCCTCGTTTTATTGTGGAAAATTTCCCCATTAAATTTTACGATTTCAGCATGGAGTAGTAGTTTGTATGTTCCCCAGAATACAAAAATACAGTAGTAAATGTTGTTTGAAAAAGAGAATGCCAGTATCATTGGAAATATTTGTATATGATAATAATCTAAACATTCTGTGCTAAAAAACAATGATATGAATAAGTGTCCAGTTCATTTGTTCTCACTTAATTCCTCCCGTCATGCAAGTATGTCACCTGGAAGTGATAGTTTTTTGCTATTTCAACATGTTTGAAATTATGAATATCTGTGCCTAAACATAGGGTTATGTTTCACTGTGCAACAGGCTATTCTGGTGGGAGGAGACGGGTGGGGACAAATCTAATAAATAAATAAACAAATAAACAAACAAATAAATAAATAAATAAATTCAACTAAACATTTCATCATAGAACAGGTCGTCACCACAGCATGCCATTTCAAGTGTCCTTCAAATGGTTTGATCCCAGAACAGAATTATTTTTCCCACACCCATTTTAATCTTGTTTAGGTACATTTAACCCAAGTCCTGGATATCACAAAATTTTATCTATTTGCTCATAAAAAAAGAAGTAAATAGTCTGTCTGTACCAATGCATAGTTTGTTCACATTATGTTTTTTTTATTAATCATTAAAGGATGAGTGAAATAAAAGAAAAAATAATACAGATAATATCAGAAGTTGCAAAAGCTGTACAATTAGTGCTTAGAATACAGTTGATGAAGGGTCAGTAATAAAAAACAGAATATATTAAGTTATTTTTTAACAAAAAGAATTTTAAAAGTCTTTTTAAATCTCTCAGCTGAATGCCAGTATCTCCACTAGATAGATCACCTAAAAGGGAAAAAAGAAAAACGATTAAAACATTAACTATTTAGTTTACTGAATTTCTAATTTCCGTAAACTCATATTAACTTGTTATGCGCAAATAACAATACGTTTTCATTAATTTTCAGTTTGCCAATTTTTGTTTCTGTAACCTGGTAACTTTATTAGGCTACCTGATTACTAGGTGTACTTTTATATGAAGTATTGGTAGCACTTGGGTGGCCTAAGTGGTTATTTAAAAAAAAGTATTGCTAGCCTTCCTGAAGATGACATACTAAACAGAGATTTATAATTGGTGCGTGATCTGTTTTCAGTGTGTTGGGGACAGTTTATATATGGAGCTGACCAATAACTAAAGAACCCATTCATCATCTGTACTAGAGGCAGACGTGTTCGTTCCACCGTGTGCCTGTTCAGCATTGTGCAGCAATAAATTATTACCTTAATTATAATATTAAGAATTATTACCTAGAGCGGATGTGAGAACTGGCTTCTGAAACAAGTAACAATGGTCTTGGTTTTTTGCCTATTTTTTTCCTTCAGTGTACTTTCAGTGAGGGAACTGCGCATCACGCTGGCTGCTCCTATGGGACATGGCAGCCAGCTCCCTGAATGGCTGGAAGGAATAGCCAAATAATAAAAGTGAAGTATGAAGCTAAACTTAAAGTTATTTTCATAGTTAAAGCAATTTCTTTAGTGGTGTGTATATTTAAAGCAAGATGGGGATTTGGTAGGATTTATATCATCTTTTGAAGAGAATAGCAGCCTTTTTCTTGTCTGAAAACTTGTCCAGCTACTATTTGAATATTCTTTGCTTCTTTCATGATATCTTCAGGGGGCTACACAAACAGTAGCAAATTACCCAGAGCTTTCTGATGTTTTTAGGTAACATGTTTATTAGTCGCTATAGTTGCTAGAGGGAAATACTGTTATTAAGAGTTAACAGTGAAAGCATTGCATCTTCTAGGACCACCTTCTTGCTTTGTCTTGCTGTTGTACAGTTATTTGCAATGTGACTGGAGTGTGTTAAGTCAGAAAATGAGATCTTCTTTAACAATCATGGTCTGTTTTTCCTTTGAAATGTTCTCAGCCCTGAGAAGTGGGGAATGAGATGTACATGCCTGCTGTTAATATCACCAGTGTCTTCAATATAATAATGGTTTCCCTCTTCTCAGCTGTGGGATAAGTACTGTGTATTTGAGGAAACTACATAAGGGGTTGCAAGTGCCTTATGTAGTTTCACTAGCAATGACTTCTGTCTATAATGCTGCCTTACAAAGCAGAAGAAGATAACATGCACATCTCTCACCTGAGGCCTCCTGTTTAAAAAGGGCTTCTATCCACACTGCATGCTCACATTTCTGCTGCCCTGAGAGAAAATACAGCCTAAAATTGCCTAGAAGAAATTCTTACCACAGGCAATCTAGCAAGTGACTTTTTACAAACACATAGAAGAGGCAAATGTGCTTGTCATTTCAGATATCTAGATATGGTTTTCATTTTTTTCTATGACATTTTTTTTACATTATGGTTTTTAAAGTTTCCTTTTGGTGATCTTTCTGCATCTGGAAAACTGGTCTTAACATGGTAGTATTCTTCCTTTGATGGTGAACAGTAAATTTCCTTTGACAGTGAACTGAGTGCACCACTGCTGCTGGAAATGGAGTAGAAACAGGGTTATCCAGAAGCAAGGAGAGGTATTCGTAAGGTTAGGAAAGCCAAGGTTTGCAAATCAACAACATCCAGAACAAAACTCCAAGAAGAACCAATAATTTTGGACCCAGCAACAGGGAATATTGAGGAAAAGAAATTGCCAACATACAGGAATTAATGCAATCTGAAAACAGTGCCTGATGGTTTCATCCCAGAAAAAAAGTCTAGGATAATTTCTTCAGCAAAGGATCGTTATTTCTTCAGCAAAGGATCATTACCTTGTCGTGGTGCTGGAGCTTGAGCACCTCAATGATGCCCTGAGCTAAACCGTGAAGGGCCACCCAAGACGGGAAGGTCATGACAGAGAGGTCAGACTAAATGCAATCCCTGGGGAAGGTAATGGCAATCCACCCCAGTATTCTTGCCATGAAAACTAAATGGATCAGTACAACCAGAGAGATGTCAGTATACCATTGGAAGATGAGACCCCCAGGTCAGAAGATGGTCAAAATGCTACTGGGGAGGAACAGAGGATGAGTTCAACTAGCCCCAGACGTGATGACGCAGCTAGCTCAAAGCCGAAAGGACAGCTAGCGGCCGACGGTGCTGGTGGTGAACGGCGAATCCGATGTTCTAAGGATCAACACACCATTGGAACCTGGAATGTAAGATCTATGAGCCAGGGCAAATTGGAGGTGGTTATTGGTGAGATGTCAAAATTAAAGATAGACATTCTGGGTGTCAGTGAACTGAAATGGACTGGAATGGGCCATTTCACATCAAATGACCACCAGATCTACTACTGTGGACAAGAGGACCACAGAAGAAATGGAGTAGCCTTCATAATTAATAGTCAAGTGGCTAAAGCAGTGCTTGGATACAATCCAAAAAGCGATAGAATGATCTCAATTCGAATTCAGGGCAAGCCATCTAACATCACAGTGATCCAAATATACGCCCCAACCACAGATGCTGAAGAAGCTGAAGTAGAGCAGTTCTATGAGGATCGGCAGCACCTACTGGACGACACGCCTAAAAGAGATGTTATTTTCATCACGGGAGACTGGAATGCTAAGGTGGGCAGTCAAATGACACCTGGAATTACAGGTAAGCATGGCCTGGGTGAACAAAACGAAGCAGGACATAGGCTGATAGAATTTTGCCAAGACAACTCAATGTGCATAACAAACACTCTCTTCCAACAACCTAAGAGACGGCTTTATACATGGACTTCCCCAGATGGACAACACTGAAACCAGATTGACTACATCCTTTGCAGCCAAAGGTGGCGGACATCTATACAGTCGGTAAAAACAAGACCTGGAGCTGACTGTAGTTCCAATCACGAACTTCTTCTTGCACAATTTAGGATCAGACTAAAGAGATTAGGGAAGACCCACAGATCAGCTAGATATGAGCTCACTAATATTCCTAAGGAATATGCAGTGGAGGTGAAGAACAGATTTAAGGGACTGGACTTAGTAGTTAGGGTCCCAGAAGAACTATGGACAGAAGTCCGCAACATTGTTCAAGAAGCGGCAACAAAATACATCCCAAAGAAAGAGAAAAGCAAGAAGGCAAAATGGCTGTCTGCTGAGACACTGGAAGTAGCCCAAGAAAGAAGGAAAGCAAAAGGCAACAGTGATAGGGGGAGATGTGCCCAATTAAATGCAAAATTCCAGAGGTTAGCCAGAAGAGATAAGGAATTATTTTTAAACAAGCAATGCACAGAAGTGGAAGAAGACAATAGAATAGGAAGGACAAGAGACCTCTTCCAGAAAATTAGAAACATTGGAGGTAAATTCCAGGCCAAAATGGGTATGATCAAAAACAAAGATGGCAAGGACGTAACAGAAGAAGAAGAGATCAAGAAAAGGTGGCAAGGATATACGGAAGACCTGTATAGGAAGGATAACAATATCGGGGATAGCTTTGACGGTGTGGTCAGTGAGCTAGAGCCAGACATCCTGAAGGGTGAGGTTGAATGGGCCTTAAGAAGCATTGCTAATAACAAGGCAGCAGAAGACGACAGTATCCCAGCTGAACTGTTCAAAATCTTGCAAGATGATGCTGTCAAGGTGATGCATGCCATATGCCAGCAAATTTGAAAAACACAAGAATGGCCATCAGATTGGAAAAAATCAACTTATATCCCCAAACCAAAAAAGGGAAACACTAAAGAATGTTCAAACTATCGAACAGTGGCACTCATTTCACATGCCAGTAAGGTAATGCTCAAGATCCTGCAAGGTAGACTTCAGCAATTCATGGAGTGAGAAGTGCCAGATGTACAAGCTGGGTTTAGAAAAGGCAGAGGAACTCAGGACCAAATTGCCAATACCCGCTGGATAATGGAAAAAGCCAGGGAGTTTCAGAAAAACATCTATTTCTGTTTTATTGACTATTCTAAAGCCTTTGACAGTGTGGACCATAACAAATTGTGGCAAGTTCTTAGCGGTATGGGGATACCAAGTCATCTTGTATGCCTCCTGAAGAATCTGTATAACGACCAAGTAGCAACAGTAAGAACAGACCACGGAACAACGGACTGGTTTAAGATTGGGAAAGGAGTACGGCAGGGCTGTATACTCTCACCCTACCTATTCAACTTGTACGCAGAACACATCATGCGACATGTTGGGCTTGAGGAATCCAAGGCTGGAGTTAAAATCTCTGGAAGAAACATTAACAATCTCAGATATGCAGATGATACCACTTTGATGGCTGAAAGCGAAGAGGAACTGAGGAGCCTTATGATGAAGGTGAAAGAAGAAAGTGCAAAAGCTGGTTTGCAGCTAAACCTCAAAAAAACCAAGATTATGGCAACCAGCTTGATTGATAACTGGCAAATAGAGGGAGAAAATGTAGAAGCAGTGAAAGACTTTGTATTTCTAGGTGCGAAGATTACTGCAGATGCTGACTGCAGTCAGGAAATCAGAAGACGCTTAATCCTTGGGAGAAGAGCAATGACAAATCTCGATAAAATAGTTAAGAGCAGAAACATCACACTGACAAAGGTCTGCATAGTTAAAGCAATGGGTTCCCCATAGCAACATATGGCTGCGAGAGCTGGACCATAAGGAAGGCTGAGAGAAGGAAGATCGATGCTTTTGAACTGTGGTGTTGGAGGAAAATTCTGAGAGTGCCTTGGACTGCAAGAAGATCCAACCAGTCCATCCTCCAGGAAATAAAGCCAGACTGCTCACTTGAGGGAATGATATTAAAGGCAAAACTGAACTACTTTGGCCACATAATGAGAAGACAGGACACCCTGGAGAAGATGCTGATGGTAGGGAGAATGGAGGGCAAAAGGAAGAGGGGCCGACCAAGGGCAAGGTGGATGGTTGATATTCTAGAGGTGATGGACTCGTCCCTGGGGGAGCTGGGGGTGTTGACAACCGACAGGAAGCTCTGGCGTGGCCTGGTCCATGAAGTCACGAAGAGTCAGAAGCGACTAAATGAATAAACAACAACAACAATTTCTTCACTCGGCAGGGCTTTCAGGGTGGACAACTTCCACTCAGCTGCATTGGGAATTATCAAAGAAGATTTGAGGAATAACTGTAACTGAGAGGAGTCGTCATTCAAAATATATAGTAAACCATGGTTGTATCTTACAGAACTTCCTGGCTTGGAGCTAGCTTATTAAATGAGTCTGTGTGAAAGGCTTAATAGAATTTGCTCCACCAAGAAGCTCTTTATCCTATTTTGCCTATAGAGTTGGTGTGAGAAGAAAAATTTTGATCTGATCTTTAGAGAAAATGTGGGTGTACAGTATATTTTTACAGTAACATGGTAAGCATCTAAATGCAGATAAATGCCTTCACTCATTGTTGTTCTAATAATCATCTAAAAAAGCAAATGATAAAGAGTGAAATTACTATTGAATGTTTGTTTCAGCTTAGCTGTTTATATATTCTTTCTATGATGATAACTTTACAGATGGAGTATGCATTTTAGCTCTTAAATTGGAAAGCATTATTTGATATTTACTTGCTCCTGCAGTTTAATCTGTATCCTCTTAACAGACTTCATAATATGTTGCTTTAATAATAGTAATTCATATCTGCCAGTAATATGAACTGTATTTTCAGTGATAGATAGGCATCTGGGTTTGTACTCTGAGTTGAAAATTTTTTTGGGACAAGCTTCTTTTAGACAAACAGGGATTGCTGAAGTGATAGTGAATGCATGGGTGATGGACTGTTTATATACCCCGATTTCCAAAGGGTTCACTATTTTCTATCTTCCATTTCTTTCCCCAAATTTATATCACAAGCTTATTTTAGACCCACAGGAGGATGCCTGACTCCTTTTCTGATAATAACATGCATCTCTCTCCCTCTGCCTCTCCTTTTTTCTCTCTGAGATATTTCCTTTAGATTGAGAGGGGTAATTAATTATTAATTTCTCAAAGCTTGTTAGATTTGAGTTGGATCATGTGAACAGAGGGACAATTGACAACTTATTTGTGACTCAGTCTCTTCCCTTTTTATTTATTTTTATTGCTGCCCAACATACATCATCTTCCTTATTATTTAGTATCTTATAAACAATTCTTATCCTATAAAGGTTGTGATCTCTCTGTGACTTCAACTGAATTGTCCAATATTTATAAAATGCTGGGTATATCGTTAAGGGTGTTACGTCAGAGATACTCTCTCTGTCAGTGCTGCGTAGTGCTTTTTCCGTGGACACATAGCTGGAACATAGCTTCTATGGATATATTTATATTACCTTTTAAATACAATTTTTAAGAAAAAAAATGGGTTATAGAACTCGCTAACTCTTGTATATTTTTTATCTGTATTCACCGTCTTGTTGGATCTTCCACATATTATTTTTCTAGTTCTGCTTGCTTTTCCAGGAGGGCTTCAGCAGCATCTTCAGAATTTAATGAAGTCAACTCTGGCATTGCCAGCATGCCAAGCACAAAGGGATGGCTATTGCTTTTAAAGTGCATGTTCGGAATATATTTTTATTCTGTGCCAAGGAAATACGAACTCTTATTTGGATGAATTGTTCCAGTTAAATGATACAGCCTTTCTTTCAAGTGTTATGATTATTATTACTGTTTTTTGACAAACTCTGGGAAGAAAGACATGAAGCTTAAGGATAGGTAAAAAATGCTAGCTGTTGAGGGGGAATACTAAATCATGTGGAAAAGGGGACCGAGCATTGTCTATGCAAATTGCCAAAAAACCTTTAAATACAATTTTTAAGAAAAAAAAATTGGGTTGTGACACTCACAATCACTTAAGGGCCCAAATCGGTTTTTAAGGAAAAAATTCTGTGTCAAAATAATGAAATTTTGCATTTGCCTAGGATATCTGTAACTATTAAGGACACATGCATGCTATAGGCAGCTTGTAGTTTCAGTTCATGATCAAGAGAAAAATATACAATGCGTTTATATTGCCCAGAGTAGGTCTTTGAGTGAGATAGGCAGTGACTAAATTTGAAATATAAATAAATATTCAAATCATTAGGTCATTTTTCTACTGAATAATTTAAAACTGGGCACACAGTAATATGGAATGAACTGAAGAATGCTTTGAGGCTGCTTGATTGAACTGAAAATATTCTGTGTGAAATCTGTGTGAGGAATTCCAATTTTGGCTTGTGAATTAATATGACTGAACATTTGGATTTTTAATTTAGAGCAGCTTTCTCTGGTTTGATGTCTTCCAAATGTATTGGATTTTAACTATCTTAAACCAGAACCACTAATGGTTGTGCAGACGGGGCATTATAGAATTGATGCCAGCACATCTGAGATGTACCAGCTTGGAGAAGGAAGCAAATAACCCGATTGTTGAAATCAGAAGTTTTCTCCTTTGACCTGGATTAGTATTTCTTTTTTGCCTTCTACAGCATTATTAAGTAAAATATCTCTCCTGTGGTTTTTTAAAGTCCTTGTAATAAAGATTTAAGATAACTCTGATAATAGTTGTTTTAGAGACTGATTTTTTTAAAAATGCCATTGTCCTAAATGTACATTTTTCTTTGATGGAACTCACAAATATGCTCGCAAGGTAGTAGAATTCTTGGTTTGCTTAATGATCCAAGACAGTTCAGTACAATTTGTATAGGCCTATCTGAATCAAAAGCATTCTTGTACCAGAGGAAAAAAGGGTTCTTTATACTTCTTTCTCACCAACTCATACATCAGTGTGAGAATCTGTTGGTCACTGATTTACACTCTGTGATCCTTTCTGCTGTTTCTTCCATATGGAATGGGGACAGATGGAAATGATTGGATAATTGAAATAAACAATATTTTTTAAACTTCTTCAGATTTCTATATTAAGCTTTTGAACAGCTATGACATCCAATAGCTATGATTTGTTGAAGAAGTCAGAAACAAGACAATTAAGTAATCATGGCTTGTTTGGCTATTTTTCCTATTTTTTAATTTGCTATTGCTATTGCCTTGCCTAGTAACCACTACCAAGCTATACCTCTGTGTGCAAACTCGCAATCAGTAAACCATTCCTCAACTCTTGGTAATACTGTTGCAGCTATGGCCAATCTCTGAAATACTGAGACAGCCAGGGTAGTTGACATGATCATTCCTAAACATGTTCTTCCTTCTAGAAAAGCCTAATCAGCATTTGGTTTACCATGGACTTGAGAGCAATAAAATAGCTAATTGAAGACTGGAATGGAAGCGGAGGAACCCTTGGGATGAATTGGATTGAACATGGAATGGAGCCCTGAAATCCTACTCTCTGGCAGGGAATGCTGTGAAAAAGGCATCTTTGCCTACATTGCATCCACACAGAATAGGCCAGTGATATTTTCCATATTATGTGGCATCTCATCCACTCAGAGGAGAGTCAAAACAGAGGTTCTTTGTGAGAATTTTCAACAATTTAAAGACAAAATTGATTAGATTCACATCAATTTGAACTCCAATATTGGGATAGATCATAGGGAGCTAATTTCAACAACTGCTTGTTATGTTCATATGGATTTTTTCCAGCTTGTAGATCTCAGGGATATGGAATGGGTAAGGTAGAGAGATGAGTGACTCTGCCAATTTGTTTGTTGTCCCACCTAGGTGATCAAATAGGCAGATGTCGGCTGACCCTCTGTTTAAGGAGATGATTAATGCCTCCTTAAGGAGATGATTAATGCCTCCCTAACTAAGTTATAAATTGGGGTTATAACTTACCTTAAGCAGGAAGTATTTGCTGCTAATTTAGGTTAGATCTAGATAAGATCTCGGAAATTATAGACCAGTCTTAGGTATTCCATTGTTGAGCAAGATGATTTGATGAGTGGTGGTCTTTCAGCTCCAGACACACCTGAATGATACTGATGACCTGGATCCATTCCAGTTGAGATTTCATCTCAGATAAGTTACTGAGACTGTGATATAGTCACATAGTATTTAAAACTGTAATGCAGGTTTTTTTTCCTCTTCAGAATTATTATCCATACAAATATGCAAATTTGTCTCAGCAAATGACAGTTTCTGACTGACATTGTCTGAGCTCAGAAGTTAAGTATGGTAGAGAATATCTATCAGACAATTCCAGGACAATAGGCTAGACCCCAGTGGGAAAAAAACAGAAAAAAGGAATGATAAATGAGTTCTGTATCATTGCTAAGATGTATTGTATGGGTAAGGCCATGGACATACTAGAAATGGACCTCAGCTCAAAGGCATATTTACCTTTTTATATGCAAATGTACTCAACTGAATTGATCAATTAAGTATCATCCTGGATTCACTTTCTTGGAAGTCAGTCCCATGATTCAGGGATGTTTATTTCTAGTGCATAGGGTTGTTTGGTTTTGAATGACATTTCTATATTATATTTTGCCTATTCTGTGTTGAATTATTTTACTGATAAGTACAAATGTTGCTTACAGATCATCATGGAGAAAATTTATCTGTGGTTGCTAAAAGTCTACACTGACTTTATGGCACATAATCAAAACAACCAATGTTGCTTAGAGCATATTGTCAGTCATGTAGCATTTCTCTCTCAATGGTTCCCTCTGTGTTTGCTGCCTGGAGGCATGTATTCTGAATGCATTCATTCTTATCTGATGATTCAGCCATGATTCAACAGTGACATTTGTGTAAAATGTATGGTCCCTGTCTCATTTAATTCAGAACTTAATTGTAAATTCTCTGTAATTCAAATCTTCCAGCTGACTAGGATTTCTGAACCCCATAATGCTGCCAACCAGATGTTCAGAATAATGAATCAGCTGTTTAAGTTCCTGATCTTAAGAGGTTGAATCAGCCACTTTTGTTGCTGATATAATATAAAGCATGAAGAAGAATTAGGAAGATTTCTACAGATCAGTCTGGTTTAGAGCAAGTTCTAAAAGATTTTGGAAGAGTGGGTCTTAATATTAAGAGGAGGGCTGTGTAAGGAGAAATGTACACTTTTGTGTCCAAAACTAGAGTAAGTCATATGCAGGTCTACTTTATACAATGTGGTGACTTCAACAAACTGTAGGTTGCTAACAGTGATGTGGATGTGAGAGTTATTTGAGAGATATGGACAAGAGAGAATTGAGTTTCAAATAGATAAACTAAGATAGGAAATAGAAGACTAGATAATATTACAAGTTGAAATTTAAAAAAAATTCCAAAGTACATATGATGGATAAAAGACAGCTAAAAGGTATTGGGCTCCACTAAATGTGTTCCCTTAAGCTAGGAATTAGAACGTCAGGCCTTTGTGTAAATGTTAGGTTAACCGTGAGCAACCTTTCTTATGGCTCTTTTAGTTCTACTTTTTTCCTTTTGATCCATTTGTTCTTAGGTTGAGGGCATGAATGAACATTCCAAGTAAGATCTCTTTGCAAAACTAGGAATATTTTCAAAAGAAAGGTTCCTACCACTACTATTAAAATATTTTGTCCAGCTATTCCATTTTTCTCACCTTAATGGTAAAAAGATGGAAGAAGTAATAAGAAAACCTAGAGGAGTTGAAAATGGAGGAAATAATCACTTGGGATTCTTTAGAATTCTGTGAATGAGTCAGACCAATTGAATAATAGAAACCTCACCTAACATCATGGAAGTGGTGTTATTTGCTTATTATACAATTGTGTCATACAGAATCAACCTCTCCTTCAAGAATTCTTACTTAGCGTTACTCTGAAAACTGTATGGTTGATTAAGTTGAAATTGGCCTGTTACAAATAGTAAGCATCTTCTTAGGTCAAATGGTTAAATTCCCTTCTTTCCATACTATACACCTGAACCTTCTTGTACATCCTGTATCCATTAGTAGTACAATGTCACTCACGGCTTCTATTTAGGCCCTTTTTCGACTTGCCTCTTGGACAACCTTTGAAAATTATTATCTTGACTTAGGCAAAATTGGCAATAATAATGACTCATTTGTTCGGTAAGGAATCATATTGTCTCCAGATCCTGATCTTTGGGATTATAGCTCCTGTTCACCATGAGAAAGAAATTCACAATCCAGTTATTATACCAAATGGCTGCAAACATTCAAGCCTTTTAGAACTCTTCACCAAGCCAGGAATAAAAAACTAGGGGAAGGGAGAAAAAATGTGGTAGTTCTTTGAGTAATATCTGTACCAGAGTGTATTTTTAGATGGAGTGAAGGGGAGCCACAGTCATGCAAAGTGGATCTTATCAAGTATGGGACGTTGCTAGATTGCAGTACAGTCCCCTATGGCTTGGGACATTTTTGGGGTGAACAAATTCCAGCTCTTAACATCAAAATACTGCTCAATGGTATGTGAGATACACGTATTCCTCGGAAAAGAAATCAACTATACCATCTTCATATTAACAAAGCTGGAGACAATTTCAGTTGTTGTATGAAGTAATAAAGTAAGTCAAAGCCAAATAGGTTAAGATCTTTGGGAAATTATATATTTACTTCCTGATTTGAAAGCCACTGCTATTCTCATTGAAATTTCCTGACACTGCAAGAGTTCAAGTCGTCATATCACATCTGAAAGCAAACTGTATAATCTGATGGGATCCAGACTGAACTTCTCTGTTGCTGCACCTATCTTCTAGAGATTTATTTGGCTGCTACCCTGCATTCATTTAAAAGATTGTAAAAAACATGGCTTTTCCCCAGATTAGCTGCTCATAAGATTTTATCTGTTGAGTTGGATGGTTATCTCTTCCAGATGTTTTTGTCTCTTTTCTGTTTTCTTTATGATTTCTGTATTATTTTTGTTGTAAGTTGCCCAGAGTCGTCATGGAGTCAGGCAGCTATATTAATCTTATAAATAAATAAATCTTATAAATAAAAAGCATGAATACTTATAGCAAATGTTCAATAGTTAAATGTGTTGGGGCCATGAGATATGTTATGGCATAATATATGTTTATGGACCTTTAACACTGCTGCACAACTCTTCTGTATGTTTCAGTTAGTAATTTTACATGTGTTAACAAAATGTTATTTTCCACCAATACGTATATTTGTCTGAATTTGACAGTTGCTTGCTTTGTCCTTAACATGTTTAAGAAAAGCTTCTGTGCTATTATTTTATAAATAGATTGTGTTGAGAAATAATCTTACTGATAATCAGTTTTGACTTAGTTCTGAAGTGGTCACTGTGTACTTTATACTACCAAAAACTTAGGCATAGTTGTTGAAATCTTGCATGCCTGAGTTTTAAGGGTATGAGGTAGAACTGACATTATTTAGCTAACTTCTTTCCCAAGTTTTGTAAGTATGGCAAGCTTTTTTCACTGTATGACAAGGATAAAATAAGATAGTTAGCCAGGAAAATATTGTATATTTTCCCATCTTGAATCACATTTGTAATGGGTTGACTTGAAAATTAAATATTTTATTTTTTATTTTATTTTTTTAATCTGTTCAATCGTGTCCGATTCTTGGAGACTGCCTGGACAAGTCCCTGCGGTTTTCTTGGAAGGGTTTTTCAAAACTGGTTTTCCACTGTCTTCTTCCTAGACAAGGAAGTTTATGGGAAAGAACAGTGTTTTGCAAACAACAGTCAAGGAATTCTCAAACAAGCATTAGTCTACTGAGAATTTATGCAAATAGTTGTAGTGGCAAGATCAAGAGATATCAACATTCCTCTCAATTCTGTTGGTCAAGCTTCACTTAAAATATTGCATCCAGGTCTGGGCACTGCAGTAGAATGAGCTTCCTTTTATACTTCCTTTTCCTCCTTTTTTTTTATTCTGGAATTGATGACAAGGCTTCAGGAAATGACTGATCCCTTCTTTCCCCCAATACATTATTCTGAATCATGGTTCATATAAAATGTTCTGTGCATCATAGATTTTGCTATCTTATAACAACTTCCTGCCATACTTTTATTGTATTGTGAGTATTATTCCAATCCCTTTTCCCATTCATCTGATATATTTTTTACTGCTGATAACTTAACCAGCTTTGTTTTAGTATATATATATATATGGTCAGTATAATTATACATGGACGGTACCATTACAGTTGTTTGGAGAGCAGAACTATGCAAACATACAAATATTTATAACAATGGTATAACAACTATATTTAAAGTTTGAGGTCAGCTGAAGGCCAGCCTCCTGTTTGCATATCGCATTTTTCATTCAGAAAATAGATACTTTTCATGGTTAATTCCAATACACTGAGCACTAACTTACAGTACAATCTTGGTAATTACTTTGTCCACTTATAGATACTATATTTCTGTCCCATTTTTTTCTTTTTTCTCCTTGTTTGCTCTTTGCTTTTCTTTTAAAAATGGTTAATAAATATTTATTTTTATTTTTTTTAAAAGGTGCCAAGGGTTTTTTTCCCTAGGAAGTTTGTTGTTGTTGTTGTTTATTCGTTTAGTTGCTTCCGACTCTTCGTGACTTCATGGACCAGCCCACGCCAGAGCTTCCTGTCGGTCGTCAACACCCCCAGCTCCCCCAGGGACAAGTCCGTCACCTCTAGGAAGTTATGATTTAAAATTTCCCAAACTGCACATGAAGAGAAATACTTTATTAAGTGAATCTGAGGTTACAAAATGCAGTCTTTGGAATACTCTTTTTTTAAATTAATTTTTATTAAAGAGGTTTTTTTACAAAGTAGAAACAATACAAAATTTAAAAAGTATAGAAAAGTAAAAGTGATAAGTAAATAGGAAAGAAAGAAAAGAAAAAAGATATTAAAAAGTGTCTTCCGATTTTCTTTACAGCAGTTATAAATGCATTTATATTTTGTCCTCTCTAAGGTTACATCATGGGTCTCCTCTTTCCATATTCTACCATTTCTTAATCATCAAACCCATAAATCACAAGTTCATTTTTTTCTGTTTCCAGCAAGAAGTCCATAAAGGGTTTAAAGTCACTGACAAATGTAGTTACTGTCTTTTCCCTAATCAAACAAGTCAGTTTTGCCATCTCTGCAAATTCTGTCATCTTCACCAACCATTCCTCCACTGTGGGTACTTCAGAGTCTTTCCATCTTTGTGCATATAGTAATCTCACAACAGTTCCCATGTACAAAAGCAGCTGTCCATAAGTCTTTTCTAACAGTCTTTTGGATTCTCAAAGAAGTCTTTATCAAAGCAAGAAACCCAAACAAGTAGAAAGAAAAAAGGAGTTGATATACCAGCCGTATTTTTCACGGTTAGGATTGTAGGAGGAATCTTAGAGCTGGCTCCAGACATGTAAATTAGGTCAATATCAGATGCACCCAGGACATGCGGTTAAACTGCTGGGATGAATCAACATACAAACTGTGATTATTCCCTCCTTTTGAAATCCAGCTGTTAATCTTGAACCTGCTTCCAATCTGTAATTAAGTGCAGACATTTGAACATTTACTTTTTAATATTTTTTAATCATCCTTAAAGAAGAGTTTTACTTAGCAACCAATTCACTGTGCTCTGTTGGCCTAATGATACATCTTAATCCCCAACTCTCAGCTTCTGCCTCAGAGTTTGCATTCTTAAAATGTATGTTTGTTTTTTAAAGATAGAAATTATACTGTGATGACCAGGAAAGCAAAGAAATACAGTACGAATGAATAGCTCCAGTATAAAACTGAAGTTAACGTGTTGCTGCTAAACATTACGTTCTGTAGGTAAAATACTAAAATGGAAAACAAGGTTCAGGAAAAAAAAATAGAAGAAAGAAAATTGTAAAGAGAAAGCCTGATACCTTTTATTTTTTTGAGGAAATTATTTGTTGACTTGATTTTTATCCTGTCTCTATTTTTGGTCAGTTCGAGGCTGCATACATACCTTATTCTCCTGCCTCCTATTTTCCCTATAACAACCACATGTGAGGTGGATTGGGCTGAAAGAAAAATGACTGACACAAGGTCACCAAGCCAGCTTTCATGGGAGGACTAGAACTCATGATCTCCTGGTTTATAGCCCAGCTCCTTAACCACTACACCAAACTGTTTAAAATTTAGTTGGGGGGGAGGGAGCAATAGAAATTACTGCAATAAAAAGTAGATTGTTCTGTTTAGCCCTTTCCCTAATCAAACGAAATACCCAAACTTGTATTATCTACAAACCTCCTCCAGAACAGTGTAGCAAAATTGAATATTTGGTGAGTATTTGATCAGGTTTGTAATATTAGTAATACTTTGCTAGAAATAGTCATACTCTTGAGATACACTTTCATCTATATTAATGATTCAGAATTTTGAACTGGAAATGTGCGGTTGATTCCAAATTGCTTAACATGGTGTGCGCATGTGGCAATGTACATGTGCACAAGGGCAGTTCTACTATTGTATTTGAGGCTGAAATACTCTCTGAATCTTTATACACTTCTAGATTTTTTTCCATATTTGTTTTTATAGTAATGAAGGTTCTGGGTATTTTGAAGCACTACTGCAACTTGTGTGCCTGTATAGAGTTAGTTAGAGCTATACGTTCTTGTCTGATACATTGCTCTTCTGTAGTGGTACCAGAGCACTAGGTCTGGTGAGAACATTGTACTTCTAACTCTATAGCTGACTAAATATGTTAGTAAACAGATTGTAAAACATGGATAACAGAAGCCTGGACCTTGGAGAGTCTTAAATAATAGAATAGAAAGTGTTGCAAAGTAGAGGCCTGATAACGAGTATATTGGTTAAGATTTGGTGAAGGATGTTAGTGCTTACTATATTTGTGTGCATGTTACACCTTAGTTAGCTCACAAGCTGTTGCAAACATGCAAACTTTTTTGGGGGGGCGGCAAGGGCACATTTAGAATTTTGACAGCATGTGTCCTGACTAAGCAAGAACCACGCCGAGACAAGGAAGAAGTCTCTAGTGCTTTATTATTGCTATACTAGACAGAAAATCCTACCAAACTGAAGAAGCGTGGGAAAACCCAGACAGATAAACCCCCAAAAGTCAAGGCGGGTCTGTTCTGTGTCTCTTTGAATGACAGCTCAAAGTCTCTAAACTACGCATGCGTTTTTGCCCCTGGATAGTGGCCCCCTCCTGCTCACCATCAGAACTCATGACAGCATGGTATATTAGAAATTGTCTTCCATGAACACAGTTGCACATTCACAAACTGGCTGCTGTGGGGGATATGGCCATCACAGAACATTCATTACTAAGGTTTCAGAAATTATTCCTTTTTATTGTGCTGTTGTGATTTAAAGAGAGATGAACATTCAAATGTTAATTACTTAAGCTAATCTTTGCTCTTTTGATCCTCTACAGAGAGGATCCTGTCAAGTAAGGGCTGGTAAGAGTAGTCAGTGTTGGGTTGGATAGAGAAATATACCAAGTGAAACTAAGGAAATTGAAATTTTCTACATCCCTGTGTATTCAACCAAGAGGTATTACTGACTTTTCTTCTTTTGGATAGCCACATTTTTTGAACATTCCTAAAGGATTTCAAAGAAAAAGGGCAATGAAAAGAATAGGAAACATGTACAGTAATATTTTTCAGAAGCAGTGAAATATCTGACCCTCCGCTCATGCTAAGGAGTACCTCCGGCTATCTTGTTATTTTAATAAGAATTTTATTGTTTCAAGCAAAGATGAAAGCAACAAAAAAACAAAAAACTACAAAAAAGAGAAAAAAACTAAAAAGGTGTGAAAACACAAGAGAAATTTTTTTCAAAGTTACAGAGAAGTGTGACTTCCCACTTCTAACAGCAAGGATGTACAAAAATTTTCCATAATCAATCCCTTACTCTATATTAAACCAAAGCCACATTATTTCTATAAATCATTCCACATTGGCACACTATAAAAATCACTAAGTACAGTTAGTCCCTCCCCTTATATTAAAAGAAAAAAAAAAAGCAAAATTCATATAAACCTCCTAAACAACTTCCCCCTCCCCAAACATACCATCTATTTAATTATTCCCTTCCTACTACTATTCTATACATTTCTGTCTACTATAATAAAAATCAAACTAAAAAGCACATAAATTGTCTGCCATTATACTTAATAATACAAAATTTTAATGATCTTAATCTTAAACCCCAAACCCTCCAAGTAGACATTTTTATGCCTTATTAATCTTAATACAAATCATTGAAGATAAATGAAATGAACCAAACCTTAAAAGCAATCCAGATAGATATTCTTTAACCCTTATCCCACTTCAAAATAAAAGAGCATTTACATATCCCTACAATGTACACAGAGCTTGTTTCTTAAAAAGATCAAACAGCCCAACTGCCCCCCTCAAAAACTCCAACTGCTCTTCAGAAAGCCTTCCATACATCATAACCCCTTCTTTTTCATAGCTTTCCTCCAGAAGATCAATTTCACTTGTGGCTTGCAAATCACTCTCTCCCTTAAATTTCTCCAACTCCACTATCTTCATCCAGCATCTCAAGAGAAATCCTGATCTCACTCTTAGAAGAAACTTTTCTCTCACTGTTGAATTCCTCAGTTTCATCCACTACTTCCCCAACAAGATGACACATTTTGGACCACATATTTTCCACAATGTCCTAATGTCTTGCATAAAAACTTGGTAGGAGTCAGAAAGGATCGGTTTAAAATCTTGATGGAAGTCTTGGTGGAAGAGAATCTGTTTAAAATCTTTCATGTCTCATGCAGTAGATTATGGAGCCCCCTAGGAGCTTAAACAGCAAAAGTTGAAGATATGAAAAAGTTCCCGAATGTGTTTACACAAGTGAAAGTGAGATATGCAGACAGTTCTCCAGAGAAAGTAGAAACAGAAAGCTGAAGGTTCAAATCAGCCAATTCAATGTGTAGGAAAATGCTAATATCTTCAAGTTTATGTAGTGCAAAAATAATAACAGGGAAACAGTTATTTACTCTTGATCCTCCTTAACATTTGGAGGGAAAACAAAGTCCAAAACTTTAAAAGAATTTAAAAAAAACCAATTCCAGAAATAATGATAAGCACCAAGAGAACCTGCTTCTCCTTGTTGTAGAAAGCCTCTGTTAGGGTATGCATACTTTAAAAAAAAATGAATTGGGTGATTTAGAAATGGGGTGGCCGGTCTTAGTGTCCCTTTAAGGCTACAGTGCAGCTTGGAAAATGGTGACACCCCTGTCTCCCAGCTAGCTCTTACCAGTTGAACGTGAACGCTGTTTGCGATCTTCTGGAAGCAAGCAGCTGTCCAGAGGCCAAAGGGGTGATTCCAGGTGTTTTCCTTTTTTCCGGAGAACACTCCTGGGCTTCAGGGAAACCTGCCTGAGCCTGAAAAAACTGCTGCATTGTCAGCTCCACCTGCTGAGCCCGCAGGCACAGCTGTTCAGTCCTCCATGTCCCCGCTGGAAGTCCAGTACCTTAGGCTATCTTGTGTTTAACTGAATATTGTTTAAATTATTCATTACTTACAGAGAGAGGAAATTGTGAAGGGGTTTTAAATGCTACTGCTTTTTAACTGCCCAGTCTCATGCTGTGAACAATTCCACTTTAATTAGTTTGTGGTTTTTGACAACAAAGCCCAAGAATTATTGTTTCAATAAAGGTCATTCAGGAGTAGTGTTTTCAGAGCTGTTGATGCATTATAATTAGAAGAGTTTATAACAGTTCTCTCAAGTAGAATTATTTTAATGGTATAAGGGTGAGTGTTTTGCTTTTGATCCCTACTTATTAGCCATCATTTTTTTAAATGTCCAGAAAGCAGCTACAGAAACTTGTAAGGATCTGATGAGTAGGGTACTTCTGTTAAAGGACTGAATAAATGCTTGGTAGTAGAACTCTCTCATTAAAAGGGCTGTTAAATTAACCTAAAAGTTTTACTAAGATGGAGAGCTTCAGTGTAGAACCAGTACAATTGTTGTAGTACTGAGAATAAAAACAGGATACTAGTGTTTAATTTTTGTGGTCACTACAGTTGCTTGCTGTAGAGCAGTATGACTTTAAAGGTATTAATTAATTAATATAATTCAGAGGCTGCCTGACTCCATATGACTTTGGATGGCTTACATGTAAAAAGCAAGAAACAAAAGCACGGACAGAGACCATATGTATCCAGTAAGCAAACCATACACAACAAATAATTGCCTGGGACGATAGCCACGTTTTCAGAGACTTTCTGAATGCCATCAGGGTGGGAGCCATTTGAATCTTTTGGGGGATGCTGTTTCAGAGGGCCTGCATCACTACAGAGAATGCACAGTTTCTAGGTCCTGATACATGACATTATTTACCTGAAGCACACCTATTGTGTCTGATTTGGTTGGATAGGCAGAAACTACTGGAAATAGATGGTCCCTCAAATCACTAGGCCTTATGTCATGAAGGGCTTTATAAGTGATAACCAGCACCTTGAAATGCACTCAGAAGCTAACCAGTGCAGCTCACACAGCAGTGTTGTAACATAGGCATACTGAGGCCCATTACTACCTGCACTGCCACATTCTGGACCAGCTGTAGCAGTGGTCTTCAAGGGCAGCCCCATGCAGAGCAAATTGCAACAGTCTGTTTGTGAAGTGACTAGGGTATGAGTGTCTGAAGGACCTCCCAATCTAGGGATGGGTGCAACTGGTACACAAGATGAACCTGTGTGAAACCACTCTTGGCCATACCTGCCATCTGCTCTTTGAGCAGAAGGTGTGAATCCATGACAAACTTCAAATTTTGCATCAGTCTCAAATGGGAAAGTGCTACCCCATCCAAGACTAAAGGTAGAGAATCTCCAGGACCAGGGGTCCCAAATATCTGCAGTCAATCTTGTTAGGATTGAGCCTCAGTCTATTCTTCCCCATCCAGAGCAATATGGCGTCCAGACACTGCAACAGAACATCAGCATCACTTGGATGGCCTTGGTTGGAGATGTACAATCAGCATACTGATGACCCAGCAGTTTCATGAATATGTTAAACAGAAGGGTGAGAATGTTAAGCCCTGCAGCACTCCAGAAATGAGGGGCTGCAGGTTGGATCTCTTCCCCTTCCCTCTGTGAACACTGACTAGAACCTACCTTAATATTGTGGCCCTTGCTCCTGATTCCCACAAGCAATTCAGAAGGATACCATGATAGACTGTATCAAAAGCCACCAAGAGATCAAGGAGCACTGGGATGTACACACCATCCCCATCTGCCAAAGATTATTGACAAGTGCAACCAATGCTGTCCCTGTACTGTACCCTGATCTGAAACCTGTTTGAAACAGGTCAACATAATCCATTTCCTCCAGGATACACTGGAGTTGTTGCCCAACACTCTTCTCTAAAAAGGAAAGACTGGAGAGTGGACAGAAATTGTCCAGAATTGTTGGGGCCAGTGATGGATTCTTGAGGAGATGCACCAATGCTTCCCTCAAGGCAAAAGGAACCATACCCTCTCTCAAAGAAGCTAACATCATTGCAAGTCACATGTCACTCCCAGGCAGCCTTAACAACCCAGAAGGGATCTGGATTTAACAGCTGGTTGAACTCACAGTTTGAAGGTCCCTGTCCACTTCTTCAGGAGTCACAAACTTGAACTCACTCCAGATAATGTGCCTCGAGTGAGAACTCTGGATTAATTTGTTTGTTGATCTATGTTTTCTTGGCTGTCCACAGTATTCTCAGGAGTCTTCTCCAATGCTCAAATTCAAAAGCATCAATACTTTTCCTATCCTGCTTCTTCAAAGTCCAACTTTTGCTTTCCTAGAATGTCACAGGGAATACCATGATTTGCATGATTCTGATCTTTGTAGGCATAGCCCCATCATGGCATTTGAATATTTTTCTCAAGGCCTTCATGGCTGCTCTACCAAGTGCTAGTTTGAGGCGTATTTTTGACTGCTTGTTCCTTTACTGTTGATGGTTGATCCTAAAAGGCAGAAGCTCTCCACCATTTTGATAGTTTCATTGTCTAATGACCTGTTGTCATTAGTTTGGTCTTCTTTATATTTAATCTTAGTCCCATTTTTTTCACTATGTTCCTTAACTTTTATTACTAGAGCTTGCATATCCTTTGCATTTTCGGCTGTCAAGGTAGTGTCATGACCACAGTGCAAGTTATTAATAAATCTTCCTCCAATTTTAAAACCATTCTCAACTTTTTCCAATCCATCTTCCATTAATATATATGTTCAGCGTAGAAGTTGACTAAATAAGGAGAGAGTGTACAGCCTTGTCATACTCTTTTGCCAACCTGTTCCGCCATCTTCTGTCTGTACTGTGGCTTCCTGACCTGTATGTAAGTTTCTCATGAGGGCAGTGAGGTGTTCTGGGGTCTGCACACTTACCTGGGAGAAAAGTGAAACATGCCAAAATTTGTTGTGGGTGCCATAGTTACAATGACTGAAAATCTGCTGTTTCCATTACAGCAAGTACATACAGATGCTGTATATTCATGTTTAATTTTGGGTATGCTTATGAACACATGGAGGAGTCTTTTGCTGGCTCAGACCATTGGTTCTGATAATTCACTATTGTTTATTCTAGCCACAACTCCCCAGTATCTGAAGCAGAGCGTTTGCCTATCATTTGTTGCCTGATCCTTATAAACAGAGACGCTGGTAGTGAACCTTCTGCATACAGACCAGGTGTTTGTGCCGAGCCATATCTCCTCAGTATAGCTGTAGAAATGTGTATGATGGAGGAGGCTACCGTACATGTTGCCATGCGTTGTGAATTTCAAGGAGCTCCCTTTCTTGGTTACTCTTAAAAATAAGAGCTGCATTCTTGTTCTTAACAGTTAGAAAGCTGTTAAAATGCTGGTAATTTAAGCAGGCATTTGGGAATTAGGAATGTATGAATTAGATCCTTGAAAGTGTATGGTGCTATTATTTAGTATGACTTTATGAATTAATTGAATTTTTTTTTAGAATATTGTTATTCTTTGTTATCTTATTTTGTAAGATACTTAGATTCAAATACTTGTAAGCTGCTGTGATCTGTCTAACTGAAGTGATATAATAATAATAATAATAATTGAATAAAAGTTGCATATTTGATCCTCTGTGTGTTTCCAAGTGAAAGGTCTCCAGGTTACCATAATACTAAGTTATGACTACTTCTACGTAATACTAAGCTACTACAACTAGTTAAGAATCTCTGCTGATCCCTTCATGGCCTAATGGCAGATTGGGACAAAAATAGGAGGATAGAGATTTATGGTACAACCAAAAGAACAACCTTTAACTGAATATTACAGATTACTAGTATCTCTTGTCTGAAGTGCTAAACAGCTGTCATCCCAACAATATTGTTTGTAATAATTTTCTCCAAAGAAAGCGTACGATAATACAGTATACAGTGCTTTTGACTGTCATGATCATTGCTCTTCCTTTGATTCACTTTTAGCTCTTCTTCAGCGAGTAGCAGAACTAGAGAAAGTCAATGCTGAATTTCTACGTACAAAACAGAATCTTGAGCAAGAATTTAATCAAAAGAGAGCCAAGTTCAAAGAACTGTATTTGGCTAAAGAAGGTAATGTTTAATTATTCTAAATAGATGTAAAAATACTAATTCTTAACCATGGTGGCTAGGTAGAGAATAATTATTTCTTGAGGGAGTGTACTATTTGAGAAAATGTATATGAGAATCTTTCCCACACTGAACAGCATTATTCTGTCTTACAAGACCCCACACGAATCTTAGGCTTCAACATGAGTTGAAAAATCAAGTTGAAAAAGCATAGCATATAACATTTAGAATGGAATACAGGTAGTCCTCAACTTATGACCATTCATTCAGCAACTGTTTGAAGTTAACACAGTGCTGAACAAATGGTGATTATGACCGGTCCTCAGAGTTCCAGCCATCTTAGCACCCCTGTGGTCACGTGATCTGGGGACTTGGCAACTGGCTTGCAATTATGACTGGTTGAAGCTCCCCATGATCATGTGATTGCCATTTGTAACCTTCCTTGACAGCTTCCCCAGAATGTCAATGGGGAAGCCAGCAGGGAAGGTCACAAGTCACTGGTGTATGTCTTCCCCACCTGCACACCCTCCCCCAGCCCCTCTATGCGCGCACCATGCCAGCCACTCACACACCCACCCTTGCAACCCTTGTGCAACCTTGCATCTCCCTTGCACCCCTGTACACCCTCCTTGAGCCTTGCCACGCCTCCCTCAAATCTTCGTGCACCCTCCCCGACCCTTGCCACACCCCGTCATACCCTTGTGCACCCCCTTGCGTCTCCCCTGCCTGGCAGCAGCCACTTACTGTCTGCTTGCAAACTGCCTGGGACTTGCACCTTCCTGCTGGCTTCCCCACTGACTTGGTTGTGGGAAGCTGGCAGGAAGTTGCCTCACCTAACGACCGTGGAATTTGGTTAATGAGGGCAACCAGGACTGTAGGGATTGCTGTTGCTAAGCAATGTGGCTGTGCTTTATGACCTCATCACTTAGAGATAGAAATTCCGGTCCCAGTTGCCATTGTAAGTCGAGGACTATCTGTATATAGTTTTGGTATTTAAATGTGTAGTTTTTAAATCCGAAAGTAAAACCTATTATGCAGCCATATCTAGTTACATGTGTGGATAGTAAGCTTTTTTTCTGTATAACCTTAATGATCACAAGACTGATTGGAAATAATGGGTGTCATCTTGAAGATTTTTCAGTGAGTCTGTGGTCCCATCCCATTTTGTTTGAGTAGAAGCATCTTGAATAGCAAGGAATATCTTTACTGATTTTGTGTTGACTGAATTATCACAGCCCTTGAGAAGAGACAAAGAATGTCCTTGCATGTCATGCGAAGAAGGCTTTTAAAGGCATTAGGCTGGATTCAAGCTTAGATTTTACTGATAATGGTATTAATCCAACTCATGAAATTAGTAGAGGAAGAATTGGCAAGCCCTGGACCATAACATTAATAAGGTGTGAACCAGACCTGGGAGAGACTAATAACTTGGATTCATTGTATGAGTTCTTAAACACATCTGAGCATTCATAGTGATAACCATTCTGATGTTTGGTATGTTTGAGATTGTCCAGATTATATTACAGTGTAACCCCCTAAAATATAGGAAATAAAGTATTTTACACCATCAGCTTTTAGGATGGAAGGAACTTTTGGGTAGTGATGTAATGGAGAACATTTCTAAAGGTTTACAGAAGCCATTATTCAACTTTGAAATGGCATCTCTCCCTAAATGAATAGGAAAGCCCCTTCGTTGCTTTTTCTGAAGGAGCTGCATCACCTTCTGTCCCATACTGGTTCTTTTTAGATCTTTTTGTCTTTCAGTCCCCTTACCTTCAGCAGAAATATTCCTGTATATTCTCCCCTACTTTCTGTAGCTTGTCCTCCTTGTTTCTCCTAGCAAGGAATAATGGGGGTCACAGGGCTTTATAGAGGAAGGTGAAAGGTAGCAGTGGCACATTTCTGAAACTTCCATTATAGGGCATTTGGTTACATTGTGGGTTTCTCTGATTTCCACAATCATCCAGAAAATGAGGAAGGCCTCAGCAGAAGTTATACCCATTGGTTAAGGTATGCGTGTTGTTTTGGCTCTTATTAATGCATTGGCACATGAGCTTTAGTGACTTTCCAACAGGAGAAAGGTTCTGCAAAGTCTGGTTCTTTATCCTTATTTGGAGCTTTTCCAGGAAGCAATCTGGAAGTTAAAAGGCAATAGTTAATCAAACTGGGTTACCTGTGAGAGGTTATGAATAATCTGGATGAACTTTCAAGAACAGAACATACAAAACAAGATAGAAGACTTTTAAAATTTGGTGTCACATGACACAAAAGGATAGCAACTTTTTCTGATATTAAGGAGGCTGTAGGCTCTTATTTCTTTTGCTTTTGATTGTGAACACTGTGTTCAGTTAAGTGTGTAGAAGTCCATAGGTATAGCTTGGTATGTCATTGTAAGGTAGAATTAAAGGCTTATTTCTGGGGTAGCGCAATCTGAAAAGGCAGGGCAGCTGCTCCCTGCAGAAAGCTCACTTGGCCCTGTTCAAGGAGTGGTCTCAAAATTAAAAGATGCTATCCATAACATCCGAAGAAGACAAATTCATGGTAAATATAATGTCTGCTTTCTGATACTGGAAAGTATGATTCCATAATCATAAGAATTATGGAATTTTAAAACAACAGTATAGATTTCAGTATCCAAGCATAATATCATAGAGTTGGAAGGGGAATTGAGAATGAGTCACAAAGAAAAGGAACAAACTGGATGTAGAAATTATACAGACTTGCTTAGAGCTAGGCCAATATTAGGAATAGGTGGGAGATATCTCCCCCTGGCTCCAGGAATCTCAGTCAATCAATCAATCAATGAAATTATCATACCCTCTGTTTTTTTTAAAAGAGGATCTGAAGAGGCAAAATGCAGTATTGCAGGCAGCACATGATGATCTGGAGCAACTGCGAAAGCAGCTCACGGAAGCACAGGCTGAAATGGAGAATATCAAAGCCATTGCCACAGTGTCTGAAAATACTAAACAGGAAGCTATTGATGATGTAAAGAAGCAATGGCAGGAAGATGTTGCCTCTCTGCAGGCTATAATGAAAGGTAGGACTAACAAAAACAGATGGACTAATATCTCTGATATTTCTGATACATCTCTGATACATCACTTGCTATTCCAAACCACTACACACTGAAACTCTCTACTTCAAATAGCTCTCGTGGAAAGGAGAGTGCATTAAATTGACTCAGAAGAATGATTTGATATCTGAGGTCATTGTTTGGCATCTTCTGTGGTTTCTTTAATTTTGTGGCTTCACATTTTATTTTTTATTGTTATTTAGAAATATTCATCCTGCTTGTATTAAAAGTTAGTTCAAACAGACCTCCCAAAATAAATAAATCAACTCACCATAAAAATTATGATTCTTCTCCTGGTAATAGATTCTTTCTATTTTAAAACTAGGATTTACACTTAACATAAAAATAAATTTAACTCCTCCAGCCTGAAGCAGATGTATATGAAAAACAAGCATATTAGTAAGAAGGCTAGGCTAGAACAGTTCTTACTGACAAATTAATTTTTAATGTACAAAAGTGCATATGTGTAGGGTCAGTTAGTTGTGACTCTTGACTTGTACTCTGCACAAGTTACCCATTTCAGTATCAGGTGTGGGATTTTAAATATTTTTTTAAAAATGAAGAATTGTCCATGAGTATATGTGGGGAATTATGGTATTTTTGTAGCCATCTTGCATTTATTGTTAATATCTGAAGCATTCTCCAGTGCAGAAAATAGTTTACAGAGTGCCTTGATCTGTTGTTTCCACCAGATCAAACAATATGGTTTGAATCTTCCAAGTATAACTACAGTACCTACATTTTGTATATTTACTTGGAAAGTATATTTTGAACTTGATATAAGCTGTGAAAATTAAGTAAGGGTGCCACTTCCTGTTCTGGAAGATTTGTTTCCAGTAAACTATCAGACCAACCCTGGACTGGCTGGATTGCTGCATTGTATAAGGAAAAAATTCTGGTATTCCTTGTAATGGTCCATTCTGCTTTTTGGATTTTGCATGCAGCTATTTAGTAGCTCATAGACAACGCCCATACTTTCCATGCTGAAGGCTCCAGTTCCAATTCCTAGCTTTTTCCTGCAGATTGCAGGGCTTGGGTAAGTAGTGTCAGCCCAGTGGATTCTATGAGGCAACTTCATCATGAGTCCAGTGATGTTAGGAGTACATTAAATAATATGCTTACGAATCTCACTCTGAGACTTCTGGTGGTCTTGTAATAAGATTGTCACCAAAGACAATTTGGGGGAACAACTTGTTGTTATTGCTATTCAGAAACTGTCCGTGAATATGAAGGCCAGTTTCATCACAGACTGGAACAAGAGCGATCTCAGTGGACTCAATATCGAGAGAATCTTGAACGGGAAATAGCAGAGCTGAGGAGGCGACTTTCAGAAGGTCAAGAAGAGGAAAACTTGGAGAATGAAATGAAGAAGGTTAGTCGATATAGATCATCAGATGTACAGCACTGTCTGTTTTATTAGAAGCTGACGGCTCACTTTTTGTTTTCTGGAGATAGGGATTTAATAGGTGTATACTTTTGTGTATATCCTACATCTATCACAGCTATAGCACATAACTTCGTAAGTGTGTCCAAACTAACTTAGGTTTCCTTCATTTTTTAAAGCTCTCTTCAGGTGTTCCAGCCTTCTGTCAGTGAGGAAGCAATGGGGAAATGCACTTTTTCCACATCCCCTTTACATAAGTCCTCATGTTGACTGGGAAGGTCTGCAGCAATACTGTTGCTGGATTTGGCTCAATATGATTCATACAATTGCAAACAATGTTGCCCTTCCTTTACCAAATTTCCCTATCAATATTGGAAGGTGGAGGAGCCAAATTACATGTCCTGAATTCCCCTCCATGGGTGTAAGTTTATTGTGCCTGAAGGGCGTCTTCGTGTGTTGATTCACCCATGGTAATTTAGCATTGTAGCTTGGACATTTTAAATAATAAAACACTCTCCTAACTCTTCCACACCTTGTCCTAAAATCCATTCCTAACAGTCCTTATTCTTGGAGTGACATTTCTTCCCTTGGTAATCTTTTTTTTTAGCACTAGAATTCAAATATGAATTAAATATTGGAGTGGTGATCAGGAAGACCTGGATTCAAATATCCATTCAGCCATTAAGAAGTTTTTTAGATGACAAGTCATGATTTCATCTGCTGCACAAGACTTTTAAGATACAGATGTTAGGGAGAACCATTTATACTCCCCTGAGTTCCTTGGAGGAAGGCCAGATAAAATGTGTAATAAATAAATCTCCATTTCTATATTTGTATTTTGTATATTTGGCCACATTCTGAGCATTCCTGACTTTCAGCTTTATCGTTGGACATGCATTTTGGCTTCTTTTTCTCTATGGAATTGTGATCCAAATCCAAAAAACATTATGGACACATTTGAAAAGTTACTGGCCATTCTGAAATCATGGCAGGGGCTTGGTTCCTTTTTTGGTCAAGATTCTACTGTATATGCAACATTAAAAGCTGCAAGGTATTACCAAGAAGATATTGAGACAGAAATATAATTTTGGCCCTTAAATCACATGATAATTTTTCATTTTGGAATAATTCCACTCTGAAAATTGCAGGTAATTTAATATTTTTTTTAATCTATGGATCAGCTAATTGCCACTCAGCCTGTTAAAATTTGAGTTATTGCAACAGGAATTTGGATTGTCTAAAACTGTATAACGGTAGTACATTCAGTTAAAACATCTTTTGGTTTCACAAATTGGTCCACGTGCATTAGCATTTCAAATTTGTGAGTCACTAGTATGGATGAAATGTGTTCCGGTCATTAAAAATCTATAGTATTTTTTATAGACAGTTTAAAAATATTAAGATGGATATTAGCTGTTTGCAATAACTATGGAATAAAGGATTGGTGTAGTTCATATTAACCATGCCAATAGCTAAGGATCTTAACCTTAGATTTGTTTCTTATAATCTTAAAATGCAATGAATTCAACAAAATATTTTTTTCATGTTTATGGACACATCAGAGGTGTGTTGAGAGCTAGATTATGCTGGAAGTGTAAAATGATGGAAGGAACATTAACCCATTTTGTTTTAATATCCAAGAATTCATTAATATAGTTTTGGGGTGAGTAATACGATTTAGTCTAAGCCTAGTTATCTTCGCCTCTAGGGAACATTCTGGTTGTATTTTTTCTAAAACTGATTTGTTTGTTCTTCTGGCAGTCCATGGTATTTTCAATAATCTTCACCAACACCGCAATTCGAATGCATCAATTCTTCTATCTTCCTTTTTTAATGTCCAACTTTCACAGGCATATGCAATGGATTGATACAATTACTGCAACAATGGATGCAAACATTGGAACAGTCATAGATATGGCACAAGACCAAACAGCATTTTGTTCTGTTATACTGTACAAAGGGTCTCCATGAGTCGTAAACGACTCAACGGCAACTAACAACAACAACAATATGATTTAGTGTAGGGGGAGGTATGATGGGAGACGGAGGGCGGGTCGCTCTTGGGGACTGTGCCCCAGACATATTGTTCCTGTGGTGTGTTCCAGCCCCCAATCTCACTCCCAGGCCTCATTTGGCAGACCTTCTAGGCCCTTGGCTGATGGCTGCTGCTGCTGCTGAACACCAGGTCAGTCTGTAATAAGGCCACCCTTATCCATGACTTGTTTGTGGATGAGAAGGCTGATCTGGTGTATATTACCAAAACTTGGCTGGGACCTTGGGGGGGCGGGTCCCCTTTCTGAAATGTGCCCAACTGGGGTGGCCAGGTTGGCGATGGAGTTCCCCAGGCTTATGGTCTTGGGGGACTTTATCTTGGGCGTGGGTTCTGAGGTAGCTTATGAGTTCACAGCCACCATGATGGCCATGGGTCTGTCTCAGGTCATCCAGGGCCCAGTGTATAATAGTGGTCATAGGCCTGACCTGGTTTTTCTGTCAGAGCAGCGGCATGGTGTTTTGGATCTGGGGATATTGGTTTCTCCCCTTGTCATGGTCAGATCGCTCCCTGGCGAGCCTCCAGTTCTCTGGCGTCACACTGCACTGCAGGGAGGCTGGCTCTATTAAATCAGTCTATCCCAGGCAACTAATGGACCGATCTGGGTTCCAGAGGGAGCTTGGGGTTGTTCCAGAAGGTCGTCTGCAAGGTCTGACTGCAGCCCTGGTGGCCTCCTGGAATGAGAGGGTTGCTGGGTCTTCAGATCAGATTGAGCCTGAGCAGCCTCCCCAGGCCCTTGGATCCTGAAACACCTCATGGTTGATGGAAGAGGTGAGGGAGATGAAGCAGGTGAAGAGATGCCTAGAGCACTGCTTGCAGACAGCAAGGAGTAAACCCCACTGAACACGGGTTAGAGCCGCTATTAGAGCCTACCTCCTGGCAGTAAAGGCTGTGAAACATAATTATTTCTCCACCCTATTGCATCCGTGCTAGCTGCCCAGTGGCCCTGTTTTGGGTAACCCAGTCTTTCCTTGGGGGGAGTAATTCTGAGGTTCACTCACAGGTCTGCTGTGAGGAATATGCTCAGCATATGACAGATAAAGTTGCTTGGATTCACTTTGCATTGGACGCTGGCCTTGAAGCAGGGTCAGTGGAGGCTATGGGGGCAAAGTGGGTGGCTGGGTGGATAAAGATGTGAACGTGATTCTTAATTTTATACCAAAGTTTGTAATGTTTCATTATTGACATGATGGAAGGACTGATAAATACTACTCTTTGTGATCAAGGCTTAATGCTGTGTTTAAAAACAGAGTTGTTTTCTGTATGTGTTATATTTTTGGTTTTTTTGTCTGTCTTCCTTTTTTGTATCATGTTACCCTTTATTTCTATTCTCCTTTAATTGCTTTATTTCTCTATAGTAAACCAAGTACTGTACATAAATATTTAAAGAATGATGATACACATACATAGAATCTGAAAACTAGTGTAAACTTTTTTTTTTGAAAACCACAGTGTATAAACCATGATTCTAATTTTACATACAAAGTGTGTTTACCATATGCTAAAACATGTTTAGTTTTTGGATGGGGCAAGATGTTTTGTGCTTAGCTGGTTATTTGGACTAAAATAATAGTATTGGGTGAGGCCTTTAGGATGCAGGAAGCAATTTCCTGGAATACATCATCTACTTAGAAGGCAACAAAATGTTGGGTCTTTCTTCTATATGCACGTGCATGTTTTGAAGTTACACAGTTTGGGCTTCTATATGGAGTTATATTTCTGACATGTCATACATTTTGGTAAATAGTGGCTGAATCAGAAGACTGTTGGTTATCTGTGTAAAATTAACTGTTAAGTGATTATTAATTCTGTATGTTGCTTTTAATGTTACCAGCTTAACAAGGGGATATTAGCTTGCGAAGGGGATTTTTAACTCTTGATGGAATAGTAGAAATGTGGTATTCTACCCACATTCTGGCATAAAGGCAGCAGCATGCCTGAAATTCCTGTACCCATAAATTTGTTGGATTATTTTGAAAAAAAAAAATGCAGAACTGCAATGAATTTTTAACTCTCCTTGGATCCTCATAGTGATGTGAAATATTGCCAGTGATGAAGTGTATTTAATTTTTTTACTTAGGCTAGGGTGATGGTCAATATATATTATGCATATCTTTAGATAAATTGTTTACTGTGCATCCTAATTTAGCAAATTCAATATTCAATCTGGGTCAAAACTTTAATTTTTCCCCAACTTTCTAGATCAAGAAACAAAGAATGTATTCCCATTCCTGCACATCCATTGCATCACATGCTGGTATTGGGCTAGGCACCCCTTTTCTCCCTCTGCCCCACAGTTCTCATATGTGCCGTTAGAGAAGTATTTTAAGATTAAAATATAATTATGTATTTAAAAGTTTAAGAGAAGTTTGAAAAATTAAAATATGGGGAAAAAATTAAATAGCTTTATCACTCTCAGAAAGCTGTTCGTCAGTGATAAAGGTTTTTATCTTAAAACACTGTAATTTCTTTGTTTGATTGTTGTGAGCCACCCAGAGTCATTGAGAGTCACAAGTTAAATAAATTATTATGGTTGATCGCACAGTCAGCCAGATGTTTAGACTGGATTTGGCATTTTTGTCCACCTATCGAGTCCTTCCCAAGGGCCTGGGATAGGTAGATGTTGTTGTTTAATAATATTAAAGGTATCGTTGCAAGATATAAGCTGCTCAGATTAAAGCTATCTTTTGCAATTGACTGATGGTGATTTTGTCAATGCCAATGGTATTCAAGTGGTGCTCCAGATGTTTTGGAATTCCGCAGCAAGGCACTACCTTGATGCAGATGTGGGGCTTGAGTACTCCAAGGAGGAGAAGAGCTATGCCAGAGGTTCAGCCATACTGGACGGGTCTCATCAGAGGAGCCAGACAAAGAATGCCTCTTACCATAAATAATATGGTGAGACCTAACTTACAGAAACCTATACCGATTGGTCATCGCTGGATCAACAAGGGCCGTGCTAGGTGTTGGAGTTCCTGGACGTCTGGTGATAGGTGGGCTACAGGACTCAGGACTGTTGGCTGAGCAACCAGGGCCAGCAGCTGCAGGACTACTGGAAGAAAAGTTGCTTACCTATCGCAAATATACGAGGACTGAAAACAAATAAATTATCCTCCTCCTCCAGATGGTATCCACTGATGTTCACAATTTTTAAAAAGTAATTAAATTTGGATTAGAAATGGCTGGAAATATTCTCTTAGGAATTTTTACAAGATTTCAGCTGAAAATGTAAATTTCTAGTCTGATGGCCAGAGACATTTTGATTCACAATAGTCTTCACTCAACCCATGTAGCTTTGAAGTTGTCAAAGTAATAATGTGTCTTTTTGACATTCAGCACACAAGAAATCTGTTGCCTAAAACTAATACTGAGATTAGTTAAGTTTCAATTAGTAGAGCGATCAATGAAATCAGGACACAGTTGGGTTTATTGTATCATTTAATGTTGACTTCAGGCTCAAGAAGATGCAGAGAAACTTCGTTCAGTTGTGATGCCCATGGAGAAGGAGATAGCCACTTTAAAAGAAAAACTGACTGAGGCTGAAGAAAGAATAAAGGAGCTGGAAGCTTCAAAGGTAAGCAAAACAGAATATTAACAATAAGTGCTGAGGAAGAGTATAATAATTATCCATCTATCTACAGTAGAGATTGGTTCCTTGCTTTGCAGCATGCTATTTTTCATGCTCTTTGGGACAGGAAACATGGTGATACCAAAGGAGATTTCTGTGGGCAAAGTACTGCCTAACGCACTAAGCACTGTAAACATATCTAAAAATACAGTTACCTCTATGTTTCCTCTCTTCTCTCCCAACTCTGTTCATGCCATGGCATCATTGCTTTCTTCAAAACTCAGAGCTGTATCTTTGCTGCATCTACATCTTGTTGAATACATTTTGAATTGGCTAAGAAAACAGAAGCTTTCTAGTGAGCTTTAAAACTCAATGTAGATGAATGCCTCACATTCAAGCTTGATAGGCTAGGTATATATATAGCATTTAAAGAACAGACTATGGTTTGAGAAAACTGATACTGCACTTGGAAATCTTTCTCTCTCTCTCTGCTTTTTAACAACATATTGCAATATTCCCCTGGAATTTTGCATATTAAAAGAATAGGGCAAATTATCAGCTTTGAGTGGTATTTTGTAACAGGTTTTATTTTTTATAGTATCCTGTTCCTGATAAAACTAATAGCAGTTCTGCTGTCTAATATTCAAGCTACCTCAGCTATATCATTCCTTTTTTTTCTTAATAAGTATTTGTTTTTAGCAGAGGATTGTAGAAGATCTTGTCTAGAGAGCAAATATTAAAAGATAAGGAAGTGGCATTCATTATCTTTCTAACTGTACAGTTGAAATTTTAACTTTTCAAAAACACTGTGGTGGAGATGTTACATGATCCTCCTCAAACAGTCCTTTATATCCTATTAACCTATGAAACTGAAGCAGAAGATACCAGTGAAGTGAACAGCTGTCATCTTAAAATCCTCTCTTGTCTTAATGATACGTTATTATACTTACTGACTTTATATAAATCACTCTAGACGTTTTGGAGTCTGAAATGTGGGCTAAAAGTCCTTAAAGTAAGAAACACTTTTATTTGTAAAAAATAGGAAATTAATATGCAGTAAAGTAAGACACCAACTTCCATTGCTTCATTATATGCCATCAAGACATAGTGACCATGTAGTTAGACCTGTAGTTAGATGATCTATCCCAACCAGGCTCTTCACTCTTCCAATATTGCACCTGCCACCACTAATCAAGTCCATCCACCTTGCTGCTAATTTTCTTCTTTTCTTCCACCATTCCCAGTATTAAACATTTCACAAAAGAGCTAGATCTTCACATTGTATGTCCAAAATATAATTTGAGCTTGCTTATTTGTGCTTCAAGTGAGAACTCTGGATTGATTTGTTCTGTGATCCATGTGTTTGTTTTCCCTGCTATCCATAGTATTCCCAGAAGTCTTCTCCAACACCAAGTTTGAAAGCATGAATACTCTTTCTGTGTTTTTCAAAATCCAGCATTCACTTCTATAGAGTTACAGGGAGGACAATTACCTGCATGATTCTGAACTTTTTAGGTATTAACATGTCAGGGCATCTGAGTATCTTTTCCAAGGCCTTCAGTATTATGTTACCAAATGCTAATCTATGGTGTATTTCTTGATTGCTGGTTTCTTTACTCTTAATAGTTGATCCAAAAAGGCAGATGCTAACCACCATTCCAATATCTTTCTTCTCAATTCTAAGTCTGGTCGCTGTACCTGTTGTCATTATTTTGGGTTTTATATGTAATCTTAGTTATCTGTTATCCACACAAGTCCTGAAACTAGATAAAGAGAACCCCATTTTTTCACTGTGCTCCTTGACTGTCATTACTAGAGTTTGCAGATCATTTGTTTTTTCATCTGTCAGAGAAGTGTCACTGTATAGTGCAGGTTATTTATGTTTCTTCCTCCAATTTTGAAACCATCCTCATCTTCTTCCAGTCCAACCTCCCTCAATATATATTTAGCAGCAGCAGCCTTATTTACAAGACTTCTGGACACTGAGCCATTCTGAAAAATAGAAATGACAGATGCAAAGATGCTTTGTTTGGACCATACCTACCTGCCTTGAAAAAAAAGGCAAGAGGAGGTTCAGGTGGGAGATTTCATCTTGCAGAAATAGAAAAATTTGTTAGGGAATAGTCTCACCAGTTTACCTTCTGGTAAACAGCTTTGTCCTGATTTGTCTGTCCATTTTGACAGCCATGTTGCAAAAGCACTTATATGTTCTCTGTACCAATCAATATGGAGAACTGCAAACTTCATATATAGCTTTGTATCATTTTCCTCAATCAATGGACAAGTAAAAACATTATACTTGTTTAGTTGGGTTCTCTTTATCTAGTTTTAGGACTTGTGTGGAGAACAGATCACATTTTAAATCGTATTTATGCAGAAATATTGAAAATTCAAAAGGGTTCCCAAACATTTAAACACCACTGTAAGGCTACAATGTGGATAATATACAAAACGGATGTATGTGACAACATACCTAGAACATAACCGTTCCTGAATAAAAGACTTTTTCCAGCATGCTTAGAAATATACTTGAGAATATCTGCACTAACCATTAACTTTTGCTTCTCTGTATGTTTTTCAGGTTAAAGAATTGAATCACTATTTGGAAGCTGAGAAATCCTGTAGAACAGATCTAGAAATGTATGTGGCTGTTTTAAACACTCAAAAGTCAGTTCTGCAAGAAGATGCAGAAAAATTACGGAAAGAACTTCATGAAGGTATGGATTTTTCTCTGTGCTAAAAATATGAAAATAGTAGTTTAGGACAGGCAGCTACATGCTCAAGCTAAGCCGTATGCCCACAATGTGCTACCTAAATTCAGTGTAATGTCATCTCATATTGGAAAGGTAACTCTTAAGAGCCCAGAATCCAAAGAAGGCAGGAAGCTTACATTTAGTATATGTGTAAGGTTAAATTTTGTTTTTTTAAAATATGTGATGCATATTAATGGATCTATATATTTTGTAATTTGTGCAGTTTTGTCTTTTTCTGACTTCACTTTCCTTCTATTTGACATCTTCTGAGCAAATGGTTTTCTGGAGAGTAGTGACTACAATATAGTCACTAGATAGAATGAATGAATGAATGAGTGTGTGTGTGTGTGTGTGTGTGTGTGTGTATTTTCTGTTCAGTTGTATCTGATTCTCAGAGACTGCCTGGACAAGCCCCTGCAGTTTTCTTGGCAAGGCACTTGTTTTCTTGTCAAGGCACTTTTCAGAAGTGGTTTGCCGTTGCCTCCTTCCTAGGGCTGAAAGTGACTAGCCCAAGGTCACCCAGCTGGCTTTGTGCCTAATGCGGGACTAGAACTCACAGTCCCCAGTTTCTAGCCTGGTGCCTTAACTGCTACACCAAACTGGCTCTCATGAAGAATATTAACACATATTAATAAAGAACTATATATTAACACATATATTGTGTTATGTTATAAAGAAGTGATGTTGAAATAGGGGTAAGATTATGTAAAAGCAATTCAAAAGTAGTAAGCTCAGTTCTTCATGCAGTTCTTGGGCACTGAGAACAAACAAAACAAAATTGGAATACTGTTTCTTACATATGAGTATACCTAATACCTATCACTCCTTCCTCCTCCTATTTTCCCCACAACAACAACCCTGTGAGGTGAATTGGGCTGAGAGAGAGGGACTGGCCCAAGGCCACCTATTACATCAGTTTGGGCAAATCATCAAGAATTATCTACACCCCATAAAATTAATGGTGCAACAAAACATATTAATTCAATTGTGGTTGCCAAAGTTGCTACAACACAAGTTAAGAAAATAAACTACATTTTCTTTGGTATTTGAAACTATGAAAATAGTATTAGCTGAAAACATAGCAACAAAGAGTCTTGAAGAAATCTTAATGTAAAGATAACTTTTGCTGCATTGTATCTCTCTTTTATCAACAAAGGATAGAACCACTGAATGTGAGGTTGAAAATTCTGTATCTTTCCTTAAGATTACAAATATATACAGCATATATATAGAGAGAGAGAGGAGAGGGAGTTTTATTACCAATTTTAATGCTGTTGTTTTTAGTTGTATAGTTTGTTTTACTTCTTTGATTTTTATTTTTTTTTATTTTCAGTATTTTGTGATTGTTGTCTATACAACAACAATAAACTGTGATTTCTCTCTAATCTTTACAGTAGATGTTGGTCTTTGATTGTGGATAACACTTTTTCTTGTTCCTTCTGTAGCCTTCCTCCTTTTCTGCCCGCATACTCTGATACATGGGTCCCAGTAATTTGGGGGGATGTTGAGAGTGGTAAATTGAAGGAAAAAGATCTGCTGCTGCCTTAAATAATTTTGCCTTTTTGTCCTTGATGTACCTTATGTCTGAAATTACTTCCTAGAACAAATGTGGAATGTTACTTCTTCTGCGAAGCCCTGGATGAATAAATATCTATAACTAAACTTATCTCCTAATTCTTCCTTTCTTTTGCCACCATTTTACTTGCAAGTTTCCTCCTCTTTCAATTTTCTGAAAATCTTATATAGTGATGGTGCACTATAAATAATTTGAAATATAAATGGCAATTCTTTCAAGAGTGCACAGGTAGTCCTCACTTACTGACAGTAATTGGGACTGGCAACTCCATCATTAAGTGACAGGGTCATAAAGCACGATGTCACATCACCATGCCAACTTACAATGGCAATTGCAGCAGTTCCAGTTACCATTAGGCATATCCCACACAGTTTCAGTGTCCTGCGATCATGAGATTCCCATTGGCGACCTTCTGCTGGCTTCTCCATTATCTTTGCTTGACAGAAGCTGGCAGTGAAGGTCACAGATGGTAATCACGTGACTGTGGGGATGCTTCAATGTCTAACTACGAGGATCGGTCATAAGTACCGATGGTTCAGCACCGTCGTAACTTTGGTCACTGAACGAGCAGATGTTAAATGAGGACTGCCTGTACAGTATTCTTACTCTGCTTCTGATTATTGTATATGTTAGCTCCTCAGTATGTCCCTAGATCTGTTCAAAATATAATCACAAATGAGTGAGAAAACTTAATTATATAACAATTCAAAATAGAGTTCATTATCCTTGTCTGTTTTCATATAGTCTGCCATCTATTAGAGCAGGAAAGACAACAGCATAATCAGCTCAAACACACATGGCAGAAGGCCAATGACCAGTTTTTAGAGTCACAGCGTTTACTGATGAGGGACATGCAATGGATGGAAATGGTGTTGACCTCAGAACAGCTACGGCAAGTTGAAGAACTAAAGAAGAAAGACCAGGTTAGCTAATACAGCACTGAGATTTTGTAGCCAAGCTTTGTTGTCATTGAAAGAGGGAGACTGGAGGTAGGCATAAAGGAGCATTTGTTTCTAGCACCATAATATTTGGGGGGGCATATTGTTAATGACATCAGATCTCTAGATGGGGTTATTATGGATTGTGATATGTTTGTGAGGTTGTGTGTGCATATGCAGAATAGAATGAAAGAAGGATATGCATTGTGGATTACTATTTGCATGATTTGTATGGGCTCTCAGTGTTTGTGTCATTAATATCTAATATTTTGCATGAGGAAGCCAACTTATGAGGTTAGATATCTTGAAATGTTAGTTATATTGGAATATAATCCTGTTGTAGTCTGGATTTTTAGGAATTATTTATGCTGGTCTGAAATGATGCAGTTTTGGTACGTAGGGATGAAGGGAGCATTTTCTGCCTTGCAGATAAAAAACACTTTGATTTTCAACTTTATTTTCAGGAGGATGAACAGCAAAGAAGACTGCATAAAAGGAAAGAAGAGAAAGAGAAAGGCGTTGATGATGAATCAAAAGTAATATGCTCTACAGCTCATGCAGAAACCCTTCCGTCGTTCCCTGGTGAAGAGGTAAACTCCATTGTTCAAACAGCACTTCCTTTGCTGGGAATGCTTTTTTTTTTGCTTAGCATGATGTGTGAACCAACCCATTTGGTTAATTTATCATACAGTATATTGTACAAACCCACAATGCATTGTGTAGTTAATTCAATAACCAGGTTAAGCATATTGTATGAATAGATTCCAAGAGTCACTCCTTAATGAATTCTTTATGGAACAGTTTGACAGAGATTGAAGGTAGAGTCAGGGGGAGATTCTATTTGGCTTTTGAATGCTGTACCAAAAAGAGCTGGATTTATACCAGCCCTGGAATTGCAACTGAAAGCCATGTTTCTTCTTTCCTTGCAGCAATGTTTAGAACTGTTTATTGTGAGGCAGCTGGTCCATTGTGTGAGTTTTCTCACCATCTGCTACTTACCAATGTGTAGCCCGACTTGAAATTTAGATTGTTGTTCCATGACAAAACTTGGTCCAATAGCTAGCTTTTAATCAAGGTACATGTGTACAAAATAATTTGAGAAGTTTTAAGTAAGCTTAAAGGAGTGGGAGGCTATTGTATGACTTTGCATAAGATTTTGGCAAGGGATTCTGTTCTCTTACAAATAGGCTAATCACTGATGTCTGATAACTTTATATTTGAGAAACTGTTCCAAATCAGTCTAAAATGGAAGACAGATGTTCCAGTTCTTTCACAATAAATTCCCAGTGTGAGTTTTGTTGTGTGCTTCCTCAAAATATTTATCTTAAGCTCTAGGACTTTCCCTGTTTTAGCAGTAAAGCAATAAAACTTCTGTTAAGCAACTTTAATATTGCAAAATTAATACCTCATATTAAAATGGGGTTAACTAAGTCTGAACTACAAGAATAATTAAATGTAGCCTTGGACGGAAATTTATTGCATGTGAACAAGGGAGGGCTGACTTCCTATATTATGAAGGTTTGCCCATACACATTGTTCTACTTTCTAGTCCATTTTCCCCATTCTGTTTGCTAAAAATGGTATCTTTTTCTGGCATTGCTATCTAAACTAGATGACCAAGGACTTTTTGGGCTGCTTTGCCCAAGTTTTTAAATATTCCTATACAGTATTTCTTAACCTTTCAGGAGTAATTCAATATTCTTGCATTCTTGCCAAGTCAAATGCTTAAGGATTGTTGTTGTTTTTAAGTAGGTCATTACAAATATTAAAATCTGAAGTCTTACTGATCAAGTATATTTAAAAGTCCCCTTTTCGTGAATGGATTGTGAACTAGATCAAGAACCAAATGCCTAGTTCTCTATATGATGTGGATATTTTTTTGTATTCCTAGGACAATTTATGTTACTTGTTTGGAGTAGAAGGCAGAATGCTAGCTTACATTAAGATTACTCCAAAGAGTCTGTTTTCCTTTTTTCTAAGCTAGTGCAGTATTTTTATGTTGACTGATAGGAGTAGGATCAAAATATTTCTTCCCCATCCAGTTTTCTCTGGTTTGTTTTCTCAATAATTTTAAAGCACTTTGTGATTCTGTATAGGCTTCCTTTTCAAGTAGCTCATCGTTTCTGATGGGTGAACATTGCAAAACTATCATATCTGTTCATATTGTTAACTTGTAAATGCTGGAATTTTTTCCCTAGCTCTGAATTTGCTAAATTCTGGAGGGAAGTTTTGAAATCTGTTCTGAAGTTGACTTTGCATTTAAAGTTAAGCGTAAAAATACCAGCATTTATGTCTTTAAATAGATAACTTAGTAAACAGCTGGTGAAAAGGCATTATTCTGACTTCATTGCCTGGGACATACTTATTAAACTAGTTTTCCTCCTCCTCCTCAGAACTGAATATCTCAGTTTAGCACATTTACAATTTCTCTTTAATAAAAATAATACTTTGGGTGTATTCCATGGTGGCCTTCTTCTTGCTGTCTAGTCAATGCTACTTTACACTGTTTTGCAATAACATATAAATCCTACAGTTGTTAGACTACAGTATTAGTCCTCTCCTCTTTCATTAGTTTGCTTATCAGTTGTTCATGGTTAAGCAGAAAGTTGGCAGTTTGAGGTCTCTATTTGTCAGCTCTTTGAAAAACAAAGTTTTTATAGATGTTTTGCAGAATCATCTGATATTATCAGTTTTATAGACCTGTTAGTTTTGTAGAATCATCTGATACCAGCTGTTCAAAAATTGGACCTCTTGTCTGAGAGATGTGTTATTCTGTTCACAATGCCTTCTCCGTGAGTTGAATTCTGGTAGAGATGAAAGGTGCTTACAGGCTAGTGCTGGCTTTGAATGCTGGAAGTGGAAATAAGTTGGAGAAATTTGCAAGTGGTTAGATCTTATTCAGGACTGACTGATTGGCCGATTGATTTCCAACACTTGTATACCACCTGCTGTACTTAACAAACTCCAGGTGGTTCCTCATAGTAAGTCAAAGTATTTTCCTTGTTTCTTCAGATAAAGTATTTATATGAAATTTTATATATATCTAAAACCATATTAGAATAGTTAACCATTAAAATCAACTTAAAGTCACTGAATTTAAAATGTATAAACAGTCCCACAACCTACCCTGTTGGAAAACCCACATCGTCATTGTTCTTCAGAATATAACGTGAGGACCATCTGGATCTCAGGGCAAGTTTTTTTCAGAGGGATGTAACTGCCATCAAGGTCTAATTCTGAGCTATCTTTCCCACTTACTTCCAAAGTAAAGAAATCAGTTTCATCCTCATGAGCTGCAAACAGGATGAGCAGGTTCTACTTGGAGGAGAGAGTCCTGATGCTACCCTGAACCTAAACCTTATAGGGCTTTATAGGTAACGATCAGCAACTGGATTGTATTTAGAGACCTATTAGCAATTAATGTACTACAGTGTTTGCAGTACAGGGGTCATACAGCTGAATCCGATCTTCCTCATCAGCATGGAGGCTGCCACATTCTGTAGTAGTTGCAGTTTCTGGGTGGTCTTCAAGGGCAGCCGTGGGTAGAGCATAGTGCAGTAACCCAGTTTTGAGATGAAGGGAATATGAAATCCCAGGGCCTCTTGCTCCCGAAAGGGCTGTAGCTGGTGGACTAGCTGTAACTAGGCAAATGCACCTCTGGCCATACTCTCTACCTGCTGATCTAGTTAGAGGCTAAATCTAGGAGCCTTCTTGTCTCCTTTAGACCTGTTTCTTTAAGAGCATAGCCCATTCCAAAAGTAGTGGAGGGGCTGACAAACTGTCTAGTGATTTCTGAATAAGAAGCAACTCCAAATCTGGATGAAAATGTGAGATAAAGAGAGAGCCTGCATCAAAAGAAAAAATTTATGAGTAATGAAAACTCCACTGAAGGGGGAGTTGTAGGATTTCATTGTGGGGGATAAATGAGGGGGAAAGTCCATAACTTAATGACAGATTATATATTTTGGTATTCTCCAAATTCCCCATTCATTTTCAGCACTTCTTGAGTACTGATCCTTGGAAATATTCAAAGCTGTACAGGGTTGACAGGCGTGGGTTGGTGGAGCAATGATTTGGCTGGATGTAAGGCAGTTTCTATTGCTGGACAGTTTTTCTGTTTAAATTATAGGTGCACATTAACAGCACTCACGGTTCAGCCCATTCGCTCGACACAGATGCGTTGCTGTCTTCAGGAGAGTCTCTCAAGTCGGACAATGACGTGTTTAAAGAGGGGCTGCGTAGAGCTCAGTCAACAGACAGTTTGGGAACATCAGGATCTTTACAAGCCAAAAGTCTGGGCTACAACAATAAAGCTAAATCGGCTGGGAACCTTGATGAATCTGACTTTGGGCCACTAGTTGGGGCAGACTCGATGTCAGAGAACTTTGACACTGCCTCCCTGGGTTCTCTGCAAATGCCTGGTGGGTTTATGCTAACCAAAGACCAGGAAAAAGCAATCACAGCAATGACCCCAGAGCAGGAGGAAACGGCATCCCTTCTCTCCAGCATCACCCAGAGTGTAGAAAATGCTTATGTGTCTCCTAGCGGTTACCGTTTAGTTAGTGAAACAGAATGGAATCTCCTTCAGAAAGAGGTATGTCTTTGTACAGACTACATACTCCCATCTGAGGATTGCTTTTACAGAGAATGATTTGTCTATTATACCTCTCCCATGAAAACTTCTTGATTTTTATCCAAAATTGCCACAGTTGCTGTAGCCATCATCATAGTGGAATTTGTACATATTCTTCTATAAAGCTTCCCAGACAAGTAATGGTTTTATGTTCTCCAGGTGCAGAATGCTGGGAACAAGCTGGGAAGGCGTTGTGATATGTGTTCAAATTATGAAAAGCAATTGCAAGGCATCCAGATTCAGGAGGCTGAAACAAGGGATCAGGTGAGTGCAGTTTGGTCTCTAATTATATGAAAAAAATGAAATGATTCCAAGGGGTAAGGAGAAATAAAACAAGTCACTAGTTATTAATTACAGCACCAATACCACCCTATCTTTTCACAACTCAAGGCAATTTACATCATAAAAATAAAATCAAATACAGTAAAAATTACAAAGGCAACCCACATTCACTGATCACCCCATCAATATTTCATCCTATTAAAAGGTTTTAGTGTAAAAGGAGAAGGAGATTTTTGTTGGCGATTCTCTGTGAACCCCAGATATTGCTCCTTTTCAGTTACTTCTTCAGTTTTGTCTACTCTGACTCAACTTTTTGGGATCCAACATACTTAAAACTCACTAGTTTGGCCAACAGAGTATATAAAAAGGGTTACCTTTCTATAATTAATTAGACATTTAAAGGGAACCATCTAATAAGAAAAGTTTTTCTTAGTTCATCTTTGGACTAAAAAATGCAGCTTACCTCTTTTTGAGAACAATGAGATATATAATATAGTCAACTCTTAAGAGCCATCTCTAAATATATTCTAAATTCCTCAAAACAGCCTGCGTAGAGCTCAGTTTTAAAAAAATGATGACTATCACCCTTGAAATAAATAATTACTAAGAAAACTCTCACCTGAAATGCAGAATTAATACATGGATCTGAAGCCACTCACCCACTAAACTATTGGAGAGAGATCTGGAGGTTTGGAGGCTCATCTGGGTCTCAGCGGATTCCCCCGTTCCAGAATCTTTGCCCTATAGGAGCTAGCCTTTGAACTCCTTCTCAGTACATCTCGGTATTCATGCATAATCCAGAAATAGTTAAGTCAGTGTGTGCAGCTGAGGTAGAGGACTCTGCGAGATGCCTGTTGCTCTTTGTGCCACAAAGGAAAAGGTGCTGGGCTTTAGACAAAGTGGGTAGAAGCAGTGTTGCTACTCGTAGATTCTTTGCTACATTATCAATTCTCACACTTCCTACTATACACAAAAATTGATACTGCTTGTGCACACTATTTCTGCTTGTGTCCATTCAACAGCGATCAACTAATTCAGCATTGTTTATTATACAGGAGTAAGAGATAAATTGGTGAAAGATTCACTGCTGGATGCTGGTGAAACAAGTTATTATAAATATTGCTCCTGATTTTTGCAATAAAAAACATCTGTTTATGCACAACAATTCGGATTCTTTAAACAATACATGATTGAATCCTCAGCCAGTATTTGTCATGAGTACTGATGGTGAGCAGGAGGGGGCCTCTATCCAGGGGGGAAAACGCATGCGTAGCACTGAGGAGTTAAGCAGCCATTCAAAGAGACACAGATCAGACCCACCTTAGCCTTTGGGGTTTATCTGTCTGGGTTTTTCCCACGCTTCTTCAGTTTGTTAGGATTTTCTGTCCTATGTAGCAGTAATAAACACTAGAGACCTATTCCTTGTCTCAGCGTGATTCCTGACTGTTAGGACAGTTCTTAAATGACTTGGATCTGGATTTCATTTATTAAAGATTTTGGGCTTGTTTACAAGATCAGGGTGGGCTTATGAAGTTGATTGACTTAGATTGATTCCCTGCATTGACAGTCCCTTCTCCACATGATCATGATCATTATATATATATATATATATATATACATCCATATATATATATATATATATATATACACATCCATCCATCCATCCCACCTTTATTATTTTTATAAATAGCTCAAGGCAGCGAACATACCTAATACTCCTTCCTCCTCCTATTTTCCCCACAACAGCAACCCTGTGAGGTGAGTTGGGCTGAGAGAGAGTGACTGGCCCAAGATCACCCAGCCAGCTTTCATGCCTAAGGATGGACTAGAACTCTCAGACTTCTGGTTTCTAGGCCAGCACCTTAACCACTAGACCAAACTGGCTTCCTAGTTACATCACCATGCTCATTTTCTTGTATAGTTCATGGGACACTTGCGGCTGCAGGGAAATCTGCATTCCATCCACCTCTATATAAGGGTGGTAGCAAATCTGCTATTGTTTTCATGAGAGGTGAGTTGAGAGCACCTAATTTTGGGCAGGAGCTCCTTTGCTCTTTCAGCTCACTTCAGCCTCTGATTCACTCTCAAATACATGTACAAATTGGAGATAGAAGAGAGTTGGAGAAATAGCTCTTTGGAACATCTTGCCCCCGGAGGTGAGATTAGCCCCATTGCTCCCAGCCTTCTGGAGGAAGTTGAAGACCTGGCTCTGCCACCGGACTTGGGGCAGGGAGGAGAATCGCCATACTTGGGGTTGGCTAGTGCCTTGAAGTGCCCCTCCTACATAATGACTGAAGGAGATCACAGCCATCTGGATTTTATTAGATGGGGTAGTTGAGAAATTGTTTTAGAGGGATTTTATTGGAATTTTATTATATATTTATTGTTTTATATTATAAACCGCCCAGAGTCCCTCCGGTTGGAGGAGATGGGTGGTGACAAATTAGATAGATAGATGATAGATAGATAGATAGATAGATAGATAGATAGATAGATAGATAGATAGATAGAACCTGCTCCTGTGCACAAGCCCTCCAGTAGGCAGACCAAATACTATTAGGTTTTTCAACCTCTAATGGTCCTATTAAACGTTATACTGTTTTTAAATACAGCTTCTTTTAAATTCAGTCCTTTTGTAATTTGGGTGAGATAATTGATTCTGTGATCTGTATATGAACGTTTAGATTTCAGAGGATGAAAGCAAGTTGTACAGTATTTCCATTAATGCCAAAAGAGGAAGTAGTGCATTTTTCTGAACATAATCAAACACAAACAACAGCAGATAATCTTTCTACCCTTTTAAGGCAAAGAATTCAGAATTCTATACTGACATTTTGTTCTGGGGTCAAAGAGTCCGATGGCTGTGGTGTTGGAAAAGGTCATGTCTTGTACCAAAGAGGGAATGGGCTGTAGCCAAACTCTCCTCAGTTTCATGGTTTCTTTATCTATTCCATCTCGTTTCTAAATTATAAGCATAGCTTTTGTCTTGGAGAAAAATTGACCTTATTTAGAAAAGGGACGTTTATGGTGTATTGTATCTAATCCCATAGGTGAAGAAACTTCAGATGATGTTGAGGCAGGCCAATGACCAACTAGAAAAAATAATACGAGAGAAACAGGAGCTGGAGGAATTTATGAAACAAAGCAGTGAAGACTCAGTAAATCAGGTACAGAAAATCTTACAGGAAACTAAAAATCCTTAAGTGAGAATGACCACTCCATAGAGCCTTTATTTAAACATGCTGATTACTTTCACACCAATCTGTGTACTGCAAAATGTGCTGGAGATAATTTGAGAGTATGTTTATCTTGTAAAGTTAAGCAGGATCAAATATGATTGGTATATGGATGGAAGACCAATAGAAAATACCAAGATGGTTAGTCTAGATAGGGAATTCAAAAAACATCCCAGAAGAAGGCAGTGGTAAACCACTTCTGTTTTAAAAAAAATCTACATGGACATGTTTCTGAAATCACCAGAAACTGAGCTCAACCTGAAGGAGACTGCATTTATGTATTTTGGAGCACTTGTCCCATTATTACTGAGATTTCAGCATGGAATTCTGTAGAGCAGACTTGAAAATAATTCTGCGAAAAAGTTTGTATCCTTGTTACATATACCATTTTGTATTCATGATGTGTGTGTGTATAATTTATTCATATTCCCCCCCTTCCTTCTTTTTGACAGATCTCATCACTTACTGCTAGAGCTCAGGAATCTGATGCCTTACTTAATGAATTATTGCAGGCATTTTCTCAAGCTAAAAGAAATGTCCAAGATCAAATGGTAAACAGTGAAGAATTGTTTTAATACATAAGTGTTTTAATATATAAGTGCTGTTGAGTGTCCCGTATCTATATTATTATTGTTATATTAATATTATGCATATTATGCATTTACCTGCACTGTAGAACAAAGTAAGGTTGATCCCAGACAAGTATCAGTCTTGGGTGCTGTCCATTTCTAGCTGAGTATGAAAGACAGTTTAGGATATTATAGTTGGTGTTGCCCTCAAAAGCCTGCACAGAATGCATCTTTATTGCTTGTTCTTATTTGAAGAGCAAAACCAACTACATGCGCTATGGAAAGCACAGACTGGTTCATAGGAAAAAGCCAAACAAGTGCCACAGACCTTCTGGGAAAGGGATCTTCTTGTATCTTCTCTTTAACATATCTGTAGAAAGCTAGACTAACAGTCTTCTGTGGTTAAGACGTGCAGCTGGAGCTACCTTACGCTCTTTATGATGGGGAGGTTTGGAACCTGGCCTAACCCAGTTTGGCACTCTGCATCAATTATATACTGTTCATGGAGTATACTGGTCTGCTTGTAACCAGGGGAAAATAAGTAGGGGAGGGGAGCCCAAATGATGTTAGTTTGGCTGTTTTCTGGTGATGCCCATCCTGCAGTGTTGGAAGAGTTAGGGCCCAATGCAGGGATGTCAACACAGGAAAGATAACCGCAGCATTGTGATCAAAGCCCTGCCACTTCGTATTGTGTAAAATTGTGGCGCATGTACAGAATTAGCAGGGCTTGGCTCATGATGCTGTGGCCACCATGCTACCTGTTTTCACATATGCACTGTGGCTGCTCTTAGGTCCAACCCATCTTGCAGGGTTATTGTGGGGAAAATAGGAGGCAGGAGCATTATATACACCACCTTGAAGTGGTGTATATACAAAATGAAGACAGGATATCAATCTAATAATAAATGAATAAATTTAAAGCTTAAGAATTGCTTATTTTTGTTCCTAATTATACATCAGGACAGTATCTTTGACCAAGGCCATGATTTTGGTTTTATGGTCGTTCAGATGATCCTTCTTACAATATTGAACGAAGGCCACCAGTTCCCTTCTAAGCTCTACAGGGGACCTAGAGAAGATTACTGCATTGTCTACATAACACAGAATGGAGATGTGTTTGTCTTCCAGCTTGTCTAAATGGTGAAAGGCCAGTTTGTCTGAGTGGCCCACCATGACATTTAGGAAAATGTTGAACGGAAAAGAATGCAATTGGTTGGAGTGGTGCTTGATAGGTGAGCTTGGGGACATGTTATGGAGGCAAGCCCAGAAATATAGTCAGGAATGTGGATTGGGAAGAATGTACGGTCTGTGTTTTAGTTGTGTGGGTTCAGTTGTATAAGATCCACATGGTCTTATTAGCTGCACTCCCTGTGAAATAGCAACTTAATTGTGGTGAAAATAAGCTCTAGACCAATGTTTGGCTGGAGAATTCTGGGAGTTGAAGTCCACCATCTTCAGGTGGCCAAGGTTGAGAAACACTGCTCCAGACAGTTTGGCCAGCTTCTTAATCTGTTGTTCTGTAGCGTTCTAGAGGAAATCATGTGTCCTTGGAGGGGTCTGTATTTTTATTTATGCAGCCAGTTATGCACTCTATACAGTTACTCTTTTTCCTGGAACTGTACACTCCAAACTTCTTTCACTTGATCTAATTAGATTCCTGTGTTTGTTCTTTGTTTTCCTTTAAAGTTTGGTCATTATGAATTATTGTAGAATTGTATCTGCTGAGGCTGGTTTTACTCGTAGAATGTTAAAATTGCCAAGGTTGTTAAATGGCAAAGCTGTTTGATATAACTGAGAATTTGTTGGTTAGGCAACCTGAAGAGTGGATGCTTTTAAGGCGTCTTCTGCAACATTTAAATTCGTGCCAATGCCCAATTGATTTTTTAAAAATTAGTAGTAGTCCCAGTCAGGATGAATGTGTGAGGCCCCGCTGCCACAACTTAACAGAGTCAGCTGTTAATGCTTCCGGCAAATCACAGCTGGAACAAGTGGGACAACCATTTGTAAATGCCAAGTCCCTCCTCACTTTCTTCAGGAAGCGCTTAGTATCCCATGAGCTGTTGCACCGGGAAAGTACTGGCAAGACTTCCCCATTGGCAAGGCAGGCAGCACTAGGTGTGTACTGGCCACAGTCTCCAGCCAGTGTTTGGGAAGTGAATTCTGAAACTCAGGCTTGGTCTTTTAGTTGCTCCTGTTCTCTACCTCTTTCTCTTGAAGGACGTGGTAGGCAAACTGAGTTTGTTTGTTTGTTCGTTTGTTAAACAGATTTATAAGGCCACCCAACTAACACAGAGTGAGTCCGGGCAGCTTACAGAGTTCATTAACTGGGTTTGTGTGTCCTCACAGAATGGATGACTGGGGAATTCGTTTAAGCCTGTGCATGATAGGGTTTGTTTTGGGTCAAGTAGCCCTACGAACTGGCTGACTGATTCAGTTGATCCCTTTTTTGTGTTTTCACTGAAAACTTCACTGTTCTCCCATTGAGTAAGTTGTAGGAACAGGGAGAAAGTCCTTGTGAGCAAAGGCCTTCTTCATATTGGTATCTTTTTCCTGTTTTGTCTGCTGCAATTTTTGCATAGTTCCGCCATGTTAAGAATGAAATGTGAGTTAACCTGAGGAGATGATTTTTGAGGGCTTAATTCTTTCTTTGTTCGCTGGAGGCTGTCCTGATGCAGTCCCGAGAGCTTGTTTCAGAGGAATTGGTGAGGCTGCAGAAAGACAACGAAAGCCTTCAAGGGAAACACTGTCTGCATGTGTCTTTGCAACAAGCTGAGGATTTTATCCTTCCAGAATCTGGAGAGGTAGGATACCTCCTGGTTAATTTTAAATGGATCAGTTTGGGGTGTAATACTGGGTAAGACATCCTTGCTACTAAAGTTTAAGAATAATGGCCATCACTTTCCAAACATTAGAAATGTGGAAACTTGTGTCTAGTAACGCGTGGGAGTAGATCCACACGTTGATTGCAACATTTATCTGAACTGAAATCTTATATTAGCAAAAACTGCAATCCTATCTATGGGTACACTTTGGTTTTTATCTGCCTTAATCTAGATGGCTTCCAGTATATCTGGAACAATCATTAGCATTTCCACTCTAAAGCAGCCTATACTGTATTTTGTTATTATCCTGGCTGGAGCTATCACAGTAACAGCTTTTTGCTTCATACGAAGAAAAGGGTGTTTCTTAGTGATAAGGTGTATGATTTGTAGCCACATGACTTAAGTTCCTCCCATTTCTGCTTAAAAGGATCTTGAGATCAAGGTAGAATACGTTATTATGCAATTGTGGAAATACGTTTTTAAACAACATTCGAAGCATGACTTTTTAAAATTGTTACAGTCTGAAATTGCTGCTTGGCATCTGTAGAAAATGGATTAACAGAAGAAAATAGTATAATGGCTTTACAGCTTTGCATTTATTTATCTATTTGTCAGTGCCAGTTTGGTCTAGCGGTTAAGGCAATGGTCTAGAAACCAGGGGGCTGTGAGTTCTAGTCCCGCCTTAGGCATGAAAGCTGGCTGGGTGACCTTGGGTCAGTCACTCTCTCAGCCCAACTCACCTCACAGGGTTGTTGTTGGGAAAATAGGAGGAGGAAGGAGTATTAGGGTTTGCCACCTTGAAATATTTATAAAAATGGGATAGAAAATAAATAAAATAAAATAAATAAATAAATAAATGTTTCTCTACCGTCCATCTTGCATACAACAACTCTGGGCAGCTTTATTACAACTTCCATTGTTTTGCCAGTCTTCCTTAACCTGGTGCCCTCTAGCTGTTAACTTATATATGTTACATACTGTATCTGGAAGCAATGAGGTTGGGGCAACCCCATTAGGCCCCAGATTATATGTGCTACTGGCCTCTTGGTAGCTGAGTGCTCTGACATGGCCCACAGGCTCAGGAACTTGCCCTTGTGTCGGGCATTACATTAACAATGCTGTGTATATAATATTGCTGGGGAATATTTTTAGTGTTGACCTCCTGCCTCCCCTTATCCTTTTTAAAAAAACAGTGAAGAGATTAATTTCCTAGAACTGGAATTACTATTTTTTAAAGCACTCAAGTTTCCCCTTTTGTATCTTCCCTTGCTTTTGTCCTTTTTAAAATCAGTTTTAAGTCAAAATCCCTTACAGTTTATTAGCACCAAGAAGGGTATATGCATGAGAGAAGGCAGTTGTTTGACATATATAAGCCTTTGTTTCAGGAACTCCGTGAACTGGTCCTCAAGTACCGTGAAGACATCATTAGTGTACGGACAGCCGCTGATCATCTGGAAGAAAAACTGAAGGCAGAAATTTTATTTTTAAAAGAACAGATTCAAGCAGAACAATGTTTAAAGGAGAACATAGAAGAGACTCTGCAGCTGGAAATAGAGAATTGCAAAGAGGAAATTGGTGAGAGAAGGGCTCTCTTTATACTCAAGGACCTTTCAGAGGATTCCACCTTGCCTTCCTAATTAACCAGTCTCTTCTTAGTTAACAGGAACTGAATATGAGTCTATAATGAAATTAAAACTTTTTTCCATTTTTAACAGCTGCTGCATCCAGTCTAAAAACAGAGTTGGAGCAAATAAGGGTTGATAAAGAGCAGGTGAGAGTCTTGTCTAAAGATTTTGGGAGATGCTCAGTATGCCATGGCAAAAAACCCCCACCCTTGATGTTTTTTCCCCTCCATATATTGTATCTTGGATTACATTGGTCTCCTATCCAAAGGTCTTCATGTCAAACTCAAACATAGAGTAAATTCTTATCTAGTGACTGCGGTTACTCCAAATTATTGGGAGTGGGGGAAATGCCATACATCTTCCTTCCTAGTTATGCTGTTTGTTCATAGGAATAAACAGGAACTTTTTATTCAGAGATAAATAACAGAGAACAACAGAGAGGGAAATGGGTTTGAAAGCATTTAGGTGAAACTATCAAAATAGTGGTTCTTTATGCTTGTTCCCCTCTTCTTTTTATGATAAAGTTTCTGCATAAAATTGAGAATCATATTCAAAGTCACAAGCTACTTCATAGCAATAGTACCAAACTACAAGTCAAAGGACTAATTAATGCTATTTCTCAGAATTTTCTGTATACCTGGCATAAAACTGCTTGCTCTGTGTACATCCTGACATCACACTTAGCCAGTGGTGTACCTGTAAGCAAATGGAGTCAGGGAACCCCTGAGCAGCGGAGATTAGAATAATTGGCAATGGCTTCAGTTTCTGCTTTCAGTAAGGGAGAGGTTTTAGTAAGTGAACTGTTACACAAAAGATTTACAAAAGCAAAAATGGATAGGCCATAGAAGGAGCCCAGGTGGTTGGTTAGCACTGGAGACCTTTTAGCCCACTTAATAAATTCTTCCATTTTCACAGTTGGAATCCACCTTGAGAGAAAAAATACAGCAGTTGGAAAACCTTCAGGAGAGAAAAAGTGGTCTTGAAGAGCAGCTAAAGAAGGAAGTTGCCACAAAGGTAAATAATTGTGTATGAATGATATTAACAGGATACTGAATTGCTACATGGGATTGGGACTGAAAATGCTCAAGACTAGTCATTGGTTGAGGAACAGAAAAGAAGGATAGAAACAAAAAACAGTTCACGATGGAAGGGACTTAGTAGGATCAATACTGTATTTCTGAAATTGGCAAAATCCAAAGAGATTTCAAAGGAACACTCCAAACTCAGGGGACAGCAAGGCAGCAAATTAAATTCAATATGTGCAGTCTACACTCATGGGGAATGGAGGATAAGAAAGGAGGAAGAGCGAACCCAATTTCATACTCATGGAGATGTGGTTTGGATACATTACCTTAAAATAGTGCAGTACAGATAGTAAGAGATCCCACCTTTCCTAAAACCCTTCTGTGACCAGGGAGGCCATCATGCAGCTACCATTATAAGCACACCCATATCTTCATGGTGCAAAAATCATCGCTGTTTCCTTTCCCAGACTAACCTAGAGCAAATGATGTTCGAGGAGAAGAACAAAGCTCAGCGGCTTCAGACGGAATTGGATGTCAGTGAGCAAGTACAGAGAGATTTCGTTAAGCTTTCTCAGACCCTTCAGGTGAGGTGGTCAGCTCGTGAACAAAGGCAGTGAACAGTACCAGTTCTTGGACTTCCTGGCCATTAGAATTAGGGTTTCTCTCAGATGTCTGTACTATTTTTGCTCTGCTTGGTTGCTCCTGCCTTCCAAGGTCACAAGATCCACCATTCTTCCAGTGAATAATGGTGATGAGTAAAATAGCTCTTGCTAAATTTTGCTCTTCTTTAGAGTTACTTTAAGCTCAGGAGAGAAACCATTTTTTTTTCCTTTTAGAATAGCAGAATGTAAGTGCAGGAATGGATCTTAGAGATCATCCAGGCCAGCTCCTTGCCCAATGCAGAATCCACTATCCATCCAGGCTCTGTTTAATTTCCAGCAGAGGAGTTCCTAGGCAGTCTGTTACATTGCTGGAATAGGCCTTACCATTTGGAAATGTTTTCTGAGGGCCAACCAAGATTTACTTCCTTGAATTTAAACAGTTGTTCCTTGCCCTGTCTTCTGCAACAACTCTGAATAATTACTCCCCATTTTCTATCTGGCAGTTCTCAGGTACTTGAACACTGCTATCATGTCTCCCTGCAATCTTACAGTTTCCAGGCTAAACATGCCCTGTACCTCTACCCATGTGTTTAATCTATTGATTTTTAAAGTTTACAGCCTGAGAGAAACTAACCCCCCCTTACAGATAGTCATTCTGTTAATTTTTGTTTTCTGTTCCTTTCTTTCTTTCTTTGCTCAGGTCCAGTTAGAACGGATCCGGCAGGCAGATTCCCTGGAGAGAATTCGTGCAATCCTCAATGATACAAAACTGACTGACATTAATCAGCTACCTGAAACATGACAGCCTCAATAGCAGAGCTGTAAAGCTGCATTTTGATTTTTTTTAAACCTCCTCTTTATAGCAAAACCTTTAATAATTATTTAATTCTAACTGAAAGAGCAGAAGATGACACACGAGCCATGAACCAGGTTGTGTTTCTGGGGGGAGAGGAAGGTGTTCTGTGTGGGGAAGAAAGTTTCACACTGAGAAGATTTTCAGGACCCTCCAGGGTATCTGCCTTCAATGGAGTTGGACTTCTCCATATAACTCCTCTACCTTCATCCTCCTGCTTGTTTTTTTTCCCCCCCTTAACCTGATTCTGGAATACAGCATTCCCTCCCTCCCTCCCTCTCATCCATGCCCTCTTAAAATACTGTGATGAAAGTAGTTGCTGGAAATCATCTCCTCCCATCCCACCCCAAAGTTTTTGGAGTGAAGCTACAATAGCAAGTTGGGCAGAAGGGGAAAATAGTATATTGTATTAATATTTTATATTAAAATATGAATTTATTTGCAGGACACTGGATTTTGGGTTTTTCTAGCTCAGTACATTTTTTGTACCTTGTATGTTGTGTTGGAAGAGCCCCAACTATTGTTAAAAACACGTACCGAATGTGGGCAGGAGAGGATTAGAGAAGGCTGCAAATTCTCAAAAAAGAACTTAAGGCACAGGGAAAAAAATGGGTAATTAGAATGGAGAAATAAGTCAGTTGCCTAAATTCTTAAGACAAAGGCCGGGGAAGTGAAGGTGCCTTAAAAAAAAAATTACTTTTTTTTTTTAAAACCGCCCAGAGTCCCTCCTTGTGTGGGGAGATGGGCGGTGATAAAAATTTGATAAATAAATAAATGATCACTTACTGATACCATTCTTCATATGTGAGAAATGATATTCTGCCCTAGCTGAACTGAAGTTTAGCTTTTCATTATTGCATTGTGTGCTGGGCAGAATATAATCTATCCCCTCCCCACCTGCCTTGAAAAGTGGAATAAATGGGTATTTAATCTTCACAGAAAGAAAAGCAGGTGGAAATAAGTTGCTTTAGTGTCTCTCATTACCAGCACCAGCCCAAAGCTGCATTGCAAGACAGTATCAACATACAGCTGGATCCAGCGTTAGTTACACTTTTGTCCCACTGAAATACAGGGACTTAAGTTAATTACATGATCAACACACACCTGATTTCCTTGGGACAAAAAACTTAAGCTGTATCAAACTTATAGTACAGAGGTGTTTTGCGAATCTTCACACAGATTTTAGAAGGTATTTTGCTTTGTATGTAAAGATTCTTCAGCCTTTGGATTTAAAATTCTACATTTAAGATAATGTTGCAATACACCAGACAGGAAATGTTTGTGAAGCTGCAGTTATGTTTATGCTTGGACTGAATACTTCTCCTGAAAAGCAGGTTATTCATGATAGAGGGCTGGGAAATCTTGTTCTGGACTTGTATCCAGAGCAAGTAAGATGCATTAAACTCCATAATGGAAGTTTTTTTGCAACTAGGTCTTAATGGTTCCAGCAGGACCCAAATGCAACTGATTTGCTGTGATCTGACTTGGAGGGGAAAGGAATATGCTTCTCTGAACTTAGAATAGAGCTTTTAAAAAGTTAAAATAAAAATCCACAGTGGCATTTTGAATTAAGCCAGCATGAAACAACTTCGTAATTTAAGTGTTTTTTTCCAGTCAGGAGGCTGCATGATTATCTGGGTTCCAGTAAGAGCTTATAAATTCCTAGGAACTGTTTTAAATAAGATTAGTGTAAAGTAGATAAGATGTGTTTAATCCATGATCTGTATTTCTGTTGCATTTCTATTCTTGTGGTCAAGCAGTAGTTGAACAGATGGATATTGAAGTGGACTAATGGAGTTGCAAGCAACGGTTCATTCCAATTCCCCCACACCTGCCACCGAGATAGCAACCATTAATTATGACATTCATTTTCTGAAGGCCGGAATCCATCTAGCAGAGTCCTAATTTAATCATGCTTACTATTACTTGGCTCTTGGCCAAGCAGGTATTGATCCAATATCTAGTTCTGTATATCTTAGCAGTGTAAATAGATGAACAGCCTGAGTGCTACCCCACTCCTGAAAAAAGCTATTGTTCCATTTTACCTTTTGGGTGGGCGTGGACTATCAACTGAGCCTATCTGTTTCAGGTTTTCTGGGGAGGAATTGGGGTCAGGAGGAAGAGAGAGAACTTACATGGAATCAAGTTGCCGTAACTATGTAACTGGTACAAAATCAAAAAGCATTTGCTGGAATCCAGTCTGCTTCAATCCACTGGTTAGAAAAAAATACAACAACAAGCATTGCAGCGACAAAATAGAGAAGTGGACTTATTACTAGAAACGAAGAGCTTGCTCTGATGATGTATGTTAGCATGTTTCTTTGTATCTTTAACATATTCTAATGTATTAGAAGCAGATTCACCCTTCTTCCCTAATCCTGCTCATGCAATTGGAATATCATAAAATACGAGCAAAGATGGCTTTCCTTTTAGGAAGCAGCATTTTCAAAGACCCCTGCCAAATCTGGTCAACCGCATCTAAGCATTTGCATTAAATTGGCTAAAAACGATGTATTGTGATTCTGGTTAATTGGGGAGGTGATGCTACAACCTCTAAAGGAGTGAGATTAGCTGCTGCCTTGTTCTGCAATGCACATAACGAAAGAATGACACCATGAATCAGGTGCATAATTTCCTGTTTAGCACAGCAACCAAGTGCTGTTCTGTTATTCTTCCTGAAGCCTAGGAGTATTTCACAACCATTGGGGAAAGAAATGTTTAAACTACTGTGGAAGAGAATGCAGGGAGGATAGATCAGTAGTACATTTAAAATTTGTACACATAATTAAACTTCAACAAACATTGACCATGTAATACTGTAAATCCACAAGTCTACAAACCTGAGAAGAAGAATTATAAACTGCCTGTTCACAGAATTTTTAAAAAGGGAAAACTTGTTTTAATGGCAGGAAACCCTCAGTTCAAACTTGATCTAGTTACACTTGAAAGTAAACAAATTGCTTTCCTAATTAACTTTTTTTTAAAAGGGCCTTTTTAATGTAAAGCGTTAATTAATGCCATTCGTTTTCAGTCTCGAACTCTGAGCCTTAGCTACTACAAATAGGTATAATGCGGTGACCTGTACTGATTTAAAGAACAGGAGTTGTGTACAGAATGCGAGGAAAGAGCAGTAAGGCTAGGCCTGTTCTGTATACTTGCACAGACTTTTTCGTATGCAAACAAAATGTATACAAGAAGTCAAGGAATTACTGGAGGAACTTGAATAGTCTTAATATGTGCACAATAGGTTCTTCCAGCATGTCAAATGGTTTACTTTTGTGACTCCTGTGGCATTACTATACTATACAACTTCTAACAACACAGTTTGGCCAAGGATGAGGGTGGGAGATGGGTAAGTAATCTATATAGCCCCTTACTTTTTTAAACAAAAACAAAAACCTAGCCTTCAAATTCCACACACGTTTGGGATTATATTGCATTCCGGCAAAAGCCACTGGTGTCCTGTGAAACACTGGATGTAAAATTATCCTGTCTACTGAATTTTAAAAAAAATGTAACCATTTGTTAACTGTATTGGAGGTGTATCCTGCAAAAGTGTTCCAAATTAAAGAAGAAAAGTCTTGCAATTCTTTTCCTACCTTCTTTCTATTTAGGTAAGTATTAATTGTATTAATTATCTAAGAAGGGTTCAAAAGGTTTCCACGGAAGATGATCTATGTGGAAAGATTTGGTGCAGTGGCTGTATTGTTGATTTTTATTTTGACATGAGAAGTGTGTTATTACAAACATTTAAGTTGAAGTCACAAGAAGTATACAAGTTCCCATATTTTTGCCCACAAACAAACAAACAAAAGGGCAGAAGTCAGATGCCTTTAGCATCATGCCTTCTGCAGAAAGCTGCACCTTGCATTAGACTGAGAATCAGGTGCATAGTCTAGAGAGTATTTAACAATGAAGTTTTTTGTAAAAAATAGTTCAGTTTATAAATTAGGAAAAAGGCAGCTGATTATGTTTAACATTCCAAAAACTTAAGTCATGATGACTAAAAGGTTACATGATTCCTGATGTCATTTATTTGTTTCACCATCTCCTGAATGTGTTCTCCCCTGAAAGAGAAAAAAATAAGTTGCTCTCTTTATCCCAGTCTTGAGCAAAGGCAACAAGAAAAAATAGCTTGCAATTTAAATAATTAAATATGAAATATTTTGCCTAGTCCATTACCATTTGTGTATAACAGAGTCTCACAAACTGCCTTCCTGTTACTGGAAATTGAATTGGGGAGGGGGGAGCTGTCACTCCCACAGACCTGACTAGGCACACAAATATTCAGGACGTGCACAACTCTGGCCAGTACATACCACTTACATACCGCGTTAGTACAGCAGCTGCCACCAGCCCTGAAACCCAGCCAGGATGGAAGCCTGTGTACCACGCATGTGCCGTTAGCCAAATTATGCAAGCAATCAACTCACTCCTCTTTCAGAACGGCCTGGATACATTTTCTCTGATACGTGCTGAGGTTGATGCTCGGCTTCCGTGGACTACTTCCCTTCTCCATTTTTCTCTGCTGGTAATCCTTTTTCATTTTAACCTGCAGTACAGGGAAGCAACAAGGAGAAGCTCTTCAAAAACATTTTTTTGTATTTTTATTTTTCTAAACCCATTTTTGCAGCCGCTCACCTGCTTGATAGCGTTGCCTAAATGCCGCAGCTGTTCTTGTATTGTTTGTAGTTCCTTCTTCATATCCTTTTCGCTGTCAGACAGGACAGGCAGCTGTGAGTGGAAGCTCCGGAGAACTTTCTTCATCCTGTGGCCACAAAGAGAACATCAGGTTTCTACCCAGAGGCAGTGGAGATGGGGCTCTGTGGTGCGTTTTCAGACCACATAACTGAAGTACCTTCTCAGAACAGTGCTACGCTTGTGGAGTATATAACCATCCCTTTCAAATTTACTTACAGATTTTAGTCTTTTGATCTGGTGAGGTGTGACATACACTTTTGTTCAAAAGTGAATTTGTTTCAGTTGTGCCAATTAAATATTAGCAGGATTATAGGTTACTCTAGCTGCTTGATGTTTGGCAAGGAAAAAGAGGGTTATCATACTACCAAGAATAATTTTTAGAAAACTAGCAGTCCCTTTTTTCTAAAAAGCTAAACACTGCTAAAGCAATTTACACACTGAGCTAAACAATAATAGTTGATTTTGGCTTGGCTTGGCTTAGCAGAATCTGGGAAACCAATAAAGTCATCAGCTGATAATTTATTAAAGCAGCTCCAACTGCTTATCCACTTTTGGTTTGTTGGTGTGGAGCCTGCAACTGCCTTTCCACTCACTCGGCTTTCTTTTTCTGTTAACTCCAGGCTAGAAACTGGGAGACGGAGAGTTCTAGTCCTGCCTTAGGCCTGAAAGCCTGCTGGGTGACCCTGGGCCAGTCCCTCTCTCTCAGCCCAGCTCACCTCACAGGGTTGTTGTTGTGGGGAAAAGAGGAGGGAGTATTAGGTATGTTCACCGCCTTGAGTTACAGTATTTATAAAGATAATAAAGGTGGGATAAAAATATGTATTATAATTTAGAAAGGAATTCAGTTTAATGACGGGTTCTGAGCAAATCTACAGCAGTTTCTTTAGCAGGGTGTTGAAGAATTCACTTTTGTAGTTACTCCAGCCAATCATAAGACCTGTAAAAAGACACCCTCACCTGTTCACAATATCCTCTTGTTTCTCTTTGGCTTCTTCATATTTGTCAGCCAAACGCTCCGCCATCTCCCTCAAGCTTTTCCTTTATGAGAAGAGGAAATGTTATTTTCAGGAGAGCAGCCCGCATTTGTTTTGTGGCACATAAAACTGATGGAATCAATTCGTTTCTTGAGTAATTTCCTTCAGCTTCTGATAGATACGTTCGTTGCCATCAACTTCCATGATCCCTAGCAGCAGCATTTGGGGGGAAGGCAGAAGAGCACCAAGATATGGAACGTACAACTTGACTTAAACTCCACTTTGGGGCTAAACGTTGGGCCTGCTGACTAGCCAACAAATTTCTTTGTGTTGGCCAAACACAATAGCTCCACAGACTAAGCCTTGCCCTATGCCTGGAGTGAGCAGCATGTGGCTTCCTTAAATGCTGGAATTCAACTTTCTTCATGGGAATTATAATGTTTGGGGTGGGGGGAGAAATAGGTTCTCTATCCTGTGCCTTCGTTTACTGTGAAACTTAAGACGAACGCTTCCTCCCACGTACCTCAGATTCTTTGCCAGCATGGAGCAATGGTTAGAATACCACACCCAGCAGATGCATGTACATGTGAATCTTGGTTAGGTTCTTTTCTAGCTTAGCAAGTTGTGTGAACAATCTGGTTAGGGCACAGTTCAGTTTTACAAACTAAGAAAATGGTTTAATTCAGTAACCAGGTTGAGGTTCAGCAACGTGGGTCAGTAGTCGTACAAGGTACTTCCCATAATGCCTGGCCCCCCGGACTAAGATAGGTGGATTTGTCTAGTTCAGTGATACCTATTGACATGGCAGCAGCTCTCCAAAATCACACACAAATGGGCTTTTGCAACTCTATAACCCAAAACATTCTACCTACTGAATTAGCAAGTGAATCTGGAATAGTTTCTGTATGAAAATATGCTGTATCGTCGACTTTTGGCCACTTCCATGGGACAACCCAGTACTCTGAACCAGGAAACCAATACATAGTTTGTTAAGTTTTGCTGTAAAGGGTAACCATTCCATCTGGCTACAAACATGAATCAAGGCTATTCTGTCTCCTCTCCTGACATTAATTGCTTTTGGTTCTCTGTCATGTGGTGACAGCTATTCCATAGAGATATATAAACTTCTGTTGCAGCTGGTCAAGGAATTAGCATTAAGAACTCACACTGAATTTGCTTCTCCTAATGTCCAGCCCCAGTTCCTTGTCCATCATGTCATTTAGACTGTCAGCCCAAAGGTTAGGGCAAGTCATCCTACTCACATAGGAAGTCATTCTGGGATTCTTTTCGGCTAAGAAATAAAATATGCGTTTAAACCACCGATAAAAGGTGGGCCAAATGCCTCAGAAACGGGTTGGTCTTTACCTTTCTTCTCTACAGTAGCCAAGATCTTCCAGCTGTTTTTTTTTCTGTTCTCGCAGCAATTTTACTCTGAGGTAAAGAAAAGATTAAAGTGTTACATTGGAAACAATGCCTCAGTCAGTGCATGTTTTATTCCCCTCTAACCATATTGCAGAAGATAAACCCATAAGCTCTAATATTGAAGGTAGATACCTAAATCAAGCAATCAAGAAGCTACTATTAACTCTTTTATCCCAAGGACTGAAGCAGAAAAATGTAGAAAAGTATAAGCTATGGGGAAAACGAGATTTCCTTCCATTTATACAGCTCTTTAAATAAATAAATAAATGATTAGGGGGAAGCAGAAAAACAGAATAAATACTTTTCTCAGAATAACACATTATTTTTAGAGTAATGTATAGATTTCTCAGCTGCATTACACTTAGTTAAGTCAGCAGAAAACAAAGAGGAGGGCAGGCAGTAAGTAAAAGAGGAATCAAAATCCCATTTTAGAAGTAGTTTGATAACATATAAGCAGAATTGTCCATTTTTAGAAATATTGTTATACACATTTTGCAAGTCACTTAAGTCCCCTTTTCTGTACCATTTCTATTTTTACAGTGCCCTCAAAATGGAATGCATTTTCTGAAACACATTGGGCCCAAATAAAAACTTTTTAGTGGTGCATTGGATTCTTCTCTATTTTGTTTAGGGCAGCAGAACTAGTCCTTTGAAGACCTAAAATGGCTCGTTTTAGTCACTATACGAAAATTAGCAAGCCATTCAACAGGATTTAGAAACAAGGAGCTAAAGTTACCTTCGCTGGATTTCTTCTCGGGCCAGGTCCTGTTTCAGAATATATTCTTCCCGGAATACTTGTGTGGCTCTGCTTAGAAGTTGAAGGCATTCTTCTGGGGGAGGAGAAGACTCTTTATCTGCAGCCCTTTAAAAAAACACAGGCAAACTTGGGACATCCAAGCCTGGAAAAGGATGCGTTTACAGGACAAACATGTAAAGGAGATGCCTTCTTCTCTGCGACTAGAATTCAAACATGAGGATCAATTTAAACAAAATCCATTCTTATGATCAAGTACTGGGATGACCACAGGAAGAAGACATACTGTATGGTGTCACTTCTCAAAAAGTGCCTTAACTGAAGCAAGACTGGATAATTCATTTAGATTTCTAGAGCACCCCATCTAAAGTGCTCAAAGAGGGCAAACAACATTGAAATCAAGAATGAAATCAACATTTGATAAAAGTTCCCAAATCAATTCCCCCATCCCTTGGTCATCCAGAAGACACTACTTTATGAGCCTAATAATTCAGTTGGAACGAGTAGAAAGGCTTCTATATTCTGAATCTCCACCAGGCTTGCATAAAAGAAGAATAAGGGATTCTTTAGCAGAGAAGGTGCAAGAACAGCCAAGTACAGAATGAGAGACTTTCAGCCAGAAGAGAAAAGTCTGATCATGAGACCAGTGAAAAGAATGAGCTTTGGTGGCCCATCCCAAACAAGATGCGGCGCTCACGCCGGTTACAGCAATGGGAACTAACAGCCAAAACAGAGAACAAGCAATAACCCACAAGCTCTCCCAAGGCCTGGGAAGGGTCTGTCTTAGTACATGGGTGGGGAAAGGTAGCAAAGTAATAAATATATTTCCACTCTATATGAAATTAGAGTTCCACAAAGAGAAAGATTTTGTACTTCAGCAACAATGGATTTGCAGAGGTGCGACACAAGATGTTTCGGATATGCCTCTCAAAGGAGTCCTGTGATTCAGCGAGGATACGGAGAGGCGAAGTAAATGTCTGTGGATCTTCCTTGGTGCACAGAAGTGGAGGGCATGTTGGGTGGACTGCGGAACTGTCAAAACAAATGTCAGGCATCTATTAATATTAACAATTCTCTTCTGCCCTTCTTTTCAGTAAGTCCTTTGGACATTTATAACCCTACCACCAGTTGTCAAAAAATCGTGGCTTGCACTGCCATTGGCCCCTCCTATCCACAACTCTTGTGCAGAAAATTTGGGAAAGGGAGAGGCTTATTCAATTTTATATTTTGCTGCTAATACTTTTGGCAAGAACCCACTAGGGAGAGAAGGGGACAATCTTTCCCTCCTTTCTGTGAGGACAGAATAGAGAAGTCAAGGGTTTTTTTTTTCTCCTGTAGGTAAGATGCTTGCAGAAAGTATTGCAGGGCCTACAAAATTGCAATGGAAGGACAATTCACTACTGTCTCTCCTATGCAACACACACTCCATAAAAAACACACACTCCATACATTTATTTTACTTCCGGATGGGATTTTCCAGGAAACCACAGCAAGAAATTAAGCCTAGTTTTTAGGACACAAGGTTCCTTTCTATTTTACTATGAGATAGAATCAGTCTGGGAACTGGGAAAAAGACATTTCTTTTCTAGTTGTATTCTTGCAGGAAGCCCAAGAGGTGCCTCATTACTACTTTTTGAACAGACTACAAAGTTATTAAGCTGTTGGTTATAGACCATGTATTTTGCAGATCCTCACTAGCAGTAGAATACAATACTTAAACTTCATAGATAAGCTAAACAAAAGCCAAGTGTATAAAGTTTGTTGTCTCAAGAAGTACTAGAAGAATTCAAATTCAATGCAGGCTGATGCCAGCAATCACATCCTGAAGCAGTTAGCCAGACAACACAATTTCTAGCAGATATATAAGGAAAAACAGACATGCTTCCAAGACAAGGTAACAAACGTAGTACTTCAAATAAGGAAATAATCTAAAAGATACAAGCTTTTACTTTAATTTCTTTATGAACAAAAATAATGCACGTAACTGTTTGCAATTAAACTCATCCAAAATATGAATTCAGATTGAGGATGTTTACCTCCATTTATGTCCAATATTTGAATTGACAATCCAGGTCCCCAACTGGTTGTCAATCAAAATCTCAGTCTAGAGTATGCAGTTTGAGGAGGATTTGTAAATGTGAGGCAATGAGTAGGTTGATTAAACAGTTTAATATTGCATTTGAATCTGGGAGTAACCTTAGTAAGATTAGTGGAACAAGCCACTCCATAATCTAAAACAGTGTTTCTCAACTTTGGCAACGTGGACTTTAACTCCCAGAATTCCGCAGCCAGCATGGGGAAGTTACGATCATGGGGATTTATGATCTGTAACTGCGCTTGTAAACAGCAATGCTTTTCACTCATTGAAAACTTAAGGTAAAAAGATAAATGTGACTCTGGCATAGATTACAGTTAGCTTCATACTTACAGAAGAGGCCTGGTAATGCATTCATAGGTCCTGGTGATGCAAACCATTGTAGGACCCAGAATATCTGAGACAATCCAAAACCCTCTAATTGCAGCAGGTTGTCTATAGGAACAAAACATCTCTTTAAACGTTCTGGCAGTCCCAGCGGCAGAAGAACAGCTGTATTTACCACATTCAGACTAAAAAGCAGAAGTTTCTTCCTCTCTATTGAGGGGGCTATTTATCTCCAACTGGGATGGGCAGTATTACCCGGGCATTGTCTGGGTGATTACTTATGAATTCCAGGCATCTTCACAAGTCCTGGAAGTGACCTATTGCCTTCCTTTTTTCTCACACAGCCTTTCCTAGCCAAATAGTTGACTGCTGTATTTATTTATTTATTTATTTATACAGTTTATAGGCCACAAGAACTCCGGGCTGCTTACAATTAAAAGTAAAAAAAAAAAAAAATACAAAACACAAAAAAGAATCATGAAAGCCCCCAGAAACAACATATAGCCAAAAAAATCCACCCAACAGGGGCTCAACCTTTGCTCTGCCCCAGAGCCTGGGAGAATAGCCAGGTCTTTAATAACTTCCAGAACGTCATCAGGGTGGGAGCCATCGGGGATCTCCTTCCAGAGGACAGATGCAGGGACAGAGAAGGCCTGCTTCTTGGGTCCCATGAGATAACACTGCTTAGGCAATGGGAGCTGGCACACACCCATTTGGTCTGACTGTACTGGATGGGCAGAAACAACTGGAAACAGGCAGTTCCCAAAGGACCAAGCCCAATGCCATGACTATAACCCTCCACGTCCCTAATCAGCACAATCACTCTTCCTGGCTGGAAAAGATGAGAGTTACGCTCCAATATACCTGAAGAGTGTAAACCTACAACTCTACTTATTTGCAGTACATATTACCCCCGCCACAAAACAAGTGCCCCCAAACCATCCCAAACACATGTTGTATTCCCCCAGCTCCTACAAAATTATCAACAAAGTCGATATACTCTTGACTGTTTCAAGCATTACAACAGCTATCTGTAACTGTTCTTGAGCAAAAGTCTCCAAAGATTTGCTGCCCGAAGAACACTGGTTGGAGAAAAGGTGGAGGCCGCACTGGCTCCTACCTGCATGGCAGAGGCTTGGTACAAAGGATATGCTCCACGAAGCACTTCTGTTCTGCCCCGAGTTCTTGCAAACTGTCTTTGTCTTCTTCATCTGAAACAGCAAGTCCACTAATTTAAATGTGCAGTACACATTGCTCTGTAAGGCAACCATAAGAAACCCTTTTCTATAAAGGGGATGCCCATATCCCCTCGGGGTACGTTATAGCAGGCAGGATCAGACTGATAAGGGTGTAAAACAGTGTGTCACTTTTAGCCAATAACTGTTTACATTCCATTCTTTTCTGCCATCTGACAAAGGTCTGAACTGATTGATTTCAGAGAGCTTCTGAAAATAGGCCGAGAGTTGTTCATCTGTGCCACATAAGACAAAGGTTATCTTAATTCCTAGGAAAAGCTCATGATTCTACTAGCACTTCTGATTAATACACACCATGAAAACAATAATTATGTACTTGAAAACTCTAACCATCTCCCCTGTTTCTTGCAACTCATGGGCCCATTTAAAAAGAGGCAAATGCCCACTCCTGTTCTTAAAGGAATGCAAGGATGCCTCTGCACCATTTCCACAAAATTTCAGATAGTAGGAAAACACTTCTACATTAGAGATGACAGATCCAATGCAGTCCATAATCCTGGGACCTTTTTAAATTGCACAAAAAAAACAATTTAATAGGAGCAATTTCATTACACTTTTTTCATATTGTTCTTGAAAAATAATGTCCCTTATTCATTCTCACTATCCATAAGAGACAAAAATAAGGACAAGGGAACATCCTTCCCCTAAATTCACCCATTATTTTTTCTAGGCAGTAGGCTGGAACCTAAAATTAAACAAAGCGTACCTGCACCTTTAGGGATCAGAGTTATTGTTTTTTAACAGATCAGTAATAAAAAGGTTCAGTTCTCATGAAATGGCTAAAATGTGCCGTAACTGAGAGGCTGATTGTTATGCTCCCTCCTGCCTTAGGCCATTCCTCACTTTTGTATTCAGGTAAACCACAGCTTCCCTCTAAACTGGATTTGATCCACAGTTTAAAGTAAAACACTAATTCCAGTCTGCAGGATTCCGATGTCACAACAAACTGCCCAGCCTATTCATTTTATATGTTTTTAGATCACATTCCTATGTCGAAATGCAATTAAAGATAAAAAAGCAAAATAAAATGACAAGAAAACTTATAACTTAAAAGCATTCATAAATATATATGGAACATATGAAATACACATTTTAAAAGGGGGGGAACACATTTGGCACACAGCATTCTCACAGAAAGGTCTGATAAAGAATAGGATGCCATACAGACCTAGAAAAAGCAGCAGTAGTTGCTTCCCAAATATCAGGGGAAGAGCACTCCAAACAGCAGAAGCCACCAAATAAAAAGGCTACTTATGAACACATTAGTATCTTACCTTTTTAATATATATTAAACTCAGGGCAACTGCACGAACCTAAAAGTGTATTTTTAAGAAAAACATAATTACAAACCAGGAGAACTGTTACTCACCAGAACCAAGGAATTTGTGTAGTTTATTGATCCACGGGAGTCCAATACTATGTACACCAGCATCATGTGTGCAGTGGTAGCGAGAGGGACATTTGGGATCTGAAAATATAAGCAAAGTTTGTGTTAATGGATGATGCAAGACAAATTTCACACATGTGTGTGGTTAATATGAGATCAACTTGAAAAATGGAAATCTGCTAGTTTTCTTATATGAAGCAATTCCATCATCTCCCAATGTTTATTTCAGTTGCTCATGATTGTATAGTAAAACTAACTCGAAAAATAAGGCTTCACAGAAACAACTTTGCGTTAACCGTAACTAACAAAATGATACAATCAGAACAGAAAACAGTTTGAGTCTCTGATTATTTGGAGTTTCTGCTCAAAGCATAAAGCTTGTATCTACCTGATGATTTGCATCGTATCTTTACATACTGAATTTATTTCAGTGACTCGTAGTGCAATGCTGTGCATGTCTACTCAAAAGTTCTACTGTGTTCAACTGAGCCTACTTTAAGTGGTACAGGAATGCCATTTCAAGGTCACATTTGCAACTCTCCTTCCATTTTATCCTTTCAATAGTTCTATAAAGTAGAGTAGGCTGAAAGACGGTGGGCGATCCACAGTCACCCAGTCAACATTAGGATTAACCAGGGGTTCCAACTTCTGTGCTCCAGGTGCAATGCTAAAGCTTTCCATATGTATATTTTAAAAAGTATTATAGTATTTTGTTATATGCCCTAAAAGGCAGATTATCAGTTATTAAATGGACAAAGTGAAAGAGAGCAAAACAAAAGTAAGAGAAGTAAGTGTTCTTACCTCTGTGCAACTTAATTGGGCAGGAGAAATCTGACTCCACAGGTTCTTCCCCTTCTCTGGAGGCCAGTCTCAGGGCAAGCTCCAGTTCGACACACTCAAACACATAGAGTGATGGAATGAGGTCCGTTCTGGAATCCCAAGACTTCACAGACTGCAGGGAACAAGGCAATGGTTCTATTACCATTTTTCAACTTGTGATCCCTTGAGACACATTGGGTTAAATTCACCTAGAAGCGTTATTCCATGGAGGTGGAGTGGAAGTGCATGGAATGACACTCAGTCTAACTTCAATCAGTAACTGATCAGTTTAAATGTCTGGCAATGGCATATTCATCCTTTTCCAGCAGCCTATTGCATGGTGAGGGTGAAACAGATTTCTCCAGGAGAGATCACATGTTTTGAAATGTTTGTTGTTTTTGAAGACAACTCTGAACAGCAATGTAATTGTAACGTAAACACCAGAGCTGTCAGAGGCTGCTTCTCAGCTTCCCAATCTTCTGGGCGATATCCCCAGAGGGGGCAGACCCAAAGATTTTAGCATATTCTTTAAACTTGGGGTGAATAGATCAAGGAAGAAGATGACAGAAAGAAGATTCCCAGGGCAAATTATTCCACTGCCTCTCTGAAAGACACCCATATATCTGTTTGGGGTCAAAATTATGAAACTGAAAATCATCCATTTTATTACTGAATTGCAGCAGTACAAACTTAAAGGGCTAGGGAGCAACATGCAATCTATGGGTTACTCACCACTGCTATAAGGTTATACTGTAGCACTGTACTGTTTATTATACCTCAGATTAGTATGCAAGATCACTATAAGAAATCTGGAAATACACATTTCTTGTGCAATCAGACACCTAAAAGTATACTTCGATGTTTAAAGAGATTTTATACTCAGGCCATTTCACCCTAGACTGTTTCTAGAAAAAGGCTATTTTTCAGGATCTCAGGCATAGATCGGCTCTATCAATTACAATTTGATCCTTTCATCTGGAAGATGTTAGAGCTTCCTGCACGCAGAACTTTTTGTTTTACTGTTGAACTAAAGACCCCTCCCACGTATCAAGAACTTTTCTCAAAAGTGCAAACAGTAACAGTAACATACCATCTGTTCATCATCTTCTTCTCCCTCTAGTACCACACAATGATAAAGCATTCCTGATTCGGTAGCGATCACTAGGATGTTAGGAATACACGGAACACAGAGAACTGCACAAGCATCGTAGCCATAATTGTCTTCAGCTGCAGGATACATTGGCAACGGGCCCAGCAGCTTGCCAAGGTTACTGGTGCTAGGATAAGAATCATTTCGAAATGAGTGGGATGCTGTTTAAGAACAGTGTTAACTTTCATCATCACGGCCCTGCCAAATAAACCAGACTAACTGCTCGAAACAAGGAAGTTGTTTATCTTACTTGTTACCGTTTGCTGCAAAAATTGAGCTACCAGGAGCTAAGAAAGTTCCATGGCCTGGCATATTTATCCTAATTAACAAAAAAATCTTGTATTTTGTAAAAATCTAATGTAATGACACCCCTGGAAGCGATCACTTGAACCACACTTCAGAGAAGTGACTTAGTTCTAAGCACTGCTAGAGGCAGATTGGAGAATATTTAGATATTCTGCCTTCTTAAAAGAAACAAATGTAATCAACTGTTATGCCAGAAACCACAGACATCCGTTCTTTCTAGGTGTCCTAGTATTGGTCCTTTATTCATAACCATGAAATGTCCTTCATGTATTTGCCTTGCACTGGATGCAAAGGCTTCGTTTGATCATTCTTGACTCTCCATCAGTTTCACTGCAGTGTCCCAAATCCTAGCATAATGGGAGAATATTTGGATAGCTAATGTAAAATCCTGCCAGCATCAGATAACTCAAAACTTACTGAGGCACAGTACTAATGGCAGAATATAAAGCCTGTTATTTAGAAACAGTTGATTTCCATTCAGCCTTTTAAAACAATGTTATTTTTCAGTCAGTGCCATTATAACCTCCTGCTATTTGTACATTTGCTCAAGTACTCTCTCGCGCAAAATGCCACTAGGCAAACTATCTCACTGAGGTCTTTACCTGTGCAGGAGACTAATGTAGATCAGAAAAGTCTCTCCATTTTCATACAGGATATACAGAGGATAGGCCAGCACTTCCCCTTTCTCTCTCTGTCCAGTTATGTTCTTAGGAACTGCTGCTAGAGGTCCAAAGTCAAAGGCCACTGCAGTCTCTCCTATCAATGCTGTATACGTTCTCCTGAAGCAGAAAAGGCAGGCAGAGACTTCAGTATGCAGTGACTCTAACCACTGGTACAGTTTCCAGACAAACAAACAATAGCTGAGCGTGCCTGGAGAGAAGGAAGATTCAATCTTACCCTTTATTAAGTCTCAATGTTTCCTCATCAGCATCTGAAAGAGTTATCACTTTCACAGGTGTCTGAGGTGAACTCAAACTATAAATCCTATTAAACAAAGGAAGGTTTTTTTAAAAAATCAAAAAAAAATCCCACCTGATTATTTCTACAGACTGAATATCTGTAAGCATACATTTCAATAATTTTCTGTATTACTTGTTTGGATTTTTTTTTTTTTTTGCAGCAGCAGCATCCATACACAGCAGGGATGGCCTTATTAAAATCCGACTTCAAGAAAAGTTATTTTTTTTTGTATTCTAACTCTGTTAAATACAATCCATTCATATCAGGAAAAAGTTACCTTATTGTGTTGTCAGATGTTAATAGCACAATGTGGGGTTCCAGAGTCTCACTGGGGTACCAAGCAGCATATTTCAATGTCAGAGATGTTGAACTGGTGAAGAATCTTTCAGCAATAGGTATAGTGCTGGAAAACAGGTTTCCAAAAGCAAATATGCTGCATTTCAGCAACAAAAAGATCTACCATTCATCCATCTGTTGCAATGCTTTAACCAGCAGCTTATATGCTTACAGTCATGTCTACATCTATGCTATGAAAAGGTTCATCCACTGATTTCTGCAGACCAGCCTGCTGTCAGAGGCACGGAACTTGGATGGCCTGATAGTTTCCTAACTGGCTTTGCAGTTAACCCCTTATTAAAAAATCCTCCCCCCACCTCAATCTTTTGCTCCCTCTTAAGTCCCAAACTGCTTCCCAGAACATCTTCATGAGACCAGTTTTCTTCAAATCTTTCTACACACTTAATTTTTCACTGAAATCTTTAGCACCCACCTCCATACTTCAAGTATGTATAACTGAAATGATGAAACATTTCCAAAGCAAAGCTGCCTGTGATGATCCAGACAAAGCAAGGCAAACGTAGCACAAATAAGATGTACTGCTCCAGGGCCTGAAATATCCAGAGCTGGACTTTAAGTCAAGTCTAACAACAGTTATCCTCACTACTACCGTGCCGTCACCTGTTTGAAGTACTGTAGTTTGAAAGATTGCTTTTCATAATGAAATCCAGCAATGTCCACAAGGGGAGTCAAAACAGGCAAGATGGCAGTGGCCACAACACAATCCAAGCCCTGTCCCTTTATGTATGTGTTTGACGTTGGAAGGGGCATGGATTACACTGCTGCATGTCCAGTCTTGTCAGTTTGATCCCCACCCTGGGGATGCTATTGATGGAACCTGCATAAGGTTTGTTGTTTATTCGTTTAGTCGCTTCCGACTCTTCGTGACCTCATGGACCAGCCCACGCCAGAGCTTCCTGTCAGTCGTCAACACCCCCAGCTCCCCCAGGGACGAGTCTGTCACCTCTAGAATAGCATCCATCCACCTTGCCCTTGGTCGGCCCCTCTTCCTTTCGCCCTCCACTCTCCCTAGCATCAGCATCTTCTCCAGGGTGTCCTGTCTTCTCAAGGGTCCTTTTAAATATTGCACATGAGAACATCAGCAAACAAACTGCTTTCCAGTAGCACCACTACATAATCAAAATTCTCTTGACACACCCAATATGAAATGAGAAAAATGATAAAGCAACCTTAGCTAGTTCTAAAGCTGATAATCAAGATGAATGGAAATTCTACATACCTACAATTAATGGTAGATTTTCCACCTTCAAATTCAGAATTCTTTCCCCAACGTTTAGGTAATTCCAACACCATTAATCCTTTCGTTCCTATTAGAGCCACATGCTGTTGCATAGGACTCAGTGCTGTTTGATACACTTCAAAAAAGGGTGAATTTATGCAGAGAAGAATCTGAAAACCAAAATAGATTTGATTAGAGACATTTCATACCCTTAGCATACGGGCTGATACACTATGCTAAGCCTTGGTTTGCTTAACCCTGACTTGAATAAACTTAAATTGGGTATGTTTTCACAACATGCAAAGCCGTGAACCACAATCTACAAACCATAATGGCTGTGTTCACACAAAGGGCAGCACATACAGCTTTTCAGTCATAGTATTACTAGTAACTGCCAGTGTTTAAGGATCAATCTGCAACTAGATTTACAACTACAACAGATGACTGAGAAATTGGCAACAACAGGCACTCTTCCACCTGAAGCAGCCGTATGAAAAATATAGCCTTTTGACACTATGGAAAGCAATTTCTGGTTCAAAAGACCAGTCTGTCAATGAAGTTATACTGCCTCTATTTATGTACCTCTTTGGGTGCCCTGCTTAGAAAAAACTAAATTGCATTTCTTCTGCCTTGCCAACTTATGTGAAACGAGAGCAGGAAAAGAGTGAGAGGAAAAAAACTCACAGAAATTGCAAGACTCTTTGGAGACTATGCTGCTTCACACTACAGGCAAGACCAAGCATTCACATGACCAAATGTTTTTCCACGTGTCTTCAACCAACCTACCTACCAGATTACCAATATTTATACTTCTTTCCATCTCATTTAGGAGTCATCCCATAACAAGATTCAAGGGAAGGGCAATTACTGGAAAAAATCCAGGTCAGAATTTGCATTACGAGAATAGGCATCAAAATAAGTCATATTAATTAAAAGCTAAAAATGAATGAAAAAGTTAACTGCAAAATTACATTAAGTAGTATAATTTAAGGGCTCTGTGATAGTAACATTAACTTGGTCTGGTGCCGAACAGGAACTCAAAAACAGTTGCAGTCTTGCTTTCTCCTACAGATGCCACTTGTATTTCTACACAATCACTTTTTTCACCAAACACCCTTATTTTTCCATGGAAAACTAGGCTCTTCTGACTCAATCCAGTTTCTGGATCCACACACACCGAACAATGACCAAAACACATAGTGCAACCCCCTAGGACAAAAATGTGGTTGCCTAGGCATATGGCTCTATGCGTGATGCAAACACAGCCTAACGGAGCGAGGGACGAGGGTGCTCCTTCCACACATGTGATGCCTAAAGTTTACAGCCAGGTTCGTTCCTAGGCAAGGACTATGAATGGGCCCCACAAGCAAAAAGCTGGCATTTTAGCAAGGTGAAGCTGGAACTCTTCTTGATCTGCTGCTCTAAATATGCAGATTTTTTTCTTTTCTTTTAAAACAGAGGAGCAAGTAACATTTGCAGATGGAAATGAAACTGGAACAATCCTTCCGAGAACGGGCTTGCTCAAGAGAAACCGAGCCCAAGGCTTTCTCTTCAGCATGCAATTATTACGATCATCATCATCATCATCAGGCTCCGCGACCTGGCCTTCCCACTAAGAACCAGGAGGACCCGCCCAAGAAACGCCCCACCTGGTACGGGCCCAGGCTGTCGGGGTCGTCGCCAAGGTGCCTCAGGCTGAGGACGCAAAAGGCGGCGCGTTCCCGGTCCCACAGGAAGAGCTCCCCGCCGATGCCAAACATCAGGTCCCGCGGAAGGGCTGGCCTGGCTTGCTCTGTCTCCGGCCCGGCTGCAGCGGCCTCCTCTCTCAGGCGACACAGCACGGCATGGTGAGGCAGCTCGGCCCACCAGTGCTCTCCCAAACCCGGCGACACAGCTACCGCCATCGTTGCTTCAGCGAGGCGAGTCGAACGCGGCTCGCTTAATAGCCGGCTAAACTGATCTGGCCTGGCCGCCTCAGAGCGCAGAACTACAACTCCCAGCGTGCATTTCGGCGGCGACCTAGAGTAGTCAAAGTTAGAGTCAAAGTTGCTTGGCGGATTTTAACTCTTCTCCCCGACCTCGGGGTATAAATGAGAAATCCAAGAGTTTGCATAGGTTGTGGAAGCTTTTCCTCTCTCCATCCCTCCAAACGGGAAATGTATCATTAAGAGATAAATTTAAGGGGCTGGCTGGAAAGCAGGAGACTGAATTCTAGGCCTCCCCTAGGCATGAAAGCTGCTGGGTGACTTCGAGCCTGTCGCTCCCTCACAGGGTTGTGGACAAAATAGGAAGAAGGAGTATTAGATATATTCGCCGCCTTGAGTTGACCAAAATATATAAAAGGTAGGATAAAAATCTATATAATAATAATAATGTGTCCTCAGTCTTTTGATATCTGAGCCATCTCTGTTTGCGGGCCATCCCTTTCCCAACTCAGAAGACTCTAGATGTATTTGGACTATAACCCAATTTTCCCCAATAGATACAGGTGATGGAATTCGTCAAATACATTGAAAAGTACCCAGCTAAAGAATTACTGGGCAAGGGAGAGTTTTCAAATGAGCAATTCAAGGAGGCTGAGATGTGCTGCAATCGAGGCTGTGTTTCAAGAGAGAGATGGGCAGAACATTATAATACTGTTTTATCACAACAATTTTTTGCTAGCTGGGACCAAGCTGCTCCTTCCCATAGTCAACTAGCCTATAGGTCGGTAAGAGTTGACATTGACTTTATGGTACATAATCAAAGAGTGTTACCAGAATCGGGGGGCAAAAATTGCATCTTTCCCCTTTGCATCTAACCATAGCACAAACGTGGCCCGACAGCATCCTTTTTCTACTACCACGTCTTTCCAAACCCGCGAGAGGGAGAGAGACTTAAAACTGGAGAAAAACTAGATGGCAGCAAAGAATCACCCAAAACTCTACTGGGACCTTCGCGGCTCGGATATGACATGCTGGGACCTTCGCGGCTCGGATATGACATGCCCAGTGTCGTGTCCCTCCGATACTGGCCTGAAAAGCTCTACCGTATTTTGCTTTTTTTTTTCTCTTTGCAAACGGATGATATTCACGTCTGCACGAACTACAATTCCCATCATGCACCAGAAAGGCGATGACTCCATTATGAAATAGCAAGCCTAGCGTTTCCCATCATGCAACTAGCGCCAGGGTTCTTTGCCTGACTCCATTTCCCGGCATGCTTTAGTTTGGTGGACGGAGGTTGATGGAGGTGGCGGAGCTTGGCATGTAAATCCAACGGCTAGTCCCACCCACTTTTGCTCTGCCGCCGGAGTGGACTTGCGATGGCGGGGTTGTTTCCGCGGCACCAGGCTCTTTACAAGGGCCTCCGGACCCCACCGTGGAAGGAGACTTTCCGGCAGGTGAGCAGCTCCGCTTCTCCCCTCCCCTCCCCTCCCCTCCCCTCCCCTGCCCTGCCCTGCCCTGCCCTGCCCTGCCCTGCCCACCCTGGAACGCTGGAGGCGCCAACGATCCAAGGCTGGAAGGCGGGCGGTCAATCCTGCCGCCAGGATGGTGGGTGGTGCCCGCCCACCCGGCCAAGACCCGCGTCCAATGCGGAAGAGTATCTTCGGAGGAAAGGCTGGGGTGCAGGCTTTCCTGGGAGGGAGACCCGTGGACAGTAGTAGAAGTACCTTCTCTGCAACGACGTCTAAAATGCCTGCAGTTGATTCGGGTTAATCTCAGGAGTTAACACGAATGAGGTTCCTTTTCATGAATTGCGCAAACGCAGCTCTTAAACCTTAATTCATTACTACCATGGTATTTCAGAGTATAAATCAGGGCTAGCATGAATTGTGTATTCGTCTCTGTCGCAGAAAAGGAGAAGAGGGGCCTGTTAGGTTGGGCTCCTGCTCAAAAGACAGGTGGCCACCGTGGCTAGGAGATCCTTTGCACAAATCCATCTTGTGCACCTATGTATGTATTCAATTTTGACAAGGCACAACTGCAGGGGGCTCCGAGGACAATTGCACCACTATTTTGCAAGCTGTTTTGGCTCACAGTAGGCTTCTAAGTGCAGTTTAAGGAGCTGTACAAAGCCCAAGGCTGACTTATTTGTGGGATTCTCTGTCTCCATTTATTTCTACCTGTCCCACAAGATTGTACAGGATGGGCATGGGATTCCTTCTGTTAAACAATATTAGTGGATGGGAGCTGGGAGGTGTGACTTTTCTGTCATAGCACCTGTCCTGTAGAACAGTATACCCCTGGCATGTGAATGGCCGGGACCCTGCCGACCTTTTGCTGGGTGCTAAAGTTCTGGCTCTTCCCTCAGGCACTGGGGCAGGACATTTGGTGAACCCATTTCTAGGGGGTTGTTTGCGTAGATGCAAATGGCCTCAGGTGTAATGTGTTTTAATTTTGTTTTGGTGATTTTTTATTGTATTTAAGTGGATGTTAGTCTTACAGCAGGGGGCAGTCATATAAATTGAATTAATAATTAATTAAAATAGTGTTATGTGCAGACATTTTGTTCGTTTTATTTTATAACAGAGTTTTGTCATCACCAGGTAGACGTGATAGCTAAGTCCACATTACTGTTTACTTACAGAACATATAGCACTGTTGATATATATGGTGCTGTACTAAGAAGAGAAATAAGTTGGATCTTCAAATTCATCCGTTACATCACAGTCCTCACTTAACAACCACAATTGGGAATGGAATTTCAGTTGCTAAGTGAAGTGATCATTAAGTGAATCTGACCCAATTCTATGACCTTTTTTGCAGCAGTCATTAAGCAAATCACTGCAGTCATTAAACGAACCACATGGTCGTTAAGCAAATCACATGGTTCCCCATTGATTTAGCTTGCCAGAAGCCGGCCAGGAAGGTTGAAAATGGCGATCACTTGACCATGGGATGCTGCGATGGTCATAAAGTGAACCAGTTGCCAAGCACCCATATTGTGATCACATGATTGCAGGGATGCTGCAATGTTGTAAGTGTGAGGACCAGTCATAAGTCATTTTTTTCAACACCTTTGTAAGCCTGAACCATCACTAAACAAATGGTTGTTAAGCGAGGACTACCTGTATTATCCTTCAAACCCTGTCTCCATCCTTAGCAAAATCCAGAGGTTGCTAAACCTTCTGGACTTTCAGCATACTTCAGTAAATTGCATACTGGTTTAAACTTATTAATTATGTGCAGTAAAGGCATAATGACTATTTGCTTCCCAGTTCCAGGTTCTAAATAATTTAATCAGATACCATCACATGAATTCTGCTTTCATATTCGCTGTAATGTAAATACAATTTTATACACTTATACAGACAGACATATAGAATAGTATGCACTGGGAGAAATGCACATACACACTTCTTTATCTTCTTGCTTTAGTTTTTGTAGCCTCTTTGATGAAATGAAGAAATTTGAAACAAGCACTTTCTTTATGATTTCCAGAAAAGGTTTCTAAAAAAAATTTGCTGTTTAGAAACATAATAACTGCTGAAATGAGATAATTTTTTTTCTCCCTTTAGCGCTGTGTGGAGAGACTGAAAAGTAGTCGGGCCAGGCTTCTAGAAAGATATCGTCAAGTCGGAGAACATGGAGCTCACAGACCAAATGAAGCCTTGCTGGTACAGGAAGTGATGGAAGTTGAATGGAAAGTTTTGCAGTCTGTAGATGCTCAACTACCCTCTCTCAGAAAGCAATATTCTTCCCAGGTTAGTGCCATATGAGAGGGTTGAGGGGAAGGACGTAGGACTGGCATCCATGTCCTTACAGGCATCGACAGTCTTCTCTGGTGTCATCATGCAATGGTCCTGGAGCCAAAAACTAAGCACAAAATCTCACAAGATGTTATTATCTCACCCCAAAATCTGGGCCAAGTCTTGAACTCTTTTGAGATATGACCAATAAAAAAGATTATTTTTATTTCACATCAGTTTGGAGTGGTGGTTTAGGTCTACAAAGGATGTTCTATTCTTGCTTTAATAGCAATTCGTCTGAATATATTTTACCTATTATTATATGTTTTGCTTCTTAAGCAAAAGGTAAATACATTGGTAGTTACTTGTAGAAAGTACCTTTGCATATGAACCAGGCTTTTAAAGTAATTTACAGAACAATTTCAAGATTGTTTGAAAAAGTAAGCAGCAGTGCGATGTGAGTAGAAACACAAATTTACATTTACATTTTGTATCTTGCATTTATATATTGTTTATTTGTTGTTAGATGGTTTTCTTTGTTTTTCCTTCTTTTGGATTTATTGTGTGTTTATGCTGCCCAGAGTCATACTGTCTGAGTTGGCTGGCCTTATGCATCTTTAAATAAATAAATAAATAAGACAACACAGTGCTCAACATGCAGAATGTAGGACATAAATAAAACTTATTTTTTATTTCATTGCATTTGCTATCTTTTATCTTTATTTTTTTAATGTTTTATTGATTTTGCTGTAATTTCTTTGATTGTTGTGAACTGCCCAGAGTCGTTGAGGGTCAGGCAGCATACAAGCTTAATATTATTATTTTTAAAAGCCAAGGAAAAAGATACTAAATTCTGAAGCAGGCAAAACTGAAGAAGAGTGGGGAAAATGAATGCTTAATTGGTGTTGTGGGGAAAGCATGTCTGACACCTTGAATTCCTTGGAGAAAAGGTCAGTTAATACTTTTTTTTTTTTTAAAGCAACTTACCATTCTGCTTTTGCCAGAATGCATAGTCATAATAAGAATTCTGGGCTGGACCTAAAAGTATTCTCTGGAGAAGGCCAAAATACCATCTAGCTTCTTGAATGATACACCTGATGTTATACAGGTAGTCCTCGATTTACAACCGTTCATTTAACAACAGTCTGAAGTCACAACAGCCTCGGAATGGGTGCTTTACAGCCTGTAAAGCACTTCTGAGCTTCGCAAAACATTGCACCACCACCCCGTGGTCACATGATTGCATTTCAGGCACTGTATTTACAACCCGTTGCAGCATCCCGTGGTCACGTGACTACGTTTTGCAATGTTTTTTGCAGTTTTCTGGCAAAACACACCCACTGGGGAAGCTGGATTCACTTAACGACCACCGTAAAAATAGTCGTAAAATTGGGTCTGGTCACGTGGTGACTCAACTTATGATCACGACTTATAATGGAAATTCTGGTCCCAATTGTGGTTGTAAGTCAAGGACTACTTGTAAAACCAAGAAAGTAAGTGGTGGGGAGATTTTTACTAGAACTCACCCCTTGTGTTCTGAGTATCTTTGGTAGATACAGCCTTATGTATGTGGCTCACTATCATGCGCCTGGATTGGTGGAGGGGTCCAAGGCAAATGTCTGTTTCCAGTCTTCATTTTGGAGGTAATGTGTACGAAGGGCTAAATGCAAGCAGCCCTAAGTGTGTATCTCTGACATACACCCTTTCCCTTCCTTAAATATTAGAACTAGAGCTCTGACTGGGTGTTCTTCTCTTTAGATGCTTGAAGAACTGGCTGTATTGGATGAAATCCAGCAGGAGCTGATCTTGCAAGGTACCTAAGCTTATTTGACTTTGTTAGCCGCTGCTTTAGTTAATGCTTTTAGTACTGGACAGTGCATAGCCGACCTTGATAAATTTCAGAAAAGCTAAGCAGGGTCAGCCAGGAGTTCACTAGGGAATCTCAGGACTATCCGTCCTTCAGCAGTGCATGTAAAATGTGTATTGATAAGGATGTACCTGACTTAGCATGTGATAATGAATATGTATGATTGGCTCAAGATTAGTAACAGCTAATCAGCAATTTGTCTGTCTGTCTATTTATCAAATTTGTCACCGCCCATCTCCTCCGACCAGAGGGACTCTGGGCGGTTTACAATACAGAACAATAAATATACAATAAAATTCTAATAAATATACAATAAAATTCTAATAAAATCCCACTAAAAACAATTTCTTAACTACCCCAGCTCATAAAATCCAGATGGCTGGATTTTATGGAATTAAATGATACAAAGGGGAAAAAGTTTCATTTTCCAGATGAAGGAGATGTGTTGACCTACAGAAGTCACTGTCAGTAAATGGCTGCCAGTATGTCAGGAGAAAAGAGGAAAAAGCCAAAGTATATTTAAAAGTTGCAACTTAATTTAAAAGATTAGCAAACAGAAACATGAAATAAAATGAGAAAATTGGATATATTGTAGTTTGATGTAGTTAAAGAGTTGGATTGGGACTGGGGAGACCCAGATTCAAATCTACTCATAGAAGCTACAGTGGATATAAAAAGTCTACACACCCCTGTTAAAATGCCAGATTTCAGAGATGTAAAAAAATCTGACCAAGATAAATCACTTCAGAATTTTGTCCACCTTTAATATAACATACAAGCTGTACAATTCAATTGAAAAACAAACTGAAATCTTTTAGGGGGGGAAATAAAAATAAGAAACTAGAATAACGTGGTTGCATAAGTGTAAGAGATTGAGAATGCATTGTCTCAGAAGGGGAGACCAAAGTTGAGGCAAGCAAAGAAACAGGGTCATATTTATCAGAAAGTGCATCAAAATCCAGTTTTCTAAAGCCAGGGATTTCCAAACCTGTGACGTCACTAGGAATTGAACTCAATTTGAAGGAGATTTAACCAATTAGCAGCAATGCTCTCCTTTGCAGAACAGTTGGCCGCAGAAGAGTATGAGCGAAGCCTGCAGTTTGATGAGGAGTGCCTCAACGCAATGCTTGCTGGCTTGGATGCAGAGCACCACATCATCTGTCCTGTTTGTAGAAGGTGAAGCGATTGGCTTGAGAAAGCATCTGTAAAGCCTGTTTTTGCTTGGTACCAGCCATGAATGTTCCTAAGGAAGGCTGAATTGCTGTGTCAGATGCAGTTGCAGCTTCATTTTGCTGTACTGCTGTGCGAGTTCTTGTTTATGAAGAGACTTTCCTTCCCAGTTTCTCAGCTGTTGTGACTTGTGAACAGGCTACTATGCCTTGTTCACAAACTATGGCTTAGGTAGATGTCAAAACCCACCTGTAGAAAACTGGTGTGTTAGAAAATTAGTTGTTAGACTGAAAGCAATTCAGAGTTCTTCTAATACGCCTGGTTTCTTACTCTGGAAAATATGGGGAAGAAATGCTTTCTTCAGTCACTTGATCCTCCTACTTGTTGACTTAAATAGTAACAATTCATGACATGCTTTAGCTAGTTTCTGCAGAATATATAAATTTGACCCTAAAATTGTTTTTGAGGCTTCTAGTTCCAGATAATCAATTTTCCAAGGTAGTAGCAGAATGCTTTTCGGGTTCAGTTCATCGGTTGATGGCTTTTCACTGTCACACATCTTTTCTTGTTTGATCCCCACTGTGCAATGCCTTTGAAGTTAAGATCTGGGGAAATTATCTTCCACTTTCATCATTGGAGTTCTCTTTGCATCTAGGAACAATCTCAGTGTGATGAGTAGCAAGGTCGTGTGCCAGTGTGGATTGTGCATCTATACCCTGGTAAGCAAACGTCAAGGAAGTTCAGTATTAAAGCCTCTGGCTTGCATGCCTAAGTTCTTTTGTTTGATTGCTTGTTCTTCACTTAAAAATATTTAAACACAAAGTTGATGAAAAAGAGACCTTTCTTAGTCCGACGCCCTGGAGGGGCGTCATTGCTAGCCAGCTAAGTATATTTTGTGATCCCAGCCAACTTTTTTTTTACCAGCAAATCATCTTACTGTGATATGCTAACCCAGCCTCAACATTCTATGCTGACAATGGTCAGTCTTCATTGACCAGCTTGTGTGCAGGAAGGGGATTGACCTCTTACAGTCCTTTTCCTATTGTGTTTTTGTACTTTAGCACATCCAGTCAAGGGAGGCTTATTTAAGCAAGTGCCTGGATTAAATTTATGTCCTTGTTTTTCTTAGCTTGAGGCATTTGTTTAATCAGTTTCACTTGCTCAGTCTTCCATACTAGTCTAGACTTGCCTATTCCAGCCAGATACCAAATGCTAATTTGTGCCTACACAGAGCTAGTCTTATCTTTAAGGCTGGGTTAACATGTTACAATAAGCTGTAATGTGATTTATTTGATTTTAGCTTAGCATATTGTGTGGTTGTAAAATGATTTGACTAGAAAAATAATATGTGGGTTTATTAATATTCCTTTTCTCCATAACGACCCCCCCAAAACAAAAATTATGGAAAGGATAGCAGCTGACTCCAAGATAAATTGTGATGGGTATCTTTTTCCTCCAGTTTTTGAGGCAGTAACTGTGATGTTGGCCAATACTAGTTGCTGAGGAACTTGAATAGGATATGCTAATGATGTTGCATTAGGTGGACCTTTGGTCAGATCCAGGAGGGCTTTTATAATCAAATGCAGTGACCCAAAAATGAAATAAAATAAAGAACAGATGTTCCATGGGACACAGATTAGGATACTGTCTTCATGTCTTACTTGTGGGCTTCCCATAGTATCTGGTTGGCCAGTGTAGAAAGCAAAATGCTAGATTAGATAGACCTTTGGTTTTATTGAGCCTGGCTACTCTTAGACAGTTATGAATTCAAGGTGGCATGTGATTTAAAACATCCAGTACTCTCTTCACATGTGTTTATAACAAGAAGAGGAGGAGGGATTGGGGCTAATTGGCAACTGGACAAGCAACAGCTTGACTCAACCACAAGGAAATTTGATTTCTCTCTTTTAAGGGGATGACTGCGGAAAAGCTCCAGTTGCTCTTAGAGGAATGCCTGATGGAACATAGTCAACACTGTCAGCATTGTCCTGAATTCACTGTAACTAATATGATGGAAGGAGAAGCTAATCTTCTTATGAGCTGTCAGGTACGTATCCAAATTCAGTCAGAATATTCCACTGACAATTCTCTCCAACAATTTTTACCACAAAAATCAAAAACATTAGAGCAGCCTTTCTCAATTTTTTGACCCTGGAGGAACCCTTGAAATATTTTTCAGGCCTTGGGGAACCCTGCACATTCAGGCTCAAATAGAGGCCAGAAGTAACAAAATTATTATATTTGTTTCATGGGTAGGCCTGTGTATATGTATTAACAGTGTTCTTAAACTAAAGAATGAAACTTCCCTCTGTAATGAGAAGTTGCTCGAATTTGAAGTAATTTTTTAAATAAACTGTGATCTCCCAGGGAACCCCTAGAACCCTAGGGTACCACGGAACCCCGCTTGAGAAACCCTGCATTAGAGTCATGACAGTGATATATAGACAGTATTGTGAATCCAATGCTAATGTCACCTTCTTGATGTTTTTGAGCTGAGCCCAACTCTTGGTGACTGCATCCATGCAGCTTTCTTGACCTTATAGTTCACCACTGCCATCCTCTGGGATGTTTTTTCAACCCTAACCCTAACCCTGGAATTTTCAGCAGTTCCCCTCATCCAAGTTCTAACACCAGATAAGCCTGTTTAGTTTCTGAAATCAGCCATGGTAACTTTTTTGTCATCCTTTTAATCCATATAAAGATCTATCTTTGACTTAAAAGCAAAGGTTAAGTGGGATGCAAAGCAGAATAGTGCTTAACATTTCTCTAGTGATTTCAGGTTTTTTTAAAAGTTATTTTCAATACCTAGAGAAAATAGGGTATCCCAATTTTGCTGGCACTAGCCACAAATAATGTTTTCCTTATTCATAGCCATTAGAGGGAGAAAAACTTGGGAGTAGATGTCATAGCCTTTCCAAACTTAGAAGGTGGAAGAGATATTTAAAAAGATACAATCCCCATAGTGTTGCTTAGTAGGAAAGAGGCATGGCTATATTAAAATAACCACTTGCAGTTTGTGAATAAATAAGGACTTTATTTAAGAAACCATAACTTGCATTTATTTCTTTTTGGCTCTAGGCTTGTGATTCCTGGACAGTGATTTTTTAATTTCATCTGTTGTAACACTACTGTGGAAAGACAACACTGCTAAGTCTTTTTCCCCTCTTCCGAGAAGGATGTGTATGTATATAATACCCACAATGTATATAAGAACAAAAATGTCCTCTATTTTTTAAAATTTAACTGGATCTATGCTATATTTTGCAAACTGCTGATGAATAAACTCTCTCCTTTTGTGATAAGAGCTGGGGATTATAGGTCTCGAGCAGACTTTTCTGAGTGCAGCACTTCTTTGTACAAATTCTTGGAAATTTTGATCCAGATTACGTGTACTTTCATAAGGGATTAAGAGCACTACTGTGTATGAAGAAGCACCTGTTTCCACTTGGTGACATTTTTGTTTAAAGGAGCTCAGATAACAGAAGGGGATGGATATATTTCATTCTCGGATGTATCTAAAGACCAGGGCCAACCACTATACAGCTAAGGTTGGCCAACATATCACTCACAAGCTCTGAGTGTTTCTGTCAAACAACACTGGCTAGTGGTCTGATTGAGTATTGAAAGCAGCCTCATGTGTGTCATCCTTCTAATAACACATGGAAATAAAGTTGGTGTTTTCCTGCGGTGAGCAGCTGTTCCTTCCTCCCAAATATGCTGGTGAACTTCAGAGCTGTGATTAAAAAAAAGGGGGGGGGGAGGGTGAAATTAGCTTCCCCAATAACTAGGAAGACTGTGGCAGTCCTACTATATCTTTTTAGAGGAAAGAAACTCCTTATTCCCACAAAAGGGTTTTTAGCCTGGCCTCCTTTTGTCCAAAGAATACTGCGTGCCCGTAAGCTAAGCAGTGGCATAAAGATCCACTCTAATGGAAATTAGAGGCTGTTTTAGTGGAGTTCCATGGGAGGGCTGTTGTTGTGGTGGTTCCCCAGTTTTGGAAAATCCCAGCATTTTGGTTCAGGGAACTCTTTGATATATAAGCTGGTTCATTACTCAAGTATGGTTTTTTTTACTTATTTTAAGAGTCACCTTAAGTTTGCTTTGTTGGTAGAAAGGCAGGGTATCAAATAAAACAACATTGCAGTGGTTCCCTAATGCAGATGCTATGTATAGCCTTCTGCAGGATCGTAATGGAATTTAGCCTTCAATGTATACCAGCTGTTTGTTTTCTCAGTAACCTGTTTTGGGTACAAGATGATGGCAACTGGGGTGCTTTCCTCCTCACTGCTATATTCACTGGCTTTAAGGGATTGCAGGAAAATATTGGTCAATACTGGCCAAGAGAGATCAGATAGTATAAAAAAAAATCCCATATAAAATACTATATTGTTTAAACACTGACAAACTGGGATAGACGGGCAAGAATATACCAACAGGTTTATTTCTACTTCCCACATTTTGGAGGAAATGTTCTCCTTTCAAATGTTCTTTGAAATCAAGTAATAAAGATTACCTTATGGTAGGCAAGCAATACCTGATCCAGATAAAAGGTCACTTTGTAGTTCCCTCTATCTTCTTGAAAGTAGCATGACATTGATGCAGTACTCCCACTACAATGTGTAATATAAATCAGGTACTTCGATTTGCTTCCCCCCCCCCCTTCACCAGCTTTAAAAGATCCAACTCAAGTCAGATGCAAAACAGTGGCTCGGATAAATAAGTTGGCCTAATTCATATTATATACTAGTCTCAGGGTTTTATCCCTGAAGATACAGCATGTTTGCACTAATACACCAAATGTGTTCATTCCTGCCAGTATCAGTTTTCATCATAGTGTCATATGCCCCACTTCTCTCTGTGGGACTGTTTTTTTAAATGCTGATTCAGTATACTGCAGTCATGCTATTGATTACAGCTAGTTTTAAGGAGCATATGTTGGTTCAAACAGTTCCATTGCTGTTTTGAGCCACCAAAAGGTCAATGTAACTCCCCTTTCTCTTACCCTTCTGCCAACAAATGAAAAAGGATTTCTTCAAATAGTCTTTGGTGTATAAACTGGGTACCTAGGTGGGTACTGTTCATTAATAATATTCTGATTATTTTAATTATGGGGTTTTTTACTTTCAGTATTGTTGATCAACTTGAGTTTTGTTAGTTGGAAAGGCAGAATATAATTTAAGAAATAAACTACCTCTGAAGCTGTTAACTTTGATTGTGATGTTTTCTGTTACTTGACATGCAGATGCAAAACTACCTATTGCTTCTTTTCATCTTTTCAAACATTAAACTACTTTAAGATTCTTCATGTTCTCTTAGACTATAATCCATTACACAAGCAGGACACAAAATCAAATTGGTGACATCTATAAAGCTTTGACCAGAACCTGCACAGGATCATACTGACAATTTCAGCCATTAAATTAAGGGCTTAAAATTGGATCCTAGCTTGACTTTATTTCCACTTGCCAGGCAGTCTTCCCACAATTATGGCCGTACTCTCTAGAGCAAAGGGGATTAATCAAGTGACTTTAAACTTCATTCCATGGGAAAGGTGCTGCCTCAGAAAGGTCTCTCCTTACTGTTTACAAATTACGCGAATGAATCGCAGCTGGCCCACAAAAACTCTTGGAAATACTTCCAAAGGAAAAAAAGGAATGGATGAAAATATGTTTATTTCTCCAGTCTGTTCATTTTCTCCTCCACCTCCTGCACAATATTCTGCAGTTTGGCTGCTGTTTTTGTCAAGGCAGCAAAGCTTTCCTTAAGGTTTCCAGTCCCCTCATTTCTACCTATATTGCCAAGACTATCAAACCATTGTAGAATCCCTTCAAGATGTCCCTGGACAATCTTTTGCTCTTCCAGTTCTGCTTGTAGAGCTTGCTCAGCATACGTTTCAGCCTTGAGCTCTCTTTCCAGCTGGCTAATCTCATTCTCTAGCTCTTGAAACTGTTTTGCAGTGTAGCAAAACTCCTCTTGGAGCTTATCTTCTGGAAGACAGACGTTCTTGGGGATGCTCAAAACGGTGCTTAAAAGTGGCTCTTCCATTTTACTGAACAGATTGTCAAAGCGTTCCTTCATGAAAGCAAAGAATTTTTCTGTGCTCCTCCGGATTAGAGAGGGAGTAAGATTAGGACAGATATTCTCTAGTTTATTCAGTATAACTTTCTCCACTACCAGCATTATATGGGAAAGATGATCTTGAAAAGCAAAATATATCCGCAACATAAACGTTTGAGGGGTAAAGCCAAAAAACTGGGCTTCATATACCATTGGATTTACTGACATGTTGTGAAGTACCTGGAAAGGAAATTTTTTAAAAAATCAGTTTTTAGTATGTTAAGACTGGGTTCATACCTTGTGCTAAATTGTCAGCCCTTTGGGGTGGCCCAGACAAGAAGCACCAGTCATGAGTATTAACACTACCTTTATTGTAAGGTTACAGTAGCAGAATCTTGCCAGTCTGAAAGCACATCTCTCCCCCCTCACTACAGCCCAAGAAACTAGGGAGGGTCCCTGAGATGTTTGCTATACTCCTATTCCTTCTGCGGGCTAACCTATCATCTGACTGTTGCCTAGTCTGCTGCTGCTGCTGCTCCTATCTCTCAGGGACATTCTCACAGACCATTAAATAAGCCATAGTTTACTTTGATGTGATTAGTTGAGTAAATCACAAAAATTGGGTTCACACCACATGCTAAAACGAAATGGTTTAGCACAGTGCATGACTACTGTTAGAACTGATAAAACTATTCCAAGCATTTTGGCATATGGTCACATATTTATAACTTCTTTAACAGAAAAAAGTAATACTTGCAAAAGAAGAGGGAGAATTTGGAAAAAAGCACTGTCTTATGGACAAGAAAAGAGTAAGATTGGTAGCCATATAAATCAAATCAATCGATAGTTAGAAACCCTACTGGATAAACCTTTTTTATACTGAGAATTACTTGATACTTGTAGAATCAACAAAAAGCCTATGCAACTTGAAAGCTAAATAAAATCATTCTGAATACTAATTTCATGTTATGGAAATAGTTATTAAATGGACTGATTTATTCCAGAGGGACATGCTTGTAACTGAATAGTACTGTATTAATAGAGAATGTTTCAGATATTTTAAAAACTAGCTCTTTTGAAAGAATGCAAATCTTCAAGATTTACAGAAATCAGGCAACATTCATTTCTGAGGAAACTTGATGGAAAAAGTTGCCTTGGGCTGCTCTGTTGGGGTGATGGAAATGTGTGTGTGTGTTACAAAATTTTACACACACACACACATATTTACAATAACTATACATCTGTAAAGAACAACCCTAATCAAACTTACAAACCTCTTGCGTTTCTTTATATTTAGAAGGAACACCCATGCCAAACTTGTTGAGCCTCAGAACTTTCCCTAATTAATTAAAGGGCCCTGAACTCCTTAGTATTGAATTTGGATAACTTCTCTCTGAATAAATCGATGTCAATAATGAAAAATTACCTCTGATACATTTTTGCCAAAGTAAAAGAATCTTTATGAGAGAACTTAGCATTTGGACTAATAATGAAAAAGTCACCATCAATAAGGTCTTAATGATCTATAATAAAACCCTTGTTAGGAACTGATGAAGCTTGATGAAACTGGCATCAGCTTGCAGCACTTATTAGTCATAACTGGAATATGCTTCCAAGACAAGCGGAAAGTAGTGGGAAATGAATACCATAACACCTTTACAGAAATCTATGCAAAGTAATTTTTGACAAATATGACCAAACGTAAGTCCCAAAAATACAAGCGTCAGAAGCAGTTTCTCCCCCTCAAACAACTGTAAAATTGAAATAGCAATCCTATACATGTTTATCTGAGAGCAATTCCTATTAAACTTAATAGGACTTCTTTCCAAATACATATGTATGTGATTGGGTTTTAAAAATAGGAATGTTATACAATTAACAGAAAATTGGGATCATCTGGTAGGTTTCCAAATGCTTTCAAATACATTGATAAGGATATCCATATCCTAATTGCCTAAGCATGTCAAAACCCCAACCCAAAATATGAACAGACAATTTTGTTTGGAAACCAAATGTGAATCTATGCAGAATTTCAGAATTTAGTTCAATTTTAGAAGTTCATCTTAGCCATCAGCATGCAAGGAACCTATCCTGTACAAACCTTCCAGTGCTGAAGAAGGCCAGTGTGACCTACTCATTCCTGTGAAATGCCAGGCTTGCCGGCAATCTCCCTTTGAGTGATCCCCTGATTGTTCTTCCATTCATCAACCTCTCTGATGTGGAATGTGTCGGTTGTCGTCACAAGTCGTCCATTTCATTCTTGATCAAACAAGTCAGCTCTTCCTGGTTCCCCATCTTTACATTTTTGGGCCCAGCGATGCACGGTACTCACGTCAACACAGTCATCACCATAAACAACCTGCATTCGGCGATGAATTTCAATTGGAGAGACCCCTCTGGCAGTCAAAAACTCAATCACGGCACGTTGCTTAAAACGCATGGCCGAGTACTCCCTGCACGCTTCCATTTCAGGAGCAAGAGCCACCCAACCCTTTCGCCCATCAACTTCCCGCCAACCGAAGCGAAAGAAGAGATGCTAAAAAACGAGTCAGAGCTTCTAGCACTGCCATCTGTTGGCGAGTTAACATCGCGGCCGTTACTTTTCTTTCAACCCTTGCAGTAGGCAGCACAATCTCGTTTGATGCCAGCCTCAGAAACAAAGAGAATGGGGTTGGGCTGGCCGCTGCGGTGTTGGACCAGGACCGGGGAGGCCCGGATTCGGATCCGCGGGGTGACTTTCGGCCAGTCCCTCTTCTTTCAGCCAACCGACCTCAGAGCTGAGGGGAGACCTACATCTATTTATCATTTCTTAGGTGCATATACACGCACGCCGCTTAGAGCTCCTGGTGAGATATATAAATCTAACAAATAAATGTAACAACACCGAAAACTGCCCTCCCAGAGCGATTTCCCCTTTTAAGGGGGCGGGGAAGCACTTCTGGAATGCTGTACGTGTGAAATAGTTTGCCTTCATTTCTTGATTTCCGTTTAATACTCAAAAATTGCCTAAGGTCAACTGGTCTGGTTCTTGTTTTTTCCTTGTGCTTTTTGTATTAAATTAACGTCTAGTCCTTTTTTGATCCATTTTGCTCCATTTCATTACTACCGGCTTTTGCATTAAGTCTTGTGCTTTAATTTAAAAGGTTATATTCTTTTAGGTCTGGAGCCCCTCACCTTACCTCAAACCTTCTCCGTTCCCGGGTAGGATTCAATTTGCGCGCAAAGAGATTTCACAGAATTGAAATTCACTTTTCCCGCCTCTTTGGTCTCTCTCTTGTTCCAATGGCTTCCCTCTCGCCCTCCCCTTTCCACTCCTGACCATAGAGATGGAGAAGACTAGAGTCACGCAGAATAGACTTCCGGTAGCCGTCACGATTCTCATGCACACCAAATCAGCTCCGATTGGCTTTGATAAACAGACGGAGGGAGGGAGGTGGACGGCGCTGATAGGCTAAGGGGAAGTAAAGGAAGAACGGAAATGGCGCAGATTGGCTATTCGGCAAGCGGCTTCGGGGACATGATTGGCCGACATCGAGGAGATACCGTGAGTAGAGGCAGAGCTTTGGGCGGCAGCGCCAAGATGGCGTATCAGACGTTCCGGCAGGAATACCTGCAGGTGCCTCCTGTTACACGGGCCTACACTACCGCGTGCGTCCTCACCACCGCTGCTGTGGTGAGTGGGGGAAAAGGGTGGGCCCCCGTGGTCGCTCTGTTGTGGAGAGAAGCAGTCGGTCGAGGGGAATCCGTAGAGCCCCTCCTTTGACACGCCTCTACCCTGCCTATTGGATAGATCCACTGTAATTCCAGATTTGGTCGTGATGATCTCTTTTTTCTGATTCCAATAAATACGTTTAATTACTGCATAAATTAATGTCACGACATAGCTAATTAGAGCCAGTATCTTTTCTTTCTCTAAGGAGTTCTTAACCCTCCTTTCTATTCGCACAGTAGCCCTGCCAAGTAGGACAGATTGAATGGAAGAAGAGTGAGTGACCTTTCTTCTACAGACTTCGTGTAACTTAAGCTTTGAAGAAGGGTTATATCTATGGCTCTGAATGTGAGCAGCCTTTCCACTGCTGGCGACCCATCTGCTAGGGCACCAGGCTAGATCAGGCCATGAAGAGTTAGGATCCCTCGGATTGACTTACCATATGGTTGTGAAAATTAAATCAGGCTGAAAAGAGAATTGAGAGAAAATTGTGTAAAATAAAATCTGGAAGCCAGCCCATATGTAATAAAAATATTTACTCTTCCACAGAGAAGTAGGTCCAGTCTGAGACACCATCTTCCCATCTACTTGCTTGCAGCATAACTAAACTCTCGCATAGCTAGCCTATCACTTGCTGATATTACTACAGACGTTTTTCTAGTATAAACATAAACTCACAGCCCAGAACATGGTGCAGAACAAAACAGATGGAAATTTCAGGGATTGTAGGTATTGAAGGTATATAGATTTTTAAAGCAGTCACTTTTGGGATACTGAGCACATAAGAAAAACCCTCTTAACATGTTTTCCTCAGTGGCCAAACAAATAGCTCAAAAGCAGAGCATGAAGGCAGTGGCCTTCCTTTTTGTTGCAAATTTGACATGTTAAATTTCTATGCACAGATATTTTATACAAGTTTTATCTTTCTTTTTTAAAAGTTATCTTAAACAGTGGCCATTGCTACATTCCATGGTATTCAATATTGTTCTTTTGCATAGAATTCTGAAATTAGAACAAATGGTCCAATAAGAGGGTTCATCTTTATGGAGGAAAAGAGATGGTACTTTGGCTTGGGTATTTGAGAAGCTCCCAGCAGGTTCTACATGGTTGGTATTGGTATTAGATGAAATCAGATGAGTGTTTATGCATGAAGATAGATCAGTTATGAGCTCAATTATGTTAGGTCATTGAAGATTCTCTAACAGTAATCTAACCTGCCTGATGGTGGATTCATAAATTACATTGTTATGTTGTATAACTGTGACTTCCTTTGTGTGTTTTTTTTTAGCAATTAGAATTAATCACACCTTTTCAACTGTACTTCAACCCAGAATTGATATTTAAACAGTTTCAAGTAAGTGCTTGTTTGCATGTCAGTGTTTCATAGACAGCTGGCACAACTGTTTTCACAAATAAGAACTGCTGGTATTTTTAACAAGTGGAATCAAGTAAATAATCTCCCTCTCACATGGTATGGTGTTTTGTGAGAGTTGCAAGTGAAACTCTTGCGGTTTATGGTAGAAACCTCTTATGGCTACAACCATTATTTCTAATAATGTTACGTGTTGATTTTGCTACCAAATAGCAATAGATTTCTCAGTAATGGAATGAGCTTCAGGTGGTTTTGCTGTGATTCTTATTGGATTACAAACTTTAATTAAGCCAGTTATGTTTTGGCATTTAGTCAGGCAATATTGATCTAACATTAAGGATTTTTTTGCTGCTGTTGTTCGGTTGTTAAGTCGTGTCCGACCCTTCGTGACCCCATGCACCATAGCACCCCAGGCCTTCCTGTCCTCCACTGTCTCCCGGAGTTTACTCAAATTCATGTTCATTGCATTGGTGATGCTATCTGACCATCTCATCCTCTGCTGTCCCCTTCTCCTTCTGCCTTCAGTCTTTCCCAGCATCAGGGTCTTTTCCAGTGAGTCCTCTCTTCGCATTAGGTGGCCAAAGTATTTGAGCTTCAACTTCACTATCTGTCCTTCCAATGAACCGTCACGGTTGATTTCCTGTAGGATTGATTGATTTGACCTCCTTGCAGTCCAAACTAATTATAAAGCTTGGTAATTAGTGCTGATAAATACAAAATCTTAGAGAAAAAGATTCTGTATGAGACCTTATTTTTAAATACACAATTTAAGGTCTTCTCATACAGAACCTTTTCTTTAAGCAGAAGTAATAATACTTCCGTGTACAAAATACTTTTATATCACTTAAGAGTTCTGATTAAAACAGGCATTTGCTGAATGTGATTAATTTTGCATCCTTCATATCTCTTGCAGGTATGGAGGCTGATTACAAGCTATCTTTTCTTTGGGCCAGTTGGATTTAATTTTTTATTTAATATGATATTCTTGTATCTTTTGCTTATCTTCTGTATGCAAGCTCAATCATGGTTGCATGTGTAAGACCCTCTAGAAATACCCCAATGAAAGTTTTTTTAAAATTTATTTATTTAATGTATTACCATAATCCACATGGACTCTAGGTGGTTTAGTGACAACTTTAGAAGGAAATAAGTAATTTAAGGTGGATGACACTAGCTGTAACTGTTTCCTCCTTTAAAAAAAGTGTCATAAACCACATGTTTATCCTCCGTTCTATCTTGCTGTATTTCAAGGGAAATCACTATTTGCTTTCATATTTCAGCAGTGCTGGCTCCTAATTTGTTTATGGACAAATCCAGCTTTGCTTGGAGTCAAGATGCTCAAAGGAATCTCTGTTATAGTATTAATTTGCCCAATCTGTGGGATTATCTCATGAGACACAGATTATCTTTGAAAGCGAGGATATGAGGGAGAAAGCCTACTTTGTGATAGTATCCAAATCTTCAAGAAACCCTTCTAATATACTACCAAGTACATTATTAAAGATGGAAGTTTTAGGAAATACTTTATTTTTGTAGCTCTCCTGAAGCAGGTATTATCCACTGAAATTCGTGAGGTTATCCAAATAATTTGAAGATTTATCTTTCTTGGTAAAATACCTTTGAAACTTTGGATGTTGAATATTCCTTTAGTTGCTTGATTGCTGCATGGGCTAGGCATGTCCCATTGTTGAAAATACCATCTTTAACAAAATTCTAAGATGAACATGTGGACTTATTTTGAACACAAGTTATTGATGTGGATTTCTCCAGATCCCTTTTCTTTGTAGGAGGAGGAGATTTATGTATCTGAGCCAAATAATTTATCTCTTTATTTAGAAAATTTATACTGCCTATCTTAAATATATAACCCTAGTGGCTAAAAATAATCCACAAAACCCCCTCGAAATAAAAGTACAAAACAAAATTAAAATAACCATAAGCCAACAAAGAATGTGATCATTGTGATATTTGTTCTTGCTGCTTATGTGAGATAAGCACTGATAGCCCCCAAGAGTGAACGTCTTAACTACAAAAATATGATTTTTGGCAGCTAATCAAACAATACAAAATTAGATCTGTGATGACAGGAGACAGATCCTTTACACTGGTGGTAGCTTGGTTAAGAGGCCTACCTTAGATATTTGGATTGTATGGGCAGAAAGCAGTCCCTGATGTATCCCAATTCTGTGGCATAGAAGTTTTTATTCCAATATTGACCTAATTTCCATAAAGATCTGAGAAAATGTTTGATCCTATTTTTGTAATTACAATAGCCTAAAATTACAGTATTTAGGTTCTAAAAACTAAAATAAGACTACAGGTGTATCTGCTTGTGGACTTAAAATCCTTGTCTTCTTCCATTTCTGAATCTGAAGCTAAAACATAGAATGCAGTTTCATTGTCTTCTAGAAATAAAAATTATGTGTCTACATCAAGTATTTTCCTGAACTGGTACTCAGATATCGCTACTGTCGAATGCTTGAAGAAGGATCATTTCGAGGCCGGACGGCAGACTTTGTATTTATGTTCCTTTTTGGTGGACTGTTAATGACTGTATCCTTTTATTGTTGAATTACATATAAGACCTGGGGCAATACTTGACAAAATGATTATAATTGATCTCCATCTGTGTTTGGGATAGTTCTTTAATAATGAATGCATCTTCTAGGAAAGCAACTAAAAAAATAGCAAGCATTTTTCAGAAGTGAGCCATTTGTGAGAGAATTCTAGGTGTCTTGTGATGGGAAGCTTCTCAATTCATGCAGAGCCATCATGAGATCCAGTAGGACTGATCAGGGGAAATTATTTATAGAAATACCAATTTTTTTCAAGAAAAAAATATTTCCTTGGTTTGATTTGGGGGACTTAACTTTAAAGAGTCTCAACTCAAGTGTACTGCTTCACAGAAGACTTTCAGAACTGTGGAAAATTTTGTTAGGTGGTACTTTCAAACAAGATAATCATAACTGAAAAATATCTTAGAATTCTTTGAGAACCTCTCTAAAGAGAGAATCTAAAGACTTTAATTTCAAAACACATATTAACTTGCATGAGAAAAACACATTAACTTGCATGAGAAAAACAATGGTAGTGAAAAACTTCTCTAACAAATATATAAATTAAAAAAAAAGTTTAGATGACCTTCAGAACAAGGTCCTATTTTGTCCTGCTGCAATAACTTTTATTTGTATTTTAACCTTCCTTTCCTCAGACCATTGTTTAGGTGTCTCCATTTTTATCCTCACAATCATCTAGTGAGGATCATTAGGCTAAGAATGTAAGATCAGCCTCAGATCGCTCCGCACAATTTCTTTGTGGTGTTGGAATTCAAACCTGGGTCTTCTTTGGCCTCTAATAAGTACGCCAAGTACAGAGGGAGCTGGCTTATGCTGAGTAAGACCATTAGCTCTGTATTTATGTACATTAAGTGGCAACTGCTCTCCAAGATGGGTCTTTGCCAGTTTACTTTCAGATGCTGGGGACTGAAACTGGCCTCTTCCTCATTATGGTAGTCATGTATTTGATTATGCAATGCAAGTGCAGAAATACATTCTTAGTGCCCATTTTCCCTCTTCCAATGGGTCTTTTTTCTGGAGAGTTACCAAGTTCAGGTCTGTGTAGTTTTCACAATGATTGCAAAGCTTTCACTCAGTTGAGGCATTGCACCAAGCCTCAGTTTAAAAAGGTTAATTATGATGGCTTGCAATCAGGCCTCAAATCAGTAATCACAGTTGAAGTAGGTCTGCCTCAGGAAACCTGTCTTGCCAAGGATTTTCTAAGGTGTGTAAATTAAGCCCTAAACTTTTCAGTTGTGAGGGTTTTTTCTTTTTAAGATTTGGAATGTTAATTTGGGCTGATACTTTAAATCTGATTTACTTTTTGGTTCTTCCTCATTCCTAATGTACTACTAGATACTCTGGGTTACCAAAATAAATAAGCATGCTAGCTTACTACTTTCAGCTATTTATTTTTAAATTTTCTTGAGAGTACAACAACTCTTTCTTTAACCATTACTCCACCAGCTTTTTGGCTTGTTTGTCAATTTGGTTTTTTTAGGGCAGGCATTTACAATAATGCTAGTATATGTCTGGAGCCGCAGAAATCCTTTTGTTCGCATGAATTTCTTTGGGCTTCTCATCTTTCAGGCCCCTTTTCTTCCATGGGTTCTCATGGGATTTTCACTTTTATTGGGAAACTCCATTATAGTAGATCTTCTAGGTAAGATGATTTGAGAATTCTGTCAGTAATGAGCTGTAATAAAATCCTTGCCTTTTTGACCTGTCTTACAAAGTTACTTGCTTTTCTGCTTGTGCATACTAAAATTGAGATTTGAAGGGTATTTTTTAACACACAGTTACAGTTATGCAAGTGTAGTACTGGTAGTCCCTCAGGAATCCCAGCATAATTACAGCAGTGATGGATACACTATTAGAAGACCTGAAGGGCCAGATTATCCTGGAGAAGTGCTATTTATGTAGTTGCTAAAAGTCATCCCTACTAACTTGATGGCACATAATCAAAAAGAATTCTTGACAGCAGCCTCTTTTAATCATTATGATGGGACAAAGATGCATGGACAAGAAATTTGATTCCCTAGCTTAATAAAGGGAATTGTATATACTCCACAGAATGAAAAATGCAGAATTCATAAAAGCACTACCATGCTGCTTGCTGTCTTACAGTTTACATATGAAGAAAAGAGGCCAAGAAAAGCAATGCTGCCTTTAAAAATCTTAAGTTAGAAACGGCATGCAAAATATATCTTGAGGTGCTTCTTTTAAAAATAGCTGGACTGATATTATGGAAAAGTATTAAATGTTTTAAACTACAGTTAAGACAGCAGTAGGCTTTGCTGTCCACCTAAATATTCACACACTTGTGGTCTTAGAGAAGGAAACTAGCTTCTTTAGAATTCCTGAGAAACAACTATTTTCAAGCCTCGGGTAGCCTTTTATGAAACAGGCTTTTTAAATACCTTCTCAAAACGGGAGTGATAAATGTTGGGTGGTGGATGGTTTTAGGCTTTTATTTTATAATAAAACAATGCTGTGTTTCCAAATTTCCCCCCTCATCACTAGGTATTGCTGTAGGTCACATATATTTCTTCTTGGAAGATGTCTTTCCAAATCAGCCTGGGGGAGGAAGGCTTCTAAAAACACCATCCATATTGTAAGTGCTTTCCTTTGTGATGGGTTTTGGGAGGAGGCAGAAGAAACTGTCCCCAAACTAATGCAAAACAGTTGTATTCAGGGAGAGAATTCCAAACCCAGGAAGATAGAAAATGAAGAGATGGGGTTTCGTCCACACTGAATTCTTGAATTACCGCCTCAGTCTCCCAGATTTGTTCACTGTTTCCTAGCAGAGCTTAGTTGCTCATACCTAAGAGGTGTATAATCAAATGGAATTCCCAGAGGAAATATACTTTGGTATTAGAGCACATGCTTTGTATGATGAATATCCTAAATTCAAAGCCCAGCATGTCTAGGCAGAGCTGGGAAATATATCTTATCTAGAATCTAGAGGACCACTGTCAGCATATTGAACTAAATGGACTGGCTACCTGGCTTAATGTACAGTGGTGTCAGATGCTGAAGACAATTGCTGTGGAGAATGGTTGTCTATAGATACTATGTGTGGCTTTATAAAAGCATCTGATTGGTTACTTATGGAACAGGCAGCTGGAATAGGTGGATGCTTTTGGCCTCAGGCCATTCCACATGTCATCTACTAGATTGAAGAAAACTGTCCTAGAAGCAGCTCATTGTGATAAATGATTAACTTGATAAATGTCAACAATAACAAGAGCCACAAAATCACCTTGTCCGGTCTTGCTGCTTGGGCTTAATGAAAGTTGTATTTGGTACACCTGGAAGATATCAGATTGGGGAAGGCTGCAATACAGTCACAAGAAAATAATTTAGAAGCAGCATTTAAAAGAGTCCTTTTAACAAACTGTTTGGGAAATACAACAATATATCCAGTTCAGGAGAACTGGGAACTGATGTTTCTTCCTACACCAAATATACATTCTTAATTCTGGCCACCTGCTTTTCTTTCCAATTACCCTTGAGGCAAAAAAGAAAAGAACAGGTTGACAAAAATCATGGGGCTTTAAATGCTTCCCCTTTTGTTTAGTCATTTATGTACAATTTTAAGTGTCTGTCGACCTGAGTATTTAAAAAATATTATTTTGCTTAACAGGAAACTAATATTTGATACACCAGAAGAAGATCCCAATTACAACCCACTGCCTGAAGAAAGGCCAGGAGGTTTTGCCTGGGGTGAAGGTCAGCGCCTAGGAGGCTGAGATCCAGCAAACATCTTTGAAGAGAGACTAGGCAAGCAAACCATCCTGGAGAATTGTTCTGTCCTCTTGTACATAAAGGAAGTTTTGACAACTCTGAATATGCAAAACATTTTTTCAAAAAAAAATGTTACCTGATCAAAAGACATTTTTCAAAGAACTGATAACCACCTTCAAGCCCTCTTGGAGACTTTTGCATTGATTTGTTCAGAAATGAATGACCCAAGCCAAGAAAAACTGGAAATGCACATTCTTGTGTTCTTCAGCTCATGTGTAAAAACAAATATTTGTAAGGCCTTTTTCAGTTTTATTTCATATAGGACTGGGTAACTGCAGAAGATGAATAAAACTGTTCATTTTATTTTTTTCCTTTTTCATTAGATAATGAAATAGGCAAGTTTACTTGACTTGCTGGCCATGGCAACAGTGCCTGTGAAACAAACTACAACTGAAGAGCCTCTTTTTTCCTCAGAAGATTTGGTCAGATTTTGAATGTTGAATTATGCTGAGGTCTTTGTGTTTATCAGAACTGGCTTACTGTTATGTCTGCAGTGTAACCCCACTGTGGCTGGGGACTGAGGTAGCTGGCTGATCAGGTTTCATGTGTGTATTGTTAAAATTGTTAGTTATAAGCTACAATCCATCTTCCTTACCTAAGTGTTATATTTTCGATTTCACTTTCTCTTAAAAGCAGATTTCTCATTTGGGGGTTGGGATTAGGCAGTGAAAGTTTATAGATACTATAGAAGTTTGACTTTTAATTTTATATATGGCTTCAATTCCACAGTCATCTCTACTATTTTTCTGTTTCACGGAGCATGATTTGCCTTCCTCTATTGCTACTTCAAAAGGGAATATCAAACTAAGAGAAACATACACAGTTTCATATAATTCTCATGACAAACTGCACTGGAAGAATGAAAGTTCTAAGTATAATTTGCTCAAATTATCAGTTGTTTTCATGAAAGACAAGTTCTTTTCTGGGCTAGTAAGTACTTTATTTGGCCTTTCATGTGGGAGAATTACCTTCTGAGTTTCACACTTAAAGAAAATTGCTGCACAGTGGCCTTAGCACCCCAGAAAACAAAAGGTACCTGAAATCCCCTGAGATCATAAAATTTTGTGAGACCCTTGTAGTATTGTTCCCAAGGTCTTGGCCATTTAAAAAATACTTAATTGTGAGAGTTCAGAAGCAGTCTATAGGAGTTTGAAGAGTGCTGTGTTACTAAAGTTATTTCTCAAACTTATTTTCCCCATATCTCTCAGAGTGGGTGAAACATTACCCTTCATACAATATTATGTTCTGCAAAGTAAGTCTAAACATTGGGTGTGCAAAAGGTAGACCTTATTTGTAGATTTCTAGATCACGTACATCGATAAACTTTTTTTACTGCCAGTGGTTTAAAAAATACGCTTTTATAAAACAAGGTAGAACAAATTCTGATGTATTACTTTGTGTATGGTATGTAAAAAACTGGCTGATAAGCCACTTGGCCTACAGGTGGTCTTTAACCATTCTACAGGCTGTCCTTGTCTCTGATGAGCAGCCAGCCCTCCTCATAACTTAAGCCACATATTTGCTGGGATTGTCCAGATAACTGCATTGTGTTCACCAGCACTGCCCCATTTTCAAACTTAGAAATGCTCTTGTTTATCACACAGCACCAAACCAGCATACTGTAATATATACGTTGGCTTTTAAAAAATCAAAACAGTAAAATTGGGATGAAGGTTGATTGAAACCACTTCCAAGAAGTGACACTGCCAAGTACATTCTTCTCCCTGATGGACCTCCTTTAGGCTAGGGGAGCATAAAGCACGGATCAGCACAAATTGCCAGTAACCGTTTTGTGGGTTACAAATGGGTGGAATTTTTAATGGTCCAAGAGGACAAATGGTAGATGACTCTACCTTTTAGTGGAGTTATATAATGAAGATAATCTTATCTAATCTTAAAGCTGTTCATAGCTTAAGTTATCAATAGCTACTTAATATAGATGACTCTGGTGTTGGGGTCAGTATGGCACTGCCTCCAAATGCTAGGCACTGATCAGGAGCATGCTAAATAAACAGCTAAGAATTACAAAAATTTATACAACCCCCGGCAGGTTATAATTGCTCAAACTTGTTTCTCCCATCTCTCTCAAAGTGGGTGAAACATTACCTTTCATACAATATTGTGTTCTGCAAAGTAAAAGTCTAAACATTGGATGTGCAAAAGGTGGCCCTATTTGTAGATTTATGGATCACATACCTCTTTTCTTACTGCAAGTAGTTTAACAAATACCCTTTTATAAAAGAATTTGTACATGAATACTGTGGTGATTTTGAAAACAAGTTCCTGGAATATATGCAAGTTAAAATAATCTTGTTCTACAGCCTTATACATATGTATTCTGGAACAAACTTCTGCAACTAGTTATGAGATTCCAGTAGGGAAAATGGGTCTAGTAAGTATGAAGCGTGCCTGTTTCCATGTTATTTCTTTGTGAAGCGTAAGAGTCCATTTCCTCTCCATAATAGACAGCTCTGTACTGTACTGAAAATATCAGAAATTCAGGATTGCTTGGCCATGCAACTAAAAGAAAGCTTTGGTATTTTGTTACAAAAGCAATTTGGTTAAGTGTTACTGTGACATCGATAAAATAGAAGTAAATACTCTTTGGACTGCTATAAATATGGCGGGTTTTTTTCCCCTAAATTTACAGAGTATCTGGAAGCAACGAAAGAAAACGGAAGTTACAGGCCTACTAATATTGCAAGTTACTTACACAGCAATCATACATAGAATACCCTCTATCGCTGACTAATACAGGCAAGCTACATGGTTTAAAAAGAATAAAAGGGTTTACTGAAAAGAGAAAGCTCAGGCCTTGTGGAAATTACTTGGAGGCTCCGGGAGATAAGAACACAGCAGGAGGAAACAAGCAAAACGCGAGGGTAGGAACCCTTCCAACGCACATGACATCCCCTTTCGCAAAACCACGATTCTCACGCTTCCGCCCGCTGCCGGCGTAACTTGTAGACCTGGAAGGCTCCGCCCCTTGGGTGAGCGGTAGAGCGCATGCCTAGACTGGAGGACGTGAAAGAGACTACCTTCTCCAAGAGCCTCCCACCATGTTAGTGAGCGGGCATTGTCAAGAGGCGGGCATGAGGTTCTTGGGAAATGCAGTCCTCATTTTCTGAGGCGAACTCTGAGAGGCGGGGCCCGGCAAAGCATGTTACCTGACGCCGGCGAAGACGCCGCCGCTACCACTGGGAGCCGAGGATGCCTCAGAGGAGCGGGGAACTGCCCCCGTTCAAGAAACCGAAGCTGGCGTCCACCACGCTGCCTCTCGCCTCTGGGTCGCGCAGAGCGATGTTACTAACAACGCCGGGAGCGAAACGCCATCCTTCGTCCGCCTCCATCTCCTCGTCGTCGTCCTCCTCCTCCTCGATAGGGATCGACAGCCAGCGCCGGAGCCTGCCGATTTTCCAAGCGCGAGGGACGCTGCTCGGGCAGCTCCGTACCTTAGACTGCGCGGTCCTGATCGGTGAGGAAATCGTGCCCTTCCCCCTCTTTCTAAACGGCCTTGCTGTGGGAGGGGGAGGAGTCATCTGAAGCCGCGCCCCTTTCCCGAAGGGGAGGGGGAGTTGAGCAGCAGTGCTCCTCCCTGTTAACTGCAGGAAAGGGGCGGGGTCTGGCGTGTGTTCGTGCCGCCGCCGCGCTGAGGGCGGGACTTTTTCATAGCCTCTCCTTCCTGCCGTCAATTTCCTACTCTGGGGAATTATTCCCTTGAATGGAAGGAAGGCTGAACGTAAGAGTTCTGCTTCTCTTCTCTTCACCCTCCGCCCCTGAGTAGATGCAAGACTCCTTTTTTGCCATGGAAAGGCACTCGCGGGCCCTTCCTGTTTTTTATAAGGACGTTGGATACTTTTTGCGGCGCGACTTTTGCTGAGGGCCATCCTGTTACCCGGGCCCCGCCCCCTTCTCTGCAGAAGAGGGGTGGAGCCTATGATCCCTCCCCTCGGTGCTGGAGGGCCAGAGTTTATGACCAGCCCTCAGTGTGTTTAATGCTGTGCCTTGGGCTACAACTCTCAGGATTCCCAACCAGGACAGGGATTTTGGAGCTGTAGCCCAGTACATCTGTTAACATGTCTTGACAGAAGTTAGCTTGTAGTTTCCTAATACCAGGTTTGCTACTTTTCCTCAAAAAGGTATATAGGGGTGCTGATGATAAGTCCCTGTTTTTCGGCTGGATGAGCCTCTCTTCAATTACAGTATTCTCAAGCATTTGAAATGCAAGCTGCTAATGCCACAACAGTGTGTTAGTCTGTAAGGCTGGGGGGTGGGGGGACCGGACACTTAGTTTTCCTCATTTATTGAAGAGGTGCACTTTATTGCATTTTTACTCTGCCTTTCCTCCAAAATCAAGCAAATTGATGTGCCTGAAAGAGAAAAATAGTTTTATCTGAGAGAAGGTAACTGACCTGAGGTCACTCAGTGGTTTAGCATACATGTAATACTGCCCTGAACTGAAGTTTGCAAATGATAATGTTTGGGTAGCTGAAATAGCTAAGCTATGAATTTTACAGTGTAACAGTAAAACACAATAGTCAAGTTCGTGCAACATTTTAGAAAAAGCTAAAATGGGGTTGGGTCTGTCTCTATCTATCTATCAAATTTGTCACTGCCCATCTCCTCCCACCAGAGGGACTGTAAGAGACAGTTTGGTATAATGGTTAGGGCACTGGGCCAGAAACCAGGAGACCATGAATTCTAGTCCTGCCTTAGGCCCAAAGCCATCTGGGTGGCCTTCGGCCAGTCACTTTCTCTCAGACCTAGGAAGCAGGCAATGGCAAACCACTTCCGAAAAACCTTGCCAAGAAAACTGCAGGGACTTGTCCAGGCAGTCTCCAAGAATCAGATACGATTGAATGGATTAAAAAAAAATCTTGGATGTACAGTAGCATATTACAGGACCCCTACAATTGTGTTTTCTTAGCCAGGATTAGAAATTAGCATGTTGTGGGATTTTAGCCAGTGGGGGGGATTCACAAATCACCCTAAATCAAACACAGACAAGCCAAATTGCTTAGCTTTCTATGGGAAGCAGTCCAAATAGTTAATTAATCACTACCCTTCCCTGATCAGTTTTTGAGCCACATAACCCTCTAAGAACTTCATGGTTTAACCAGTCACTAACAGACTGATTCACAGTTTATCACAACTGTTCTGATGAGAGAATTTAATAGTTCATTCATCTCAAAGTGACAGAAAGATGTGATATGATGAAAGATATTAGAACTGGAATCTGCAATTAGAACTGTTATATATGTGAACAATTTTTAGAAGGATAGTCCCAAATTTAATGTATGCTGTATCTTAAAAATACGTGTGCCAGATAATTAATTGGCATGCATATTTTAGTGCCAAAGATAAAGAATGGCTGTGTTCTTTGAAATACAGTGGCAAGATATTCACATAGAATATAGAGTTGCACCTCGTTCCTTTTTTGGTGCTGAAAGAACAGCTCCTTTCCATAACTCTAAAACAGCTTTCTTCAATTTGGAACCTTCCAGGCATATTGTACTAGAGTTAACTATAATTGTCAGTCAGAACTCTTTTTGTTAATGGTGGAAGGAAATGAGGGGAATAATAATAATTAGTACTAGTAGTATATTTTTATCCCTTTTTTATATATAACTCAAAGGACAAACATACCTAATACTCCTGCCTCCTATTTTCCCCGTAATAACAACCCTGTGAGGTGGGTTGGGCTGGGAAAGAGAGACTGGCCCAAAGTTATCCAGTTGGCTTTCATGCCTAAGGGAGGCCTAGAATTCACAGTCTCCTGGTTTTTAGCCCAGCACCGTCACTACACCCAAACTGTGTCTCAATGTTCTGATGTCCTTGAAGAGCAGCAAGTAAGATAAAGCTGTAGTCCCACAGTATTTGCTTAGAGATGCATTCCAATGAACATGTTGCCTAGTATCAACAACGTGAGCATCCTCCAAATGGATGGAGTTAAAATCCAAGAATCCCCTAGTCAAAATGACTATTGCTGGGAATTTTAACTGTATGGTGGTGCCCAAGTTGGAGAAAGCTGACTGAGGCTACTGGTTTATTAAATGAATTCAGGAAACACTTCTGTTTTATTTTCCATTAGGATAAATAGTGGAGGTACCCAGCTGGGGAATGATCTGATATATTTAACATGTAAACAAAATGACATTTATTTGCTTAATAATTTATAGGGGAAACTGGTTCTGGAAAGACAACTCAAATTCCACAGTATCTCTATGAGGGGGGAATTGGGCGCCAAGGAATAGTTGCTGTGACCCAGCCTCGCCGTGTGGCTGCTATATCATTGGCTACGCGGGTCTCGGATGAGAAGAAAACTGAATTAGGAAAATTGGTATGTAGATTTTTTTTTTCTTTTTGGACCTGCCCTTTTATGTTTCTATTGTTCTGATACCCTCCTCTCTCTCCCAAGCTGCAATCTTATTAGAACCTTGAGCTGATGCTTTGCAGAGGGTTTTTGAAATAGACTGAAGGCTGCAAGTAGCCAACCCCTGATTTAGCATGCCAACCATGGTACATTTTAACTAACAGTAATTTTCCCTTAAAACTAAGGTTTGCAAATCATAATAATGCAACGTAGTTGATATTAACTATAATCATCATAAGAACAAGTAGCATTAAAGTAAGGGCGAAAAGGGACAGTAGTAGGAATTAGTTTCTATATGGGAACTTGCTGCTCATCAAGAAGTAATGAAATGTTAAACATTCCACTGCACTGTATTATTCAAAAAATAAATGGAAAATATTTCAAAGAGATTAAATTTTGTAAAATAAACTCCTTGATTATCTCCATAAGCAAGGCTAGTTTGAAGAGGGTTACATGAAACTTGCCCAAATACATGACAGTTTAAAAAAATACATTTTGGGACCAGAGGTGGGGAGTGGGGTGTACAAGTTTTGGTTGGGGCCAAATACAAGAAGTTTTTATTTATAGATAGAACAAATGCACACATGTGGGTAGATTGTCTTTCTGATGATTTATCTAATGAGATTTGAACCCAGCTCTTCCAGATTCATACTTCATTCAGGTTTTTTGGTGGTAGGGTATCTCTTATGTCAATCTTTTTCCTCCATTAATTGTAATGGTATGTGGGAATGACCTGGGGAGACAGGAGGAAGAGCTGCAGTCTAGACAATGGTCTGATAAATGAAATCTGAGTCCAAAGGAGGGGTGGGGATGGAGAAGATGTGTCAGAAGGGACCTTCCCTAGTTTTTGGGAGAATAAAAGTAAGGGAGGGGAGAGTTACTTTCAGACTTGCAAGATTCTGTTACTATAACCTTACAATGAAGGTAGTGTTCATATTCATGGTTGGTGCTTCTTGTCTGGACAGCCCCAAAGGGCCAACGTATATGCAGCTCTTAACTACTCCACTGTGCTTATTTAGTGGTGATTTAAGAAAGTCTCTTGAGCAAAACTAAAGCTGGCTCTAAACAGTTGCCATATGGCTGATCCTCTTCTTTATTCCAATGGCTTCTCTTCTTAGGTTGGCTACACTGTGCGCTTTGAAGACCTCACTTCTGACGAGACAAAAATCAAGTTCCTGACAGATGGAATGCTGCTTCGGGAAGCCATTGGGGACCCTCTTATGCATAAATACAGTGTGATCATTTTGGATGAAGCACATGAGAGGACAATCCACACAGATGTGCTCTTTGGTGTGGTGAAGGCAGCCCAGAAGAAACGGAAGGAGCTTGGGAAATTGCCCTTGAAAGTGAGTGCTGAACTCAGAAGGGGAAAGGGGTGGTAGCCAGGGCTAATAAGACTTGAAGCCTGGTTGGAGGGTGTTTTAGGTCATTTCTTTTTCTGACTTAACAAAAATAACAAAGGCATAAATCTTCTGGTTGGCTGCAGGGGAAAGTGAGAAGCAGTCCAAAACAGGAACTTGCATTTGTGGCAATATTGTTTAAATAAAATGTTTTGTTTATCAGATATCTTCAGTATCAGTTATAGTACTGTCAAGAAGGGCTGAATTTTACTCAATACTACTTCTAAAAAAAGCCTTTGGCTTTGAATGAAAAAAAATAAGATGCTTGTACGATTTACTCATGCCTCAGAAAAAAAGTACAATGTAAGAAATCTCTTAGGCATTAATTGATCATAGGTATCTCAGTTAACTGACTGGAAAAGCTGCCATTATTGAATTCTTGGATGCATCCCATTCCAATCCAAGGTTTATGTGAAAGGTGAAGGCAAGCAAGGGATGAATAGAATCTGAGTTAAAAAGCCTTCATTGGTTATACGAATGAATAAAGTATTTACAGCTTACATTGTGCAGATCAAAATGCAAGACTTCCTGACTGTAATCTCACTTACAGTCAAGAGCAGCCCTTAGTTACAACCCAACGTTTTACAGGTGATTGTCATGTCAGCTACTATGGATGTAGACTTGTTCTCCCAGTACTTCAATGGAGCACCAGTTCTCTACCTAGAAGGCAGGCAACACCCCATCCAGATTTTGTACACAAAACAATCTCAGAGTGATTACCTCCAAGCGGCACTAGTGACAGTTTTCCAGATCCATCAGGTACAACGCGGGTTCAATGTGTTTATATCTCAACTGCTGTTTATTTATTTGCTATATTTTTATTCTGCTCTTCTTCCTGTGGTCTCAGGATAGTGCATGCATTTTTTTCTGCCTCTTTTCCTGCACCTCTTGTTACCATCACAACAACCCTGTTTGGTAGATTAAACTGGGAGACGGAGACTGGCCTAGCATCACCCAGTAAGCTTTATAGTTGCATGGAAATTTGAAAGCAGGTGTCTGATACTGCAAACAATCTGAACTGTAATTCCTGTCACACCTAAATAGGAGGCTAGGAGTAATGGGAGTTGCAGTACAACTTATCTAGAGAGCACCAGTTGGGGAAAACTGATCTAACTACTGCCTATAAATACATTAGGGCCTCGCTCATCATGGTGTTAACGCACTAAGAATGCTGCTACTTTGTTATTTCCCCAAACCCGAAAAGGTTTTAAATATGAAAACTTTCAACTGACTTTTCCAAATATCAAGGTGACTTCAGTAAATAACAATCTTCCTTTGCCAGTCCCTTGAAGGAAGCCTTTAAAAAAATATGCACACATACTGTATGCACACAACAAATTACTGATTTGTTAAGAAGTTCATAGCTTGTGTTTCTATGCTGGCTGGAGAGAAAAAGGCTCTAATTCTCCTTTGTAAAACAAGTGTAGACTAGTAGTAAGTTGTGTTTATTTGTAAAGGTGTAGAAGCTCAAAGCTGCTAAGACACTTGAAACTAGTTATCTGGGTTTTTTAAATCCAAGTTAATTGTGGCATAGAAAAATAGTTGGCCAGATGCTTTTAAAAATAAGTGTAGTGTTTCTTATGTGCAGAGAAAGCAGACCAGGCCCAATCTTTACTAGGCTGGGCATTCTGAATCTTTGGAGCAGCTGTGATAAAGTCTCTGCTCTGTAGTAATTCATTTGGTTATGGGGAACAACACTCAGAATACAGACTAGTTTGCAACAGGACTATGATATGGTGAGGCAAACTCCGAAGTGCTTAGGGCTCAAGCTGCAAAGAGCTTTAACTACCAGCCCGTCAAGTGATCTGGAGGGAGATGAGAAAAGTGAGGTTATTCCATAACTTCAGCTGAGCTGAAAAATCAGTTGCTTTTGGATCTTCTGTGCTTTTGAATCTGGGGTGTTCTGCCATTTTGCTATGGGCCTCACCTGTAAGATTAATAAAAATGTCTCTGTGTTTTTTCTGTAAAGGAAGCACCTTATTCTCAGGACATCCTGGTGTTTCTGACAGGCCAGGAAGAGATTGAAGCAATGACCAAAACTTGTCGGGACATTGCCAAGCATCTTCCTGATGGCTGCCCTCAGATGGTGGTCATGCCCCTTTATGCTTCTCTGCCTTACTCACAGCAACTCCGGGTCTTCCAGGTTGCGCCCAAGGTGAGAACTAGAGCAACGCTGTGGGAATCACAATAAAAATGTAAACTCTCCTTCAAGATAAGCTTGACTTCCTATCTCTTCACGGACAGCACTGACCTTAAAAATAAAATCTGCTGAAGTGCTCATTTGAACTATTTTCATAGATAGCTCATAGATAGATAACGGATGCATAACATTAATCCTTATATGTCATGCCAGGGGTGCACTCCAAAAAAACCAAGCCAAAATAGCAACTAAATTTTAATTTAATTTTGAATTAAGTTAAATTGTATCAAATTAATTAAATATAATCAATATGCTTGGCTCTATTGAGTGACAGCACCTAGCGAAACTTGGCTGATGCCAGAAAGTTAAATAGGGTCAGTACTTGGATAAGAGATCACCAGAAAATCCAAGGACTGTAGGTATATTTTGAGTTGAAAAATATAATTTGAAAAATGTACTCCTAGAAGAAAACAATGGCAAACTACTTCCATATCTGTCCATTTAGTCAGTGGGAGTCAAGCTTGACTCAGAAGAGACTTGACTTAATATGTTATCTTCCCAAATATTTGACAATATTCCACTTTTTGCTGCATTAAAATGATAATGTAGCGACTGTGGTCCTATATGTGTAGTCCTAAGGCCAAATATTGTGCATGGCCCATTCACCTCCTTTTTGGAGACTCTTCATTCTGAAAAGGCGTACGACAGTAAAGTTCTTTCTAGTCCGGTTGTTCTTGATTCTATTTGTAATCTGCCCAATAAGCAGAGTTTGTAAGAAGTATTACCAAATGATTTAAAGCGTTAAAAACAATAAAACAAAGCAACAAAATGTAAGCAGCACAGAAAAGTATGAATGCCATACTTAGAAATAGTCTAACTAGAAAAATGTCCAGGCGAAGAGGACATCATTTCTTGACATCGGTAAAGAAACATGAATGTCTCTGCCTCCCCATGGAAGGATTTCCACAAGTGATGCTCATGGCTAAGGGTCTTTTTCTTGTAGCCACCTGGGTAACTTCACTGTGGGGGAGCACCTGGCAAGTACTTAGGGGAGAAGGTGTTCCTTGAAAGCAAGCCATGAGTTTCCTATAGAAGGGGTATTGTATATCTGAGCCTTCACAGCTGAAAAGGTCCTTTGGGAATGCCTGCAACCTTGCATCCAAAACTGGGAGACTTCTTGATTCTTCTCAATATTTGTATCTACTTTTGCTTGTCTTGAATACTGAATGTTGTAGAAAAGCTAAAAAACCCAGAAATGTTCTGTTTCTACCAGGGTTATCGCAAAGTGATTCTTTCCACCAACATTGCAGAGACCTCCATCACCATTGCAGGCATAAAATATGTTGTGGACACAGGGATGGTCAAAGCAAAGAAATATACACCTCGTATGTATATGTAGTACTTGGCCCTGCACAGAAATTCCTGAGGGTGTGTGGCTTGGGTGGTGGTGCTGGGCACTGTTACAGACAATAGATGTGATCTGGAGGGTTCTGCTGCTCAGGAAATCATCCTACACACACAAAGGATATGTTGAAGTCATGATTTGCTATAAATTAATTAGGAGGGGGAGGGAGAAGAGCTTTGGAAGATTCAAGATCCCAAGCATCTTGCATCAGCCTGGCCCAAGGCAGAAACTTTTCAAAGTCCTTAAGCAAGTCACTTCTCTCCACTCCCATTCTCTGCTCCAAAATGAGAATAATGGAATGGAGTTTGTGAGTGTCAGCCTCAGCGGAAAGTACTGTATTCTGAAAACCAACGATAAGCTAAGCTATAAGCAGTATCAAGCAAATCATATGAATATATAGCATATATAGCAATTTAACCTTAAGTTGTGGGTGCAAAACCTCAGGTCTGAAGGCTGCATGTGGCTCCCCATATTCCTGGGGACCATACAGTCCACAGAAACTGTAATTTGTAAGCCAATGTGGTCTAGAGGTTAAGGCACCAAGCTAGAAAAAGGCGGGATAAAAAATCAGAGAGAGAGAGAGAGAGAGAGAATGTTAAACATATTCAAATGTGTAATTTAAATCAGTTTTATTTTTAATCCTGGCTCCAACCAGGGTTTTTTGTATTACTTTGGGCCCACTTCCTTTTTGGAGTATGGCCCTTGGCATAGGAATCAAAGGCCAAGTGTGTCTCTCAATCCAGAAAAGTCAGTACATTCTAGTACTATGTAGTTCAGAGGAAAAGTGTAAGTTTTCACAGTAAATGTTGTCTTTGGGGCTGGGGAAGTCTCTGTGCTTGAAATCCTGGAGAGTTCTTGGCTGTCACTGTAGACTGTGAGTCAGCACTTGTGGCATACCAAAAGTCACTAAACTATAATTCCCATCACTCTTCACCATTAGCCAGATTGACTGGAGCTACTAGAAATTGTAATCCCAATTACTCTATCCTTTTAAACTTCTGAAAAACGCTTAAGATCTGGCTTTTCCCCCAAGCACTGGGATAGATGAGACTGGCATGGGAGGAATGTGTTGTGGGCTGCATCATAAAGTTTAACTGTGGTGCCAGGTCTTTCGTCCGTGCACTCTTCCTCTCTCTCTCTCTCTCTCTCGTTTTACTGCTTTTGTTTTATTGTTTGTATATATTGTTTTTATCCTTGGGTTGTGAGCTGCCCAGAGTTTGGTTTAAGATGGGTGGCCATATAAATGTTTTTAAAAAAATAAATAGTTCAGCACCATCTGGACTGTTATAAGCAGCCTACCCTGGCATAGACCATACTGAGATGGACAAATCAATGTTTCTCAGGTAGGCTTAGTCCACCCTAGAGCCTTCCTGATGTCCATGACCATTGACCATATTTACTGGGTCTTACAGAATTTGGAATCCAAAACACTTTAAGAGCATGAAGTTTCTTATTCTGGGTCTAGTTAGATCCTGTGGAGCCGTATCTAAATCCCCAACAGGCAATTCCATTTCAGAAAGAAAAACTTACATCTTTCTGTCTTTCCTAGAAAGTGGCTTGGAGGTCCTGGCAGTGCAGCGGATCTCAAAGGCTCAGGCCTGGCAACGGGCTGGTCGAGCTGGGAGAGAGGATAGTGGATTTTGTTACCGCCTCTACACAGAAGATGAGTTTGAGAAGTTTGATAAAATGACAGTACCAGAGATCCAAAGGTGAAGTGTCAGTTTCTTGTGAGAAAGGCTCATTCCAGAGTAGCAGTCCTTCATAGGCATTGTATCAATACGTAGAGATGGGCTGTGGATAATGAGACAAGTTAGCTTCCTTGACCAGAGTGAAGTTTCAAAAGATTTGTCCTTACCCTTGATGCTATTTGTTATTCAGCTGTACTCTCCTGTTTGAAGAACTCAAAAACGCTGGTTTTAAATTTTGTACTTCTGCATGACTCAGAACCTGGGCATCCTAGGAGACCACTTAATCCCATGTGAACTTGTCTAAATACAAACAATCTCACCCCAATCCTCTGTATCTTCTCAGACACGAAATTCTTGATTCTGATTTTGAGCTATATCCTCTATAGAGAGATGAGGAAGTAGAAGATAAACCACAGTGCATCCTTTCTCACCCAGGAGAGCCCTCCAGATCTCAACTCCCACAATTCTCAAAAACAACTGTGCTGGCTAAGATATTCTGGGTATTGAAAACTACACATCTGGAGGGCACTCAAGTTGACGTGAATTCTTTCTCTATTGATATATTGCATTTCACCTTGATTTCGTAGAATTCAAAAGGTTTGTGCTCTCTTTGTTTCTGCAGATGTAACTTGGCCAGTGTGGTGCTCCATCTGCTGGCTCTGAGAATCCCTAATGTCCTTACCTTTGACTTTGTGTCAAAGCCATCTCCAGGTAAGTAAGCCTCAGCTATGCTGCAACTGGATAAAGGCTTTCATTGCTGTTGGAAATTGGGGCCAAAATAATAAATGTTGGCTGTAGACTAAAGCATGGAACCCTTACAGCTTGAGAGCTGCTATTCCTATATTAAGTGCCATAAACTAGAGCATCTGAAAAAGCAGTAGAGTGTATCTTTTGAAAACCCTTTCAAGCAATCAGAAACATGATACCCAGATGAAGGAGCAGTTGATGCACAGATTTTGTAATTTTTAAGCATCTCTACTTCTTCAGTGAAAACAGGAGACCCTTACATCATTCAGAGGAACTATGGAAGCTGCCTATATCAAGTTAACCTATTTGTCCATTTAGTTCAGACTGACTTATAAAAGCCTTTTAGGATTTTGATTTGTCATATCTATAGATTCTTTTAAGTTAAGGATGAGCAACCTTTGGGGCCGGAATCTTCCTTTAAGTTAAAGTTGGGCAACTTTGGGGGTGGGATCTTCCCTTCACATTATGGGATAAGGATAGAAATGAGTGAGATAAAGTTCCTAGGTGGATGAGGCCATATACTCCTGGAACAAACTTAAGTTCTTGTTCTCTCTCTCTCTCTCTCTCTGTAGGAGTAATTTTTGGGGATGGTGGTTGAGTAGTAGTTTTTATTTGGAGGGGGAATGTTGTTTTCAGCTCTGCCACGACTGCTTTAGAGTTTATACGGCTGTTTTAATGTGTTTCCTATCTCACTGGAGTGGGAAACTGTCTTGCCACTTTTTGGCAATCATAGTTGAGGGGGCCTCCACAGTCTGCAAAACAGGGTTCAGGAGCAGCATACAGCAAAAGGGGTCCTGGGTTGCTCCCCTACCCATTTTTAACTGGAGATACTGGAGGTTAAATGAAAGCCTTTGGATGAGATGGATTTCATTTTTCCAGATCCACAGAGGATTTGGGGAAGAGGGGTAAGTGATGTCACATGTATCATGACGTTGTTGTGTGAGACTCACAAACTACCTCATTTGTGCAATGACATCATGACTCGTGACATCATTGTGGCTTCTACTGCACTCCTGTGTCCAGATCCCCAGCTGACCTGGCCAGCACATCCTCAAGGGAACGGGTTATTTATTTAATTACTGCATTTATATCCCACCTTTCAGAGTGATTGGCCCACTTAGTGACTTTTGGGGTTGAGTGGAAACTTGAACCTGAGTCTCAGCAGTCTTGATCCAACACTTTTTCACCACACCAACTTTCAGGTTAAAGGAGTGTTGCAGAAAGGCCACAAGGCACAATAGATGAAGCCCTTGGTTCTGCTGTACGAAGTAGAGCCCAAGAAGTCTGGTGATCATTCACAACAGTTGTTGACAATATCTCAGTTCTTGCTGGGACTCTGGAGGTTTGTTACTTTTGGGAAAGGTCAGTCATGTGAACTTTATCCTCGTTTGCCTTGGCAGAGGCGCTTCAGGCCGCCATTGAGCAGCTGGCTCTCCTGGGTGCAGCGGAAAAGAGAGAAGACCAGCTGATCCTCACCCCACTGGGAAAAAAGATGGCTGCATTTCCTCTTGAGCCCAAATTCTCCAAAGTAACATATTAAGTTTTGTTTCTGTTTCCCAGAAAAAATGTTTTAGCCCCTTTTTTTGAGTTTTATTTTGAAAAACAGCCATTCCTCTGGGTTTGAGTTTCTTGAGAAGATGATGTGTTTCTATAGATCGTCTCTCTTACTGCATTCTGTAACATGGGGGGGGAAATGGATTTTGAGCTCACCCATCAAGCTCCTACAACGAACAGGTCTGTTTAGTGCAATGAGAATAAATTGCAATTCCTTTCTTCCCCACCTTTTGATCCAGAAGAATCTTCAAGGCAGCTAAGATAGGATAATAAAATACAGTTACATTAAGGACACATTGCTTTGTGGGACATCTCTTCCCCCACAACTCCCCACATATTACTGAACTTGCCAACATCCTCCCCACTGGCCAGTCCAGCTAGTTGAGGCTGCTAGGAATTATAGATCAGCAACATCTGGAGTATCCCAGGTTTGACCAGCTTTAACGTATCACAGGTTTGACCAGGTTTAATAGGAAAAAGAGCCACAGAAAGCTGTTTTGTCTCCATATCGGATAACTGATTCATGCAGCCTACAGCTGTCTCTTCTGCTCTGTCTGGTAATGGTTTTCAGAGCCCTTCTGTAGCCTGACATTAGAGGTACAGAAGATTGATTTGGGTCATTCTTTGAATAAAGCATGTGTTTTATCTGACACATACTCTCTTCCTGATAATTATTGACTGTATTCACACAATGCACTTAATCTAGTTACTGAATAAACCCATTTTCTAGGATTGTGCATTCCACTGAGCCATAAACTAATCAAGTAGTCTGGATTTGCACAACATTTCTAATTCTAAAGGAACCCAATCAATTAGAATCACACTAGTATGTTGTGCAGATTTATCTACTAGGTCTTTACCTGACTTGGTTAAATGTGTTGTATAAACACAGCCATTTGTTCTTTCTTTTTCCATGTGACAGGCAGCAGTTCCTTAATGTGTGCTTTATTTCTCTTCCATTATGGAATTACATGATAGAACAGTTTTTTTGTGAAGTCAGATAATGGGCTTAGGTAACCCCTCCCCAGAATTACCAAAATTTGGTATACACCAACCCTATGGAAGTCATCATAAAATGCGCAACACACAAAATGCATAAGAACACAGCTGAGTTCGCACATAGCTCTTTTCCTTTTCAATATGTGTTGTTTGGGTCCATTTCTGAATGGGTTGAGCCACAGGGATATGCAATACTTTTGGATATGCCAGTTAAAAGGGTTGGGCCGGTCTTTCCATTCTCACCCATTTCATGCTTATCTAAAATTGCAGCTTTCCTTTCCTTCTTCTGAAACTGAATAGGAAGAATGTTGTTCTGCCAATCCAAGAACAGGGCTATGTAGAAAGGGAGAGGAGAAAGCCAGGAAAATAATTGTCCCCTAATAATGTAATAAATTGGAAGGAGACAAGTTCAACTGGGTATAAGATTCCTATAGGAATGTTCTTGAATAGAATCTAATACAGGAACCAACAGACTTTCTCTCATTTCAAGACTTATGTACCAAACCAAAACACAAACTTAAGTATTTTGGAGGGAGTCTAAATTGTGTGTCATTTCCCTGTAACCGCCCCCCCCACCTTCAACAGGGAGAAGAATTCACAAAAACGCTGGATGGTTTTTTAGCCTTGCTGATCCTTATTTTGGTATATGCTTTTGGCCTTTAATTCAGTGGATGCCCTATTGAAGTAACTAGAAACCAGCATGATGTAGTAGTTATAATATTAGCATTAGAGGCTTAAATCCATAGTCAGCTCTGAAGTTTCTGTGTGTCCTTTAGTGAAGAGCCACATTTCAACTTAATCTACCTCACTGGTGTGAGGAGGATAAAATGTGGGGCACCGTGATTGTCACATTGAACTGGAGAATAAAATGTAGTAAATTAATAGGCAAATCTTGAAGTGGAAGGAAAAAAGAAGCAATGTCTGCAACAGAGTGCTACAAGGTAGAAAGTTGGATGTCATTCCATTCCATTCTCCTCTTGCTTTCACTTTTATCATTCAACTGACACTTGGCCCCATTCACCAACTGGGTTTTGGCTAGTTGGTTTTGGCTTAGCATGATGGGTGAACCCAGCAGTTTCGATGTGTAAACCATGCTTTATAGTGTACTATGTGCTGTGATCCTATCCCGTAGTGGTTGATTCAAGAAATCATGGTTTAGTATGATGCAATAATAAATCTAAATAATTTAATGTAATAATTTTTAATAATAATAATAATACTGAATTCACCCAGTCTCAATATTCTGTGTTTGCTAAGCATACTAGGTCTTCATTGAACTGCTTACAGGTGCAAAGAGAAGATTGATTCTTTAGATTTTAAAAATTTTCTAAAGTGTTTCTGAACATTGCTTTTGATACAGTGCACATTAAGGTATCTGGCATACCCTTTGGTCTTTCAGTTTCTGAGGCATGAGAATGTGGACAAGACACTTGTAGTTGACCAGCCTGTCACATGTTCTCTGGATCCCTGCCCATTTTGGTTTATTCAAGTAGCCAATTGCCTGGGTGGGTTTAGGGAGTAATAAAACATTTTTCATGATGGAGTGGTGCCTTTGGCCTCCAAGAAATCAGCAGTCTGCCTGCCCCTAAAGAAGCCCTCCCTGGACTTTACCACAGCCAGCAGCTTTTGATACCATTAACCACTATATTCTCCATAGAATTGTTCTGGACCATCTTTGTGAATTGGGAGTTGAGGACACTGTATTATAGTACTTCCATCCCTACTTGTAAGGATAGTCTCAAAGAATAGTGTTTGGTAACTGTGCCTCTTGCACCTTGTTTAGCACTCAGGGAAATGTTTATTTATTCAATCTGTATAACCACCCATCTCCCATATGGGCAGCTTACAACAATTAAAAACAACAGCAAAACGTTACACAAACTCAACAGGTGGGAGTACCTACCTGAACTTCAGCGCTCAAAAACTGAGCAGGGCTATGCCTTTTGGCTAAGATCAAGTGTAGCATTTGTCTTTGTCTTTTCACAGATGATCCTAATGTCTCCCAAGTTCCATTGCACGGAGGAGATCCTGACCATCGTCTCACTGCTCTCTGTGGACAGCGTCCTCTACAATCCTCCTTCCCGTCGGGATGAAGTCCAGGCCATCCGAAAGAAATTCATCTCCAGCGAAGGCGATCACATCACTTTGCTCAACATCTACCGGGCCTTCAAAAACATCAGTGGCAATCGGGTAAGACTTGAAATGGTTCTGTTTGAGCAAGTGCTAGATTGTATTTTTTTTAAAGAGATTCCCCCCTCATTGTTAGGTTCATGGGTGTGGACCAGGTGGCATGCCTTTTCAGTGGTGGCCCCCACTCTTTGGAATACTCTCTCCCCACCATGGTACAGATGGCTCCAACCCTGCTTGCATGGTTTGAGCATGCTTTTAGCCATTTACTGTTTCTTGCTGCCTTGTGGTGTGTTATTTTATTTATTGGGGTTTTATATGTTATGTTTTATTCTATCATTTCCCCACCCAACATCTGTCAGGATTGGAGTAGGATATAAATATTGGAAATAAAGAAATAAAGCCGTATCTTTAGCTTGTTCACTGTGCAGTGTTTTCTCACTTTATAACCAAAAGCTGATGTCTAGAATATTGTATGTATGTCTCTCTCTATCTCTATCTCTATCCAAAATTAGTACAATCCATATATCCAAAGCTGCAGAAATTCAAAAAGCCATCAGTGCAGATGTGAAGAACTCAGCTACCACAGTGAGCATACTCAGTGGCCACAGAACTGGAGTGGGAAAACAGATGAGAAGTTAGTTGGGAGAACAGAATGGAAGCATGGATTCTGCCTGTATTATTTGGTTATAGTTTTCACTCATGATGCCTAATTCTTTTCCATTGCTCACAGCAGTCTGTGCATTTTATTTTGGAAATGTTATTATGCAAATGAGGGTTTTTAAAAATGGGATCAGAGTCGTTAATCTGACATTGTGGAGGGGAGATAGTGACAGGCACTCAGTGAATTGATTCCACACTGAAATTGAAGGCATGATCCCCAGGCTGTAAATTGTGTGTTTATCCATTGGTCTTATACCAGCAGTTTGGTACTACTTGGTAATGTAATATTCCTGTCTTATTGAAAGGGGGATGAATTATTTGGCCAAAGGTGTCTTGTGCATTGACTGGGGATGGTGGATCTGAATCAGGTAACCCAGTGTAGGGAATAAATAGACTCTGACTCTCAATGCCTCGTTTATAAAGGATTGAGATTGGGGATCTCCTAAAGAGGCCTGTCTGTCAGATGCACAGGCAAGCACCTTCTCTTGGTTCATTCCCAGGCAGTTGTTGCTTGATTCCTGACATCCCTGGTAACCTCCCTTTTGTCTCCTTTCTTTTCTGCTTGTTTTAGGAATGGTGCAAAGAAAATTTTGTGAACAGCCGAAACATGATGCTGGTCTCAGATATCAGAGCTCAGCTAAGGGATATTTGCATAAAGGTAATTGTTGGAAGGTTTCAGAATGGTTCACACTGAATCAGATGTCCATCAAAACATACCATTTTTAACTGGATCAAGGTCTTGTTACTACTGCAGCATTTAACTGCCTAGGGTAGGTGAAAGGTGCACAGACTTCAGGCTTGAAGGATCTATTTCCCTGTTGTTTTTAATTATGAGGAAATGATATTATATGCTCAACTCAAGAATCTGATTAGTTGTAGATTTTAAAAAATTGAAACTTGAGTGTTTAGTCTGTTTGCACAAAAAATTTACTTATGGTTCCCTTTCCCCCATGAGGAAAACATCGTTGAAGTTGCACCTAGTTGACAGATCTCAAAGGGCTACACACGAACAGCCCTAGGTAATTCTTGGATGGGAGATCTCTAGGAAATTGCAAGGTTGTAGGCTAGATTGGGAAGTTGAAAAAAAAATCACTTCTGCATTCTTGCCAAAATAACCTCATAGATGTGTTGATGAAGTCACCAGGAGTTGAGCTTGACTCAAAATAAACCTTTTATTTTATTAAACCGTTAGAAATAGGAAACTCTCATCCTTGTGGTACAAATCACCGTGATATTGCAATTGCAAGATGTGCAGCTATATAAACTGATATAATAAATAAAAAAATATAACTTCTGAGCCTGAATCTACTTTCTGACCATCCCTAAATTAATGTTTTAACAGAAGTTCTAGTTTGTTAAAAGTGCTGTTTATTCATCATCTCTCCCTATCTGGCTCATCAAGGCCCAGAACACATTGCCCCCCCTCCCATTCCCAAATACCCACCCAGAGAAAGGTATACATTATTATTTCCAGTACAAGTACCAAGAATTCAGAGAGCAAGTCCTTTTTCTTAGAAAATTCCCCTTTTCTCCTTACTTAGGAGTCTTCTGTGCTTGCAGTGAAGCTAGCATGTGATACAGTGTGGCTGCTGTGCCACAGATGTCACTGTTTCTATCTCACATAGGAGAGGAGGTTGCTGAAGCTGGAGGTCACTAGGAACAAGAGAAAATGTAGATTTCAGGATTAAGAAAAGATTTTGCCTTCCCAGATCCTTCCCTGTTGTTATCCATCAAGGCCAGCAACCTGACTTGAGATAAAGCAAATTCATGTGGGCCATATATATTTATTTAGAGTATTTTTCTATGTTCACATGCTTTTCACATGTGAACATGTGGAAGTTCATGTGCTTTTGCTCATATGAAGCTTAACTACACAATGAAACATGTAGCACGTTTATAATGTAAAAGCCCATATATAAGTATATTCACTATAGATCCATTTAGAATTGCCATTGGTGTACATGGCACTTTTCAAAGCAGAAGATTGGAATGCAGGAGAGGCTGTGGCCCAGTAAGGTTTTTACAGACCTCCAATCTTCACCTGTTCTGGCTGTGGTAATTGCAAGGCACTATCTACTGACAGACTGTACTTGAATTTAATCAAAGATCGATCATGCCGTCATAGGTTTGATTTTAATGCTAAAGAATGGTGTAACTCAGATGTTGGCAGTGTGGTATCTGACAAGTTCTTGGCCCCACTGTTTTGGGGAGCGGGGTTGGAAGACACCAGCTTGTCAGCATCCATAAACCCCACAGTCAGTCTTGAAAAATAATGGGAATTAGTGGCCTTGGTTCTGGCCTAATTGCCCAGAAACAAACCAAGGTAAGTCTGATGGGTAGGTTCCCTGGAGAACTTTGGTCAATTTGTCCATTTTTAGTGACTGCCACTTCCACTAAGGCAGACATTTGTGAGAAATTATCTTAGTGCACCTTGAACATCCCTGATGTATCCACTAAGCCAGAAAGTTAGCCTGCCTCTGGAGTATCCCAAAGCTTCAGCTCTAGTTTTGTTCTTACTGCTGTGTTTTTGTTCTTGAAATCCAGCTTTCAGTACCTCTGGAGTCTTCCCGCTCTGATACTGGGACTGTCCGCCGCTGCCTGGCCTATAGTCTCTTCATGAATACGGCAGAGCTGCAGCCAGACGGCACCTATGCCACAACAGACACACACCAGCCAGTGGCCATTCATCCTTCCTCGGTCCTTTTCCATTGCAAGCCAGCCTGCGTTACATACAATGAACTGCTGCACACCAGCAAATGCTACATGAGGGATCTCTGCGTGGTGGATGCTGACTGGCTGTATGATGCTGCCCCCGAATACTTCCGCCGGAAGCTCAGGGTGGCCAAGAATGGACCTTAAGACTGGGGAAAAGAAAAAATTAGTTGCTTACCGGACTTGGGATCAGGATTTTGGTAACCTAATATACAGGAACGCTGCTATATCAACTGACTTCCCACTGGTAGAAGTGAGCTGGACCTCATACGTTTCTTTCACAGTCTCTTCTGGAATAGGACCTTACGTACAGTAAGAGCACAGGCTGTTTTCATATCTACCTAGAAGTGATAATACAGGCCACGGACAGATATTGCCTCTCTAAAATTGCTTTGTGATTAACCCCCCCGTTTCCATTCCAAACATATGTATGAAGTTTTCATGTAAGTAAAGCTGGCCTTGGCCTTCGGTCCTTTAGAAAGCATGCCATGTAAAGAAGAGAGAACCTGACATGTCTTTTAGGACAAACCTGGTAGATCTTTATTTCTGAAAACTGCCTTGTCAGACTTTGTCAACACTGCATCTTACCATTACTATGTAACATGAGAACAATTAATTTTGAATACTATTTATTTTTAGGATGGATTTTTTTCTCTTTTATCATTCAATTCATGTTCAAACACTTGCTGCATTGATATCAATCTGTGCCTAACTTCTAAAAAAGAGGAAATAAGTCTGAAGCCTTTGACGTAGAGAGATCAAGAGATAATTTATCATTTCTCTATGGTCAAGGAAAACACAACCTGTGGTTACTCAGGAGTGTAGTTTCACCAGATGTTTTCACCATACAGATTCCTTAGTGCTAAAAACTATGCTGAATTTGGTCCTCCTCCAAATGAAAATCCCTTGCTTCCTATGCCAAAGGTGGCATAACTCTGTACTAGAACAGCGGCTTTGCATGTTGCAGGTCCTAGATCAAAAACCCTGACATCTTCAGGTAAAGAGACCAAAACAAGTCTCTCTTCAAGAAGTCAGCTGTCAGGGAGGACAAAGAAAATCGTGCTAGGTGGACTGCACAGCCTAAGCCATAATGGACTTGTCAGATGTGGGATAAACATGAACCCGGCCATGGCTGTAAAGCAATCATGACTTGACGTGATGTGTGAACCTATTCTATACAGTATAAGGTACTTCCAAGGCTAATGCAATTAATTACATAGAATAGGAAGGAGGAATTAAGACTTTCCTTCTGTATCTCTGCTCACTCACAGATGTAAACTGGAGAAAAAATAATTACTGTAAACCAAGGATGCTGCTAAACCGTGTTTTGCACTTGGGAAATGTTTGTTTATTCAATTTGTTTAACCACCCATCTCACCTATGGGCAGCTCACAACAAGGAAAAGCAGCAGCAAAACATTACATGAACTCAGCAGGTGGGAGCACCTAGCTGAGCTTCAAAGCACAAAAGCTGAGCTGGGCTATGCAGAGCTTTGGATGTGATTCCCCCAAAGGTCCTTCGGGGTGCAAACCCAGCACCAGTCTGCGACACCTCAAGGTAGCCGCATCTTTTCCCAGGACTGTGAGGTAGCTACTGAGAGCAGCCATAAAATCCAGAAAAGCCCATTAATTAGAAGTTCTGAGGCCCATGGATTTGATTTCATGCCATTAATTGGGAAGACACCCACCGACAGCTTTTAGAAAGGACAAATGAAACGGAGGACAAGATTGTAATGCAATCCCATTTATAGTTAATCCAGGTCCTTTCTCCTTTCCTTCTCCTGTCCAAATTAGCATATTGGGATGAGTGTCCTCAGAGGTAACAAGGCCTGCTTGTATTTCTACACACCTTAAGTTACCCCGCTTGTTACTCCCTTTTGGTTGTGGATGGCACCGTTTTGGCTACATAAGGACCCCCATTCAGAAAACGAGTGTATTTCGTGCAGCTTCCGCAGCCGCTGCATGGTACCTCCAGAGACGGGAAGCCATCTACTTCTGGAGGCGCCGAGCCAAGTGGCAAGAGGAACGTCTTTGCAACTAGGCACCCCGACGCATCCACGGACGGAAATCCAGAGCTCCCTCCCAGCATTTCCAGCTAAAAGCATCTTCAAAACACCCAACCGGGCAGGGCGCAGCGCCCGAAACATCCCAACGCGCCAGAAGCGCTTTTGGCGCCTCCTTTAAAAGGCGGAGGGACAACCGAGGAGGCGGAGGCTGCGGGGGGCGTCCTTGGTTTTCTCTCTTCCTTCCGGCCTTTCCCCACGTGAGTCCGCCTTGCTGAATCTTTCTCCGGCCTTCACCATGCTGGTCGCCCGGGCTTTGCGATCCGTCGCCGCGCGCCGTTCTCTGCCGCTGCGGCCCCTGCTGCCTGGGCAGGCGAGTGCGCATCGCCCGCTGCCGGGCCCGGCGGCCGCCGCCGCCCGGCCTTTCACCCGCTCGCTCTGGGTGCTCCACGGCGCCGGAAAGGGCCTTCCCAGCCTCCTGCGGGGCTCGCCCTCCGTGTCCTGCTCTTGCGGCGGCCTCCATACCGAAGGTGAGGGCTAGGGTGGGCCCGGGGAGAGGGGGCCGGGCGAGGCTCCGTCTGCTGACGCGGAAGCAGCCTGGCGCCCGGCTCCAGTGGCAGGCGCGGTGGGTCTGGAGAGAGCCATCGGGTTCCGTCGGGGGTGGGTTTCTGCTCCCTCCCTGCCTCCCGCGGGATCGGAGGTGCGCGGGGGGAGGCCGCCGCCCCGGCCTGCTCTCTAAAAGGCTCAGGGCGTGCCGGAGAAAAGAGGAGAGGGTTAAATGAACCGGGATCGCGGGGGCGCGTCTTCCTCCCTCCTCCCGGGGAGCCTTAGAGGCTTCTGCTTCAAGGTTAGCCTCGTTAAATCCCGCGAGGCTCATTCCCACATCGAAGCGAGTAGGGCTCTGGTTTCCGTCTCGCGAAAAAGCTGCGGGGTCCATGCGTCTCTGCCTGCAAGGGCCGTTAGGTACGAGTTGGAGCGGGCGCGTGGCAGTCGTGGTGCAGAGCGCGCGGTGAGCGGCAGGCGCAGACTGCAACCCCGCAAGGCATGCTCTGGCAGCAAGGTGTGTACCCGCACTAACCGACGCCACGTGCGTGCAGTAAGTCCCATCCTGAAACAGCGTCCAGCCCACTGACTGAATAGCACCCGTGTGTTCTTTTAAGAGGAAATGGGCTGCAAGTTGGAGAGAGGAAAAAAGTGTCATCCAGTTAAGCAAAATCTTAATTTCTTGTAGGCGCTGCCGGGGCTAGACTGGACTTTTACATTTTGGTCCCTTTCAGGTTTGCTAGAACTACCATTTCAAAGGTCCTCCCCTTCCCCAGGAATTCTGGGACATGTAGTCTACACATACCTGGAGGAAACAGGGTGGGGAAGGTTGATCTAAAACTCAAGCCAGAAAGCTCTTGTGAGAAGCACAGTGGCTGGAATGCTTTTTCCAGTATTTGTCAGCCATGAAGTGGGTGAATTCCAGGCTAGGGATTATTTGGAATGAAATCAAAAATAAAATTTGGAGTTCTATAATTTCCTTGTGCAAATCTGTGGTATTTCCAACATGGAATACCCTCTACAGCTGGAATAATTGTGGTAGAACAGTGAAAAATTGCCCAAGAATAAAGATTTGATTAAAATGGGATTGAATAGTTTATAATATGGGATTCCCATTTTCATAGCATTTTGTGGGAACTACGTCACATAAACCATAGTAGTAAATTTTGTGAATCCAAAGTTTTTGGATACTTCAGCCTAGAATAGGATGTTCTGTGATTTTTGTGTGAATGTGCATAGGGTTGCTGAATGTAGAAATGTAGAGGGACGGGCATCCTAGAACTTGAGTTGGGGTAGGAAAAAAGATTTATTCCCAAAATGTTAGAACTTGATATCAAGAACATATGGAATTTACTGCCACAAGATTGGGTGGTGATCTTCAAAGACCTTCTTTCTACCTCATTGCATGTATGGCTTAAACTGCTCTCCTATTTTTAACAGAGGTGAAGAACATGAAATTTTGTTAGTGTTTGTCCGCTATAGATGATCAGCTCCTTGGGGCGCAAACTTCATGGTAAAAATAAAGGCAGCTTCATTTCTTGGCAACAGTATGGATGGGGGTCCCTGCGGACACCTTTTAGCATAGTTGGGCTTTTTTTAACTGGCAATTTTATCTACAGCCCTAGAATTTCCTTGTGGAATTCCATCCAAATTATGGTTGGGGGAATCTGAGGACTCTGTATAACGACCAAGTAGCAATGGTAAGAACAGACCACGGAACAACGGACTGGTTTAAGATTGGGAAAGGAGTACGGCAGGGCTGTATACTCTCACCCTACCTATTCAGCTGGTACGCAGAACACATCGTGTGACATGCTGGGCTTGAGGAATCCAAGGCTGGAGTTAAAATCGCTGGAAGAAACATTAACAATCTCAGATATGCAGATGATACCACTTTGATGGCTGAAAGCGAAGAGGAACTGAGGAGCCTTATGATGAAGGTGAAAGAAGAAAGTGCAAAAGCTGGCCTGCAGCTAAACCTCAAAAAAACCAAGATTATGGCAACCAGCTTGATTGATAACTGGCAAATAGAGGGAGAAAACGTAGAAGCAGTGAAAGACTTTGTATTTCTAGGTGCGAAGATTACTGCAGATGCTGACTGCAGTCAGGAAATCAGAAGATGCTTAATCCTTGGGAGAAGAGCAATGACCAATCTCAATCAAATAGTTAAGAGCAGAGACATCACACTGACAACAAAGGTCCGCATAGTTAAAGCAATGGTGTTCCCCATAGTAACATATGGCTGCGAGAGCTGGACCATAAGGAAGGCTGAGAGAAGGAAGATCGATGCTTTTGAACTGTGGTGTTGGAGGAAAATTCTGAGAGTGCCTTGGACTGCAAGAAGATCAAACCAGTCCATCCTCCAGGAAATAAAGCCAGACTGCTCACTTGAGGGAATGATATTAAAGGCCAAACTGAAATACTATGGCCACATAATGAGAAGACAGGACACCTTGGAGAAGATGCTGATGCTAGGGAGAGAGGAGGGCAAAAGGAAGAGGGGCCGACCAAGGGCAAGGTAGATGGATGATATTCTAGAAGTGATGGACTCATCCCTGGGGGAGCTGACGACCGACAGGAAGCTCTGGCATGGGCTGGTCCATGAAGTCATGAAGAGTCGGAAGGGACTGAATGAATAAACAACAACCAAAACTGCTTAGCTTTTTCTGGATTGACCAAAACTGGCTGGTGTGGCCATCTGCTGCGATCAAACCTTATGATGCTTTAGAAATGAAAAAATACAGGTAGTCGTCGCTTAACAACCATTCGTTTAGTGAAGGTTCAGTCTTATGACTGTGCTGAAAAAACTGACTTGTGATATGTCCTCACGCTTAGACTGTCAGTGTCCCAGCAGTCACGTGATCACTATTTGGACGCATGGCAACAGGTTTTCATTTATGGCTGTTGCAGCGTCACGTGGTCACATGTTCGCTATTTTCGACCTTCCTGGCTGGCTTCTGGTAAGCCAAATCAATGGGGATCCATGTGCTTTGCTTAACGCCTGTGGTGATTTGCTTAACAACCACTGCAAAAAGAAAAGTGGTAAAGTCATGTCAGATTCACTTAATGACCACTTTGCTTAGCAACCAAAATCCTGGTCCCATTTATGGTTGTTAAGCAAGGACTACCAGTATCATTGTAGGTCCCATGAGTTGGAAGTAGCACTAGTTATATTGGGTGCATAAAGTGAAGCAGCTGCTGTTCTTTCCAACCTGCAGGTGACAAAGCTTTTGCTGAATTTCTAAATGATGAAATCAAAGAGGAGAAGAAGATCCAGAAACACAAATCCCTGCCAAAGATGTCTGGAGGATGGGAGCTGGAAATTCATGGCACTGAGGCCAAGCTCACACGGAAAGTGGCTGGGGAAATGTAAGTGGGCAAGAAAGTTGGGCAGTCACCAAACTCCACTTTCTGGATTTCAGTGTGTTGGCGGGAAGAGAAAGCCCTGTTGCTTATGTAGCCCAGAGAGATTGCATTCAACTTAGAAGTATCAAGAAGTTTGGAGGCAGGCAGACCTTTGCAGAAATGTATTGGGCTGAGAGCCTGTGATTGGCCCAAAGTCACCCAGTGATCTTCGGTGCCTGAATGTGGATTGGAACCTCGGTCTCCCCCATCCTAATCCAATTCACCCTTACAGCACACTGGCTCATAAATAGATTAATAGGTACATGCATACACACATAGCGAAATTGGTATATCAGAATCAAACCACTACAGATCAGTATATCTGATCACTACATAATAACACTGGCAACAATATGGTGACGGTTTATGGCTAAGGATTGATTATTTAATTAATAAGTAATTAATAAATAGGGCTTCAGACTGATGCAATGTGTGCTTTCCTTGAGATTCAGACTGATGTAAATGTGTGCATTGCAGCTTTTGAGAAAGCAAAAGCATTGGAGGCCATGTGTTCCCGTCAAGGCTGCTGGCCTGCACTGATCCTGGTTTGCTAATTGTGGGTTTGTTGTTCCCTAGGATCACTGTCTCCTTCAATATTAATAATAGCATTCCACCAAACTTTGATGAGCCCCCAGAAGGACAGAAGCCTGATGAAGAAGAGGTAAAAAGGGGTCCTTTGTTTTGGGAGTGGGGTGGGATTCAAGAGTGTAGACAACGGGTGAAGCACCTGTGTCTTTGTGAAAGATCCTAGTTAAAAGCAGGTGACCGTCATAGCAGAATGAAGAGGTTGAACTTTCCCCAAGTCCTCTTCATTGCAACTGCCAGCAGGAGCTACATTGTACTGCCTGGAAGGAAAATTACTTTTTTGCATGAATTCATTATAAATTATGCTCTTAAAACTGTCCTGTAAGATAAGATATTATTAAAAGAAGTAACACAATAGAACCTTGATTACATGGACTGCCATTTAGCAGACTTTTTTAAATGATTTTAAAAAAAATAGTGAAATTTAATAAACCAAATAAAAAGGGTACAGTAGTAATGATACAATCCAAAGAGGAAAAATGTGTGTATGGATTAGTGATGAAATGAACTTGAAGGAAGAAGCTGTAATTTTAATACACAGCTAGCTCAGACTTTTAATCATTTATTAAATCTAGACCATATAGAAACATAGAGCTTCATTTTATTTCTACAGTATAAAGACTTTGAATGCAAACAGACCAAGCTCATGTCTGGACATCTCCAAAACAACAAATTAAGTCCATTATGTCTGTGACAATAATTACTTAATTGCATATTACATCTGTTTATTTCAATGTCATGCAAGTTTTTGTGTTACTACTTGATTGTACAAATGCCATGTTGATACAGATAACATGCTGTTGGATCTATTGGGCATCTGGAAGTGGTAGACAAAAATAGTCTGGTTTCACTGCAATGGTTTACACAGATCGTAATTCAGCATGGAGTACCTTAATTTCAGTAAGACTTGGAGGCACCAGCATTTGAGTGAATCAGATCTACGTACATGTTTTTTTTATGGCAGGAGCAGGACGAGGAAGCAGTTTTCTTCCATTTTTCATCTGAATTGCTGCAACCAAAATATGATTTGGTTGGTGTTGGTTCTGAGGGTTATGTAATTGTCTTTCTTCTACAGCCTGAGCTGACATCCACCCCAAACTTTGTTGTAGAAGTAACCAAAGATGATACCAAGCAAACACTTGTGCTGGATTGCCATTACCCTGAGGATGAGGTGAGGTCATTTTATCTCTCTGCCTTCTCTACATGAAGTCCTCCATTACAGGGTTGGAAATCAACATTTCTGGAGACTGTCATGTGCTAACAGGCCAGGCAGATGAGGCTCATTGAAGCTAAGCAGGGTTGGCCTTGATTACTGCCCAAATAGGGGACAACCTTGAATTCGCCATCTAGAATTCAGTGGAAGGAAAGTGGAATGTACACACCCAAGAGAAACATATTTTCTTCCTCATAGAAACAGACTGTGATGAAGATGTTTTAGCTGAGCTTTCTCCACCAATGCTGGTATTCCAACAGAGGAAGGATTTGGGGAATGCAGTATAATTAGGTTTTGCAAGGGCAGAAATGGTGCACTGCGAATACATATTCAGCTTTCTAGTGAGGTTGCTGGGGAGGACTTATCTAAATGGGGTATCTGAGAGCTAAATGCCCTTTCAGATTGTTTTATTAACTTCCATCAGCTCCAGTGAGCATGGCCAGTAAACCTGGATTGAGAAAGCTGTAATCCGGAACACCTGTGCACTGGTTAACTTTGCATCACATAATATGGTGTGTTATTTAATGAGCAGCCTGGATTCTGTCTGTTGAAAAAGCAGGGTTTTCTCTTGCATTATAATTTATATTAAATCAGATTTCTAGTTCTTAAAAACCTGAAGGTAGCTTGATCAGATTAAAAACTCCTCTAATCCAGGATTCTGTGCCAACAGCATACAACCAGATATGCCCTTAGAAAAATCCACCTGCAGGAAAATGAACACACCCCTTCTTTTCATGTTCCCCTATGACTGCCCCCCTCCATCTCCCCTCTGGGTATGCTAATTTGTAGGGAAGGAAGCCTCCACTGATGCAAGCAGCAGCTTCTTTTGACTCTTCCAAAGAGGCCTGTCACCATGAGGACAGGTGTCCTGATCATATAATGTCAGGTTACGTGGTTCTAGTGGAATGTGTAGTTCAGCCCTTGCTGATCATATAATGTCAAGTTACGTGGTTCTAGTGGAATGTGTAGTTTGATTTGTGCAAATCCTTGCAGGTGCACTCTGCTGCAGAACCTAACACACACCAAGGTCTTGATATTGGGTGGACTATGAGTGTTCTAAGTAAATTTCTAGGGAGTAAATGTCCCTCCATGGCCTAATCCTGAGCTGCTTAGCAATGACTTGGTTTTTCACCCTTGCCATTTGGGTTGCTCTGCCAAGCAGGTGAGCCCCAGTGAAGAAGGGGAAAGTGATATTTTTTCCATCCGGGAGGTCAGCTTCCAGCCTGCTGGAGATTCAGAATGGCAGGACAACAACTATACTCTCAACACCGACTCTCTAGACTGGGTAAGGGAATGTGTAGGTCATTGTGCATGTTTTTATGTGACCATTTGTCTATAGGAGGTAACTTTCTTCAACTTGGTGGCCTCCAGATGGGTTGGGATTGCAGCTCCAGAATTCCCACCCAGCATGATGGCGCTGTCTGAGGTTTCTAGAAGTTGCAGTTCCAACAAATCTGGAGGCTGCCAGGTTGGTAAGAGTCTGGACAGCAGGTATTGTGAGTGAAGGAGGTGCTGGATTCACACAACACAGGACAGTAGGCTAAAACAGGTTGGATGGTTCATGGGTTGGCTACTTGTAAGAACTCAGTCAGTGCTGTAGCATGTTATGTTAACCAGATTGTTGTCTTCAGCCAGAGTATGGTTTGGGTATAACGTCTGAGTTGAACATTGCATTTGGGTTTACATTGTTGTGCTGCTGCTAAGAAAACTGCACGGATCAGTCCAGGATGTCAGCAAGAGTGAAGATTCAAAGGAGAGGGTATTTTTTTTAACCCAGCTTTAGAATCTTGCATGTGTTACGGACAGTGCTGATGAAGGGTGGGGGGGCTCTCCAGGGGGAAAAACGCACACGCAGTACTGATTCCCTTTGCCTCCCTATCAAGAGATCCAGAAAGAAAGCGCCTTAGCCTTCTGAGCTTTTCTGGTAGGAATTGCTGGTGCTTTCTCAGTGTAGCAGGATTGCGTATTGTAGAGCAGAACAATGAACGCTAGAGCTAAAGCTTCGGATCTCAGCGTGGTTCTTCGCTCTATATCCTGACAGCATGTTGTGTGAATCCAACCATTGAACATTCCTATATGAGACAAATGGCCTTCCGTTCCTGGATGCTGCATTTTAGGACAGATTGAGAAAAATAGAGATCCCTTTTCCCTGGCGAGTTTTATAAACCTGAAAAAAAATCAGTATTTTTACTGTATAATTGAAGGCTTGGTTGGTGTGTTATGTGAATGCTGCTAGAGTTGGAAGGATCCTTGAGCACTACTAATCCAACCCTTTGCCCAAGGTAAGATTGGCAATAGGGAGCCACACTGAACTGAATTCTGTGGCAATCCTCCGGTTGACTGTAAGCCTGTATGCCCCTTATGTTTTTTTAAAATTGTTAATTATTTATTTTCTGTCCCGCCTTTATAATTTTTTTATAAGTAACTCAAGGCGGTGAACATCCCTAATACTCCTTCCTCCTCCTATTTTCCCCACAACAACAACCCTGTGAGGTGAGTTGGGCTGAGAGAGAGGGACTCGCTAAAGATCACCCAGCCGGCTTTCATGCCCAAGGCGGGACTAGAACTCACAGTCTCCTAGTTTCTAGCCCATTGCCTTAACCACTAGACCAAACTGGCTCTCAGTGTTAGAAAAAGCAGCTACGTCTGCATTTCTTAAGAAGTCTGGTAGCACTGTTTCCAGACTATCTGCTCGTGATGGAAAAAAATGAAGTTATGATTATGGGTTTTACTGAATAGTGGGTTTGTTTGGATAGAAATAATGTTAATATGGATAAATAAGTGGTTTAATTAGATTAATTTATTTCAATTATATTTTTATCTGTAATTGGGATAGCTGGAAGTCATTTCTTTGTTCTTACCATCTTTCTACTTTCACATTTATAGTTTGTGTCTTTTTTCTTTTAATGCTGTCTTCTATCTTTACTGTATTTACTGTTTTGTATTTTAACTATATTCTGATGAAAATAAATAAAGCTTTTTTTTTTTTTTTTTAAAGAAGTCTGGTAGCACTTTTTCCAATGAATACATTTTACTAAAAGGCTTTCCCGAGCATCTGAGGAGGTGAGCTGCAGCTTACAAAAGCTTACGCCTTTTAATAAAACGTGTTCGTTGGAGAAACTGCTACCGGACTCCTCTTGTTTCCCACCATAGACTGACATAGGCTGTCGTCTTACAGCGCCTGCATTTCTTGGGTCTTCTTACATTTCCAATACTGTTCCCAGGCCCTGTATGACCACCTGATGGATTTCCTGGCTGACCGAGGGGTGGACAATACGTTTGCAGATGAGCTTGTGAACCTCAGCACAGCCCTGGAGCACAGAGAGTACATTCGGTTCCTTGAAGATCTGAAGCATTTTGTCAAATGTCAGTAGGCTGAGTTGGCTGCGTGGAGGCCTGTGTTTCCTCACGGGGAGTTTGGGGGTGGATGATTTTCCTGCCCTTCAAAGCCTGGACTCTAGTTTTAAAATCCCAGGGAACTAGAGAAGAGAGAGTTGAAGTTTTTCCGTGGAGGTTGATTATATCCACCGACTGGGGGGTATATTGTTCTGCAACTGTATGCCATCCAGGTGCCAACTAGATTGGGGAGGTTTGTACAGTTTAAAAAGGAAGATAAATGATGTGAAAATAAACTATCTTAAATTCTTAGTGTAAGGTGGACTGTGTGTGTATGCTTAGCTTTTTTCAGCTTGGTGCTGTTCAGATACGCTGATGCTCTAAATCCCAGAATTCCTACCCAACTACCTGGATTAACAGAAGGTTGCCACGTTAGCATTCCATGCTTCGCCCAAACATACATACTACGTTATGGCTTAATGTGATGGCTTGGTTCACGCAGCATGCTAAAGCATTTGCTGGATCCCCAGACCTGAGCCACTTGGTTTAATCTAGTCTAGGGAATTGTGCAAACACAGGTTCAGTTAGATAGTGCTAACTTAGATAACCTTCTGGATGGCTCCATAGGAGATAGCTTGCAACCCACCTCTTAATGCCTTCAGCTGTAATTTTTCCTGGTAGATGAGCCATCTGCTTGTGAACAAGAGTTCTTCAAGGAGAGGGAGCTGTTTTGCCTGTGAATAATCTGTGGTGGAAGGGAACAAATATACAGAAGGAGTTCGGCATTTCTCCATGTGGCTTTGTAGCTATTGCAATTCTTCCTTTATCGTGCTCTTCATTTTTTGGTAGTCTCGTGCTGACAGTGGCCTGGTTTGCACATCATAGGTGCCTTCACACACCATACTTAATTTGATTGCTGAATTAACCTTTTTTGTGGGTTCTGCAATGCCAAATGGACTGGGTTTGCAAGAAGATAAAGCAAGCACAGCACTTGCACACGCTCATGCAGCTGCTAGGTCTTTGGCTGATGGTTGGGTTGTGTGAACATAGCCAAAGTGAAGCCTTACTGATCTCTGTTTTTGGGACAGTATGTTATCTGAACCCATCCAGTTACAGTATAACATTACGTACCTTGTTAAGGTTACATACGGTCCAAGCTGTGATTAAATTATTGCTGCCAGGTCAAGGAACAATTTGAGAGGCAGAATATGAATGCTCAACTCCAAAGTGAGAATGATCACTCTGCAACCTCTCCCAGGAGGGTTTGACCTGTTAATCTTTTGGTGGGGTAATCTATCTATTCAGTGGCTCCTCGGCCTGTTATGTAATTAAAATCTGCCACTGATTTCATAAAGGCATTTGCAGTTTTGTAATCAATAACACTGCAAAGCGTTCAGAAGAGAGATTTTGCAAAGCACCTTACTGCAAGTAGAGGATCCCTCTGCGAGACGCTAAAGCCACCCAGCACAGCTTTGAAGCAGGGGGGGGGCCTTCCCATTTATGCATGCCCAGAAAACAGCCTCAAAGTGTGGCGCAGAGGGGTAGGCGGCAGTATTGCAACTGAAACTCTCCCCACGACCTGAGTCCGATCCCAGCGCAAGCTGGATTCTCAGGTAGCCGGCTCAGGTCTACTCAGCCTCCCATCCTTCCGAGGTCGGTAAAATGAGCACCCAGCTTGCTGGGGAAGATGACGAGGGAAGGCAATGGCAAACCACCCCACTCTAGTCTGCCAAGAAGCGGCGTCCCTCCAAAGGGTCAGACATGACTCAGTGCTTACACAAGGGACCTTTCACCTTCACAGAAAACACTGGCACGGGGATTGCCAGCAAGGCAACCTGGGACAGCCTTCGAACCAGCCGTATGAACACTCAACCTGGCTGGCTAGGGAATTCTGGGAGTTGAAGTCCACACATCTTAAAGTTGCCAGGGTTGAGAAACAGCGCATATGATCCTTCCAAAGGATGGATCTACTTAAATTTATTATTTATTTATCGGTCATATTTATGTAGCCGCCCATCTCACAATCAAGTGACTCTGGGTGGCATACAACAGAGTTAAAAATATATACATATTAATACTAATATTAATATCAAAAACTTTTTAACACTGTAAGCACAAAACTAAAAAAGAATAAAAGTTTGGGCAAAGAGATGGGATTAATTTCATAGGAGCCATCTCAATATTCAACCAGTCCCCTGGGGGTCCCCAGGCCTGCTGACACAACCAGGTCTTGAGGGACCTCTGGAAATTCAAGGATACGTGGTTCCCTTGCGTTAACCTGCTTCGCGAAGTGCTGCTTTTCTATGCTTTGTGTAGCTGTAATGCTCAAAGAACACAATGCAAGCTCTAAGATAGTTTTTAGACTTTTTTGGGGTGAGGGGGGCACACTTTCAAAGAAACACACTAGACTCCCACCACCTACCATTTTACCATTTATCAAAGAAAGCCACTTTGGGGCTTAGGGGCATTGTTGAGAAAACTGGTGTTTTTCTTTATTCATTAAATCATTTATTTTTATTTTATAAATTGATTTATGTGGCTGCCCATCTCACAGAGGTGTCTCTGGACACCTAACAACACATCAAAGATGGTACAAAAAAACTATCCAGAAAAGTATTATGCCTTGTTAATTCCTTTTTAAAAAACAACAAATACCATCAATGGGCCAGGGATCCTTTGCAGACACCGAAGGAGCTTTCAGCAGGCATGTTGGTGCCATGTTGGGAATCCAGAATTAAGTGTTTTGTGTGAACTCTGCCATTATGCCTTGTTCAACAAACTATGGGTAAGCCATTGCTTGGTGGGAGGTGTGATCCCAGTTAATATTTGCCCCAGTTTATTTGAGGAGAAGGGGTTTATTTCATTTAAGCACTTATGCAATGTATCTACTGCCTCAGTGGTTTATAAATATAACTATGGAAATCTTAGTAATAATGCACTATGTGGAAACGTTAGATTTAAAAAGGCACTGCATGCATGAACACTAGGGTGGGGAAGTGCTTCTGATGCAAAGACAAAACTTCAGATGGGGGGTGGGGGGAGAGCGCTCACATATCACCGCTCAGGAGCTCCCTAAAGCATCTGCACTGCCCTTTCCAACACTGCATAGCTAAGTTTGGTTTAAGGATTTGTAGCAAGGTGCTAGCTGCGCACCCCTTCATGTTCCAAAGCACTGCACACTCCTACTATGCGCAATAAATCAACATTAATAGAAGAAAAGCATTACTAAAACAACCTGAATTTATTTCAGTGAGGCATACTTTGTAATGAGCTACATTACAAGTGACTTGAGAGAGAATTCCATTATTTCAGGTGGCAGCAGGGAAGGCCCTGCTTATTTATAGATGGACAGTTTAACTTAAGAAGAATCATCCCATGCTCTGCCTAAGGTTTACGATAATGTTGAATGGGAAATTTGGCCTAGAAACTCCTCGATTCCACGAGGAGAGTTTTAATTAACATATAAATGACTCAAGGGAGACTCATCACATTTCAAGTATCTGAGTGTCATGAAAATGAAAGCCCAGAATAGTTCTGTATCATTCTATAGTGCAAGAAACAAAACAATGGGATTATACAGGTAGTCCTCATTTAGTGACCATAATAGATTATTAAGCAGTCGCTAAATGAAACTGCTCTTACAATCTTCAGCTTTGCTTTGCTTTACAGACCTGTGAAGGTCGTAAATGCGAGGATTGGTCATAAAGTTACTTTTTCATCACTGTTGTAACCATGAATGGTCACTGTATGAGGCAGTCACTAAATGAGGACTACCTGTATATTACAGGAATGGGAAACCCTAAGAACAGTTTGACAGTGGGGACAATTGCCTACAGAGCTGGGGAGTTTCCCCTTTATTGGATGTCTTCAAGCAGATGCTTCATTACCATCTCTCAAGGATGCTTTGGATTCCTGCACTGAGCAGGGGTTAGACTCAAGAGCGTGAGTGATTCCTTCCAATTCTATATTTTATGACTTAGTTTCATTTTGAGAGCCAATTTGGTGTAAAGATTAAGGCCCTTGGAAATGAAGAGACTTGAGTTCTAATCCCGGCACAAAGCCAGTTAGGTGACTTTGGGGCAGTCACTCTCTCAGCCCTAGGAAGGAGGCAAGGGCAAACCAACTCTGAAAATCTTGCCAAGAAAACTGCAGGGATTTGTCTAACCAATTTCTAGGAGTCAAAACTGACTTGAAGGCACAATATTAAAAATCATTCTTGTTTTAGGAAAAGGGTTTGCTGTTTGGGAATTTTGCCCTGTCTCTGTGCTACAGCCCCGTGCAGATTTGCAGCAGTTTAAAAATTAGTCCGTTTCCTCAGAGCATGTGAATTTGAAGATTCCATTCATTGTTACCATTTTTAAGTAACGAAAAAGGAGGGGAAAATGTGTTGTAAGCTTTCATGGAATCATAAGATGGATGAAACTTTCATACCAGAAATCTTAAACTCTGAATCCAGTAGGGGGCACCAAAGGGATGCGGGAGTATTTTTTTTCTGCTTGTTACCTTCTATCTAATTATGAAATTAAAAGCATAAGAACCTCTTTAAGGACCAATTAGAAAGTCACAAAAAGGTTATAACATTTTAGCAGTCTATTTAAAATGGGCGGGGTGGAGAAAACAGCTTTTCTAATTCATACAAAAGCATGCTGTACCAATTGCATGATGCTGTCGTTTGCATAACTGGCACAAACTTACCAGCGTGATTCTGTGGTACAGTATTTTCCATAAATTTGAAACAGAATTTTTTTTCCTCCTATAAAAAGGTAAAAGCTCCCATGCCCCTGAGCCACAAACTAGCCAGCCACGTTTCAACCTCCTATATGGTGCAAACCCAGTGTTTATCTGAGGTAAGCTACTCTTCCCAGCCTCAAAGCACTGGACAAAAGCCTACAAGTTCCCTACGCTCTTTTTGTGTGTCTGTGCCTTCAAGTCAGTGTTGACTCTTGGTGACTGCCTGGACAAGTCAGTTTTCTTGGCAGGATTTCAGAAGCGGTTTGCCCTTGCCTGCTTCCTAGGGCTGAGCGAGAGTGGCTGGCCCAGGGTCACCCAGCTGGCTTTGTGCCTAAGGTGGTAGAAGAACTCATGGCCTCCCGGTTTCTAGCCTGGTGCCTGCACCACTCCCCCAAACTGGCTCTCTCCCTATGCACTGGCTAAAAAAAAAAACATAAACCATTGAATATCAAAGATCAATTATAACGGTTATTTTTCCCCTATCCCTATTTGGATTTTCAAGCACCCCCCAGTAATTTGGAAGAGCATCTCTCTCCCATCAGAACAGCTGAATGATTTCACATTAGTTCTCTCGCCCTGAATCAATCGGAGTTCATCAGCCATTTTGTACGCGAGTGCTGGCCTTCCGTGGGATTTTCTGGGCCTGTGTGGAATTCACCAGGCACATCCATACGGTCACCCAGCCCAGCAATATGGGGCTGAGCTACTTCTGTAAGCATTGTACTGAAATCTGGTAATTGGGTGTGCTTGGGGCAGACCATTTATGTATTTATTTTATTTATTTATTTCTCAAATTTCTATCACCACCCATCTCCCCCCAAAAGGGTTTAGTAAGTCACTTGGTTTCAGTAAGTCATCTTGTCCTGCAAAACTTAACCAAAACCTCAAATTCACGTTCTTCTGAAAGGAGTCTCTTTCACTCTTGCTTTCAAGGGCGTTTGACCAACATATTTCCATGAGTAGAAGTAAGTCTCTTACTACGTGTTTTGGTTTTTCCTAAGAGACTGGTCAACAAAAGGTGTCATGTAAGCTACTTGTTCAAACAAGATACGTCAAATGGAAGTAGCTCTTCAGGAAGAGAGACTTTTTGGCTGGGGGGTGTCCACAGGAGTGAGGTCAAAAAGTCAAGATGGCATCCGTGACCATGTTATTGAAGCCCACCCTTTTTACACGCATTGCACAATACACAATAAAAAGGATGGAGTTTCCACAGCCCACTTACTGCTGTGATCTTAATTTTTATGTGTGACACCTCTCTCTTCTCTGGCGCCCTGTCATCAATTATTCTCAGAACTAGGCAAAACAGCCTGTTAAAAAGCAGCACTCCATTTTCATTTTATTTCTAATCCCCTTGGGGCACATGGAGTTTTTATGCACAGATTCAGATTTACTGAGACTTCTTGTTATTAACAGTCCTCATGTGGGAAGTAGAAGCAATGACAGGTTTCAAATCCAGATTCTAGTTTCTGCAAATCCAAAACGGTGGTTATTTGGGTTCAATTGGCACAGTAAGTCAAGAGCATAAAGCAGAGATGAGCTTGACTCCTGCTGGTAGTCATAACCATGAAGTTTTCTTGGTCATTAACTTCTTCTGGAATCTTCCTTTTTTAATTCCTCCAATCCAGACAGTAGCCTTCATATTCCCTGGTGGCCTGCCATCCAAACACTAACCAGGCCTGGCCAAAGCCAGGTGCTACCACCTACGGAATTTAAACCTAAGACTTTTGTTAGAGGAGTGTTTCTCAACCTGGCAACTTTAAGATGCGTGGACTTCAACTCCCAGAATTCCCCAGCCAGCATGCTGGCTGGAGAATTCTAAGAGTTGAAGTCCACGCATCTTCAAGTTGCTAAGGTTGAGAAACACTGTATTAGAGGATCAAGCATGACAAGAAAGTTAAGATGTATGGGTTCTTGATTGGACTAGATCTTTTTTAAAAAGAACCACTGAATCCTGTGAGTTTTTGCATGCCAGAGCTTTCTGCTAGTAAAACTTACTCCTTTCTACTAGTAAAACACTTGGCTCTGGCCACCTCTCATAGCTCAGTGGTAGAGAAGATGCTTTATGTACTGAGTTTCAAATTATCTTTGGTATCTCCAAGGATCAAAAGGCAGATTATTGGAATCTCCACATTATATGATATATATGAACCCAGTCAACAGTGGTTTTCCAGCTAACAGTGGCTAAACGTATTACTTTGGCTAAGAAAAAAGTATGAACCCAGTCATTACTCCAGCACTGCCTGTTCCAACTGACTGTGCTTTTTAAAGTACAGCAAAGTTTTGATTTGGTTTTACTTTCTATTCAAGAGCCTTTTAACTGACAATTCCTATAAGTACTGTATAAGAGTCCCTTTGAGGAATTAATTCATTATTTCATATGCTGTGTGGCTAAACAGTGAATTCAACGTATTTCTGTACTGAACCCCACTCAATTCAGTGATGTGTACACCTAAGTGAGTGCACATAGGATATTCTTAAACTTGTCATCTTAATATACAAGTCTAATTTATTATTATTATTATTATTATTATTATTATTATTATTATTCAGCATTTAAAAAATGAAAACATTACAGAGCATGCATGACAACAGTGAGTCTTTAGCCTCCAGAAATGAGTGAATTGTTCACTGATGACATAGAAGTCCAGAGCAATGCCTGTGCCTCCATTTCAATCACAACTCAGCCAGTAGTTTAATTCTAAGCACTTTATTGGCATTTCCACCTCCACCCCCCCGATTCCATTCTTTGGGGTACAAGAACATGCAACTCCACCCTCCAGATTGGCTCTATTCATGATACATATTTACAGTGCAATGGCCCTTGATGCTGTCACCATAGGTGGCTGGATATTTTACTCTTTGCCATCCTGGGAATTCTCGACATATGATCCCAACATGTCTGTTGGACAGGGCTGGCATACATTGTCATGCTTTCCGTTTCTGGGGTGTGGGAAGTTTCTGAGCTTCACACTGAACACAACACAAAATACCAGCACAGGACAAGCATGGACCTTGAGTACAAAGTAGCATGAACCAAAGAAGAGACAGTAAGGAAATTCTCAGCACCGTGGGATCTTGTAAACTCTTAAAATATTTAAGACACCACAACCACACTAACTGCACGGTTTATAATCTATACCTGATTCCGATTAAGGGATGCAACTTTAGATTCCTTGTAAATGGCAAAAAATATTGGCAAAATGCGTTGCATTTCTATCACAGCTTAGTGACCCTGTCCTTCATAGTCATGGTGGATCTGTGAACATAGGTGTGCCAGGTCTTTATCAAAAAAAAAGTTTGCACGTGCAGTAACAGTGCCGTTTGCATATGGAACCATAAGGACATAGGATGACTTTCCAGTTCACATGGTACAAACAGCAGTTTATCAACACTGCATCAATGTGGTGTTGCAATTCATCAGATGCAGTAGATGCCAGGCTCCCCCCCACTGGCAAATCACTGTAAGCCATTTTCCATTCCATCAGTAAAGCAAAAAAAAAAAAAAAAGGGAAAGGTGATACCAAGGCTATTGTAAACATTGCCAAGATCTTATTGGCAAATGCTTAGTGCACTACACAAATATTAAAAATTACCCTGTTCTGTGACACACCACTGAACTTTATTTTTGCTATTACTCCACTCCATACTGTTACCGCTCAATATATTGAAATTAGCATGGCAGCAAAGCACAGGACAGACACTGACCTCACCTTGGGCTTGCTATTTTAATACTATATTGCAGGGGTCCCCAACCCCCGGGCTGCAGACCGGTACTGGTCCGTGGCCTGTTAGGAACCAGGCCGCACAGCAGGAGGTGAGCAGCGGGCGAGCGAGCAAATTTATAGCCTGAGTGTTTACAGCCGCTCCCCATCACTCGCATTACCACCTGAGCTCCACCTCCTGTCAGAGAAAGCAAGCCCATTGGCTGCTATCTCCAAAAAGCGTGAAGAAAAAAAGAATAAAAGGTTGGGAAAAAGAGGGCATGCTTGAATCATCCCGAAACCACCACCCCAGTCCATGGAAAAATTGTCTTCCATGAAACCGGTCCCTGGTGCCAAAAAAGGTTGGGAACTGCTGCTATATTGGAACTCTCTGAAGGCCTTTTGAAAGCCTTTCCTCTTCTGGAGCCAACATTTTTAACAGCCAGCTCAGAAATCATGAGAAGTTAATAGTGGTTCACAGGCCATGGCTGGCTGTGGGTCCCAACTACCCTCACCTACAGGAGATGGTGGGATAGGAGTCTTGCTCCATGGCATGGTGAGGGATCTGGGAAGGAGAACTGGTGGATCTGAAGACGGGGCTGGCTGGAGAAGGAGAGGAGAGTGGTGGAGGCATGGAATGAAAAGAAGTTGGAGATGAGATACATTGATGGAGTAGAGTCCTAGAGTGGATACTGTAGTGATGAAGACAGCTGGAAGTAACTGAATGCAGTTGAAGAGATGGGACGCAGGAAGAGGAAGGCAAAGGCTGACAAGGGATTAATGCAAGTTGGATTATTGAGAAAGGAGGGTGAAAGTTGATTGGCTTGGGGGGAGTTGGTGGAGAATGTTATGGGTAGAGGAGGGGAAAGGGGTGATGAAGAAGGATATGGTGGCTGATAGATTGCTCTACTGGGAGAGATTCAACACTGGGGGGTGTCCTGGTGGGAGAATTACAACTGCTGGTATACAGAAGGCTAACAGGACTAATGTTAGGGGCAATCCAGATGCTATTTGGCTGGAGATGGCTTGAGTTGTGAGTGGAGGACAAGCAGTAGAAGGAGGGGGGGGGGAGAAAAGAATGTGTGGCAGGTGAAAAATCCTCTGGGTGGGAGGAAGAGACAGCCTTGTGGTGCAAGAGGACACGAGGCAAGGGGGGCTCAGGAGACTAAGGAGTGAGATAACTTATTCCCAAGAGTGAGAGATTTGGGGGATTTGGGGGCAAGGTAGGGACCTATTATAGACCTGGGATGGGAGGCAGACCAGGTGTTGAAGTGGACCCAGTCTTTTGGAGTAGCCCTAGCTAAGCAGTGGGTGGAAGCTTGGGATATCATAGGGAAGGTTTTTAGAATGCAAATGAGAAGCAGTCCTGATGAGGAAGGCTGTGGAATCAATGGGGAGTTGAGAAGTGATGGGATGATGAGCAGGTATGGGGAAAGTGCGGATGGGCTATGACAGGGGACAGAAGAGATAAAATATCTCACTTCTGACACTCAACCTCAACCCAAGGTGGTGTCAGATTTCTGCAGGACCTGGACTCAGGCTGGTACTTTTGAATGCCAGGCTCAGCCATAAGATCCTCCTCCTCCATCAGCTGGAGCTGGAGGACCTGGTGGGCTAAAGATGGAGGAGCATCTCTGTCTGAAATTTGCCCAGCTGGGTTTCAGGTGGTGCTAGTACAAGGGAGGAGGTGTGATAATTCTAGAGAAAGTTTGATGATGGCCATATCTGTTGTTCCACAGATGACCAGGTATGATGTCCTATGCCATGAAATTGGGTACCAGGCTCAAGCTCAGAAGTATTGTTGGACTACTGTGTTCCCACTGCCCATCAAACTTCCTTCCCAAGCTCCTTGAGGTAATTGCTGGGCTGGTAGTAGACTCCCCCAGGCTTTGCAACCTGAGGGATTTCAACCTCCATGTTCTGGAGAATGGTTCAGGGATGGGTGGCTCAAGAATTTATTGTTATATGACAACCATGGGTCTGTCTCAAGTCATGATGTACCTGACTCACACTGAGGGCCAAATACTGGATCTAGCCTTTACCTCAGGACATTCATTCATTCATTCATTCATTCATTCATTCATCAAATTTATATATCTGCCCATTTCAACCTTCTGATTCTAGATGGCTTACAATACAGAAGGCATATGCATTAGGATGGGAGTTGAGGGTGGAGGATACTAGCATCAGTCCACTGTAGAGGTTAGATCACTATCTGGTCTCCTGAGGCTTGTGGCCACTGCTGGTCCACATAATGAAAGTGACCCATTAAGGTGGTCTGTCCTAGATACCTTATGGATCTAACTGACTGGAGGGGGGTGGTCCTAGTGACTGACAGGCACTGGTGTGTTTGTGTGCCTAGTTGAGCTCTAGAATGCAGAGACGGCAAAGATGCTTGCTAGATTGCTCCAAAGCAGTTTCTTCCAGAGTATTGGTCCAGGGGTGCTAATTGGTTCCACCAGGAGCAACGGGAAATTACTTGCATTAGGAGATAGTTTGAGTGATGCTAGTGAAAGACAAGAAATGAGGATGACCTGAACACAGGTATGAGCTCTTGTTGAGTCTGCTTGTATCAGTAACCAAACATTGCTATTTCCCTCTGCTGTATAGTGCCAGGCAGCAGCATTGTTAGAGTGACTCACCCACTTTTGGGGCTGTGGGCCTTGAAAGTCCTCCCACTGGCCACTGTGGGCAGTTTGCTGGGCATTTTGCAGACAAAATTGCCCACATTAACTTTAAGTTGGATGGGCAGGGTCTCCTGAGATGACAGATGCAACTCCTCCAGCAACAGTGCTAGAGGCTGTGAGGGATTGGATGAGGTGGGACAGATTCAAACTTAACCCCAGCAAAGTGGAGTTACTGTTATTACAAAAGCTTCTGGATCCATGGATGCTCCATTAATTGTTCTTCAAAGAGCAGATACACAATTTAGGAATTCTTGGACTTGTGGCTCCTGCTACATCAGCAAGTAAAGGCCTTGGCTACGATGGCCTTTGGCCGGTTTTGTCTGTTCTGCTAATTGGGACTTTTCCTGGTACTGAAAACAATGAGTCATGTCTGTGTCATCTCATACTTAAACTACTGAAATTCACTCTTCATAGGGCTGCCTTTGAAGATAACTCAGATGTTGCAGCTGGGAGAATGCAGCTGCCCACCAACAGACTGATACCAACCAGTGTACCAGAATAACACCTCATTTGAGGGAACCGCATTGCTTGCCAGTCTGCTTCTGGGCCCAATTCAAAGTGCTGGTGATTACTTACATGGTTTGGGCCCTTATTACCTTCAGGACCACCTGCTCCAGGTGGAATCCACCCAATACAGTCTAGTCAAAAGGGGTCGCTACAGGTACCCTCCCTTTGAGAGATCAAGGGGGCAGGGCCCCTAAGATGGCCTTCTCAACAGCAACCCCATCACTCTGGGGTCCTCTCCCCTCCCCAAGGTCAGTCTTTCATGAGATCTTCAGAATGGAAAATTGTTAGTGATGGACAGCACTGAATAGAAATGTGGCCTATTATTAGACGTTATAGATTTTTGGTGCAGTGGTTAAGGCACCAGGCTAGAAACCTGGAGACCGTGAGTTCTAGTCCTGCTTTAGGCACAAAGCCAACTGGGTGACTTTGGACCAATCACTCTCTTTCTCAGCCCTGGGAAGAAAGCAATGGCAAACTATTTCCAAAAACACTGAAAAATGCATGGACTTGTCAGTGTAGTCGCCAGGAGCCAAGACTTAACTTGAAGGCACACCCACACACTCAGCCACCTAGAATCCAGTGCATAGGTGGCATACAGTTTTTATAAATAAATAGCTCACTCTAAGGCAGCTTGGTGCCCTTCAAATTATATGGACTTCAACACTGGCTATGATGGCTATGAATGATGGAATTATGGAAATGTAATACACAACTTTGGAAGGGACTTTAGAGGTCATTTAGTCCAGTCCAGCGCAGGGTCCACTAGCGGATCTCTGACAGGTGACCATTTAGCCTCCTCCTGAAGATCTCCAGGGGAAAACTCCCTACATCATGTGGGAGCTTCTTCCATTGTCTGATAGCTAGTATAGTCAGGGCATTCCTTCTGACATCTGTTGGTTCTGGTCCTGGTCTCTGGGTCTGTAAAAAATAAATCCACTTCCTCTTCTATGTGACAAGCCTTCAAGTATTTGAAGACTGCTGTCCCATCTTCCTTCAGTTGCCTCTCTTGTAAGCTAAACAAACAGATTCTTTAGCTGTTCCTCAGAGGGCTTGGTTCCAAACCCTTCATCATTTTGGCAGCCCTCTACTGAACTTCATTTGCCACTGTTCTTTTTTGAATTGTGATGCCCAGAAATGGGCACAATATGCCAAATGGGGCCTGACCACGGCAGATAAATGGAATGATTATTCCCCATGATCTGGACTCTGTGTTCCTGTTAAAGCACCCCAAGATAGCATTTGCCTTTTGGCAGCTACATTACGCTGCTGGCTCACATTTAACTTCTGGTCAACAAGAACACTTAGATCTTGTTCACATGTATTATCGCCAGGCCAGAGCTCCTCCAAACTATACTTTGCCCTAATTTTATGTTTCTCCCTATTAAATTCCATCCTATTTATTTCAGCCCACTACTAAAGCTTGTCTAGCTCTTTTTGAGTCTTCTCTTTCTTCTTTACAGCTAGTCCTCGCTTACCAACTACCTTGTTTAGCGACCATTGGAAATTACAAGTGTTAAAAAACAGCTTTGTGGCCAATCCTCGCATTTACGACCATTGCAAGGGCCTATGGTTACATGATTGCCATTTGGGTGCTTTGAAACTGGCACACATTTACAACCGTTGCAGCGTCCTGTGGTCACATGACCACCATTTGCATGCATCCTGACTGGCTTGTGACAAGCAGAGTTAATGGAGAATGTGGAAGTAAAATTACAAGTTGTAGTCACATTTCACATAATGACCGCAACTCATTTAACCACCAAATGGGAAGTGATGTCATGAATTTGTTGTGGTCACATTGTTCGCTTAGTGACCGCAGTGCTTAGTGATGGAGTGGCTGGTCCCAATTATGGTTGCTAAGCGAGGACTGCCTGCAAAGTATCAACTTCCCCTTTCAGCATTGTGTCATCTGCAAACTTGTGTCCCCTCAACTCCCTCAACCAAGTTATGGAAAACAGTGCTGAACAGCACAGGACTGTGCGTAGCCCTGTGGCATTTGACTCAAAACATCTCTCCAGGCTGGAGCAGAGCCATTAACGAGCAGCATTTGGATGTGGACATTCAGCCAACTGTGAATTCATCTAACAGTAGTATCATCCAGCCTATATTTTACCATTTTATTAAGAAGAATGTCAGGAGAGACTGTTGAAAGCTTTGCTGAGGCCCAGGTACCATATGTCTAGGGCAGTGTTTCTCAACCTTGATAACTTTTAAGATGTGTGGACATCAACCTGGGGAATTCTGGGAGTTGACGTCCACACATCTTGAAGTTGTCAAGGTTGAGAAACACTGGTTTACAGTATTCTCCTGATTTACTAAACTAGTAACTCTATCAAAAAAGAGTTAAGTTTAGTCTGGCAAACTTGATTTATTACAAACCATGCCAAAACCTGTTCATTGTGGCATTCCTATCCAAGTGCTCACAAACTTGCTGTTTAATAATCAGTTTGAGACCCTTACCCAGTACACAAAACCAAGCTGACAGGTTTGTCATTTCCTAAGTCCTCCATTACAAAGACGTGGACATGCTCTTCTGGGAAGTTGAAGTCTAACCCATTCAGAAGACATCAAACTGAGGAGGGTTATTACAGATACCGTATGAGTAGAAAGATTAATAGGATTAGAAATCAGTGTTGGGGTAGCTTGCAAATGAGAAACAGAGGAAAATCAAGTGATTTGCTATGAGTTTGAATAATTGTTGAAATCAACTTTAATGTGAGAAGGGAAGGGAAAGGGCAGCAATTACTTCATAAAATTTACACAAAAGTGGAACGTCGGGAACAGGTAATTTTTTACAGGGGTACCTGGAGATGTCATTTTTAAGCTACATTTTTTATCAGATTAACCACATTCATAGTTGCCAAATATGTGGGAATGTATCCCTTGGTTTTTGAACTTCCCCAAATTTTGTAATGTTCTTAGCTAAGTACACACACTCAAATGCATATAATTATGCCTTAAAACAGTGTTCAACCTTGGCAACTGGACAATGTGTGGACTTCAACTTCCAGAATTCCCCAGCAAGCACGGCTGGCTGGGGAATTCTGGGAGTTGAAGTCCACACTTCTTCTAGTGGCCAAGGTTAAGAAATACTGCCTTAAAATATTATAATGAAAAAAATAATTCTGAATTTGCTGATGAGGTTATGGGACAGATTCATAAACAAAGACCTGAAAAGTCACATAAAGTCCATCTCTATGTCCCTTAATTTAAGTATCAGACATATAAAAATAGGGTTATTTCAGAATGACCTGCAAACATACATACTGAAGCACATGCCTTGGAAAAAGGTGGGAATCTGCTTTCCTTTTTGTAAGTCCCTGTTATTGTTTTCTTATCATTTGGAATAAGGGAGGTCAATTCTAAATATGCTCAAGCTTTAATGTATCATTGTAAAAACTATGCTATATTGATTGTTAATCTCAGAGATTAGACTGGCAGAATGATAAAGGAGCAATGGAAGTGGTTCGGAAGGACTCCTTTAATATTTTTCTTGCTTCATACAGGACAGCAGAACAAAAAACCTCAGGGCTGTGTTCACATGGTACACGTTAGTTAAACCTAATGGTTGCATTCACACAACATGCTAAAGTTTGTTTAGTTTTAACCTTGGTTAATGTGTGTGTGCCATTTAGCAGGCTGTAAAGACCCAGTCTGTTCTGTTAGTTCACAATTCATTAACACAATTCATAACCAACATGGATTAACTTGGTAACCAGGTTAAGCACATCTGAGAAAGTAGACCCAAGCTTGGTAGAGTGGAGTGGGCAACCAATAGCCCTTATGTCACATACTGTATAGCCTTTGTCCTAATTTCATGTAGCCCTTGGTTTAAGTTCAAAATCTCTTTGTAAACAGTCAGTTGGATTGCTGGTAAGGGTAAACTTTTCTTCCTCATTTCAGTGTAAGGAGGAAGAGTCAGAAAACAGGGTGTAAGACAAGAGACCAGAGGGATGAGGGCGGGGGGAGAGATGTGAAAAGGTGAAAAAATTGCTAGCATCATCATTGTTAGTTCTGGCCCAACAATATTCTCTTTAGTCCCAATTCGGTATCAATGCAGCCCAGATTGTTCTGGTGAGAATGAGAGCTTCAACAACAACGCAGATTGCTCATCCCTGCGGTAGAACACAGTTAAGACATCCTGATAACCATACCAGCAGAGAATGACATTCCTCACCACTCACCCCCCTGGATGCTTCAGTCCTAATGCGCCTGATTCTGAGCATGTTTATAGATTTATAATGCATAGTGCAAAAGTTTGCCCTTTTTGTCAAGTGATGGACTAGAATTGTTGCAGGAAATCAAATTCTGATGGGAGCTAAAAGGGTTCATTATAAATGTATCTTGGACATGCAAAGGATTCTTCTTTTCCTGCTGTCCCATGTTCTGCCCCTGTCCATGCCCAGAACTTTTGGGCACCTATTGGCAGATCAATCTGAAATCAGTGACATATTTTTTGAGAGTATACAACTCCAGGCAGAAAGGCAACTGTCTGCTGAAAGCACAGGCCCTCTGACATGAAAATGGCCTTGGAGATGTCTTCTGCCTTGGGAGTCACAGCCGTAGGCCAATGTTTGAGAACTGCATTCCGGTTATTAAATTTGACATTTTGCAATGGCATGTCATATGTATGTCTGTGTGTGTTTATTTCAACACACAGGAATTAGTGAATCTGGTTTAATGAGCATTTCTACAATTAATTCTGCCACTAGAACAGGTCTACTGAGCGACTGGAAAAACTCCCTCTACATCCCATTAATTTTGATCCTGATTACATGTATGAGTGAATCATGGTTCTTTTTGTAAGGTGTTTTGGCAAGTCTCCTGTATGCTGGTAAACAATTCCACAAAAGAAATGTAGGGCACACAGCTCCATTTTCCCTCTGCAATTTCTTCCAAATGTTTTGACTAGAAAGATCAAGGTGAGGTTTGCTGACAAGACAGCTGGTGAAGTCTATCACAAGAGCTTTGAGTTGAGATGGTGGGAGGCAAGATGAATCAAGAGTAAATGGAAAAACAGACCACCCTTTTCCTGAACCTCCACAGCTCCAGTATCTCTCATACTTGTAAATGGAAGTTTTGCAGTTCTTCCTTTGCAGCAGCTGAGACAAAAGTAAGCTAGCTCAAAAGTTGAAACATGCCCAGTACTATCAGAACATGGAATCTAGAGCTGCTTTCTAGGGGCAGAATTGTCACATGGCACAGCCATTACTTATGTAACATCAGAATGGCTTTTTAAGATATTATTAGGAAGGAACATATGATGCCAACTTATGTGAAGTCAAACCATGAGTCATCTGGCACAATATTGTCAGTTCTGGCCAGCAGCAGCATTCATCATCTCACAGAGGAGGCCTTCCCAGTTCCGTAAGGAGATGCCAGGAATTGGATCTAAAAGCATGTAAAATATATACCATCCCACTGAGCTTTAGCCCCTCTCCATGTGCAAAAAGGAAGGAAGGCGGGAGACAAAGGAAAACTGTCAGCTTGGTTTTCTTAATTTGGACTGACTTTCTGGAAACGAGCAGGTAATTTAGAAATTGGGGAAAAATCTAAAGGAGGAGAAATTCAGAAGCCACTCTAGTTTTTAGCAACCTCACTGGGCATGACCCAGCAGATACAGACATGCACAACTTAGGAAACATGCTGAAACAAAATGAGTTGGATACTTACCACAGAGATACTGTATTTTTGTTGCATTTCAAAAACAAGTCAAAGTAATGGCACCACTGACTGAGCAAAAAGAGAGGCGCAGGGTTTCTAATGTGTTGCATAATATACTGGGCTTGCAGTCTGATTGCTGAATAGCTCATACCAAAATCAGAGTTGGAACAGAAGTTTTAACTGAGCAGCTCCTAGCGGGGAACATTCGGCAAACACATACCACAACATGAAACACGGCTGGAAGAGGCACATATCAAGTATACAACACCAAAATGTCTTACATTGTGGGAAAAAAAATGCAGGCAGCGGGTTGTATGAAAAATTAGCTATTTGATGTACCATTTCTGGGTTGCTGTTTGCTGTTTTAGTCCTTAATGTTGTATTTATTTGTCTTCCTCTTTCTCTCTTGCAGATCACAAATCCTGGTTGATGAGAACAGCATGGCGTGCAAGACAACACCACCGATTACAATAGTTACAGCAGCAGCTCTAGCTGGATGATCAGTCAGTGAGAGGCTTGGGGTTTCAAGAGGTTGACTTATCTTCATTCACATCAGGCAGCTCTGGGTCCTTAATCTCTTCTCGGCTTCCTTGTTTTCTACAAATAATCAAGAGGAAGAACATTTCATCAGGAAGATCAAGCAGAGTACAACAATCCCTGTTGTAAGTTACTTGTCTTCATACAAGAGGCTAACTGCAGATACACGTATCTTACTGCAGTGTTTCTCAACCGTGGCAACTTTATGATGTGTGGACTTCAACTCCCAGAATTCCCAAGCCAGCCATTATTGGTTTTACAACTGAAAGGAAATTACATTTGGAGAAGCATGACGTTGAGAAGGGGTGTCATTCAATAGAAAAAGCACATTATTTGAAACCATGAGGACTAGAATCTTCCTTTATTAATATGCTCAGTAGTGACACATACACTCTGGATCCAGAGGGCTTAAGGTTCAGTCCCAGACATCTCTGGGTATAGGAAAAACAGCTGTGCCAAAAAATCTGAGGAGTCACAGCCAGTCAGCTGCTGTATTCACATAACACATTTAATTCAGTTACCATATTAACCCATTGTTTGAACTTACATAATGTACTGAACCATAAAGTTACCAAAGGATCTGGATTCACACAACACAGCAAGCCACAAACACAATACACAAAATTAATGACAAAGGCCAAGCAAGTTCAGCATATCGTGTAAATGCAGCTGCTCAATTTTTATCTGATCTGGTTACGTGTGTTGTGTGAACACAGCCAGAATTAAAATACTGAGCTTGATAGATTACACGTGACTTGGTGGTATGGTAACAACTTGGTATAGGCCAAGTGCCATAGCTGGTTTTAAAAGGAGAATGAGATATAATTATGGCAAGGGATCAATCAAGGGTTGCTAATGGGTCAGCTATATTGAAAACCTCCATCTTCAGAGGCAGTCTATCTTGGAATAGCATTTGCTGGAAAGCTACGGCATACAAGGGTTTTTGCTTTCATTCTTCTGGGCTTCCAGGATGCTGGACTAACTGGGTCTTTTCTCCCCACAGAGCTCTTTATATATTGCTAGTGTCATGAGTAAGGATGGCGAGCAGGGGGCTCCCATCCAGGCTGTTAAGCGCATGCGTAGCACTGAGGAATTGGGCAGCCATTCAAAGAGACACAGATCGGGACCGCCTTAGCCTTTGGGGTTTATATGTCTGGGTTTTTCCCATGCTTCTTCAGTTTGTTAGGATTCCTGTTATGTACAAGCAATAAAACATTAGAGACCAGTTCCTTGTCTCAGCGTGGTTCCTGGCTGTTAGGACAGCTAGGAAATATACAAGGAAAGAACTGATTTCTATTAAATACCCTCTCCAGCCCTGGCAATAAACCCAGCCTTTGCACCAGATGGCTGACGATCTCTGAAAGTGCTCTCATGCAGTTGGAGAATGAAACAGTCAGCAGCTGATACAAGTTAATGCAGAGACCATCATCAGCTTTCCTACATGATGTATCGCCTCAGGCAGGGAGAACAGAAGAGTGCTATCTGATTGCAGAGTGGCCGGGCAACCTGTGAGACAGAGCATTAACAGGCACAATTCCCGGATGGACTGCCGCCTCCTCCATCACCCCTTCAGCTTGCTAGTTTAGGTGGGTTTGAAATTGGGTTTTAACTGCCTTCTCTGTGCTTTGCAAGAAGATGTCACTGTGGATGCCCATATCAATCCACTTGGAGAATGTATCACCCACTGGGTGTTCTTATAAGGCTAACCTTAATGCTAACCTCTCCCACTCCTGTTGTTTTTCCAAATGGAGAAAAGCCAAACTTTCCTGGGAGTTGTACTGTTTCCAGCTTTTGTCAGGAAGTTCTTCCTGCAGTTTGGAACCACATACATAGTTTTTCTCCATGACTATCTGTCCCTAACCTGGTCTTTCAGGACTCCCAACAGTGCCCCCCTCGTCACTGCAATTGATTCCATCCACGTTGCTGCTGGTCATCCTTCTCTCTTTCCTTCCACCTTTCCCAGCATCACAGCTTTCTCCAAAGAGCTGGGTCTTCACATAATGTCCCCGAAATAGGATAATTTGAGCCTGGTCATTTGTGCCTTGAGTGAGAACTCCAGACTGATTGGTTTGCTTTCTTGGCTGTCTCAAGAGTCTTCAACACCAAAGCATAAAAGCATTAATACTCTTCCTATCTTGCTTCTTCAAAGTCCAGTTAGCTGCTGTCAAACATTTCACTCATCAGGCCCTTCTCTACTTAGCCTGTGGTTAGAACCATTTCACAAAATAAAGTAATTCTTCCTCCGATGGCACACTGTTTCCCAGGTGTTAAAACTAATTGCTAGGATTCATGCAGCACTGGCTATGAATCCAGAACAGCCCTAATTAACTGATAAAAGACACGATGACGTGAGCCCTGAAAATTTCCTGTGTGCGGAGCTCTCCAAAAGCAGCAATGAATGCTTTGTTCTTTATAGCATAGCTTCATTTTTATTGCTGAGAAGAACATGGCTTAAAAGATAGTGTTCCTTCCAAATCAAATGAGTATAAATACTCATTATTGTTCCAGTTGAACAGAATGCCACATGTCAAGAAATGTCCCAAAGCTTCCACTGGGGATGATTCTTGGAAGAGTCTTTGGTTTCATTCCTCTTTGTAATTGTAAATTATGGGGGCCAAGTAATGTCAGCAGCCAGTGGTGTTGAGAAGCAAAAGCAGAACTACTTGGTTTAAAGCCCTACTACGTTGCCTCCCTTTCCTGAAATATGCTCTCTCTCAATAGCTAAAATGGAAAGCACATTATATATAAACATTTCTCAAACTTGGCAACTTTAAGATGTGTGGACTTCAACTCCCAGAATTCCCCAGATAGCCATGGTTGGCTGGGGATTTCTGGGAGTTGAAGTCCACACATCTTAAAGTTGCCAAGGTTGAGAAACACAATTATATAAGGTAGGGAGAGAGCTGGTGTGTATCTTCCCCAATTCCAGGACATCAGAAAATGGGATGGCTTCAACCTGCCTTGAGTTTGCTGCTGATATAACTGCAACATGTCCCCTTTTGCCTAGGAAAAACTCTGCTGAATCTGGAAGAGGGCTCATGATTGCTTCATGGCAAATTGAGAAGGCATTCTTGATAGAGATACCCAATTATTTAATTCAGTCTCCATCCAGCTGGGACTGAATCTAGTTCGCTTTAAGTGTCAACTAAATGTCTGTTTGCTATGGTTTCCAACCAAACGTATGCTGCTCTTATCATTTAGCATTTATTTATTTATCATATTTTTATTACCGCCCATCTCCCCCACTCGGGGGACCCTGGGCAGTTCACAATAAAACAGTTTAGAATTCAATAAAATCAGAATAATATCGATAATCAATATAAATATAATGAAATCCAAGTAACGGCAGATCTAATTCCAGCCAAAGGGGACAAAACTGGACTAGGGAACCAACCAACCCTGAGAGTGGCTCCTCCTCTCCCCACTCCAGGCATGGTGACAAAACCAGGTCTTCAACCGTTTCCTGAGGTCCAGAAGGGAGGAGGCTAACCTCACTTCCGGGGGAAGGATGCTTGTTTCATCATTGTCACAGTCTTGCACTCTCTTGCTTGATGATTTTTGCTCATTTAATATGATTGTCACTCTTAGCTCTCAGATTACTTTCAATGAAAATAAGTAAATAAATACATTGAGAGTGAACAACTTTCTTCTACAGATCATAGGACTATAGCCGTAACAGGCTAGCAGGATGGAGCCATATTGTGTGACTCAATTACTTCACTCCTTGTTTGGTAAGCTTTTTTTGTTCGTTTGTTTTAAGATGTCTGAGTGGCTTTCTATTTCTGGAGACCTAGAACTTTATCCATAGTGTTGTGCCAAAACCTGGCTCATGTAAAGCAACCAAATCATTTTGAAGATACAACATAAAGTTATTATGGAGTCCCTGGTTCTCTCTGAGTTTGGTTCTTTGCTTGCAGACGTTTCATTACCCAACTAGGTAGCTTCATCAGTGCAAGTAAGTGTTCGTGGGGGTGTGGTTTTCTCCTTGGTAGTTCCTTGATTAGGGTATTGTTTTCTGCTTGTTTGTCTGGTGTTAATCCCTGCTTATCTGGGTGTAGGTTGCTGGAGATGATGTGTTTTGGCCTTTTTGTCTCCTTTTTAGCTTTTTTATTGTCTCTTTTGAATGGTCTGTAAATATGGTTTATCTCTATGTGATTATTGATGGCTGATTTGCCTGAATGCCAAGCTTCCAGGAATTCCCTAACCTTTTTAAATTTAGCTTGGCCTAGGATGCTCAGTTTCCCAGTTGAAACTGGTTGAGTCTGTCCATGTGTTGTGAGATTAAGTCTTCATCCTGTCTTCTGACTGCCAGTTGGTGTTCATGGATGCACTCTGCTAGTCTTCTGCCCGTCTGTCCTACATAGTGGCTGTTACAGTCCTTACGTTGTAAGTTGTAGATGACTTCTGTTTTTAATTCTTGGGCTAGTGAGTCTTTTGGTTTGCTTAAGATTAGCATGCAAAATTTATTAGCATATATACAACAATACAGTATATACCAAGCTTCCAGCAAAGCATTGGCAGCTTGTTGGGCAGCCCTGAGCAAAAGTAGGACCAAGCTTATTCACCCTTGGCCTACTACATTGCAAAGGCAAGACGAAGAAAAAGGTAGACAGAGTGTAAATTAGAGCATGATGTTAGAGTGTTTTTGATAAGCTCATCCAGGTGACATTATTTATCCCTTCCTACTAGGCTGGCATGCTAGCTATACTATCTGAGATATGGTCAGCGAAGAGAAACAATTTGGTTCACTGGGCCACGTGTTCCTGACTGAGTCTTCCCCCTGTTGCCACTCAGGGTCAATTCAGCTTGCTGTGAATGCTTTCTCACAAGGGCACTTTAAGCAGTTCACATGTATTGGGGGTGGGGGGATCCTCATAGGCTTGGTAGTGAATGCAGGTCACATGTAAGTAGGAGGGTATCTTTTGCCACCACAAGAGTTAATAGTTTGTTAGAATTCCCAGGGCATCATTTTGAACAGATGGTCTGGTCTGCTTAGGTAACCCAAGAGATACGTGGAAGGGAGCTGTCCTTTATCCCAGGCAGAAAAGCCTACCACTGCCTATTAAAAAACAGCGGCTGTCAGTGGGCTTAAAATACGCATATGCAAACAGCTGTGACTTTGCATAAACTTTGCATATGGTAAGTTAAGTGTAGAGATGCAAGTAATTATGATCATTTTGGCAGAAATGAAATACATCTCACACAAGCAAGGAGGGACTGTGAGCAAGGAGCTGTCCGCTTCTGCTGTCTATCGGTGGTAACTGTGGGAGATCCATTTCAAAGGCTTCTTTACTGCCTAGGCTTTTTTTTAAAGCCAGGCTTGGATTGGGCAGCCTGTCCAATAGAGGGTGGTCTCAAAACACCCATGACAGTCCTTCCATTGTATGCTACTCTCCGTAGAATAAGGTCCATGGCACCATTGCTATGCCCTCCTGTCTAGCTCTAGAGCAGTGTTTCTCAGCCTTGGCAACTTGGAGAGGTGTGGACTTCAACTCCCAGAATTCCCCAGCCAGCATGGCTGGCTGGGGAATTCTGGGAGCTGAAGTCCACACGTCTTCAAGTTGTCAAGGTTGAGAAACACTGCTCTAGACCATGGGAGCCGAACCGCAAGTCTCACCAATCAATTGTACCAAAGTGTTCTTTTTTTAAAGAAAGGAGGAAAGAAAAGAGAAGGTGTAAAAGTAAAATGACAACAGAGGGCTCTTATGAATGCACATTAAGCGCCACATGGGGGAGCACACGCTCACTCTGCTCTGAAGGTAAGGACCATGGTCTGACTTACACAGCAACACAAATTCACTGGGGAGGGGGGAGGGGGGAGGGGGGAGATGAAGGATTCCATTGCACAGTGGGAGGAAAAAAGACACCAAGTTACCTTAAAGCTGGATGCAAATATACAGAGGGGGCTAACCGAAAACCGTGCCTGGAAGCAAAGAGCAAAACAAAAGGGAAGGGGGACGAAACAATCAAATAATGAGACTGCATGCAAGAGATCAGAATGTCAAAATGCCGCAGAGCCAAGAAAAACATTTTCATGGAAAGCAGGGTTGGGAGGAAACTAGAATTTAGATAGCAATTGGGAGGAACAGGAAGACAAAAGAAGAATTTCTTCAAATGATGCAAAATTAATTCATGAAGTTTGCTGCTAGCCACTGGCTGAGGTTGCTTTATTTGCCGCCTTGAGTTATTTGTAAAAATAATAAAGGTGGGATAGAAAATAAATAAATAAAACAAACAATAAAATTTTATTTATTGGTCTGATTGACTTATATTCCCCCTTTCTTTCAGGTGTTCAAAGTAGGATTGTTTTTCCACGACAATCACACCGTAAGGCTGGTTGGGCTGAAAGTGGATGGCCCAAAGCTTTCATGGCTGAAGGTGGACTAGAACTGGTTCCTCATGCTCCTAGACTAACAGCTTAACCATGACTTCTTTAAAGGAGAACCCTACAAGTTTTGGAGTGTTTATTCACTATGATGGGTAAATGCGGTTTCCAAGATCAGCAGCTATGGTTGCGTTTCCTATAAATAATGGATTATTATCTATTGAAGAAGCTCCAATAACCCTGGTTACTGCGAAACACCAAGCCACATTAGATAGGGAATATATAAAACTCCAGATGTTGCTAAACTACAATTCCCAGCATTCCTCACTGTTGATAATGCTGGATGAGTCTGCTTGGAGCTGTAGTTCAGCAACATCTGGAGGACCTGGAGTGCTGCAAATCCCACTCATCACTAATTTGGCATGGTTGGGAATCTAAAAGGGCAACCTTACATATAATGGAGATTAGTCTCCATAAAATATGTGGATCCTAAATATGGCAGGAACTCTCTTGAATACAAGAGAACCTGCTTGTGAGGAAACAGAATGTATATAGCGAGTCAGCTAAATACGTAAATTAGAACACTAAACTTATCCCCTCTTTGATTTCTCCTCCAAGGAATATCCTTTTAAATTGTTTTTCTATCTTGAAAACAAGATACTGGTTTTCAGGAAATTATGATTTGGCACTAGTGTCAAAGAATATATACTCAGTTGTCTAAACTCTTAATGCAGAATTTAAAACAGCATTAAGCTTAAGAGGCACAGACTTTTTACGTCACTGGTAATTCTGGCAGGGAATTATGTGAATTAAAAACCAATACATCCGGGAGAGACCGCTTTAAGCAATTCTAAGGACAGGAGAAAATAGTACTTTTTTTTCCCCCGTGCTGCTTAATTAAACAAATTGTGAAAATTGGAAAGGTTTTCTAATTACTTCTTCCCTTCATTTCCTTTTAGAGGAACATGAAAGCTATCATCCTTCCTCCAACTAGCAATGGACATTAATTTCGCATACTTCAAAGCCTCTGCAACCCAAACTGGAGGGGAAGGGGAGGAGGGGAGGTTCAGCTGGGGATTTAAAACAAACAAACTTAGTTCATATTACTCACACAATTAGAATACTTCTACCCATTAAAGGGAAATTCAAGGCAATTTCAATTCAGTCTGCTTTGAATGTTTGGGCAGAGCAATAAATCTGTGACTTCATCCCTATAATTGCTCCTCCAGTTCCAAAACCATCATCTCTCTGAAGTCCCCCCATTTTAGGAAGTTCTCCTTTCTTCTTGCTACTTTGGAGGCCTTTAACACTTTCCCATCTCAGAATGCCACAGATCCATTCTTTTAAATAACTCTGCCATTACTGCTGGTAAGGTTGTGACTCAGTCCCTGAATACCACAGATCTTATTTATATTGCTGCCCTCTTACCATACAATTCAGGGTGATGTACCTTTAAACCAGTTTTTTTTCAAACTTCCTTGACACCGCTTACGCTTATAACAACCTCCAAGAAAAATATACGCCTGCTCTCTCTCCATTCTCCCTTGAGACTTTTTCAGTTTGGCTCCCAATACCACCCCTGAAACCTACAGCACACTACTGTCTTTTGCTCTTTTGTCAAATCAGAACCCACAGGAGACTTTCCTTTAATCCCTTTTTAGACCCTGTTTGCTACCAACATGAAATCTAATTAAATAAACTGGGCTATTTTTTAAAAATCCTTTTTTGCTTGGACTTCTTTTTCACTCCCTTTACTTTTCTTTTTTCAGTCCCAAAGTTTAAATTATAAACACTGAGCAGCAGAAACAGGTCTTGTGCTATTACTTCAGACCTTGTATGTTGATAATGTTATATAAGTAACAGCATAACAAAATAATGACAAACATTTTTTTGAAAAATCTCTTCCACTTTCAAACAACTTTTTCTATTTAGACCAGTGTTCCTCAACCTTGACAGCTTGAAGATGTGTGGACTTCAAGTTGCCAAGGTTGAGAAACACCAATTCAGACTGTTCCTGGATGCTTAACTTTTCTCTAGCCATGTTTCTTACTCTGCTCTGTAGGGTAGCGTTTCTCAAACTTGGCAACTTTAAGCATGCTGGCTGGGGAATTCTGGAAGTTGAAGTCCACATATCTTAAAGTTGCCAAGTTTGAAAACACTGCTCTGGAGCAACAGAAAACATATCTGGTGTTTCTTCTACATAACAGTCACTTTGGTACTTGAAGATCTCTTTCATTTTGACCATTTTTTTCCCAAATAAAATAAATACATCCTGAATATAAGATGAAGTTTGTTTCGAGAATTTTGTTTTGTTTTTACTCTTGAACAAATTGCTAAAGAATGGCTGGGCTGCAAGATTTATTATTTCCAGTGTGCATCCTAAAATATTTACCATAAATTAAACTGACAGGTTGTTCCTTTACCTTTCTATACTGAAATGTGCTTAACAAAATTAATTAAAAGTTGGTAGGGCAATTGGACAGGATTTGTTCTGAGTGACAGCAAACTCTAATAACTGGTTTTATTTCCCTTTTTATTTCTATGAATGTTACATCAATGTTATGGCTGCCTGTTTTCCTAGCAGTATGAGTCATTGTAAACAGCAGATTGCCATTTTATTTTCCACTATATCAATATGCCTTCAGCAAAGGATCGTTACCTTGTCTTGGTGCTGGAGCTTGAGCACCTCAATGATGCCATGAGCTAAACCGTGAAGGGCCACCCAAGACGGGAAGGTCATGACAGAGAGGTCAGACTAAATGCGATCCCTGGGGAAGGTAATGGCAACCCACCCCAGTATTCTTGCCGTGAAAACTAAATGGATCAGTACAACCAGAGATATGTCGGTATACCATCGGAAGGTGAGACCCCCAGGTCGGAAGATGGTCAAAACGCTACTGGGGAGGAACAGAGGATGAGCTCAACTAGCCCCAGACGTGATGACGCAGCTAGCTCAAAGCCGAAAGGACGGCTAGCGGCCGACGGTGCTGGTGGTGAACGGCGAATCCGATGTTCTAAGGATCAACACACCATTGGAACCTGGAATGTAAGATCTATGAGCCAGGGCAAATTGGATGTGGTTATTGGTGAGATGTCAAGATTAAAGATAGACATTCTGGGCGTCAGTGAACTGAAATGGACTGGAATGGGCCACTTCACATCAAATGACCACCAGATCTACTACTGTGGACAAGAGGACCACAGAAGAAATGGAGTAGCCTTCATAATTAATAGTAAAGTGGCTAAAGCAGTGCTTGGATACAACCCAAAAAACGACAGAATGATCTCAATTCGAATTCAGGGCAAGCCATCTAACATCACAGTGATCCAAATATACGCCCCAACCACAAATGCTGAAGAAGCTGAAGTAGAGCAGTTCTATGAGGATCTGCAGCACCTACTGGACAACACGCCTAAAAGAGATGTTATTTTCATCACAGGAGACTGGAATGCTAAGGTGGGCAGTCAAATGACACCTCGAATTACAGGTAAGTATGGCCTGGGAGAACAAAATGAAGCAGGACATAGGCTGATAGAATTTTGCCAAGACAATTCACTCTGCATAACAAACACTCTCTTCCAACAACCTAAGAGACGGCTTTATACATGGACTTCACCAGATGGACAACACCGAAATCAGATTGATTACATCCTTTGCAGCCAAAGGTGGCGGACATCTGTACAGTCGGTAAAAACAAGGCCTGGAGCTGACTGTAGTTCAGATCATGAACTTCTTATTGCACAATTTAGGATCAGACTAAAGAGATTAGGGAAGACCCACAGATCAGCTAGATATGAACTCACTAATATTCCTAAGGAATATGCAGTGGAGGTGAAGAATAGATTTAAGGGACTGGACTTAGTAGATAGGGTCCCGGAAGAACTCTGGACAGAAGTTGGCAGCATTGTTCAGGAGGCAGCAACAAAATACATCCCAAAGAAAGAGAAAACCAAGAAGGCAAAATGGCTGTCTGCTGAGACACTAGAAGTAGCCCAAGAAAGAAGGAAAGCAAAAGGCAACAGTGATAGGGGGAGATATGCCCAATTAAATGCAAAATTCCAGAGGTTAGCCAGAAGAGATAAGGAATTATTTTTAAACAAGCAATGCGCGGAAGTGGAAGAAGACAATAGAATAGGAAGGACAAGAGACCTCTTCCAGAAAATTAGAAACATTGGAGGTAAATTCCAAGCAAAAATGGGTATGATCAAAAACAAAGATGGCAAGGACCTAACAGAAGAAGAAGAGATCAAGAAAAGGTGGCAAGAATATACAGAAGACCTGTATAGGAAGGATAACAATATCGGGGATAGCTTTGACGGTGTGGTCAGTGAGCTAGAGCCAGACATCCTGAAGAGTGAGGTTGAGTGGGCCTTAAGAAGCATTGCTAATAACAAGGCAACAGGAGACGACGGCATCCCAGCTGAACTGTTCAAAATCTTGCAAGATGATGCTGTCAAGGTAATGCATGCTATATGCCAGCAAATTTGGAAAACACAAGAATGGCCATCAGACTGGAAAAAATCAACTTATATCCCCATACCAAAAAAGGGAAACACTAAAGAATGTTCAAACTATCGAACAGTGGCACTCATTTCACATGCCAGTAAGGTAATGCTCAAGATCCTGCAAGGTAGACTTCAGCAGTTCATGGAGCAAGAATTGCCAGATGTACAAGCTGGGTTTAGAAAAGGCAGAGGAACTAGAGACCAAATTGCCAATATCCGCTGGATAATGGAAAAAGCCAGGGAGTTTCAGAAAAACATCTATTTCTGTTTTATTGACTATTCTAAAGCCTTTGACTGTGTGGACCATAACAAATTGTGGCAAGTTCTTAGTGGTATGGGGATACCAAGTCATCTTGTATGCCTCCTGAAGAATCTGTATAACGACCAAGTAGCAACAGTAAGAACAGATCACGGAACAACAGACTGGTTTACGATTGGGAAAGGAGTACGGCAGGGCTGTATCCTCTCACCCTACCTATTCAACTTGTATGCAGAACACATCATGCGACAAGCTGGCCTTGAGGAATCCAAGGCTGGAGTTAAAATCTCTGGAAGAAACATTAACAATCTCAGATATGCAGATGATACCACTTTGATGGCTGAAAGCGAAGAGGAACTGAGGAGCCTTATGATGAAGGTGAAAGAAGAAAGTGCAAAAGCTGGTTTGCAGCTAAACCTCAAAAAAACCAAGATTATGGCAACCAGCTTGATTGATAACTGGCAAATAGAGGGAGAAAATGTAGAAGCAGTGAAAGACTTTGTATTCCTAGGTGCGAAGATTACTGCAGATGCTGACTGCAGTCAGGAAATCAGAAGACGCTTAATCCTTGGAAGAAGAGCAATGACAAATCTCGATAAAATAGTTAAGAGCAGAGACATCACACGGACAACAAAGGCCCGCATAGTTAAAGCAATGGTGTTCCCCGTAGTAACATATGGCTGCGAGAGCTGGACCATAAGGAAGGCTGAGAGAAGGAAGATCGATGCTTTTGAACTGTGGTGTTGGAGGAAAATTCTGAGAGTGCCTTGGACTGCAAGAAGATCAAACCAGTCCATCCTCCAGGAAATAAAGCCAGACTGCTCACTTGAGGGAATGATATTAAAGGCAAAACTGAAATACTTTGGCCACATAATGAGAAGACAGGACACCCTGGAGAAGATGCTGATGCTCGGGAGAGTGGAGGGCAAAAGGAAGAGGGGCCGACCAAGGGCAAGGTGGATGGATGATATTCTAGAGGTGATGGACTCGTCCCTGAGGGAGCTGGGGGTGTTGACGACCGACAGGAAGCTCTGGCGTGGGCTGGTCCATGAAGTCACGAAGAGTCGGAAGCGACTAAACGAATAAACAACATATCAATATGCAGTTGCCCATCATTCAGGACTTGGTTCCAAGGTTAAGGATATAAGGTTGGCCTTATATTTTCCTCCTTTGTCTAACTTGAACATACAAGTGCTAAGAACACACAAGAAATTGCCATATGTAACTTGAACACGCAAGTGCTAAGAATACATACATTAGTAAGTCCCCTGGAGCTGACATAGATCGTTCCTCTCGTCTGGTTTGGGCTTCATATGGGTTGGCAAATGAGCGTTTCCTCAGCATGGCCTTCACTAAAATCTTGGGTATATAGAGAAAGAGAAGGATCAGAAGGACATCTCTCAATTATTTTAGATAGCTCTTGGGAGCCCTAGACCTTTACTGCTGCAAACTATTGTCTTTTCGAAGTGGATAAAATTTCTCCAAATTGACTCAGAATGGAAGTTGTAACTGCTGCCTTGATTTCACACTAAAAACAGGGCTCGGTTTAAACTTAGCCTATTCAAGGATAATGGCTACCAGGTGGAACCAGCGACATTATAAAGGCAAACAAGGCAACTTTCTAGGCCACCAACATTTTAGGGCTGTCTCATTCAGCTGAAGCATGATTTGACTACTCCCTAAACCAGTGTTTTTCAACCTTGGCCACCTGAAGATGCGTGGACTTCAATTCACAGAATTCTCCAGCCAGCAATGCTGGAGTCCACGCATCTTCAAGTGGTTGAGAAACACTGCTCTAAACAAAGAGTGGGGGAGACCAACGTTTAATACTGCAACACTTACCACAGCAGGTAAACTAGGAACTGTCTTGACCGAGTTCTTCACTTCCTCTTCAGTTACTTCCACTATGGTGCAATGGTCTTCCTCTAAAGGAAGAGGGTCCTTGCCAAACTTCGTGACCCATGGATGTTGCTGCACAAAAACATAACCAGAGTGCCTGATGACTTATCAGCTCCTTTAGATTACTATTCCTTTGTGTAGAATTAATCAAAGGAGCCAGCCTGCATTTGGATATGGCTCTAAGAAATAACTGCACTGGTAAAAAGAACATGAAACCTGCAAAAGCCAACAACAGTTAGTGTGTATAGCACCTTCTTGGAGTTCAAGACCTTTAACATGTACCATCATCATCTCTGGGATCATGACCCAGCCTTTGAAAAAGCTGCTATAAAACAAACCAGAATTAGGACCTCTAAAAGTGGTATAGCTGAATCTAAAAAAGATAGGCTTGCCAGAAGACATTCAATGAAGTCATGGCTGAGCTTGATGTCTTAATCAGGTGAATCCATTTAATGGAATGTTTATCAGAAGGGACGCGGTAGAGAAAGAATAAGGGAGTGCAGCTTCTAGGATTTGTTTTTAAAACACAGGAACCATACAATCACCTGGTAGCATAACATGGTAATTGTCACTCTTCTTGTTCTAGCAAATGGCTTAGATAGCAACGCTTTCAAGTTTTAAGATTATGATATATTAGCATCTAACCAGCCAAACAATGAAGAGAATTATCAAGCAGAGTCCAGATTCTTCTTCTTTTTTACTTGATGGGATGATTATTTCAGGTTAGCCACTTCAGTAACAATTACTTTTAGCAAGATTGTTTGAATTTCTAAAGGCTGCATTTCAATTCACAAAATATCCTTTGTTAAAGCTCAATGCATTTTGAAAGCTGATCCTAGGCAGTCAGAAGAGAGTATGGTTTAGTTTCTGGGACTGAATGGTGCTGATCTGCATTATGTGGGTGCTGTGTGGCCCTGCGCTCTTTGCAGCACATACAGTTATTATAAAGTTTAATATACTGGTCCGCAGTACTCTCTAGTTGTGTTGAACTACAGCTCCTAAAATTCACAGTGGCTAGAAATTCTGGGAGGTATAAGCTAACACATCTGGAGGGCACAGGTTGGAGAAAGCTAGTTTAGCAGTACATTACTAATGAGAACACTAAATAAGATTAAAGCTATCTATTCAATTACTGTGATATGAAACAGCTCAGAGGAAGCAACGTTTTCAACAACCCACTAAAGCTCATAATTGCTTACTTTAATTTCAGGAACAGTTATCCTTAATTCAGGGTTTTTTTCCAGCATCTTCAGAATCAGATCCTTCAGTTCCTCACTGATCCAAGGCCTAGTGGAAGTAAATATAAAGTATTTGGTTAGGACATAAGCTACAGCTTGCCAATCTTACTCCTTGTCCAAACACCATTCTTTTATGTTTCAAAATCCTATAGTAGTTAAGACTTTGTATGTTTGAGGATGTTGGAAAAAAAAGGGAGAAATGGAAGAAACTCTTGTAAATTCATCCCTCCTCCTTTTCTGGGTTACTGAGGGGGGACAGCAAAATTATCAGGTAAATGTTTTCCTTACAGGACCTCAGATTCAGAAGGAGAGGTGGGGAAAACAGCCACAGTGTCTCTAACCTCCCCACCCCCCATCTAGCTGTTTCAACTAGAGCGGAACTGAGCAGTAAATGAATCAGCTTGCTTTCAAACAGGTGCAGAATCCTTATATGGAAGCATACTTGCTTTAAAAAGAGACGAAAATGGGTTGAGTGTATCCTAACACAGGAAGGGAATCTCCCAAATGGCTTTCAGCTCCAGGAAGAAGTGGTTAGGAATTATGAAAGTTGTAGTCCAACGTATCTGCTCAGCAGCAGCAGGCTGGGGAAGATTGCACCAATTACCAAATAATAGCAAGCTAAAATCCAGGAGTTGAGCCAACAAGAGGATGGTAGCAAGACAGAGAAGTAGCAGCTGGTCTTCCAATGGCCTATGTCTGCCAGTAAAGGCCAAACTGATGTCAGCTCTGAAATCCTCTCCCAGGGTGATTCAGTAGATGGGATCTGTTACTATTTAGGGTTAGTTTTTTCCCCCTGAAAACTAGGACTGTCATGCCTTCTCCCCTCCCAAAATTATGTGCAGAAACTTTGCCAGCCTCATTATGTTCCTAGGAGCTGTTTTGTGATGTTTTGTTTCCTTATGATTTCATCAGAACCACTTTGAAGGCTGCTGTTATAGGCAAAAGAACAGCCCATAAATTTAAACATAAATGTATGTTTCCCTAGCACTCTGTTGTTAATCACAGATAACTGGCAGAAGGAATGATGGGGGTGGTGATGGAAGAATGGGAGAACATGACCCTATTTGGGGGTGATGTTCCTGTAATCCAGGAATGCAGAGCTGCTGAATGCTGATGCTGATAGTTTCTATTTAAGCTGGCTCAGTTCAGATATCAATCATGGCTTACATTGAGGTAAGCAAGCTTTTTCACTTTGGGGGTTGCAGTTGTTGATCTGTAGGATTGGAGCCCCAGTTGGAAACAGGGTGAGGACAGAACCCACTGGATTCAATTGGACTTTAAATGACACATCTTAGATAATAGCAGTGCCAAACAGAAATTTTTTTCTGCTAGTTCCTTCTCTCTCAAAGTATTCCCAAATGATTATTTTTGTTACTCAGTTAGGGTTACTGTGTGCTGCCAGAACCATCAGTAAAGACTATATTTATATTGTATTTTTATATTTGTAACTTGTTTTCACTTTTTAGAGGATTTTAATGTTTACTGTTACAGTATTAATTTTATTGTAAACCGCCCAGAGTCCCTCTTTTGGGGGAGATGGGCGGTAACAAAATTTGAATAATAATAAAATAAAAAAGACATCTGACTGGTTAAGTATATTGATGGAGCTGGCTAGCTACACTCACATAAAACACTTAACCCAATCGGTTGGTTGGTTATTGACTGATTCATTGATTGTGGCTCTGCCTCATGATAACCTCAACACCCACACCCCTTGATCCAGTTAAGCCGCAGAGTCCAATCCCTGGTTCATCTCCCCAAGATCATTAAGACAGTTCTCCAAGGTTTTTGTTCCCAGAGCTGGAACCTCAGATCTTTAGGCAAACACATTCTCTGTCACTGAGCTGAAGCATACAGAGAGATTAGTGTGGCAAGACAGGCTGATCTGATCATTAGAGAGAATGAGGCAGTTGCCTCAGGCACCAAAATTTAGGTGGTATGGAAGAGCAGAAATGGTCAGCTGTATAACATATTTTGTTATATTTTACAGCTAAGGGGGAGAAATGCTTATGAGATTCTATGTCTCAGGTACCAAAAACAACTTGATCAGCTTGCTTAGGGTACAAGATACTTAAGCAGGGTAACTTCTTGGGCCAAATCTGCTTTTTACTTTTTAACAAACAGTAGCTTAGAATTTCCCATCAGTGGCCCAGCAGTACTTCAGAACCAGCCAGCTCTTCAAAGTAGACCAGGTTAAGTAACAGAGACCACAAGAAATACCTAGAACTCTATTGATACAGACTAACAGAATCTTGAAAGCTTGACAGTGTTTCCCCTTCCTTCCTTTATACTGAAGAGTGTCTAGGCAGAACCACTTAAAAGTTTCTTTCTCACGCTGTCTTGTTTTCCAAGATTGAGCTCGTACTTTGCTAAAAATCTCTGCATATTTCCTCCAAGGTCATCCCTGTGTTCCTCTACAAAATCTACAAAACTATAAATAACAATAAAGTCCCACTGGTGCAATATTGCATCAGTTCTTTTAAGGGTCCTTGACTATGAATTCCAAGTAGGAAAAGATAAGTAACAAAGCAAAGTCATGATCTATGATTTAATTCTCTTCACCTCCAGGAAATCAAGCCATACTTTCTTTGGCCTCTTTGTAAACAGAGGCTGGGTTTCACAACACACTAAACCCTAATCTTGGGTAAACAAAATCATATACAATACCCAACAAATAAACTGTATTATGGCTTATAATTATATCTTGATTCCCACAACATGCTGAAACTGTAACTGGGTTTCCACATGCTAAATTACTAATTACCCAGTCCCAATCTTAGTATAGTTTAGCATGTTGTATGGATTGAACAGAAAGAGATATCCTTTGTCACCATGGCAAAACATATCCAACTGCCAAACCACACCAAGTCTGTAGGAGGTCTGAGGTGAAGCCAGCTCAGTAGCTTCTAATTTAAGGCTATCTTTCCCCCATGTCTCCTGTCTTTCTTACTGACTTTATCAAATTAATTGACTTCATTTAAACACTGAATCCATACACTATCTGCTGCCGCCTCCCTGCACACTAATGAGCAGAAAGGCCTTTTTAGGTAGGAAAGACCAGATCACAGGGTGAACGTTATGTCACACAGGGAGAGTTACTGCTGCAGGAGATAGTGAAAAGAAGGAAAAGGTTCATCAGTGAAAAATCCAGTCAGCTCATTAAACGTTAGTCCCTTGCTGTGGAGGCAGATGGGAGGAGGCATTCACAAGCTGACTAATAAACCCAAATATATGATGGTGGGGAGAAGGTGGGCAAAATGCCCAAAACCTGGGAAATGGCAAAGCTGAGGCTGGAGGAACCTACACTTTTCCCCCCTACGCATGAGATCTCCTTAATTCCCTCATTTACAATGTTTAGGTGCTCTTATTTATGTAACTTTATGCTCAATTTCGCCCTCGCATAACATGGTGAAGAACACTGATACAAGACTGAAGGCACTGAATATCACATGGAAGGATGCTGAAGCACTCGCCCAAGACCAAAAGAGTTGAAGAACCCTTACTGCCTGATATGCCATGTAGCATTGATCCAGGACAAGAGAGAGAGATGCACAATTTGGACATGCTATGTGAAGACCCAACTCTCTGGAGAAGTCTATAATGCTGGGAAAGGTGGATGGAAAAGAGGACGACCAGCAACAAGTGAATGGACTCAATTACAGTGTCAATAGGTGCCCTGTTGGAAGATCAGAAGGGCCAGGTTGGGGAGAGATCCTCCGGGAGAAGATCTATCTAGGTGATTGCTAAGAATCAATACTGACTTAGTGGTGCACAATCATAATAAGACACTCATGTATAAGATGGTGATATCAGGCAAGCTTCAAGTTTATAGAAGTACAGTCTTGAAATTAAAAACAACAGGGAAGGAACCTCCCAAACAGTTGATAAAGACTGAGTATTTATCTTTATTTATTCATTCATTTTTTCATTTATTCATTCAATTTCTATAGCCGCCCATCTCAACAAGTGACTCTATGCTCAGGGGCTAGAAAACGCTGTTTGTAGCAAAAGGGTGAGAGGAGGAATACAGTGGAGTCTCTTGGAGGAGGGCATGGCTGGCCAGCTGACACAATGAAAAAGACTATATGCTCAACGTTGTGTTGCATGTGCCACTTAATTTTTTCTATGTGAAACAAACATTTGCATCATCACATGGCTGCCCATGATATTAGGTTAGGAGGCTAGGCTAGCCCTGTTGTTGATGTGTTTTATGACTGGAAGGTGTCATTTACTCGGAGCACCATGGCTTATTGTTTTAATTGTTGGATTTTAATCTTTGTATGCCACCCAGAGTCACTGTTGTGAGATGGGTGGCCATATAAATTATTTAAAGATAAATCATATGGCCGGTACCCCTGCCAAAAAAAAGTTAAAATAAATAAATATTTTAAGACTAACTAAATAAATAAAATGGTCAACATCTAGAGCTTTAGCTGGCCTAGTTACAGGTGTTCTGTGAATGAAACTTCTCAGTTTCTTCACCATTTCCTTATAATAATTATTTTCCATACCTCTAAGCCCTTAGTTTCCCACTTCTGAATACATTCCCCATTTATTTATTGTTTATATTGATGCCCATCTCACTAAAGTGACTCTGGGCAGCGAACACAGTTAAAACATAACAATAAATAACAAAATTAAAATACATAAAAAGAACAGGAAAGCAAATCTTTCTCAAGAGGCTGCAGCCGGTACTGGACATTAACATTCTTGTTTTTAAGACTGATCATACAGACAGAAAATTATAACTGGGAGGAAAGTGACTGGAGAAGCCAAAGTTTACATTATATAACACTTGAAAAAGCCAGGAGCTGTGGCAAATACAGAAAGCATCCTCCTCACTCTGAATTGGCTTTATTGTGATGTCATGTGATGATGAACCTGTCAGAATGACGGCAATGATTGTTGCCCCCACACTGGATTTTGCAGGAAAGCAGAAAGAAGGCGCCAGGTCTTCTAGAAATGTAATTATTCCCTCCAGAAGGATTGCGGCACTTTTCCCACGTTTCTGCACTGATGCCCTAAAATTTGCCAAACCACCCCGTTTCACAATATGCAAGAATCCACGGATGGCTTTCCAGCCTATTATAATGATCACCAACACAGGCTGTTAAGAGCACTAATGGGGTTGTGGGGGTGGATGGCAAAGCCCCTTAGCATTAAGTGGTTTATAATACCCGATAACAAGCTTGAAGTATAAAGAGATACTTTTTTTAGCACTCATGGCTTTTCCTGGGAACATTCTTCCACCCGTTATACTCTCCACCCACCCACCCACACCCCTTACCCACAGTAGTATGATATCATCTTTACATTTCAGTTAGAGATGAAGTATTTAATTAATGGAAGTAGGTCAGAAATTCTTTGCTGTTGTTATACAGTGCCATATGGGAAGAATCATAGCTTTTGGCATCTCATCCAAAACACAGCTTTGTGGGCTGGAAACTTCCTACAAAAACTTTTAGAAGTACCCAGTGCACCATACATGATAATGTGCACACATGATGTGACTTTATCCATAGATAGTGAAAATACAGCTGGCATTCAACAAATACAAATCATGGGTTGTGTTCAAAAATGTTCTCCCAACCTGTTCTGAAAGGTCCGCCAATCCTCAGGAACAGATTTGGGCAAAGGCGATAATGCTACTGGGAGAGAGAGGAAAATCAACTAAAATTGTCTGCCTTGTCATTGTTCTACTGAATGGCTTTGGTGCACCAAAGAGCTTTCTATCCACAGGGCCACCCCACAGAATAACACCCACTGTCTTCTTTGATAATTGAAAAGGTAATTTCTGTTCCTGGTTGTAACCTAAGTGTGTGCCAGTACACTGCATGAATCTCCTAGTTGGTGGGACATAGGCATGTTTTGCTTGCAAGGTAATCTTTAGATTAGAGAGTCTAGAATAGCATGAGCTTGCTTGGATTAAAAATGGCTTTGGTTCTTCTGGCATACTGCCTGAAATGTGCTAACCAGTGCTGTCCCTACCATTAGCAAGGAATGCTGTATATGCTACAGGTGCAGCTAAGACTGATGATCTAGTCCAGTGTTTTTTCAACCTTGGCAGCTTTAAGATGTGTGGACTTCAGCTCCCAGAATTCCCCAGGCAGAATTCTGGGAGCTGAAGTCCACACATTTTAAAGTTGCCAAGTTTTAGAAACACTGATCTAGTCCATACCTTTTTAATCTTATAAATGACTGTTATGTGGAAACCTTGACTGATCAAAGCCAGAATAGATTGTGGAGATCAATTCTACGAAGCCCATCTGGTGACAACCATGGCATATGGAAGATATCTACTGGGACTGTAAGAGGAGTAAATGGTGAGGAGTTGAATTAACAAATAAAAGAATGAAGATCTGAATGGATGTGGTTTGGTTTTGTGGAGTACAGCTAATGAATAAATGCAAGAAGAGAAGGTACAGGTTTAATTATTAATTTAAGGGCTAAAGGGCTGAAACGTACATCAGAAAGTTGGGGGAAAATATGTCACATTCTTAGAAAAAGGTCCATTTATTTCAAATTAATTGCTTAAGGATAAATCTATTCACACATACACATAGCAAACGGAATGAATATAAATATAAAAGCATGACTGATTGTATGCAATGAAAAACTACGGAGAATTAGAAAGTTCTAATTAGACTAGGGAGAAAGAAAGTTCACTGTGCACGTGCTCATTTATAGTAAACATATGATAAAGTAAAGAGCCTTGAATTGTGGATGGTTTAGCCCACATAAAGAGTTGAAAGTTGGTTGCTGAATGCAATAAAAGCAATATATGATAGAAGTAAAGCATGGGTAAGAATAAACGAGAACCACTTTGGTGTAATGGTGAATGTTCTGGGCTAGAAACCAGGAGACTGTGAGTTTTAGTCCTCCCTTAGGTGTGAAAGCCAGCTGGGTGACTTAGGGCCAGTCACTCTCAGCCCAACCCAAATCACAGGGCTGTTGTTGTAGGGAAAATAGGACACTGGGTATTAGGTATGTTTGCTGCCTGGAGTTATATATAAAAAAAGTGGGAAATAACAATAGATAGTACCAATAGTAATAGGTGCCTTGGGTGCAATTCCAAAACATCTGGAGCACCAGTTGAACAACACCATTAGTCAATTGCAAAAGGCAGCTTTACTTGGAACAGCTTACATCCTGTGATGATACCTTTAATATTATTAAACAACAATATCTGCCTATCCCAGGTCCTTGGGAAGGACTTGATAGGTGGACAAAAATGCCAAATCCAGTCTAAACATCTGGCTGACTGTGCAATCAACCATAATAATTAGAATGCTTAGTGAATAGTTCAACATTGAACAGAGTAAGAAAAGGATGTGTGATGTCCCCTTGGTTGTTTAATGTACTTAAATGTATCAATACACCTCCTTAAGCATGTATCTATTTGGGGATGTAACCGCGTGTGTACTTTGGTATGCTGGTGATGCCATGTTCTTGGCTGACAAATTATTTGCAGTGAATGTCAGATAGACTGTATGATGTCACAGGAAATACAGATCTGAAAACTAATGCATCAGCTCAGGCCGACTCAGTCTTCCATCCTTCCAAGGCCATTAAAATGAGTACCCAGCTTGCTGGGGAAAGTTAATTACGACTGGAGAAGGCAATGGCAAACCACCCTGCTCTATAGTCTGCCAAGAAAACGTGAAAGTGGTGTCCCCCAAAGAGTCAGAAAATGACTCGGGGACCTTTCTTCTTCTAGTTGTGTTTGACAGGGAAAATTGAGTGAATATATGTAAGTTATACATAAATATACTTACTAGAGCAAGCAGATGAATTTCTGTACCTGGGCAGAGGGTTTATTAAAAATGGAAAAATGGATGAAGAAATGTTATGACATGCAATGCAGGTAGAAAGGTAGTAGATAGTATGTGGTCTTTTATAAGGAATACACATTTGTTAAAAGAAGTGAAAAAGGCTGTACAGAAAAGCAGGGGTTCCCTACTTCATTATATGGAAGTTTGAGTTTTGTATATCATAAAGCATAATAGTAAGTGGAATGAAATGGGCCTGGAGTAACTAAAAGGAGAGCAAAATGAGGACAAGTAAGGTCAAGAGAGAATGGATGCTAAATGAATGTCAATAAATACAAAAGTGACTGACCTGTACCAAAGGTGGAGAGAATTATTGAGATGATTTGGTCTGACAGAGAAAATAATTACGACTGAATCTCAAAACCAATATATAAAAGAAGGGTGAAAAGGAAGAGGATAAATACGTTTTTGGCTGAAAATGATTTCATCCTCAAAAAGAGAGTGTTTTATGAGACATCCTTTTGAGGCTATCATTGGACAATGTGAGAACTGGGAAAATACTCCTTAAATACTAGTATAACTAATTATGCAGCAAACCTATTATAAAGTGGGAGATGAGGCATCCATAATCTGTGGTGGCCGGAGAAGGCAAGTCAGGAAAACAAGGGAAAGAAGGTCATTAATGGCATAGCAGAGTAAATCTCTAACTGTCAATATTAACATGGAGCCACTAGCTAAGGACTCCCAAGGATGATGTCCTCTACCTGTTGGGATTACAACTCCCCAAACCTTCAGCAGTTCACCTGGGGGTACCCACTCAGCCCATGTTCCATTAGGTTCAGTCCCTGCTTTCATCCACTGCCACTCCAGATGTTACCCCAACTGAAGAGGCAGGCATACTTGCTGTTCACAGACATGATTACTGACTGTTTGGAATGGGCAACACTAGATGTTCAAATGAATCCTGTTGAGGAACTCTGATTATGCTATTCAACTCAAGTTTACTTACTCTTCTGGAAACTCCACTGGCTTGTTTTTGATCTTGTTGTGAAGTGCCAGGATGAATTCATCAATGAAGGGACACTGCAAAACAAACCAGTTTTCCATTCTTTTTGGCCTATACAAACCCTCCACTGGCAGGAACAGTCAAAGCTTAGGCCCGAGGCAGCCTTTCTAGGACCAATTGTTGCAGTATTTGAACTGGTATATCAATATTCTCATGCGCTCACAGTCATAGCAATGTGTATGTTTAGTAATATTATATTTATTTTTCACTTATACAGTAATGGAAGCTATCTGAATTTCAGTTAAAATAGCTAATGATCTGTGAAGTTGTATTTTGTGTGGGGGGGTGGGTATTAACCAAGTCACTAGCTGCTTTAATCATATTTATTATGTATAGTTATGCATTATTAAAGTCAATATAAAGCAGATCCATCTCTCCTCCAACAATCTATATACTACTAAAACTCTCATGTCTGTTTGATTTACCTCACTAACTCCCCCTACAAAAAAAGTAGCCCCCATTTAGACTTACCTTCCCATATACAAAACAAAAGAGAGTAATGCCCATGGCCCAGACATCCAGAGCCTGAAAAAAAGCAAGAACATTTCATTAATTAAGTTCCTTCATTTTCATCCTGCTTTTAAACATTATTTCTCATTTTTTATTATTTTTCTTGAACCTGATGTGCTACTTTGGGGATTTTCCCTCTCTTGGGCATGTTTTTTCTAAAGTTTTTTTGTACTTCTGCTAACCTTGGAGTTTCCTCAAGTCATGGTGGTAATACTGTTTTATATGTGGACAATATCAGTTTTGGCTGGTAAGTATTGGTACTCATAGCTGAACATCAGAAATAAAGGTAATGATTCTGAGATCTGATTCTGAATGTAGAAGATGGGCATGTTCATACAGCTTCTGAAATGTTCACAACTTTCCCATGAAAATCAAGAGTAATGAGGTCTTATATAGAACAGTAGGGTGAATAGTAGGGTGAAGAATATATTGTTATTCCCCTCCAATTGAATGCAATGTGAAAGACATACAAAAAAAATCAAGGATGCTACCTTTCCACTGAAACTCTTTCCAGAATCTGAAATAGCTTCAGGGGCCATGAAGGCTGGTGTCCCAGCAGTGCTGGAGAGCTGGGCATCATTGCCTTCAAACTGATTGCTCACTCCAAAATCAGCAATTTTGACGTGTCCATCATCCCCCAAGAGCAAGTTCGATGGTTTGATGTCTCGGTGAATGATCTTCTGATAATGCACTGGAAAGGCAACAAAGAGAACATGCTATTCAAAGGCGGCTGAAGGAGTACCTATTATTTTGTAAGAATTCCAAAGAGGAAGGTCACTTTCCAAAGTCTCCTTTGCTGATTATCTCTCCTAATCTTGGATTTCCAAATTTCCTAGAAACAAATGTAGCCACATTGGCTGTAAGAAATGTCAAAACTGTTGTAGGACAATATCTCTATTAAATCAGCTCCGATGCCACAAATTAGCATACATATTTTTATACCTCCAGATCACTCCATCAGTAAGACCCCTTCAATTCAAGTGTGACTTCTGGTAATTACATGCACCATTCATGCAGTTTTCTTGGTAAAATACAAGCATTTTTTTTAAATTAACGTCTCAAATTAGCCTACAGTCCTGGGAGTTCTTGATGGTTTCTCACCCTGTTTTTATATATATATATATATATAAAAATAAAATCATGGTTTCTCGCCCTGTTTATATATATATATATATATATATATATATATATATATATATATATATATATAATCACTGCCCATCTCCCCCCAAAGGAGGGCCTTTAGCCTTTCTTGAAATCAACCAAGGTTGGTCGGGCACTGCCATCTGGTCATCAATAGGCAAGGTAGTTCATGGCAATGTAGTCTGTCTTTCAGTTAGTTTTAAGGAGGAGGCTTCCCACAATTAAATTAGTATTAGATTCGGTGTCAGACATCATGACTGCAAAATCAGCCACTTGTTTCCTTGGCAAATTATTTTGAGAATCAACAGAATTCTCTCAAAATTGTCTCCAGTCTGGCCATTCTAAGACAACTGTTTTAAAAACAAGACATTGTCTGGGGCAATCTGTAAAAGGGAATATGTTAAAGATTAATTATTTATCCAATTTATATCCTACCTTTCCTTTGGTAGAACATTCAAGGCAATTACAAAAATGCAAAGAGATTTTTAATAAGATAGAAACAAGATAATTAAAACCAACTTAAACTTCGCAAATATCAAAATAATTTTATTTATTTATTTATTTATTTAATAAATTTATTCACCGCCCATCTCTCCCCAACGGGGGGATTCTGGGTGGCTTACAATAAAACAAGATTGAAATATACAATTACAAAATACAATAAAAATATAAATATAATAAAATCTTAATGAGAAGACAGGACACCCTGGAGAAGATGCTGATGCTAGGGAGAGTGGAGGGCAAAAGGAAGAGGGGCCGACCAAGGGCAAGGTGGATGGATGATATTCTAGAGGTGACGGACTCGTCCCTGGGGGAGCTGGGGGTGTTGACGACCGACAGGAAGCTCTGGCGTGGGCTGGTCCATGAAGTCACGAAGAGTCGGAAGCGACTAAACGAATAAACAATAAACAAAAAATAAAATCTACATGGCGAAGAGATCTTAATCAGATCTCTTAATCAGTGTGGTAGGTCCCTCTGGATCACTTCACGGCGCTAGCCATCCCCAGGTGTAATTATTTGCCCTCCCATTCCAAGCCTGCCAGGTCTTTAATCTTTTGTGGAAGTCCAGGAGCAAGGGGGCTTGTCTCACCTCTGGGGGAAGGATGTTCCAAAGGGCGGGAGCTACAACAGAGAAGGCACACTTCCGAGACCCCGCTAGATGGAATTCTTTTATAAATGGGGCCTGTAACATGCCCTCCCTGCATGACAGGATGGGGCGGGTTGATGTAATAGGGATGAGATGGTCCCTCAGATATCCTGGTCCCATGCCATGTAGGACTTTAAAAGTGATAACCAACACCTTGAATTGGACCTGGAAGCAAACTGGGACCTAGTGGAGCTCACGCAACAAAGGTGTTACGTGTACAAATCTTGGAGCACCCAAGATTGTCTGCACGGCCGCATTTTGGACCAGCTGCAGCTTCTGGATATTTTTCAAGGGTAGCCTCATGTAGAGCGCGTTACAGTAATCTATATGGGAGATGACCAGGGCATGAGTGACTGTTCGGAGGGCCTCTCGGTCCAGGAAAGGGCGTAACTGGTGCACAAATAATTGACATTCAAACACCTAGTTGAAGAGATAAGCCCTACTTGTTCTTGTAAAGGCAGACAGAATGAAAGGCTCCCAAGGGAGTAGACTCCATTTCATGAAAGCAATGAAGAAAAAGATGGGATTGTCACAGGTAAGAGAGGCAGCAAAATTTATTTATTTAAAATTAGGAATGTGCAAAGCCTCCCATTTCATCCAGAACATCACAAGCCACTTCCAGTTTGGCATATTAAATTCTGGAAGACCACCAGGCCATCTTCAGAACTATACCAGATTGGTGTAGACTAGAAGAAAAATGTTCCACTCTAGGAACAGTAACTTTTTGTCATTATAAAAATCTAAAAATGTTCTTTGTAAAGACCAGTGGTATTGGAAGACAATGGCTGAGAAAGACCAGCATAAAAGATCCCTGAACATGCCAGCACTAGGCCCTGGCAAACAAGGGCAAGTTATTTCACTGGACTGCTGCCTCCATGTCATCCCTGACAATTCACAATCTACAGCAGAGACAGCAGGATCTGTCTGTGGTCCAGATAGAGGTCCAGAGGTAGGAAGAGATTTCTGTGACTGGAGATGTTCTTTATAAATAACATCTCCAGTCACAGAAATCTCTTTGAAACTTTGGTGGATTTTTGAAATGCCAATGATAGCATTTATTGTTGACCCCTTGATTTTATTTAAATCAAGTTCCACTTTCAGTTATAACAACAGTCCTGATCCTGTGTCTCTGGGATTTTCAGATTCAGATCTATTAGAGAATACAGTAACCTCAATTTAATGAACTAATTTTTGGAAGGCTGTCTATTATTCTGGAACATCCATTAAATCTGAAAGTACATCATTTGTAGACCATCTGGCATCATAGGCACTAGGTGGTATATAAGCATTGTCACATATGTTGTAAAATCAAACTAAATTTAACAGCCTTGTCCAGATTACTTCAGATTCAGCAGGCTTGTCTGTTATTTGGGGAGCAGGGAGCAGAAATTCAGACTGAAATTTTGTTGATTGTATCTACTAAATAGGGTCCATACAAGCAAGATTTTATTATACTGTTTCCATATCATTTTCTGTAATTTATTTCAAATACTAAGCCCTTTATTTTTCAGTTAAGGAAAATAACTGAGGAGGTTGATTTGTTTTATTCTATTTTCAATCACTCTTATGACAACTGTGAGTAGTTAAATTATTGTTGTTCGCTGCAATGAAATGTTTTATTTATTGAATCATTGCTACTCAGCTTACTGAATTATATTATCATTGATATATTGACTGAAATTCTGATAAAAGCTTAAGGAAATAGGAGGTTTGCTCAGATCAAAGGTCCATCCTATTTCCACAATGGCTCAACACATGTTTCTGGAATTCAACCAAGAATGAAGAAATGGCAAAATAACATTATCTTGCAAAAATTTAAAGGTGCTTTATCAGAAAGCAGTCTCCAAGTGGTTCTGTGCCATAAATCAGTGCAATTTCATATATGTCTAATTACCACCAAGTTTGATAGAACATGATTTCAAGTGAGTATGCCCAAAAATCAGTTAAACGAACCAGTGAAACAGCATTGAGGGGAGCCATTTGATTAATCTATTTCTCTTCAAATGCTGTTCAGTTTCATGAATTGCTAATTATCTCCTTTTTTGGCAAGTTTCATTTTGTACAGGATGGAAATTAAGATAGCATTTGCTTTAGAAGACCATGACTCTGAGGCTTTTGGCACAACAGATACAAAGGAGCTGAAATTCTTCCTCCTTGCAGCAAAAACTTCAGAATCTGAATGTGATCTGCATCTTTAATAACTGAAACATTGCTGCAGCAGCTGGACTGCAGTGACTAGGAGTTTTATGGATTATGGGATGGATGTTTGTGTAGAAGAGAGAGACAGAGAAAGTACATTATGGATCAATTGCCAAATGGAGGTTGTTTTAATATAAACAAACAGCACGATGGAGAGTACTACTGTAAAATGAGAAAGATGCTAGCATGTCAAAATACATCACTTTATCTAATCATCAAAGGCATTTACCATCTTAATGAAAAAATTCATTTAGGGATGCTTAAAACCTCCAGGCTTTTATGATTTCCAATTAACTGGCATGATATAGCCAGGACTGCAGATTTGCCTGATGAAGAAGGTTCCCCATCCCCTATTTATTTATTAAGTTCTCAAAATCTGATGAAGTGTCGGCAGCTTGTAAGATCAGAGTTGGAAGCAACCTTAGCAGTCATCAAATGCAGGATTTACTAGATCATTTTTGACAGTTGGCTATCAGTTCCCACCACCCCACAACAGGAATTCCATTCTACCTTGCCCACTCAACATGCAAATTATGCTGATGTATTTGAAAAGGGGGAAGTATAGACTGTCTTCCAAGTACTCAATTCTGCAACTGTACTATCAATCCCATCCCTAGAGCTCAGATTTCCACAAAATGCTTCTACCCAATGTCAAATTATTGTGCAAGTTAACCTGCCTAAAATAATTGATCAATAAGAACAGACAGTGCTTACTAACTCTGCCTCCTCCCCACCAAGTCCTCCTACCTTTTTATGATTACTGGATCTTAGTTACTTTATAACCATTAGGGACCAGTACTCTCTTCCCTTTGTTTCTGAACACTTAGAAGGACTGCACCCTTTTTACCAAGGTGATTCTCAGACCTTGCAATTTTATTTACATGAAAAAGAAGCATGAATATTTAGCTGCATTTGATTCTCGCTTTGCAAAGTTTGAATATATAATAATGCCCTACGGACTGCTTAATGTACTCTCAAATGTCATGAAATTATGAATGATATTTTTCATGTTCTGGATTTTTTGACTGTGTAATTGGAATATTTCCTCATTTACTCTGAGGATCCTGCTCTCTACACTGAACAATTTCAAGCAGTTTTTCAATGCCTTTATGACTACAGCATCTACTCTAAGCTAGAGAAATGTGCCTTTGATCTGCCTATATTGGACTGTTTGGTCTACTGTGTTCCCATGAAAGAAATGTAGATAGATCCAGCTAAATTAGAATCTATTCTGTTTTGGTACTCCATTCTCCTGGCACTGTTAGGGCTTTGTCTAGTTCTATCATAAATTTATTCCTAATTTTGCTCTTCTAATCACACTGCTGACTCATCTTACCAAGAACAGAGTTATCTTTAAATGGGATTTTGGCACTCAGAAAGCCTTTCTTCTATTCAAATAGGCATTACCTTCTTAGTCCATCTTCCCCTGCACATTCCTTTTCAGGTTTCCTTCTAGCCAAAAGGAATTCTATGTTTGAAACAAAAAGTTTTACATAATCAAAAAAGCTATTCACCATTAGTGTCACTTCGAAAGAGCTGAACACCCTGTGGAGGTCTGAACTGACCACAAGAATTTGGAACACTTAGAGACATCTCATAGATTCACACAATACCAATGTGAGATGGGCACAATTCTATTCTCATTTTTACTCTTAGATCTCTTAGATCCCTGTCTCACAAAACAACCAGGCAGATGTTTTATTATGCAAGCCAGAATTATGCTTAAATCTATGACCCTACTCCTACCTCCATTCTGCACCCAGAAAATTCTGTCCACACCAGCATCTGGCTTACCTTGTGAGACTCATGGGGCCAGAAATGAGATTCCTTCCCTTTTAGATAAAATTCATAATCAACAAAAATAGGAACCAAATATGTGGGCTTGGACAGATGACCCTCAGAATCCCCACCATCACCAATCTCATTCTTTATTTTCTTGGGAATAAGGAGAACTGCATCAGAATGAGTGTCTGGATGTCAAGCTGTGTATTCCTTCTTCCTTGAGAGAAGACATCTGCAAGCTCTGTCATGACAGCCAGCCGGCTGGAGTACTTAAAACTACCCATCTTTGATGTCAAGATATATTGCTGTGCTTGGTGTGAAGTCTTACAACTACGTTTCTTTCTATTTGAGCAAAGATATGAAATTAGATTTGCTAACAGGGGCAAAATAAAAGGTAGGTGAACATCTACTGAAAGGTCACTGGGTGATCTGCGAAAGACAGACGAGATTTTTAATTATTTAAGAATAGCTATAACACAAAATCTTCATCCTCCATTTCCCATCCACACAGATGTTGAAACAGAAATAAAAAATGCCGCCAAACTGGTATATCTTTGAGCCTCTGTGATCCCCAGAGCAGAGCATTCCTACTGTTCATTACAGAAAAGGGTTATATAGGAGTCTGTGCCATATCCAAAGCCCTGCTGGATTCTTAAAGTAAGACAGAAATGAAGTAAGAGCAGGAGTTGTCTCCTCTGGGCACCTTTCTTTTCTTAACCCAAATTCTCTCACTGAAACCAACGGGAAGAAATCAATCTATGCCCACTCCAGAGTGGGCATAAACAGCAAAGACAAAAAAAGAATCAGGTACTGTCCTAACAGCCAGGTACAGTATACTCCTTACTGTAGCGCAGTGTACTGCAGTGTAAACATAAAACAATTTACTAAATGCCGTAGAGAAATTACTCAAGGGTAAACACTGTTACAAAACATAAACATATATAAAATGTCCACATGAAATATAGTCCGCCCAATTATCAAAGTTTCCTGTAAAAGTCCAGGAATGAAACACTGCTTAAAGTTCTGTCCTCTTATCAGAGGGTTGTAGTAGAACATAATGTGAAGGAGATAAAATGTTGGTTCAAAATATCCCAAATAAGCCTTCACACTGGTTTGGCCAGGTGCATTTTGAATGCCTCCAAAGTGACCTTAAATCTTTTCACCCACATCCTGCCAGTAATACATCCACTGCTCTCAGTTATTAGATTAGCAGCAGGACTGAAGGTCAGAAGGCAAGGGATCCATTCTCTGGACTCCCAGTTTCCCAAAGAAGCCATGGGAATGTCCCACTCTTGCCATGTCTTCTTTTCCACTTTCCAATATTTGGAGTGTTGACATGGGAGGGGGGGTACTGGGCTTGGTGGCTTCCAGGGGGCACTTGCATGTGTTTAAAACAAGCATAAGTTACTGTAGGGTGCAAAAAAGCAACCAGAGGACCTCATGTGACCAACCACAACCACCATGGTTTATGCAGCCCCCACCAAAAAAAATTCATTTCATATGTTGCAACTTCTGAAACCTTCTCCCCAAATGGATCTGGGTCCTGCCCACTCTGGAGAGCAGTTGCTGATCATACCAAGTTTGTGAGCCTTGAACTGATAGAAATCTATATCCCTGGATTATTGGCATGACACAGATAGATAGACACAGACAGACAGACAGATGGAGGTAGAGGTAGAGGTAGAGGTAGAGGTAGACAGATAGATAGATAGAGATAGAGATAGAGATAGAGATAGATAGAGGTAGAGGTAGAGAGAGAGAGAGAGAGAGAGAGGTAAAGGTAGAGGTAGACAGAGGTAGACAGAGGTAGATAGATAGATACGATAGAGATAGATAGATAGAGATAGGTAGAGGTAGAGGTAGAGGTAGAGGTAGGGAGAGGTAGATAGATAGATAGATAGATAGATAGATAGATAGATAGATAGATAGATAGATAGATAGATAGATAGAGATAGATAGATAGAGAGAGAGAGAGAGAGAGAGAGATAGGCACTCCACAGCATGGCTTCTTTTGTTAACATGTCTTTGCCTCATAACAAACTCCCTGCCATGGGGGTAGAGACGAAAATGTGTTTCAATTATACTAGCACATTGCACTGTCTGCTGAGGCTGCTGCTAACAGCATTATATTAGACTAGTGGAGAAGTCTGCTGCAGTTCAAGGACAAAGAGCAATCTCAAGGTGCTGCTGCTTCACTTTACTATCACCTTCCTCTCACAGACCAGAGGAATGATTTAGCACCTATCAAAAGAAATCTGCAGGGGAAAGTAACAGTGGTGGGTTGGAGGGATGGAATCTGAAAGAGGTTTTCTTTGCAGAAAGACACCAAGGCCAGTTCGTGCTAGGCCTGTAGATGTATGAAGAGAAAAAGCCATGAATTGAGGAAACTATAATACCAATTCAGACTATTGGTCTATCTAGTTCAGTGCTGCCTACCCAGGCCTCCTCTGATCTGGTGGCCCTCCAGTTGTGCTGGATTGCAACCTGCCTAATCACCAGTAAGCGTGGCCAAATTCAGTGCTGGCAAGGGATGATGAGAGTTGTAGACTGCCTGGCACAGGCCCAGCTTGAAGAAAATCTTTCTCAGCCCAACTTTGGACACTGAACCTGAAACCTTTTGAGAGGAAAGCACACATTCACTCTTTAAACTGTGAACAACAAGCCTTATGGGACCTAGGAAGCGTGCCTTTTGGTGGTTGCCCCTGTGTTCTGGAATTATCTCTCCCAGATATACGACAGGCCCAACTCACCTTTAGAAAAGCTGTTAAGACCTGGCATTTTCTCCCAGGCCTTTGGGCCCAGTCCAGCAGAGTCTCTTTTTGATTCTTTTTATTACTGTGCTTGGTTGCCATTCTATATTTTGTATTTTATATGTATATAATTTGCTTGCTTTAGGTTATTCGGATTTTTTTTCTGGTTTATTATTAGTTTGAAGAGCTGGATGTTCCTACAGGCATGGGGCCTGTAGGTTGGGTGAGGCTGTCACTGTGGTTTTCTTTGACATGACTGTGGTTATGTAATGGTGAGTGGGAATGACCGTGGGAGACAGGAGGAAGAGCTGCAACCTAGACAATGGTCTGATAAATGAAATCTGAGTCTGAAGGAGGGGTGGGGATGGAGAAAACATCTCAGGAAGGACCCTCCTTAGTTTTGGGGAGAGTAAAAGTAAAGGAGGGGAAGGGTACTTTCAGTAGCAAGATTCTGTTACTGTAACCTTACAATAAAGGTAGTGTTAGTACTCATGGTTGGTGTTTCTGGTCTGGACTATCTCAAATTATGTGGTTGAATTGATTGCCCTTGGGTACCACTGTGTTATTATTGTTTTATTGTGCCACTGATGATGTTATCTAGTTGGGTAATGAAACAACTGCAAGCAAACAACCAAGCTCAGAGAGCACCAAGGATGCCACTATTGTGTCATTTATTGTTATTCATTATTTTTGTTTTATTGGTTTTTACTCATATGTTCACCACCCAAAGTCATAATTGCAAGATGGGCAACTATATAAATCAGATAAGTAAGTAAGTAAATGTTACTATTCTTCCCTGATATTGTTAAGAAAACTAGAATTGCAAGGATGATGGGGCTTGTCAACTATGCAGAGGGAGCATGTGGCCAGGGCTAGACTTCAAACCTAGTGTTAGCTTGACAAATTTCTACAGAAAACGTGTACCAGGCCTACTGGAAAAATGCACCAGGCCCACAGTGGACTCCTTTTCATGTGGCATTCCATCTTGGGAATATCCTCTTCAGAAAATAAGCTTGTTCTGATTTCACTGTGATTGAGGCATATGTTGAAAATGTTTTATTCAGTATGCAGTAAACACGATGGTGTGGCTGAACCATTTATAGCCTGGGCTACATTCCTGGAGGTGTTTTATCATGTGTTTTTATTTATATTTATGATACAAAATAAAATGCAACATAAATATAAAATAGCTGAATAAAAAAACCATTGTACTTATATGTTCATTGCATTTATTGCTATCTGTGTTACTGTATTTTTTATTCTGGGTACCATATTTTTCTTTTAAACTGTGCAATGCCTGGATACGCTGCATGTCAGGTGAGATATAAATATTTGTAGTACTATGGCAATAACAAATAATTATAAAATGAATGTCCCCGTGTTAAATAAACAGGTTCAGAAGCTACTTAATTAAATCTTTAAACTAAAACTAATGTAAACAAGACCTTTTCCATTAGCACTAAATTTGGTGCATTGTGAGAGGGAGATTCCTGAAAACTGCAATGGGATTGGTTTGTGATTCCAGGAGATACAGACTGGGGATCAACAACTGCTTTTGGTTACCTGTGGTTTAAGCCACAGTTACCTGTTTCCTTTCTTTCTAAACCTATTTGTCCCAGTCAGGGATAGAAAGGGCTCCCTAGGGAGGATTGTGGCAACTGCCCCCACATTAACTGCTGTGGTTTTTCCAGGATGCAATCAATAGCCTACAGTTTGTAGCAAGAAAGAAGCAAGGGATGATAAAACATTGATTTCCCATTCTTGTCACACCAGCTGGAACCGTTTCAGCCTCACAGTGTTATTGCTGCTTGGTTTGGTTTTTAAAGAATGCAAGGTTTCTAGACACACTGACACATTCGGTGTCATTTTTAGGGCTGGGGCCACAAATTGGACAATAGCAGCTGTGTCAGCATGTAGAAATGTTTGCAGTGGAGAAGCCTAAATATATATTGGGAGAATTAATAGATGGCGACTGGAGGTCACTCTCATTGAGGGGGAATATTCAGCCTCAATATTGATTTGATTATGATCAACCAACGTGCAAAGACTGTGCCTGAGCCTGGGGCCCCAGATGTGGGACAGAGTGCATCTGTTGGCCTTGTTTATACGGCTGCCCATCTCACTTGCATGTGACTCTGGGTGGCATACACAATTAAAGCACAAACTAACAATCACAAAATTCAACCATTAAAACCAATTGAAAAACAGTTAAAAACTACAGTTAATGGTTGTTTGATGCTCAGTGTTTTCATTTTTTATATCGTATGGGTTTTAATATTTTTATTGTCAGCTGCCAAGAGCCACATATGTGAGGTGGGCAGCTACATAAATCAATCAAATAAGTTAATAAATAAATATTGTTGTGCTGTTTCCCTGGTGTGGATTCATCATTCTTTTATCACTGGTACTCTTCTTTGTGGTTATTTTAAATTGTATTCCTTACATAACTATAAATTGCCTGAGGTTACTGTAGCATCTATAAGTGACTTATAGATTGATTAGGTAAATAAATAAAATCCCAGAATGATTGGATGGAATTAAACTCACTGTAGAGCCTCATCATTTTATTTTTACTTTTCAGCACGAGGGACATTGTACACAATTACATTATACTCTAGTGCCCACTCCAGCAGTAAAGGCTGCTGAACCTTGACTTAAATTATTATAAATCAACCTCTGGTCAGAAAATGAGATATGCGTTTTAATAAAAAAAATAAAATAAGGGTTATGTAGACTGGTGGCTAGTCACAGCAAAAAGTACTTCCCCTCCCAAAATCTGACTTGATCTGAGCTTGCTCCAAAAATATTTTGGGAGCTCTTTAACCTTCACCAACTTTTACTGGCCCTTGTTTTATCTCAACAGAAATGTGCTGAAACACATGAATGAATTACGGCTCATTCACTGGAGTATCATTTGAGTTGAAAGGCAAGAGGTACATCAAAGAAAAAAAAATCCATCAACAACAACACCTCCGTTGCTTTATACTCACAGTACTCAATGCCCAAGACAATGTCTCTGAAATAGAGCCAAGCTTGTTCTTCGGAAAAAGGGGTGTCACACGGCACCTCCATGACAGGCCTAAAAAATAGGGCACAAAGAGTAAGTTGAGTGCTTTGCCAGATTTTAACAGCCACTCTCTTCTGTATTTTTAATTATTCTGATGATGTAAGCTTGTGAGGCTTGTTCAACAGGTCACTTTGCAATGTTTCATTGGGGGTTATTCTTATTTTTGGTGTTGATTGTTATTTATTGCTTTTATAAATGCCAAATTGTAGAATGATATAGTTTATGGGATGATTAGGTGGTGGAACTGCCAATCAAACTATAGCAATACAGGCTGCATCCTCCCAGTTTATATTCCAAAAGAATGGGGAGAGGGATTCATAGAATCATCGGGATGGAAGGGGTCTTGGAGGTCTAGTCTACCCCCTGCCCCAGGCATCAATCCTCAACCATCTCAGACAAACAGCTGCCCAAATGTATGTTTGTTTGAAAACCTCCAGTGATGGAACCCATGACTCCAAGAAGCAGTCTGTCCCATTGCTTAATATCTCTCTCAGTCAGGAAATTACTCCTTATTTTGAGTTGGATCTGTCCCTGTAAACCTTCCCCCATGGATCCTTGTCCTACTCTTAGGCACTACAGAGAATACATCCATACTGTCTTCCCTGTGACAGCCCTTCAAGTATTGGATTCTCTGGATTTCCAAGGATCTGGGAGATGTAGGTAGAAGCAGAGTCTAGGAGAGGTGTCACAAAAGCCAAGATGGCACCCATGCCCATCTTTTCAAAGCCCTGTTTAATGAAGCAATGACTTTAATGCTGCTGATACAGTTCATCCTGGACGTGATGATGCTGAGCAGAACTTCAGGCCTATTCAACAATCAAGCAGTGAATCCTGACACCCTGTTCATGATGCCAGCACTACATAACCCAATGTGTACATGTCAAAGATGAGTTGGTATCATGAAAAGAGTAACACTGGGTAGGACATGAGTGCTGAGTAAGTCTCCAAGGGGCGGGTGATGGATGAGAAATTCCAACAGGGATTATCCATTAACTTTCCATCCTATCTTGGCACTCATAATGCACAGAAGCTTGCTTTTGTTCAGTTTTTATAAAGGTAAGATCTTCTAAAAGGTGATTCCAATTCCAATTTCTAATCATTTGTTATACTCTCTCACAATCATGTCATGTGCCAGTCTTCCCAAATAACAAAAGTGTCTTACAAAAATGCTAGGCTTCAATCCCCATAATGTGGCATTCACACAATCTTTTGTCTATTATAGACTACTTACCCCTTTCGGAGAAGGTCGAACACTGAAGGGGATGAAAGAAGAAAAGAAAAAGGCAGCTCTCAACCAATGCACTTTCAGAGAAGCAAACCTCCCTGAATTAATTTCTATCTAATCTCTAAAACAAAGCATCTTTCTAAGATGCTACAGAAAAGGTCTGTTAAGTTTAAAATTGGCTAGAAGAATGTTTTTGCAGGAAAAACCAACAATGATACTAGCATTTACAGCACTAAATGTATACTAAAGCAAAAAGACCTTCAAAATAAGATTTAACCAAAAGTTCTTCATAAAAGGACTTATGGCTCCAAACTGAAGGCTTTCTGTTTTCACTTCTATAATCATCTATTTTCAAAGTCCTGGTAGCAACACCCTTTGTAGAAAATGAGGCAACCATCACTTTGATTTCCCAGCATTCCCAGGGCAAAGAGAGAATCTAGATGCCTGGAACAACCCCTTTACAAATTTTAGCTTCTGAAGGCCACTGGCGACTGTGTCTGGTGATAGAGTTACATCATCTGAGCGGTGTGGGTGCAAAACATTTTGGGTTTGGGTTTAAGGGTTTTTTGTTCTTTTGCCTTAGCGGCAGTTTTGAGAGCTACCAATGGAAATAGGTACATTTTGTCTTACATCTATTTCCAGTCTAATTTTAGTAAAAAAAAAAAAAGAAAATTGTGCAGTGAAAAATGGCATATTTTTTCCACAGAATTTCAGTGGTGTGATCTCAGAGTGCTGTGGGGGCCACAAACTAGGAACAGAGGGCTGTATGAGGACCAGGGATTGAGGGTAGCCATCCTCACCCTAGAGTGTGGGTGACAGGATGCCCTGACCTCATCTATGGCTTTAGAAAGATATTGAATGGCCACATAGCACCATTCTGAAGCCACTAAAAGTGACAGCAATATTTCCTGACCCTACTCTAGAGAATTCTGCAGAGGAAATATTGATCAGCCACCTTACTAAACCAGAGGTATCTCTTTGTGATGTATTAGAGAACTCTTAAAAAAAACCAAAACCAAGCCAGGTTTGCTGAGCTGAATTGAGTTTATGAGGGAAGGGGAAGAGGGAAAGATCATGTGTATCTAAGAAAAACAATGCTGCAAAATGGGCAGAAAAGAATCAGCCCCCCCTAGATAGCGGCATCATGTAGAGGGTAAGGAAGATGACTTTGATGGAGATATTAAGGAACTGTTACCTAGGCAAAAGGGGCCCAAACATTTTTTAAGTCCAAAACGAGATAATATTCAGTGTGTCAGACAGACATCTCCCTAATTCACTGAGGTATAAGAAGGAGGAGGAGGTCCAGCACAATCAGACTTGCAAAGTTCTGTTATAGCCAATCTCAGTAAAAGTAGTTTTAGCCTTCCTGCAGAGTAGATTTCCCGGTCTGATCTGTCTACTGGGGCTGACACATTATCACATTCTTGGATGTGATCCCAGCCCAGCCAAAAAGATTCCCCTGCTTCAGGATAAATAGGAATATGGTCCTGAATCAGTAGAAGGTGCTAGGAAACATAAGCAGAATTACTCTCATGTCCTCTTCCCACAGCGTTTTGACTGGCTTCTGTAAGAACTACACAGTGTGCTGGTCTGCTCCAGCAGAGCCTTTCTTATAGTCTTATACATTACTCACCCATGTATAGATTGTCCTCTGCAGGATCATCCAGTACCTGAAAAGAAGAACATATTTACTCCAACTTCTGAATCATCATTCAGTTTTATCTCACACTACAGGCAGAGTTATGATGCCCTAAATGGCAGCAGTGTTAATGCAGCATCTAGCCCAGCTCTCCCCATCCTAAAGCTGTCTTGACACTGCTACACTCAGAATTAGCCATGCTGGCTAGGAATTCTGGAAATTATGCTCCATATACATCCAGGTTGTACCAGATAGGGGAAGGATGATCTAGACTATCTGGTTGAGGTAATGGGAACTGTAGTCCAACACATTGGGAAGGAACCAGGTACAATAAAATAAAATAAAATTCCATGGACAGAACTTCGCTGGAAAAAAAATCCAATTTGTCACCAAAGGATGCATGAAAAGGTGCTGACTCAGGGGGAATCTAGAAATCAACAAATCCTGTTATGCAAACAATGGATCAGATATTTTCTTTTTTGCTCCAGAGGGTAAAACTAAAATGAATTTGTGGAAATTACAAGGCAAACAAATTTCACCAAACTTTAGGGGCACCCACCCAATGATAACAGCTGTTTTCCTAGAAACAACTGCCTTGAAAGACAGTGGCTAGACAGCAAAGTCAAGGGTTTTGCAGTTCCTTCTTGCACTAGAGGCCCTATACCAAGCAAGGGGTGGATCTGAGGTCCTCCAAAGTCTCTTTTCCATGATTCTACAGGAAACTTGCAAAATTTAATACACTGTACTGGAACTCAAATATATGCAGTTATAAACTGCTTTCAACTCCCTCAGCAGTTCTGCAAACATGCTCCTGCCAGTTCTTTGTTGCTGATATAAATGTATGCATGGATAACATCTTACTAAAAAAAGTGACTGAAATTATTTGTTTTGCAATTCCTGATTTGTTTTATAATTCCTTTCTTCTTTCAGAGGGGAGTTCTTCATTGAAGAACACGTGTCCCTTTGAGCATTGTCAAAGCAGCAACAGGAAAAACAACAGAAGTACTTAACGGTGATACAAACATTTCTTGATATCAACAATTTTCCCCTTGTCCTCATGACACTTCATCTTGTCCCCAGTTCATGAATGAGATGGGTTTAAGTCATCACTAGCTATACAGGTGTTAAAATAGTGTTTTCCTCCTTGTTCTGAAACCATCCAGTGGCAGCCTCAAAATGTGTAAAATGTGTTATGTTTTACCACCCATTATTTTGGAGACAAAATCAGGTGACCAGTAATGGGAGTGCTGAAAGAGGCACTTATTGGGTGCATCAGGCTAATGTGGGCACACGGCCCTGCCCTCTAGTCCCTGGTTAACCCCTTCTGCTGCCTTTCTGTTATTTATTTCCTAAAGATATGGACACAGTGGCACTCAAAACTTTAAGAAAACTATTTGGCATAGAGGTAGTCCTCATTTAGCAATCACAATTGGGACCGGCAGCTCTTTCATTAAGTGAAGCGGTTGCTAAGTGGGAAATCATGTGACTGCGACTGTACTTTCTTTTCCCCATTCCCCTGCTCTTTGGAATGCTCACCCCAGCGCTGGGATAATTAGCAAGAAGGGAATTAATGTTTGTATTAACATTCATTGCAGAAGAAGGGACAAGAGAATAAACAGGCACATAATGGGGAATACACATCGAAAGCAACGCAGTGGTGCCAGCAGCCCCAAGTGCAGTTGGGGCTGGGAGCCATGAGTGTGCTACACAAACAGCCCAATGTATTCCCCATTGTGTGCCTGCTTATTCTCTCGTAATCCCTTCCTCTCCAATCTGTCCAGTTTGCAAGCAGGAGGAAAAAAGAAAAACAACAGGTCAGGCACATGACAATGCATATAATGGTAATCATGTGACTGAGGGATGCTGCAACGGTCATAAATGTGGGCATTGGTTGTGAAGTTATTTTTTCAGCGCTGTTGTAACTTCAAACAGTCACTGAATGATGCAGTTGGTAAGTGAGGACTACCTGTATAACATTGCCAGGGTCTGAAATAGTGTAACAGCCAGAAATGGCATAACACTAAAATTCCAAGAACAACCCTCTCCCCTTTTGCCTCTAGAACACAAGCCAGAAGAATCTGCAGCTCAGCAAGTGGTGACTATATAAAAAAGGGAAACAGAAAAACCCTTTAAAAAGGATACTTTTTAGATTTTTTTATCTCACCTTTATTATTTTTATAAATAACTCAAGGTGGCAAATATACCAAATACTACTTCCTCCTCCTATTTTCCCCACATCAACCCTGTGAGGTGAGTTGGGATGAGAGAGAGTGACTGACCCAAGGTCACCCAGCCGGCTTTCAGGCCCAAGGCGGGACTAGAACTCCTAGTCTCCTAGTTTCTAGCCTGGTGCCTTAACCAGTAGACCAAACTGGCTCTCTATTTTTATATTTTTATCTCTATTTTATTTTATATTTTTATCTCTATTTTATTCTCTATATTTTCTCCAACAACCACTGCCAGTAGCAACTCAGCTTTGTTCATGATCCTTATTTTTTTTTTCCTAGACTTTACTCAAGTTGTTATGACTGAATGGGAACTAGGAGGAGGTCAGAAGCCGCTGAAATCTGGGCAAACTGTTCACTCATAGTCTTCCACACAAAATTGAAAATAAAAATCAACAGTGGAAAAATGAAGAAGTCTTCATCTATCAGGCTCACTTTGAAACAAAACAGAAAATCCAGAATTTTCAAATCCAGGAAGAAATTCAATTAAAGGGAGATTTGGAAAATCCCAACCTACCTCATGCACAGAACACAAGCAAACAAACCTCAATCAGCTTGACAATGTTGATATGGTCCAACTTCTTCAAGATGGCTATTTCCTGATATATCCGATCTAGAGGGGCCATGGGCTTTATCTGTCCACTTGCGTTGGCTTTTGATCCTCGAGGTGGAGGCCGACCTTTGGCAAAGAAATGAGAGATATGGTGAGAACTGGCTCTCATGTGGCTTTGAGGCTGAATTTTCCCCTGACTTTCAGGGTTAGAACCTGTGAGAACCAAGTATACCTAACTTAATTCAGATGCAGTTACTTCTCTGATGATCTGGATTTTTGCATCAGAGATTACAGATCTTGTTGCAGCAAACTAAGAGACTGTGCTGAGCTACTTAATCATTCATACTAATGTTCTTTCTCTGTGAACAGAAGACAGAATCAACCTGACAGCAATAAATCCAAGAAGCAAAGCCAAAAATAGCAGCTCCGCTTCACTTCAACCCTTTCTACTTTTTTTAAAAACTGTAACCAGTGGACTAGTTTCTGGTTTAATCACTTTTGGAGTAAACCCTCCAAAATCAAGAAACAGTCATAGCTTGCAGAAGGCCCCTTGATTTCAACAGGCTACACCAAGTACAATTTAATTATGACCCCACCCACTGGCTGTGTTTGCACAACCACACTTACAATTTCAGGGCTGCATATCTACAAGACAACTTAGTCTTAATCTTGGCTTATTTTATTGCTTCAGCATGTTGTGTAAGCCCGGCTCATATGGTGACTTTATGATTCAAATAATTATGTGCACCCAGAAAAAAGGTTAATACAAAACCAGGTTATGCATGTGATGTGAAATAAAGAATACAAGTGATATTGTGACTCTCCAAATGCTGCTGAATTCCCACTTTACATCAACATGGTCATCTATGAAAAACAATGGGACCTGTAGCCAACAACATTTGAAGGGCCACATATTGCCCACCCCCATTTTAAGTGTACTTCTGGAAACACAACCTTCTATACAAACAACTCCATGTACTGTCATGTACTGTGTATTGACAAGTTTCTTTGATATCTTCAGTGACAACTAACATGAAGCACATTAAAAAAAAATCAATACAGGATGCCACTGTCATATAGCTGGGATTGGCTAAAGCTTCCTGGCTTGTAAACAATGAAATGTTGTATTGTAGATATCCCTGCAAATCAGCTCTGACCATGTAACCCATTGTAGTCATGGAAAAAAAGATGAGTAATGCATTTATAATCCACTAAAAACAGCAATCTCTCCTCAGCATTTGAATAAATTACATTTGCAGGAAGAAAATATGAAATGGTCCTACACTGTCAAGCCATCCTTTCAAACTAGCCTGATAATTTGGATATCAAAGGGGTTTTTTGGTTAATTTAAAAGCAGATGTCATCTCCTGTGGCATACAAAAGAAGAGAACAATGGAAACATGAGCCTGAAGCTTACTAATATGTTTGTGTTAGTTATGAACTGTTTTACCAATGTGCTTTTTAAGAAGTTTTATTTTTTGTAATCAATTTTTTTTACTGTTTTGTTTCTCTTCTATTCGTTTTTTCCTGTTATCCAGCTTGAGTTCCACCTTTCAGTTAAAATACAGGGTATAAATTTAACAAGGAAATGTGAAATGCAAAACTGCAGTGCCTGTTAACTTCTGAGTTCTGCCTTACAATTAAACTTAATTAATCCAATCCCAAATTGCCTGGGTGGGCATTTTTTTCAGCCTTAAGTGCCACATAGCTTGCCAGGTTAAGCCGGCAAATACCAGGGGTGCACAACTTTTAATGAGTGGTGTGCAGTGGTTACATGCCAGAAATTGGAAAAAGAAATAATTGATATGTTTCCAGAGAAATGTAGGTGATATGATTCAGTCACGTACTGAATGAGTTTCCTCTTCTTATTTGAGGACAAAATAATAGTTTGGTAGCACCTTTTGGAGATTGGGTGGGGGAGCAGACCCAAGGATTTGGGGGACACACCCAGTTCTGAGGACTCAGGTTTACATTCTTGGCATAGTGAATGCAGATGAGGAAATGCAAATTTTCACTTTTACATAAGAACAAAGAGATACGATGCTATAATTCCCTCTCTCTCTCTCTCTCACTTACTCACTCACTCACTCCCACAGAGCATTCTCATTTACTGAGTGTGGGTTGAATAAAAGCAAACCACCAAAAAAATTCATACCTCATAAATTCTTTGCATGTAGCAGGACAAAGTTTATCTATCTATCTCATCTCATCTCATCTCATCTCATCTCTTTCTCCCCACCCCCACCCCCACCTTATTTCCTTATTGAGAGCCAGTTTGGTGTAATGGTTAAGACACCAATTAGAAATAAACTAGAGACTGTGAATTAGGCACAAAGCCAACTGTGTGACCTTGGGCTAGTCAGAATGGACAACACTGAGCTAGAAAGACAAATCATCTGATTTAGATGGAAGAGTTTCCTCTGTCTTTATGCTTTAACAAGGCACAGATACCTACGTGGAAATCCATACTGCTTCAACAGCTTCTTCTTTGAGAGGACCTTCATGGCCTGCAGGCAAAAGAGAAAATATAATAATGTTATAAAAGCTGTGGGAGTTCCTGTAGGAGGAGAAATTTGCTTGGTGCTCATTTTAATACAAGACAAACAAATGTAGACAGCTCATAGAAGTTGGTCATCCAATGTCTGTAGGAACCCCTACTCCCTGCCAGGATATCTAAAATAACAGCATGTTATCATTACAGTTGGGAGTCAGTTTTTTATTATTGGAACTAAGGTGCTTAAGGAAGCAGGTAGGAAAATAACATCTTGCCTCATAATGTATATTATTTCCATATTATAGTTAGTGAATCAAGGCTTAGCACTTCTGACTTAGAGCCATTTAAAGGCCCATTTATGTTAGTGAGGTGATATTTATGTCATTCCAAATGATTATCACAGTTGTGATAATCATAATTAAGTTACAGTACATAATCATTCAATCAGTTGAGTTGAAATGTAGGTTGCAACATAGATGGGACACAAAGCCAGGCTGCTGTCTGTAATGTCATGATTATGGAATCTTGTCATTAACAGACTGGAGCTGGTGCTGAAGATGGTTTTGAGAATAGTAATCAGAAGAAATTAAAGGATCTGACAAAAATATAAGAACAGTGGAACAGGCTACTGTAGTGTATCTCCTCAGTTTTGGGTACCCAGACTGAGAAAATATAGCAGAATTTGGAATTACAGTATAGGTGGTACCATAGAGTTGGGTCATCACAATCAGGGAACATTAAGCAAGGGGCCTTTGGCGTCTGTATCCTGGACTGAAGGTCCTTCTCCACAATGCAAAAGAAGCAAGGAAAAACTTGTCAATAAATAGTCACCCATTTACCCCAATCAAGTAAGAATCACCATCAGGTGACCACACATGGAAGGATTATTTCCTCTTCATCCCCCATCCCGAAGCTTTTACCTAACCATATTTTAGAACAATGTTTCTCAACCTTGGCAACTTTAAGTTGTGTGGACTTTACAGATCTTCCCCAGCATGCTGTCTGGGGAATTCTGGGAGTTGAAGTCCACACATTTTAAAGTTGCCAACGTTGAAAACACTGTTTTAGAAGAATGTAATTATTTCTTGGCTACTTGAGAGGACACTAGTACAAGTCCCAAAAGCTTCTGCTTCTATTTATATCAGTAGATGTAAAAGTGTACAATAAGGGGTACAGAAAAACCAGGGGAGACAGAAACCGTAACTATTCCTAGTTGTCAAAATCATAATGGTTCCAGGTAATTGGTGGCACAATTCATTTGCATGCAATGTCTTTTCACCCCTTGACAGCTCTAGTCAATGATACGTATATAGTTATTACAGGATTACTGCAAAGTGGCAATAAAAAGAACATGGAATTTGTGTCAGTTTCAAAAAGTGCCTTGTCAGTCAGGAAAGATGGGGGAACTCACCAGCTATTAGATAATTATGTAATACTGTATGCAACCATAAAATTCAATTATATTTTCCACATGTCCTTTTTTATACAGTTGTAATTGAAATTATGCAACACCCAATGCAAATCAGGTTGATCGTCAAAATGTACAGACTTTCAGCTATGTGCAATGAACAAATCAAACAAAAGCACTTGAAACAGCTCAACACAATGAATGCTTCAGGTGGTGTCCCCAAAGTCAACTGAAAATGCAACTTATAATGACTTCTCCAGTCTCAAAATTATTCAACCCCTTCATGGCAAGCATCTTCAGTACTTAGTAGAGTACCCTTTGCTGTTATGACCTGCTGCAAACGAGATGCATAGCCAGACTTCTGGCAGCATTCCTGAGGAATCATAGCCCATTCCTCATGAGCAATGGCCTTCAGTTCAGTAATATTCTTGGGTTTGTGTGCTGCAACTGCCTTCTTCAAATCCCACCAGAGATTTTCCATGGGGTTCAAGTCAGGTGACTGTGATGGCTACTGTAGAATCTTCCAGGACTTCTTCTGCATCCAAGCCTTAGTGGAATTTGAGGTATGCTTGGGATCATTGTCCTGTTGGAAGGTCCAATGATGCCCAAGCTCCAGCTTCCTTACAGATGGCATGAAAGTCTGTACATTTTGACAATCAACCTGATTTGCAATGGGGGTTGAATAATTTCGATTACAACTGTATTTAGAATGTTTCAACATAATAAAAATATACAAAGGAGAACCAGTTTGGTGTAGTGGTTAAGGCTTCAGGCTAGAAACTGGGAGACCATGAGTTCTAGTGCTGCCTTAGGCACAAAGCCAGCTGGGTGACCTTGGGCCAGTCCCTCTCTCTCAGCCCTAGGAAGAAGAATGGCAAACCACTTCCAAAAAGCCTTGCCAAGAAAACTGCAGGGACTTCAGTTGAACAATGACTTCAAGGGATGAAAGGGATAAAAAGAAAGAAAGAAAACCCAAAACAAAGACAAAGATGGAAAATAAGAAAGAAAAAAGGATGAAAAATAAGAAAAAAAACATATAATTATGCCTTCTGCCCTTCTTTCTATCAAGTAATTATCATTCCTTTTTTTTTCAAATATTGTTCAGTGGCTCAACAGATCTGGAAATCCATTTTGTGTGGGAAATTATTGCTATGTCAGCTCAAAATGAAAGAGATATGGGGAACATTTTAAGCAGTTAAAACAAGACTTTGGCAACCTTCCCAACTCTGGTTACCTCCAAGTGTGTAGGAATTCAAAGCTGTCAAAGAAAATGTCCCACCATTGTCCCATCTCAGTCACACGCACAAAGCAATGGAACAGGGGAGGCACTTGCAACTTACATAATATTGATCATCATTTTCATTGTAGGCCAGCTTCACAACTCCGTAAGAACCCTAGAAATAAACACGCAATCAAAATCACTGTTGGTTGACTGTCTTGTTTCATTGACCTGTTCCAGGGAAACAGTCAGCCTAAAACTCTGTCCCAAGGCAGGAGACTGTGCTTGTAAAACCCACTCCCCACTGTTTCTCCCCTTATTTTTCCTGACTGCCTCCACTTGGTATTTTTTCATTCCCCCACTCCTTGCTTTGTTGATAGATTTTGGAGCAGGGTGGGCAAGCAGATTTTGAATTTTTTGCAGCCCCCATAAGCCTTCTCTGATGGTGATCTGAAATGAGGGGATTCAATTTCTTGCTACTATAAAGTACAGTACATGAAAACTTGAGGGTTAAGTCTAAAAATACATGTAAGTCTTAAAAAATAAACAGTTTTTTTTAATGATGAGAAAAATCATAAGCATTTCCCATCCAAAACCTAGAAAAGCCATTCTCCTGCAATGCATTCATCTCTGCACCACTGATCATCCCTTGAACTGCCCCCCACACCTCCCCAAATTTAACTGCAGCTTCTAATCACTGTAAAAACAGTCTGGTGGGACACACTTCAGATGGATGTTGCTTTCTGCTTGGATAAGGAACTGCCTGAAATAGAGCAGTGTTGGGATGCTGTCAGCCAGCTGGTCAAGGTTGGGGGTCTGTTTTTGATCTCTGCCAGCTTATTAGGCTGCCAAAAACTGCTTAGAAGTTGTTGGCAGCTCTGTTCTAGAATGTAGTGCTATTAAAGAAGATAATTTCTCTCTCTGATGGTTGGATCCTTCCATTCCTGATGCCTACTGTTTATTATTCTCATTCTGTGGAAGGGCAACTCAGGCTTGTCAGCAGGCAGCCCAAATACCAGCAGATCCCAGACTTCTCTATCTACTTGTCTTCCTTAACCAGTTTGCAATTAAAAGTGGAATTCACGGAACAGGAAAGAGCCTAGAGCAGTGTTTCTCAAACTTGGCAACTTCAAGATGTATGGACTTCAACTCCCAGAATTCCCCAGCCAGCTTTGCTGGGAGTTGAAGTCCACACATCTTGAAGTCACCAATGTTGAGAAACACTGGTCTAGATAACAGCAAACTATAAATCTAGCATCATATAAACTCTGTTCTAGCCTCCTTAGAATGCACTGTATTACTCTAGCTTACTTTTATCTTCCTTTCTGGGCAAGAGGGAGAGCAAACTTCCAGTCAAAACTGGTTACAGTCACTATTTTTATTTTTTAAGAAGAAGGTCTATGTCAATGTCCTTCTCAAGCCCTGCTATGCTGCCTCATTGTAGCAGGGTGTGTGTGTGTGTGTTCCTTGGAGGATGAGTGAAGAACACCAGGAGTGTATGCCAAGGGTATAACCTCCCAGCAGGGTCAACCAAGGCATGAAGGTCCTCCCAGCTGCCCAGCTAAAGCAAGCAGGCACCTACATTGGGCAGCAGCAATATAGAAAGATGTTGGAGGCAGATGATCGCTTGAGAGACAAAGGCAAAGGCAACATTTCATATTGGACAGGAGAAGGTAATGGTAAGCCACTCCTATATTTTACCAAAACAACAACAACAACAAAAACATACAAACAGGTAAGAGAAAGTCTATCTATGTGGTTGCTAAAAGTCAACACCAACTTGAGGGCACATAATCAATCAATCAATGGAGCCAATGGTATTCTAGCAAACAAGAGGCTAGCTTTTGTTCAACATGCCAGCTTCCCATTCGTTTTCCTAAAAAGATACATATTTTTAACAAAAGTCAGTTATAGACAGGGACTCTAATGGGTGCCAAGGAAGGCATTTGCAGGCACATTCATGCTCATTTTTTGCAGCCTCCAGGAGTCAGCAGCGCCAACTTTTAAAACAAATGAAAATGTGGGAGATGTTAAGGGACGAAACGGAAGCTCTTAAAGGAGTTCCCAAACGATGTACCATGGCACCATGGGGTGCCACAGAGAACTCACAAGGGTGCTGCAGAATATTCTCCTTGTTAATATTCCATTTATTAAGTAGTAAAATATCCTGTGGTGTCCCTGTGAATTCTCTACAGTGCCCTGAGGCACTGAGGTGCACAGTTTGGGAACCACTGCCTTAAAGGCTTAAGGTACCCGTTTCACCTCTTTAAAAACTCTGCCCCCCTGCCCCCATGCCATGAAGTCTGCCTTGGGTTCTGATCATGCCACCTTTGGGATGCAGCTCTCAAAACCTACAAAAAGACAGGCACAGGTCCTTGGGCAAACAGAGGATTGCACAAGGACCTGCAAACATTCTTCTCTGGCAAAAGAGATATATCTCCCCCTAGAGAAAATATCCTCATTTAGGCTGTCATCTGTTACCCTGCTTTCAGTGCAAATCTCCATACAGAAACTACTCACCTATTCACTCTAAAATGCCTTTTAGCTCTGGGAGATTTCTGATAGGAGAAAACAGTTAACTACACTGCATCTGAATGGAAATAACCACGCCCGATGGCCAAGGTTGGCCTTTTGAAGTTCCAACAATTGGCTGCATGAAAGGTTATTAAAAGTCTTTATATCATGTTTGAAAACTCAGGCAGACAGCCAAGTAAAGTGCTCACAGATGAAAAGGAAAACGTAACAGTAATAATTGCAATTTCAGGTATAATTATAATGATAATGCCAACCAATAATTATTATGTCCTTACCTGAGCTTTCCTCATGAGAAATGGAGGTGATAAATACAGCATTTGTCTATCTAAAATTATTACAGTAGACTCTCAGTTAACCGGAACTCAAGCAACCGCCACTCTCAAGCAACCAGCAAAAAAAAATCTGTATCTCTCTGCTGCCATCTAGTGGGTATTAGTGTTTAATAGTAACTCTCAAGCAACCAGAAACTATATTTATCCGGAATCTACCGATCCCCATGAGTGCCGGTTAACTGAGAATCTACTGTATTTGCATTTTTGAGGGGGAGAAATATATATAAAAATACTTGCCTCCTAATGGGGAATTAGCCCTGAAGCTAAGTGGGGTTGGCCTGGCCTTGGATGGAAGACTTCCAGGGATTACCAGGGCTATAAACTAGAGTTGAAAGTTTTTAAAAAATGGAAAAGATAACAACAAACCACTGATGTTCTGCAGCTAAGCTCTTTGGATGTGTCGGTAAATTTGCAAAGAATCAAATTCAACCTGGAAACTTTACCTTAACTAATACAAACCTAAAGTGCAGGTAAGTAGTTCTGAAACTGATTAATAATAATACCATCAGCAATATGTTTTTGATATTAACAGTCAGTATTATTAGCACTAATATTTATATAGATATGCTATTACAGTCTGCCTCCCTTTGAGTGTCAAGTACTGAAGACTATTGGCTCTACAATTACAGGCCCACTGAGAAAACCTCCTTCAAGATGGAGAGTTGGTCCCAAACAGAACATCATAGCAAAAGACTGAATGAAATATAAGTATCTGTTGAAGTCATTGCTTTGGATATCAACACTATCTGGATAAATACAACAATAAGGTATTGGAGAGTATAATACTTGGAGGGTGCAAAGTGTTGGATGCAAATTTCTAAGAAAAGTAGAGTAGAAGGCAAATAATTAAAATGCACATTTGAATTAGCTTTTCAGTCCATAAATATCAGTTTGCTGTGTATGGTGCACTTGGAAGGGTTCTCATAACTACAAAAGAACTCTTGAGTCAGTCTGGCCTGCAAGAAGTCTACCCTGCATTAGGTGAAGACTAGTACTCCATTATAGTACATTATGACTGATAAAAGATTGTTGTTGTTTATTCCTTTAGTTGCTTCCGACTCTTCGTGACTTCATGGACCAGCCCATGCCAGAGCTTCCTGTCGGTCGTCAACACCCCCAGCTCCCCCAGGGACGAGTCCATCACCTCTAGAATATCGTCCATCCACCTTGCCCTTGGTCGGCCCCTCTTCCTTTTGCCCTCCACTCTCCCTAGCATCAGCATCTTTTCCAGGGTGTCCTGTCTTCTCATTATGTGGCCAAAGTATTTCAGTTTGGCCTTTAATATCATTCCCTCAAGTGAGCAGTCTGGCTTGATTTCCTGGAGGATGGACTGGTTTGATCTTCTTGCAGTCCAAGGCACTCTCAGAATTTTCCTCCAACACCACAGTTCCAAAGCATCGATCTTCCTTCTCTCAGCCTTCCTTATGGTCCAGCTCTCGCAGCCATATGTTACTACAGGGAACACCATTGCTTTAACTATGCGGACCTTTGTTGTCAGTGTGATGTCTCTGCTCTTAACTATTTTATCGAGATTTGTCATTGCTCTTCTCCCAAGGATTAAGCGTCTTCTGATTTCCTCACTGCAGTCAGCATCTGCAGTAATCTTCGCACCTAGGAATACAAAGTCTTTCACTGCTTCTACATTTTCTCCCTCTATTTGCCAGTTATCAATCAAGCTGGTTGCCATAATCTTGGTTTTTTTGAGGTTTAGCTGCAAGCCAGCTTTTGCACTTTCTTCTTTCACCTTCATCATAAGGCTCCTCAGTTCCTCTTCGCTTTCAGCCATCAAAGTGGTATCATCTGCATATCTGAGATTGTTAATGTTTCTTCCAGAGATTTTAACTCCAGCCTTGGATTCCTCAAGCCCAGCATGTCACACAATGTGTTCTGCGTACAAGTTGAATAGGTAGGGTGAGAGTATACAGCCTTGCCATACTCCTTTCCCAATCTTAAACCAGTCCATTGTTCCGTGGTCTATTCTTACTGTTGCTACTTGGTCGTTATACAGATTCTTCAGGAGGCAGACAAGATGACTTGGTATCCCCATACCACTAAGAACTTGCCACAATTTGTTATGGTCCACACAGTCAAAGGCTTTAGAATAGTCAATAAAACAGAAAGAGATGTTTTTCTGAAACTCCCTGGCTTTTTCCATTATCCAGAGGATATTGGCAATTTGGTCCCTAGTTCCTCTGCCTTTTCTAAACCCAGCTTGTGCATCTGGCAATTCTCGCTCCATGAGTTGCTGAAGTCTACCTTGCAGGATCTTGAGCATTACCTTACTGGCATGTGAAATGAGTGCCACTGTTCGATAGTTTGAACATTCTTTAGTGTTCCCCTTTTTTGGTATGGGGATATAAGTTCATTTTTTCCAATCTGATGGCCATTCCTGTGTTTTCCAAATTTGCTGGCATATAGCATGCATTACCTTGACAGAATCATCTTGCAAGATTTTGAACAGTTCAGCTGGGATGCCGTCATGTCCTGCTGCCTTGTTATTAGCAATGCTTCTTAAGGCCCACTCAACCTCACTCTTCAGGATGTCTGTCTCTAGCTCACCGACCACACCGTCAAAGCTATCCCCGATATTGTTATCCTTCCTATACAGGTCTTCCGTATATTCTTGCCACCTTTTCTTGATCTCTTCTTCTTCTGTTAGGTCCTTGCCATCTTCGTTTTTGATTGTACCCATTTTTGCCTGGAATTTACCTCCAATGTTTCTAATTTTCTGGAAGAGGTCTCTTGTCCTTCCTATTCTATTGTCTCCTTCCACTTCTGTGCATTGCTTGTTTAGAAATAATTCCTTATCTCTTCTGGCTAACCTCTGGAACTTTGCATTTAATTGGGCATATCTCCCCCTATCACTGTTGCCTTTTGCTTTCCTTCTTTCTTGGGCTACTTCTAGTGTCTCAGCAGACAGCCATTTTGCCTTCTTGGTTTTCTCTTTCTTTGGGATGTATTTTGTTGCCGCCTCCTGAACAATGTTGCGAACTTCTGTCCAGAGTTCTTCCGGGACCCTATCTACTAAGTCCAGTCCCTTAAATCGATTCTTCACCTCCACTGCATATTCCTTAGGAATATTAGTGAGCTCATATCTAGCTGATCTGTGGGTCTTCCCTAATCTCTTTAGTCTGATCCTAAATTGTGCAAGAAGAAGTTTGTGATCGGAACTACAGTCAGCTCCACGTCTTGTTTTTACCGACTGTATAGATGTCCGCCACCTTTGGCTGCAAAGGATGTAGTCAATCTGGTTTCGGTGTTGTCCATCTGGTGAAGTCCATGTATAAAGCCATCTCTTAGGCTGTTGGAAGAGAGTGTTTGTTATGCAGAGCAAGTTGTCTTGGCAAAATTCTATCAGCCTATGTCCTGCTTCGTTTTGTTCTCCCAGGCCATGCTTACCTGTAATTCCAGGTGTCATTTGACTGCCCACCTTAGCATTCCACTGCATTCCAGTCTCCCGTGATGAAAATAACATCTCTTTTAGGCTGTCCAGTAGGTGCTGCAGATCCTCATAGAACTGCTCTACTTCAGCTTCTTCAGCATCTGTGGTTGGGGCGTATATTTGGATCACTGTGATGTTAGATGGCTTGCCCTGAATTCGAATTGAGATCATTCTATCGTTTTTTGGATTGTATCCAAGCACTGCTTTAGCCACTTTACGATTAATTATGAAGGCTACTCCATGTCTTCTGTGGTCCTCTTGTCCACAGTAGTAGATCTGGTGGTCATTTGATGTGAAGTGGCCCATTCCAGTCCATTTCAGTTCACTGACACCCAAAATGTCTATCTTTAATCTTGACATCTCACCAATAACCACATCCAATTTGCCCTGGCTCATAGATCTTACATTCCAGGTTCCAATGGTGTGTTGATCCTTAGAACATCGGATTCGCCATTCACCACCAGCACCGTCGGCCGCTAGCCGTCCTTTCAGTTTTGAGCTAGCTGCGTCATCACGTCTGGGGCTAGTTGAACTCATCCTCTGTTCCTCCCCAGTAGCATTTTGACCATCTTCTGACCTGGGGGTCTCATCTTCCGATGGTATACTGACATATCTCTGGTTGTACTGATCCATTTAGTTTTCACGGCAAGAATACTGGGGTGGGTTGCCATTACCTTCCCCAGGGATCGCATTTAGTCTGACCTCTCTGTCATGACCTTCCCGTCTTGGGTGGCCCTTCACAGTTTAGCTCATGGCATCATTGAGGTGCTCAAGCTCCAGCACCATGACAAGGTAACGATCCTTTGCTGAAGGATAAAAGATTACATATTAAGATTTGAAATCCCAAGAGATTAAAAGTGCCAGTTCCCTTATGGAAGGAAAGGTCTCCATCTGATGTTGGACCAACCCATCAGACAGATGCAATTCTGATAAAAGGAGAACTATAGTGGACTGATTTCAGACTTGCAGAGTTGACTTTATTCTACCTCATCTTTTACTAGATATTTACTGAGCCAGCGTGGGAAGAAAATTGCCTGTTTTGCTTCTGATCACATAACTCAATTAAGAAATATCTGATCAGTATCAGAACAAGCTTGATCATCCTTGCACTCAAGAACCCATCCCCCAGTTCTTCTTCCCTAAGTTCCCACTGTTGTGTCTATGAAGCCAATGTGCCCACAGATATCCAGCAAGCTCCAGACCACACCTGATCTTTTATGTTTGATTCTTCTAACTGAAAAAAAAATTAAAAATGGGAAGCTAGCATGCTACACAGCAAATCTTCAATTCAAGAATAATCTTTCTTTCAAAGAATTCTTCTGAGTTCTGCCCCACCCCCATCACTTGCTGTAATGATACTTTTTTCGACAACAAAATTGGGGGTGTTTTAATTATTTCTGGTTTTAGAAATAATTTTTAAATTATTTTATTCTAAATTTATTAAATAATTTTAGAAATTTAGAAGGAGCCAGAACCTTTCTAAATCTACTGCAAAACATCCAGAGATCTCCCAATTAATTCCAATATACATTCTGACCAACCTTGGGGTAGAGAATAAGGTACTATAAACATACCTTTCCTATTTCACTTTTCAGTTTGTATTGATTCAGCTGCACACAATCCTGTGGAATAAGAAAGATAAACCAAGTTAGTATCTAACCTTGAAAAGAATGGAGGGAGGGGGTAACAAAGAAATAGAAGGTCTGAGATGTAGTTTCACTCCTCTCTTAGCTCCTCAAAATATTGAGAAGTGACAAATACATTTTGGGACCTCATTCACTAGGGAAGATAAGATATAAATATTTGTAAGCAGCAATGCTTCCAACCTGCTTCTGTTCAAAAAATTACAGCAACAGACAGAAGAGACAGCTTTGCCATAAAGGAAGCATAAAGGAAGTTGCCCAGCTGTGTTCCCAAAGTAAAGTATCAAAAATCCTTCATTATATTATTTTGTATTTTATTTCAGTTTTTTTCAGCTTTGGAATGTGGACAACTTTGGTTAGGCTCAGAAGATAAGCAAGGTCAGACCTGGTTATTATTACTGGACAGGAGGTTACCCAGGAAATCCCAAGGCTGCTGGCTAGACTGGGAAGTTGAAAAAACCATTCCAGAAGGTGCCAATGTCTGACCACTTCCCTTTTGCTGCTGCCAAGATTACATGGATGTGTCCATAAAGTCGCCAGGAAATATGTGACTTGAAAAAGACTTTGACTCTAACGCACCCCCCTCTGGGTCAAGTCTCTTTTTCTCCAGTATCTTTACCAATCTGCAGATGACACACCTCTCTCTGAAATACCTTGCATATGGAGGGGAGTAAACAATGGAAGGAACTGAAAAGCAACATTAATAAACCAGTTTTGGAATTAATTTTTGTAATGCTGCTAGTTAAACTATTATTCGAAGGGAGGGGAAGTTGAAGCAACATTAAAAAGTGGTGGTAAGGGAAAGGACAGGGAAAATAGACAAAAAGCTAAAATTTAATAGAAAATTAATAAATGGTAACTGAACTTGATTAAGGCAAGATCTCAATTTTGTAAGTTACAAGAGGGTACATTCCAGGTATACATTAGGAAAACAACAACAGAACTCAAATACGAGGTGGTGATTGGCTCCCCCTCATTGAAATAATCATGTTTTGGGAATGCTGAATTTGTATTGTATTGTACATTTCAGATTCCACCTGGAGCAAAAGGCTGGACAAGGTCATCTTTCTCCAACCTGGACTTCCTCCAGATGACCAACTTGCTCAGAATTTTAGGAATTTAAGTTCATGCATCTGCAGGATCAAGAAAGCTAGAGGAGGTTACCTCCAAAGGCCCTTCAACTCCATGGTCCTACTTTCCCTTGATTCTGTGCTGTAGCACTAAATCTCCTGCAGTGAACATGGAAAAGGACCTGAATGTAATTCTATGAAATGTCAGTGACATGAGAATGAACAGTGGGTTCCTCTGAAATAATGACAGAAATTCTCAGGAAATAATCATCACCCTTTCTGCTCTCTTCCCTCCCCCATAAATAGCTACTCATGAACACTAAGAGGAAACCTTTTAATGTTTTGCCTCACTGAGGTTCCCTCTCTCAGCACGGAACTGAGCACCCTGGTCCAATTGTACAGAGATATGTGCAGTCTGCAGTGTCCAAGAATATCAACTATGACAACACTCCAAAGGCAGAGCATTTCCCAGGTTTTATGCTGCCTGGGGCAAATGCCAATATTGCTAGTGTGTCAGGTGTTGAGCAGCAGAGCTGTTAACACATCAAATAATGCATTTTGGGTTGTGACTCATTATGGATGATACAGAAGTAAAGGAAATTTTGGTAGCTCATTATGACTGTATTATATTAACATTGCAGTCACCAACATACTAGCCAGGAAGTATATCCCATAAATATAATAGCACCCACTTCCAAGTAAACATGCATATGCTCTTTGGGAAAGAAGGTTCAAATGAACACTTCCTTTTAATTCAAATTATGCCTATCTGGATCAAAGCAAACATCATTTTAAAAGAGGCATTCTTCTTTGCCTCACATGCTTTGCAGGAAATGCTTCATTCTCACTTGCTGTCCATTTAAAAAGTCTCGTCAACTAATTCAACAGAAGCTCTCTTGTAGTTGATGAAAATGCCTGTAGTTCATTAAAGCAAATTATAGATGATCTAAACCCTGGAACTCTATTTACCATAGTATAGCATAGTGAGGAACCTATGATCTTCCAGACGGTAAAATAGATTTCATCACACCTGAGCATTAGGATGCTGACTGGAACTGATTGGAGTTGGAATCCAGCATCACCCTACACCCACAGGTTACCCACTCAGATGATAACTTGGCTTTTGGATTAGCCTTATTGGACTACTTTTTGACAAATTAAACATGGAACTCTTGGTCAGTGAGGCTTCCAGTACTTGATTCTGGATAAAATGGATTGCTTACAATTTAGATATTCCTAATTATGTCAAGAGATTCAGTTTGGTGGAGTGGTTAAGGCATCAGGCTAGAAACTGGGAGACTGGGAGTTCTAGTCCTGCCTTAGGCACAAAGCTAGCTGGGTGACCTTGGGCCAGTCACTCTCTCTAAGCCCTAGGAAGGAGGCAATGGCAAGCCACTTCTGAAAAACCTGCCAAGAAAACTGCAGGGACTTGTCCAGGCAGTCTCTGAGACTTGGACATGATTGAATGGATTAAAAACAAAAATATTTCAAGGTGAGAGCCAGTTTGGTGTAGTGGTTCAGGTACCAGGCTAGAAACTGGGACACCATGAGTTCTAGTCCCACCTTAGGCATGAAGCAAGCTGGGTGACCTTGGGCCAGTCATTCTCTCTCAGTCCTAGGAAGCAGGCAAGGGCAAACCACTGCCAAAAATCTTGCCAAGAAAACTGCAGGGATTAGTCCAGGCAGTTGCCAGGAGTCAACATGAAGGCATGCTGGCTGGGGAATTCTGGGATTTGAAGTCCACACATCTCAAAGTGGCTAAGGTTGAGAAACACTGGTCTAAGCATATCTTCAGAGGAGCTACATCCAGCAGATCAATAGCTCACCACAAGGGGAACCTGAGAAAAACAGATCTTGTACTAATTCCTGATTAGGAGAATCCAGTGAGAAGCTGGCTGGTGGAGTCACTCCAAGATCAGAAGGTAATTCCCTGAGAACCTATACCACACCTGGCCTGCCACATAGGCTGGAGAGGGGGGACAATGGCATATACATCCAGCAGTTCATCACACCTTCAACTGCACTGTGCAGACAGATGGTACTAGGCTCTTTGGAGGAAAAAGTGGGGCCTGATGTATCCATCAGTATCCATAGTATTAGCAGCTCTCAAGCCAACTTGAGAAAACTGTCCTATCCTCAAGGGTTAAATATAAGATTCTCCAAGATGCAAAGGAAAGAGGAGGATTGGGACTACCTGATTTTAAATTGTATTTTTGCTGCCTGCTGTTTGGTTTGGATTAAGGAATGGCTGTTGTTAAGAAACAAGAGACTCTTAGAATTAGAAGGACATGGTCTGAGGTTTGGGTGGAATGGTTACTTATGGTATGATAAAGTTAAAGCAAATGTAGATTTTGAAAATCATTATACCAAGAATGCCATATTACAAATATGGAATAAATACAAACCCAGGCTATGCCCAAAAATACTTTTGTTGGCCTCAGTCCAAGAAGCATTTTACAGAAAAGGAACAGTGGTCAAAGAAAAATGGTTAACATATAAAGACTTGTTAGTACAGTATAGTTTCCTTTTTTTCCCACTTTTTCTTTTATGTTTCTGTTGTTTTTTAAGCCTATGTAAAATCTTATAATAAATATTACTTAAAAAAAAAAAGAAAAAATTGTTCTATCCTCTGATTCCAAATTCTCACCCTAGTATTTTACTACTTTTGGAAGCTTTGAAAAGGAGAATTAAATCACAAAAAGCAGCACATCAAGATCTAGCAGCCTTCAGCTAATGCCATTGGCTCTCTAGCCTTATTGCGGCAGAAAATATGCCAACTGTTCTTTGCCAAAAAAATGTGCCACTGGCTGGGTATGCAGAGGCTTCAAATGGCACCTGCTTTTGCTGTTCCTTGTTTACCCAATGCAGTGGAGAATCACTCCTCCGTCTTCACTTTCAGCTGATGGAGCCCGCTTGGGCATAAACCGGCAGCACAAGACATTGATCGATTTCATCTTCATTTTTGCCAAGATGAGTAAATGAGGCTGCATAATGATTGCAACCATAGTAGTATGGATATGCTGCCTCCAGGGCCTGAAAATGACAAATGACTTTAGGAGGTGTTGCTTTTGAAGGTGTTCTTATGCATCTGAAGGTTCTGGGGAGATTGGTAAGAAATTTGCCCAGGAAAGCAGACAATCTCCAACCCTGCATAACGTGCCTGTCAAAGACTCTGATGATGTAGATGGAGGCCGGGAAAGAAACGGAATTGCAAATGAGCCAACTCTGATAAAGCCAGTGTTTAAGCCAGCCTTCCCCAATCAGGTGCTTAGCAGATGTGCTCAACATTTACTCAAGACTCCGTATGGCATTGTGTTGCTTAGGAAGCTTGAGAATTGAAGTCCAACACATCTGGAGAAAACCAGATTCCAGTAGCCTGCTGTACACTTATACTGTATTTTACTGTATTTTGCCTGTGGCAAAAATATTGCAATGTGAAGATTTCAGCCCTTCTAGCCTTCTTTCTTGCCATTCAGTGCTCTCTTTCATCTCTCCCCTACAGGTCTTTCTGAAAATCTTTTAAAAAAAATTTACATAAACCTCAAGATCCTGCTCCTCCCCCCCATTATGTATGAATTACATCAATATCAGAAATAAAGAGGAGATCTTGTGCATAAAATGCCTAGGTATGCTTTGTGCCCCATAAACACTGAAAATAAAACATGCTGTATTTATATTAAGTCTGCAGTCAGTAGTTATGGGAAAGATAAATTAAAGGTGAAAGGAAGAGGGCAGTAAGGGTAGACCTAGAAATCCAGAATAAATGGATACGTCTTAGAGACAAACTCAGTCATTCCCTTGTCAGCCTCAATCAATGTCACACCAACTCCACCTCTAGCAAGAGCTTTCTGTTATTTATTTATTTATTTATTAAATTTTGCCACCGCCGATCTCCCCACAAAGGAGGGACTCTGGGCGGTTCACAAAAACAATAAAAACATTAAATATCCTAAATATCCAATACAATATAACAACATAATATAAGACATAAATATAGTATAAAATCCAGATGATGATGATAGATATAAAACCACACATGTATGCCTAAAGGACCATTTTAGGGCACCCGCCATCTCCAAGAGTGATTACCTCCCTCCCCCCAGGCAAGATGGCAGAACTAGGTCTTTAGCTGTTTTCGAAAAGCCACCAGGGATGGAATCTGTCTTATCTCTGGGGGAAGGATGTTCCAGAGGGCAGGCGCCACTGCAGAAATGGCCTGCTTCCTGGACCCCGCCAGATGGAATTCTCTTACAGATGGTGTCCGTAACATGACCTCTCTGCAGGATCTTTAAAAAGAAATGTGGCAGGTCACAATCACAATGTCTTCTAGTGTGCTTAAAGAGACTCGTTCTTTGGCCTTCTCGGACAATGTTAGAAAAATAGAAAGAAAGACAGGTAGAGATCAGAGGGAAGTATACATTCATGCGGAAGATGGTAAACACAGATTAAGTTAGAAATATGGGGTGCAGGAATCTTTGTTAGTATCATTATTCTTAAGAGTTGACTGGGTAGCTTATTTTTACAACAACTCTGTGGGTAGCTGCACTGGAGATACTTAATGGCTGAAGCAGGAAGGAAGCACTCAGTCCTAAGCTTCCCATTATATGTTTTCAAAATTGCAAATATCTACTTTGGTCCCCAAAAATCAGGGATCCCTTTTTTATCTGCCTTGGCTTTCACCAAAGTATGTCTTCAACAACTGGGTTTTCTCTTACTGATAATTTTACATAGCACTACAGAAACATAGTATTATTACTAGAGACTACTATTAGAAAGGAATTAGTTGATCCTCAATTTATATATATTTGGACGGAAATGTCACATGCCTATGAACCTTTTGTATTTCATGGCCATTTTGCTTTGACAATTTAGATTCAAAGGTTTTTCCTCTGGACACAAATATAAATATATCTGCCAGCTAAGAGCAATTGACAAAGGAGACTTGACTTAATGAAAGCTGATGCCACAATACATCAGCTAGTCTTTACAGTCCGGTGAGAGTGTTATGTGGACTGTTGCAGTTATCAATAGTGTAGCGACTACACACCCTTTGCCTGTATTAAAATTTTAAATTGCTTACTTTCTGCTCTTGTCTGAGTCACCCTGGGAAATGCTACACACGTCAGCCAATAAAATAATTATAAGCAAGCTACCACCACACATAAAACTTCCCAAGGATATCTGCCGAAGAAAATGCATCCAAAGATGATGGTAGAGAGAAATAGAAGGGGCAAGCGGTAAAAAGATGACTCAGGTAGACAGGGGTGCTTGCATTAACTATTAGGTTTGATGGATCTTTTGCACTGCTGAACTAAGGCTATCCCCAACGGGCATAATAGCTAGCCATCAGAGTGGGCCATGAAGAGCAAACTTACCACAGCATCAGAGATGGAGACTCGGTGGGATTCTATTGTCGGCCTCCTCACTATTCGTGGTGAAATGTGAGTGGAGGGTCCTGTGGCGTATGGACCAAAGCCTGGAAGATCAGCAGAACTCAAGTAATTTCCGGTAGTCTTTTCTTGAAGGGAATACTTCCTGCCAGTCAAAACAGGCCTTTTGGGGACCTTCTTTGGTGCATGCAACTCATTGGTACCATCCAGTTCTTCAGATGTGCCTGAATCAACACTCACCCCATTCCTTTGGTTGTTTGCAGCTGTGCAGTTAGAGAACAGAACAATATTTTCTTCCTGACTGTTTGGTTTAATAGCATTGGGACCCACAGCTACACTGATGGTAGCTACTCTCTCAGCAAGCTCTGTCTGAGCATCTTTGCGGCACGTGTCTGTGACCTGCCCAACAATCTCTGCTGTAGAATCACCCATACTTCGATCCTGGCTTTTTACGTTATTAGATGATGGTGTAGGCCATCGGGATTGAATAATTCATTTGAAGCGTCCAAGGTGGGGATTTCGGCCACATGGATCTCTGGAAAGAACTGTAATAAGGAACAGGGTAAACAAAGAGGAAGCCATTACTTTTAAAGCCAGTATAACAGGGTTGGCCAACTGGTGCCTTCCAGATATTTTGGAGCACAACTTTCATATCCTTTGCCATTAGTTCATGGGAGCTGAAGTCCAAATCATTTAGGGGGCACGAAGTTGTCCACTGCTGCAACAGTATATTGTACTTGTACCATTTTCAAGTGATTTACCAGTTATTACCTATAATGTAATATAGCCATTACTAGCCCTGTTTTTGCTTTTGTGGGATGCTAACATATATCTCTAAAACTTTTTTTTCCAACCCAATACTCTTCAGATGTGTTGAAATGCATCTGATAGAGAATTATTGGCACTGAAATCCAATATATTTAAAGACCACCATATGGAAAAGACTGCTTCAGAAATTAAATCACAAGGTTGGAAGGGATGGATCCTACTTCTATTACACTCCCACATGTTCACATGTAAGCATATAAGAAGAGTCCTGATGGATCAGACCAAAAGCCAATGTGGTTCATTATTCTGTGCCTACCAGATGCTTACGGGAAACTCACAAACATGGACTGGAGGACAATGGCTCACTTCCACTTCCCTAGGAGCTGGTATTTAAGGAGTGAAGGCTATGATTCAGGAGTTCATATCAAGCCATCCTCAGTTACAGATGCAATGAGTGCACCGTTGGGAGACATGAAAGAACAGGTATGGGATAGATCATCTTGGAGAAAATCTATCTATGCAGTTGCTAGGAGTCAAAAACAACTTGATGGCATATAATCAATTAAAAAAAATCAAGCCATCAACGGCTATTAGATAGCCCAATCCTCCATTAATATATCTAGACTCCTTTTAAAAAACCATTTCAACTGGGGGCCATCACCACATCTGAGAGCAACAAATTCTACAGTTGAACTCTGTGTCCTGTAAATAAATGTTTTCTTTCATCATCCTTGAATCCTACATTTCATCTCAATGGATGATCCCAAATCATCCAGGGGAAGAAAAACTTATCTCTGTCCATACTTCCATACCAGGTGTGATTTTATGTACTTCTATCATAGCTTCCCCTAGTCTGCCCATCCTCCATATGTGTGGATTGAACCCCCAGAATTCTCAGCAATGAGTTGAAGGCCATACCATTTGGAGGACTCCCAGGATGGGACGGAGAAGTCTGCTCTTTGTGTCTCTTAAAAAGCTTCAAGTGCTGAAGATTTTCTTCCCACTGAAGCTGTTATCCCCATAATCATCTTGGTTGTCTACCTGCACAAATCATTAAGGCCCCAGATACTATACAGCCATTTTACACACTGCACATGCTGAGATTCAGGTACAATCATCTGTTCAATTAATGCATTAGCTGAGGACACATTTTGTCAGAAGGAGAAAAGAGCTTTTAAAAGCTGTATGAAGCCAGAGAAACAGTGAAAAGAAAAAGTATCGCTGAATATAACACATATAGGTTGAGTTACCTTCAGCAGTACTAAGTTAGGAGGGAAGTGGCTATGGAAGGGATCCTTAAAATGAGAATTGGTGGGAGGTGAATAAATTGGTTTGTTTTAAGGGCTGAAATGATTTTAGAAGGAGAAGGCTTTTGGTGTCAGAGGACTCCTTCCCCTTTTCTTCTCTTTTTTAATACCAAAAAGCCATTGGCTATGCCTCAGGAAGCCACTGGCTATGCACCACTCCCATCTTTCCTTCTTTTTCATAGGTATCCTACCAGGAACTGTTCTACCACCAGTCAGAATGAAGTGGGCCATTTCATATAACAACTGCAGAGGATGGGACTGGTCTAAACAGCGGCAGCCTCCCACTCTTACCCACCAAACAAGTCACTTATTCCAGAATTGCTAGAGCAGTGTTTCTCAACCTCAGCTACTATATTTTAAGATGTGTGGACTTCAACTCCCAGAATTCTGGTAGTTGAAGTCCACACATCTTAAAGTTGGTGAGGTTGAGAAATACTGTGCTAGAGGATGCTGTCCTATTTCCAATGTTGAAGTAAGAATTATGAGAACTGGGATGGGCACCATCTTGTCCTTCATCCCAGGCCACCCTATGGCTGGCCTTTCACTCTGGACAGAGAGAATGGTGGCCACAGAAACAACGAATGATCCAGTGCTAGTCTGCTGATATAGCTCAGGATGAATTACAAGGATGAAGTCCAGGGTCCTGAATCCTGCTCCCCACCATTTCATCTGATCACCCAGGGAGCAGGAGGCAATAGGCAGCAGAAAACAGCCCCCTTTGAATTTCTGAAGTATCTGTATATGACAGGAGGATCCAACAGAACCAAGGGTGCTCATCACAACACCTTAACTTTCTTATTTTCTACTCCACTATGAAGCAGGACCAAGAGCTTTTAAAGCAGGGTTTATCAATCAGGGTTTTGTGGAAGATCATGATTTATTTAAAAAATTATTTCAACTTCACATTAAAGAGGTAAGTTTCATTCTTTATTTTTAGTTTAAGAACACTGTTCATGCATATATACAGGCCTACACGTGAAACAAATAATTTTGTAACTTGTGGCCTATATTTGAGCCTGAATGTGCAGGGGTTCCCTGAGGCCTGAAAAATATTTCAAGGGTTCCTCCAGGAGCTGAGGAAGGCTGTTTTAAAGTGAGAGGAGAGGAGAGGAGAGGAGAGGAGAAGAGAAATAAGAAATCGGTATAGGGGAAACAAGAAGAAGAAATAGACATCTCTACCACCTTTGTAAGTCCCTTCCCTACATTCTCTAAGATACAAAGCTAGATAGTTAGCATAACCTTGTTTGTCTCTCATTTTGGATTTGCTCCAAACGTCCCATGTAAAAATTGGGCAAATCCCAGTATCCCAGGCTAAAGAAATCAACTTTATTATAGGAATATTTTGATAGAAAATGTTGGAAGTTACATACTTAAATCAACCTTCCTCCACCAAATACCCTCCAAATGTGCTGAGACAACAAATTCCAGAGTCCCCTGCTACAAAAGGAGGGCCCCAATGGAAGGCTGAGTTAATTCATCAAAACTGAGAATTCACCTCCATAGTTCTTATGTTTGTAAATCCAAAGCCAATTCTGGCCACCTGAGCTTTTTACACACATAATAATTTTATGGGGTTTACCAGAAGCAATATGCTATATGCAAAGTGTGGGGGTTTTATTTTTTGGGAGGGGTTCCCTATCAACAACAAACTCAGGTAGCTGGCTGCCTATTAATTTAGAATTGAAATGGCACCATTCCAAAAGACTTTTTTTAAATAGGATGGAATGTTATGTAGAAAATTGGTATTATTTATGATTTTTATTGAATTTTAAATTGTTTTTATTGTGAATTGCCAAGGGTCCCTCCTTGTGGAGACGACGGGCGGTGATAAAAATATGATAAATAAATAAATAAAATCAGTGTAGCTGCTGAAAACAGAAAACAATAAAAACAAAAATGAAGAACAAGAGGAGTAAGAGCAAATTTATCTGCTCATACTTTATAGTAAGTAGCCTAATAAGATGGAAGATTAAAGCAGCATCTCTAGCAAGCTCTCCACTTCCCTAGAGAAAATGATAAAATTCTCTATATAATTGGGAATGGAAACTTTCTAGTCCTATAAAGCAGGAGAAAAGGCCAGCAGAGAAGGTAGTACGTACTATCATAGGGGAAGGGAACATGGAAGCTGGCTTGCTGCAACTCATCACCTTAGGCTGTAGAGGGGACCCCAAAGGTTGGCCTCATCAGAGAGTACATGTGTATATATATGGGTTGGAAGTACGGTCATCAGCTGAGGGGAAAAAAGCATGTCTAGGGTACTAGACATGTTGTGTTAATGATCACGCCCACTATGGAACACCTTCTGATGTAGTGTTAATGGTCATGCCCACTATGGAAGCCCTTTTTTGAACAAGCCACTCCCTTCCCCCAGCAGCTATTTCATGAATGCATCCATGATAGCCTCCTGTCAACATTTCAAATCTGCACACTGGGTCCCAAAAGTTGCCTACTTCTGCTGTATTGTGTAACTAGAAACAGCATTAAAAAGAACATGTTCCAGACTAATTGGAGGAGGATATACTCAATAATCTGTTGCAGACTCCACATATTTGTTTTACGTCTTGGCACTGGAAACCTTGATATTTTGAACTGTATATTTTGAGGATACAGCTTATATCAGCCACTATTTTATTTATATCAGCAACTCAAGCAAGTCAGAAGTTCTAGTTACTTAATTACTATAATTATATCTGATTGCCCCCAACAAACTAGACTACAACAGTTCTTAAAAAAGGAAAAAATAATATTTTTTTGAGCAAAGAACATTCTCCTGCAACTTACATACATATCTGCATCTGCAAGAATGTAACACACCGGAGGGTGTGGTTTGTATATATTTGGTTCATCTGTTTATTTTTAGGGTAGCCGTTTCTTAGTTCTTATATAGTATATGATGGAGAAATTAAGTCGCAAACAAATTAGGACGCTTCTGAAATTTTCTTTATGTGACCTTTGCCCTCATGTTTGTGCCATTAAAGTATCTTTCCAAAGTGAAGCACACAACATCAGGAATCAGCCACTATTATGGCAGAATGATCCATAAACATCACTGCTACAGTAAGCTGTTCCATTGGGCAATACTCATCTTTCCTGGATGTTACTAAATGTGCACATGTACACTGAGAAAAAAAAACTCCACAAAAAAGCTACAGATTAGATCATTCCCCCAATAGTGAAGTCAGGTAGTGCGTACCAACAGAAGTAGAGTCAAAATCTGGTATCCTTTCCCTTTTCTGTCGCAGCACCCACCCTCTGGAACAACATCCCCCCAAGAGATCTGTATGGCTCCCATCCTGATGATTTTCAAGAAGTCTATGAACACCTGCTGTTCCCACAAGCCTTGGGTGAGGTTGTGTCAGCCTTCCCAGGTAGACCAGACAGGAGACAGGATCAGATGAGCTAATCCTACTTTATTGTAAGGCTACATTAACAGCATCTTGCAAGTCTGAAAGTGCAAATCTCCTGCCCTCACTATTTACCACCTGAGTAGTTAGGGTAGGTCCTTCCTAAGTTTCTTCCTTTGACTGTTACTCTGTTGTGGACTCCTTTTCATTTATCTGATCATTCCCTAGGCAGCATCTCTTCTCCCATCTTCCAAGGTCACCCTTACATTCCATCACAAGTTGGGTGTTGACCCTCTATGGCAGCGTTTTTCAACCTTGGCAACGTTAAGGTATGTGGACCAACTCCCAGAATTCCCCAGCCAGCATTACCCAGCATGCTGGCTGAGGAATCTGGGAATTGAAGTCCACACATCTTAAAGCATGCTGCCTAGGGAATTCTGGGAGCTGAAGTTGAAGTTCTGGGAGTTGAAGTCCACACAGCATGCTGGCTGGGGAATTCTCTACAGGATGTCATTTGCCTGTGGGATTGTTCCTTCTAGAAGTATGTGATTTTGTGTTTCTTACTGTTTCTTATTTTTTACATGTTGTGGGTTTTTTTTCTTCTTTTAATCCTTGTATGCTGTCCAGAATCACTTGTGTGAGGGAGCAGCTATATAAACCATATACTATAAATAAATAAATAAATATAATATTTTAATGACGTATGCTGTCCAGAGTCGTATGGATTTGGACAGCCATCAATTCAATTCAATTCAATTCAATTCAATTCAATTCAATTCAATTCAATTCAATTCAATTCAATTCAATTCAAATAAGGTATTAGTATGATTGGAGGAGTCTCTGGTTTGTGTAGTAGTAGGAATGCTATGAGTAATAACATTAATAGGAGTGAATGGAGAACAGAGTGATGGCAGAGCCTGCTCAAGAAACATAGAGTATTGAGGAACAGTGGAAAAAGAAAACCACAAAACTATGGTTTTGATTGGTTAAGACCCTGCAAAGGAGAAGTTTTTGCTACACATTACAGCTACAAAATCAGGTTGCAAAAATCCAAGCAGACATTAGATGGCAGCAAAGTGAGCTAGAAAACTCACGTTTTGCTGCCATTGACGTTTTCCAGATTTTTGCAAACCAGACCTGCTGGCCCTATGCCAAGGACCATTTGGATTTCTACATTTCCTACCTGAGTATTGTTTAAAAAAATAATCCAGAAGGATAAGTTTTTCAGAGATGGATAGAAAGAGATATCTTTGCACATTGTGATTAAGTTTGTGAAACAGGATCAGAGTATTTTGCATTTTTGCTAGACATAGGTTAGCAGAATTGTATGCCTCAACTTTCTGCCTGAAATATCACAAATGTTATATATCATTATTAGTACATAGCACCTCTATATTGTTTCAAAAAAACTGACATAGACAAGTCCATGGGGTCACCTGGAAAAAGGCTCAACTTGAGGGAGACTTGCATAACTTTGTATAGTTTGGTCACACTACTGGTCACACTAAAAAGTCCTTTAGCTGTAATCTTAAACGGTGTCCTTGGACTAAGTCCCCTTAAATTCTTCTGAGTAGATTTGTTTAAAATTTCACTGTTTTTAGCATATTTGCGTTCTGTTTTTTGCAAAAAACAGTATATACACATTTGTGTTTTAACTGAGCCAGCCTAAATACAATTATTCAGAAGCAAGTCTCATTTTGTTCAGCAGTAACAACTCCTGGATAAACATGTATAGGATCAGAACGATACAATGTATTTCTACATGGCTGCTCAGAAGTAAGTTCTGTTCTATTCAGTGGGACTTATTTCTTTTAAAATGGATACAGGGGAGTCCAAAGTCCAATATACAATACTATTTTTGGATTATTCAACCTTAATCCAAATCTGTAGATCAGGGTTCCACAAGAGGTCACTAGGGGTTCCCTGGGAGATCACGATTTATTTAAAAAATTATTTCAAATTCTGGCAACTTCACACTAAAGAGGTAAGTTTCTTTCTTTATATGTTTTTTTGTTTTTTTTTCCTTTTCCTTCTTAGTTTGTATTTTTAGTTTGTACTTTTAATTTTTTTAAAAATCCTCTTTTTCTTTAAGATAATTTATTTATCAAATTTTTATCATCGGCCATCTCCCCCAACAAGGAGATGTGCCCATCTCCCCCCACAAGAATCTTTTCTTTAAGATTAAATATTTTTTGTTTTAAAAAATCTAATAAAGGACTGAGAAGAAAGCAAGCAAGCAAGCAAGCAAGCAAGCGGAAATAATCCCCAGCCAGAATGATGGCAACTAAATTCCAGCACATCTGAAGGGCTCCAGGTTAGAAATACTGCTATAAAACAAAAACACGCAAAGACACTGATCAAAATTGGCAGAACACAGAAACTGGCAGAACATAAAAACTTACTTAAACTAGGATCCTATCTTTCAGACAGATTAAGAAGAGTAATCAGTATAATGTGACATGTTGGTAATTGTCTTCTCTTTTCAAATGTGGACACTGGGATATTTCTGCTACTTTTCAAAAGAAATGAGGAAAAATGAAGAATCATATTGATAACATTTCAGTCCAATTTAAGTCCTTAGATGATATTCTAGGCTACTCAAGAGATGTGAAAGGCAGTCAAAAAGGTCAGTGGAACTACTGCCTAAAACTAACCCTTAGAAGATTGAAACATAGGATTTCTACAAATGTGGCAAAAATATACTTCTCAAATTTGAATCAACAAACAGTACTATCTTTAGAAGTAAAACAGAAGGAAACAAGCAGAGTTTGGAACACTTAAGTATGGTGGGTTGGAAGAGAAGACCTTCCCTGAACTGCATTAAAAAAAAAAGGCAGATACTAGAAAGCTAACAAGATTATTAGATGTGAGCAGGGAGGGAAATATACAACCATAGAATCATACGCTGCACCATAGGGGTGAGATGGGCAGTGAATAAATTAGTTAGTTAAATGAATGAATGAATGAATGAATGAATGAATGAATGTATGTTAGCTGGTCACATAATTAGATGGTCACCTAATTAACTGGTCACATAATTAGCCCACATAATTAGCCCATAACTAGGTTAAACCTAGTTTTTAATTCATGCCTAAGGATGTGTCATGAGTAAGGATGGCGAGCAGGGGGCTCCTTTCCAGACTGTTAAGCGCATGCATAGCACTGAGGAATTGGTGAGCCATTCCAAGAGGCACAGATTGGGACCACCTTAACCTGCGGGGTTTATATGGCTGGGTTTTTCCCACGCTTGTTCAGTTTGTTAGGATTACTGTTATGTATTAGCAATAAAACATTAGAGAACAGTTCCCTGTCTCAGAGTGTTTCCTGGGAGTCAGGACAGACAGAAAGGAAAAAAAGGGTTCAGCCTCCATTTTCTTTGTTAGATTTATTTTCTCCACTACAAGGTTAGCATGTTGAACAAAAGGAATTACTAGCTTTGTACTGGAAACAATCTGAGTGTGTTGTACAAACATGGCCACAAAGTTGGAAGAGGACTTGGAAGTAATCTATTCCCAACACTCCTCTCAATGTAGGATCTATAATGCACAACTTAACTACAGAATTTCTGATAGATGTTTATGTAGAACAGCTTGTGTGTAAGCGTTTTATCCATATACATTACAGTGACCCTATTTTCCTGGAAAAAATAAAGGACAAACCTGAAAAGGGGGCAAATCTGAAAGAGGTTTATAAGGAATATATTATTTAATGTTTAATAACACTGTCTCAGGAAATTTCACAACCTGGGGCAGTATATGTTTGCAATCTGTTCTGTATTTCATGAAATGTTCCCTTACTGTATTGGGAACTAAAATATATGATTTCTTTTTAGTTCAAGAAATGCAGTTTTTCTCTCCTTTAAAAAAAAATCTTAAAGGAGATGCTCTACAAGTACAAAAAGCAGCTTCAAACTTTTATTTTTATGAGAATAGCATTCAAACTAAATTACTGATGAGAGGCACCCTTTAAATTTATGACATAATTAGTTATAATAGCTAACATGCCATTAATTTCAGTGGGGCTCTCTTTAGTCTGAATACTACCAATGAACTCTAGAAGTAACTGGTTTAGAAAGGTAGTTTATAAATTAATTTATTAAATTTGTATAGTCACCCATCTCATGTTGTGACTCTGGTCAGCATACACAGTCAAAAACAAACAACCTCCCCTCAAAATATTCAAAATAACAAAACAAAATCATTAAAATTCTATTAAAATAGTTAAATTAATTAAATTAATATAAAATAAACATATATTCCAACAAAGTACTGCTCTTGTTCTGGTGCATATAATGTGTCGTGTTATTAAAGTCTTACAACCCATTCCTTGCAATAAGTTGAAGCAGCAGGCACGACCAGCAGCACCATTTACGTTTCCCCCCACTGGATTAAGTCAGTTGCAGCCGACTGCTTTCCTGGAGATATTATCGGCCATTAATGGAAGGAGATATATTTACTTGTATCTTATGTTAACCCAGGAAAAGGACAAGGAAAGAAGAGGCTCTCAAACCAATCTCAAAACACCCTATGAAATGGCAGGTGGTCAATTAAGGTTAATAGAGAAGGCTTTGCTCTCCTGCTGTCGGATGTAGCTGGTGGTGAAATGGCCACCGCACGCTATGTTTCTGGGAAAGAAGATCTCAGTAGCTTCTCTCTCTTCTCCCTGTGATGCAGTCAAGTGGAACAGTCTATTTTAATATTAATAATCAGTAACTGTAAAGAGTTTAATATCCTCTATTTGGCTTATCAGTTGATTTTCATCAGGACTCATAGTCTGAACACATCTATACATGAAATAATTTTGCCAAGCGCTGATTATTTGGGATTTGATATTGTACTGGTATTTTAAATTCAGTTTCAATTCAATTGAGAGCCAGTTTTGTGTAGTGGCTAAGATGGGGGGCTAAAAACCAGGAGATGGTGCGTTCTAGTCCTCCCTTAGGGATGAAGCCAACTAGGTGACTTTGAGTCAGTCGCTCTCTCTCAGCCCAACTGTAATGGTCTGCGAGAATAACCTTGAGAGACAGGAGGAAGAGCTGCAGCCTAGACAACCATCATGCAAAAGGTATCTCAGCCCACAGAAGGAAAAGGGGTGTGGGAAGCGTCTCAGAAGGGACCCTCCCTAGTTTCCTGGAAGGTCAAAGTAAGGGAGGAGGGAAGTACTTTCAGACTTGCAAGATTCTGTTACTGCAACCTTACAATAAAGGTAGTGTTAATACTCAATGGTTTGTGCTTCTTGTCTGGATTACCACGAAGGGCTGACCCCAACCCACATTACAGGATTCTTGTTGTGGGGAAGATCAGAGGTAGGAACATTAGGGATATATGCTGCCTTGAGCTGACCAAAAATAAAGGGAGGATAAAAATCTAATAATAAAGGCAGGATAAAAATCTAATAATAATTTTATTTATTTATTTATCCAATTTGTCCCCGCCTATCTCCTCCCGTCAGGGGACTCTGGGCGGTTTACAGTAATCAATTAAAACAACAATAATAACATCCGCAATATAAAATTACAATAATAAATAATATACATAAGAATAAAAAATAAAAAAGTCCAAGTGGTAAAAGAATCTAAAGCAGTCCAAGTGTGGGAGGAGTGGTCTATAGCAGCCATTCCCATGTAGATCTATTCCCCTCTCCACCCCAAGTGAGGTGGCAGAACCAGGTCTTCAGACTCCTCCAAAAGACCAGGAGCGATGGGGCCAATCTCACCTCCGGGGGCAGCATGTTCCAGAGGGTGGGTGCCACTGCAGAGAAGGCTCACTTCCTGGACCCTGCCAGATGGAGTTCTCTTACAGACAGGGTCCGCAGCATGCCCTCTCTGCACGATCGGATGGGACGGGCTGATATAATGGGGAAGAGGGGGCCCCTCAGGTAAACTGGCCCCATGCCATGTAGGGCTTTAAAGGTAATAACCAAAACCTTGAATTGGACCCAGAAGCAAACTGGTACCCAATGCAGCTCGCGCAGCAGCGGTGTTACATGTGCCCTTCTGGGGGCACCAAAGACAGCTCACGTGGCTGCATTCTGGACCAGCTGAAGCTTCTGGATACTTTTCAAGGGTAGCCCCATGTAGAGTGCATTGCCATAGTCTATATGAGAGATAACAAGGGTGCGAGTAACTGTTTGAAGGGCCTCCCGATCCAGGAAAGGGCGTAACTGGTGCACAGCACGTAGCTGCGCAAAGGCTCTCCTGGCCACGGCTGCCGTGAGTCCAGGAGGACCCCCAGATTACACACCGGGTCTGTCTGGGGCAGTGCAACCCCATTCAGAACAAGAGATGTCCCAGATACAGAACCATTAACCAACAGCCACTCCCTCTTACCAGGGTTCAGTTGAAGCCTGTTGTTCCCCATCCAGACCCCTACAGCCCCCATACACTCGAAGAGTGAAGAATAATAAAATTCTTTAGTATGATAAAGAAATCTAAGTAGTCTAAATAGGAAAAATACGATCACTTTGTTTTTCGCTGACTGGCTAGCTTTCGATGCGCGAGGTTCTGGTATGGATGCCATCTTGTTCTGCCAGGTTGAGAAAGGAGAACCTGGTGGGTTCTTAGCAGACTTGCACTGGCAAGATAAAAGGCAGCTGGGGCTGGCTCTCTCAAGGAGGAAAATAATCTCAAGTCAGCTTTTAAAAAGACATTTAAAACATATCCTTTTTGAGCAGCTTTTAATTGAAGCTTATTGTAATTTTTATTTCAGTAATGTTGGCTTTAACTCTGCTGTTATATGTTACAAACCAACAAGAGACTTCAGTAACCAGCAGTTCAGTAAACTCAATAAATGAATAAATAGATTATTAAGATAGCTCCAGAGATTTACCCCTATTCTGGGGACACAGCATGGAAACAGGAGGTCTTTCAATCCAGCAGATCCAAAATGGTTCCTTATCTCTTCATGGTACATTTCTATTTTTGTAATTATACCACCAGAATATGCAGGGAGAACTGACAGGATAGTGGAAATTAATCAAGCATAAATATACTTTAGACCTTGGCTAGAAAGATCTGGGTACAAAAGTGCAACTTGCGGTGAGTTGCTGTCTAACCCTTGCCCACATCACAGGACTGTTATGGTGAAAGCGTGTGCGTGTGTGTGTGTGTGTGTGTGTGTCTATAGCAGCCTTTCTCAACTTTTTGACCCTGGAAGAAGCCTTGAAATATTTTTCAGGCCTTGGGGAACCCCTGCACATTCAGGCTCAAATAAAGGCCAGAAGTTACAAAATTATTATATTCGTTTCATGGGTAGGCCTGTACATGTGCGTTAACAGTGTTTTTAAACTAAAAATAAAGAATGAAACTTGCCTCTTTAATGTGAAGTTGCCGGAATTTGAAATAATTTTTTAAATACATCGTGATCTCCCAGGGAACCCGTAGTGACCTCTAGCGGAACCCTAGGCTGCCACGGAACCCTGGTTGAGAAATCCTGGCCTATGGGATAGCAGAAGGGTAACTGGCACTCATATATGCTATAATGAGCTCAGTGGAGGGAGAACAGGAGATACGGGTGGCACAATTTGCTCAGGGCCTAAAAGCAGCATCTTTCTATTCCAGCGTGAAAGCCATTCGCTTTGTGACAATACACCTGTGTTCTCTGTTAATGATAAAATGACTGAAATATGCAGTTGGTCTGGCCAAATATAAATTATTTAAACAATGAACTTTGCATTAAAATATCTGTTCCAAAGTCCTCTGGGGTTCTGAATGAGCTCTCTTACTTAAAGGCCAACAGCAGAAATAACCAACGATTTTATGTTCTTATGCAGCTGGTTAGGAAGTAAAACAAGAAATAAAGAGAGAAAACAGCAGTGCATTATTCTTTATCATTCTGTGTTCTAATTACACAATGATACTGATTTGCATAATCAGATGTAATTATTCTAATTGCATGTATAAGCAATAATCAACCAAAAATTACACAGGGAAAGCAGAGGATGGAGACAACTCTAGGATGCAAATCAAAAACAAAATGCATTCAAGCAAACTTAAAATGATGCTGCTGCCCTAGTGGATGTGACAAGAACTTGGCCAACAAGAATAAGATTCGAGTGTGGACTGCAGGATACCAACAACACCAGTTCTCTGCTACTTGTTAAGAATAAGAATTAAAATGCTGATAGTCCTCACTGAAAAATGGCACAATGGCTAAAAATCTACTGCTTCAAAAGCGCTGAGCAGAAGTGAGCAGGCAAGACAATATTAAGCAGACTAGGCAAACATCAAATTTACAGGTGAAAAATGAAATCTTGCAAATTTGATCTGGCCCCAGATTCTCCATTCAGTGTCAGGTAGATTACTCTGTGAGCCATTATTTTAATTTCCCAGAATTCTCCCCACAAAACCTCACTCCAAGGCATTATGGGAAATTACATGCCCAACTGCCTCACCCTAACAGGACAGCATAACCATTAGTTACATCAGGTGGGCACTGATTTTTCAAAGGGAGCCAAATGGGGCCCACTGGGACCATATGGCATTTTCAGTCTTTCTTGAGGCATTTCCTCCAGATTCTCAAGAACTAGCAGGGCCCAGATGCTTTGTGGAAAAGATAATAAGATTTTTCACCTCATTTCGTTAATGGTTGTAAAAACCCACTGAGGAGTAGGAAGGAATCGAAGAGCTGACAGTGAGGATAGCAATAATGTGGGGAAGTTGACAATGGTTGCTACTGACAGAAGCCAGGCATTTGAAGTATTTATGTGCTCCTGGGTGATGGTATAGTTATCATTGCTATGGCAACAGATTGCTTACATTCATTCTTGGGAAGGATAAAAAATAAAATAAAAATAAAAAGAATGAGTTGCAGAGGATGGGAGATGTGGTTGGGAGAAAAATGTACCAGCTTTGTGCCAGAGGGCATTCTTCACAAAAGTCAGAAAAAGGGATGCCAGTAAAGGTGTATCATCCATCTCAAGCTGATTTAATTGGCTGGGTTTTTGTTAGGCCTCTTAGCTAACATGGGAAATAGCAGACAATGGTTCCAAAAACTTAGGACTGTAAACTAACAGAGAATAAGCCTAGAAAATTCATTCCTGATTGCTAAGAATTCAAGAAAGTTCTGAATTGACCAAAGGCCTATCTAATCTAGCATTCAGCTCCCATGGAGCCAACCACATAGGCTGGAAAGCCAACAAAGTATAGCACCACACTTCTATTTCCCCCATTTACTGAGAGGAAACACTAGTTGGGTTCACACAACATGCTTAACCAGATCAGGTAAAAGAGCAAGTAGATGCATTTAGTGGATCCAACATGCAACATTATTGTGCAGCTGTGTGTGTTGATGAATCTAGCCGGTTTGCTTTGTTTGGGGTCCAGTGTTTTCTGTGAATCCAGAAAATGGATTAATTCAGTATCCAGGCTCTGTGAATACAGCCAATTTGCTACCAATCAAAGATAACGCCAGGTTCTAATGAAAGAAAACTTTTTCTCCAGATTGTACATGATTCAAATGCTTTTATACTGTAACTTTTCAAAATGTAACTTTTCTTGAAAATAGGACTGCTACAGTATTTGATAATTTGTGTTTCTCTTCTATGAACTTTTCCCAGCTGTTTTTGAGGTATACTGGCTAAAGCTATATACAACATAGTCACACCATAGTTACATAGAGGAATCAGGATATTGATAAATTTATTCTTGAATGCATTGGATGTGTTTGTATCTGTGAGTACATGTTCAGGGGAAGGGAGAAGAGTAACAGCTGCTAACAACACATTTTTTTCCATGATGGCACCCAGATTTTGGGAAAATTCCCAAAGCTTTGGTGGTTGATTGGTTGGTTGATTAATTGGTTGATGAATCAACTGGTTGACTACCCATTTCATTTTTTTCTCCATGGTCTAGTTGCAGGATTCCTTCTCACACAGTTTTAAAATTAAATGTGATCTTCCCTGGATACTGTCTTGCACATTAAAATTAAATGACGGGGCAACAGGAGTTTCTCCATCCCTATCCATCATCCATGTTCTGTACTTTTGACTCAGTTTACAAATTTGTCTAACTATAAATCAGTCTTATCCCAATAAGGCAGTGTTTCTCAACCTTGGCAACTTTTAGATGGGTGGACTTCAACTCCCAGAATCCCCAGCCAGCATGGCTGGCTGGGGAATTCTGGCAGTTGAAGTCCACCCATCTTAAACTTGTCAAGGTTGGAAACACTGCAATAAGGCATGCTTTACATATGCTGGAACTGCAACTCTCCAAATTCCCATCATGAGTGAAAGGTAAGCTAATTCAGAATGCTAAGAATTGTTGTCCAATATCTTGGGGAGGTGTCAGGATGAAGACAGCTGCTTTAAATCTTTGTTAGACCTACTCTTAATATTCCTGGCCATTAAAAAGTTAAGTAAGCAGGCATCAGAAACAAAACTATCTCAGTACTATCCTAATATCAAAGTATTCTCTCCAAAGAAACACACATAATACTTCTGAATCTGTCAAAGAGTTCTCTAAACAGAGATATCATAGACCCAAATGGTAAAATAAAATGCGTTAAAGACAAATTATTCTTCTATGCTTTTAGTATTTGAAGCATTCTGCTGTAATTGCAGAAACTGGCTACAATTACCTGAGGGACCGTCTCATCCCCTTAACATTGACCCGTCCCACCCGGTCATGCAGAGAGGGCATGCTACGAACCCCGCTGGTAAGGGAATTCCACTTGGTGGGGTCCAGGAGGCGGGCCTTCTCTGCAGCGGCGCCTGCCCTCTGGAACATTCTGCCCGCGGAGGTGAAACAGGTCCCTTCGCTCCCAGCCTTCCGGAAGAACTTGAAAACCTAGTTCTGCTGGCTCGCTTGGGGTGGGAGGGGCACCAGTTCTTCTTGGGGATGGCTAGTACCACAGACCTCTCCCCAACAAATAAGATCTTCACCGCTTGGATTTTATACCTATTTTATCTTTATTCATTGTTTTATTATATTGTAATTTATATGTTTTTAATTCTGATTTTATTGTAAACTGCCCAGAGTCCCCTTTTTGGGAGAGATGGGAGGTGATAGAAATTTGAAAAACAAACAAACAAACAAATAATTCATATATTAATTCTACTTCGTTACTAACTGACCAAGTCCACACTCCACTTATTTGTTAACTGTCTTTGAGAATTTAATGAAATGGAAAGGTGACAGATATTTAAACAACTCCAATCATTTCACTCTGTGAAAATGGAACAAGTTTTTCAAGAGGGCTGCTTTTTGGTTTGAAAAGTGTTCAGAACAATTTGAGGTTTTTCAGTGGCACTATTTATGAATAACACTTAAAGAGATTAGTGGGAAGAGGAATCAGAAAGACACCCCACCTCCTAGCTCTGTCTAATTGTGTTATGCATTGCTCTAAATCAATGCTTTTCAAAGTTGGCAACTTTAAGATGTCTGGACTTCAACTCCCAGAATTCCCCAGCATTCCAGATGGGGAATTCTGGGAATTGAAGTCCAGACATCTTAAAGTTGCCAACTTTGAAAAACACCAGTCTAAATTAAGGATTCAAAAATTATTCAGCTATCTGCAGGGACCTTTGAACCTTCTGCTGCCCTACTGATAAAACAGCAAAATATTTATTTCCCACCACACTAATGCAATATATATTTATGCAGCACAAGCAAGCAGTCCCTCACGTCACATTCTCTCATCCTATCCGAATGACCATGAATTAATTTAAAAATTCAGATGGGGATGTGTTAGTGGTGGAAAAGAAATAAAACCCTATAATTACCTAAAACCTATCTAGGCAGGGACTCATTTATCTCCTCCTCCTCCAACTTTCTTTATGCCATTAGTTGCCATCAGTGCTTTCAGTATACAAAGGACAAACTGTTCAAACTATATGCAAGAGGATAAGTGGACAAATAGCCATTTTAAAGCAAGTATACAAAACTAAGCTTTCTCTCTAAATGTCCTACTGATGGCTTGAAACTTACTATAGAAACTTCCAAATTCACTTCCTATTATTTGTTCCTTTATTACCAAAAACTGCTTATCAGAAAGGTAAAACACTTTAAATCAATTTAATGGGTTCATGTGTCGTTATCCAAAGAAAAAATGCTTTTACCCAATTTTGGGTAATTTACCTGGTTTGGGAAGCACTGCTGAACAGAGTTACTCCCGGTCATGTTACCCTGAAGCTTTTATCTAGCACTATGGTAATCCCACAGTCTTTAAAGATCTCTCATTTTAGAGTATTATCCATCCCAGCTAAAGCTTGTGTCAGAAATGAGATGGCCTTTGGCACACTGATGGGACCCACCTCATTCATGCACAGCTCCTCTACTCAGCAGATTTACTGCAACACTGATGTCACCACTGTGGCAGGTCTTATATCTGAGGTATGGATCTGCTTGTGTCCCTCAAAATACTCTGGAGCAGCCTTTCTCAACCTTTTGACCCTGGTGGAACCCTTGAAATATTTTTCAGGCCTCAGGGAACCCCTGCACATTCAGGCTCAAATATAGGCCACAAGTTAGAAAATTATTGTATTCGTTTCATGTGTAGCCCTGAATGTATGCATTAATAGTGACAGTAAAGAATGAAACTTACTTCTTTAATGTAAAGTTGCCTGAATTTGAAATACGTTTTAAAATAAATTGTGATCTCCCAGGGAACCGCTAGTGACCTCTCGTGGAACCCAAGGGTTCCACGGAACCCTGGTCGAGAATCCCTGCTCTGGAGTGTCAAAATGGCTGCTTCCTTCCTGGAAGCCACTGTTGCTCATTAAATATTGATGCATAAAGTACAAGGGTCAATGTGCTGAGAGACTGATTAGCTCTGAGAGGGGAAAGGCCAGATACAAGTGCTTATAGTCCATCTCCTACCTCTCAGAGAAAGTTAACAAGGATGTGTACTCTGCCATCTCACCCTCCACAGCCCCACCCCACATGGTTCAAAAACAAGAGTCCATCATTTAATATCCCATTTGAGCTTATTGAAGCCACTACTGTTGGTTTGGAGAAATCAGAATTTGAAACATGCAACGAGCTTTGATTTTAAGTTTGGTTTCCAGAAATCAAAATGCACCTCCTTCAGGTTCAAATCATACAACTCTATAGTTAAACAGTCATGCACAAGTGGAGATAAGATGACAACCCTATAGGCATTGGACAGAAGCCACAGTGATGTCATGTGCATCTTTAATTACATAATTCATGTCATTTGCACAATTATCTCATGGTGCATATGACATCACTTGCCCTCCATTCCTCTTCCCTGCAGAAGTTCATGGAGAAAACACAGCTGTTTATTAATTCTTTTTTGTGGTTTAGCATGGTATAATACAGTCTCCATATTAAAAGTATTAGACTGAAACATAATATTTTCCCCTTCTTTTTTATTTGCTATGTGTGGGGTGAGGGATAAGGGAGGCACTATGATACATTTCTACTAAGATATTCATCTATTTTTACTGGCTTTCAGCTGTACAGAGGAGGTGATAATATGCACCTATCTCTCTGCTTTGAATTTAAGAACCACTGTGGCCCAGTTCTTAAATGGATGGTCCTACAGCATGTTCAGAACCTCATTTTACCAAGCATTCAGTTGGTGACTTTGGGGCAATCGCACTTACTCAATTAGACCAACTCTACGGCTGGTTTTCACACAGATAAAGGAATGCCTACACAAAACATGCTGAAACATGAAACACATGCTCCTTGGAGAAAAAAACAAAATAAGATTAATGAAATGTTCCATCTGTGAAGGTTGCAGCTATGGAAGGTATGGAGACAGACAGACAGACATGCAAGTGATTGATTGCCTCCCCTCTCATCCTTCTGATCCAAATCACAGCACCAAACTGTTGTGGCCAAAATCTGGTTACTTAAAGCAACCAAGTCACTCTGAAGATACAACATAAATCTATTAGCATGCATACTGTACAGTGTACACTGGGCTCCTAGTAAAGCACTGGTAGCTTGTTGGGCAGCCCTGAGCAAAAGCAGAGTCACAGTTTATATACTTTTGGCTAACAACATTACAAAGAGAGGACCAAGAAAAAGGCAGACAGAGTGTAAATTACAGCATGATGCTGGAATATTTTTGATAAGCTCATCTGGGTGACCTTCTTCTTATTTCTCCCTTCCTACTAGGCCGGCATGTCAGCATTACTCTCCCTGAGATATGGCCAGTGAATATAAGCCATTTGGGCCAGAGGTTCCTGACTGATTCCCCTCCTGTCATCACTCAGGACCAATTCAGCTTGCTGTGAATATTTTCTTACAAGGGCACTTTAAGCAGTTCACATGTATGGAGGGGGGCAATTCATAGGCTTGGTAGGAAATGCAGATCACATGTGTGTGGGGGGTACCTTTTACCACCACACTTTGTTAAACATTGGTTCTGTGTGGGAGAAAAAGTAGGCTAAATTTGTCTCCCTAGGTGTAATCTTTCTGTTTGCTTGCTGCAGGAGAAACACACCCACCCATCCACCCACCCCCTTGCAGCCTGGCAATCCAGTCCAGAAATACTGTACTGTTTGTTTGTTTGTTTGTCAAATTTCTCTGCCGCCCATCTTGTACACAACTACTCTGGGTGGCTTACAGATAATAACAATTTGACTTGATTGCTACTTCTTGTAACGCAGTTGTGGCCTAATGTACACATCCCCCATCCTAATTACATGACAGTTAAACTTTAAAAAAGTAGCAAGCCTCAGGGAGAAATTTCTAGCTCAGCCTGATGGGTTTGTCTTCTACCCATAGGGTAGAAAACAGGAAGCTAAGTTGATCATTTAAGAAATTCAGCTTTGCTTTCTAGAATTTCTCTCGCCTGTCACATTCAATATTACAGTTGGGCAATCACATATTGGGGGAGGAGAGACTGAGCATGTAGCTCTGCATTAAACACTGGAGTTGAGATGTGGGTGATCCACCAAATAGGCATTGACTTCATAAGGAAAGTTAGTGTTCCTCTGGTAGGATCTATCCTGAAAACCTCAGACAATTATCATCTGCAGGCGGGAGCTAAGACAGTGTGTCTGACTCTGATATCAGCTCTCCATGACCTTGGTCTTGCATAAGAGAATTAAAAGGCACTAAAAGATGATGGCAAGTGTTCTCTGAACACTTATTATTGTTTTATCTTCCCATGCTGCTACATTTTTACTTTTTCCTCCATGTAAACCTCCTTGCGTTGCTTGAAGTAGGGCATAATAGAAAAGTTGGTATAAATAAAGACCATTTAAAAAGTGCTGTGAAAAGAAAAATAAAATGAAAATGGCAATCTGGAAAAGGGGGTGGAAGAGGAGAAAGCAGATGAAGCTTTCCTCCATCCCTGACAAGTGATTACACTTTGGACAGCAAACGGAGTTTTAGTTTTATTATTTAGCAGGAAAGGAAAACCAAAAGGCAGAGTCTGTTAACCAAAAGATTGGGAAATCATAAATGCAACTGATTCAGATAACAGCAATTAGAGTCCCCCTTTGGGGGAGATGGTCGGTGACAAAAAATTCGAAATATAAATTTATTTATTTATTTAATAAATTTATTCACTGCCCATCTCTCCCCAACGGATATTAACTGGGTCCCCCAATTAAGGATTGCATTTCTTAAAAATTCTCACTGAATTCCACTTCAATATAGTCCTAAAACTAGAGCCATGTCCCCTTCTCAACCATAAAGTTCAGTAGGCAACCTCATCATTCTCTTTAAGCCAGACCTTCTGCATGTGGTTGATATAATACTAAAAGCTAGACTGTCTCGGAAAGCAACTTGGAAAGTTCAACCAGTGCAGAATATAGTGGCACCAGCCACTAAAACCAGTTACTTGTTTCCAACTGCACAATCTGAGCTGTTCTGGAGACCACCACATGGAAGGTGCATATAGACTTCAAGTTTCCCATTCCTGCCTGACAGTGTAGATGACCCCACATTACAAGCAGTTTTTGAAGGAAAATCTGCCATCTCACTAAAGGCTCAGATCCTAAACTGGCAAAGTTGGAAATTCTAGAGGAATGGTACATGGTACGCAAGAGGATGGCACCTCTTAAGCAGTGCCAGCACCAAAAAAGAAGAACAGGCAGACAAGAAGGGGATTGGGTCCCCAGGATGGAGTAAGCTTTTTCCAACACCCTAGGTTTCTGAAGGAGGCATAATAACACATTGTACACTTAAGACTTAGTAAGTAACCAAAGGGATCCACTAGTGGGAGAAAAAAGAACTCCTAAGCTCCCTCTTGTGCCCCCAATCCGATGAGATTGGGCAAAACCTAGCAAGGAAGAAGATCTGCCCCTTGAGGAAGAGAAAGGGCTTAATAGCCTGCCCACCTTGATATTAACTCTTCATTCAAAACCTTTGGAGAACATGAAGCTTCAAGCCAGCCTGTAACCTGGTGAAGGATGTATCTGGGAGAACAAAAAAGCCCCAAATTTGGACAAGGTCCTAACTAAAAGCCTGGGGAGCTGGACAGGCCAATCAGATAGGCCAAGTTAGGCTGATAGACTGGAAGCACCCCTTTCCCTTTCTATATAGCAGTGTTTCTCAACCTTGGCAGCTTGAAGAGGTGTGGACTTCAACTCCCAGAATTCCGCAGCCAGCATGCTGGCTGGGGAATTCTGTAAGTTGAAGTCCACACCTCTTCATGTTGCCAAGGCTGAGAAACACTGCTCTATAGCCTACCAGTTACAGACTTTTCCCTAACTACAAAATTTGCTTTACACTTCTTAACCTATTTCTGCTGCATGTAAACACCTTTGTTCCTATGGATGCTGAGCAAATTCACCCTTCAATGCCAAGGGAAGTCCTACTCCCCATCTGCTTGTCAATCCTTTGTTTTGATAGCTTCCCACTTAGTTTGATTTCACCAACACCAGCCAGAGCTTTTATTCCTTGGACAATATAAACAGTCAATGTTTCTTCAAGGAGATTTATTATTTTGCAAGCATAAAGGAAAGATCTTACTTGAAACTAATTCACTTTCTCCATGAAACTTTGGAACAGGAGGAGAATAGAAGACAAAAATATCTCAATTTTGGAAAGAAGAATACGCAAGTGCTACATTTACCTCCCACGCTGGATTTGAAAAACCAGATTTTTAAAAAAAAATTAAGCTCCCTGAAACATACCATGAAACATAGCAGAAATGTATTTTGGCTTAATGTAACTAAATAAACTGGAATTTATTTGTGCAAAATGAACAAACAAATCCACACCTACCATGTCAAGACTGATCTAATATAACTAGGGCTGAATTAAAAATGATCAAAGAGCTGTAGAGGGGCTGTGAAGGCCATTCTAACTCAAATTCTTCTCCATGGAGAAATTCCAAGTTAGAGTATCTCCAACAGACATTTGCCCACCTCTGCTTAAAGTTCACTCCTCCCCCAAGAAATTGGTTCTGTCACTGAACTTCTGTTGGGTTTCTCTTCAAGCATTTCTCTTAAGATTCAACCAAACCTTTCCCAATATTTGGTTCAACATGACATCAGGTGTGCAAACAGGTACAGACTTAATCTGTACAAGAATGCAAAGATAATTAAGTTGAAGCCAAAATGCTTTCCAGGATCAGCACACTAGCGACAATCCATTTGTCCATAGGAAGGACAAGTTCCTATCTGTGGTGCAACTATAACATGCTTATAGCCTAGTTTATATAATGATACTAACTACATAGTTTCCAGATGGGTTAACTAATTGCATTCATCTGCCTTAATATCTTAAATGAAAGCAAGGATGCAAAGCTAGATAAAGCAAAAAGATGGTTGGTTTTACTGGCTCGACCTTTTTGATGAAGAAACATGCAATGTTTTATTCACCCTCCTTTAGGAATTTAGGGAGACAGAAGAGATTTAAGATGTGTATATTATAGAAGTAAAATAAAATATACTTTTGCCCGTCTCCCACCTCCCCTTTTTGGGGAAAGTGGTTGAGAAAGTGGTGGTGCTGCAGCTCCAGAGGATCCTGGATGGAACGGATTATCTAGACCCCTTTCAGTCAGGTTTCAGGCCTGGCTATGGGATGGAAACGGCATTGGTCACACTTATGGATGATCTCTGGCAGGAGCGGGATGGAGGGAGTGCATCCATCCTGGCTCTTCTTGACCTCTCAGAGGCTTTCGATACCATCGACCATGGTATTCTTTTGGGTCGGCTCAGGGAGTTGGGGGTGGGCAGTGTAGTTTTGTGCTGGTTCACCTCCTTCCTCCAGGGCTGGTCCCAATCGGTGGTGACAGGGGAGGAGAGATCAGCCCCACGGCCCCTTCTTTGTGGGGTGCCACAGGGATCAGTACTCTCCCCTCTCCTTTTTAACATCTACATGAAACCGCTGAGCAAGATCATCCGTCACCATGGGATGAGGTACCATCAGTATGCTGACGATACTCAATTGTATATCTCCATCCTGGGTGAAGTAAGTGATGCTGTGACCACCCTCTCTGAGTGTCTGGGGGCTGTGGGGGCCTGGATGGGGAACAACAGGCTTCAACTGAACCCTAGTAAGATGGAGTGGCTGTGGATTAACGGCACCTCATGTGCCAGGAATTTGTGATCTTTAGTGCTGTATGGGGTTGCACTGCCCCAGACAGACCTGGTGCGTAACTTGGGGGTCCTCTTGGACTCACGACTCCTGCTCGAAGAGCAGGTGGCAGTCATGGCCAGGATGGCCTTTGCGTAACTTCGGGTTGTGTGCCAGTTACGCCCTTTCCTGGACCGAGAGGCCCTTTGAATTATCACTCATGCCCTGGTTATCTCCCATATAGACTACTGTAATGCGCTCTACATGGGGCTACCCTTGAAGAGTATCCGGAAGCTTCAGCTGGTTCAGAATGCAGCCGTGTGGACAATTTTGGGCGTTCCAAGATTTGTACACGTAACACCTTTGTTGCGTGAGCTGCACTGGGTTCCAGTTTGCTTCTGGGTCCAATTCAAGGTATTGGTTATTACCTTTAAAGCCCTACATGGCATGGGACCAGGATATCTGAGGGACTGTCTCATCCCTATTACATCGACCCGCCCCACCCGGTCATGCAGAGAAGGCATGTTACGGACCCCATCTATAAAAGAATTTCATCTAGCAGGGTCTTGGAAGTGTGCCTTCTCTGCTGTTGCTCCCGCCCTTTGGAAAATCCTCCTCCCAGAGGTCAGACAGGCCCCCTCGCTCCTGGACTTCCAAAAAAGACTAAAGGCCTGGTTTTGTCAGCAGGCTTGGAATAGGAGGGGGAATAGTTATACCTGGGGATGGCTAGCGCCCTAAGTGATTTTGAGGGGCCTGTTACACTCATGGACTGATTAAAATCTTTTGCCACTTAGATTTTATTATATCTTTATTTTATTGTATTGTTGTATTGAAATGGTTTTAAATTTTAACTTCATTTTATTGTAAACTGCCCAGAGTCCCCCATGAGGTGGAGATGGGCGGTGAATAAATCTATAAAAATAAATAAATAAATAAATAAATAAATAAATAAAAAATACCTTAATGCCACTCCTAACCCTGTCCTATGTGCCAGTCTCCTGTAGGTCAAATGGAATGAACTAAAGACAAAGGACACCAATGATTTAGATTCAAGGTTCAAGTAGAAAATTATTCTTGAAATACTTCAACCCCATACAATTTGGGAATACCCACCAACTTTTCTTCAAGGTTTTCCAGAACTCCTAAAGAAAACCTCAAAACCCAGATGGGTTTGGGGATGAATGGGGCTATGGAAACCCAATTATCAGTCTTTGAGCCTCTGCCTTTTTACCGTTGGTTTCTGTAAAAATGCTTTTTGTTAGGAAGGAAAAAAAGAAAGACATACTCTGTGTATGGATGTATACATGTGTTTTGCCAGTAGCGGTTACATCAAAAGAAGCAAAGCTCCTTTCATCGTGCAGGACCCAGGTGGCCAGCCAAGATTAGCTGTTACCGCATTTAGTTCTGTAAAGAGTTTATCTTAGTCCAGTTCATCACTGCTGTGTCTAGGGGCTCTCTTGGGCAGAACGCCCAGAACCAGATGCTCAGGGAGTCACCTTGCCAGTACAAAGAGAGCTATCAAAATGCTAATTCATCTTGTTTAAGCTTACTACAGTCTGAAAAGTGCCAGGTGCAGCTCAACTGAAGATCAGCCTGGCAGACAGAGATAGATGGATAGGATAGGATAGGCAGATAAGGCAGACATCCCTACACATTCAAATATGCACATCACTTTCCTAAAAGTCACTAAGAATATCTCAGGGCAATCTCATTAAAATAATGCAATTTATGCATTAAAATAGGAATATCAACCAAATCCATAGCATAAAAAGAGTTTAAAAGCCCTTTCATGTGGTAGATTCTGATCAGCAAACAGGTAGCCATGAGAGTATGCCATGATCCTTAAATCAGTTGCTTTCCATGTCAGTTTTTCATATCCATAAAATGATGTATAATTAGAGACTTTCTAGAGAGTAACAGCTGTTTTCTTGCCAAAATTTGGTGGTAAATTACTTAGCATAAGCACCAAGATTTCCAGCCAAATGTCCAGAAAACAAAGAAATAAGGTCTGCTAAGTGTTCTGAGAAACTTTGTTTATTGCATAGATTTCTATACCACGTAATCACAATGTCTCTAGATGGTGGTATATTTAAAAGTCAATCAATAAAACACCTATCTACACACTCCCAAAATGCCCCTGCCCATATCTAAGATGTTACCTTATTATCACTCCTGCAGCCCCCAGTCAGAGAACATTTACCTATTTTATTTGTTGTAGATCAAGACAATTATGCACTGGGATTTCCTCTTTCAAATGCATTAAATTCCCCACTTGGAAGGAGGGTGTGTTTGTGTGTGAGTAAAAGGGTATAGGTGTCAATTAGTCCATGAGCATAAATATATCTTCAAAACACACATAGTGTTTACAAATTATTAATAGGAACAAGGTTATTCGTAGCCAGGCCTTTCCTGTGCCATTAATTGTATCACAAGGGGAAAACAATCCAACTAGTACAATGTTTTTCCTCTCTGAAGCTGTAATAAGAGAGAGATACCTTTTTATTATTCTAGTGCTATCACACAGATGCTAAATTTCTAAAATAAGAATTCTGCTTTATTCCCAGAGTTTCCAGGATTCTACCTAGAGCACACAGCTGTTCCTTTAAAACAAGGTACAAAAATGCAGCCTGGGGATTGGGAGACTGCATTTGGCTCTCTGATATCCCCCAGGATTCCCTTTTCAATCCCCCACTCCCATTTTTTTTTTCATTTTTGTGAGTTTGGGGTTAGATTAGTTGATTTAACTTGGCAGATGCTTTAAGGAAATTGTTCTTACCCTTTCATATGTTAAGTCCCACAAATCAGCATTCAAGACCCTAGGTCCCACCAATATAGAAACAACAGGTCAGGATTCTGTTATTATAAATATACAGTTACAGAGTTTTAAGAACATAAAAAAATGCAAAAATACTGTTGACAAATTTTATTGCTCTAACTGCCAATCTTAAAAGATATGTCATCATGAGGAAAGATGGAGTAATAACTTAAAAGCTTGTGGCTGCATTTCACTGACTAGCAAAAGAAAATCAAATCTCTCCTCAACCTGGCGTATGACAATGCAATTGTGTATTTGTTAGTCTCAGACAAAAAAAATGTATCTCTGCTTCTGCTGGAATAATATGATGAACCAAAGTCTTTGCCCTCAAGACTCTGGTATGTTTTCAGGCACAATTCAAGATACTGGCCTCTAAAATCCAACATGTTACAAAGCCTGGTTACTTGTGGGACTGCCCCTCCAGAAGGATTTCTGCTTCTGTTTCTAGATCTGGCAGGGTAGGCATGCTTCAGGTCACCTCTATTAAACAATGTCATCTAGTGGTACCTAGGAGATGTGCCTTCTCTGTTACGGCATCTGTCATGAGTGAGGATGGCGAGCAGGGGCTCCCATCCAGGCTGTAAAGCGCATGCGTAGTACTGAGGAATTAGGTGGCCATTCAAAGAGACACAGATCGGGCCCGCCTTAGTCTTTGGGGTTTATATGTCTGGGTTTTCCCACGCTTCTTCAGTTTGTTAGGATTCTCTGTTATGTAGCAGTAATAAAACACTAGACACCTATTCCTTGTCTCAGCGTGGTTCCTGGCTGTTAGGACAGCATCTGCTTTATGGAGCAGCCTCCCCCCAACATCCAGAGGGCCCCCACCCTCCTGGCCATCCAGAAGGCTATGAAAACCTGGTTCTTTCCCCCCGGTGCTGGGCCAAGATGTTAGCTGAGCCCAGTACAGGCGTCATTGTGTTGTGAGTTCATTAGGGTGCCTCGGCTATTGTACTGTGGTTATTTTAACTTTGTTCTACTTTGTTCTACTGTTTCAAGGTTTTATTATATATATTTTTGTGGATTGCTGTTAGCTGCCCCTGGTTATGTATTTAAGATGGGTGGCCATATAAATTCTATAAATGAAGAAATGAAAAGAAAATCAAATCTCTCCTTACACTGATAACACAGTGAAATGAACTGTTTGCCTCATTCAAAAGAAAATCTCTGAATAGCTCTAACCTAGCAACTAACCAAGCCCCGACTTGGGCCTCATGGCTATGGCTTCAATCAGTAACCCAGCTTGCCTTCGCACACTCAATTCAAACCTGGTTTCTTCTCTCCTTCTTCACCAGTGCAGATACTTGGAAAGCAAGTTCCATCTGAAAACTAAAGAATGAGGACCATCTGCAACATGCATGACACCAGTTGAGAAACACAGCTTTAAGACCTCAGTTTGACCCTTCAAATCTCCCATATCCACACTAAAATACAGGCCTTGGTCCCCCCCCCCCCCCAGTTTAGGGGTGCAGCTCTTAATAGGCTGCTCAAAACTACTGACAGATGTCAGTGCTCAGTGTTAATTAATAAATGAACAAATCAGTAATAAAGGCAAGACATTTCAATAGGCAAATCGATTCACTCATTTGTGACTTACCAATAACTCAGAATTTGAATTCATTAATTTCTCACTGTGCATTCATAACCATTAGAATAGGCAATCACAAAAAACAAATTCTATTTTTTCTTCAGCAAACGAAGTGCATAGTTCCTTTTTCTTTGAGAGGTTCTCTTTTTAAAAGAGCATACATCCAATTAGCTTGAAATTGCTCCAGTGTGGGTTCTGCTTTGTTTAGTGTGCATTTCCTGTGTAGTTTCTTCACATTTCCTTTTAAGAACAGTTCTCAAGCTATTACTGCTTCCCATCAAGTGGGAAGTCATATTTTAAAACTGAAAATACCTCAGCTGGTCCTCAGCAAAAGCTACAGATCAGACACTGACATTCCAGGAATGTGATGTTTTTCCATATTTCTCTACTCTCTTGCAAACTTTGCAAAGAATCTGGCTAAACCAGAACAAGACAAAATGTGTTATTTTTTGCATGATTTAGGACAACATAGGCAACCTTTTTCAACAGAAAGCATAATGTTGAATGTGACATCATATCTGAAGGGAGTGGAGCTACAATTTTCAGTGTTTTTTGTTCTGAGGAGATCTATTATATAAAAAAGGGAAATATGTGTTAAACCCTGCAGAGACTTTACATATCTATTTCTCGTCGTTCTTGATTTTAAAAATGTTTGCATTTTGCCACTATAATTTGGCAGCAAAATTCACAAAAACTGTAAAACTGAGGTGCAAAACAGGGCTAGGGAGCCTGTAGGGAGCTCAGAAACTGCCCACCTTCGACTGAAAAATCCAAGTTCACACCTGAATTTCTGCCACCTTGCCTGAATTTCAGTGCCTAAATCACCCACAACAACCACTATCTATGATGCAGGTGTATCAGTATTGAGTTATTTATAACAATTTATGTGTGGTCCAATTCAGAACTATGAGAGTAGTAAGTTGAGGTCCTCCAAGCTAGAGATTGATGATTCTTCACCTTTTTCACTTGCTACATGCACATTTTCTCCCAGACCTAAGTTTGTTCCATCCTCTCTCTGCATCCACTTGAGGACTAATTGTGTAAATTATCCTCATGAATATTCACATTTTCACTAATTTATGCACTTTGATCATTTTAGTGCATATCCATCTAAAATGCATGTATTTTGTACACTATTGTGCTCCTATATTTTTCAATAAGTAAATGTATCTCAAAATTTGAAAAAGCATGAAAACAGAAGAACAATTCCATTCTCATATCATAAATCTAACTCTAAACATTACCTAGGGCTATTCTATAGAGTCAGAGGAAATTCAGTCAAGAAGATTGGTGATTGAACCATAAAGGGTCTAAATACAGGCACAAACTCTGGTTCCAATCAGAACCTGGGACAGATAAAGGGGTAATGACTCCTGAAAGACCTTGTAGATTTGATGGCGAACTTCTGTAGTTTGGATTATGCCTACAGGCATAAGGTTTTCCCGTGCTGGACTTAGAGCCTTGCAAACTGGAACTCCCTTTTCCTAAGTTTATATATAATGAAGGCAAATGTTCCACCTCATCTTTCTGGTATCTTCCTCACCAAGTTCAAGCAATGAACTTGGGTTAAGTTAGCCAAGCAGCAGCAAACAGGCTGCAAGTACTAGCATGATTCTTTCAAAATAAGCCATGTTTCACCAGCATCTTAGCTCACTCTACTGCTCAAACACGCCAAGTGGGCTGATCTGCCCAGGTACAAGAGTAGGCCACTGAACAGAAAGGGTCATAAAATTCAACAAAATTGCTCTGACAAAAGGGAGAGTAAAACTTAGTTTGAGGAAGTTGATGGATTCAGATCTGGACGTGTTTGTGCAATTTTTAATCTGTTTACAGAAGCTCAGATTTTGAAATCTGAATCTATGATTCAACATTTGTTTATGGTACAAATCTCTTTCCAGTCAGTCACTGTTTTAAGAGGATTGCTATTTAATATTCAGAATGGTTGACTGACAGTTCATTGAATGCATGGAGAACTTCACTCCAGAGTTCAGGTCTGTGTCAGGCTCTGCCTGCTACCCAGTAAAAACACAGACGCTAGTATAGGCTTAGGTTCTGGTTTTATTTGAGTAACAGTATGCGTGCCCTTTAAGAAAGCTGAGAGTGAGTGGAGCGCACCGGAACGGGATTTAAATAGCCCGCGCCGGTCAGCGCTCCACCCCTTCTTACTCTGGGTGCGCCCCCGAGCCCCGTCGGTTCTGTCGTCGGTAGGTGAGGGGTCGTGGAGCCCCTCCTGTGCTCCGGGCGTTTACTTGATTGCTTCCCTGGCTGGTTCAATGAACCTGGATGGTTCATTGCCGGGCGATCAGGTTCATAATCTCTTTGACAGCTCGGGCGCGCCTCATGGTCTGGTCTTGTCAATTGCTTTCTTTGCAACATTGTATCTTTCTCTTCATGCCTCCGGCTAGAGTTGATACTTTGTTGCCAGCACCTGTTGCTCTCTTTTGTTACCTAGTTGCCTTTTCCCTTAATCCGCTCGGGACCCATTTCCCTGCATTGTCATGCGAGCCGTTGCGATGTCACAAGCATCGCAATGGTGATCATGACATACTGCCCCCCTTTGAGAAGGTTAAGCCATGGGTTTGGAGGGATAGGTGGTATGGAAGGTGCGGATCAGATTGGGGGCCTGGACGTCATATCATCACTGGGGGGGGGGGGCGTGCGTGGGTGCCACCGGGAGGGATCACTTGCCGGCTTGAGTAAGCTGCAGTGAAATACTGGGTGCAGTCTCTTTAAATTATGGGGCAGGTCCAAGCGCACCGTGACTGGGTTCACAATTTGTGTCACCTGGAATGGTCCAATAAACTTGGGGGCCAGCTTCTTTGACGGTTGCGGCGATTTTATGAATCTGGTGGATAGACAGACCATGTCCCCCACCTGAAATGTTGGTTGCTGGCGCCGATGTTTGTCCGCTTGCAATTTGTACGCGGTTTGTGCCTCTTTAAGTGCGTCCTTGATGACCGGCCAGGAATCTGCGAGTTTCTCACCCCAATCACAGGCGGCCACTGCTGGGGATGGAGGCTGAGGTAGTTCAGGGATGGGGACGAACTCCTGACCCGACACCACCCCAAAGGGGTTTTTTCCCGTGCTTTGGTGTATCGCGTTGTTGTATGCGACCTCTGCAAACGGGAGGAGGTCCACCCAGTCGTCCTGGTGGTAGTTTATGTAGGAGCGGAGGAATTGCTCCACTGTGTCATTAAGGATCTCTGTGGATCCGTCCGTCTGGGGATGCCAGGAGGTTGACAGGGCTTGCTGGGTACCTATCAGTTTCAAAAAAGCCCGCCAAAACCTCGAGGTAAATTGTGTGCCCCTATCGGTCACCAAGCGGGAGGGGCAGCCATGTAGGCGGTACACGTGGACTAGGAACAGTTTCACCAGCTGTTGGGCTGATGGGATCGAGGCGCAGGGGATGAAATGGGCTTATTTTGAAAAGTAGTCTTTTACAACCCAAATGACCGTTTTCTTTTGGTTAGGTGGTAAGTCTACTATGAAGTCCATTGAGATTTCATCCCAAGGGCGGGAGGGTTCAGCCATGGGTTGCAGCAACCCTGGGGTTTGCCAGCCGGTCACTTGGCCATAGCGCACACTGGGCAGGATGCCACATATGTCTTGACGTCCTTCCTCAGCGAGGGCCACCAAAACTGTCTCTGAGTTAGGTGTAGGGTTTTCAAAAACCTGAAGTGACCAGCCTGTTTGCTGTCATGCGATCTGTTGAGGATCACCTGCCGTTGTGAGTCGGGTACATATAATCTTCCCTCCACCCATGCGAGGTCCTGTTCCATAGTGACCTTGTTGGGGTTGGCGAGGAGCCAGGGGTCAGATTTTAACGCCATTGTAAAATCTGCCCGTAACCCACCTGGCATTTGAGGTTGCCTGTGTCTAGGGGTGGGTTGCGCAGTAGTTGTTTGCGAGGGGGGGCAGGTTGTCCCCGAGCGCGTCCCCGGGTGACAGCTGCCATACCCAGTTGGGAATCGGAGAGCACCGTCCCTACAATGTCGGAGATAGGCTCCGCATCCTGGGGCAGTCGGGAGAGTGCGTCTGCTAGGAAATTCTTTTTTCCTGGTATGAACTTCAGCTGGAAGTTGAACCGGCTGAAGAACTGAGCCCAGCGTATCTGCTTGGGGCTGAGGCGCCGGGGCGTACGGAGCGCCTTGAGGTTGCGGTGGTCTGTCCAGACCTCAAACGGGCAAGTCGTTCCTTCCAAAAGGTGACGCCAAACCTCCAGTGCTGCTTTAACCGCAAATGCTTCCTTTTCCCACACGTGCCAGCGCCTCTCTGTCTCTGAGAATTTCCTCAAGAGATAGGTGCATGGCTTCAGGATTCCAGCGGAATCTTTTTGCAGTAGGATGGCGCCTATTGAGAAGTCAGAGGCGTCCACCTGCACCACAAAAGGCCGTTCAGGGTCCGGGTGAGCTAGAATTGGCTCCGCTGTGAACAGCGCTTTTAGCCTGTGAAACGCGGTTTGACAGGCAGGAGTCCAATTAAGTATGGCCCCTGGGTTTTTGACCTTGTGCGTCTCCCTGACGCCTTTGGTCTTGAGCAAATCGGTTAAGGGCAGGGCAATTTCCGCGAACCCCCTCGCGAAGGAGCTATAGAAGTTCGCGAACCCAAGGAAGCTTTGAAGCTGGCGCCTGGTGTGTGGGCGTTCCCAGCTCAAAACTGCCTGGACCTTCGCAGGGTCCATCTCTACACCTTTGTCAGAGATTCTGTACCCTAAGTAGTCCAAGCGCGACTTGTAGAATTTGCACTTGGACAGCTTAGCGTAGAGTTTGGCTTTCCGGAGCTTAGTGAGAACTTGCCTCACTAACCTCTCGTGTTCCCTCTGCGTCCTCGTGTAGATGAGGACATCATCCAGGTAAACCAGTATGCCCTTGAATAGATCTTCATGCAGTACCTCGTTGATGAGTTGCATGAAGACCCCCGGGGGCCCCGCAAGACCGAATGGCAGTACCTTGTATTGGAAGGAGCCCAAGGGGCAGTTGAACGCCGTTTTCCACTCGTCCCCCTCCCTGATGCGGATTCTGTAATACGCCTCGCGGAGGTCGAGTTTGGAAAACACCCTTCCCTTTGACAAGTGTGCCAGCATGTCCTTTATGAGGGGTAGGGGGTATTTGTTGGATAGGGAAGCGGAATTTAATCCACGGTAATCGGTGCATAGTCTCAGGGTGCCGTCCTTCTTTTCACGAAATAGGACGGATGCTCCAACCGGCGAGTTCGCTGGTTCTATGAAGCCCCTGGAGAGGTTTTTGTCCAAGAATTCCCGCAGCGCCACTAATTCTCTCTGGGTCATGGGGTAGATCTTGGGCTTGGGTAATGGGACGTCTGGGAGCAGTTCAATTGTGCAGTCCGTCTTGCGGTGGGGGGGTAATTGGTCCGCCTCCTCTTCTCCGAAGACATCTGCAAAGTCCACGTATTGCTCCGGCAGTCCTTCGGGGGGGAGGGTTGTGGGTTTGGTCGACGACCTCTGCCCTCCCCACCGTCAGAGCAGATGGTTTGTCCGGTGTCGGTGCCTGGTAAACCCCGTCTTTGAACTTGATGGAGCGTGTCCTCCAATCTATGTGTGGTTGTGGCGTGCTAGCCAGGGGATCCCCAGTACTACTATGGGTTTCCCCACCTGGGTTACCACAAAGTCTATGGATTCCGTGTGGGTGCCCATTGTCACGGTGACCTTTCCGGTCCTCTGGGTGGCCGGTCCCCCCCCCCCCCCCCGCTGTAGAGCTGTCGAGTTGTTGGAACGCCAGCAGTTTAGGGAGGGGGGAGCAGGGCAGTTTTAATGCGGCGACAATGTCTGGGTGGATCAGATTTCTGGAGCATCCAGAGTCCACCAGAGCCTCGACCGCGATGGCTCTAGGGCCGTATGAGAGTTCAATTGTCCCTGCCAGGATGGAGCAATCGTCACTCACCCTGGGGTTGTTGCGCCCCTTCTTCACCACCTGCCCAGCGGCGCTGCTTAGAGCAGGTGGGGGGCGTTTTCTGCCGGCTGTTCTTGGGCGTCGATCACGTCCCCTGTGAGGTAGGCATCTGTGTCCTCATCCGGGGTTGCTAGCGCTCCTATCAGACGCCTGGGGGGGTTGGATGGCTTGTGCGGCGTCTTCGGTGTTGGTCTGGGCGGGTAATCCATTGTCCTGTTCTTGAAACAGTCCGCCGCTCGGTGGCCCGTCTTCCCACACCTGGTACATTGCCCGTGGGCAAGCCTCCATTGTTGGTCTGCGTGCCAGGTTGGGCCCGACTGTGGGACTGGTCCTCTTGTGCTGGAAGGGACTTTGTCATCTGCGGTTGCGAGCAGGAACGTGCGCTGAGCATGCTCCGCTTTTCCAGCTAGGCAGATCCACCCGTGAAGGGAGGCTGGGTCGTCCCTGTAGTGTGCCCATTGTAGTACCTCCCGGTTGAGGCCACGCTTGAACATGTCGATCAGGGTGGCCTCAGACCATTCCGTGATTTTGCCTGCGAGGACCTTGAACTCGAGGGCATAGTCGGCCACCATTTTTCTTCCTTGGCGCAGCACTTGAAGTGTGCACTTGGCCCTTTCTTTTGCCAGGGGGTCCTCAAAGTAATGCTTCAGCTCGGCTAGGAAGTTGTGGAAATTGGCAAAGGCTGGGGCTTCGGACTCGGACATTTGCACGTACCAGTCCGCAGCCCTGCCTTGGAGCTTGGTGGCCACTGCCGAGATTTTGGTTGCTTCTGTGCTGAAGTAATGGCCATATTGGGCCATGTAGTCCCTCGCATTCGTGAGAAGGAAGGACAGTTTCGTAGGGTCCCCGTCAAATTGTACAGGGAAGTCTTTGGCAAACCCCCCAATTTGCAGGACCCGTACCTGTGGGTGGTGAGGGATGGCTCCCACTGGCCTGGGGCCATGAAGCCCTGCGACAGAGTCTCGTGCTTGGCCCCTTCCACTCGGGGTTGTTGGTGGGGTGGGTAGGGTGCCCCGATTCCCTCTTGCCCCCTGTGCCGCCTCAGTCTTGGAGCGCTCACCTACAATCATTGCCAGGAACTGGAGCATGTGTTCCAGGTCTTGTACCTTGGCTTCCAGGGCTGTGACCTTGTCTGGTGTGCCCTGGTCTGTCGATGTCGGGGACTGGAGCAGGTGTTCCAGGTCTCATACCCTGGCTTCCAGGACCGTGACCCTGTCTGGCATGGCCTGGTCATCCGATGTCGGTACTGCCGGATGCTGTTTGGTCTGTAGTCTTGTGCCTTCCTGCTCGGGCGTTTGGGGGTAGCGGAGCCTCCAGGTGGAGTAGGGTGTTCCCATCCAGGGTCCTGCTCCGCCGGCCCATGTGAGGAGTTGTTGGTCCCCGACTTCGTCTTCCGTCGGGGCTCTCCCGTCTGGGTTGGAGCTCCAGGTCTGGAACTCGGGTGCGGTGTGGGCAGGGAGGGTGTCCGTGTCCCATTTCGGGTGCGCCGCCTCCAGCAGCTGTTGGGTCGCCTCTGCCTCTTGCGGGCCGTCCTTCACGCCTCTGGTGCGAAGTGCTGGCTCCATTGCTGTCCCCGGTTCCGTTTTCGCCAGTTGATCTCTCCCTCGGAAAATTTTTGTCCGGTGGAGCTTGGCAACTTTGGTTTGATGACTCTCAGCTTTATGTCAGGCTCTGCCTGCTACCCAGTAAAAAACACAGACACTAGTGTAGGCTTAGGTTCTGGTTTTATTTGAGTAACAGTATGCGTGCCCTTTAAGAAAGCTGAGAGTGAGTGGAGCGCGCCGGAACGGGATTTAAATAGCCCGCGCCAGTCAGCGCTCCACCCCTCCTTACTCTGGGTGCGCCCCCGAGCCCCGTCGGTTCCGTCATCGGTAGGTGAGGGGTCGTGGAGCCCCTCCTGTGCTCCGGGCGTTTCCTTGATTGCTTCCCTGGCTGGTGATGGTTCATTGCCGGGCGATCAGGTTTGTAATCTCTTTGACAGCTCGGGCACGCCTCATGGTCTGGTCTTGTCAATTGCTTTCTTTGCAACATTGTATCTTTCTCTGCCTCCGGCTAGAGTTGATACTTTGTTGCCAGCACCTGTTGCTCTCTTTTGTTACCTAGTTGCCTTTTCCCTTAATCCGCCCGGGACCCATTTCCCTGCATTGTCATGCGAGCCGTTGCGATGTCACAAGCATCGCAACGGTGATCATGACATACTGCCCCACTTTGAGAAGGTTAAGCCATGGGTTTGGAGGGATAGGTGGTATGGAAGGTGCGGATCAGGTTGGGGGCCTGGACGTCGCGGGCAGCGACCCACTCAGGGTGTGGAAAGTGTTTCCACTTTACTAAGTACTGGAGGGAGCCCCGCCGCTTGCGGGAGTCATGTCCCTCCTTCACTTCGAAATGTTGTTGCCCGTCTATCATCACTGGGGGGGGGAGGGGAGTAAGAAACAAGAACTGCAACTGTTATGAATCCAAGAACTGAGACATTTTTAATCAGAATGTAAATAAAGTATGTTGGATGTGCATGATGTATCTATAGGAATCAGGTGGTATCAGAGATATTACTGTAAATATCTCAACATTAAATTTGGTGGCACTGTTCCTAAAACATCTAGTAACTTGGGCAAGTAGGAAGTGGAAATAAGCATCATGGCTAACCTTCATTTGATCCTGTATTGCAATCACCCTTGTGTGGAAGGGTTTGGAGAAGAGCTATGGTTTAATGTAGATTCACCTCCCCTCAACGTGTATGCCAATTTCATCAAAATATGCCAGATTGCCAAAATGGAAAAACAGTAGGTGTAGTACAGTATAGCCAAATGTAGTGGGTTGGTGTTTTGTTAGCTCATGGATTTGACAGCAACACTGAAATTAAAGCAGGATTCTGCTTTAATTGGGGGATTGGTAGTACATATTATTTTATACACACCAGCAGCAGATTTTCTAAATGTGCAAACATGAGTTCTCTTCCCAGAAGCTGATTTTTCAAAACAATCTAACAGAGCAAAGACTTCTTTGCTTGCCAAAGAACCACTTGGTGTGATTAAACTAGGGAGAGGCCCTTTCTTGCCTTCTTGTAGTGAACCCATAAATCAAAAAGCAGGCAAAAATTGCAATTGGATTTCTCATTATAAAGGCCTTGCCATGGATAACAGATCTACAATATCCACAGAAGTATGGAGATTTATGAATCAGTGGTGACATGGAAAGGAAAAATCATGCAGCAAAACAATTCTAAACAGATACATGAGAAATCTGGCTAGAATTCATGTGTGGGGATTTTGCAGTGAGTAACCCATGCTACAAGAGCCAGTCTGACCTAGTGGTTAAAGGCATGGGGAAACCTGAGTCCTAGTTCTGCCTTAGGCAAGGAGGCCAACTGGGTGACCTTGGGACAGTCTCTGCTAACCCTAGGAAGAAGGCAATAGCAAACTACTTCCAAGAATGTTGCCAAGAAAATTGCATGGACTTGTACATGTAATTACCAGGACTCAAGACTGACTCAAAGGGACAAAACAATGCAAAACAATCCATGGTGCAAAGTTGGAAGGAAGAGAAACCAATGCAGTAAGCACCTGAAAGACAATGTGCCACATATTTCTTTAAGAGATTAACAGACAAAAGCCCAAAGAACTTGAATCATGCAGGGCAAAACTTGCAGCTGAAATGAAAAGGTATGTTTCATGTTATCTGCAATTTCAGAATTGAGCTATGCTTGCCACTGATTGATTGCCTGGGTGTCATCAAGTCGGTATTGACTCTTAGTGGCCACACAGACAGATTTTCTCCAGGACAACCTGTCCCCAGCTTGGTCCTTCAAATCTTCCAATAGTGCACCCATTGCTGCTGTAACTGAGTCCATCCACATTGCTGCTGGTCATCCTCTTCTTTTCCTTCCTTCCACCTTTCCCAGCACTATAGACCTCTCTGGAGAGCTGGGTCTTTGCATACTGTGTCCAAAGCAGGATAATTTGAGCCTGGTCATCTGTGCCTTGAGTGAGAGCTCTGGGCTGATTTGTTTGATGATCTGCTTCTTTGTTTTCTTGGCCAGTTCTTCAGCACCAAAGTTCAAAAGCATCAATGTGCTTTCTATCCTGCTTCTTCAAAGTCCAACGCTTACCTTATGAAATGTCTATTTTGATTTCTGGGAAAGCAGTGGCAGTTTAAAGATGGCTCTGCTTTTGCAGAACTGACAGCCACAGTGGATTAGAGGAGCCGGCAAAGGGATCACCACTTCAGAACCCTCTCTGGAACAAGGAGAGGACTGCATCACCCACTAGTACTTTGTACAAAGGCTCCCTACAAAGAAATCGCTTAATAGCAATCTCCAGCAGGTTGAGTGCTCTGGAAGTCATGGGGAACAGCTTGTCTATGGAACACTAGAGCGCCTTCAAATGGACACTAGATTCACTTTCACTTCCTCTCTTAATTACATCGGAAACTACTTATTAAAGACTTTTTTGAAAATTAGGAACCTTCTGAAGGACAAGTTTCACCACGCTGGGAGCTTTTCCCTCTATCCTGGATGAAAGATTTTTGTAAGTGTAAAGATTAAAAAGAAAATTTTAAACTTTTGAAAAACTGCAAAAGGAAGTTTAGAATGTTGATTTTGTAAAGTTAAAGTACCAGATGGACTTGTAGGAAGTTCTAATGGATGGTTTAAAATTTTATAAAACCATATTTTAAGACTCTGAAAATAATTGTAAGAATCCCCTTGTGGGAAAGTCCTGGCAGTGAAAAATAAATATATGATAAGAGTGGAGTTTGAAGGTTAACTATAGGGAACCAGAAAGTAATTAAAGGGGAAGATACCTATTAACATAATGGACCAACATTACTTGACTATAAAACAAATTAAGTCTGTTTGGGAACAATACACTCAGGACTTAATTTCCAAAATAACTGCTATTACAAAAATGGATCGAACAGAGGCTATAAAAGAACAGATGTTATTGGATAAAATAGAGACTGAAGCTGTCCTGGATGTGGATTTGAAAATGGACTTTAAAAGATTGCTAGATTATAAGAGATTTTGTAAAAGAAGATGTGGATTTCAAAATGGATTTCAAAATGTCAAATTACAAGACTGACATGGAGAAAGAGGCCACACTTGACTTACAAATTATACTGGCTGAGGTTTCAATAACCAAAGGTGTCATTCAAATAATAAACCAGAAGTTTGATTTTGAGACTTCAGCAAAGGATCATTACCTTGTCGTGGTGCTGGAGCTTGAGCACCTCAATGATGCCATGAGCTAAATCGTGAAGGGCCACCCAAGACGGGAAGGTCACGACAGAGAGGTCAGACTAAATGCGATCCCTGGGGAAGGTAATGGCAACCCACCCCAGTATTCTTGCCGTGAAAACTAAATGGATCAGTACAACCAGAGATATGTTGGTATACCATCGGAAGATGAGACCCCCAGGTCGGAAGATGGTCAAAATGCTACTGGGGAGGAACAGAGGATGAGTTCAACTAGCCCCAGATGTGATGACGCAGCTAGCTCAAAGCCGAAAGGACGGCTAGCGGCCGACGGTGCTGGTGGTGAACGGTGAATCCGATGTTCTAAGGATCAACACACCATTGGAACCTGGAATGTAAGATCTATGAGCCAGGGCAAATTGGATGTGGTTATTGGTGAAATGTCAAGATTAAAGATAGACATTTTGGGTGTCAGTGAACTGAAATGGACTGGAATGGGCCATTTCACATCAAATGACCACCAGATCTACTACTGTGGACAAGAGGACCACAGAAGACATGGAGTAGCCTTCATAATTAATCGTAAAGTGGCTAAAGCAGTGCTTGGATACAATCCAAAAAGCGATAGAATGATCTCAGTTTGAATTCAGGGCAAGCCATCTAACATCACAGTGATCCAAATATACGCCCCAACCACAGATGCTGAAGAAGCTGAAGTACAGCAGTTCTATGAGGATCTGCAGCACCTACTGGACAACACGCCTAAAAGAGATGTTATTTTCATCACGGGAGACTGGAATGCTAAGGTGGGCAGTCAAATGACACCTGGAATTACAGGTAAGCATGGCCTGGGAGAACAAAACGAAGCAGGACATAGGCTGATAGAATTTTGCCAAGACAACTCACTCTGCATAACAAACACTCTCTTCCAACAGCCTAAGAGACGGCTTTATACATGGACTTCACCAGATGGACAACACCAAAATCAGATTGACTACAGCCTTTGCAGCCAAAGGTGGCGGACATCTGTACAGTCGGTAAAAACAAGACCTGGAGCTGACTGTAGTTCCGATCACGAACTTCTTCTTGCACAATTTAGGATCAGACTAAAGAGATTAGGGAAGACCCACAGATCAGCTAGATATGAGCTCACTAATATCCCTAAGGAATATGCAGTGGAGGTGAAGAATAGATTTAAGGGACTGGACTTAGTAGATAGGGTCCCGGAAGAACTATGGACAGAAGTTTGCAACATTGTTCAGGAGGCGGCAACAAAATACATCCCAAAGAAAGAGAAAACCAAGAAGGCAAAATGGCTGTCTGCTGAGACACTAGAAGTAGCCCAAGAAAGAAGGAAAGCAAAAGGCAACAGTGATAGGGGGAGATATGCCCAATTAAATGCAAAATTCCAGAGGTTAGCCAGAAGAGATAAGGAATTATTTCTAAACAAGCAATGCGCAGAAGTAGAATGGGACAATAGAATAGGAAGGACAAGAGACCTCTTCCAGAAAATTAGAAACATTGGAGGTAAATTCCAGGCAAAAATGGGTACAATCAAAAACAAAGATGGCAAGGACCTAACAGAAGAAGAAGAGATCAAGAAAAGGTGGCAAGAATATACAGAAGACCTGTATAGGAAGGATAACAAGATTATGGCAACCAGCTTGATTGATAACTGGCAAATAGAGGGAGAAAATGTAGAAGCAGTGAAAGACTTTGTATTCCTAGGTGCAAAGATTACTGCAGATGCTGACTACAGTCAGGAAATCAGAAGACGCTTAATCCTTGGGAGAAGAGCAATGACAAATCTCAATAAAATAGTTAAGAGCAGAGACATCACACTGACAACAAAGGTCCGCATAGTTAAAGCAATGGTGTTCCCCGTAGTAATATATGGCTGTGAGAGCTGGACCATAAGGAAGGCTGAGAGAAGGAAGATAGATGCTTTGGAACTGTGGTGTTGGAGGAAAATTCTGAGAGTGCCTTGGACTGCAAGAAGATCCAACCAGTCCATCCTCCAGGAAATCAAGCCAGACTGCTCACTTGAGGGAATGATATTAAAGGCAAAACTGAAATACTTTGGCCACATAATGAGAAGACAGGACACCCTGGAGAAGATGCTGATGCTAGGGAGAGTGGAGGGCAAAAGGAAGAGGGGCCGACCAAGGGCAAGGTGGATGGATGATATTCTAGAGGTGACGGACACGTCCCTGGGGGAGCTGGGGGTGTTGACGACCGACAGGAAGCTCTGGCGTGGGCTGGTCCATGAAGTCACGAAGAGTCGGAAGCGACTAAACGAATAAACAAGAACATGATTTTGAGAGCTTTCCTATTTTGGATTTACAGAAGAGATGTATTAAATTACTGAAATTGTTCCTGAGAACAGACAAAGGGGAAATGATCACAGATCAACTTGTGGGACTTTATTCAAGTAAACAGAAGATATATAAAGTGAACTTATCTGATCAGGATTAAACATATGTTGTAATTTTTGGTAGCTATTGGGATTTCTTGGCGACCAGGACTGAATGATGAGGTTTCAAGGATCCATTTATAAATGGGGAGAGATATCCTTTGCTTTAGATTTTAGAGAAAGTGTTAAGTTGGATTATAGAATGGATTTTTTGGGGGGACTAAGTTTAAAATATATATAATTTCTGGTAGCTTTTAATAGACCTTTGTAGATTATGATTGAATGAGTTTTATGATTTACTGATAAGGGATGAGATATGGGAAGAAGAGATTTCCCTTTTTTTGTTTATTGAAATACTAGCGAAGGTGTTACGTTACTGAAATTGTTTATACTTGTCTAGAGGGAGGGGGAGTCATCTTTTATATATCTGCCTTTTTTTCTTTCTTCTTCCTCTCTTCTATTTCTTCTTCTCTTCTCTCTTTATTTTCTATACCTATTTTAGTTTGTATTAGTTTTTTATCTTTGTATTTTTAAATTCTAATAAAAATTATGGTCTACTCTGACATCAAGCCAAACCACAGTTGTTATTATTATTCAGATTTTTTTTTCATTCTCGAATCAGACATTGAGAGCTAGTGTGGTATAGTGGTTAGTGTAGACTAGGAACAGGGACATCCAGGTTCTAGTCCTCCTTTATGCATGAAAGCTAGCTAGGTGACTTTGGGTCATTTGCTCTCTGCAACAAGCTGAAAAACATCTATCTACCAATCTGCACTGGACTTGTGTAATAGATTATGTCTCATAACTTTCAATGAAATGGCCTTCATCCTGCATTGATTCAGAATGATGATGATGATGGTGATAATAATAAATTAGACATCACATCAATGCATAGTTATGCTACCATCACTATCACTCAATGCAGTAAACTCCCTATTTTGTAGGTTCAAAATGAACATTCTTTGCTTATTTAATATTTTGGCACCTGTGTAGCCTATCCTACCTCCAAAGCAAAAATTAGCAGTTAATGAAGACTTAGACATTTATTAAATATTATTTCTTCTCAGGAAAAATTGTTAGAGACTTACTAAAAAGAGTCTTCTGTATTTTTTCCCATATTGTTTGTTTAAATATATGTATAGCTCCATGCATACAAAACTTTTAAAGACCTAGTTTGTTACACTGAGTCAGTGAAGTCATCTGTTATTTAAACATCAAAGGTGATGGACAACCAAATAACATCATGGCCAAAATGGCAGGTTTTCCCAGTGACAATTGATTATTTTAAGAAGAAAAAATCTTCTGGATCTGAAAGATCTTTGGAATCATCCAGGACTTTTTTCATCAGGATAATTTCAAATGAGAAAATATTCAAAATTTCAAATTACACTGCTATACTTCTACCTATGATTCTGTTCTTTTCAGAATAAATGAAAATGAGCATGTTGGGAACAGTCTGAACTTACCTTCATCTTTCTCTAATCAGATCTTTCTTTAATTTTACAAATATCATGGATAGCATGATCCTCGACTTTGAACTGTGTCCTTTAATTTTTCCCTCTTAAGTACTTTGCGTTTTCCACTTGCCATACCTTGATACATAGCTAGCAGTTTTGAGGACCCTTGATGTACATGGGTAAGGAACTTTCTCTCTGGTGTTGCTTCATTCTACAAGCAATCTAAATCCAAACACAATCCCTACAATTTCTCTTTCTCTCTCTAAAAGAAAGCATTTCCAAAGCAAAGCAGGCCCATTAATGTGCGTGCTTGGAGCCATTTGCGTGCAACTGCATTATTCCAAACTTCAACCAGAAATCAAGCAGGAAAATTACACCTTCCCCCTTGCAGCTGCCAGACAGCCTCTAAGCTGTTTCCTTTCAGGCTTCTAGCTCTGGGTTTTGCTAACAGAAAATTATTTCTTATACAGGAAATTTAATTTTTTTTCAGCCTGAACACAAGGCTTCCTAGAAGTCCTGCAGAGAACTTCAATATACAGGTAGGCCTTGCTTAACAACCTTAATTGGGACCAGAATTTCTGTTGCTAAGCAAAGTGGTTGTTAGGTGAAACATCTTGTGACCACACCACTTAGCGACAGCACTTCTGGTAGACTGCGGTTGTTAGGCACGGACCACACCATTTTTAGGTGAGGATATCATGCTTCTGCTGCCCTACCACACTCACTTCCACTCCACTCCACTCCACTCCACCTCCCCCCACCTGTCTGTCTCCCCCCATCTCTGCCCTTTTGGCCGCCCTGCACTCTGCCATCCCCCGCTGCCCCAGCTGATCTTCACTGTCTTCTTCCTCCAGCTGCTGATGAGGCACACCTGGTCGAGGACTTCACTGGTGCCTTGTCAGCAGCAGAAGGAAGAAGACGGCGAAGGTCAGCTCAGGCAGCGGGGGGTGGCCAGGGTAGGCACCCACAGTGGAGTGAAAGGCAGCCAAAAGGACAGAGATGGGGGGAATAGGCAGGTGGGGGGAAGTGCACCCTGCAGTCATAAATGCGAGTGGGCTGTCAAGCACCTGAATTTTGATCACGTGACCGCAGGGGCACTGCAACGGCCATAACTTCAAGGCCTGGTTGTAACTACCATTTGTTCAGCGCCATCGCAACTTCAAATGGCTGATGAATGAATGGTTGTTAAGTGAGGACTACCTGTAGTGCTTCCCTTCCTTTTAAGTCACTCCTTTGTGACTACCAGATAGTCCCTAGTAAAATGTTAGAAAAAGTGCCCTTTGCAGCAACTAAGAAGTTCCACATAAGAGTTAAAACTGTCTTTCCTTATCAGGAAGGGAAGGGATGAGAGATTCTGAAAGAAACCCTGTGATGGTTGGATCCTTGAGGCCTGGTTGGTGATGGCTGGTGAAAGAAATGCAGGCTCACCTCTGACTTAGTGACAATCAAAGGAGGGGATGCTGGAAGTCAACACACTTGAAGAGTAGTCCAGTTGTTCCTTGTGCGAAACGTACCCAGGTAATCCTTTCCCCTGATGCAACTCTTGACTGAAAATCATCAGTTTGATTTTCCTTACCCACTAAAAATGAAGGACATCTTTTGCCAAATACTTTGTCAAATAAACCAAGAACTCACTTGGTTGCTAATGTCAGCTGAGGTAAGCCAGGGCAAAAAACGAGCTTCACAAGAAATACTGAAATTCTACTTTATTGTTACAGGCTACTATAACAGAATCTTAAAAGACAGACAGTGTTTCCCCTCCCTTCCCTCTTACACCAGAGAGTAAGGTAATCTTGAGTTTCAAAGCCATTTGAACCTCTTCTTCCCCAGAAGGTGAGACCAAAGGACTAACTGTCCTTTTTCCAGATAAAACTGATCCTGAAATATCGATCTGCTTGTGGTTAACGATGTTTGGAGATACCTCTGTTTCTTTCCCAGCTCCAGAGATCTCTCTTGCAAGGCCTGACCTGCTTACCTTTTGAACCTACAGTATTAGTAAATGCGAGTAAACAGCCTTTTCTGTCCCCCCCCTTTTTTTTGACTCCATTCTTCTTGGGTGATGCTTAAGTTATTTCTTGAGCATCTCTCCTCCCCGAAGTATTGCCTTCACCAACAGTTCCACATGATCCCTGTGCATAGACACTGCCATTCTGGATGGCACTCGGGAGAATTCAACTGTCCTCAGAAACTCAGATGGACAAGAATTGGTATTGGTTTTATTTTCTTCTCTCATTCTTTTTCCTTTGTTGTGTCTATTAAATTGCAGCTTGTCACCATTTGACACTGGATAATGTAAAATGCATTAGCAGACATAAATAAATGGAATAGATAAATATGAATAAGACAGGATTCTCTCAGCTTTGCACCTCCAAAATGTACATTTTTCAGATGGGGGAATAAGATCCATGGCTTTATGACAAAGACACTTCAGAGAAGATCCATTTGCAATGCTAACAACAGATCAATTCTGCTGAAATCTAGAGACTGCTAATATGTTGTTGAGCTAAGGCAAGGGGCCAGCCATGCCGCACTTTAGATATCTCTCTCTGTCAAGTTAGCACGGCCATCAGGCCCATTATGAAACCTTCTTGGTGTTATGATGCCATTTGTCATTCCGTATGCTTGACCAGGTGCATTCTGACTGGTGCTCAAGGCAAGCACTGTCCTGGGCTTATAAATGAATTCATGCTGGGACACAGTGTGGTTTTTATTCTGGTTTATGAAAAGGGGAGAGGGAGAAGAAAAAGATCATATTGTACCTAATGCAACATTTTAAGCAATGTAGCTTTGAAAAGAGTTTATGAGTCTCAAGCCCAGGTTTCTTTGCAGGAGGGATAAAACCCAATTAGCTAATGTCAAGGACAGTAACATTAAGAATAAAAACACTGCAGTATATATTGATGTAGCATGCAAAAGTAAGATATTATTTGGACCTGATGTTGAGCAGATAACTGACTAGAATTTATTTACAGTCCTTCTCAGGGTTTTTCCCCTGTCCATTATATCAACCTCAGAGTCCTGAAAATAATTATTAATCTCTTGACACAAAAAAACTAAATATATCTAACTCTGAATTTATTTGCAGAGGGTTCTGTTTGTTTTATCAAGGGAGGGGAAGGAAATTGGTTCAAAGGGTTCCATTGATCTGCAAGGAAACTGCACAAGTTAATATAATAAATATAGTATCATGAAATATCATTAAGTATGTATGTAACATTAATTTGTACATGCAGAAATGCACTCATAAAACAGGATCTCTTGCTGGCAGTCTGAATATGTGATCTCAGAAAAAGAAAGAAACATCTTTCCCACTAAGAGGGAAGGTCAGTCCCCTCACTTTTTTTTTGCCCTGAAGAGACATCTTGTAAAGGTTTTGGGTGAAAGACAAAAGAACGTTTCACCAAGAGAGGTTGTCTGTGGCAGAAAACCCATTTTCCTCTTTATCGAGGCTAACTATCCTGTATGAACAAGTGAGGGAATCAGAATGCATCCCTCTATGGTTCTTGAAAGCCACACTAACTGAGCTAGGATGGACTGAATGTACCCTGCTTCTTCCCAGATCACCTGCTATCTCTAGTATAGCACTAGGAAGGCATTTCTTCAGCATTTGCCTCCAAGATGCTTTTAATGATGCATGAAAAAACCCAATTTTCATTCAAATAACATGATGTGTCTTTACCTACAAAGATCAGAATTGTGCAAGCCATGTTATTCTCTGTGACATTCTATGGAAGCAAAAGTAGGACTTCGAAGAAGCAAGTTAGGAAGAGTATTGACACTTGGTGTTGGAGAATACCATGGACAACCAAGAAAACAAACAAGTGGATTATCAAAAAAATCAACCCAGAGTTCTCACTCAAGGCACAAATGACCAGGCTCAAATTATCTTGCTTTGGACACATTATGTGAAGTCCTAGCTCTCTGGAGGAGGCTGTAATGCTAGGAAAGGTGGAATGAAAGAGAAGAAGAGGACGACCAGCAGCAAGGTGTATAGACTCAGTTACAGTGGCAATGAGTGCACTGGTGGGAGACCTGAAAGATCAGGTTTGGGACTGATCATCATGGAGAAAATCTATGTACTGCATGTGATTGCTAAAAGTCGACAATGATTTGATGGCACATAAATCAATCATCCAATTGCATCTTGAAACTGTCAACACATCAAGGGAGGATCGCTATTTGCTCTATATTGTAGCTTAGTCTAAAAGGACTGAGTGGTCTGACCAGTCAGTGGCCTGGATCAAACCATAATTCCCTGAATTTGGTCATAATGGAGAGCCATGGGTTTAAAAGTGGAAATGGGTGTTTCTGATCTCATATCCATAAAAGAGGAACAGGTAAGAAGTGTATGAATTTTAGGGTTACCCAGATTTGTCATTCCAAGAGTTTTTTCAAATCCTGTGAATTGTAGTCCAACATATATGGAAGGCACTACAATGGGAGAAACTGTCAATGGGAGAAAATTGTACTTTCCTTTATGCTTGAAGGGCAGAGAGGCATAGAAAAGCAGATTAATAAACCACGGCCTTACCCAATTCAGATATTATTCTAAAATGTAATTAGGGCAGACTGAAAAAGGAAGAGGAACTGGATTGTGTAAAAAATGAAGAACAGAAGGAGATAAAGAAGAGTCGGGATCATTTTGATTTTCCAAATCATGACAACTGTGATCACCTGACATTTGTCAAAGCAGGATTTTTCAACTGATCACAATCAAAACTGCACTGAAAATTTGGGGGGCAGTTACTCAAATACCTAAGTCCACAGGGCAGCTAACATAAAATCCGTAAAGACAGTGATGATAATTTAAAAACTGATAATTCACAATCAAGTTTCTGAAAAATACTAAGGTTTCACAGAACATGGTCTGAAAATGCTTACTTCCACCCTCCTAATTTAGATGCATCTGTAGGAGGTTGGATTGGGTGACTTTTCATATCCCTTCCATCAGCATAATCAAATTATCTGCCACAGAGCTTGTCCATTATATCTTTGAATTAGCATTTCTTTCTTCCAATGTGCTGGAGGGGGAGGGGGGATTTTGAATGGGGGAGATCCTATCATGCTATGCATTGCCATTAGTATGCATATGTCATTTAATTTGCCCCCAAAGGTAGAGATGCAGTATAATGAAAAAAGAGATGAGCCACAGGATGACCCACCCACAGGAGATGACCCATGGTCCTTGCAAACAAAGCTGACCCACAGGATTAATCTCACACACAGAAACAAATTCAAGGCAATGCAGATAATTCTACAACATGGGTCTTCCATGCAAGTAGTAATGAAATCCGATCTTACTCAGCTATTTTATCAGCCAACATTGCTGCCCCCTTCTGCAGATCGTCCTTCTAGACCCCGTTTTAAAGGCACAAAGTGTAAATTTAGCTTTCTTGTCTAAAACTGACCACAGCTAAGGGGAAGATGTATAAATACCCTGAGGAAGAGGAAGGGGGGGGGGTTCACAGGTTTTGCACTCATAATCCATAACAAAGGTGTATAACTTGAGGCTCCTTCTAACTTTCCATAGCCTTGGTGTGGCCATTAAAGTTCTTCCAGTACAGGAAATTATTAAATACACTGGGAATAATTATATTAATATTTAATTTTACCATTAATACAATTTACATTCCAATGAAATAAAATCACATTTTTTTATCCTAGCTATGGGAATGTGCTCAAATCTTAACCCTGGAAAAGTTGCATGCTCTTACTAGTAGCTATTATGGCAGCTACTATAGAGATTTATCTCTTGCATGAATCACTTCTGTGGGCTTGGATCATCCCAGTTTAGGGCCCCACCCATCACACTGACTCATACCAAACACTAAAATCTGAGACACACAACACAAGAAAATAAAATTCTGGAAATAAAATAGTCCCTCCCATTTATTGGGCTGAGAGCCATAACTTTAGGTACTTTAGTCAACACAATTGGAAGGCAAATCACAACATAAAGCATCAATTAGCAAAATCAAAAAGAAGTGGATAGAAATTTGGAGAGTTTCCTGCCATTTATACACAAATGATTTCACTCCCAAGAACATAATCACGGGGAAGAGCAGTTGGAGCTCAAGATCGTGGTCTTATTCCCATTACTTCCGGATAAACCAGTTTCCTGAGCCAAGTGTCAACTCATTACTAGATCTGCCAGATCATCAGTTTTAAAGAGGTGCACATATGTGCACACACACACACCCTAGTGCAGTGCATTTCAACCTTGGCAACTTTAAGTTGTGCAGACTTCAATTTCCAGAATTCCCCAGCCAGCACACCTTAAAGTTGCCAAGGATGAAAAACCCTGCACTAGGGTGATGTAAAACTGCAGTGCTCAGAAGTGAAAAAAAGTAATAAGATTTTATTTTCTGGATAACGGGAAGAGTGTCAGAAATAAGTGTGTTCTAAATGATCAAGAACATTTTTAAAATGAGCATTCTGCTTCTATACACATGCTTACAATATAGTGAATGGAATCGTCACTTACTGCAGTGAAATCTAGATGGAAGGAAGGAAGAAGATATGACATGGTTTTATTATAAAACTTAATAAAAGGGTCTTTGGGAAAGGAGGAATTGTCCTGGGCTCAACATGTGATGTGTTAGGGATAGGTTGTTGTGAAGAAAAGCTATGTGGTTGCCAGGAATCGAAAATGACTCAATGACACATAATCAATCAATCAATCAAATCAACACATAATGGGTTCCCCATGCAAAATACGATTCAGTATTTGGAATGATCAGATGAATCAAGGTTTCCATTCAAGGTCATTTAATTAATTGAATAACTCTTATGATCAGGAGTTATTTGAGTATTTGGGGTTTCACCACGTCTTTCTGTTTGCTGGGTTACTGGCTTCAGTGGATAGAAACCAAATGAGAAAAAAATGGAATTACGACAAAATATGTGAGACAGTGGCAAGCTTAAACAAACAACCTATGCTCCAATCTTCAAAGTCTTAAGAAGGGACTGAGTTTTATGGAAATCATTTCATCTACAAAGATGGGAAGAAGAACTGTGATCTTCAAAATGAATAGACTTGGACTTCTGTCTTATACAAGAGTCTCTCCTGGATAAGACAGAATAAGACTGAACTATGTTTGATTATAAAGTTCTGTGGATTTGAGTTGACCTCTGTTATTTTTATGAGGTGTTATCCTCAGTCAGACAGTATGAGTAAAGGAGAAAGAATTATGAACAGCTAAACTATATTTTTACTCTGCCCTTTTCATTTTCTCCTCGTAAAAGCAATTTGAGGTATGCTTAGCTAAATGATTGTGACTGGGTTGACCCATCATACCAAGCCATAATATGGATTTGGATTTACAAATTTATGTAGCTTGTAAACCATGCTTTATAGCTTAGCATGCTGGGTAAACCCAGCTAATTGTGATTTGTTTAATAAACCATGGCTACATAGACTATGACATAGTGTGAAGTATGAGCCAGATAAATACATCACTCAGGAAATTAACTACATGAGGACATCACACTGGCACTTAATAACAAATTTTTGATTCTATCTGGGAATGATTCAGCCAAGGCCTTATTCTTTGTCCCACTGTAGTGTTTAAATAGCACAGCAATGTTTTTTAAAAAAAAGAAAGCTCAGCTCCTACAGATGAATGACAACCTTTTTGCTTCTGAACCTTTCATGGATGGGCTACACTGGCTGTGCCTCTCACATTTCCCCTGGGCTCCATGTTTGCATTTTTACTTATTTAAATATTTTATGCCACCTTTCAAACCCAAGGCCCTCTCAGAACAATTTTAAATATATAAATACATGTGACCATAAAAAGCCATCTAATATAATTGTGCAGTTAAAAGCAGGACAGAATATCCAGCTCTCTAAAATCCATGTAAGAAAGGGAGCCAGGCGTACTTCCAGCAGAATAGCATTCGGTAAGGATGCAGCTACCATAGAAAAGGCCATGTCCCTTGTAACTCAATGATAAACCTATACGATCTCCATGGAGCACCTCAAGGCCTGGATTGGACTGTACAGTGGCAAGCAGTCCTTCAAATAAATTGGTCACAAGTCATTTTGGCTTTTAGAGGTCGGTCAGCAGCCCTTTAACTGGACCTCTAGATGTTCCGGCTGCTAGTCCATGCTGGCCCATTGCCAATCTCTAGCCAGCAACTAGATGGCTGCATTCTTCATTGGCTGAAGCATCTGCACCATCATAAAAGGCAGTGGCGGGTAGAACACATAGCAGTGGTTTAATCTGAATATAACCAGGGCAAACAAAATAAGAGCAGTTTTCTACAAAAGTGAATGCCAGTGGCAAAGGATTGACAGGTGACAGCATCTCCACGTCCAGGAGAATCTCAAACTACACACCTGGTCTTTTAAGGGTGCCACCATCTTCAACTTCATCCCACATTTCCATCCAGACTTGCATATTGTCCTACCCACTGCACCTCTGTCCATGCTGAGGCCCCAGTTTCTTTGCTTTCATCCATTTTTCTCTTTTGGTTCATCTGCATGAGTGCTAACTGGGGTAAGACTCCTTGCAACTGATGCAATCCAGAAAAAGTGAATGCTTTATTAAGTCTTTAAATCCAGCTGTAAAAGTATTTTAGCATGTAAGTTCTAGCTGCTGTTCAGATGGGAAGGAAAATGAGTTATCTCCCTCTGGCTGGAGCAAGCTGGTGAGAGGGCAAGAATCAAAGGGTCTAAAAGGGTCATGTTTAATTAAAGATTAAACATTGGTAGAAGACAGCTCATCAATAAACCACGAAAGTTATCTCCCCAGAAAGGTCATCATGCCATCTCCCTCCTTCTCCCTCAAAAAGGAAAAAAAACTGAACAGTCCTTTTAAGGGAGAACCTTGGTACAGAATATGAAAAATTGGGGCAAATTTATAAGAGTTGAGAAGGCTTAAAAGTGTGTCTGGATTTTAGCTACTATTTGTTATATGCCTTTCTCACTCCTCCCGGCTTCAAGGGAGCTTACAAGTATCCTGCAAGGTAGGCTAGGCAAAAGAAGTGGAGGCCTGAGAAAAAAACACACCCTGTCTTGCCACACATTAAGTATGGTTTAAAACAGCAGTTTCCAACCAGGGGCCATGTGCCCCCTGGGGGCTCTCTGATATTTCAAGGGGGCCAGAGATGAAAAACGTGTAACAGGTGGGCCAGAGCACTGCTGTGGGGGCCACAGAAAAGCCGAATGTATTATACTGCAAATACTGCCTTGTTGATATCAGAAAATGCGCCAGTTATTGTCCCATGTCTGTATCTGGTATTGGGACCTGGACTAGGGGGCCACAGGAGAAAAAACAAGGTCGGAAGGGGGCCACGTGAAAAAACAATGAGAAACACTGGTCTCAAAGGAGCAGGTGTGAACCGGAACTTACCTCTTTAGAGTCTTTACAATGCCTCTCCCCAATAAACTAAGCGGGATATGGGAAGAGCTTCAAAGCAGTCCAGAGCTGAAGCTACCCATCAAGATACAACAGGAGCAGAATGAACGTGTGCACAGCCGCCGAGGATACACACCTGCACGTGGGGCTGCTGGAGAGCAGAGGCTGGGCTGCTCCGGACCCTCCCCGGGGCTGGAATCAGCCGCCGCTTAAGGAAAACCCTTCTCGCCCGTTCAGTCCCTCTTCCTCCAAAATCGCCTGCTGGCCAGGAAGCTGAGTCGGAGCGGATGGGCGCTCTACACACGCTCAGAGGCAACTTCGTCCTCCTCGCGTTCACCTCTCTCAGCCCCGTTTGTCTGGTTTCAGGGCTTTTCTCAAGACGCTGAGCCGGGCGCGACCACCCCTCAGGAGAACGCCGCGTCCGGCAAGAACCGGGGTTCCACATTCACTACGAGCCTCGGGAGGGAGGGAGGCAGACGGAGTTCTCGCCTGTGTCAGAACGACGATTCAGCGGCTGCTGCGGCCACTGGGTCTGGAGCCCAGCGGCGGGGAAGCCACCAAAACAAAGGACCTACCTTTCCCAGCAGACGGTCCACTCCGCAGAGCCTGCGGTCGGTTTCCAGACGGGCGATCGCCGCAGCTCACACTGGTTGCCGCAGCTCATCTGCCAGGCTCCCGGGCAGAAGCAGGCGGCGGCAGCAGCACCTGCCCACCCACCGCCCCTCCCAGGCGAAGCCGCCCGCCTTCGCCCCGCCGCTTCCCAACGTGCTTCTGTTTGCACAGACCCGGGCAGAGCGCTCCCACGAGCCTCCAATCCGCAGCCCAGGGCGCCTGAGCCGGGCTCCGGCGCTTCCTCCTCCTCCTCCTCCTCCCTCTCCCTCGGGACAGCTCCTGTGACAGGCGGCGCGATTGGCAGATGGCACATCAGCTCCTCGCATTCTCATTGGGCTGGACAATTGCCCGCCCGGGCTCGGATCGCCATTGGACGTCTTCGGAAATGCTGCCGCTGCTGTCTGCCAAGCAGAAAAGTTGCGGAGGGACTATTGCGTGCCCAGGCTTGTTGGCGGGGAGAAGCCGCTGTGCAGATGCTTTTTGTAAGATGAGGAAAATAATAACAACAACAACACGCCTCTTTCTCTGTGGGGCTGTGTTTATGCAACCTGCGAACCTCGGTTACGGATCACCTTGGCTAGAAGTGTGCGGGCGTGCACGTGTGTGATTTGCGTGTGGTGCGAAAGCACCCGTTTGATTAGCCTGTGGTCCATTTATTGATTTGATTTGTTACTTCCTGCAATCCAACCCATCAAATGGGAGTAAGGTTGACAGAAGCGGTTTATAGATTCATAAAGCAAAGTAAAATGGGATCGGGTTAAGCATTTGGAGCAGTGTTTCTCAACCTTGGCCACTTTCTAATGGGTGGACTTCAACTCCCAGAATTCCTTGCTGGCTGGGGAATTCTGGGAGTTGAAGTCCACCTATCTGAAAGTGGCCAAGGTTGAGAAACACTGATTTGGAGGAATTGAGATTTATGCCTTCCTCTTTTTTTGCTGCACACAGGCTGCATTCACATTATATGCTAAGCCATAATGTAGTTTCCTTGTTTGTGGCTTAGCAGGCTGCGTCAAACCAACAAACTAAATATAGTATAAAATACGGGGCTTGCACAACTCATTGAATGGCAATCTGTACTGAACTGTAGAGTAACCATACAGGCTGAGTTGATATAGCACAGTAAGCCAGAAAAGTAAGAAACCAAGGTTAACCCTAACTAAGCTTATCCTGCTGTGTGAATATAGTGCATTCTCATTGGGTTGTGCAAACAACTGTTGAATTTTTGTGTGTGCTTTTTGCCTTTATTTTGTCTACTAAACTGTTTATTCTCAATCTGCCTGGGAATTCTGTGATCCTGTTAGCCTTCCGTAAAGCTCTAAAGACTTGGTTTTTCCCTCAAGCATTGGGCTAGGATGTTACATGAGCCTGGCTGGTTTGTCCGCCTGTTATTTGATTTGCAAACTGGAAAGGATTAGTTGGACCTCAAGCACATACTGTATATGATTGTTGCTATAATTGTTTTTAAGGATTTGGGGTGGTTGTTGCTTTTGGTTTATAACGTATTATTAGATGCCCAGAGTTGCTTTGGCGAGATGGACAGCCATATAAATCAGTGTTTCTCAACCTGGGCAACTTTAAGATGTGTGGATTTCAGTTCCCAGAATTCCCCAGCCAGCATATCTTAAAGTTGCCCAGGTTGAAAAACTCTGCCCTAGGGTGATGTAAAACTGCAGTGCTTCCGCAGAAGTCCACACATCTTAAAGTTGTCAAGGTTGAGAAGCACTCGTCTAAATGGTTTAAACAGACAAACAGTATTCCTGAACTGTATTAGGTTGGTGAAGGCTGTTTGAGATATTGAGCTTTCATATCAAATTACAGCATTATTAAGGATGTATAGTCTGAAGCAGCTTTCCCCAACCTGTTGATCTCCCAAAGTGTTCGAGTGTAACTCTCACAATGGTCATGCTGTTCGGGGATGATGGGAACTTTAAGCCATCACCGCTACAGTATGCTATATTAAGGAAAGATGGTCTGAAAAATTAATTACATTCTTTCTCATCCTTAGAGAGTGGAGGCAAGAGGAACAAATGGTGTATATCCTCCCACAGTTTACAGCTAGAAGCACTGGCATGTTCCTAATTTTTTTCCCATAGGTCAAGGATATACATTCTTTTCTTCCACATACCATATGCTGAATTTGTCAGCTATGATTATTTTTCATGCAACTATTCTAAAATAATGCGTGGTAGTAAATTGCCCATGAAGGCTTCCTTGATCTGTGTTCTCTTGTCTTCTCGCACCTTGTCATTCACTAGATTTAAGCCTCACATCATCCGCAATGATATGGAGGAAGAATCTGATTTTGAAGAAACTTCCTGCTAGCGCTGTGGTTCCAAGCTGGTTAATCACCAGCAGAAAACCCACAGTAGCCTTCTGGGGCTTGTGTTCCACAGCAACTTGTATGCTGCAGCGCCAATAGATTGCAACATATCCACACCAGCTCTAGATGTCTGCAGAAAAGTAGAATTAAATATTTGGGTTTATTTTTAGAAAATAAACATCTCTGAAATTGGGAGGGATTGCCAAATCTTGCCCTCTGTTGGTGTCTCATCAGATTGCAAGAGATTTCAGCAAGGACACCCATGAACAGGTGGAATCTGAGATAAGATTGCAAAGGCTTGCAAGAGTTCAACCAAGTTGGGTTTTAAAAAATTTTTTGACAAGACACTAGTGTGTAAAACCATGATCAGATCATTAGTCCTTGTTATACTGATAGTGAAGGAGGTGGGCTATGGGCTATGAATCTGGCTAACCCCTGCTTAACAATAGAAGAGAATATCTGCAGTTCAGGGTTGAACTGTGGAGTCCTTGGTACTCTCTGAACATGCTTGCTTGCTTGCAGGCATTTCATTACCCAACTAGGTAATATCATCAGTGCCATGGCTGGTTGGGGAATTCCTGTTGTTGAAGTCCATCCATCTTAAATTTGCCAAGGTTGAGAAACACTGGTGAAACAGTGCCATGTATCAGGACCAGGAAGCATACCTTCCCTTTTGTGGGGCCTGCCCTCTGAAATGAGATCCCCCCAAATCCATGGGGCTCCCACTCCATTGGTGTTCTGTAAAGCTCTTCTCCCAGGCTCTGAGCTAAGATACTGTAGATGGAGCTCTATGGTGGATGTGTTTTGGTCTATGTTTTTGTATTGGGCGACTGGATTCCCATCTTGTTGTGTTCTGTATTAGGCTTGCGTTGCTCATTGTATTGTGAGCTGCCCAGAGTGAGTTTGGAGTCAGGAAATAAATTGAATGAAATAAATAAATATTAAATCACTAAAAGAGGCAAAGATGACACCTGCCCTGGATTTAGTGTCACAGTACTCTCATTGTACCTGTCAAAAAATAAAAAGAGCAATGGAAACCCCCAAGGACCTCTGCTGGAAGAAACTGGAGTTTGTAATTAGGATTATCATGGCACAATTAAGGCATCACTGCCAACAAAAAAGAGTGAGCTGTTAAAGCCGCACTGTCTGGTTTATTGTTGCTGTGATTGGTTGCTTCATTCAGTAGATCCTTGGGGAGTTTCTTTTTCCCCCGAGCAGAAGCAAAAAAATAAGCTACAAATATTCTGTTGTTGTTGCCTTGCGTTTTTTACACTTCATTTCTCTGCCTTCTTGTTTAAAGTAAGTCAGGTCATGTGTGGAATTGCTGGAGTTGTCTCCCAACTCATTTCATTCATTTTGCACCTTTCAGAAACCAAACACCTCATATAATCAGCCAACCTATGCACTAATATCCATAACATTTTCTTTTTATCCTGTTTGCTTCTCACTTCTCCTTCTAAATCGCCTCCTTTGTTTCCCTATGTTTTGGGACTGCATGGTAGCCAGATGAACTTGCTTCAAGAGCCTTTAAAGCAGCCTTTCTCAGCCTTTTGACCCCGGAGGAACCCTTGAAATATGTTTTAGGCCTCGGGGAACCGCTGCACATTCAGGCTCAAATATAGCCCAGAAGTGACAAAATCATTATATTGGTTTCATGGGTAGGCCTGTATATATGCACTAACAGTGTTCTTAAACTGAAAATAAAGAATGAAACTTGCCTCTTTAATGTGAAGTTGCCTGAATTTGAAATAATTTTTAAAATAAATCATGATCTCCCAGGGAACCCCTAGTGACCTTTCGCAGAACCCTAGGGTGCCACGGAACCCGGGTTAAGAAACCCTACTTTAAAGGCTGTCTCCCCTTAGAATGTTCCCGTGTAAGTAAAGGAAGAAACCACAGGTTAATGGTGAAAATAAAAAATAGATAAATGGCGTGATCTGCTCTCCAAGAACACTAGAAACAGGGGAATTATTGCGCTCATATATTGCTTCACATGGGGAGCTCCCTGTAGATGTCTAATGAGCTCCTGCAGAAAGCAAGATGTAATCTAGTTGGTCATACATCATGCTAAAGTTTGGCTTGTTTAATCAGATTTTATTGAATAAAACACAATTAACTAGGCTCACGCAATATACTAAACAATGAATCAGCCTCCTCCAATCTGATGCCTTCCAGCCTGAAACTCCAACAGCCTCAGCACATCTAGAAGGTGCCAAGTTGGGAAAGGCTGCCATAAATCATGGGTTCCAACCCACAGTGGCTGAATTCACATAACATGCCAAACCAAAACTAAATAAATTCTGTTATGACTTATCAGAATACGTGAGTCATGCTGAGGCTCTATATGTGCTCTGTAGGTGTTCCTGTTCACAGGACACATGCTTAACCAGGTTAGTTACAAACAGAATGACTATATTTGCTCAACAGACTTTGTGAGGGGGAATTTTAATGGCTCAGTGTGTTTATGGGCCAGTGAATTATGCAGTTCCAAATAACGGGTTTATTTGGTAAGAGAATTGTGGTGGGTGAATGCAACTCTTTTATCCAAATACATTTCAGGAAAACAAATGTGTGGCAATGGTCAGTTAATTAGGAAAGTAAAAGGTTTTGTGGGAGAGGTGGGCAAGGCCTAAGACTTTTTAAGCATTCGTTTCTTGGGTGTTGGATCACATGCTACCAGTAAAGAGTCAGTGATAAAAGTGGCTGGGTCTACCCTGCCCTCTCTTTTTTTTTTTTTTTTTCTTCCACCAATTCTGGGGTCCTGCCTGGAGGTACCAGTTCTATGCTGCAAAAATCTGCATGACCAGCAGTTAGTGGCACAGCAAAACCAAACTCTTTGCTGCCTTCTAGAGATCATCTGGATTTTCCCACTCCAGATTTAGTAGCCCGAGGCCTGCCTGCCTGAAGGTGTGAATTGAATATTTTCAGGGGAGTGTGAAATTGTCAGCCTTCAAATGTAGAGAGCCTTTAGCTCTAATGATCTATTTGGACCTCAGGCCTACAAACAAGGTGGGAGTGTGCAAAGGCTGTGAAAATGTCTCCCTCATCTACGGTGCTGTTCCAGGAACTCTGGGTTCTTTAAAACCCAGCATGCTTTGCCAATTAACACTCAAGGCAGAAATCTCTTTTATAGCTTTATTCTGCTGAAGAAAGGGCACCCATGACTTTAGTTCCATAGGCACACCAACCTTGCAAATCAACACAACTTTTGTACATGTTTATACAAAGAGGTAGGGACGCGGTGGCGCTGCGGGTTAAACTGCTGAGCGTGCCGATCGGAAGGTTGGCGGTTCAAATCTGCGTGACGGGGTGAGCTCCCATTGCTAGTCCCAGCTCCTGCCAACCTAGCAGTTCGAAAACATGCCAATGTGAGTAGATTAATAGGTACCGCTTCGGCGGGCAGGTAACAGCGTTCCGTGTAGTCATGCCAGCCACATGACCACGGAAGTGTCTACGGACAAACGCCGGCTCTTCGGCTTTGAAACGGAGATGAGCACCGCCCCCTAGAGTCAGACACGATTGGACTTCATGTCAAGGGAAACCTTTACCTTTACCTTTATACAAAGAGGTACATGATTATTGGCAAACAATAATTATTCACACCCTTGGGTAGGCAGAACACTCTCAAAAGGTGGGCACATTCACTGTAGCTGGGGAGAAATATGAGCTAGCTGTTACCTATCTGTTCCCACTGCATGCAACAACTGACAACTTCCTCCTCCCTTCCTTGCCTTTCTCTGCTTGCACCTGTATGATAACGGATCCACCCAGGAACACCTCCAGTCTTATCTATTAGCCTTTGAAATGTTCAGAGCAAATGGGTTCTTTAAATTAACCCTAAAATCACCATTCCATCAATGGTGTGGACATCCTCAACCAAAGGCTACTCACTGCATGGGTCTCCGTTGCTAAAAGGTCAGGCTGACCTTCTTGCGCTTCAGCTAATCACGTAACCATGGAAGATTTTGGGGGATCGAGCCAACAAACCATCTAATCCAGCATATCATGCATAGACTTCTCAGTTAGATGTTCCATGACATTTGAAAGCAAGAATCTTCCCCTATTGTTTATCCACCAGCAACTGGGATTCAGAGGCAGACTGCCTCTGTACATGGAGGATCGATCTCACAATTGTGGGAAATTAGTGAGATCATCCCCTATTAATTTTCTGACTCCCCTTTTATTTATTTCGCAAAACTGCCTAAACTAGTGGCCACTATCCCATCGTGTGATGAGCAGTTCCCCACTCAGCATAACCTTCTCAGCTATCCCTGCATATAATCAAGGTTGTTTTTAGTAAATAGGGCATGATTAAGCATTTGCAGGATGACTCCCCAAAATCTCAGCTTTATTTGTAACTCCCCTTGCTCAATTTTCCCCAGGCATAAATGGAACACAGGTCAGCTGCTGCTGTCTCTCTCACACATGCTTCATTCATTTTTTCCATATCCCCCCCAGCTCATCTCCCCAGCCTATGACTCACTGTGAGCTCCCTTTCATTTCATTTCTGGCTGACGGCATATCTGGAAAGCGACAAGGTTCCATCTGGATGGAGAATGTGAATCAGGGAGAGCCTCTGAAGCTTTTTAAAAGAAGAAAGTATGCAAAGTAGGAAAACAGAGATAAAGTATGGGAGGCAGCGGCCTGGGGAATATGAGATATAGAGTACTGCTAAGCTTTTAATCCGAGAGCAAAGTGCCTTTGATCACCTCCTGCATTCTTCAAGATCTGGGCGGAGCAGGGAGCATCCACAGCAGGGACTGTTGTACATGCACTGAGAATGCTCAATGGTAGGCCAAAATGAACCAATTTGATGAATAAGACAGGAGAGGCAATTGGCATGCACTCCAGGTGTTTCTCGGAGACAGCTGTTGCTGTTCCTAGCGTTTGGACTTCTGGGTTGCGGAATCTGCTTCTTTTGCAGTGTGCGTGCTGCAGTTCTTATTCTGAAACTCTCAGTGCATGATGCAATGAGGTGTTTTATTTTTCACCCAGAAAAATGAAACACCCAGAGACTGATGCTTATTTATGGCTGAGAAGGAATGACTCGCCCAACGTCACCCAGCTGGCTCTCCTGACTAGGGAAGGACTAGAACAGTGTTTCTCAAACGTGGCAACTTTAAGACGTGTGGACTTCGACTCCCATGCTGGCTGGGGAATTCTGGGAGTTGAAGTCCACACGTCTTAAAGTTGCCACATTTGAGAAACACTGGACTAGGACCTGGGTTTTCCTGCACCTAGTCCAGCACCTTAACCACTACACCATGCTGTTTCTCTTCTCAGACACACCTATAACTCCCTAATTTCTACTGGAACCTCACTTCCTTCACCAATGCCTTTCCTCTACTTTCCAGGTGTTGTATCTATTGATTCTGTGATTGATGTTTCTATTTTTATTAGAAGTTGGCATTTGGACAAATCAAAATCATCATTTGAGCTTTTAAAATATCCAACCATATCTCAGTATTCCTGGAATTTCGAGGATCAGGGTAACACTGCAAAAACTAGTAATGTTTGCAGTCATCTGGATCAATAACCAAACATTATCTGTAAATGGAATATGAGGAGATCATGAAGAGTGGTTGGTGTGCCTTTATCAAAATGGGTTACGTATATTTACAGAAGAGAGATGGGTCCCTTCTTCTAATAATCAACTCAGATGGAGAATGCCCATAGGATGGTTACAAAAAGAAACCACAGCAAGCTATAAGAAGGATGGCAAACTGAAAATCTACTCAGGAACAAAAACAAAGAAGTTCTCCAAAAAAAAAGGCAGTCCTCAACTTACAACCATTCGTTTAGTGACTGTTCAAAGTTACAACGGCACTGAAAAAAGTGACTTACGACTGGTCCTCCCACTTATGGCCATTGCAGCATCCCTGAGGTCACCTGATCAAAATTCAGCTGCTTGGCAACTGGCATGTATTTACAATAGTTGCAGTGTCTCAGGGTCACGTGATCGTCATTTGCGACCTTCCCAGGGGGCTTCCAACTAGCAAAGTCAACAGTGGAAGCGAGATTTGCTTAATGACCATGTGATTCACTTAATGACAGCAGTGATTTGCTTAACAACTATGGCAAAAAGGTCATAAAATTGGGTGTGACTCACTTAATGACAGCCTCGCTTAGTGATGGAAGTTCCAGTCCCAACTGGGTTGTAAGTCAAGGACTACTTGTAATATATCCACCTCCCCCACCAAGTAACAGCCCAGCATTAACTCTAAGTATGCTTGGTAGCCATGGAATGTAGAATAACAAATGGAAAAGTAAAACAACAAAATTTGGGAGGTGAGAAATTAAATGTCCTGTTGGCTGGAATACTGCATGGAGCACACCTTTCAGGAGAGGAAAGCCCGTGGACCACAGAGGATGTAAATCTCTTTATGCTCTGCTCTTGATCTTCAACGAGACATAATGTACTAAAATATAGCATAAAGGCAGGCAGGCTTGGCTGCATGGAAGCAAAGGAAAATGGGGAATGTATCCTATCAAATCACAGCCCCATTAATATATAAAACCAGTTGTGTTTATCAATCACCCCTTATTGGTAAGGCGATAGTCTTGCGATCACAGCTACACAGGCACTTTTTTTCAGGTACTGACACACAATACACCCACACTTTCTATGGAACATGACTCAGGGATAGCAATTTGGACTCGGGGGAATGAACATTGCTTTCTCTCTCTCTCTCATACCATTATGAAAAGAATCCTCAAAGGATATTTCAGATGTGGAAAATCCCAACCTTTTGCTTCTATTACTTCACTTATGATGAAAAAAAAAAGTAAAGGCAGATCTGCTGTAACATTTGTATTAGTGTAACTTCTATTCCTAATTGTACTTCCAAAAAAAAAAAAGCAAATCATTAAGAGTGAACAGTATTTAATATGGCCTTGCTTCAAATGGCATGTAAATATATTCTGCTAAGAAAACAGGCCTTTTAACTTGTTATATGTTTTAGATTTTTAAAAAAATCTCTAGGGATAATAGTGAATCCTTTTTAAAATGTGGGTTTTTTTTTTATTTTTTTAGATTTTAGGTTTAGCTATGTTTGTGTTTGCTCTTAAGTTTTTTGTTGCACTTAATTTTTTTATTGTGTTGTGAGAATTTTAGCTCATGGGCAACTCCATAAATTCTATGTGTGTATGGTTGTGTGTGTGTGTGCCTTGAAGTCATGGTTCATTTCTGGCAATTACCTGGACCAATCCCTGCAGTTTTCTTGGCAAGGTTTTTCCAGAAGTGGTTTGCCCTTGCCTCCTTCCTAGGGCTGAGAGAGAGGGACTGGCCCAAGGTCACCTAGCTTAGCTTGTACCTCTGTTTATAATTTTTTCCTACTTACTTGTCCTTTTGGGAGAAGTGTCATTTTTCATTGAGGCAAATATGTAATATGAAACTTCAGCAACTGCAAGCAAGGCTTTATGCATCCTGCAGATATTAGCAGATTTCATCCACTTTGTTCTTTATTGTGCATGATCTTTGCTCTATGTTTCTAAACTCCATTTTAGCAGCAGCTGTCTTAGATATTTTCTTGTGGATACATAGAAGAACCTATAGGGACATCAAGTAGCTGATTTTGGCTGATCTCAAAAGCTACGCAAAGTCAGCCTTGGTTAGTACTTGGGTGGGAGACCATATGAGCATTCCAGAGCTGTAGGTAGACTAGGAATTAAAGAAGAAATCCTGGAAAAAGGCAGTGGCAAACCACTTCCCAGCTAGTTGTATGGATCCCCAGGAATCAAACCTTAACTGGAGGGCATCTTTATATTTTAAAAATTCTACTTTGCCACTCCCACTTCCCCCCTCTCTCTCTCACTTCCTCCTTCCGCAGAGGGAGAAGCAGCATGCTTTGGCTGCTCCTCCCTCCATCTTGGGCCATGCGGTTAGGCCTAAGAAAAGAAGGATTCTGCCCCTTTTTTCATGCAGCTCTTAGCAGCTGTAGGGCTACGGGTGAATTATGTTTAGGGACAGAAGAAGAACAAAGATTTCATCTTTTCCACCAAACATGGATGTAACCGAACCAAGAATAAGGTCAGTAAGATACTCCTTTTACTTCTTAACCTACTCTGTCCAAGTGTGTAATTCTTTATGCTTGGGAGGGCTGAATGTGTAAGATCAATAACTTGTGTTTCTTTAACATGCTCATTAAAGCTATCTAAGGTAATATTCTTTTTCTGTGCACAGCTTTAACAGTGTTAAACTCTGTTCCATTGTGTGGTTCTAGCAGGCCACCAAATGCCTTCAAGGATAAACCCTGCTGTGTATCCCAGATGATGCTTTGTGCTTTAGCAGTGCTCCCTAGCTAAGGCATGATCTAAAATAGCAGGCATCAGTTTTATGGACAGAATTCTATCTGGATTTCTTTCAAGCTCAACAGATTGCACTTTGTCTCAGGAAGGTTGCCAGCACATTCAGCCTTATCAAGGGGTGGTGGTGGTAGAGCTTGCCTTCCCCCTTGCACTCAGGATCCTTCAGACATTCAGAAGCCAGCATTTGAAAATGGCTTAGAAGCCATCCTAAAATTAATTAGTGGGCTGATCACATGCATCTTTTGTGCTTCTAAGTTCCTTTAGCTCCTTGGCTTTGCACCCCACTCACATCCCAGATTCAGACATGGAGAAAACACTGCAGAAGCCCAGCTTGGATTTGATAGCATGTTTAGCTACATTGAGATTTTCTTGGAATATTTGTCTTGTTCTTCTGTATTTCATCCCAGCAGTAAAATGGCACATGAAAAAAGAAAAGTAAGATTTGCAAAAATAATTGGGATCCCACCTAGACCACTGTGCTTCTCTCTGTGATCACCTATTTCAATTCCCATCCCTTCTCATTTTTCAGAGGGGGGTGGGTGTTAGCCAACATGCAGCATTTAATGGCCACTATGCACACTTGGTCCTCATTGAATTTTGGGGGTGTCCCTTCCAATCCCCTAAAAAATGTTTACCTTGGAGTCCCTCCTGGGCTTGCTGATTGTTCCCTTGTGTGCACTGATAACTCATATTTAGTCATCAGAAAGAAAGGGAATGATCATAATATGTGCGGCATATTAATTATTTTTTCATCACTTAGTGAACTGAAGCAATTGCAAGTTGAGGCAAGCCAAGTATCTGCTGGACATATCTTGGAAATTAAAATAACAAAGGAGGATTATCTAATGCATCCGCTCCAAAAAAGAGGACCATGGAACTGGAACAGTGAAATCCAGGGAGGAAATCAGATGAGGAGAATTTTTAGAAGCATTCCTATCTGTTGAAGTGGCCCTACAAAAATGATGCTGGATTAAAAGTGGGGAGTTTTGAGATGCCACAGCCTTCAGAAATCTTTGTTGCTTCTCCAAATGCCTTGTTACCGCAGTTCAAAAAACTTTTTATGAACTTTCAGCAGCCTTTTGCAAGTCCTCTTCTTCCCCCTGCTGGCCATGTCTACTTCTGTAATAATTGTTTGGTGTCTTCAGGGCTCTATTGTGTTTCTGAAGCTTTTCAATATCTCCATGAAACTGCTAGAAGACTTCATAAGAAGATTTGGAGCTGTGTTCTATCAGTATGCTGATGACACTCAAATCTGTAACATTTCCAGGTTGTATGTTGCTCCCCTGAATGTCTTTCTTCTGCTGGTAATGGGCTAGATAAGGGATAATAAAATGAAGTTCAGTCTTGACGAGATGGAAATACTCATATGATGATTTATGGGTTTGAAGATTAAAAAAATGTGGATTAAGTGTGGGGCTGAAGGGATTTGTATAACATCCACGAGGGAGGAGGGATTATAAGATTGCACTTATCTTTTGAAGAGAAGGTTGGAAGTCGTTACATTTCATAACTAGTTTCTTTTCTTTCTTTGTTTTTCTTGCATCTTTTTCTTTATTTCTTCCTTTTCTTTCTTTTTCTTTAGACTTGTCTTTTACTTTATGTAAAATTATCTCTCTCTCTCTATATATATATATATATATACATATATATATATATATATATGAAGACAAGATGGAAATGCTCATTGTGAGGGTCTACAATTCTAGGCAAGGAGTTGGCTTCCCTCTTCTGGATCAGATCATAGTCTGCAAAATGGAGCAGTTTGTGGGTGCTGCTTAATTTGAAGATGCTTTTTCTTAGATTGGAAGGCCTTTCCTTACTTGCACATCTTGGCCACATTTTTTTCTGCCATGCCCCCAGGACATTGTGTTCATCTCATCCCCAGGCCTTGTCCTTGTACTGCTGTTGAAGTGACATTTTCCCCTTTCCTCTGACACTATCCAAGGCAGCCTGAAGTTGCATCCACCCCTTGGTCGCTTTGGAGGAAAGTCAAGTGACTGGTGGTGACTTGAAAAAGAGGCAAGAGGAGCAGGATGAAGCAATGGAAGCAATGGAGACAAACTTTTCTTATAGTTTTCAGCTAACCCAAGGCAGTGGGAAATGGACCTGAGTGACTTTTAGCAGCTTTGGTTGCTTCTTTAACTTCTTTCCTTCCTAGAAGAAAATGACCTTAAAATTATTTCTGGTTGGAAGACAAAGCGCTGGCTGTTAGCTTTAAAGCTCCACATGGCTTGGGATCACGTGGCTCTTCCTATCTGATCAATCCTGCTTATTTGACCAAGTTCCCCTACATTTATCCTGGACTTGTTTCTTGACGGCATTCCCCACTGTCATGCCATGCACCTTTTGAAAACTGGCTTTGATTTTAATTATTTTAAATGCATCTGGTATTTTTTTATTTTACATGCTATTGCAAACTGTGGAGACTGATCCTCAGTGGTATACTAATATGTATGGTGAAGGTGAAAGGTCCCCTGTGCAAGCACCAAGTCATGTCTTACCCTTTGGGGGGACGCCGCTTTCACAAAGTTTTCTTGGCAGACTAGAGCGGGGTGGTTTGCCATTGCCTTCCCCAGTCATCACCTTCCCCAGCAAGCTGGGTACTCACTTTACCGACCTCGGAAGGACGGAAGGCTGAGTTGACCTGAGCCAGCCACCCGAGAATCCAGCTTCTTCTGGGATCAAACTCGGGTCATGGGGAGAGTTTTGGTTGCAATACTGCTGCCTACCACTCTGCGCCACACGAGGCTGTTATAGTAATATGTAAAGAACAAGAAACACAAAAATAATGTGTTGAAGCTGTTTTGAATTAGCATCATAGAGATCCAGCTACATCAGGCCTTTGCCTATCCCATTGCTAGTGTGTTCTGCCAATGCTCTGTATCACCCTGAACTTTTGTTGAAATCAGAAGGAAATCTGCACATTTTCATATGCAGCTTTTTCATATCTACATCTACATCTATGTTCATTTTTGTCCACAATATTCCCCATATAGATTGCATTTCATATATTTCTCCACAGTGTTGGTGTTCAGTTTTTGATCACTGAGACAGAAAGAAAGGGAAGGCTGCAGACTCCATACACAAAATCCGGAGCAGGTTTCTCTGGTATCCCTATTGATACATCCATCCCATGTTAAACTCACAACAGTAAGACAATATGTACACACTTACAAAGGGAATCACTGAACAAAGCAAGTCGAGGTAGCACCAAAACTAATTTTATTGCTCTCTTTCTCTCACTTCCTCCCTTTTTAACAAAATACAATTACTTCTTTCAAAATACACCTCTGCAGCTCTTTTGCCTGATTCATGCAATATGAACAGGAGTTGGTGCCATTGATTGAAAAGAATAGGAGGGTTTGTGTGTGTAGAAAAGGTGTGTATAAGTGTGTGTGCATATCACAGTCCTTCAGCTGTGCCATTAAGGTCACAAGTACTGTCACCCTTGGGAGTGCTTAGAACCCCTACCAGCCAAAGTGTGTAGAGATGCTTATGTGGCAAGATTCTTCTAATGTAGCTCCCTGGGAATTCTGGGAGTTGTAGTCCCAGTGCATTTGAAAGGCACCTGGTTGGGAAAGGCTGCACAAGTGTTTTCATCTGAGAAAAGTCCACACAGCCCTTACAGGGGGCTGCCCAGTTCCAAGTAATTACAGCAGCTTAGTAGCCACTGACAAATGTGAGGCAGCTCACGAATTCCTGATAGAAACCTGGCATTTTGTCTAGATCTACAAGATAGCAACTACTGTATCACTTACAGCTTCTGTTTTGTGCACTCCTGGGAATCCTTCAGACTGACACAACTGCGGCACAGACAGAGGCTTCCACCTTGTGGTAAGTACATAACTGAACTGTTCCAAACTGAGTGATTTTAAAACCACATTCTCAGTGTGGTTCCAGGGTTCTATGCTGAAAGCATGGAAGGATTCTGTAAAACAGGATTCCCAGGAAGTAAGGCCAGCGTGTAAGGGAACAAGGTTGATTAAATCCCCATACTTTTGCAGCAAACCAGAAAGAAAGGAAGAAGAGACAAGGTTGGAACTCTGAGCCCTGAAACGAACAAACATAGATAGAATTTTCACCCTCAAAAAGCCACTATGTAAACATCTTTAAGAACTCACATTAAGACTCGCTATTTGAGTAATTAAAATTGGGGAAATAAGTGGGGGAATCTTGGCTTTCCCACTTACTGGGCATGGATAAACCTGTTGCATAGAATTTGATGGCAATGATGTTTGCTCTTTTATTAGATTCTGCTTTCTGTCTATCAGAGAAACTAAGCCGTTTGTGAGGTTTGGAAAGAAGAGGAGGGAAGATACATTTCATTATTTAAGTAACATGACGGAGGATTGGATTATTTCTCCTATGATCATTATTTTTCATTTCCACTTACAATTTCACGGAGAACTCTTTTCCTTCCCTTGTAAGCTGTCCATGACAATGTCTTCTTTTTCCTATGAATTTTTTTAAAAAAATTATAAGATATAAATAAATGTTATGCAATAAAATGAATTGGAGGTGTATTTCTTTATCTAACATTATATGAGTGATACAAAAAGCTAGGGCATTTCAGGATTGAGGTCTGATTGGAAGGTGCATAACGCAGGAACCTTTGTCTTCCAGATGTGAAGATTTCATCCCACAGAATATCCTACCCAGCAAATAAATATGTTGGGAGCTAAGCAGATCTGGATCTAATCAGTGCCTAGATGGGAAATACCTTGCACTCTACATGGGATGAATCTTAAGGCTGGCCATTGAATCCTTGGGAGGCATGAGTACAATAAGGCTTTTGTTCTAATTAACCCTTCCTTAAGCAACATAGTCTTCCTGAGCTCTGGTGACTTCTTGTATTCTTTGACTAGCCTTTCATTTTGCCTCCTGGTATACCCTATTACTCCTACCTGATACACAGACCTTACCATGGAGAAAACATCTTGACAGAATTCTTCTTGAAATTGGTATTTCTACATGGAGGGATATTGCGTTTAATGTTTCCTGCATGGAAGCATCATCAAAGGAGATTAAGAGCCAGGATTTGGGTGTTGATAGGGAATCAAAGCTGAAAGTTAAATCAGAGAGCCAGGGCAGAAGAAGAATGTATAAGAATATATCAGAATCAGAAAAATTACTGGTGCTCTGTAAAGATATCACCTCACAAAAGAAAGCCTCTTGCAACAGTTCCTACCTGTGAGGATTCAATGGCCAACCTGATTAGGCAGAAGAAATCCAGAACATGAGAAAGGATGTCACTGGACAGGAGAATCTTCTCAGTTCTGATTTCCGTGTTAAGGTGTGTTTGGAATCCTTTTCAAAAAGGGAAGAACAAGGTTCCAGTGCATAGCTGAATAAGAAGATTGGTGTCTACTCACAGATTTGATAGAATTCCTCTCTACATACTTGAACTTCTTCTGCTTGTAGTAGTTCCGATTAGATAGGAAATTCAGTAGAAGCAGATCACAAAGTACAGAGGCCTACCAGAAACAAAACATATTGGAAACCTGCAAACCAATGTAGTTACAGTATTGAAATAGTCTAAAAGAGGTGGTGAAGTAGAACTGGGCACCATTTCCTGTCATTCTCATAGAGATTTCTACTGGCTGGCTGGCTGGCTGGCTGGCAGGCATCATCTTTGCTTTTTAATATGAATGAGATGGGCAGCCATTATAATTTAGACAGTAAGTAGTCTTGTAAACTACTGTCCTGATGTAGCTCCAAATTGTTCTCATTTTCTTTCTCTCTCTTGGAAATGTTGTGTGACTACAAGTTACAGTTCTGACCAGGAAAAGATATGGATCTTGACTTACTGGCAAGTGTGTCGGTATGCATACTGGTGGATCTAAATTACAGAAGCATCAACTCTTTGCCCCCTTTATCCCATTGACCACTAAGGACATTAGGAATACAAAAATCACCCAAGAGACACCTGCTTTTTCCCCCTTTTGTCTTTCTCTCAGTTAGAAGCCTGATATTCTTAAGGTCTACATTTCAACCTGCTTCCTTCTTTCTCTTTCCTCCACCATGAAGACAGAAAGCTCACAAATGTATGGTTTCTTTTGGAGAATATAATTTTCTTCATACATGTTGCTTGTCCTCACTTGCCCATTCACAAGTGGTTGGTACCCAGGCAGCAGATTGAAGAGTTACAGCTCATTCAGCCCCTGTCTTCTCCATGATGGGGAGATGCTCCCTCCTTTCTAAATTACAGCAATGTTTCTTAAATTTGCATTTAAATATCTCAGTTAATCTAGTACATTCCATGCTGTGTCTCCTTCTGCTAATGCATTTCTTTATTTTTGGCAATGGGTAAGTAGCCACTCTGCATGTTGTTATGAAAAATCACTGTGCTTTTCTCTCCTATTCCTTCTTCCATGTTTTTAGAATTCTATCTAGTCTGCAACTCTAAAGCACAAAATATAGCTGTACTAGAAGTTCTCTGATATGAAAAGGCCCCGGAATAACCCTGTCGATGTTTGAAGGAGAAAGCTTGAAGCTAGTGAAGGCGGGGTGGTGGTGGAATTGAACATATGGTCTTAGAGAAATAGATCTTAGGATCCATCACCGGAATCTGGGAACAGAGTTCAGCTTAGACAGGGGCAGCCAAACCAAAGGCTTTTAGTTGTTTTGGATGGCATCTTACGTAATTCTTTGCTATCTAACATGCTAAATGGAGCTGATGACAACATTTAAAACAACAGAGTAGCAGGTTGCTTGAGCTGCTCAACACATAAGCCAGGGCCACACGAGCTGAAACTGAGACAGTGATTCTAAGAAGCTAGTAACTTGAGATTTCCAAAGGTTTTAGGGAACTTACGAACCGTCAGTAAAATCTTAAGATTTCAGCCATTTCTGAGTGAGGTGGCTAGTTACTGGGGAATGGAATCTTGGGGGCAGAGAAGATCGTTGACCACCAATTTAAAACATCCAAACTTTGGAAAACAGTAGAGCATTCTGATCCATTTCAAACAGAAGCAACATTGGACTGCATGCTGCTAGGTTCTGGAACTAGCAAAGTTCACTTACAGCCTCAGGTGATGCAGTCCTTGAAAGACACTATTGCCTGCTTTTGCAGAAAATGTAGAGACAGACAAAATACAGGCACTTACCACTCCAAAGATACCAATCCCAGAACCTATAGTAGTCATTGTTGGAATAATATCAAATTTTCCTGCCTGGATAAACAGAGTAAAAAGAAAGTTCATAGATATTGGGGAAGGAGAAGGAAATAGTTATTACCAGGGCTGTCACCAATTAAAGACCTCAAGTGAGCTTTGATTGACTAATTAAGTATCCAAAGTAGCAAAAGGTCTAGATATTCCTCTAGTCATAAACTACTGAGAGATTTAGAGTCAATCACTCTCTTTTGGCCTAGCTATCGTACAGTTTGTTATCATAATAAAACAGGACAGGGAGGGACTATTTATGCGACTACTTATGCTACCTTGAACTTCTTTGAAGAAAATCTACTTAGCTGGATAGCCTACTTAGCTGGATAGGTTGGATAAAGATAAAATAAAATCCAGCCTACTTAGCTGGATAGGTTGGACAAAGACCTGACACAGGTCGTGATACATAGATGAAGTAATCTAACATTACAAGCCAACATAATTTCTGTTTGTGAGAAGGATAGTTTTATTAGAGATAAGCCAGGGGACTAAGACAATGATAAGAGTTATTTTACAAAAACAAGCATTACCTTTCCATTCACCAAGATATCAAATCGGATGCCAAACACCTTGTAGAGAACCCTTAGATCTCTCCCATTTTCTCTGTAATATCTGGCATACCTTCCAAAAACAAACAAGAGAAAACAAGAGATTGGCTGGAACAAAGGATCATTATTAACAATGATGCACTAATTAATTTAAAATATTTGTAAGCGACCTCTCTAGACAATGCTTACTTAAAGCAGGTACTAAAACATACAATAAATGTTTAATTAAAAAAAAAAGTAGACCTATCTTACATCCCTTGGGAGAGTGTTCTAGGCAAATAGAGCCTCTACAAAGAAGAAGACGTCTGTATTGCTAAGCTATAAAGATCAGCTAAGGATCAGAATCCAGCACCGATCTTCAAAAGGATGTGCAGGCTCATATGGACAAAGGCAGTCGTTCCTATGAACTGGTCCTAAGCACCCTACGGCCAAAGCTAACACTTTGGATTCCACAATGTGCACCCTGAAACTTTATCACCTAGATTCTTTTGGCCAATTTTGGTCCGGTTCCCAAATGATTTGGTGTGATCTCTACCAGTATTTCAGTTTTTCTTCCTTCCTCTTTTAAAAGTAAACCATTCTTTCTACTTTTTGGTTTTGAAATCTCATCTTGCAGTCACAATCTCTCAAATATTTTCACCTGGCCGTGAACTATGGGATCATGTATGCAGCAGATGATTGTGCACAACAACAGATTACAGCTTTATCCTTCTTGTTCCTCTTTCAATTGGCTATATATCACAACAAGGATAAATATAAAGACATTGAAGAGAATAATAAAATCACAGAATCACAGAAAACAGGTACTTCTGAAATCCTCCAATGCTCACATTAAGAGCTGCCTGAACATAACCGCTATATTGTCAATATCATTGTAGTGGCAGGATTGAGCCTGTAGGGTGAAAGACTGGGAGTTTTAAAGTTCTCCTAGAAGCCCACTGAGTTTATGCACATTTCCTGTTCTGGAGTAGCCACTTGGTAGTTTCTACTGCTACCACCTATTTTCCAAGAGATGCCTTTCCTGATGTCCTCACTCATAATCCCAATCTATGAGAGAGACTGAACTCTAACAACCTGTACTACTTAAGTGTATAAAAGGGTAAAGATGCAAACAAGAATGAAATAATTATTCCTGAACCTGTAGCATATAACTAGAGGTATCAGCCCTTCTCCCAGCCCAATCTTTTTTTGTGTGTGTGGTGCAGTGGAGATGGGGACTAGAACTATCTCACAAGAGATAAGCAAAATCAAAATTTGTTAACAAAAAGTATCCTAGAAGATATATTATATCAGTGGCTCTCAAACTTTTTGGTCTCAGAACTGCTTTACACTCTTTAAAATGTAATATGACTGAGGACCCCAAAGAGCTTTGGTTTATATGGGTTATATCTATCAATATCTACTATATTAGAAATTAAAACCAAGACACTTTAAAATAATTATTTGATTCTGCAGACCCCAGAAAGGGTCTCGGGGACCCACAGGGATCCCCAGACCACACTTTGAGAACCACTGTACTATATGAAACCTGGTTTACAAACATGCATGCAATGTTCTCAGCAATCCACAAGATGGTGCTGGTCTTCTATAATTAGTGAGCTAGAACAGAATATATAGTTTGAAAATGCTATCTGGCAAACATCTGAAGTATGGGGAAAATAGGCTGACATTCATCACAATTACTTATTTTTTAAAGCAAATGTACAGGGACAGTGAAGAGAGACCATATCCAAGGAGCCCTTATCCAAATAATCCATTGCTCCGTGTTCTGTTTCTCCACAGTTGCTAGTTTGGGTTGTCTAGACAATGAAAGGTCCTTATGCTCTGGAGTCACTCAGTTCACCCAGGCTGAAACAGTAAAGCTTCCAGGTCAATCCTAAATTCCCACTGGGCTTCCTGGCTCCTGACTTTTGGCCCTGACTCCCTAATATTTCTTTCCTCACTCCTTCTCCTTAGTTGTGTATAGTCCAGCACTGATTTTTATACTAGCTGGAATGTGGGGTGTTAAATGAAGTAACCACAAAAAGTCGTACCATACCTGAAATTATAGCCTCTTGAGATGTTGTTGTCTTCATCGTAAAGCCTATGGAACTTGTAAACAGGCACACAGTATTTCACAGACCAATCAAGATCACAGTCCCAGTTTATGGTGATTCCAACAATGCCACCCTGTCCAGACAGAAGCAGCACTTTTTGTAAGTGATATATTGGACTATAGTAGGTTTTGTTCATGAGTTGGTTAGAATATTTGAGGCTATTTAGACAAAAATGCATAGGTGCAAGGTGAAGTTGAAATTTCATTTAAGGTGAACTCGGCTCCTGGTGACTTCCTATACTTGTCCATGCAGTTTTCTTGGCAACTTCCTTGTCATTGCCTACTTTCAGAAAATTTTTTCGACTTTTCAATCCAACTTTAATCCGTGTTATTTCCTGGTAGTCCCTTCCAAATACTAATCAAGTATAACCCCACTTGACCTTTTGAGACGTGCCAAGATTGGTTTGTTTCTGCAACCCATCTGGGTACAAAAAGGGAAAGAGGTATGTAAGAGTCATCTACTAAGATGGGCAGTCATATAAGTCTTATAAATAAATGCAGTGGTGCATGATGTAGCAAAAGTAAATAGATGTTTTCTCCTGCTCTCTTAATATGAGGTCATGCAATAAAAGCTTGATAGTGGGAAATTCAGACTAGGAAAAAAAGGATATTTCCACATGACACTGTTTTAACCTGTGGAATTTATCAGCACAAGATATAGAGATGGCCTCTGACTTTCTAAAATGTAGTGCTGTCACTGTTTGACACCTAAGCTGTGTGCCTAGAGCAGCGTTTCTTAACCTTGGCAACTTTAAGACATGCGGACTTCAACTCCCAGAATTCCCTAGCCAGGATGCCTCTAATCATTCAGAATGGCCTCACCTTAAAAGCCAGTTGAGAAAAATTCTGTGCAGATTCTTCTACCATGTGTCCAAGTTTAAACACAGGACACAGTGGATCCTTGTCTTTGTGATAAACACAGCTTTTCAGATAGCGTTCATTAACTCGCTCAACAAGATTGCGCCTGTGTTAGAGGAAAGCAAACAAACTCCAATTATCTCAGTTTGTTTCATTGTTCTTGGCTCACAGTATGACAACTTTCAAATTATGTTAGCTCCCTGAAGCATTTCAACATGAACCGGAGAGGGAAGATATAAAGATCTGAATAATGATGGTAATAATAGGTACAGGTAGTCTTCGCTTAACAACCATTCATTTAGTGATGGTTTGGACTTACAATGGTGTTGAAAAAACCAACTTGCAACCGGTCCTCACACTTGCAACCATTGCAGCATCCCTGTGATCACATGATCACGATTTGGGCACTTGGCAACCAGTTCACATTTATAACTATCACAGCATCCTGTGGTCACATGATCACTATGTTCTATCTTCCTGGCCATCTTCTGGCAAGCAAAATCAGTGGGGAACTGTGTGATTCATTTAATGACCATGTGGTTTGTTTAACACCGATGGTGATTTGCTAAATGGCCACAACAAAAAAGGTAATAAAATTGGGTTGGATTCACTTAATGACCACTTTGCTTAGCAACCAAAATTCTGGTCCCAATTGTGGTCTTTAAGCGAGGACTACCTGTATATTAAATAGGTATATAATAATAGGTAATAATAGGTATATTAAAAATAGGATAAGGTTGGGATATGGCAGTGTTATAGCTGAGAAGCAGGCCATTTCAGCACTTCAGTAAGATGAACTGTAAGGTTATATGATAGTCTAAAAATCTGCTAAATTTTACTGTCCACTTTGTAATGTAATTTCCATCTTCTTGAATTAAATTTTTTTTAAAAAAGAAACAGAAAAATCATGATTAGCCAGAAAATTACCTGGGGAACAGGAAGGACTGTTGTGCTTTCTTATTTCAGCGTTCTCTTTATTTCCAAAAATGCCACCCACATGCACACAGGTGGAGGGCTCCTCATAGAAGCATTTCTGTCAGCAAGGCTTTGTGTTTTTGCAGCCCTGCTAGACTTGCCAATTGAAGTTTACCATTTGGATGTCACTTCTTGGAAAGCTCATGCAGTTGCACAATATTGCATGAGCGTGTGGGCATTCCAGGAAACACTGATCCAGAGGAAGCTTCCCCAGGTGAAGCCCCAACTTGTATGAATATGTGACGTTTTAAAATTCAGTAGAAAATCAAAGAATCCCTAACTGTCTCATGCACTTAACAAAATAATCAAGTGGAATTATAACCCATCCCTCGCCACTTGAACATTTCGCATTTCTTGTCCAACGGAAGAAAGAGGTGAGCAAAAGAGAAAAACAGCAAGAAGGAAATTCAAGATTGCTAGCATTAAATATGGCAGCAAGATGACTGACTAGGTTTTATGACCATGTTATGCCAGCTTTACATCCTCTCCTCTGACTTCTACTTCACTTCTGATCCCAGTTCAAGGTGTTAATATTTGGGTATAAACTCCTTCATGCACTGAGATAGTGTATCTGAACAAGCACCTCTTTCCATATGTTCCCACTTCTGAAGATAGTGGCACCCCTGCCCGTCAGTGTCCTTCATCTCTAGAATGTCTGATTTGGTATTCCTCTGGCACCAGGGAGAAACTCTTCTTTTTCCTCCCATGGCTTTTAGAAACTTTTTACAATTTGATTCATTTAATTCTTTAAAACCTCTTAATCATGTGTATATAACAATGGTGCTATCTATCTATCTATCTATCTATCTATCTATCTATCTATCTATCTATCTATCTATCTATCTATCATCTATCGGATTAATATAGCAACCTCCACCTCCAGTATGTGACTCTGGGTGTTGTACCCAATGAAAAGAAACCAGGAACAATCAAACCAATTAAAACTATTAAAAACAATTAGAACAATGAAAAACTATAAATATAAATATAAAACAAAAAAAAATGGGAGAGCACATACAATGCAACCATTTCACAGGCTTCCCATTTCCATGGGATCTCATGCAACAGAATTTATTTCTGTATATTTAGTATATGTGTATGTGTGTGTATAAAAAGAAAATTCCCTTCTCACCCCTATGGGTGGTATGTGTCTTCTTCAACCTTGGGTCTTCTATCAGAGGCCTGGGAGTTTGAGGGTTCTGTGCAGCATTTTAGCTGTTTCTAGCACTGCACTCTTCTGGACAGAGAGCTCTGATGTTGCTCCTGGGATCTGTTGGAGCCACTCTCCCAGCTTGGGAGGCACAGCCCTGAGTGCTCCTACCACCACTGGGACCACTTTGGCCTTCACTTTCCACATCTTCTCTAGTTTCTCCTTCAGGCCCTGGTAGTTCTCCATCTTCTCATAGTCCTTCTTCCTGATGTTGCTGTCACTTGGCACTGCTACGTCTATCACCACCACTGTCTTCTGGTCCTTGTCTACTACCATGATGTCTGGTTGATTGGCCAGTACCTGCCTGCCATCTGGATCTGGAAGTCCCACAGGATCTTAGCCCTGTGTGTGTGTGTGTGTGTGTGTGTGTGTTTGTGTGTGTGTGTGTGTGTATACACGGAGAAACATACACATACTCACACACACTTTAAAATTCTGAAATATAGTTCAAAGGGCTTGCAAGCTACCATGTTAAAACTGTATTTTGAAGGACAGATTGTAAATGTCTTGGATGGATGGATGGATGGATGGATGGATCACCAAACATGATAAAATGCCCCCATCCCCCCCCCAAAAGCATGGTCACAAGAATCTTTGGCTTACCTGGAAACTCCAAACTTGGGAAAAGTAATGCTGTTTTTTATATACAAGGTGAACTTTTCAGCTTCCAGGAGCAATGGTGGACTGAAAGATATAAATATTGGTGCCTAGGTGTGAAAATGCATGAAAATACTCGTGTCCATAGAAGGCGATTCCCCCTCCCTTAGAATTAGCACCATTATGAACAAAAAGACAAACCCTGCTCCATTTCTTACTTCGGAACGTTGTCATCAATTTCAACAGGGCACCAGCCAAATATCTCGCAGGTCTTCTGTGAATGGCTAAAATTCACACACTTCCCAGTCATGATTCCTGAGAAAAGCATAGTCAAGAAGTGAATGAAGATCACCCTGGACAGCTGTATGAACCAAATAGAGCCTGTGGACCAAGGACCTCCCTGTGTTACTCCTTTCTCTGTGTTATTGCTTCTTGGACTGAGGATGCAATTAGGGCTACGTTTACACAACACATTAGTCAAAGCTAACAGTTGTGTAATTTGTGGTTCAGGGTGCAATAATTCTACTCTACTCTGTCCTGGTTGGACACTGCCTGGCATGCTGCATCCAGTTCTCAGTACCAGAGTTCAAAGTTTACAGTAACAAACTAGAGTGAGTTCAGAGGATGGCTGCTAAGAGGGTGAAAGGTCTGGAAACCAAGTCCCATAAGGAATGGCTAAAGGATTTAGGTATACTTAGCCTATAGAAGAGATGACTGAGGGAAGATATGTTAGCGATCTCCTCAAATTCTCAAGGGCTATCACAGAGAAGAGGGGGTGCAGAGGGCAGGATCAGAACCAAGGGGTTGAGGAAAGAAGTTCAGGCTAGAGATGTCAGGAAGACCTTCATGATCATAGATCAGTCACTGACTGAAGATCTTCAGAGACTGGATGATCATTTGGTGGAGAGGCTGCAGTGGATCCTGTACTGAGCAGGGCATTGGACTAGATAACGTCTAAGGTCTCTTCCAACTCTGTAATTCTGTTATGGAAACCCAACTGTTTGGTTTATCTGTTTGGCTACTGCATATTATGGGAACACATAACATCTTTATTTGGGTTTAGCACAGTGTCTGTCAACCTTGACAACTTTAAGATGCATGGACTTCAGTTCCCAGAATTCCTCAGCCAGCCATGCTGGCTGGGGAATTCTGGGAACTGAAGTCCACGCATCTTAAAGTTGCCAAGGTTGAGAAACACTGGTTTAGCGTGTTGTATGATCCCAGCTGAGTTTCCAGCTGATGATCATCGCCATATTTAATTTATACCCAGCTTCTAACGTATGTCATTTTGGCCCCTTTTCATTAAAAATCACATTTAATAAAACCCTTTCCCAGGAAAATTAGTTATCTTATTTTCATTTTTGGCAATGTGTTTTTGTCTTTTTCCATTTAAAATTAAACCTAATTAATATTTGAAACTGCTTTTTGAATGTTATCATTATTGTTTGTCCTCATTCAGAACTTAGAACTTATTAATTCAATCCATCATCATTAAGCACTTTCTGTACTGGTCCGCATAATTATGTTCCTGTATTGCTAACATCTCTTATCCCTCCAGGCACTTATATCAACAGCAACAAGCAATGAATAGAAGAGGGGCATCAAAATGTCACAATATAAATGCTTCTGTTCAAAACTTCGGCTTCAACTTCCTTCCTCTCCCCAATTTCTGCAAAAACAATCAGTCAACATTGCAAGGCCATTGGTTTTTTTATCAGTCCTTATTTTTTGCATCTTAATTCCTCTTTTTGTACATTTGTTAAATGCTCTGTAATTTAGCATTTTTGAATCAACATACAAACTGAAGATTTCGTATCATTCAAATTTCACAGTTCTCCGTATTTGGCAATGCAGTGTGTCAGCAATTTAAAAAATGATATTATATATATATACACACACACATACATACATACATACACATACTCTGTGTGTGTGTATTGTCATGAGTAAGGAAGGCGAGCAGGGGGCTCCCATCCAGACTGTCAAGCGCATGCGTAGCACTGAGGAACTGTTCAGCCATTCAAAGAGACACAGATCGGGACCGCCTTAACCCTTGGGGGTTATATGTCTGGGTTTTTCCCACGCTTCTTCAGTTTGTTAGGATTCTTGTTAAGTACTAGTAATAAATATTAGAGACCAGTTCATTGTCTCAGTGTGTTTCCTGGTTGTTAGGACATGTATGAATGTATGTGTGTGTGTATGTATGTGTGTGTGTGTGTATATATATATAATACATATGCTCATGAAATATGTTATATTAGGGAAGTAATTTGCAAAACTGCATCCGTTTTGCAACCCAAAATGGATATGTTTGGAGAAATGTACATCTGAATAGAAACAAATATTAAGTTGGATGAATCACACAGTGTCTTGTAGTTTTTAAGGTGTTGGGTTACAAGTAGGGACACCCAGGCTTCAGCCATGGAAGCTCCCTGGGTGATGTTGGGCCAGTTATTTTCTCTCAGCCAACCTACCTCACAGGATTGTTGTTATGGGGAAAAATAGGAGCATCATGAAGCCACCTTGAGCTCCTGAATGAAAGGCAAGATATGAATCTAATTTTAAAAATATATTAACAAACTGAAACACTAAAAGAACCCAAACGGGCATATTTTCAAAAATGAGAAACTAAGGGAAAAAATTCATGACAATTCACCCACAATTCATAGCGGCATGTGGGTTACCCATCAACATTTGGTTGGTCATGATGGAAAACAGAATGTTGGATTATACAGTTCCCAGGAAAATCCTTTTAAACTTTTTAAAAAATACATATAACCAATCACATTGCAAGGAATATAAACAAGGAAGTAACTTCTTTCACCCAACATACATAGCATTTTCTGTGTTCACACAATACACTGAACTACAAACTAACCCAATGGGGTGAGTTCATACAAGACACTATGTCACAAAAACAAGCAAACCAAGGTTAACACTAACCAAGCTTTTAGCATGTGGTGCAAATACAGCCACCAGGTTGGTATACCTGACCTAGTTAAGCATGTTGTGCATCCAGAACAGTGTTTCTCAACGTCAGCCATTTTAAGATGTGTGGATTTCAACTCCCAGGATTCCCCAGCCAGCATGGCTGGCTAGGGAATTCTGGGAATTGAAGTCCATACATCTTAAAGTGGCCAAGGTTGAGAAACACTGATCTAGAGCTATCTGAATGTGAGTTTTCTTTCTCACCTTGACCTCCACGAAGAAATTCTCCTTTAACACATTTAGTGTCTTTGTTACACTCCCCAGTCTCAGGATGCTGCAATGAGGGGAAAAATGGAAGTGATTCAGTAAGCAGTGCAGAGATTGACCGCAAGCCTTCCTCAAACTCTTGCCTTTATATCGTCACCCAGTAACAGGATGTTTAGCACTCTATTTTTAAAAAGGAGAACGTAGGGATTCAGTTGTGCAAATGGTAGAAAGTGGAACTTTTAAAATATATTATTGAATAAACAGTTTTTAAAAACTGGCATGAAAACAGCAATTCTATGTGTTTGGCGTAGTTAAGCGAGGGGTCCACAACCTTTCTGGGCTGGTGGATGTGTTGGTGTACTGTTGCAACATGACTGTTTGGGAGATGGTTGCCTGTTCACAAAATGGCTGCCATGAGAACATCACCACTTACAAAGCCTGCAACTTGCCCCCCTCTTTAGCCCCCCTTCTTGCAGGATGCTCCGCAGTTCCCCTATTTACAGTACCTTTGTCCTTTTTCTGGAGGGGTAGATGGTATCCTTTCAAACAAACTGCTGGATGGCAGCTGCTGGATGCCACTGTTATTTCTAAGCAAGTTTATGGAACTCATGTGGGGGCCAGAGGCCAGAGGCATTTTTGGAAATATCAATTATACTGTAGGGTATATGCTTTGCAGCCTTTCTACTTTCTGTTTTCAGAGAGAGAGTGTACTGGTATGTGGGAAAGATCTTGGGGGACTGGGCAAAGAGGCTCTACCAAGGGAACGGTCAGATAAGACACAGCATAGCCCGCAGCTGAATAGTGGGTGGGGCAAGAGGCTCAGAAGGACCCTCCCTAATTTCCCGGGGGTAAGAAAGACAGCAGGAGAATTGTACTTTCAGTCTTGCAAGATTCTGTCAATGTAGCTTTACAATAAAGTAGAATTAGCTCATCTGCTTGCGATTGCTATCTGGTTTACCCTCCCAGGTCGACAGAGAGTGAGATGATGGAGGATGGGGGAGTATCAAAAGATGTTTCTGCGAGGACACTGGCATTCTTCTTCCAGGTTCCATGGCAAAGCCTCTAAGTTAGGGGTCTTTCTTTAGAAAACAGGAAGGAATCCCCCAACATGACTACGTCTGCCATTCACTGCAACAAATGTTTAACTAGACATCAACTACAAACGGTCAAGACAGATGGTGTGAGGAAGACTATCCAATTAGATGTGGAAACAAGTAGGACCTCCTAGAACATGTGAAACCCTTCTGTTTGGTGTTCAAGTCATCTAACCCTGTTGTTTTCCAACAAACTGCATTTTGTTCCTTCTCTTCTTCATTTTTTCTGCCCTCCAAGCATTTCTGCCCTCCCCATGAGGTGGAGATGGGTGGTGAATAAATTTATAAATAAATAAAAATAAATAAATAAATTTTGGTTGCATAAAAGCATGCTCAGTTCTCATTAAGCTTTTGGGGAAATTATTCCCACTTCCTATTTAACACGTGTGTGTGAGAGTGTGTGTATGAATGACCAAGAGAGACTCCTGAAAATCTTGGGGTTTCCACAGTTTGAATGAGAGCAAAGCTGAGGTTCTTGTTACCTCCATCTTGTATGCAGGGTGGTGCTGTTTTAATTGGTGAAGGGCTGTTCCTTGGACAATTTAAATTGTTTTACCAGCTTTCCCCACCCTGGTGCCTCCCCAGATGTTTTGCATCTGCAATTCTCAGCTGTGTTTTGGGAATTTTGCTACCCTCTCCCCAGTGAGAACATGTAGAAAACTGCAGAAATGACCTTGGAGAAGGAATGCAAAGACAATTAGCAAGTTATGAATTAAATCTGGGGAGACCAGATAGCACAAGAAGAAACTTAATGTGGCCCCCACCTTGACTCTCATTGAGGGGAAACATCAGACTTTCAAGACTGATGTCAGCTCTTTGAGGTAGGCCAGATCAGGAAGCAGATGCCACAAGACATACTGAAACTCTACTATAAGGATATAGGCTACAATAATAAATCTTAAAAGCCTGATAGCATTTCCTGTTCCAATGCTCAAGAGAGTCAAGGCGGGGCAGTCTTCAGTTTCTTTCTCACACTATCTTGTCTCCTCTGGCTTCATACATATTTTGCTAACTGTTTTTGCATTCTTTCTCTGAGGTCATCTCAGTGGTACTATACAGAACATGAATATAGTAAATGCTACAAAATGTCAGTATTAGGTTACATACCCCTGGACATGTTTCCTGTTTCTGCCCACGGGTGATAATAAAGTTGGTCATCACCACAAAAGAACTGTCTCCCTGCAGAGGAAAATAAGATGAACATGAAATGACTCATTTGACGGTTGGAGATCCTCATTTTGATTTCCTGGCTTAGCACGGAATGCTAAAAATCACATTTGGAGTTGCACCATTGGACCCTTGGCTGTAGTGATGAAGTTAGGTAGCCAAAAGCTCTGGAGCTCATAGTTTTATACCCCCTCTCTTGTAGTAGCAGCTACAAAGCAGAGGGCAGCACCTGACTGACAATCGGTTCATCTTGAAAAACCTAAGCAAGGTCCAACCTTGTTAATATTTGCATGGAAAACCATCAGAAAATCCCAGGGCTGTGGGCAAAAGTGGAAAGTTTAAAAAAAAAAATCCCAGAGGAAAGCAACAAGTGATGCATCTCAGTGTTCTTCTGTGCATAAACCAAGGAATTAAGAAGGAGTTGGGTCTAAATGACTGAGAAACCTAAAGTCAGAATGTGGACAAAACTCTCTTGCCATTCACAACAGGGGCAGTGGAAGGTGAGAAAAAAAATGTAGGTAATCTATTTGGAGTCCCCCTGGAGCTTCAAAATTAGAACTGGACAATTGCCAGTTCAACTGGGAAGATTTTAAAATATTAATGTAATATTAAATTAAATATTTAATTTAATTTAATATCAATACAACTTATGAATGTTCATCCCAAATAGGAGCACACTGATCTTTCCTTTCAAGTGCTGTGTTTCTTTCAGCAGGACCCTGGAGTTAGCCTTTGCAGGAGCAGTAACAAGCAAAAGGGGAAGTTTTGGTAAAACAATAGTGCAACAAGGATCTCTGTCAGTGAATGAATAAATAGCAGTAACAAAAATTATCCTGCCCTAAATTTTGTAGCTGAAATCTGAAAAGCACAGTCCAGTATATCTGGTGTTCTGTTTTTGTGTGATGAGCTCCATTCAGTTCTGAGACTCAAACAAATTTCTGGCATCCAAATTTGTACTGCCGAGGACTTTATGTACTTGCACCTAACCCTGGCATAAACACGCCCTGGCAAAAAAAAATTTCTGTTGTATGCAGAGCCATTGCCTCCATCTTGTCCCCAGTCCATGAGGGAGACAGGCTGAAATGATCCCTAGCTGTGTTAAAGTGGAATTTTCCTTTTGTTGTGACCCCATCCAAGGGCAATCTTCAGGTGCGTAAAATCTTCTTGGAGAGAAGTCAGTTGTCCGTCAGGGACAAAGGCAAGAGAATCAGGATATGGACTGGAAACAAGGACAGCAAATTTCATGCCAGTATAGTTTTTCTGCCAACTCAAGGATGAGTGGAAAGCAGTCTCATCTGCAGGGGGAGTCAAAAAAGGCAAGATGGTGGGCACCACAACTCATTCAAAACCCCACCCCTTTGTGCAAGCATGTAACATTGACACACATACAAAAAGTACAGGGCTTTGATGATGCTGTCATAACAGTCATCTTATATCTTTTGACCTTCCTCATGGATGCAGCTGGTAGTGAGCATTTCACTTCAATACAAGCAATAAGTATTCCTCAAAGAGATACTGATGCTTCTAAATCTCTGGCTGGTGAGTTTTGAGATTCTGGTAAAACACAAAGTGGACTCCACACATCTGAAGCCTCCCCACTGCTGCTTCGGCCTACAACTCCATTTTGTATATGGCAATTTCTTACGTTCCAAGTTAAAGGAGGAAGAATGAGAGAAAGAACTTGTCTTGCACATTCATTCTCTGAAAATGACTCTTCCATCCCTCCCAGTGTCTTACCTGAGGTGGGAAAACATAATCCGCCACGTCCCATATGTATGGACCCATCTCACTAACATTTGTAAGTGCAATCCCTTTGAGCTTCACTGAGACGGAGTTTATGATGCCATCCTTAGACTGGTAGCCTTTCTCGTACAGGAATACCCACCTAGGGAAGACATTTTTAACAAAAGGTCATTAACATGCTTGGGAAGTAAAAACAAGAGGGAAAACTAATCCGGCAAAGAAACAAACAGTATTTCCAACATGCTGATAATATTTTTGATTGAAGTGATAGCGGTGTCTTAATATTTTATATTTTTTACTGCTTATAACCCGAGTCATAATCATTGTAGAGTCGACAACTGTCAGAGCTGTGTCACTGGTTCTTGGCTTGGCAGTTCATTTCTAATACCATTTCCTTCTCTATTTTCTTCTTCCCTTCTCACTTTGTGGTTTTGAGTAGCTGAAGAGCATTGTTCTCCACCTTCCGTTTCCATCTCTTTGTCATCTGGAGCTGAAAGATAACTCTTCATTATGATACCTTACACCTTCTTCTTCCTGCCAGAGCAAGAAAAAGTGGGATAAATTACCGATTCTACAGCCCAAAAGGTTGAGATTTCATTCCTTTCATGCCTCTCTACCCCTCCCAGCACCAGACAGCAGAAAGGGAGGGTCATCTCCATTTCTTCTATTTCTTTGTCAGGAACTCCCCTCATTCCAGAACTCTTCATTTTGCATTTGTGTGGTGCAGGCTCTGCCTTTCTTTTGTTAGTCATCAAATGCTTGCCTTCTTCTCCCCAGTCAAGTCTTCCCCCCCTCAGTCAGAACCATTGGCAGGTACTGAAGCTTGATTGTGCAGTCAGGAGGCTGCAAATTGACATAATGAAGAAAATGTGTTTTGTGGATGTCCTCTGCTGCTTCCTATGATGATTCAGTGTCCAGGTCCCAAGACAAAATCAGAAGCATCGTCCTGTAGAACAAAGGGGTGGGTGTAATCTGGAGGACTGAGGATGCACCAAGTGAACTTTTTTTTTTAGTTGAAGAATGGCTTGTTAAGTATCAGAATTGCACTTACAGAGAATCCCCTTCTTGGCAAGGCAAGTCAGTGGTGTTATCAGGGCAGCAAAATGAAGAATAAATTTATGATAAAAACTGGCAAAGCACAGAAAATGTTTTATATCTCTGACAGTTTGTGTATTGGGGGCAGAGGGTGGTGGTGGTTCTCTCTGGTCCAAGACTGAATAGATTCTGCTTTAGTTGGATTGATCTGAAATACGGTATCCAAAATACTTCAAACAGGCAGATCAAAGGTACATTTCTCTGGCTTAGCATAGAGGCTGTACTCATGAAGGCACTGAAGAACTGCTCCAACTTGATCAGTGAGGAGAGGAAGATCCTTTGAATAAATCAGCAGACAACCTTGATAAACACCTAGATATTTGTCCTCAAAGTAATGAAAAAATATTATTCATAAATTGCATGGAGACCAAGGGTCTACATGCTACTTTGAATGCATTTCCATATATTCAAGTTTCTCATAACCAGATCAAAGGCAGTTACTGTAAATATTCATGAGTCTGATGTGAATCAGATTCTAAGCTGCTCTGAGATTCAATCTGATAAAAATTTCCAAAAGTTCAGAAATGAGGGGCAGTGGGTAATTATCCTTAATGGTTACGGATTTCAGGAGTTGATAATCATGGGTAGGGAGGCTTCTTTCTTGAAAAACAAAATAGCAACGCTGGCAGGGAGGTGGAGAGGTAAAATAAGTTTTTCTAAAAGTTTTTATCAGTGAATTTCTTCAGGTATGCTAACTATATTTCACAGGATAGTGGCATTTTGTGGGAAAATGTGCTCCAGATATTAGCCTGATTGTGCAGTCATAGAACCAATGGGGAGATAGGGTCTGTGCTTCCCTTTTTCCAAACTGATCAGCATAATCCATATATTTGGTGGGTAACATAGCAGGGTATACTTGGAGAGCAGTGATGAATTGCAATGTTTTGGGGCCTTGCAGGCATCTTAGAGTGGCCAAGGTTGAGAAACACTGCTGCAGACCTTACACCACAAAGCAGTATTCTTCAACCTGTGTTCTGCATATGTATTAGATTATAATTCCTCAGCCAATGTATTCCAACTTCTATAGAGCATCAGGCTGGAGAAGGCTGACTTCTCTCACTGACCACCAGCTATTCTTAAAAATTAACTCTGGTATGACAGAAGTGTACTGCTGCAAATCACAGATCAGGTCCTGTATTAAATACACATGGTTGTGCTCAGCATAAAATATGTTCCAGCTCTTCCCTTTTTTAAAAATAGTAGCAGCAGTGTTTTTTTTTCCTGGTAAATCAGTGCCACCATTTTCCTCCTATTTTTATTTCTTCAAGTAAAATTTCAAGTTTTAATTATTCAAGCTATAGCTCATCCCTCCCCTAGAGATCTTCAACTCATTCACTGGGTTCAAATAGCTGGGGATCTTCCTTGCTGTTTATGGTGGCTTACTGGATGTCACTTCCAAAAAAGGCAATATTCATATCCAAAAAATGATGATGTGCTTATTTGTATGGGTGGATGCAGATTTAGAAATAATTATAAAAGTATAATCTGAAGAGGAATATTCATCTAGTCCTACTAGGGGAGACATCAGTTATCTGTGTCTACTATCCAGATGTTGATGGGCAACTTCAAAATACCACTGCACTCCCTTCTTACAATGCTTAATTCTTAAGCTAGATTCAGTGCTCACCTGCAGTCCCATTAACCATGGCAGGAAGACGCCCCACTGTAGAGGAATGCAGAGATAACCTTGACAATTATTGGTGACAGTATTGTAGAGAGCCCCAGAGATGACTTCAGAGAAAATATACAGAAAGGGTTGCAAAAACATAAGCATGCTTTGAGCTCAGAAAACAGAAGCATTATAAAGAAGCTCAGACTGCCTCCATCCTCATTCACTATAAGAGGGAGGGAAGGAAAAACACAGTCAGGTCTTCAAGATGCTGTTACTCTACCCCAGTGTTTCTCAACCTTGGCAACTTTAAGAGGTGTGAACTTCAACTCCCATAATTCCCCAGCCAGATCATCAAACAAATCAACCCAGAGTTCTCACTCAAGGCCCAAATGACCAGCCTCAAATTACCCTACTTTGGACACATTATGTGAAGACCTAACTCTCTGGAGAAGGCTCTGATGCTGGGAAAGGTAGAAGGAAAGAGAAGAAGAGGATGACCAGCAACAAGGTGGACGGACTCAGTTACAGTGGCTATGAATGCACTGTTGGAAGACCTGAAAGACCATGTTAGGGACAGACGGTCATGGAGAAAATCTATCTATGTGGTTGCTAAGAGTCAGCAATGACTTGGTGGCATGTAATCAAGCAAGCAAGCAACCAACCAACCAATCAAAAACAGTCACCTGGACTTCCAGAAGACTGGAATGTTTGGGGTATTTATTAACTAGGAAAGGAAGTCCACAAGACAGTAACTGTCTAAAGAAGAAACTTAGGAAAGATCCTCCCTGACTACTCAAGCAATAAATAGGGAGGGCAGGAGAATTGGACTTTCAGACTTGCAAGATTCTGTTAATGTAATCTTACAATAAAGTAGAATCAGTTAATCTAGTTGTGTTTCCTGCCTGGTTTACCTGGAAGGTCTGACAACAATCTTGCAAGGCTGGCTGGGGAATTCTGGGAGTTGAAATCTACACATCTTATAGTTGCTGAGTTTGAGAAACACTGCTGTGGCCAGATGGCTGTCTAAAAGGAAAATCTCCTGCCAACTAGTTGTAGAGAAGAAGGCAACCAAGTCTGAGACAGTGTTGTCTAATGGTTAAGGTATTGGATTAGAACCATGGAAGTCCAGGTCCAAATCCAGAGTCAGCCATGAAACTCACAGGATGACCTTGAGTCAGCCATTTTCTCCCTGCTGCTTTGAGCTCCTAGAAGAAAGGCAGAACTTTCATGTAACCAACAAGGACAAACTAAATAGCAATTTCCACATCCTGGGTGCTACGGATGAGAAGGCCATAGCGTGAAACCCTTTGTTCTTTTCTTGGTGTCTAAGACAACAGTGCAACCATGAACAGCTTAGGAGCTTTGCCATCTGTGTTCCTCTCTTACTGAAATGCCTTTTCATCCCAGTTTGGCAATCTGCCTTTTGCAAGGTTTTCCAGAGAAACATACTATAGATCCTTGGGACGTCAAAACTTACTTCAGATAGAGGAGTAAAATGAATTCACCCTTATCCCTCAGCATGCCAAATTCTTGTTCCCAGGCTTTTGAGAGTGGGGCAAAGGCCAGTTAAGCTACAAGCGGGAAATGTCTGGGAAGTTTTTTTGTTTTCTGAAAATGCCCCTTTATGGGACATTTGACTTATTCAAGATCTCCATAGATAAGGAATCAACTAAAGCTTGAGCTGCACACAGCAGCCAGAATTGTATTATATATACCAACTTTGGAATTCAAATCCTAAAATTGAGAATCTTCAGTCAGCCTCTCAGTCACTAAAAAGGTTAGGTGGTTGATACACCCACATACACTTTGATTTATTTTTCAATTAAGCCAAGCCATTGGCTGATGTTCAGTGAGGTCAGTATCCCATTTTCCATCAATAGTCGCAGGCGTGTGCTTCTGAAGAAACTCACCAGTTAAGGCTTAAAGCAACAGGCTTTCTACCCTGTTGCTCCCCAGCAATAAACAGTGTGCCTACCAGGTAGATTGCCTCTAAACATGGAGGTTCCATTTTGCTGTTGAGACTAATAGGCTTTTCCTCCATGAATCTGTCTAGCCCTTTTTTGGCTATTTCAATTGGAATTCAGTTTAATAGTGAATTCCATAAAGGAATTGTGTGCTGTGCCAAGACATGCTTTCTTTTGCCTGCCCCACATTTACGTCTTGCTGATCTCATTAGATGGCCCTGAATTCTAGAACTGTGGAAGTAGAAGTTAAGGGAGGAAAGTTCATTGCGGTGGGAAGGACTCCTATCCAGGCACCTACTTGCACATAGGATTTCGGCTTTAGTTTATATTCTTGCAATGTTGTATACAGATGCTTGGCTGTAAGTCTCTGAACTCAGATTTACTTCTAAACAGACTTGTACAAGATTACAGACTGGGTTTGTACAACATCCCTAATTTGGCTACTGAATTTCTGAATGCACTGAATGCTAAACCAGATTAATCAGGCTGAGTTCACAGAATGTCCTTAGCCATCAAAGAAATCACTAATATTAAAACTAACCAAGCATAGTATATTATGTGAAGACAGCAGTTGGGACTAGCTGCCTGGTTAAGCCAGTGTATTCCCCTGTCTCTTCCTCTGCACAGTCCAGGCTACAAATGCATATGGTTAAAATAAAAATAAAACACCATTTGAATGCATCTGCAATTTGTAGTCCAAAATTGCAAGGGAGAGGTGGAAAGAATTAATCAGCATGTGAAACTTGAAGCCACAGGGTACTCCTAAAGCCTGGGTTGCAGATCCCAAGCACCACTCCCCCCAATTATTAAACAGATGTGGAACACATATTTAATTATTTCTATTTTTATTACAATTACAATTAAATAAAAATCATTAAATATTTGTTCCTCATCTGGATTAAATTAAATTATGTTTATTTTTTTTTCTGTCCTTGTCCAAGTCTACTGTTGGAAATCAGCCTAAAGGCAAAGCCCCAAAGCCAAGTGTCACCCTTGGCTAAATAAAGTTGTGGACCTCTGGGGTGGATGAATGAAAAAGTACAAAGAAATTGTTTCTTTTACTTTTTATATTTTCATCCCAACTTTCTTTGAATCACCCCAACTTTCTTTGAAAGAGTTTAAGATACGTTTGGGAAAGTTGCAGATAAAAAAAGAGTAAGTACATTTAAAAAAACAATGTAGGGAAACTCAAGTTAAAGAAAAGATTGCATTGAGGGAAATTTATAAAAGAAAAGGTAACATTAGAGAAATTTGGATTTTAAAAGGATTTGGGGGGAATGTATACAGTTATGGACCTTAGTGTTACCTAGAGATGCCTTCTGTGTTAGGAAAAGTTCTGAATGAAACCAGATATTTGTAAGCAACTTTTAAAAAGCACCATTATTAAACCGAACCAATCTAAATTACTGCCTAGCATCTATACAGATCCACACATCCCTCATCCCTGGAATCATTCTTGCCATGAGCTATTACTGTGCTAGAGGAGAGAGCAGATCCTTCTTCTTTCCTCTTAACAGAACTTCAAGAGGTTTTACTCAAGGGAAGTCAAGAAGGAGCTTTAGAGCAGCGATTCTCAACCTCAGCAACTTTAAGATATGTGGACTTCAACTCCCAGAATTCCCCAGCCAGCTCTAAGGAATGGGTGGGACAGAAGTAGGGAGGGTGCTGGAATTGCCCATCTATGCTTAGCTCCTAGACTGCAGATGGAGGATGCGTCGCCACATCTTCCTTGCTTGACACCAAGATGTCCCACTATGTGTAGAGGGTCACTCCTCACAATGTCCCCTCCCCTTCAGTGCTAGCCCACTGCTGAAGCAGCCTGAAGGTGGTTTTATCTAGGTGTGAAAGTGGTGTTTTGCTTTTATACTGACACAAAACTCAAGTGGAGAATCTAAGGTTCGTGGAGGAGGCCTCTTGGATGATGTGGTCAGGTGTTGGGATCTGCTTGGCTGCACTGGCCTGGCAGGTATGCTGTGGGACTTCCCCTCCTACTCAGGAGGTTTGGTGGAGCCCAGTTACACCGAATGCATCTTCCCAAATACACTTGAGTAACCCAGACACATCTTCCCAGAAGAAACAACACACAGGCTCAGCTGTATGGTGTCAAATTAGGCAACTGCCCCATTGCAAAAACATTTTCCCAGGAAAATTACATTGTCAGCTCCTCCATAAAAACATAAGGGGGAAAAGATCCTGGGAGGCAAGCAGAGCTCTGGGAAAGGATTATAATAATAATAATTATTATTAGTAGTAGTAATATACCACCCAACTCCCAACATTTCTGGGTGGTTCACAACAATCAAACAAAGAAATTACAATACTACCAATAAAAGATCTATTATAAAAGATGTACTTCTAGGGAGTAACAAATGGAAGTAACTCTCTAGAAAGAACAGTGTTCATGGAATAACTGCCTCTTTCTTCTTTCCAAAGCTCCTTGTCTTTGTAGTCCTGCCCCATTACCTCATAGTTACACCTAAATGATCTTGCTGACTTCACTAAGCACATGATGAGTTATATCCAATGAAACAGCTGGTTGCTCTAGCCAATCACATGCCAATTCTAATTTGCATAAGACTATAAAGAGGGATGGGCAAAATAACCCTCTTTAGGCTTCTCTTTGCCTCCAGCACTATCAATAAAACAATTTGTGCCTCTGTGTAATGTGTCCTGATCTCTGGTTCAAATGCATCCCTAAAATATTCTACTTTACCAGTCACTGGCATTGTGCCTCCATGGCTGCGAGAAAAAACAAACAGCAAATTTGCCAAGATTCTTTCTTTTTAGACCTAGGAATCTTCACATCTTCCAGGAGATCCATATTCCCATTAGTAAACAAAAGTAAGCTTAAAAAGTATCTGCTCCTTAAAAAGCTCCAGAGGACTCATGGTAGCTGTGTGTTGGGAGAACCTGAAGTACAGAAAGTGTGTAAGACACATCCACACAAATGTGGAAATGGAAGCATGGGAAAGGGAAGAAGCTTGTTGCCTAACCAAAAATGATTTGTAGGGGAAAGAGCTTCTGGAGGGAGAAAGGAAAGGAAAAAAAAAATCCAGAGGCACCACAGCATTGAAAGCTCTCTGGTTTGTCTTTGTCTGTTTCATATTTCAAAGTAGCTCTTCTAATCTCTCAGGCAGATTTTTGAGCGAAGGAGGCAATAAGACTATTGTCTGTTGACCTGCAATATTGTGGATGACCTCTGAATGGTGGAATCATTGGACTATCAAGCTCCTTGATAGCTCTGTCAGCAGAAGGATGAAGTCAGTAATAAGAATTCAGCCAAAATGGATCCATTCTATTATCTAAAGAGGTAATAATTATGGCTGGGCTCACCAGTTTGCCCCAGCTGACGTTCAGGAAAGTGCTGGGTGGCTGATTTTCCTGAGGTAGGTGAACCTTGGTGGGAAGAGAGAGGAAAATAGAGAATCCACCAACTGCAGCCTGGAAACTACTCCACATTAACTTGTGTGAGAGCCGCAATACTGCCTGGCAGGGGCATCAGAGGGAGAGGGTATAAAAAAAAAAATCAAAATGGTGCCCGTGACCATGCTTGCTCAGCATATGCAGAAAAGGAGCAGGGTTTTGATCATGCAGCCATGGCTGTAGATTGCCTTTTTTTTAACCCTCCCCATGAAATACTCCTATTCTCTGGCATAGTAAAGTGGGCTGCATGATCAGCACAATTTCTATTCTTCACTTTCCTCCTGACTCCAAGATGAGAGGAAAGCACATTAGTGGGGCTGTGAGGAAGAGCCCCAGCCTTTTCCATTGGATGAGATGTATTACATCTCTTTAAATTACACTTTTATGAAAACTATAATTCAAAGTTTCCTTAGGGATGTTTTGAACTTTCCTGTCCACTGTCCCATCTCAGCCAGTCCTTCATCCAAGACTGATCTGACTTCGCTTCTGAGATGACTGAAGGAGAAGCATAGCTTTTAGGCCAATGTGTGTCCTCCTTCGTGCTGGGAGTAGTTTCTCCAGGCAAAGCCTACATTCTCCCACTCAGCTGCATCGCCACTGGATGCAACTCCAATCATTCTTGACCATATTGGCTGGGGATAATAGCAGTTGGAATCCAGCAGCACCTAGAAGGCCCCAAGTTCCCTAACCTTGCCTAATAGAATTAAACCTTGACTGATGACCTACCAAGAACAGGAACCTGAAATCTTAAGAGCTTCTGTCTTCAAATACTGAGTTCCAAAAAGCTTTCAGCACTTTTTCTCTCCCCCCACCCCCCAAAAATTGTTTTGAGAAATACTCCTAAGTGTTGGATGCTCAGACAGGCAGAACAAACAGCTGCTTCCTTGAGCAAGCGGTCCATAGGATCAGCAAGGATCTATACTCTCTAATTTGTCCTCCTGTTTTTGAGGGGCAAATGGGGATATAGATGTTCCAGAGGAGCATCAGCACCAGACTAACTTTTGACCTAGCACAGTGGTTGATAGTGGCACAGCACCCAATAAAGTATTTCTGGCTTGCTTTTCACATTTTTTAACCATCAGCTAATGATAGGTATATATTGCACCATTTACTTCCACTGTATTTTTTCATATCCTTGGATATGCAAAGGGAAAATAAAATAAGAGTGTTAGATAGACCTACTACAAGGTAATTTCTTGCCTCATTAAGAAGGGATGCAAGCACAGCATCCAGAGAGCTGTTCTATCCATTATCTGAACATAGAAAATGAACAATGTTAGAATTCTGGATCATACCACTTGAGAATAAAGATTGGTGGTAGAGGTTAGTATTTTTTTGAATGCAACCACATGTATATAGTATATTAGATAATCAGGGAGAGAGCTATGATAAATGTCCTACATATATACAATTAAATTTTTAAATTTGTTTTTCACAGATTTAGAGAGAGGAGAGAAACTATAGGCACAGACAACAATGAAGGGCTGTAGTTTCTTAGCTAAATCTGAGAATGGTTTCCAAAATCATAGTGATCCCCTCAGGGGGGAACAGAGGGAAGGGTTGGGGTATGAAAAAAACAAGATGCACAGATGCACAAGTACAGATGCACAAGTACAAGATAGGCAGTACCTGACTCAACAGTAGTGCCTGTGAGAGGGATCTAGGTGTCCTGGTGGACCACCGCTTAGGAATGAGCCAGCAGTGTGCTGCAGCTGCCAAAAAAGCCAATGCAATCCTGGGCTGCATTGTCATGTTCACCGTTGCGATGTTTATGCATCGTAACGGTTTACTTGCCAAGGTGCTGATACGTGTGCTGGCTGGGAGGGTGCTGCTGAGAGCCTTGTACATGAGACGTGCTGGACTGTGCCAGGGAGGAATGTGTTTTGGCTATCTCTTAAATGTCAAGGTCTTTTTAACCGTTGATCAGCAGAGCTCGTTAGGAGCACCTGGGAATGTATGCGAAGGAGGGGGTGGGATGATGTTTGTACGATGATATTTAGTTTGAGTTTAGGCGCACTTTTCTCATTCTCAGCTTTTTACCTGTTTGCACTCTTTTTTAAATAAACCCAGAACCTGAATTGTGATTTTGAGTCTGAGAGTTTTATTTGGATTAAGGCAATCATCACATGCATCAACAGAAGGATAGTATCAAGATCACGGGAAGTGATAGTACCACTCTATACCACATTGGTGAGGCCATAATTGGAATACTGGGTCCAGTTTTGTTACCACAATACAAAAAAGATGCTGAGGCCCTAGAAAGAGTACAGAGAAGAGCAACAAAGATGATAAGGGGTCTGGAAGCTAAATCCAATGAAGAATGGCTAAAGGAACTAGGTGTGTTTAGCTTAACAAAGAGAAGACTGGGGGGAGACAGGATAGCAGTCTTCCAATACTTGAAGGGCTGCCACAGGGAAGAGGGCATCAATTTATTCTCCATAGTGCCTGAGGATAGGACAAGAAGCAATGGGTGGAAGCTCATCAGCAGAGATCCAACCTGGAAACAAGGAGGAATTTCCTGACAGTGAGAACTATTAAGCAATGGAACAGCTTGCCTCCCTGAGTTGTGGGAGCTCCATCACTGGAGGTTTTCAAGAAAAGACTGGACAACCATTTGTCTGAGATGGTATGAGGATTCCTGCCTTGGCAGGGGGTTGGACTAGAAGACCTCCAAGGTCCCTTCCAACCCTCTGATTCTATGATTCTAAGATGTTGGCCACAATGGTACGGTCAAAGCGCCACTCATTTTGGATATGTGTCATAAACACACCACGGGTAGACAAGCAGCAGAACATAGATCATATTATCATAGCTGCCTTTGCCTTTTTTGACCACCCTGGATGCCCCTGGATCCTCTTCAATTAGCATAGGGAATGCTAAACTAAACGGACCACTGTTACACTTGATATTAGGTTCAGATGTCTCTTTAGTACTGAAGCGAGTTGCTTTGGGAGACAATCAGCGTGCAAAATAGAATACAATAAATAGTCAATAAAATGGCACCAGCAACAACTTATAGGTTTCCTTTCTTTAATAGGGGAAAGGAATTCTGCTTCAAGCACTCCTGACAGTGTTGGGAAAAACTCCTGCCCAGCATTCTGGGGATCCTCAGCTACCCAGAAAAATGTATCTGACTTAGAATGAAAAGGTGTTAGTTCCTGAAGCAATCATGTGCATAATATTATATCACACTTTGGCTTATAACGTAAAGGCAAAGTGCTTTTGGTATCAAGCTGACCTCTAGAGGGCACCTGAGTATGTCCATAGAGTTGGTCATTTTTTCTTCTTCTGAGATGTTTTCTCACCTTTCCAGTCTAGCCTCCGACTTTAGGAATTCTAGAATGTCTCCCATCCAAGCATTACCAACATCTGACCTTGTTTAGCTTTCTGAGATCAGCCAGGGTTGGCTAGATACTGTTCCCTAACTTGGTTCTTGTCATGTACGGTTGTTATCGTTGTTGTTTCCATTTAGCAGATGAAGGACTGAAGGGAAGTGCAACATTTTTGCTTCCACCCATCTTCTCAGACCTCAACTGGTGGCTGTCTGGTTTATAGTGATATATTTTCAAGAGTGGGCAACACATGGCTTGCGTGTGAACCGCAGGTTTTTTCCCGCAGCCCGTAAATCCTCCCACCCCCATTTTAGATAAATTATCAAGAAGCAGTGGCAACATCTAAGGTTTAATAAGAAACCAACTCTCCCCAAGCCCATCTGTTTAGAAATCCTAGGCCAATCTATTTCAGTGACCTCAGTGCATCAAAGCCTTTGTCCTTAAGCTTTGGATTGCCACCCCACACGTAAGGAAAGAAAAAAAAAATGTCTGTGTTTATAACTCTGCTTTACAAAGGAAAATTCAAGAGCCATGCAAAGAAAAACTTTACAAAAACGCATATTGTAATAAAAATATCTAAAATCAAACAGTGTATGTACATTTATTTTAAAAAGACAATTCAATTTCCATATTTTACACATGAACGTGAAAGTGTGTACATTAAGTGGACCATTGGTATGGTAAAAGTTAAATGATCAAAATAAAGGACAAAAGTGAGTTTTTGAAAAATAAATAAATCTAAAGGATGGCTTTCTAAAATAAAAGGACTGTCCTTTATGCTAAAGGACGTATGGTCACTGTATCTATAGGTCACACTGATCTGTTGGAGGAAAGAGGCACTTGAGGTAAAATGAAATGGATAACCAGGGATAGGGTATTTAAAGCAGGACCAAGAGTACAGGTAGTCCTCACTTATTGACCATTTGTTTAGTGACAGTTCAGACTTAAGACAGTGCTGAAAAAAACCGACTTACAACCAGTGCTCACACTTAGGACCATCACCCATGGTCACATGATCACGATTTGGGCACTTGGCAATTGGTTTGCATTTATGACCGTTGCAGCATCCTGTGGTCACATGATCGCCACTTTCAATCTTCCCAGCTGGCTTCTGACAAGCAAAATCAATGGGGAACTGCATGATTCACTTAATGACCACATGGTTTGCTTAATGACTGCAGTGATTTGCTTAATTACTGCTGCAATAAAGGTCATAAAGTTGGGTCAGATTTGCTTAATAACCACTTCGCTTAGCAACCAAAATACTGGTCTCAGTTATGGTAGTTAAGTGAGGACTACCTATATAGACTTGTAATGTGGTTCCTGCCCCATGGTCCTGACCTTGCCAAGCTGAGTGGCAACTGGGCAGGTTTTGAAAGAAGGCTTAAAGTGAAGTGGAGTAGAAACCTTAGCACAACTGGAAGTCTTGCTAAGCAACAGCACTATCTTGGGAAGAGATGGCTCCTGTTCCAAATGTGAGCAGAAGCCCCATACTTTAGATCTAGCTGCTTCCCATGGAAACCAAAGAATCGGGTGAGAGGGGGACACATATGCAGACAGCAGGGAGGCGGCTGCCATGTGCAGCTCCATAGCTTTTAGTGGGTTTCCATACCCTATTTAGGACTTACGCCCCTCAATTGCATTTTCAGGTCCTTCCCCACCATCAAAAAATGAGAAGTCTCATTGCTTCCTTACGTATCACGTGGGTGGATGACCTTGATTGACCAAATGTTAGCTGGTTCATCAAGAGCATGAAACAGATGGGGTCCATGGATTCAGCACCAAGTCACAGGAGAAACAAAAGAGAGCCTGGGGGAGAACTGAACAGCTCCCTTGCCTGATCCTAAACCAGCCGACACTCACTTACCCGATGATGTAGGTGAGCACCACCAGCTGGATCAGCCGGAAGGTTAAGCCCACCTTCTTGTTGTGCACCAGAACCATCCTTGGTGTGTCATATTCAAAGAGAAAGGAGGAGATTTTTTCTGTGAATTTATGGCCCATAAGGAATAGCCAGGGCTGTTTCTTCGCTTGCTGCAGGCAAAAGTCTTCCGCTGGTTGATTCTCCCGATGTGTGTCTTTCTCACGTTCTGCTAATCTTTTCTTTGGCTCCACAGCAGGGTCTGTTGTCTTTCCCTGTGAGCAACAGCAAAGAGTCCTTTCTCTTTCTGGGTGTAGTAGTTTACTTTACATCTCCTTAGATGGTCTGGGGGTGGGACAGGGTGTGTTTAGCAAGTAGAGTCAGCCACAAAACACCACGCAAGAACAGTTGAACAGGAAAGACTCATTTCTGCATCCTGCTCTGGACAGTGATAGAATGGAGTGAAGACTCCAGAGTTTAGAATGATATTTATGAGTGACAACCTCCCCATGTTTCACAATCCAAAGTAGGAAAAGGCTTCCATTGTCCCAAGTCTATTTCCAGATGTCCCTGACTTCAGGGGGTACCACTTTACTTTGCAGGATTAAAAGCTCAGAAGGTGTTTGGGTTTTTAGGTTAAAATGCAGTTCAAATCTCTAAGCAGCCAGGAAAACATGACCTAAAATCAAGCTTCTGGATGCAGAAAACTCTAGATAACCATTGGGTGAGAAGCATAGCCTACTTTACAAGGTGACTTGACAAGGTGGTTGTGAGGATTAAATGCAAAGGGGAGAGACATCATGAATGCTTCCTCAAGGTCTTTGCAGGAAGGGCTTAATAAAATGGAATAAAAAACTACCTTATCACAGCAAATCTACATGGAACAGGGTCTGGACTCTGTCTTCACAGGACAAACTGTAGTTTAATGGTAAAATACTAGCTGTCCATGTAGAATTTAATTCTCTCCATCAGATTTAATTCCCAGCATCTTCGGACAGGATTTAATACCAACCAATGCAGATAAAATGGACCAGAGAAGGTATGTGATAACTTCCTGCATTTCTTATTTAAATCAACAATTTATTCAATGTCATGAGGACTAGATTCTTGCTTTTAAAGTAAACTGAGTAATAGAGCACATTTGTCGGAAAGTTACTAGCTTTAGCCCTTGGTGCTGACAGATTAAAAAAAAAAGCTTACAGGTGATGGGCAGAGTCTGTTGATACAGGGCAGGTCCTTTTGATTTCTCTGTTATTAACATGGTCTTGCAGTGCATGTTTGTGGGAAAAGAGTTAACTGAGTATTCATAGATGCCAATTTTCTGTCCTTGACCTAATACAAAAAGGTCATGTTGTAGTATCTTCTTCTAAGACTCTGCTGCAACTACTACACTTACCATCTACAGATACACACGCACACACACAAACACACAAACATGCTGGCTGGGGAATTCTGGGAGTTGAAGTCCCCACAGCTTGAACTTGCAAAGGTTGAGAAATACTACCCTAGAGTAACAGCAGGTCTGACATCGGTGGAGAATTGAATTTTCATTCACAGTAGTACCAAAAATCTGTACAGAGAGAAATAACTTGAAAAAGAAGTGTGTGCCACTGTTAACCACAGACAAGGAACCGAGCTGTTTTCATTTGTATATACTTTATTTCAGTCAAGGGCCACATTTTCTGGCAGTGGGGAGAAAGAGAGACCCACCCATACCAGGAGAAGGTAGGATCAGGATCCAGAACTGAGAGAAGGCGGCATTTCTTTCTTGTCACCCTTTTCTCCTCTCACTGAGTCTTGTCGGCTTGTGTAATATGCCTTTCTTGGGCAAGATACTGAAATGGAAGTTTGAAGGCAGGCAAGTCCTATTGTCTTAAATGAGCTTCAGGACTGGGCCCCATTAGGATGTGATTTCAGGCCTGGTGTCATTTATTTATTTTTTATTTAATTCTTTACATACCCACAGGTAGTCCTCACTTAATAACCATTCATTTAGTGACAGTTCAGACTTACAACAATGCTGGAAACAAACAACTTATGACCGGTCCTCACACTTACAACTGTTGCAGCATCCCCATGGTCACATAATCATGATGTGGGTGCTTGGAAAACAGTTTGCATTTATTTATTTATTTATTTATTTATTTATTAAATTTATATTACCGCCCATCAGAGCATCTCATGGTCATGTGATCGCCATTTTCGACCTTCCCAGCTGGCTTCTGTAATGCAAAATCAATGGGGAAACCATGTGATTCACTTAATGACCCATGGTTCACTTAATGCCCACAGTGATTCACTTAACAACTGCCACAAAAAAGGTTGTAAAATCAGGTCGGATTCGCTTAATGACCTCTTCACTTAGCAACCAAAATTCCGGTCCCAATTGTGGTTGTTAAGTGACAACTACCTGTATGCTTATCCAATGTGTTTCTGGAGTTGCAAGGCATAGCCTCTGCATACCTGTGATACCATGTAAAATAGAATAAAATACTCAATTTTAAAAAGTATGCAAAGTAGGTTAAAATATATCAAAGATAAGACATAAACTGGTGGCCATATGTACTAGTACAGCACTATCCTAATATGTCAGTACCAAGATGTTTTCTTCTGTTAAATATAGATGGCTGATCTCATGCGAAAAATGCTCTTCATATGTGCAGGCCAGATGCTTGTAATGGTGGCATTCTTGTTCTCAGTATTTGAGAGCATCTGGCTTTTATTTAATGCAAGAAGGCCTTTTTTTGGCAGAATGTTCTCCCTTCCCAATATCCATAAATGCAGAGATGAAATCAGTACATTTCACCTAAAACTCATATAGCCAATGAACTCTGAGTTATCCAGATGAAAACACAATTTTAAAAAGAAATGTGCCTGGCAAGAAAGTGCTTCTAAGTAAATGAATAGGTTATTTAGGAGTTTGTTTAATCTGCAGCAGTGCCTGGGGGAAAACCCTGTTTTAAAACACTTTGTGGTGACAGGAAGAGGTAACCAATTCTGTTGAGAAACAAATATTCTGTGCTTTAGCCTTTTCCTATTGAGTGAGAGAGGAACAATTACACCAAACAGCCTTTTAAAATGATTTCTTAAAAGACTATTTCTCTTACTGGGCACTGCAATACTTGGGGTTTTCTAGGTGATGTTTTCATCTAGTGAACTTTACAACCCTTTTCTACAATATTACAAAATCTCAGAAGGAGACAAGAGAATGACCTAAAGCAAGAGACTGGTTGCAAAAGGAAGTGAAATGGAGGGTGGGGAAGAGGAGGAGAGTGTGAGATGCAAATTACATAATTTATAGTGTGATCCTGCACATGTCTATGCAGAAGGAAGTTCCATCAATTTCAACAAGGTTTAATTTCAGTCTTGCAGAATTGCAACTTTAATTAGTTAATCCATTTTATTATTAGCTCTTTTGCTGGGACAACAGTATTTTCTAATCTGTGGTAGTACCATGGGCAGATCCCCACTGAGATATTTGCAGGGGGGTTTTTTGGTTACAGTTTATAAATCTGTAGTTGAGCATCACCTTGTTCTCTTTTGGGCTCAGGGCCCCCTCAAGATGGTGGGGGCAAAGGCATGATCAAAGCCCCACCTTCTTTTTATGTGTGCAATGGACATAAAATTCTGGGAATTCTGGGGTTTGAAGTCCACACATCTTAAACTTGCTAAGGTTGAGCTAAGGTTTGAGCATGCAGCTGTACCCACCATCTTGACTTTTTTGAGACCCCTCCCCTCTCATGGATATCCCCGAGTCCAAAAGAGAATAAGATGTTTCCAAGAGAATAAGATGATTCCTTGTATGGTCTTAATAATGTCTTTCCTTTGACCCCATCAAAAAGCTGGCAGTCGCATTCTAAAATAGGTGTAGTTTTGGAACTGTCCTCAAGAGCAACCCCATGTGTAATGCATTGTGGTAGTTTAGTGAAAATTATCAAAGCATGGATAATTGTGACTAGGCCACCTTTGGCTAAATTTCCATAAGAAATTTCTTGTTGAACAACTTTTCCGTAGCAGATGCTGCTGGAGTAGGTATGGATGTTTAAGTTAGCCCAGTCTGACTCATAAAGTTTAGGCTTAGGCTATATGGTTCCTCAGTGAAGAGACTGTTGTACGTTTCCCATAAGAATGAGCTGGATAAGGTCATAGATTCTGTTACATAAGAGACTGCATTTTTACCAAAAGCCTTGCAGTTATATTTAGATGTCCTGTTTTCCTCATTGTCACCACTTCGGCATGGTGGTCCACTCAACCTTCCTTAGAAGGCTACATTTCATACTCATGGTTGCAATTCATGTCTTCACTTGGCTAGAGCTTTCTTTAGAAAGCCTTACTTGATCCCTAGATCATAAATGATGGTTATCAGGTTCCGTAGAGTCTGTATTTGGCAGGCTGATCTGATAGTTATCAGGTATTCTTTCAAGTTTAGGGGCCTGGCCAGTGTCATGAGGAGGGATTGATTATCGCTTGATCTCTGTTTCTGCATCACTTTTCCTTCAGGCCCCAAATGATCAATTCCAACCATTTTAAATGTCTGCTCTTCCCCACACCGCCCTGCATCTCCTGAATGTATTCCATGGGGTAGGAGGCCCAAGGATGGGGGTGGAATCTAAGATCTAAATGGATTTGTTCAGCTCCTTTACAGATTTAGATGGGTAAGCTTAAATGCAGAACTGTTGCTATGCAAACAGCCAAATAAGCAACAAAGCTCTGGTACCTCAATTATCTTTAATAAATGTGCTATTCTTGGGCTTAAAGGTATTATTAAAGGCATTCTCCTTGCTAATCCTATCTTTTGTTTACAGCTTTCTGTGGGCAGATGTTTTCAATTAAAACAAGGGAATTTGAGGTAAAAGGATGGTCTTCTCCCCCTCTGTTTTGTTCATTCCTACTTCTCATAGTAGTATATTCTTTGACATATAGTATTTATAAGGAAGAGAATTCTTGCAGATCAAGTAGGAGTCTTGCTGGTGACACAGTGTTATCAGAAGGCTGTGTAACCAAATATTTGGGGTTTAAGATAAATTTTTTAAAAATGGTGTGAGAGCAATGTCCTAATGTTGACTGTGAGAACTTACAACTGTGGGGATGTGAGGAGAAACTTGTATCTTAGGATGAAAAGTTTTAACACACCACCGTTTCTCCTGTTACTCAACTCAGCTCTTCTTTTGTACAAACTTGCACAGAATTAGGAGTTTGCAGAATATTTTCCCCCTGTTTATTGAATCCTACTAAGATGAGGAGTCTACTGGATGAGTCCACAGCAGTCCACTGGAGTTGGGTGGCCAAAAAATTCAAATAAATAATAATAGTAATTTTAAAAAAATGATTGTAGGAGGAGAGCCATATTAAGTCTATGTTGACAAAAAATCAGAGTCTGGTCACACCTTTGTCACAAAAGCTTATGTCTTTTAATAAAATGTGTTAGTGGGAAAAGGTGTCACCAGACTCCTTCCGATGTTTTACCAAGATAATTATGATTCATGTCGCATACATTACTAATTGTTGGAAGCCATCTTTTGTGTTTGTTGTTGTTGTTTGAATTGTGCTATAAATGCTCAGATTTTGCCAAAGCAACCTTGTTTGTCTCCCGCTAATAATCTGTTAAAACTTTTTCTTGCCCCTGAACCCCACTTCTTATTTCATTTCTGCTGAATATATGTTTCTGACAGTGTGGATTTTAAACATATAATACAAAGATGAAGAACTGTTTTGTTTATATTGCTAACAGTGCTGTAAGTGACAGGTACAACAGGTAAACTGAATTTGTTTCAAAAATGGTTTGGTTAAACTTTTATTTTAACTCTCTTAAGATACCACATACATAGCTGTGAACTTTAAATATGCACATATAGATAAAATATTAGCTTTTTTGCATATTCTCTTCTTAGTGTTTAGACTGAAAACAGGAAAAGGGATGTGCTAGTAAAAATCCTATTTTGCCTCTTTCTGAATCTGTTAAGTAGCGTTTTCCCTTGATCCTGCTGAGTTTTCATTATTTATTTATTGCAAGCCACTTCAGTCAAGGCTATGTGGTGTACAAAAGCTAACAACTACAGTTATTGCAATAACAACAGTGACGTATAACAACAGAAATACAACATTAACATATGTTTATATAATTAATGTAATATTCCTGGCACAGGGAATTATACAATGTTAGTCTTAGAGATTTATTAAAAGAATATTGATTCAGAATTTAAAAATATAATTAGAAGGGCAAAATTCATAGAATGTTAGAATTGTAAAATTATAGAATGTATTGTATGAGTAGGGAGAGACTAGGGCTTAACCGTTTTTGCTGATTAATATATGGGTGATTCCCAGCCAATTAAGGAGCTTCTAGTGAACTGGAGAATGAAGCAGAAGATGTTTGTCTACTTTATGACATTGCTCATGATATCATGACGTTGCTAATGACAGCAGAATGCCAATGCGAATGTGGTCAATATCTCAAGTAATCATTGAGCTGATGTTTCCCAAAACAAGGAAGACATAGTGAAGGTGCTGACACTCCTAGAGAATTATTTAGACACATGAAACTGATTGGAAGTGACATCAAGTCAGAACCATATGAACCAACAGGGCAATTGTTTCACAAATAATGCCAAACTATTGTCAAGAAAAGAGATATTGCTTAATGTGTTGTTGTTTATTTGTTTGGTCGCTTCCGACTCTTCATGGACCAGCCCACGCCAGAGCTTCCTGTCGGTTGTCAACACCCCCAGCTCCCCCAGGGACGAGTCCGTCACCTCGAGAATATCATCCATCCACCTTGCCCTTGGTCAGCCCCTCTTCCTTTTGCCCTCCACTCTCCCTAGCATCAGCATCTTCTCCAGGGTGTCCTGTCTTCTCATTATGTGGCCAAAGTAGTTCAGTTTTGCCTTTAATATCATTCCCTCAAGTGAGCAGTCTGGCTTGATTTCCTGGGGGATGGACTGGTTTGATCTTCTTGCAGTCCAAGGCACTCTCAGAATTTTCCTCCAACACCACAGTTCAAAAGCATCGATCTTCCTTCGCTCAGCCTTCCTTATGGTCCAGCTCTCGCAGCCATATGTTACTACGGGGAACACCATTGCTTTAACTATGCGGACCTTTGTTGTCAGTGTGATGTCTCTGCTCTTAACTATTTTATTGAGATTTGTCATTGCTCTTCTCCCAAGGATTAAGCGTCTTCTGATTTCCTGACTGCAGTCAGCATCTGCAGTAATCTTCGCACCTAGAAATATAAAGTCTTTCACTGCCTCTACCTTTTCTCCCTCTATTGCTTAATGTAGCCAAATTCTATTTTGGAAAAAGGAAAGAAAAATACTTGGGTGACTCAATCCTAATAAAAATAGCAGAACCAGTGCTTTAAAAAAGGAATTGTGCATACTTCGCAGAGTTGTGTTTTAAATCTTACTTGAAATCACTACCTATTCTGAAAGCAAAAACAATGCCTTTGAAATAAATGCACCTAATATGGGCAATTCTAGTTTTCTTTGGGGGACGAAATGTATGTCTTCTCAGCCTCTCGTTTGTCGTACATATATTCTGACCTTAAGTTACTTTTTGTCTCAAATTTATTATTTTTGCTAAATAACCAGTACTTCAGAGAAAATAGGGTGGTACATGTGCAATCTGCAACAGCTGTCTAGTATAAACCCTTGTTTGTCTTGGGTGGGAAGAGATATACTTTCCACACACCTATCGAAGTCTGGATGTTGGTTGTAAATGGCTTATCACTGCATTTAAGGCTTTTGTTATCGTGGTGATAAAATCCCATAAAGTTAGTTCAAACAAAGAAAAATATAACATAATGTTGAAAAGTAGCTAACTTTCAAGGGCCAGTTATCAGAATGAACTTTTGAAAAAATTAACAACCAATGAGAAAATGTGACTATTTTTAAAACAGGTACTTCAATCAAATTGTGAAAAGCTTGAATGATCACAAGCAGTGATCATTCACTGCCATCCTGAAGTATCTGAAAATTTCATACTCCCCACCATGATTCTATGAATTGTCCCATTTTCCCCTATTCAAAGCATTACTTCCTTTTAAAGTCATCATAAGTCCTCTATGTTGTATGTGGTTTGGGCACATGCCTTAAATCCTCGGATTCAGCAGTTCTCACCCTCTTCCTGACATTTATCGTTCTGAGTGGTTTGCATTCCACTCTTTACTGAATGGAACAGAAACTAAGAGAATTTATAAAATTATTTCCAGAATGAGAGTACTCTCAGTTTATTGCAATTTTTAGTTCATTTACTTCTCCACAACCTTCCATCTCCATTTATAACCAATATACATATTTGTATTACTAAGAAACAACACTGTGAATGCTATGCCAAACTTCTGACCCAAAGTTTACAAAACTAAGATGTGTGTTTTGGGGTGGGCAAGTTAAGGAAGTGGGGTTGGAAACTATCATGAAGATCAGAGACCAATATCAGGGAAGGTGGGACAACCATTTAGATGAGGAGTAATAATACTTAAAAATATATATACAAGATGATCTGAAGATCTCAGTGGACAAAGATGAACATATGAAATGTAAACTTGTAATCTTGATACAGGTAGGTCATGATTAGTACAAGTTTGAATAATGTGATATTTGATTTAGTGCAAATTGTACATTGATACCAGGTCATGTTTAATGTGACCCACAGTTCAGTTAATGTGAAGCTAACACATGCACAATTGAGGCTAGTGCATGCACAGTTGCACTAATCTCTGTGTATGCAAAATGGAGAAAAGGAAGATTCCGTCAGAGGAAAACAGTACAAGTTTAAAAAGAAGAGGCTTGTTATTACATTAGAGCAAAAATTTGATGTAAATTGAGCAACATGAATGTGGCCATAGCAATGCTAAAAAAGGATGAGATGTTGGAATGCCTGAGACTATGCTAGGATTTTTTGGTTTTTATTTTGCTTTCCACAACTACTCTGTGACTTTAACCATAAATTTAGGGTTTTTAATCCATCCATTTTTATACATATAAAAATTTATGTTTAATTTTTTTTGTTGCCTATTTCTGTTGAGCTGGAACCAATTACCGTGTTTTCCATAGAAATATCCCTTTGAATAGTGCGAATTCAAATAATGTGACCATTTTGTGGGATTCATTAACAGCACTAATTGAGATCTACCAGTATATTTATACAGTGCCTATATCTGTATCTGTATCTATATCTCTATATATTCTATTCTCTGTATGAATCCTACTATGCTCTTTCTCTCTCTATCCTTCTGTTCCTAGCTGACCAGAAAAGGGAAGCAAAGGAAGAATAGATAAGAGAAGATAAGAGAGCTGAAGAGTACAGATTAAACCATCAACTAGCAAAATTTATTGCTCATAAACAGAGACAAAGTAAAGAAAACATTTATCTGTCATGACTGCATGCCAGGTGCTAATAAATATGACATTATTTCTTTGAGAAAGGAACTGAAATATCAAACAAGAAGAAAATGTGGTAGACCTGAACACAGTGTTAACACAGTGTTAACATGCATGGGGAGAACCAACACAGATACTATGACCTGTAGAAGTTCAAAGATGGAAGCACAGCCTGGAAAGCTGAGATTCATCTACAAAGAACTCTTTAGAATCCCCCAACCCATTTTTGTCTACCTGGCCAGTTGATACAAAAGTTATTCCCCCTCTCTTCCTTTTGGGAGATATATTGTGTCTGTAGAGCAGCGTTTCTCAACCACGGCAACTTTAAGATACATGGACTTCAACTCCCAGAATTCCCCAGCCAGCAAGGCTGGCTGGGGAATTCTGGAAGTTGAAGTCCACAGATCTTAAAGTTGCTGAGGTTCAGAAACACTGCTGTGGGGTTCCTGTCTTGTTTTGTGTGGTTTCAGTACATGCTTGCTCAGACACTGCATACAAGATTCTATATATTTTGTAATTGATCTATTTTTCCCATGAAAAAGTCTTCCATTGCCACTGTTCTTTATGACAAGCTGTAAGTAGGAAGAAATAACTGGAAAGATAAATGGACCTGAGAAAAGGAAGGTGGAAGTTATGAGGTTAGCCATTCTAAATTTAGTCCATTTAGCGAAAAATGACTGGCAGCCTCAGGATTTTAGGCAAGAGTTTTCCAGCCATATCTGGAGAAGTCCCAGACAGAATCAGCTGCATGAAAAAGTATGCAGTCTTAAAAACAGAATGTCTATTTGAGGAACAATGAAAACAAATGGTGTTTACTATGAAGGCTGGCATAAATGTGATCAGAAGGACTAATCTAATCCCATTTGCAGCCATCTAGGACAACTTCTTCATTCTGCTCCCTTCCAGCTGTCAACTGACCAAATTTCCTCCAGCACAGAAACTGTTATCTCTCTAAACTTGCTTCAATTTATCTTAGTCTAATGCACTTCCCCTTCCCTTCAAATTAATGACAAACAGGAACCCATCACGCTGTTTTGTGTCTTTACGGTTATTTTTATATCTGTCTTGCTCTGAGAAGCTGAGGAACAGCTTAGAGGTCTGTGGCTGCTATCATCATCATCATCATCATCATCATCATCATCATCATCATCATCATCAATCTATGAACTGTGTCCATAGCTTGCAAACATTTCTGCCTATCCTCACTCAGGTTGGTTCATTCAGATATTTTTTTCTCCTTTTCTTGTCCACCTGATTGTCTCCTTGGAATAACTCCTGTGCTTGAACCAGCAGTGTGAAAACTGGAATGAGAGGCGGTGACAGATGGACTAAAGTTTTTTGGTCTGCAAGTAGGGGAATGATTTCATAGCAAAGAATAACAAATTTCTGGCAAGCACAGAAGTCGTAGAACAGTAGTGCTCCATGTGATGAAAGGGTTGTTATTGCTGGTAAATTCAGCCCCCTCCCCTCCGCCAGCTTTTTGTCAGGCTCCGAAGACCTGGCTGTTTCCCCAGGCATTGTGGGTTTATATCAGTGTTTCTCAACCTTGGCCACTTTAAGACCTGTGGACTTCAGCTCTTAGAATTCCCCAGTCAGCCATGTATTATATGCTGGCTGGGGAATTCTGGAGTTGAAGTCCACAGGTCTTAAAGTAGCCAAGGTTGAGAAACATTGGTTTATATTGTGATGGTGGTTTTAATCTTTGTACGTCACCCAGAGTCACTGCTGTAAGATGGGTGGCTTTATAAATGGTTTAAAAAAAACAAATATAATTCAAATAAAGGGATTAGCCACTTTCTTGTAGGGATTAGCCACTTTTCTTGTATTGAAAGAAATAGAGAAAGAAAAGGTGTGGTGGGGGGAGGCAGTTAAGAGAAGTGAGAGGGAGTTGATAAAAGGGCAGATAAAAAGAGGGAAAGGAACAGGAAAGGAGATAACCGGTATATCTAAAACAATAAATTAACACTGGTAGCACTTGTGACTCCTTATTCTGTAATAGAGCATTCGGGGCCAGTTTCATTAACCTAAGTGCCTAGAATCAGAGCAGCTACAGAATTATTTAATTATATTTATATTTGCATTGCATGAATTATATTACTAAGATTTATTAATTTATTTAAGCCTGCATTTAACTGTGCATCATCAACTAGTCCTCTGGGAAAATAAGAGGCAGAATGCGCTGCTTCCCAGGACTAAGATACTTTGCTGCATGGAAAAGCACAGATCAGAGATGAGATAAAATGTTGTTTTTCTACCAATGTTTCCAACTTGCCAGGGAGGTTTTAAATAGTTATTTCTCTGCCCACAAATGATCAACTAACTAATTTCCAATTCATTAATTAAATTCCCAGCTCTTTTTCCCCGCATACTGTTAGCAAGCCAGGTATTCCCCTTGCTATACCTGCGCTTTGGATTTATTTTTCCAAAACGAAAAGCTTGGTGTTTGTCTCTAGTGAATTTCATTGTTATTTTCCATCCACTTCTGTCTTGTCAAGATTGTTCTGAATGCTGTTTGGGTCTTCTACAGTAACAGATATTCTATCAAGTTTTGTCTTATATACAAATCAGATAAGCATTTTCTCTGCCTCCTCCTCCAAGTCTTTAATGAATTTATTGGCATGCGACGTAGTGACTCATTCCAGCTTGATAGGAATCAAGTCACAAACACTTGTTATAGTATATAATTTTTGAACCTGTTGCAGATCTGCTAAATAGATGTTACATCTTGCCCAGGCTTTAACACTGAACCACTTTTACCATTTTTATAAGCATACACCTGTTTGGAGAGATTCCTTCAGAGCCCTTCACAGTCCCTTTTTGTGTTAATCTTTTTAAACAATTTGTATCATCAGATAACTTTTTCATAGCCAGATTTCTCTTCCTAAAAAATTGGTCTGTACTGTATAACTTGGGTGAGCTGTTCTACTGATAATGTAGTAATGTACTCCTTGCAATAACTTTGTGCTCTATGTATCACATTTTATATACTGTATTTTACTCTTATTACTCTTTTTAATATTTTACATATATTTTTATAGACACTTATATTTGATAGAATATTAGTCATGATAATGCAAATTAATAAGGTTGTTTTTAAATTTGATTAAGGGACTCATTTACATTGTGATCTAAATGTATTTTAACATTTAATTGGAACTTGTAAATTCAAATTTAAAATTCTTTTAAATCAGATGGCTCATATTTTAAGGCTAAGGCTAATGTGTATATGTTTATAGAATTGTATCTTGTACTGGTCAGTGACCGTAATAAAATTGAACATACTGATAAGATTAGTGCTTATGCAACCTACCCTTGTAATATTTATTTAACATTAAATGCAGATTTTTTTCGTGTCTCTATTCAATGTCTGTAAGGAATGCCTAAGACCAAATAAAAGACTCAGACTCTAAATCAAGTTTAAGCTCTGGCTTTTATTTAGAATAGAATGCACACCAGTAAAAAGCTGAGAGTGAGGGAAGCGTGCCAAAAGTTGAATTAAATAGTCTCGCGCCAAACAGCGCTCCACCCCCACACTCCCCGGGTGTGCCCCACGAGTTCCACGGAGTGACAGGCCATCAAGACTTGATAGGTGAGAGGTCGTCCAGCCCCATTCGCCCCGGGCATTGCCCTGTTTATCTTCCTGCGAGGTAATGGTCCATTACCGGGCAATTAGACCTCAATATTCCTCGAAAGCCCGGACGCGCCTTTCCGAACCTCGCCCTGATCCTTTCTTTATCAGGGGCGTTAATGGCCGACTACCGGGTGATGGGACCTTGTTTGTTCAGTAGATCTCCCAACCCCATTACCTTCTTTGTCCGGTTTATCACCCGCACCTCTCCAGCCATTGACACGCATCCACACTTTGTCATGTGAGCCGTTATGATGTCGCAAACATCGCAACGGCGATCATGACAATGTCTACCTTGTTAGCTTCCTCAAAATGCGGCAAGACTTCAACAAATCCTTGTTGTGGGACTTACATGAAAGCATAACCATTTATTAATTCTGCATCAGGTTCGAAAAATTGGTATCAATTGATCCATAACTCTTGAACCCGCTCCAAGCTGTGTTAATTGATTTTAACAGAAACACCATTGACTTCAACTGTTCAGGCAGAATTACAGAATTAGAAGAGGCCATTTAGGCCATCACATCCAGTCCCTTGCTCGGTGTCAAAATCCAAGTTAAAGCATCCCAGACAGATGCTTGAACAAAGTCAGTGAGCCTACCGCCTCTCTGTGCAACTGGATCCACTGTGGCATTGCTCTTAAGTTGTTTTGTCCCCAAAAATTCAATTGAAATCTGCCCTTGTGTAATTTGGCTCCACTATTTCCTATCTTGCATTTTGAAGATAGAGGACAGGTCTGAACTCTCTCTGGGGGACCACCTTTCAGCTCTCTGAAGGCTGCTATTATATCCTCCATGCAAACACCCATCTTCTCTTTCCAGGGCTAAACATGTCCAGCTCCTTTAACGTCTCTTTATAAGCCTTAGTTGCTGGTCACCTGATAATTCTTACTGACCATCTTTGCACTTGTTCTTCTTTTCTGAATCCTTCTGGAAACAGAACTTGAGGTGAGATCAGAGCAACACAGAATGGACTGGAATTATGGATTTCTGTATAATTTATTTGTTGAATAAAGCTCTTAACTATAAAGAGGAAATAAATTCCTTCTAGCAGTTTTTCACTCTGTTATTGGTTTGGTAAACCTCTTATTAGAGACGAGCTGAATTTCTGAAAGTGAACATCATGGGTGCCCACGGACGGGGAGAGGGATTGAAAAGTAGGATAGAAAATGTTTTATTACACTAAATAAATTACTCTGGAAAAAATACTGTAAAGCCAAGGATTTTGCCAGTAGAACAAAAGAAACATGAGACATTCGGAAAGTGAAGAATACGTTTTCTTTCTGTTTCTTAAAACTTTCTGGTAACCACACGTATCTATAAAGGTGACCCCTTCCCCAAAGCTCCATATTAAAACTTCTTGAATACAAGTATATATTAAATACAGTAACAACATTTCATGCAAGAATTTCTTTTCTGTACAGCTCAGCCAGCTCAGTAGTATATTTCAATCTATACATTCTCAAAGGCTTAGCAATGTTCCCTATCTTAGAAATATTTTATTTTATACAATGCTGGTGATAAGGAAGAAAGGTGGTGGTGTATGATTTCTAAACGATTGTCATCTTAAACAGTATCTGTGAATCAGCAGACAATGTGGGATCTCTTTTAAATGGATAGCAATGTCAGGATTTTTTCAAATTTTTAGCTGAAATTATTTTGTAAAAACTTGAGCTGCGGAAATAGTGGGTGACTTAGTCTTGCCAAGATCATGTGGGCAGTGGCATTCAGTAAGGGTTAGGTCAGGAGGAAAAATCTGTTCAGTTTACAATGTAATATATTCTTTCCTCACCCAGACACAAACCACAATGTAGTTGTATGTCAATATTTGCACATTCCCAAAGTTTTTGATACAGTCCAGCGATTTAAGAAAGTATGTGCAAAAACACGCATATTGGGGAAGTGTACAAAAATGTTCCTGTGGAATTTTAATAAAAAATATTCACGAGGATGAAACAGGATGAAATAAACATGATACTACAGGAAGAAGAAGAGAAGCCAAATGAAATCAGAAGTGACAAGTTTATCCACCCCTACTCAGCCTGACTATGTACAAAGGGAAGAATTTCCAGGTATATAGGAATATAGGCATGTTGTAACATAAACAAACACATCACATTTTGTTCATATTAGATACATGTTTAAGTATCATAGCTTTCATCAGGGACTGTAGGTTTTATTGTTTTTAGAGATGATGCTGAGAACCTCATACTCAAGGAGAACTGCAGAAAAAGTTCTCCAGATCTGATTTTGAATAGAAACGGGCCCTTTCTGAACAGAAGTCATCCCTGCTCCAGACAAGATGGTTTAAAACTACCGGAGCATAAACAAGGTTACCAAAAGAAAGAAATCAGGAACAGAAATGCAACATATTCAACAGTTGGCATCTCCTTTTCGGGCAGTGCTCCTGTGCCTTCAACGGAGCACGCCTGTGATTTTAATTTCCTGTTGCATGACAGATGTAGATCTCATCACACACAACAAAGAGGTAGAGGGATTAGGAAACTTCATCTACCAAAAATGTTAATTCAACATTTGACTAAATGCCCTCACACTTATGCATAATTCACAGTTCTGCTGCTCTTTGCTCAGGGGCATCTGAAAGAGATGGGAAGAGTCAAAAAAGTCAAGATGGTGGCCACAGGTTCACATCCAAAGCCCTGCCCTTTTTATGTGCGTTGACACATATAAAACAGGGGTGGGCTCTGACTGAACATCCATAGGCACTAACTTATTTCTTCTTTTTTACTCCCTCTGAATACCATGGACAAGCCTGTCTTGCTTAAAATAACTACTTGGATCTTTATTGTTGTTATTAAGAAAGCTGATAGGATAAACAATTAGACTTTTCTAGGAAGATTTTGAAATGTGCCTCAATGATTCAAGAGACCATTCTTTTTTTTAAAAAAGTGCCAGGACGTAGAGTCTTCCTACACCATGTATAAACATTCTTCTTTTCCCCTTCAAAAGGAATGATGTAAAATTAATTACAAAAGACATATTCAGGGTAGGACTCCAAATACTTCAAGACAAACCTTTGCCCAGATACAAGAAACACACAAGTGCCAGAGAAAGATCCCTGAGTTGGCGATGCAAATGCCTAGATTCACATGATGCCACGCTGGCTTCATGGTAACTGCCCCCCATTCAGTAACACAGCCCCAGAAAGCACATTTAAAGTGGAACTGATGTAAACTCAAGGTCACTCCCTCAAAGAGAGAAACCAGCAAGCAAGCAAACCAATCACACCAAGACAAATAACACAGGGGACAGAAGTTCTGCCATGTGCAGACAATTTCTTCCTCCGCCATACTCCATTTTCCAGGTTTTTCAGATTGAAAATGAGAATAACTAAATAAGATTGAAGTGGGCTTAAATGCATAGTGAAAACATATCTTTAAAGCTCATTAATATATTACATAGCCTCAGGAAGCATCTAATTCAATAAGCTACAACACATAACAGCCAGTAGCCATTGGAACTTGGAAGCAGAAAAAAAATAAGGAAAAACAATTGGGGCCTTTCCCCACCTGCACAAATATGTCCTGTCCCCTTGATGTTGCCAGCCTCAAGCCATCCTTAGATATACTGTGCTAAAGTTGCATTTTCTCCCCTGTCTGGGGACATAAAGTCAGTTAAGCTTTATTACCCCTCATCTTCCAAGAAAGTCAGATGATTGGCTGTGACAGAAAAAAGAGGCAAGACAGGCAGTCAGTATTCTGCGAGTCTTGTTTCCCGCTGACTCAAACGGGGGTAGGAAGCATTTCCACAGCAGTGGGAAAAAGCCTTTAGAGCCTTCTAAAGTACTTGCCTTCAAAATTATGTTCATTTCAAAAATCAACTGTTGTGCGCAAAAAAAGAGGTGAACTCAATATACATTAGACGGTCAGTGTATGAAGTTGGTCTAGTCCCCCTTAGTCATGGAACCTCACTAGTTGACTTTGGGGCAGTTGTCCTCTCTCAGCCCACCCTACCTCCTCAGAGGATTGTTGCTGAGAGAATAAAATGGAGAAGCTCATGTAAGCTGCCCTGTAATCTTGGAGAAAAGGCGGGATATGAATCTAATTCTCCTCCTCCTCCTCCTCCATCATCATCATCTGCTCTTAGCTACTGTTCTTTAAAAAATGTTGACAGGTAGGACATCCACACTTCATTTCAATAATTACTGTAGGACTTTTTCCCTGGGGAAAAAAAAAGCTTTGCAATGTTGCAAAAACAGGCTTCAAGATGACCTTTCTGAAATCTCTTCTTCTTTCCAAAGGCTGGAATTCATCAGTTATGATTCTCCATGTACCTGAACTTGCTGCTATTGTGAGAATAACCAGCTAAAGTGTGGAAGCTTTCCACAGAAATCCATGTTTAGAATTTAAAGTCAGGCACCCATGCCATTAATCCCCCCGTTACATCTGTACGAACTATGGATCGCACTGAACACAGTTCCAGGCACCTGGCCTGAAGGACAGCCAAGTTTGATAAGTGATGAGAATGCATACTCTGGCCTCAAATTTGCACCCCCTAAATACTCAAGGACCACAGACATAAGTTACATAAATGTCATCTGTGTCTTAGGATGCAGAGAGACAGAGTTGCTTTGTCTTGTGCCATATAACGCATGAACTTTTTCTGGGCCTTTTTCACTGCAAGACTCTTGATTTGCTTGACACTTTTTCATCTTGAGTGACCTATGAAGAATAAACTATGCAAAGGGGATGCTGATATTTAAATCATGCTGTCATTTTGTTAGGAAGTCACCATTACGATTATTCTGGTCTTATGGCACCCAATTATATCTTTGTGGGCCACTTCGGACAGCTGCTGTCTCTCACGGAGAAACTAATACTAGCCAAGATGAAGCCATAGTTTACCCAAAGATAGTATGTCAGCTCAGTGGCAAAGTATTTCCTTCTTTGTAGAAGTGCACAGATTGAGCCTCCAGTATTTCCAGTTAAAAAGATCTCAGGCAGCAAGCAAGAAAATGACAGCCGCTACTAGTCAGATAGGCTAAATGGATCAATGAGTTGAGTTGTAATGAGATAACCAGATATATACTTACGGTCTAAATTCACACAAACATGGGTAGACCTGTCTCCAGGCAATACCTTACACAAAAAGAGGGTTTCTATGCATGGAGAATTGGCATAGCAGGGAAATGGCCAGACTAGAATCTTCCTTTCTAAAATACTGGCTTTCCACACTGATTCTTTACTCCTGAATTCAGCTTTCTGGTATACAAGAAGCTGAACATCCCCCTCCACAAAATAAAGCTCTGAAAAAAATTGTGGGAGAAAAAGGATTCCCACAAGAACGAAACACGGCAGATGTAGATGGTTAAGGCCATACTGAACTTCTCTGCCCAGGAGTGCTTCTTTCTCATAAGCCTGCAAGCACGAGAGTGCAGCCAACTTCTAATTCTAGAATTCAGGCATCTACTCAAAGCCAAGCATGATTTCAGCAGCCAGTCTCTAGTAAGACCTGATGAACTATATGGTAACCAATCAGATGGCCAAATATATTTCTCAAAAAACCTGATAGGCTACCTCAAGTCATGTGGTACTTCCTGACTCCTATAAAAACTTATAGGGCTGTGTCAAAAGAGGGTCTTGCTAGTGAAGGACAGAGTCACCCCACCAGCAGCTACTTTTGACAAGAACTCTATTAGATCTCATCCCCAACTATCACAAAACTTTGTTTCAAAAGAAAAATGCAGTTCATAGGGCACTGAAAAAAGAGAGATAAAAAAGGAATTAAATCTTCAGAAGAAGATTTCTAAGGGTTTGAATTATTCTGCCTCCATTAAAGAGTAAACTCTACCCGCCCTCCCCAGCCATAATTTAACTGTCCAGTATTTGCACAACTATATACAAGAAAAAACAACCCAGCTACATAACAAAAGTAAAAATAAAAACAAAACAAAAATATCAGTTTTTGATTTCTTTTGACAATTCACCCGCATTAAGTCCGAGACTTCAAAAACATGCATATTCCTTGATGTCTTTTGGAAATGTTCAAGCATGCAATTTCTTCAGTCCCAGGTAAGAGTCTACAATTCATTTTGCGGAGAAACCGAGTTTCTTTTGTGCTGGTCATTCCTTGGTCTCTTTGCCTGGGGACAGGGACACAGGAAACAACTGTAAGATTTTATTTTAAAAAAAATTAACACTTGCTCTGACCTTTCCTTAACTTGACACAATTCAATGAAGTGAATGGGCACCACAACAAAAGAAAGGATTTTCTTTGCAGAAAACATTTTTATCTCATTAAATAGATTCAGACACTACATTATGCCATAACGTGGTTTGTTTGGTTTTGGGGTAATGCATGCTGTGAACCTAGCTATGGTCATTTGCTCAATGAATTATAGTTAAGCAAATCATGGCTTAAAGCAATAGGTGAAGCAGGTCACTATCTCAAGATAACTAACTTAATGGGGAAGGATGGGGAAATTTAGGGGTCAGAAACTTTGCATTAAGCCTCTGCTTTATGTCATTTCATACACTGGCATTTCCAGGAATTCTTGCCCAACTCAAGAACGGGCAGCTGATTAGATAGTGATGCTGGAAAGTGCTCTAAGTTCTTTCTTAATTTGGTTCTACAAATGGGACAAAATTAATGCATTATTAAGATGCAAAGACTAAGATTTTGATGGCTGGATTGTTCTCAGTCTGACTCTTGGGGACTTACAGAATTCTTCTATATCTACCACACACAAACACACTCATCTCATACCCAGAAAATATATCATGGGAGGGAGTTCTAGCCTTATTTAGTTACTCCATTTACATAGCTGCCCATCTGACATGTGACCCAGGGTGGCATACACAATTAAAAGCAATAAATGACAACCAAGGGAAAAATAAAATAAAACAAAACAAAACATACTGAACTAGAAGCAATTCAAACAACTAGGACCAATCAAAATGGGCTCACAAAACCTCCTAACTCAGTGCCTGGGGGAAAAGTGAGACCTTCAGAGCCTTTCAGAAGGCAGGTTATCCAGATCTTGGCAAGGATGCTACTCCACAGGGCAAGCACAGTGACACAGAAGACATGTCTCCTGGGTCCCATCAGATGCTGCTGCTTGAATAACGGGACCCAGAGCATGCCAACCCTATCAGAACTTATTGGACGTGCAAAAGTAACGGGGACAGGTGGTCCCATAAATAACCAGGCCTTGTCCTGATGGGCTTTATTGGTGACAATCAGTATCTTGAATTATACCCAGAAGCTGACTGGCAACTAGAACAACTTACACAGTAGCAGTGTTACATGGTGTGACTTCCCAAGCAATCTTTTGGTTAGTTGACTATTTTCTTGAGTACTAGCCCTTTACTAAATGAATGGCTCACTCTTGCCCTTTCCAAGGGCTGGCCTGGAAAACTGCTCTGTGGATCTCAGAGTGGCACAGAGTGGGCTCTCTGTACCTTCCTTAAAGTTTCTATCCTTTTCAGAAGACTCTGCAAGTTGCTGGTGGAGTCTGATGCTCTCCTACAAAGAAGACCAAGTTGCAGACGGCACTCTCCTTGGTCAAAAGAACACCCCCCTCCCCCCCAACAAATCCTTGAGCCAAATAAGCAGAGTGCATCATATCCTTTGCATGGAGAAGGTTTCAGGTTTAATTCTTAGCATAGCTGTGCAGATCTGGAAAAGAATCTTGCTCAAAATTCTGGAGGAATGCTGCCAGTGATTATAAACCACAGGTCAACAACTGTTACAGGTCCTGAGTCATGTCTGCTAAACAGCCAAAATTTCCAAAATTGCATGAGATTTTGAGTGACATGCATTTTGGAGAAAATAATTTTGGTTTCATATAGGTGTAGATGGGCTATGGGGTTGCCAATACTACAGAAAAAAATTGATCCAGATAGATCAATGGATGTAGCTCATATGAGGCAGCTCCCAGTGTTTCCATAAACTCACTTAACAGGAAACTGGGATGGTTCCAGTTTCTTTTGTAGTGTGTTCTTGCTAGCCAACCCAGACTTAGGAAACAATCTGTAGCATCCGAGAATAAGAAGCGGAGCTGTGAGTGTCCTGCATAAACTTTCCCCATTCTCTAAGTTCTTTCTCCAAGGAGAATCTGCTGACTTCTAGTCTTGCCATTTAAGATCATTTAATTTTCACAGGTCTTTCAAAATGCCAGCTGGATGAGTTACAGGTAGTCCTTGCTTAACAATGGTAATTGGGACCAGGAACTCTGTTGCTAAGTGATGCAGTCATAAAGCATGTCATGTAACCACACCAACTTACAACGGCAGTTCCAGTTGTAGTCATTAAGCAAATCCCACACGGCTGTTAAGTGCAATGTCACATGACCACGACTAGCGACCTCCTGCCTTCCCCATTGACTTTGCTTGTCAGAAGCCATCTGCGAAGGTTGCAAATGGCGATCACGTGCCTGTGGAATGCTGTGGCTGTCATAATTGCAAGCTGGTTGCCAAGCGCCCGAATTGCAATCACATGACCATGGGGCCGCTGTGATGGCCACAACTTCAAGGACTGGTCATAAGTCTGCTCGTTCAGCACTGTCATAACTTCGAACAGTCATTGAATGAGTGGTTGTTCAACAAGGACTACCTGTATTTCATTCTTTTAGTTGCTCTGTTGTAACACTTGCTGTTTGGCTGGTATTTATTGATCTCTCCCCACTCCATGTTTTTACTTATTTTATTGCTCGCTCACAACAGCTCCAAAAAACAATGCTGGCAGAGGAAGGCCATAATTTAAAATATTATCTTAGTTAGATCAGGAAGGTGTTGGTGTTTATTTTGCACTGTGTCTTCTACCTTTGTGATTCAGGTTTGTGCACTACATCAACACAATTAACAAGCCAAGAAGCTGATGGGCAATCTGCTACAGGGGCACTCACCATCTAAATGGTTACGGGAGAGATACTTCAAGCCTTCATCCAGCAGGATAACTGGCAAAGAGATTTTCAGCACTGTCTCCCATTGAGGCCAGCTAAGTGGGGTCACCTGGAAGATCAGCTGCAAGATAAGAAGATGATATGGATCACGTCCTTTACCTCCAAAGCTCAGCCTGGGAATGTTGTTGCTGATGTAGCCTTCCAAAGAGAAGGAACTGAAGGACTCCCAGACTTGCTAAAACACCAAGAAACTTCAAGATGGGCAACTTTTTGGAGTCAGGAGCCACCCATATTTGGGGGATGAGGCGTGGACCACAACGCATATGGCAACGGTAGAAAGCCTGGGTGCAGCCAGGGTTCGTTTGCATTTCTGAGTTCTTTTACTACTGTAGACTATTTTTTTTTGTGCGTTTCCTGCTTCAAAATGGTAGGGAGCCCTGCTGCTGGTTTTTTGGCAATTTTGGCCCCCAAATTCTGCACTGTGATCAGAAGCAGTTCTGGGATCCTGAGACCAACATTGCTGACCATTGCCACCAGGAATCCAAAGAGAGCAATGGAGATGCTGAGATGTGGCTCAGTGAGATCCTTCCAAATCTCAGCCAGTTAACCACTTTGGGTGCGAGGGACACTACTTACAGGCAATGGCTTCACGTACAGAATCAGGAAATGCAGGGCCATAGACATGATAATGGCTCCCAGGAGCCAGATGTTCAGCCAGGGGGGCATCCTGAGCAGCGACTGGTTTTCAGACACACTGTGGAAGAGACAGAAGCCAATCATGCATCCCCAATTCCTTAGCTTTTGGGGGGCATCTACATTGATCTGGTTTTCCCTCTACATCATTTGAGGCAACGGAGACAATTCTAAGTGATCATGATTATTTACCCAAAGTTGATGGCTCAGCACCTACAACCACACAAGGTACACCAATGCTACATAATTATTAAAAGAAGGTCACTATGTCAGTGGTCTTCCAACATATGTTGCAGCCTGAAAAGGGGCAACAAGTTCCATTGCCCCTACAAGACACGTTCAATACCCTGGCAAGTTATTTGGGTAGAAAACCCCACCAGCATCTCAACCCATCCCTGGCAGTAAAATACCCAGGAAATAAACCAAGAAACATAATAAACCAAACCAATGGATTTATCCGAGATGATATGAGGATTCCTGCCTTGGGCAGGGGGTTGGACTAGAAGACCTCCAAGGTCCCTTCCAACACTATGATTCTACGATTCTACGAAACAAGCACAAATGAAATAACTGCTGCTCTTTCGTTGCTCTCCACAACGTGCTGTCAGACATGACCTTCTCTTTACTCTCTCCAGTGATTGGACAGGCAGTGATTTCTAGAATTTATGCCATGGAAGAAAAATATCTATGCAAGCTGGTTTTGATTAACAATAGATATCCATGTACTGCAGAGGCATCCACAAGAACACACGCCAGCTTCAAGATTTCTTGGGAAAGCTCTACTCTAAATCCTGGTCTCAATGTATTGAGCCTTTTTCAAAAAATAAGATTAGCCTAAGTGTGTAGCTCTTCTTCTTCAAGAGACACCCAGCTGGGGACACTATACCTGTTGAGTGCGTTGCACATCTCAATTGTCACCAGCACCGAGAGTGCCATGGTGGTTGGATAACGAGATTCGAAGATTTCACAATCGACGCCTTCAAAGATGGGGTTGTCTTCTGTGCATCTCATGAAGTTCCTCTGTGAGCAGAAAAACACAACCACAAGGCTACAGCGCAAAGACTGCTGCAAGGTGAGGCTTGGAGATTAAGGTGTTCTAAAGCTTGCAGTGGTGTGAAGACTTCTAATGTTGCTGGGGACGGTCATTACGGGAGAGATCTTATTATTGTTTTAATGAAAACATGTGGCAATGCAGAAGACCATTGTATTTCGAGGAGTCAAGTGACGTATTTTGATTTCTCTTTCATATTTTAAGAAAATTATCAAAATTTAGAGTTCATTCTGAGCTACAGTTGCCATGACTCAACCTACAGACAATTCCACCTGGATGACTGAGAATCTTCATTGACAGTGTTGTAGCTCAACACTTTACCTGCTTGTTTTTCACTCTTGCTTGAAAAGTGGGGAGGAATCTTCACATAGTTGTGTGAAGACCTCAAGATTGTTAAGCTAGCCCTAGCTTATCTGTATAGTTCCCAGACTCCGGGAACTATCTGGTCAAGGTCGGATCTGACAGCTTCAGTGCCATGGAAACAGTCATGAGGTCTTAGTGCCAAACTCTGATAAAAAGTTAAGTTAAAACTTAAGATTGCCCCTTACGCTTTTGAGCGTGGGCACGGGCCTTGGTACCAGGAGCTGTGTTACTTGGGCCATCTGGGGTCTCTCCACTGTCACCTTATTGGATCTCCCAACTGCAAGGGAGATTGGTTATCATCTTGCTTGCTATGTTATACTTTTCATGTTTCTGCTTAATCTGCCTAAATTGTGTTTCTGTTTAAATCTGTTTGCTTGAGTTAATAATAAAGCTTAAGATCTCTTTACTCACTGGTGTGATCATTGTCTCTGGATCTAACAGAACCAGTTGTCTGGGCACTTGATCACTGCCTTGACACTTTGGAAAACAGTATTTTATATTATGGTCTTGATCACTGTATCATAAACCAGGAGGCGTCCATAGAGCATGATAAATAAAAACATAAACTTCAGCACGCAGCCAATATTACAAGCAATAGGAAAATACTATAACCTTTTCAAAAGGTAAGGATATGTGCCATGGATATTGCACTCAGCTCCTGCAGGAAAGACAGGTTGTAAATCTAAAGATTTAACAAAACTCAAATAACTCTGAAAACATGTGGGACAGAAAAACAAAGTTTAACAGCATCTCTAAAACTGAGTGAAGAATGGTGTAATTATCCTAGGAGATTTCTACAACTCACCCCCAAGAAGCCCCTATTTTGTGTTAACACAAAAGCTCAGGAAAAAAAACACCAGTGTTTGATTTTTAGATGCTATATGTCTTCCTGCAGGGATGCTTTCTTGCTCATAAGAGTGGGAAGAGAGGATGCCTCTGCACTAACTATTAAAAGAGTTCAGTTTAAAACAAATTATTTTTTAAAAATCTCAGTCCAAGATTTTTAGTTAATTGTTCCAACCAATTAATCAGCTGGGAGTGACATCCTCTAGGTTTATACGCAAAAATTAACCTCAGTACGTTCAGGACTCATTCCCAGATAAAAAGGCAAGGGATGGCAATATTTACAGACCTAACTGTGACCTATTTTTGTTCCCTGTTTTGAATGTTTTTTTGTAGGAAAGCAAGTGATTACATACAAATGCACACATGGGGCTAAATGAGACTACATTATGGACGCGTTTCATCTTTACAACATTCAAGACACACAGGCAGTACCTATTTAAGCATATTAAGGTCATGGGATCAGAATGCAGCTCTGCTCTGCCATTTTATACCTCCTGATATAATATCCACAATGAGGTTTGCAATGAAATGTGCTCCCTGTTCCAGATTCCAGCTATTCTGTTCTGTTCTCCAGTTCTCTTCTTTTTAATTTTCTCTGTAGTGTCCTCACAACTGCTTAGCCCAGTGTTTCTCAACCTTGGCAACTTTAAGCTGTGTGGACTTCAACTCCCAGAATTCTCCAGCCAGCATGGGAGTTGAAGTCCATACAGCTTAAAGTTGCCAAGGTTGAGAAACATTGACTTAGTCTATCTGGTCCTCACAGAACTGTTTTTCTTCCCCTTAAATATTGTATTTTTCAGTAAAAAGATGGAGTTCCCTGCAAGCTTGATGACTATACCTCTCCTCTTTCTGCATGTGCTTATGTGAGATTTGTCACATTGGCTAAACAATCAAAAGCCTCATATTCTAGCAAAAGTAGGAATTAGTGTTTTCCCCTGTTTATCCAACTAGTAAATTTTGCCTCCATGACATCCTCAAAGTCTCCCCATTATAGAAACTCCTGTTGTTTCCACAATTCAATGACAATCAGCAGATATAAAGAACAAATTCCTTGGATGCAAAGGAATTCCTATGGGAGACTTGAATCAAATAAACTAAAAAACAAATCTAAGTCTCATATCAGCTGTCTAAATAAATTAACAATAATACCTTCACCTTCTTGAAACAATTGGATAAAAAACAGTACGTTAGTGATGTTGCATCCACACTCACTCTGAAGCACCTTTTTTGGCTCTGGAACTAAAGCAAGATATAAAGATGCGAACTGTGTTTTTCTCAATTTAGATCTCTAACTTACCAGTTGGTGGAAGGTAACTTGAGGTCCTTCAGCATCGTACAAGAACCACCAAGTAGCTGCACCTACAGTTGCAAACCCAACATAAACTGCAAGGGAAAAGGAAAATTAAACAAAGGAACTGGGAACAGGTTAAATAGCTTTTTGGTCTTCGTGATATGATGCTCATCTCAGAAGCCCACCCAACTCACTCTATCCAGTTTCATTCCAACCACCATCACCACCAGGCACATTTCAAATGGTCGGTTGACATCCTTCATTCATTCTGTACCCTGCTTCATCAAAGAATCTAAGCAGCTAAAACCTTTCCAGTATTCCAGTATCTAAAAAAGGTGTTGAAAGGGTACTGCAGCCAGGTCAACATTGCATTGGGACTAAAAAGGGTTAATTCATGAATATTCATGAGGGGCTGGAAAAGGGAGGGTTTGCTTGTTGCTATTCTCAAAGGTGTGCATTCCAACATGAGGACAGGTTCTTCCTCAGCCGCCACAAAAGGCTCTCCACAATCCAGCCCCATCAGGGATGTACTCTGAAATCATCTCCCGTGTCACCTATATAATGCTAATTCCCTTTTATATTTAATTGTCTCTGGATGCAGCTGGTCTCAAGTGATAGCTCTCTGCATGAGACAAAGAAACACTCCTAAGTGTGATATGGAAAAGCAGCAGGCAACCATTATTTATCTGCATTCATTTTATAGTACTTATTAACTGCCCCAATCCCAAACGAGCCTGGGTGGCCTGTATAACAACAACAACAACAACAACGCTTTACTTGGAGTAGCTTACTCCTGCGGCAATACCTTTAACACCATTAAACAACAGCATCTGCCTATACCAGGTCCTTGGGTAGGACTTGATAGGTGGATAAAAATGACAAATCCAGTCTAAAAAACATCTGGCTGACTGTGCGATCAATAATAATGATAATAATAATATAAGTATTATGGAACCAGATTTTTTTTAAAAAAAATCCACTTTGGAGGACAGCAGGGAGTATGCATGAAATCCAAGAGAGGCTAGTGATAAAATGTGCAACACAACGCAAAGCCTGTGACTTATGAACTTCTGTCAGATGTTGGGACACAAGTATATATATGCGAGTATATTAGGATAGAATTTGTGTCCTAATGGATCTGAAAGTGCAGGTAATTTTGGTTTGCTGCAGATGTCTACAGGAGTGGGGTGATGACTCAGTGATGTCCCTTGAGACAGGAAGAATTGAAATTTCCTGACTTTGTAATTTGTGAGTTTAAAAAATTGAAATGTGGGTATATGACTTACAGTTACTCATTTCATTACTATGACTATGTGTCACCAGGTGTTGGTGGCAAGATCAGCGGGAGAGGGCTTCTACAAGAAAGAAACCAAAGCTGGGCTCTATAACTTGCCACCGTTGTTGTACATGTAAAATTGCCTTCCACAATATAGGCTTCCTCCACAATCTATAATTCCCAGCCACAGTCATGCTGGCTGGAGCGTTCTGGGATTTGAAACCCACCCATCTGGAAGGCACCCAAAATGGCCATCAAAACAATGTTCTCACCTCCAATTGCAAGGTAGCGGAAGAACAGCCACCCACTAATAAGAGGCTCCCTGGGATTCCGGGGCAGCTTGTCCATGATGTCAAGGTCAGGAGGATTAAAGCCGAGGGCCGTAGCCGGCAGCCCGTCGGTCACCAGGTTCACCCAAAGCAGCTGGACTGGAATCAAAGCTTCAGGAAGGCCCAGGATGGCTGTCAGGAAGATGCTGAAAATGGAATACAAGGAACGGCCTTCACCAGGTGGCTTCTTCTCCTTTATTAGGGCAGGGCTAACCTTTTCAGAGTAAACCAGAATCCACCTCTGTTTAAATCCTTGGCAAATGTTTATAAATTGAAACAGAGCTAGACAGCACCCAAGAGAAGGGCCTAAAGAGTTGACAATTGTGTACCCTAAAAAGCTGCTTTCTGCAACCGACATCAGTCTTACACATTGGCACAATGTTTGCATAGTATGCAAATACACTTGGAATACACTGTACTTTCAAGCCAGCAGATTCAAATTATACAACAAAACCCAATGACAGAAGCATCAGATCAAAGATACTCAAGCCAGCATTAACTAGTCCAGATGTAGTCTGGGCTCACTTCACTTTCTTTGAAAGGTATTTTCAAGTTGGAGCAGCGAAGGCGCATTTTTATGTTTCAGGTTCCAGGCACCACCTCTACCTTCTGCTCAGGTTCTTGGACAAGTGGTGGAGCTCTCAGCCTCACCAGCTTGACTTCTCTGAAATGGGGGCTTGTGATCAGTCATGCTGGCCACAAGCAACTTTGTAAATGGGTGTGTAACTCTTAGAAAGCCATTTCGTGAGTGTCTAGAAAAATTCTTCACAATTACAATGTGCACACCTGGCCCCCCACATCTGGGGACTCCCTGAGCCTTCTGTGCACCAGCTCAAATGGAACACTTACAGTTTTAAAATTAAATGAAAGCAGAGGTTCCCAGTTCTGAGCTGAATGTCTCCCAAGAACAATATTTGACATAGTTTGCTTTTGTTTCTATTGAATTTTCCAGCGGACTTCTTAACTCACTTGCCTATACAGGTAGTCCTTGATTAAGGACTGTTTGTTTAGCAACCGTTCAGAGTTATGACGGTACTGAAAAAAACCCAACTTATGACCATTCCTCACAGTTATGACATTCACAGGGTCCCCGCAGTCATGTGATCATGATTCGGGTGCTTGGCAACCATCATGCATTTATGATGGTTGCAATGTCCTGCAGTCATGTGATCACCATTTTCACCCTTCCCAGCCAGCTTCCAATAAGCAAAATCAATCAGAAACCACGTGATTCACTTACTGACCATGTAATTTGCTTAATGACCACTGTGATTTGCTTAACAACTGCCAAAGATTCACTTAACAACCACATTGCTTAGCAACCTAAATTCCTGTCCCAATTGTAGTCGTTAAGCAAGGACTACCTGTATGTGGGGGGACATACCACCCTCCCAGTGTTCCAGGACCCTACTCCTATCAGCTGCAACCAGAATGTCCAATATCTGTGATGGATGAAATCTGCAGTCCCATAACACTTGGTAGTTCTCTACCCTTCATTATTTTACTCTGCCTTAATGCTCTTACCAGACTACTTCTCCAACGTTAGAAGAAATGAGGTAGCGGATGAACTGCTTCATGTTATTGTAAATGGCTCTGCCCTCCTCCACAGCAGCCACAATGGTAGAAAAATTGTCATCTGACAAAACCATCTCTGCCGCTGATTTGGCCACAGCCGTTCCAGAGCCCATTGCAATACCAATTTCAGCTTTCTTCAAAGCAGGGGCATCGTTCACTCCATCACCAGTCTAGGGAAAGCAAAGTTAATTTTGCCCAAAGATTTGCCTAATCCAGTGTCTTGTTTGTGTACTGTTCCCAACCCTGGCCAGCCTGATGCCTCCAGAAAACCAGAAGATAAATTAACTCAAAATCTAAAGCTTCAGTTCAGCCCGGTCTTTCTCAAACATGGCAACTTTTAAGATGTGTAGACTTCATCTCCCAGTGAACTCTTCAGTTCTGAGAGTTGAAGTCCACGCATCTCCAAGTTGCTAAGGTTGAGAAACGCTGGTCTAGCCTGTCAATATCTATGGCAATGACAGACAATTCTCTACTACTTTCTCTCTTATCTTTTTGGATCTGTTATTAAACCGGATAGATTTATATTAGCTTCTCCTTACCTAGTCCCCTCTAGGTGTGTTGGAGTAGGAATTCCCCAAATTCCCAGCCAACATGCCCACTAGGAAAGAATTCTGGGAATGGAAGTCCAACACATCTGGATAGCACCAGATGTAAAGGCTAGACTATAGATGGATTCTGGTCCAAGGAAGGGGGAAATTGACGTGAGGAATATACGCGACCCCATTTCCTTGGTTATTTGATTTATATCTCGCCTTTCATCTATACCGCCAAGCTATCTTCCAAAACCTCTGGGTAAATCTGGAGGGTGAGATCCAAGAAGAGAAGAGGGAGCATCTGAACTCACCATAGCTGTGATTTCATTGAACGACTGTAAGTATTCAACGATCTTGGACTTGTGCGCAGGCTCCACCCGAGCAAAGCATCGAGCTGAACGGCAAGCATTGCTTTGGGCCTCTGGGGAGAGATCGTCGAATTCTCTGCCCGTGTAGGCTTTGTTCGCCACCTCCTCGCTCTCTGAGAAGATCCCAATCCTCCGGCAGATAGCCACAGCTGTTCCTTTGTTGTCTCCGGTGATCATGATGACACGGATGCCCGCTTTCTTGCACATTTCGATGGATGACACCACTTCCTTCCGAGGAGGGTCCAGCATTCCCACGCAGCCGACAAAGGTCAACCTAGTCTGCGGGCAAAAGGGAATGGAGGAATACATAGGTCAAACGTTTGATTCTCTATTTTCTAAACTTCGGATACAGGGAGAAGGCCTTGTCCCAAAAGGCAGGAGGTGTCCGGGGCTGAACCAATGGGAACCAGCCTTGGATGGGGCCCCTGCTCCTCAGAGTAAACTAGTCAGGTAGCAACTCAGTTGGGATGTTGATTAGATTCTGACACACCTAGACAGTTCCAGGAGGAGGAGGATGCCTTAAAGTAGAAATGGGTAAGCCACAGGCCTCCCAGCAATACACTCAGAGGCCCCCTCCACAATTCCTCTTGAAATGTATTGGTGTGAACTATTTTTAAGTGACAAACTTATTTTACAGGACCGAAGTCTTTAAAAGACTTAACTTTTAAGTATAATTTGTGGCTGGTTTAGATTTATGGGGGTGGATAGATTTTGTAAGGGGAGCATATTTGCTTTTACGTTGGGGGTGCAGCTTTGCCTTCCCTTTGGCCTGAAAGGTTACCCAGCCCGCCTCTGCTTTCGAATGTACAAAGACATCTCTTTCGGAGGACTTCTTGTAAGCCAATATCATGAACTCCCCTCATGGAATCACAGAGCTGGAAGAAACCACAGAGGTTATCCAATCCAATACAGGCAGTCCTCGCTTAACAACCGTTTGTTTAACGATGGTCCGAAGTTATGACGGCCTTGGAAAAAGTGCTTTACGACCTGTACTCACACTTACAACTGTCACAACCCATTGCACCACCTCAGTGGTCGGGTCATCACAATTCAGGTGCTTGGCAGCTGGCTCACATTTACGACCAGTTGCAGTGTCCTGCGGTCACATGATCACGATTTGTGACCTTTTTTGCCAGCAAAAAAGTCCATTAGAGAAGCTGGATTCGCTTAATGACCCATGATTCGCTTAATGACTGTCATAAAAGTGGTCATAAAATCGGATCGTCACATGGCGATTCACTTAATGATTGCACTGCTTAACAACCAATTTTCCAATCCCTATTGTAGTCGTTAAGTGAGGACTACCTGTACCCTGCTCAATATAAGACCCACCAGAGCTTCTCTGACAGATGATCATCCAGCCTCTGCTAAGACCTCAGCAAAGGAGAACTCACCATGTCATGTGGCAGCTTGTTCCACTGGCTGACTGCATGTACAGTGAGAAAGTTCCTTCTGATGTCTAACCCGAAACTCCTTTCTTGTAGTTTTAACATCCTGCCCTCTGGACAACCGAGAGGAAGTCCACTCCCTCCTCTATGAGACAGACCTCCATATATAGGAAGACTGCTATCATCTCTCACTTCCTAATTGTCTTTTTTGTAGGCTAAACATACCCAGAGCTTTTAACCATTACTCATAGGGCTTAGTTTCCGGACCCTTCACTATTTTAGTAGCCTTCCTCTGAACCCACTCCAACTTGTCCCTGTCCTTTTTGAACTGTAGTGCCCAGGAGAGGACACAGTACTCCAAATGCAGTCTGATCATGGCAGAGGAGAGAGGGATGATTACTTCCTATGATCTGGATGTTATACCCTGTGAATGTACCCCAAAGTCACCTTTGCCTTTTTAGCAGCTGCATCATCCTACTGGCTGATATTTAACTTATGGTCTATAAAGACACCCTGACCCTCTAGCCAGTCTTACTTACTTCATAGTTAACAAACTGGCTGGAGTCATCTAGATGCATGTCCTCTTTCCGAGGTGGATGGTCTCTCGTCGCCAAGGCAAGACAGCGCAGAGTGTCAATGCCGGTACCCCATTCCCGGATCTTGGAAAGTATCTTCTCTTTGATGGAAAAAGTCAAGGGGACTTGGTTTGTGCCAACACGGACATAACTGCAGCGCTCAATGACACTTTCTGGAGCACCCTTAAGAAAGAAAAGAAATGAAATGTCTGGACTGAACCAGGTGATCAAGCAGGCAAACTATTAAAGACTTAGGGAAACTGTGTGTGATTTTTAAGCCTTCAGATCTTGGGTTGGGTGAAGCTTTGCCAACTCTCCACAAGTTTTAGTCTAATGTCATTTATTCATGTAATAGAAGAGGAAATTATTAAATACTTGGGTAGTAAAGAAATTAATGGTATTTAATGTACTTGGAAGTTAAAAATCCATTTTAGTTTTTGTCTCTGACCTGACTAGCTTACATTTGGGAATGTGGCGCCCTGCATACTACTCAAAGGCCAAAGGTGATTCCTAGCCTGAAAAAGGTTACACGTTGCCGATGTGCACCCCATGTGAAAAATAAGTATTTCTTCATGCAAAGGATAGTTAATTTATCAGAACAGCCACTGGCTTAGACCTTTTCAAAAAGGACTAGAGTTTATGAAGGATACGGTTTTCAGTGCAGGATGCCTATTTTCTCTCCAAATAAGTTGTGCTGAAGTTGCATTGAAAACTGATCAAAGAGTCTGTAATCATAGAGTAAGAATTAATTTTGTAATTGTACTTCTATTTGCTGCAGAAGAAATTGGAAGCTTCTTCTTTCTATTTCTTTTTGTTCTGTCTTTCTGCACTTTTTCTTTTTTCCTTCTTTGCTCCTTTTACTTTTTATTAGTTTGTGTTAATTTTTATGTTTTCTGTAAATCTTTTAATAAAATTTATTTTAAAAGAAAAAGAAAACTGATCAAAGAGCACCCCCTAGTGGAAACTCAGGGCATTAAGGGGATCTCTGGAAGCTGAGCCAACATTTATTTTGAAAGGCAAACCTTTTTTTTTCAGGATCTAAAAGACCAGCTTGTGTGTCAAAAGATATCAGAGAAAAGGAAGACTGAAGTGGTAAAAATCTGAAAGGCACACATCATTTCCCTGCTCAAAGAAAAACATTTTTTTCTTCAAAACAGGCAGAGTTTGTCCCCTAGAGCATGCTGGCTGGGGAATTCTGGGAGTTGAAGTCCACACATCTTAAAGTTGCCACGGTTGAGAACACTGGTCTAGACCGTAACGGAGTTCCTCTTCTTGATACATCACAGCAAACTCACTCTGCAGCTGGAGTTCTTAGCCAGCCAAAAAGACTCCATCAATGCATTAGAGGGAAGTACTGGTGAGTTTGAGGGAATCTAAATTCTAGAAATATAAAATATTTTTAGAAATAAAGAGAACTATCCTAAGGGTGGGCGGGAGGAGACGAAGAACCAAATTAGAACATGTAATGAGGACTAAGCAATGACTATTCAGAAGAAGAAGGAGAAATGGAAGAGATGGAATGGAGCATCCTGGAGAAAGGCCTGCCTGCCTGCCTGCCTGCCCGCCCGCCCGCCCTCCCTCCCTCCTTCCTTCCTTCCTTCCTTCCTTCCTTCCTTCCTTCCTTCCTTCCTTCCTTCCTTCCTTCCTTCCTTCCTTCCTTCCTTCCTATTTGATTTCTATAGTCACCTATCTCAACCAAGTGACTCTGGGTGGCAAACGATTATAAAAACAGTTAGAACAATTACAATACAATACAAAAATAAGTATATATGGCAGCTGAGAAAAATTATCCCCATAATTAAGAGTATAGCCAAGAAACAGGGCCCTTAACACATTTGGGGCCCCAGGCCCGAGTACCTAACCAGGTCTTTAAAGCCTTATGAAAGGCCAACAGGGTCAGGGTCATCCTGATCTCTGGAGGGAGAATGTTCCAGAGGGCAGGGGCTACAGCAGAGAAGGCACGCCTCCTAGTCCCCACCAGCCGACATCCCTTGGCTGATGGGACCTGCGACATGCCCAACCTGCCAGACTGAATTGGAGAGGTAGAAACTATTGGGAAAAGACAGTCCCTTAGGTAACCTGGTTCCAAGCCATTTAGGGCTTTAAAGGTGACAACCAGCACCTTGGCCTCTTGGCTTGGATTCTGGACAGGGACATTGCCCTGTAACATTTTGCTAAGGTCTATGTCTCCAAAAGATCCATAGCAGCAATCTTTGACAAGCCAGCACCTGTCTCACTGGAAAGTGAAGCACCATCACCACACCGCCATTTTACCTGTCAAGCTCAATGCATTGAGAAAGCTACAGCAGCGGGCCCTCTAATTATGCCTTCCCCACAGCGGGACCTGGTGCCAGCTGTTACCTTGACAAAGAGCTTGCTGCTTGAAGAATTGTGACTGGAGGCCACAGGTGTGCAATACACAGACATAGACTTGCGGTCGCGGGAGAATTCAAGGGTGCATTCCTTCTTCATCAGCTTTTTGATCACCTGGAGGGGGGGAGGGTGGAATGAAGGTAGGGAACCATCAGAATCCCAGCCAGAGGAATTTTCCTTAAATATAGATTAATATTCTTGTTGAGCAATTTTTAAATTTACAGGTATAAATAGGCATTCCAGCAGCATAGATCACAAAACACACAGAGTTGAGTCTGGAATGCAAAATATAGTGTCTACACCATGCAAGTTCTTTTCAGGGTATTATACTTGCTCTCAGCCCTAAAGGATTAGAAGGGGGGGGGGAAAGGTAAAAGGGCCATTTTGTTTTCTCTGTCTGGACAAAAGTATATCCTACAGAAAATATTGGCTGGTGCCAATAGCAGTGCTCTGTTTGCCTGCTCCCTTTGGACAGTACAGGAGGGATTTTTTTAAAAAAAAGCCACATTAAGCTTTTCAAAAGTTTAATCCTCCTCTTCTGCTTCTTATTTCATGAAAATACCATGATCTGAACGTTGATATTTTGCTGCCAAAGTTTAGTGGCATGATCTGGAAATGCATTTGGTTCACTAGCTGCCAACTCCAGCTGCAGAGCTTTCTTGCCAGACCAAAGCATTATGGCATTGAAACAGTGACTTGGTTACACAGCCTAGAAATATTTTGCACCCAGCACTGAAACTAAGAGGGTTATCTGAAGAATTATGGAGCACTTCTAACAGATAATAAATAATTTGCAAGCTAACAACAACTCTGGATTTATTTACAAGGCTAATTTATGCATAGCAATGGACTGAATGGGTTACCAACCAGCGTCGAGAAATCACCAAATTTCATATTTAGTTATTTGTGGACTGATTGGATTTATGCCATGCTTTTCCATTATGCAAGCACTCAAGGCAGCTTATAACAATTAAAACAGCAATTGGCAATGCCTTAGTGCTCTGGAATTGACCCATTTCTCCTCTGCAGAGCTGCAGTTTATGCCTAGGAACAGGCTTTCATTGGGCCAGCCATGGTTGAACATGATCTGTGAACTCAGTCCCCATTTAAAGATTGCAAATACTGTGCTATAATTTATTTTGTCTCTACCTGGATAAATAAACCCCTTACTCACGGTACTGCAGGCATTGGCTCTTTCTACTCTGGAGAAACTGCTGGTATCTGTACTGAATACGTTCATCTTCTCTACAAGGCAAATCAGGGCTGTTTCTGTTGCTTCACCCACCTTTTCATAGACTTTCTTGGACTAGGAGCAGAAAGGGAAGGTGTGGTTAAAACAAAACCAAGAGACCCCTCATGATAAGCATTACAGCCTTGTTTGTTAGAAGTGATTATGTTGGTTTGGTGAGGAAGGATGTTTGAATCTCAGTGTTAAAAGCAAGAACAGAAACGGTGAAATCAAGAATCCGATTAAGCATGTCTACTTAACACGCAGGTAGGAAATAATAATTTCTAAAAGGATATGTTAATTCTGCACATGAGATGATGGAACAGACAAGTCTTTTTTAAAAAAAAAGTCAGGGGCTACATTCCTAGAAATCATCTCTTGTGAGCTTACACATCAGCTCTAAATAGGTCCAGATACAAAAACAGTGGTGAGCAGCCTTTCTCACCTTTTGTCCCTGGAGAGACCCTTGAAATATTTTTCAGGCCTCGGGGAACCCCTGCACATTCAGGCTCAAATATAAGGCAGAAATTGCAAAATTATTATATTCGTTTCATGGGTAGGTCTGTATATATGCATTAACAGTGTTCCTAAACTAAAGAATGAAACTTGCCTCTTTAATGTGAGGTTGCCTGAATTTGAATTTTTTTTTAAATAAATTGTGATCTCCCAGGGAACCCCTAGTGACCTCTCACAGAACCCTCGGGTGCCATGGAACCCTGGTTGAGAAATCCTGGTGGTGAGGGATACATGTTCCTTTTCCCCTATTTTGTGATTCTGCTGGGCCAAGGACAAACAATTGGACTCAGAGGCATCAGTGGGATCAAAGGCTTTCATCAAAGGGATGAAAACAGCCTTGCACCATAAGCAACTCCTTTTGTGCAAGTGTGTGACATCATAAAGCATGGACAAAAGGGGCGGAGCTTGTGTCAGGATGGCACGATGCTGCTTTCGTCATCTGATGCTCCCCGCTCCCCCTTGCCTTCACAATGGACACCTTTGCTGGAGTGAACCCTTGCAAAATGCTTCTGATATTGAGTTGATTCTGATATTGATATTAATAGAGTCATCCTTACTCTACTAATATTGTCAAACATTTTTCCCAAACCAAAATCATTTGAGTTATTTGACTGGAAATCAAGTTTTGAAACCCCACTAACTTGTGACTTGTGACACATTTCCATGCGACTGAGTACAGGGTTTAACCAGGCTGCAATTCATCTACATGCTGCAAAATTCATGGAACCTATGGGGGTTTCCTTTGGACTTAGATTAGTAAAGAAGTGCACTATCAATGTTTTAACACTTACATCCAAACAGATTATAACCTTTACTGGGAAATTCTTTTTAATGGAACTTCTAAAAATATGTTGAGGTTTTACAACATAACAGGATATACTTTTTTGCATGCTCTTTTTCTTCCTGAAAATTAAGGTATTGACACTTGTAACATATTCATTTTAGCACATCAAAAGAAGTGGAGAATTAGTTTTAAAAGTGAAGCCTTCTTCGACCCAGATCACAACTCCCTTCAGCCCCAGGCAGACTTGGCAGTTCCAAGTAGGAACATTAGCCCGAACTACTGTAGGATTTTGCTCCTGATTTGACTGATTTGGTACGTAACACTAATAACAAAACACTCACCTCATTGTAATCCAGTGAGGAATCATTGCAAAGGGCACAAATGGTTGCAAGTTCCACTAGGCCATCAAATTCTCCACATTTAACTGGGTGGTCATTCTTTAAGCTGCCATTTCAAAGCGGGAGGGAGGGGAAAGGAAGCAAAATTTTATCTACCCATATAGTTTGCAACCAAGATGCAGTAATAAATATAACATGGCAGTACACTGGTTTTTAATTATTTATTTATATTAGTATACCTTACCCTACTTTTCCTAGAAGAAAATAGTCAATGAGACTTAGGACAAGTTCCATATCTGCCAGGGAATCTGTCCCTGCAATCATCCAGTAGCGTATTTCTACAAAATACCGTTTTAAACTTTTGCCTGCCTAAGCCAACTGCAGGACCTTAGCCCTGACTGTGGAACTGAATTCAAAAGAGAAAAGCTGTAACATAATGGTGGATCTTATGAAGATGTTGGAACCAGCAGAAGCCATGGAGACCCAGGGCCGTTGTTTCAACAGTAATATGAAGCCTTCTTCCCAGGGCCATAAGGTTGGGTGTTGTTTCTCCAGGCTCAGCATGGACCCTGGAGACTGACCCAGTAGGATTTTGTTATGCTTATAGGTAAGACAGGAAAAGCATGCTATCTCCTGTTTCAAAAGATGTATCTCAGAATAACTGGACCACCTACAGTTAGAAAAATGTCTTCCAGCTTCTGGAAGTACTTTATTTCCAAATATATCAACTTTTCTGTTATCTGGGTTTGGATTTATTTATTTGATTTTTTCTTAGCAGGGGAAAGGAAGAACCATTCCAACCAGCACGTCCCTCTTCTAAAATGCCACCAACCAGCTAACGCTACAACATTTGATTCTCCAGGACAATGTGAAACCATAAGTGAGGGGGAAGGAGGACATGGTGATCCAAAAGGAATATGAGGTAGCAAGACCGGTTTCCAAGTCAGAGAGGACAGAACTAAGCTAGATGGATCCCAAATCAAGATAAGGAAATTCATAGAAAAGGAACATTTGCGCAATGGTAGAGCACAAGCACTGCAAGGAGAAGGTGCCAACAGCATCTCCAGATGCGAGGAAGTTCTAATCTAAAACTCTGGAAAGTCACTGGCAGCAAGTATCATCCTACTGTCCTCCTAATGTGCAAGAAGTAAAACTCCCAGGATTCCTAGCCAATACGGTCATAGTCGATAACAATATTGGAAATTCTGGGAGTTGAGATCCAACATGGAGAACAGCAGGTTTGGGAAGGCTGATCTAAAGACATTCAGCCAACATCCCTCCACCTGAGACTTCAGGGATTTAGTGACAATCAGATTAGATGGATCAGCAATTTGGTGATCCTTTACAAGCATCACTTGTTGTTGTTTATTCGTTTAGTCGCTTCCGACTCTTCGTGACTTCATGGACCAGCCCACGCCAGAGCTTCCTGTCGGTCGTCAACATCCCCAGCTCTCCCAGGGACGAGTCCGTCACCTCTAGAATATCATCCATCCATCTTGCCCTTGGTCGGCCCCTCTTCCTTTTGCCTTCCACTCTCCCTAGCATCAGCATCTTCTCCAGGGTGTCCTGTCTTCTCATTATGTGGCCAAAGTATTTCAGTTTTGCCTTTAATATCATTCCCTCAAGTGAGCAGTCTGGCTTTATTTCCTGGAGGATGGACTGGTTTGATCTTCTTGCAGTCCAAGGCACTCTCAGAATTTTCCTCCAACACCACAGTTCAAAAGCATCGATCTTCCTTCGCTCAGCCTTCCTTATGGTCCAGCTCTCGCAGCCATATGTTACTACAGGGAACTACAAGCATCACTAGTCTGTAATTATTCTGAAAGCCCCAAAATGCCCTTTACACATGTTCAGAAGTCTTCTTCATACTGAATCACCTCACAGGTATATTGCTGATCATCAACAGCTCTCTTAAGGTTTTGGACCGTCTTTCTCCTCATCTCTCTCATGTGGAGGTTGCTGCAAAGGACACGCTCTGCCTCTGAGCTGTGGCTGCTGCATAAAATGACAGCTTTGTCCATATCCTAGGCGAAGGCCTACCTCTTGACAACTCCTTCTGGGATGGCCAGCTTCAAATTAGCCCATGTGCACACACACACGCACACACACATTTGTCCAAACAGATTCCTGTGAAAGAGCCTTTTTGAAGGAATGTCAGAAGAAGGCTGTCTGCCAGTCTGTCAGTGAGCAGTTCCTATGTGACTGACAAATTGTACCCTTTCCCCAGACATTAACAAATGTTTCGGACAAAGTATGTGTGATGGAAAAGCAACTTGCTAATTAAAGGCACACAAGAATCTTCACAGGAAAGAAAAGTTTACATATCCCAAAGAGGCAAATTAACACCTTTCTGTGCTGAAATGATCCTAGAGAAGCAGAAGTGGGGTGGTAGTGGGGAGGGGGAATCACAGTCCTATTTTTTCCTATTTCTAAGCCCTTATGATTATTTCAAAAATGCCTAAAAGTCTCACAAAAAGCTAAGAGTTGGAGTCTGTTAAAATCCAGATAGGAGACCACGAGAAAATCACGGGGCTGGAGCTGGATGGAAAGTTGAAAAAACATGTAAAGAAGGTAATGGCATATTATTGTCATACTGTGGCCAGGAAAACGACATGGACTTCACCATGAAGTCACCAAGAGTCAAGCTGGACACAAGGGAGTTTTTGCCTTGCCTTATTTGCTAGAATCTCATAAGGAAGACCACTGGGTAAATCATGTTGCTACTAATTTTATGTAAGGCTTCACTGAGCTTATTTAAGTCTTTTTTGGAGAGCAGCATCTGCAGCCAATCATCATGACACCAAATGTCAACACGAGCATCATGCAACATGACCATCATGCAAATGCCATGATTAAGTACTTGAAGCCCGATATCTGATACAAGGATGTCAGTTGAAACATTTGAGTGACTTCACCACAACATGTCATTTGCCCACTGCAGACACTCATGTTCCTGGACAGCAAAAGCAGAGTCATAGAACAATTCTGAACCCTAGGGGGTTGTGGGGGGATGTGGAGGTTGAAATGACAGAGTAACACTTCATAACCAATTGGTTTGCACGGTGGGAACTAAGGGGACTGGTTTTACTGGAGATTTATAAAATTCTGTTCTCATTAAATACTCCCCTATCAGACATTGCAATGGACTTCATCCTAGGACATGCCAGGAGTGGAGGACCTTGGGATCCACTGGATCCCATGGCTTCTATAATTGTTTCCAGGGAGCCACTGGTAAAAGGATGACATAGGATATTGCATGAGCATCTTGGGGGTGGTCCATATGAATATGCCCCCTGGACATCACTGAAGGTGTGTGCAGGTCACCCCATCCCAACTCTTCCACCTAGCAAATCAGGAGTCAGGATCATTCTGCACATTGCACAACAAATGGTGACATGGGAAAAATAGGAAAATTGTACATATTTGCACTATGCTCCAAACTGTAGCAGCTAATAGTTCACCATCTTCTGCTTTTATGGTCAACATTAACTTGGGGAAAAATTGGTATATACATCATAGAACATGTGGTAACCCCTGAGTAAATGCAAGAGATGTCAATCTCTAAGGTGCTTCTAAAAATATGTTTCCTTTTCTCACCATTTTATACTCATATATGTTGATAAAATGCATATATATGAACAAGTAGTATCTGCATTCTACTTGTATGATGCACTTCCAGCACACAGATGCACCTGGATGCATCAGTAAAATGCTGAAGAAAAGTAACTTTGATATATGATGCCATTGAGCTGACTTTTCTGTAATGTTTCATCCATGTACATAGGTAATCAGAAGAGAAAAAACATGCCAATGTACTGAAGCTTCAGAAAATCGTTCAGATCTAAAAAAAATCTGATTAAAACAAGATACATAAAAATGTGTATTTGCAAGAAATACAAGGAAAATGTATACAGTTTTGTGCAGTTAAAACCCTTCAAACAGGGGATGCGGAGTGGGACAAGGTGAACCGAAGACTGCAAAAAAAATGAAAAATTGAGAAAAATCGAAGTGTGCAGACTTGTTCATCCTAAAAGTCAAGAGAAAGGAAAGACAGGATAGAGTTATCCTAACTAATTTTCTGTGACGTGGGATAATGTAAGTAGGTCATCTACTGCATATTGAAGTTTTCCATTGCTATTTGTTCCTTCGTTCATGGATTCAATTTTCTCTGGACCCTGCTCAAAAGAATTATTTCTCTACTCTAACGAGCCATCTCTGACATAGTAAATCCAACTTTCTATCACAATTATTTGTATATTCCTTTGGGGTGGGAGTTGTGGATTCCCACAGATCCAAGGAATGCAGATAGAAGGAATATAGCCAGTTTCAGCTCCTTCAATAATACATGAGCTGGGAAAAAAAAAATTGTCACACATTCTCTGGTGGAAATTTATTCTGCTTGTAGTTTCCCATGGACTTTAAACAGCAATGAAGTAATAATTCAAAGCTGTGCAAAATGTATCTTACCCTGGCAACTGCTGCACATAGGACTCAAAACATTGCATCTCCAAAGTCATCAGAGTATTTTGTATCAAAAATAAAATAGAGATGAAAAGTGAATCCCTTAAATTAACATGTTGGCACAAAGTCCAAACTATTTTATACATAAAGCAACTGTGGTGGGTGCAAGTTTGTGGTGGGTACAGTGGAAAACATGTTTTAATCTTGTGCCCCCATGCCATTCTTTGATTGAATTCATTCCTTGGGGATGAGCCTACTTTACTTTTTGTTCATGTTTAACATAGTTTTGTGGGGTGTACTGTACCTCAATTATGGAATGTCACCCCTCTCCAGTTCTGTCTGGTGCTGAGACTAATTTGCTTTGGTGTTCACTAAAGGCAACCTGTTTGCTTAAGGCTTTGGGTTGAGCTTATGATCCTGGGTCAGTTAACTGTTCCCGGGGCTTCTCTTTTATGGTTTTCACTTCATAATTGTGGATAGTTTTCCTGGCTTTTTTTACTGCACCCTACTTTGGGATTGACTTTAATATAAAGCAGGCTAAACATGGCCATAAATAAATAGTGCATACTAGTTTGTCATATTATTGGGTATAGTTATGTGTGCATGTGTGATCACACAAGGTTTGGAGGGGGGGAACCCTAAAAAGTTCTATAAGGATGCTGTCCTGCGATTGACCTGTATTCTTCACTTAACACCTGGAAGAGAGGCTGCTTAGACAAGCTAGCTCTTCCTATTTAGTTTTGCGAGCTGTGAGATAACAAACTTTTCGCTCCAACCGCAATCAGTTAATTATTTTCCCCTTTTATCATAGCAGGCGCTCAGGGCCTGCAAGACACGTAATCCTCATTAAGATGAACAGCCTTCCTTTGCTGATGCCTCAGCTGAGCAGCTCTGGGGGTAGTGGGGGAAAGAGAGGCTGCAGGCTATAAAACTTGCCCAACGAAAGCAACCCCTTTGTGAGTCGAATTCTGGAGACCGTTCCCACCACGCAGGCTCACCGTGGTAGATGGAGGAGGGCCCCTGGTGCTGTATGTAATTAAAGGGGACAATTTAAATAAACACGATGCTGTTTGCTTCGGTCCTGGCACCTCTTTTAATGTCCTCCTGCTTCGGTATCCATCCTGCAGGTTCTAAATTTGCTGGCAATACCAGACTTTCCGAAAACAGGTGCCGAAACAGCTTAGCACACTGAAAACAATACGATCACCTGACAGCCGCAGCAATTTTTTAAAAAAAAAATGAATTGTATGTTAATTTTTTAATATAATTTGAAAGGGCACCAGTTTGGTGTAGTGTTTAAGGCAACAGGCTAGAAACCAGGAGACCGTGAGTTCTAATCCTGCCTGAGGTGAAGCCAGCTGGGTGACCTTGGGCCAGTCACTCTCTCTCAGCCCTAGGAAGGAGGCAAGGGCAAACCACTTCTGAAATCTTGCCAAAAAAACTGCAGGGACTTGTCCAGGCAGTTGCCAGGAGAACACTGACTCAAAGGCTCAATCAATTAATCAATCAATCAATCAATCTACCAATCTACAAACACATTGGGAAGATTTTAAATCTATGCCTGACAAGTTCCAACAAAAATGCATAGTGCCTCCTAGTAGTCAGTAGTGAACATAACCACTGTAATATAAAGCTATAAATCCCCCTTAAGCGGAGGTCTTGAGGCTTCTAGTATGAAGCCCAGACACTTTTGCTCCTACAGCTCTTTAGTCTGAAAGTGCAAACGAACAAGAAAGGCAGGTGTACCATTCATAGCATCTAGATGATGGTTGGTAATTCAGCCAACCAATCCACTGTCAGAAACCATGGCTTCAATGGGTTTTCAATCATGGTTTGGGATTACAGTGATTCAGCAGCACATCTAAACTAATAAACCAGGATTTGTAACTGGCTAGCAAATCAGAAGCATTTATCATGCTTGAAGGAGTATGATTTTTAGAAATGGTATCATTAGCTTGTACTACACTCATGAGTTCCTTCAAACCTGTGCTGATATTGTTTCATTCCACATTTCATCAGTCTCAGACCAGTATGGCTAGTGGACAGGCATAGTGGTAGCTGAAACACAAAAGGGCCACCATTTTTTCAACCTTGTTTTAAACAGTCCAAGTTTTCCTTGGACTGGATAATAGATAATGATTTATTATATGGAGCTGTCTAATACAATGTCAAATACTTCCTTGAAGCACTGTGTTACAGTGTATCCTTGACAATGTAAGAACCAGTCAAGTGGATTTGCACATCATGTTAACCCTGGGTTGTTTGAGCATCAGTTACAGAACAAGCCACAAATGGCACAGTTCGCACAGCATACTAAAGCATAATCTAAGATGGAAAAGAACTGGAGGACTTGTAAAAGGTTGCCTCTCCTCTGAGGTTGCCTAAAACGACTCTCTGACGTTCTTTCCCAAAGATGACTTGGAAACAGGGGTGCCCACAGGGAGGCCGAAAAATGCCAAGTTGGCAGCCATGACTCTAAATCTAAGTCCTGGTCCTTTTTACATGTGCTCAACGTGGTACATGGTAAAAAAGGGGTGTGGCAATTGTGCAGATATGGCCACCATCTTTTCTCTCTCTCTCTGTCTCTGTCCTCTCTCTCTCTCACTCACACACACACACTGCAGATAACCTGGCTTGGAAACTTTGGCTGACATCTCTCATTTAATAATAAAAATGAACAGAATTGCCACAGGCTCACATTTGTCCCTCAGGGGTGTATGTGGACCCAGTGATGGTGAACTCGTGCAAACTGCAGTGACTGTCCTCAATCTTCTCCACAATGAACATCTGCAACAAAGGGAGAAAGAAAGAAAGAGGTGAGCAATTGGAAGATTGCACTGTTGAAGGGCCATTTACAAGTCAGAAGTGGTTTTAAAGCATCTGTACATTGCTTTGCCACTGAAAAAGGGGACAATTTTGATAAAGACATCGCATCTGAGCCTGCCTGCAATCAGATATAATCACTACACTACATGAATGATACTCACGTTTGCACACACAGCCCTCACCCCACTGGTGTAACCTTCTCTAGCATAGTAACCATGAGACTTACACTGAGCCAAATATATCTGCAGTGGCAGAAACCATGATTAGCTTTAACTACACTTGGTCTGAACAAACTGGCTTCAAATTGTGTCTTATAATCCTAATTAAACCATAGCTCAAACCACAAGCGCTTCCCAGATTGGACATAATAACAGCAGCTTTTGATCTTCTGAGATGCCAGAGGAAGAGAAAAGGGATCAGCTACTGTATGTGTCATGGAATCACAGATTAGCGTGACAAATGAACGAAGTCAATGGCTGCATTCAGAGTTCACGTTCAAGCTTTGCTAGCACTAACTATATGGAGGTAAGAAGTAGCAAGTGGGATAAAGCCAACTGTCTACTGGTCCAGTATTCTGTTCCCACAATGACCACTTAGATGCCTATGCATTCACAAGCAAGGGATATGCATAATGAAACCTTCAGTGGTAAGGAAAGCTATATTGTCTCTAATATTGCTCATATGATATAGATATTGTGACAACTAGCTCTTAGCATACAGCTGTTGTGAGGTGATGCTGGTATCTTATTTTGATTTTATTATATATGCCTGGGGTGGGAAGGGGAATAGTTCTTCCTGGGGGTGGCTGGCGCCATAGAGCCCTCCCCACTGAATTAGATCTCATTGCCACTTGGATTTTATACTTATTTTTATCTTCTACTTATATTTGGTACTTTGTATTTGTATTTTATAAGTTTATGGTTTTAATGTTAATTTTATTGTAAACAGCCCAGGGTCCCTCTTTTCGGGGGAGATGGGGGGTAATAAACTTTGAAAAATAAATAAATAGTCTTTCTTTTTCTCAGTCTTTTTTTCTTAAGGAGCTCTGGTTGGTTGTTTTCTACCATTCTATCCTCACAACAGTCAAGGTGAAGGTCATCCCATGACCTTCACAGTTAATTGGGGATTTGAACCTGGATCTCCGTGGTCTTAGTCTAGTACTTAGCCACACCTTCTCCTCACTGCTTGTTCTTCACCTAGCAAGGATTCCACAGAATTCAACATTATTAGTGCTATTTCAGCAAACTATGCTGTTGAAGGCAAAACTTGATAAGCCAAGAAGAAATTTGTCAGAAGATGATTTTGCAAGCAAGCACCCTAATTCTTGCTGTTATGATAGATTAATGCAACAGCCTACTCAAAGAAGCCTGGAATTTCAGAAAACCTTTGGTCTCTAGATATATACCTATAAAGATCAGAATTGTGCAAGCCATGGTATTCCAGTGACACTCAATGGAAGTGAAAGTTGGACTTTAAAGAAGCAGGATAGGAAGAGTATTGACGCACTTGAACTTTGGTGTTGGAGAAGACTCCAGAGAATACTGTGGACAGCCAAGATAATAAAGCGATGGATCATCTAGTAAATCAACTAGAGTTCTCACTTGAGGCACAAATGGCCAGGCTCACTGCTTTGGACATGTGAAGATCCAGCTCTCTGGAAAAGGCTCTAATGCTGGGAAAGGTGGAAGAAAAGAGAGGAAAGGGATGACCAGCAGCAAGGTGGATGGACTCAGTTACAGTGGCAACAAGTGTATCATTGGGGGACTTGAAAGAACAGGTTAGGGACAGATTGTCATGGAGAAGATCTATTTATGTGGTTTCTAGGAGTCAAAAACAAGTTGATGGCACATAATCAATCAATCAATGGTCTCTAGAGAAGCCCTCAAAAGGTGCTGCTACAATTATCCAAAGTTAAGATATTTTCAAGTGGCTGCATGTAATTGGCATGAACTGCCATTTTTGTGTATGTCCATGTGTGAGTGGATCCTATGCTTCTTGCATTTATCAGCACACATGAGATTTTTTGTATTGGAAAGATAGAAGGAGATACCGACAAGTTCATTCATTCAGCTTGCCATGGCAAATGCATCCAGCCCTCTGGTAAGCAGGCCATCCAAAGCCTCTTAGATCCTCACACCAGAGATTTAATTTCCACCACAGTGCATGAGGAGCATGTTTCCTCCATGTAGTCTTGACAAGAATCCCAGAGTTAATTCCAACATCTTGCAGACCTTTGCACAGAGGAACAACAGGGCGATCCTGTTCAGCAGCCACTGAAATTTAAATAACTGTGCATGCTGTTAATTGCTTACATGCAATTAACATCTAGTGGAACCAAAGTGTGATGATCTTTTTAGAAAGATTAACAGAAGTTGTCCACCCCTAAACCTGAAAGAGACTGTTATACTGAATTCCTCACAGTGGGATGGGACCTTCTGAAATGTTGCCGCCCTGCCGTTCAGCTAAGGATCCTTCCAGAAAGCCAAATGCAAACAAAGCCTTTTGCCCTTTCTGCTACGAAAGGTTGGAAAGAAAAACGCTCCTTTTCCGCTATATCCAACTTCCATTTCTAAAATCAGGGAACAAGGAGCAAACTGCAAGGCCAGTCAATTCTCTATCCCTCTGTGGGTGGAGATGAAAGCTTATAAAAAAAACATGGAGGGGGTCCAAAGCATCCCTAATAGAGATATATCTCTGGTAAAACGGGGGTAAAATATGGGTTCAGAACACATAGTCCCTCCTGGCATTATTCTGGAGGGCAGATTGTGCCCCAGGCCAGCTCTAGACACTTTGGCGCCCTGGGCAAAGTTATATTCTGGCACTCCCATGGTTTGGCTCAACTTCTGATTTTGTTACAAATTTCAAAAAGGCACCCTTGTTTCTTTTTTCTTTGAGTTTTGAGCTTTACACTTAGGATTTTCAGCCCCAATTTTTTTTCCTTTCCTCGGACATTTTCACCCTATTTACTGTGAATCACAGTATTGTATTTTAATTACATCAGCGCCAATTGTTCTCATATGGCAACAATTCTGCAAAATTATATTTAACCCTTGAGTGGGCACACTGGCACACAGTGTGCGCCATTACTGCTTTTCCCGGTAGAACTTCAATCGACAGACATGTGACTCGTTCGCTCAGGACCTTCCTATCAGATCTTTGTCTTGCTTCGGTAATATTATCACTTCCTGAGGTCCATAGCTGTAATAATAATTCCTTTTTTGTGACTTGCAATGTCTGATTAGTGTACTGTTCACTACCACTCAACCAACTTTGTGGGTTGTCATGCGCTGCCTACCTCTGAATAATTCTCAGACACTGGTTCTGTGGAACAGGCTCTGATTTATTCACAGCGTAGATGCAGATTGGAAAAAAAGCTGAGAGTGACAGGAGCGCGCCGGTGCGGGGTTTAAATACCTCGCGCCGGTCAGCGCCCCCTCACTCGCGGTTACGTCACCCCCCTTTGTCCAACACGTTGTCCTGCCGGTAGGTGAGGGGTTGCGAGGCCCCGCTGGCATTCCGGGATCGCCCATCATCGGTTTCTCTATTCCTCCGGTGATTGCTGTCAGCTGGGCGATCTCCGTTGCGTTAGCGCTAACAGCTTGGGTGTGCCTCGCGATCCGTTTAGCCATTGTTTCTTGACCTTCAGTCTTTGTGAGTTGATGGCTACTTATCTTGAGCCCCTTCCCCTGTTTCCTTGCTATTGTCATGTGTGCCATTGCGCTGATGTCTTCAGCTCAACGGCACTCATGACAGGGTAAGCATTTTCAAAAAATGTAGAAATAAAACATTCTAAAGCAATGAGGAAAGATTATCAGATTGTATATTCATACTGTGTATTTTGGAAGTCTTTTCCATTTTGGCGCCCGCTAAAATTGGTACCTTGGCCACTGCCTAAGTTGCCTAGGCCTGGAACTGGCCTTGCTGTGCTCTTTAAAACTCCGTTTGCCATACTGAGAGATGAGGCCAAGGGCAGGTTACCAAAGGACAATCAGTGGGTGGGGAAATAAAGCCTCATTTTGCTTCCCCATTGCACTTAGGGAGCAAAAAGAGCTGATGTCATTGCAACTAAATGCAATCTGATTCCTGCTCGTGTCAAAATCTGCTCTGCTTTTATCAGAGTATTAAGCAATTCCCAGCGCATGGGAACTTTCACTGTTGAGTTCCCACATTTGTCAAATTCTGGAGCAACGAGGAGAGAGCTGTTCTTTTTTTTCCTCTGAGCCTCTTCAGATTTATGGCTTTTACTATTGTACCCATGATAACAATTTCTGCTGTCGTTTATCTAAAATGCTTACAATCTCCCAAAATAACGCCTTAAATTCATGAGCTGATATGCTTAAAACTGTCCAGCGTTGAGATGCAGCATTTGGGAAAATGCAAAATCTGGCAGTTTACTAAATTGTGACCTGAACACTAAATGGAGCAACACAAATAAGGTTATTTTTACCACACTTTTGCAGATGAAGTGATAATATCGAGTTTTTCAGACTGTGTTCCTCAGAATCCTAGGGTTCTACAAGAACACGAATGCAGCCGTTTTTCTATCATCAGACTTTGCCCCTTAATTGTGTATTGCCGAGACCAGTTGGGTCCGGGGGGGAGGTTTCCCCTCTTGGAAATGTGCCCAGCTGGGTTTCAGGTGTGGCATCAGCTGAGACTCCAAGGCAGGAGTGGGGATGTGGTGGTTGCCATCTGGGAGTCTCTTAAGGCTTTCAGGGGTGCTTTTTCTGCTGGTTTTGCCACATCTGGGTATGTGACCAGTTCTAAATGCTGTATTCTAAGAAGCCCATGGACAAGCTGCAATGTGGCCAAAAGAGAGTGACTGGGAAGACAAGGGGCTTGGACACAAAGATCTGTGAGGAATAAGTGAAAAAGTTGAACTGCATAATACAGTCTCTAGATTCCTGAAGGACCGACATCAGAGAGCAGAAACAGAACCGGGATGTGGAAATGGAAAGGAAATAGCTTTTGGTTAAATGTTAGGCTAGCAGGTTTATTCCAGCACCCAAGGATTCTTTAACCACATTTTTGGACTTGCGTTGATCTGGCCCAGAAGAGAATGAAACGACCTGGCCACTTAGTCAGGTAAAAGCAAACTTTTAACAACTCTATAGGTTTGTGTAGCACACCCTGCCATCCTATCCCACAAATTCTTGGGATCCCTGTGGAGGTTTTGCTCTGTGAAATCGGGCTGTCACTGTTGCTGAAACCTGGTTAATGTTCCAAACAATGAGAAAGCAGTGAAGGGAATATGATTAATGGGGGAAGGCAATGTGATGCTTAATTGCTGAAAACAAAAGCCAGCACTGCAATTTTTAAAAACGTGAAAGGAAAAAATAAATACAGAGCAATCCACAGAAGATCCCAACCCCTGCTCTAAATTCTCCTACGTCCTACCTGATGTTGCTGAAGTACAGCTCCCAACATTTTTCACTAGTGGCCTATGACTGGGGTTGCTGGAAGTTGTGGCTTAGCTCCATGCAGAGAGACACATTCCATGCAGAAAGTACACTCCTGATCTCCCTTATCTGTTCTTCTCAATATCCTCACCTTTAATAGCAGACTTAGATTGTGTACCATCAGCTTGGAAGCAAAGGTGAGGTTCCCTCTCTCAAAATAGTGGCTTCTAACTAACTTGAGATGATGTTTTAGTTTGCTGAAGTATACATGGTCATGAATTAAAAGAAAATGATATTAAATGTACATTTACATAGCTTGGAAGCAATGGGAATTGAACCTACAAGGGGTACAGGGTAGAAAGGCATTTCAAGCACTGCTTCCTGAATGAGTTGATGCTACTACAGTGCTGAGATCACCTCTTTAGGGTGATTTATGCAAGCAAACAACCAAGCTCAGAGAGCACCAAGGACTCCACAGTTCAACCCTGAGCTACAGATATTCTCTTCTATCGGTCACCCTCTTTAGCCCTCCAGCTATGGGCTCCCTTCTGCTGAAACACTCATCTGATGCCCAGGCAAAGGAGGTTGATTCTCTTAGGCATTTTAATTCAACATATTTTGAATGTTGCATTTTCATCCCTGTTGATTTGTTATTGAACTCATTGTGTCAGTGTTTGTGGCTTTTAACCGAGCTACCATACCTTCGAATGCTGTGTGTGTTTTTTGGAACAAATTGCAAGGCCGAGGAGTTACGTGATCTCTGGCAGGTGAGGCTGGCTGGCTATGGCTGAGCATATCAGTTGTAAGTAAATGGGAATTTCACAAAAGTATTTCCATAATTCAAAATAAACACACAGCACATAGTGAATTCAGAGATTTACATTTTTTATATTTATTCTGCTCACCCAGTAGCATTATCTATAAGCATGCTATTCTTTCTTTCTTAATGTATCTTATCCCAACTTAAACCATACAGTTGTGCAATAATTATTTTTTCCAACAGTAGGATTTCCCACTTCAGCAAACCAGTCTCCTTCTCTGACCCCACATCCCTCCCTGTATTTTCTTCGCTCGGGTTATTCCTGCACCAGCCTGGACATTTTGAAGTCAACCCCACTTCAGGGTTTGGCCTACAATGTATGGAAAGGAGTTCTGTATCCCATAGCAACCAAGCTTTGCATACTATTTCTTCTGTCAACAAAGCACGAAGGCAAGAGAGGATGAGGCTGAAAGTTCAGCACGGAGAGTTCTGATCATGTTCTCTTGTCTGCACCCTTCCATGTGGTTTCTTTCCCACTTTTCATCAGAATGTAAACAGAGGGGCGGAAATAGCAGACAGCTAATCCCCAAACCGGATAGGAAAGTATTTGATTATCCAAGAGCCCTTTTTTAAACCACTGGAGACCTAGAGCCTAGCCATCTACATGCAGCTTCTGTATACACACAAGGGCCCATCTACCTGAAAAGGTGTACCAAATTGCTCACTCATCTAGAGACGCTGGTAGGAGATCCTTCTCACAACCTTCAAAGCACCAAGCAGCTGCAGTTTCACTCAGATGGAGTTGCTCCATTATACTACCATGGGCTCTCTGAACCATGTGTGATCCAAACAGACCTGATTCACACAGGCAGAAACTGTGTTTTATTTAATCAGCCTCTTAGAAAGGACTACCCCCATGCCAACTTTCTGGGGATATACTGTCCTTTGTCAGGACTAAATCATCCCAGCAGGAGTTCCCAGAATCAGCTTCCTTGACCTGTGTTCAACAGGTATGTTGGAACTACAACTCCTAGCATCCCCAGCCAGCATGTGATATACTGACTAGTGCTTGAAGCAACACCTCTGCCTCCACCCATCTTATTACTATCCACCCATCACCAACACAGCAGATTAAAGTGTATACTTAAAATACAGGCAGTCCTCAACTTACAGCCACAATTGGGACCGTAACCTCTGTTGCTAAGCGATGTGGTTGTTAAGTGAGTTGCACCCAATTTTATGACCTTTTTTGCTGTTGTTGTTAAGTAAATCACACAGTTCTGCATTGATTTTGCTGATTGGGAGCCGGCTTGGACAGTTGCAAATGGTGATCATGTGACCCTGGGACGTTGCAACTGTCAAAAATACATGCTGGTTGCCAAGCACACAAATTTTGATCACATGGTCGCGGGGATACTGAGATGGTCATAAGTGCGAGTACCGGTCATAAGTCACTTTTTCCAGTACTGTTGTAACTTTGAACAGTCGTTAAACAAATGGTCGTAAGTTGAGGACTACCTGTAGTATATTGACCCAAAGGAAGTCCTGGGTATTTTTTCCCCAAATAATAACCTGTGAAGTGGAGGGGTGTATTGAAAACAAAACAATGAACAAAAAGTGAAAATGGTTTACAAACAGCTTTTGCAAAAGTGAATGCCTTGAAAGATGAACTGTTGGGGGGGGGGAACTATTGGCTTAATGAATCAAACCCCTTTTGCAAGGCTTAAACAAGGTTGCTTTTCCTTCTCCGGTTCATGCCTCCCCTTCCCCTCCTTTCCCATGTATGTTTCTGTGTGCATGAGAGAGAATAGTTAGTACGCACAGATAAGGGTAAATTAATGTCGTCAGTGGGTAGCTTACTTTACAAGCAATTGATTTTAATTGGTAGTCATTAATCCAATTAGTATTCATTCATTTTATTTTTTAGGGTTTATTTTTAGTGCAGCTTCCTGGAAAAATACGTATGTACAAAAATATATGCACACACTTGTATAAATGTGCCACCTGTACCCATTTATCATGGGTAGAGGGGTTCAGCTGGCATTGGCAAAAGATTAAAGAGGTAGGAAAGCTGGGCACTGTCCAAGGTTCATGTCTGTGTCTACACTTCTTTTCTGACTATTATTTCTTTTGGGGATGAATTGACTTAAATTTAGCATCAGCATCCTTTCAAAGAAATACAGTAAACACCTTGCTAATTAGGTGGGGATTGGAATAGAAAGATAGAAGCAATTTGGTTAATCAAAAAGGCCGCCAGGAGGCAGCTAGACACAAAGGCTCCCTTACTCTGCTTTCCAGAACAGATTAAAAGATTAGGAGGAGGAGGATTAAGTCAATCACACAGCCAGAAACACAAATGATGCCTAGAAATATTGGCTAAGAATGCGACAGCCAATGCAGAGAGGAACATGGCTATGAATGTACACCTTTTCCAATTCTCCCCAGCAAAAATGGAAAGCTTGCTGGCTGGGGAATTCTATGAGTTGCAGTCCACACTTCTTAAAGTTGCCAAGGTTGAAAAACACTGCCCTAAACCAACAACCAGTTCCAATTCCAACAGCAGAAATTTAGCCCAGTCTTTCCCCAAACAGTGCCATATAAGTATATTGGATTCCAGCCCCCATAATCCTTAGCCAGTACAGCCATGCTGCCAGAGATTGTGGGAGCTGATATCCTCACCCATCAGGTGGGAGAAAGCTGATGTAATCTATGGCAACAGATTCCCTTTTGATCTCATGAGGATGCTGTATTTGGAAATGGAGAATGTTTTCTTTGCACTTGCACAACACAACTGCTGGGAGAGGGAATCTTGCCAATTCACTAAATGGCTATCATGATAGGGCCACCATGTCTGGGCTGCAAGTATCCAGATGACCACTAGGTGGCAGGAAAGAGAGATCCTAGGCTGCCGTCTATTGGTTATTCAGATTTTTGCAGCCCAGAGATGATGGTTCTGTATAATAGAGAATGTACCTAGTAACAAAACATCAATTTACCACAATTCTAGCACTTTTCCCTCAGGATGAGCCCTGTTGCTCCATTTTTTTTCAGACATGTGTGCACACTTCCAAAAAAAAAACACTGGACTACAGCTGTCCATTATTTTGATATCCTAAAATAGCTTTGGGGACTATTTAGGGCCAGAAGCATTCTTAGAAATACAGATGATATTGGAAGCATGCTAGCTTTTACTGCTCCACAATTTTAGTGCTATGTATTCCAATGACTGGGTTGTTTTGTGTATATGTTAAGCGTCTAGGTTTTATTTGATGATTTTAGACTGTCTTGGAAAACCTGCCTTGGAAAACCTGCTTTGCAGGGCAGGATGCCAATTTTATAAATACAATATTTTAAAATTTAAGATAAATTTCCATTAAAAAAAATGGAAACATCTTTCCTAAACAAATAAAACCTTAGGTGGAGCAGGAAGCCTCCTGGGGGCAATGTAGCCCAAAACTCAGCCTTCAGAAGAGGCTCAGAAGTATGAGCTGGTCAACAGGAGAACAGGTTGCTATGCAGCAAAATGATGTGAAGATTTTTAAAGCAGGCATTCACTTTCAGGTTGAAACTGGGGCTTTCTGGTGCCCTTTCCAAATCATAAAATCAAACATCAAGCACTGCTTTAATTTCAGTAAATATATACTAGGGAAAATGGCATGAATTATCAACAGTTCTAACTATAATCTTGCTCTAATTTTAAGATCAATTTTAGAGGCTTAGATCTGAAGCTCACCATTTACTATCTACTACACCAGTGTTTCTCAACTTTGGCAGGTTTAAGATGTGTGGACTTCAACTCCCAGAATTCCCCAGCCAGCCATGCTGGCTGGGGAATTCTGGGAGTTGAAGTCCACACATCTTAAACCTGCCAAAGTTGAGAAACACTGTACAATACCATTCACAGAAACAGGACTTTTTTGACAGGGGCTTTAAATTTTAGGAATTCTTCCCACAAAGCTATGCCCACTGATTTCAAAAGGATTTGGATGACTTCTTAAACATGTCTGCCTCCCATAGGTGGATACAGATTTCTTGAGGGGGTTTTTTTTGCTTTTATTTCTGCTCATTAATTAGGAAACATGCCTGGTAAATTATTCATCTGACTTTTTCAGGCATCTCTGTGAAATTCCTAAGGAGGGCCGTGCTGTGAAAAGCAGGTTTTGAAAAGTTTATTTTTAAGGAAAGGAACGAAATCTACTACAGTAGAACAAAGGTGACCTGCACTGTTGTTGTTTTAGCTGAAGATCACATTCCTTTAGGTATAGTTTGTCAGTGGTAGTGGGTGGGCCCAGAGTTGTTGACAGGTTGCTGGAGGTTTTCTCTCTCTGAAATATAAAATGTCAGATGGATCAAGGGACTAGGCTGGCAAGGAAGGGCAGCTCGTGAACTGGTGGTCTGAACTGGCAGCATACAAAGGGCTCTTAACTTAGGGGCCCAGGATGCCCATCTCTGTTTGAGAGACGTGGGAGTTGACAGATGACCATCTCTAACATCTTGCATAGACAAAATGTAAACGAAGCATTTTGCATTTGCCGGAGGCAGGAGACAAGGAGTTTCCGATAGGAAGAAACTGAAAAATGAAGTTCTTCCCTTGCCTTTTAAAGTGGTATGTCTAGGAATGTGGTACCATGTGGTTTTTCTCAACACACCTTTAAGACTGTCTCCTTGACAAAGCAGCACTAAATAAAAATAGTCCTGCCTATGAAATCAGAGAGGGAGAGGGAGAGGGAGGGTGAATCACGCTGCTGACCACAACCTACACATTCATGTAGCAACTAAGCTGGGGAAGAAGAAGAATTAAACCGATTGATCAAACTGAGATAAAAGGCAAAGCACACCCTGGAAGGCAACCTACAAGTTCAGCCATTAAATAGTCTTTTTAACTATTTACATCCAAGGGCATAGATTCTTTTGTTAGAAAGAAAGTGTAGTTTCACGCATAGAAAAACTTCTAAGGTCAACCTATATGGGATACCCAGGACTTTGCATATACTGCTATGGCACAGCATCACAGCCAAAGGTTTTAAGACATCTCTCCATGGATGTCTGGAGGGTCTGGTAAAAAGAAAGGTCAAGAAGGTAGAGACAAAGGTACAATCAAAACTCCACCTATTTTTATGTGTACTGTCATGGCCATCCTCTTGACATTTTTGACCACACCCCATGGACACCCCTGCATCTCCCAAAACCTTCAGTTTTCATTTAAGATTCTATCCCTTTGCATAGAGATGTGAAGAAAAACACTAGGCATAACTCTGTCTTAACCAAGCATTACTCTGGCTGTCTAATGCCCAGTGTCAATAAAAACAAAGACATTCAAGTAAGTGGTTTGTCAGATCCTTGTCTTCATATGTTGTCCAATCTAATCACTATATACAATTAAATACTTCTTTATACAGAGGTGGGCAGCCTGTAGTACAAGTATTTTTTATTCCGATTCACAGACCCACCACTCCCTGTGTTTGAGAAACCACGCCATCTGTTTTCACCAAATACACCCAAAACTAAGGGGGAAAAAAAGCAGAGAATCCTGACCACTTGCTTGAATGATGGGGCCATGTCAACACTGAACACATCAATTTGGCCCTCCCCCTTCTCCCTGAATACATTAAAAAGTTACCTGTTCTGGACATAAGCTACCTGTAGCTCTCCCAATGTTTTAGACTTCAACTCCCATCAATCAACCAATGGCAAGGGGGTTTGATAGTTGTAATTTGAAATAGTTGGAGGAGATGTAATTAAACTATCAGGGGAGATGGATTTATATTTTATTTTTTTTGATATTGTAATGATTTTCTGCCTCTTTGAGCCAATATTTCTGACAAAGAGAATTCACAAATGCAGGGACTAATTCAGGTCAGAATCTATCAACCTGAATATTTTTAATGACTTGAGACAATTTAATCTTTAAGACAGCAAAGCTCAGCTTGATAAATCAGAACTTCCAGCAAAATCCAAGAAACCAAAAGCACTTAGGATTTCCTGAAAAATAAAATGGGGCTTTACCTAAATGTTCTCGATAGGTCTTTGCTTTTACTCAGTGACTGCCAGAAATGAGATTATTCAATACCTACAAGTTTCATCACCTGGCAAAAAATGTCCAGGTCACATCCAACTTTTATTGAGTGTGTGTAATTTAAAGCTTAAAATCATCAAAACCACAAACCACAATAACAACACACCATTATTCAACACACCATTATATTATCACGCCGGGATCTTCATTATACTTCTGAGTTTCTGTTGGGAGAACAGGTATGTGAGTTGTGGATACAAATATGAAGCACTGAAACACTTACAATACAATCCCTCTGTGCACAGCTGGAAGAGTGACTGAAGCTCAGTGGGACTTGCTTCTGATAAAATACGTACACGTCTTTAAGTATAGTTTCAAAACAATAGACTGAAAATGGAGATGTCAAGATAGACACATACGTTCTAGTTTTACATCCCTTATTTTAGTGACTGATTCATTTCTAGGGTCTGTGTAAAGTGCTGATATTAATCCTTACAAGAATAATGGCTGATGTGCAACTTTTGATGCATATGCTACATACACGTCAAATCTACTTGTGAGCTGCCCAGACTCAGGCAGCATACAAATTTAACTAAAAATAATAATAATCTATCTTGCATCACATACAAGGCGGGGACCACAAGTTGCCACACCTGCTCTAAATGCACATGCTTGAACATTAAATTATATCATTGCACTGCCTGCCATTTCACCTTGCTTGGCAAGACTGAATTTTGTATCACTGACAATAGATCGTTGGACAATTATGCTTTTGCTCATTTGTTTTTAACATTAAAAATCTCTTAGATTTCTTAAAAGAGTGTCAGATAGAGCAGATACATCAGAGCAGAGTTATCCCTGTTTAGCGGGATGGAGAGTTGGTTGGAAAACTGAAGTGTAAGAAACCTTAGTGGCCAGATCACCTTCATTGTGAACCAGGCAATTCTGTCTTCATCCACATCCACTGGCAGCCTGGCCACCCACTGTGGCCACTTCCTCTATTTGGCCATTGCTTCTGAGGTCAACTAGCAGCCCCTCTGGAATACTCTTGTTTTTAAAGCCTGTTGTGGGAAATAATATTTCAAGCAAAATCTGCTGCCATCATGAGTGTAGAGGATGGCATTTGATGTCAAAATCCTGGACAGTTGCTCTTTAGGGTTTCCTGAACCATCTCTGCCTTCAGTGTCTTTGAGTATCACTGGGAGTGATGACTTTGGAAACACTGGTATGACTGGTCTTGCTGCGGCCAAGGTGATCCACGCAATGTGGGGAACTGGGTTGATTCTAAGATTTCCAGGCTCTTATCGTCATTCATTGCCTTACAGCAGCAATGAGAAATGTGTGGCCTCCAAATGTTGCTGAGCTGAAAGTCCTAGAATGGGCCAAACCAGTGTTTCTTATATTTTTTTCTCTAAGGACCTCTTCCCACTTTTAAAAATTATAGAGGACCCCAAAAAAGCATTTGTTTGTATGGGTTATATTTATCTATATTTTACCGTATTGAAAATTAAAATTGATGTATTCGCTGACACTTCCTGTAATGGTATGTGGGAATGACCTTGGGAGACTAGGCAATGAGATGCTGCCTAGGGAATGGTCAGATAAGAGACAGCATAGCCCGCAGCTGGACAGTGTGCAGGGTAAGGGGCTCAGAAGAGACCCTTCCTAATTTCTTGGGGTATAAAGGAGACAGGGGGAGAATTGTACTCTCAGACTTGCAAGATTCTGTTAATGTAGCTTGACAATAAAGTAGAATTAGCTCATTTGGTTGTGTTTCCTGTCTGGTCCACCTTGTAAGGCTGACACATCCACTTCTCACAATTGCTTGATGGGATTTTAATATTGTATTGTTTTTCAACATATGCTGGCAAATAATTTTGATTTTGTGGACCCCTGAGAAGATCATGGGGGACCCCCCCAGAGGTCCTCAGACTACACTTTGAGAAACACTGGTCTAGTCATTGAATAAATAAATGTCTACAGGGCCATTGGTTGTCTATCCCTGCCTGGCAGCTATTGCACCTTGGCTAGAGCAGGATTGAACTAAACTTTTTTTCAGGAGTGCCTCAGGTTATATAGTGCTGAAGGCAGGGCAGAAGCTAACATGTTTAGCAATAAATATAATCTCCCTTGGAGAAAGGGCTGTTCCATAACACCCAGGCAAATATTTAACCTTCTTAACATGTCTGCAAATTTATGAACAACAACTATATTCCTGCCCATTAAACTTTTGCCTCTGTTTAACAAGGGAACTCCTGAAGGTTAAACATTAATTTTTTTCTTCATCCTAGGATTGTTTAGTGTCTGGAATAATAAATATTTAGCTAAGGGAGTCATTATTTGACTCTCTAAAATCCAACCATCAACTATTTTAGCAAGTCAGTTATTCTTAGTTTTGGCCTAGACTCTGAACACTGTACTGGTTCTTCTCCAAGGTGTCAGGGTCTTTAGTTAATTAGCACTCAATTAAAGAACTACTGGTTTGCTTATTAATCAAAATGCATGTGATTAATCAAATGACTCCATAAAATTTGCTTGCAATAAAGAAGTAGCACTTTATGAATGCAATCTAATAAAAATGGTACATTTTCCACAGATACAGTGGAAAAGTGAAGTATGTACAACTGCAGCCCTATATAAACTTTCATTTATATGAAATAATTCAGTCACACTTTTAGAACCATGTTTTCTATGCCAAGATAAGTCCCTAATGCTTTACTTAGACTGGAGGCTGGACTACTTAGCATAGAGCTTGGCAATTAATGACCTCTTACTGGCTCAAAATTAATCTATCTTCTACAGGGCTACTGCTCTTTTTAGCATAGAACATCTTCCAGTCCAAATGGCTCAGAACCGTAGCCCACAAGCTGCTCCATTTGGGAATGTCTCCTGATTTCCTTTTAACCATGAGATTGGATAAAGAAAAGGAGGCTATCAAACAAAGCCTGGAAGATATGAAACTCCAGAATAACCTTGCAGCTGCCCCAAGGCTATACCAACTTTATAACGAAAGAAGGAAACTGGAACCCACACAATACCTATACAAGTTATCCTGTCCCAAATATGGCCGGGCCTTCTCTAGAGCATCTTCAATGCCTTTCCCTCTGCAATCATGGATGGTAGATACAGATACCCCATTGCTTCTGATGAAATGAAACCCTAGAACACGTCTTCCCGAGGAACAGATTTTACAAGGAATTACACCCCCAGCTAATTCAACCCTTATTAAATAGGCTGCCTGGCTGTTCAGACCAATGGTATTTAGAATTTTTCCTAGTATTCAAAGAAATAAATACCAAATAAATACCCATCACCATTTATACAGTATCAAAAAAATACTGTTGGTGAACATTCAATCAAGAAGTTCAACTGAGGGCATGGAGACTGACGTTATCCAACATCACAAAGTGAGACAACTTCAAACCAGCCCAGAAACTAGATCAAGAAGTCCAGTGAGGGATCCAGTTGGACAGCAGGTCAGTCATATGTCAGAAGGTTACCCAGTTTACCTTTGCCTCTATAGCCTGACTTAACATGTAGGGACTAATATCTTGCCAAATCAAGAGCAGGGCTCCTGATCATCAATAAGTTGTCCCATAAGATCAATGCCACCCTATGGCCTCAAGCTCATGGTTGTTGCAGGATTTGAAAACCAGAAGAGCAGATCTCTGAGAGAGTGATATCCTGTCTTTACCCACCATACACCATGTACATCTACTCATCCACAACCAAGTCATGAATCAAAATGGATCTGGTGGATACCAACAGCAACTTGAGCTGAAGTTCACCAGCAATTCAACCACAAGGACCCAGGATTGAGTCAGTAGGCTAGAAACAGAGATCAATATTAAGCTGTTGATCTCCCTTCCCCTGCAACTCCTCCAGCAACCCCCACCATGTCTCCCTTGGTCTGTCACAATCAGAGTTATGCTACCTTGACCCCTCCCTGAAAACAAAGTTACATGCCACATCCACCATAACCAGCCCACCCACATACTCCCACCACAACGCACCATATGCAATTACTCGACTAGACCAAAAATATCACATCACAGACTTGTTCTCCCCCAGGTGAAGCAACTATCTGCATCAATAGATCAAGTAAATGTTGTAGCTCTTTCTTCTTGAAAGCTCAGGGTGGCTTATAGGAGGGTCTTACTCATTTTATCCCTCCAAAGTGCCCCTGAGAAAAGTTTGGATTGAACGATTGTGACTGGCCTAGCATCTCCCAGTGAGCTCCATGGTCTAGTAGGGCTATTAATTTTAAATAAAGTCCAAAATGTTTAAAGTGTAATGTTCGCAGAATCCAGAACTTATTTGATCATAAACCTATTTTCAGGCTGCCTTTTTCCCAAGTGGGGGTCTGTGGTTAGGAAGGGGGAAGCGCTGTGTTTGGCAACTATCAGAGTCCTGAAAACTGAACCGTTATAACTACTATATTACGCCGTAATATACTTATTAGCAATTAATGTACTGGTACTGTATTTTGACTACCTTGGAAGGAAGAAACATTTGTGGGATTTCCTCTTTTCAGTGACAATGTAACGTGGCTGCTCTGAGTACAGTAAAACTGAAAGTGGGGCATTTGTAAAAAGTCATGTGTGCCCGTTTTCTTCTCTAGCTGTCAGCCACATTCGTTGCTTTGATCCTATACTCTAAAATGATCCAGTTATGCTTTTACTGTTGTATATTGCTTCTGAAAGCTCTGCTTTATTTATCGTCCAAAGGACTTGCATTCTGTAAATGTAGTAAATAAGAAACAAGCAAATAAACTGGGTGCAAATGTTTTTGATTTTGGTTTTTTAAACATGCAGCATCTGACACCCATCGCTGTGATTTTTTGGGAGGCAAGGCACCGATTTGCTGCCTTCCAGTCGTACTAGAACCAAGAATATGCCACCCCAGTATGCAAGTGCTAAAAACAGGTTCCTCGAGAGATGAGCTGTTCCTCCCACCACCAGATTAGTAAGTGATGCTTCCATTGCTGGGTATGACCCCATCAGCTCATCATCTAACGGCCTGCTGCCTCCCCCACACTGGTTGCACAAAATTACTGCAGGCCATTCACGAGGCTGCATTGCTAAGGAAACAGTGAAGAGCCACCCCCATCCCCCAAGTCCAAGCATTAATTTGCCTCCTGATGCCAAAGAAAAGCATCATGCAAATACTGCATTTGCCAGCTGGAACAAAAACAAAACAAGAAAAATGGTGACCAAGGTGTGCTTTAAAAGGGAACTCCAACATGCTATTTTGTTTGTGTGCAAACTTCTTGCAACCACATCAGGTGGTTCATGACTTTCTGGAGGATTAGGCCAAAATGGAAGCTAGCCTTCTCAGAATCTGCATAGCTACTGTCCTGTTGGCTGTCCTACCTTTCCTCTTGGAGTTACAAAAACAGAAGCCTCTGATGTTTTTGCAATTAATTATTGAGAGCTGTTGCTAGCTGGAGTAAACAGTGATGGATAAATGGGCTGGGTTACACATTGTGCTACACCATAATATACTTTGTTCTATTTGGACTTGGAGATCTGCAAACCAGATGAGAATCCATGATTCACAAAACCATGGTTACACAAATCCTAATTTAGTAAGTGGTGCAAAACATGTATTTATCTAACATTGCGTGAGGTGGATTTCTAGGATAATGGGTGGGCACCAAATACAAATAGGAAGTGTCTCTGTGCATACAATTTGCCCTTCAGTGAACCTCGACAGACCCAGAGACCTTGAAGTGGGAAGAATTTGGGGGGGTTGCTTGTCCGAGTACGTAATGTGTAGGCATTTCCTTTTTCACACATTTGCTACCAGGAACATACAGGTGACCTGAACAGCTTTATCAGTTGCTTTAAGATCTGCAATTTCATTCTCCTCTTGCAAAGCATATGCCAAGGTTCTTTCTTTGTTGGACAGATTTCAGAGTTATGGATTGCAGCCTGAACTATGTGCTCTGAGACCAGAAACATTCAAGTTGGGGAATATGGAACTTAACACCAAAACACTCAATTAGTTTGTAGACCTGCACACTGTACAAACTATTCATTTGGTCATATTTTGTACAAAGCTCAAGCCACAACATTTTAGATGTTGAGCCCTTTTAGATGGCAGGTATATATTCAGCATTTTGATTTAAAATCCCAGGCCAGCTTGGAAGGAAAGAGAGAAAAGCAGTTGCATAAACACATATGTTTAATGAATCCAAGTAGATTCTCCATTACATGGCAAAAATGATTATCTAAATCACTGAAAAGCTGCTTCCAGATAGACTTATGGACCTAAAATTACTCTTTGCTTGAATTATTACCTCCTAAATCTTGTAGCTTCTTTTGACTCTTCGTCCTCTTGAACAGTTTCCATCTCAGCTGGTTCTTATAAGAACTCTGAAGTTTTAAAATCTGGTGCCTGAGAAGCCTTTCCTTTTTTTCCTTCCCCATCCCTTTTTTCCTTTTGTGCGTAAGGCCAAGAACAGGGGGTATATTGTTTGATACTGAATCATAAGCTGTTCCAGGAGCAGTTTGGGATCAATAGTGGAACAAAGGAGTTTTCAGATAAATCTATTTATCATGTCCTGTTTTCTCCTGGATGGAAAAGATTTGAATTCCTGCCCTGAGCAGGAGGTTGGACCCAACGGCCTATGTGCCCCCTTCCAATTCTATGACACTGTGGGCATGGGGCTTGTCTCCCTCTGTCCCCAATCATTCAGGCACTGTCCTGGTGGTACAGCTCTATCCATAAGGGCTATGCTGCCTCCGTTTTTACATCTGTGTTATAAATGAGGATGCTGAGAAATGTCACAGTAGAAAACATACTTGGCTGCTCCAACCACTTGGTTTTGCTGGCAAAGCACACTAGCAAACGCAGAGCAAGTAAAAGCAGCACTTCAAATAATCAAGCTCATTAACCAAGCTAGCAGCATCACAAAAAACTGAGAATGCAGACATTAATTTGGAGCTGAGGTCAAGTATCCCACACAACTCAACGCTCAAGACTCACCCTGCAGACGGACATCTGGTTGGTTGTCAAGGTGCCTGTCTTGTCGGAGCAAATAACTGAAGTGCATCCCAGGGTTTCCACAGAGGGGAGGCTCCTGACAATGGCATTCTTTTTGGCCATCCGGCGGGTGCCCAATGCCAGGCAAGTGGTGATAACTGCAGGAAGTCCTTCAGGGATGGCAGCCACTGCCAAAGCCACAGCGATCTTGAAATAGTAGATGGCACCACGAAACCAGGAGCCGCCATGCACAGGGTCACTGAAGTGGCTGATGTTGATGACCCAGACTGCAATGCAGACGAGGGAGATGACTTTAGAAAGCTGCTGGCTGAACTCATCCAGCTTTTGTTGCAGTGGGGTCTTCTCAGGCTCCGTGGCCACCATCTGGTTCCTGATTTTCCCAATCTCTGTGTACACTCCAGTGGCAATGACAACACCCACAGCTTTGCCAGCAGCAATGTTGGTGCCCTTGGGAGGAGAAAGGACATGTTAGATGAGGTTCTCTTGCTAAGGTTGCTCAACTTCTGACAGACCAAGGGCTGCACATGGCCTGAGAGCAGCTTTCCTGGGTTTCACACAAAGAAGTAGATGAGTATGTGGGGCCAAGAAAACAGCTAAACTTGATTTTTCATTTTCATGTATATTTAATCCAAATTAAGCATAGTTCACATGATCACTCTCCAGTTATGTAAAAGTTCTTAGAATTTGGTAACAACATTTAGAGGTCTCTGAGGATTGGGCTCTCACGGAAACATGGATGAACATGACTAAAAACTACATCTTGTCTATACAGTATTGCAAGAAATGGGATCCTTAAAAGACAGCTGACAGTTTCCAAATGAGCAAGAAAGAGAGTCCAGATTTATACCCACTCTGCTCTCAAACTGTGTTCCCTTGCAGGGCTGCTCTCAGAAGAAGTCTTGAATTTCCTCTTCTTTCAAGGCTTCATATTATCCACTGATGACAGATGCTTGTTTACATTTTCTCCCATTTTCCCATTCAGGAGAGCCCCCCAAGTTCAGATGAGCTCTGATACAGGTAGTCCTCACTTAACGACCACAATTGGGATCAGAATTTCAACTGCTAAGCGGTCATTAAGTGAATCTGTCCCAATTTTACAACCTTTTTGAGGTGGTCATTAAGCAAATCACTGCAAGTGTTAAGTGAACCACGTGGTTGTTAAGTAGATCATGCGGTTCCCCATTGATTTTGCTTGCCAGAAGCTGGCTGGGAAAGTCGAAAATGGTATCACGTCACCATTATGCGACAGTCATAAATGTGAACTGGTTGCCAAGCGCCCAGGGCTGCTGTGACTGTTGTTAAGTGTGAGGACCAGTCATAAGTTGGTTTTTTCAGCACAGTTGTAAGTCTGGACTGTCACTAAACAAATGGTTGTTAAGCGAGGACTACCTGAACTGGCCCTCATAATTCAACTCTTCAGAAGTTACAGGTGGCTCTTGGGTCCAGGTTGGGCCCTCTGATACAACCCAACAATGATCAAAAGGTATGCAACCAGAAAGATCAGACTATCAGAGTGGTGACCATAGGGCTATAGGTGACTCTTAGATTAATTTCAAAATCTATCTGCAGGAGATCAGTTCAGACCTTCTATGCAGCTGGCTGCTTGAGAGGAAGATCATAAAAGAAGGAGAAAATTAAGGCAAGCATCAGAGAGAAAAGGGGTCTCCTCCCTCCCAACCACATTTATTTGTCAATGTCAGTATTTCTCAACCTTGGCAACTCTAAGATGTGTGGACTCCAACTCCCAGAATTCCTCAGCCAGTATGTTGCTAAGGTTGAGAAACACTGGTCTACATGTTACTTATCAAAATTCCATCTAAGTTCTTCTTTGTCTGTGACATCACCCACTGCTGGCTTCAATTATGCCCACCCTCCAATAGATTACCTCCAAGGCAATGCAATTCTCGGCATTAAAGAGATTGGCTTGCCTTCATATACGGTAGTCGAATGAGAAGGGACAGTGCAAAGAATTTGCAACAAACTAGATGGCAGTTGCAGGGAAGAGAGAGGGAGATATTGTTTAACGTTTCTCCATAGCAAACATCCAATAAACAATATGTAGCACATCAGATAGAAATTATTTCTGGCTGTGTTGCTTTTTTATTGGGTCGCATTCAAAAACAGCAAATCCTATTTATAGCCTAAGATAGTACAATCTATTTAGGTTTCTACCATTTGTCAGTCGTACACAGTGATTCTCCAGAGACATGTGGATCAGGAAGCTTCACCCCAGAAGCTGGGCATGCTTACAAGGTGAGCTGAGGACACTTACAGAAAAAAGCATGTTCTTTTTATCTTGGTTAACAGCCCTCGGGTCTGGAATTGGATCGGTATGTTTAGTAACGGAGACAGATTCACCTGCAGAAAAAAGAGGGGTGAAAAATTCATTTTTCCTGCACATGACAAGCATGAATTGTTCAACAAGACGTTTTAGGTTTGGAATAAACCTGAGTTACAAATCACACATACAACCAAGGAAGTGACCCTGAGGTAAGAGAGAGGGCAAGACAAGGAAATGCAGAAAGGACAGATATCTACATTCTCTCATTTCTACTGATTACTAGCCCAGGTATAAGGAATCTAGTGTTCAGCAGATGCTTTGGACCACAAATCCCATCTGCACTAACAAGTATGCCATCTGGAGGCCACAAGAATGCCTGTCTAACTTCAACCTGTGGAAATACCTGCTATGCAAATAATGATGACATTGTTAAAGGGGACTACAGGATTTTACTGCTTTCATTATAGCAGTGTTTCTCAACCTTAGCAACTTCAAGATGTGTGAACTTCAACTCCCAGAATTCCCCAGCCAGCATAGGGAATGCTGGCTGGGGAATTCTGGGAGTTGAAGTCTACATATGTGTTCACAAATACTTTCCCTCCTGTAGAATAGAATGCCTACCTGTAAGAATGGACTGGTCTACCCTCAGTGTTGTGGATTTGATCTCGATGATCCGGATGTCAGCTGGCACTTTGTCACCAACTAAAAGATGGAAGGGCAATGAGACAGTTTGAAATTAAAAAGATGTGTGTCTGAAATCCAGCTTCAGTCATTTGCAAAATGATGAGAGATTTACAAAGCAACATTTAATAGGGATCTTCAGTGCTTTGAATTTGATTTCAAAAAGATGCTTCAGAGAATGCAGAGATGTGACTGTAGCACCTGTTTACAACTCCTTTGTAAGTTATCTCCTGTTCCTTTTCTCAGACTATAGGCTGGGGTGGTTTGCCATTGCCTTCCCCAGTCGTCACCTTCCCCAGCAAGCTGGGTGCTCACTTTACCGACCTCGGAAGGATGGAAGGCTGAGTCAACCTGAGCCGGCTACCTGAGAATCCAGCTTCCGCTGGGATCGAACTTGGGTTGTGGGGAAAGTTTCGGTTGCAATACTGCTGCCTACCACTCTGCACCACACAAGGAAAAGACCTTATGGGGAGGAAAAGTTTAATTTTGATTTTTTTTCAAAAAAATTATCCCTGCAGAGCATATGGGATGGCATTTCTTTTCCAGATCAGAGCTTCTGCAGTTATTTTTAAATATTTTTGTCAAAAATAGTACCACAAACTATGACCATAACCATTCAAAACTGTCTGTCCAATTTTTGTAAGTGGGAAAACATATTTTTTGTTTCTTAGGGTGGGGGGAGTATTGGCCATATAGTATTTCTTTTTCCTAAGGTCTTTGATTTTTTTTTTATTTGACCGTTGCCACAAGTAGCTGCAGCAGCAATTGTGTTAACAGCCTCACAAGATTCTACGTCTTCCCTCTATGCACCGGAAGGAGGAAATGGTGGCCTCATAAGCTTGATGGACGCTATTCTCAGAAAATCCTAGTATGGGGTAAGAAAGAAAAGATTGCAGACATTTTCTTTGCAGAAAAAAAAAGATCTTCTTAAATTTTAGCTCACTTCGAATTCAAATCATGTTTTGCTTTTATTTTATTTTAACCCAGGTGTCTACAAACTTCGTCTCTCCAGAATAAAAATAAAAATTACTGAAATCTTACGAAGATTTCTAATGAGAATACTGAAATCTCATGAGATCACACAAGATGATGTCAAAATCTCATGCATTCTCACTGAAATCAGCTCTTTATTTGGGTGCCCAGGACATTATATGAAATTGTACAATGAATTTATTTATTGGTTTATTTATTTATTTTCCAGACTTGGGCCTGAAAAAGTTACTAGTTCCTGTTCAAGTGCTGTTAATTATTGTATATATTTAATCTTTGTCTTACTGAATAATACTATATCTTACTGTACTTATGCAGCATAAGTGTAAATGGAATAATTACATATTCTTGCCTCCACCCCCTTTTTCTGTTATTTTAGATTCTAAGATCCTTAAATCAAATATCTGTTTTATCTCTTTATAAAACACACAAACAGCACAATATTAATAAATCATCCTCATCATTAATGTCTCCAACGCTAGTAAATATTCTTTCAGTCTATTTTTATAAGTTTTAGTATTGGGAGTGGCTCTTTTGATGATCCTTTCTGATTGTCAAGGCTCCTGTTTCAGTTTGCCAACTACCTTAAGTGATCCTCCTTTAATAAAAGTGGATGCCCACGCTGGAAACAACCAAAAAGCTAGAACAAAAAACCTTATGGCATCTTTTTAAAAAAACTACAAATTTATTGTGTTATGACATGGATGAAAGCTTCTGCCACTGCACCATTCAAGATGCTACGTGATGATTTGTTATGTTTGCTGCCACAGACTAGTATGGGTAAACTAACTTCTTGGAGAAAAATATATTCCCAATAACTAATTAACCTTATTATAGGATAAGTAAATTACAGCTGCTGACATTGGGCTGCAGATAAGCAGAAGGCATATTTCCTTGTGGATCTTACAACATAAGAACACAGGCCAACATATACACACAAGGCAAGCCAATGGCTGAGACTGTACCTGCTACCTCCACAATGTCTCCTGGGACTATGTCTTTAGCTCGGATCCGCTGCACTCCGTTCCTGTCTGCCCTGATCACTTTCCCCATTTCTGGTTCGTATTCCTTTAAGGCCTCAATTGCACTCTCAGCGTTCCTCTCCTGCAAAAAACAGGGCAGCTTTTTAAAACTGGAGCTTTTCCAAATTAGCAGTCCCCTGAATGATCTGGGTGTCTCTGGGGAGAACCTGTAATGACTGCCCATTCAAAATAGTAATCAGACTCACACAGGTATTCTATGGATATCTAATTTAATAATGAATAGTGTGCAGAAACACAGGCAAAGCCGAGAATACCAAAAGCCCTGGATTTCTCCCAATTAATTCAGAAGCAATCTCAAACCCATCCCCACAAAGTCAGTACAATCCCATCCCCCTGCAGGTGTTCCTAATGGTTACTGCCAGTCTCTGGGTAACGTCCTTGACCAGTCAAGATAACCCAAACATGCATTCCTCTGTACTCGCATCATCCAGCTCACTGCCTGGCACCAAGGAGCAGTAGCAGCCCCCTCCTGTGCAACAACACCTGTCAACACCAGCATGGCATGGGAACTGGTTACGATGTTTCAGGAACATTGGAACAGGAACCATGACAGAACCTTTTTCCAGTTGAGATTTACCCCAAATAAAAGATCTGCCCCATCCAGATACAGATGGCATCTGCCACATGCAGGGCCTTTTTGGTGACTGCCCAGGAACGTTGCAGTATCTTGCTTTGCAACCCTATGGACTCGTATTGTGATGCTGTTCTACAGATAGAAAATGTGCACTTGTTCTGTTAGGTTGTTGAACCAGGTTCCTCCTGTTTTGGTTTATTGTTTCATACTGGATTGTTCTGATTATTCTTTAATTTCTTTTAAATGACTATTTTGGAAACATTAGCTGAAAGCAAGCATATTTACATTTGGAACAAATTTGTCCTCAATTTCCTTCTTTAAAAAGTTGCCCCAGCTATTTTTTGTAACCTCATTTACTTCCAAAAATATATTTCTAGCCAATGTCAATTTGGCATGTGTTCAACTGAAACTGCATTCTCTCCTATGTTTGCATCAATTTGAGGTGATAGTATGCAAGGCTGGAGCTGAAAATGTTCTTTGTTTTTAAATAAACTCCCCTAACTTAAACTAATTGAACTAATATCCAGAGCAGAACGACATTTATTTTTAAGATTGCGACATCCAAAAGTGTACATGGCAGCATTCAGCTCAGATATTATACACAAACTATGTAAAGGAAAATTGGTATAAAAATAAATAAAAATGTTTATGCATGCAGGGAGGGGAGGGGAGGGGAGGGGAGAAGAGAAGGGAAGAACCATCTGGATGGAGATGAAGAGGGAAGATAAGAGAAAATTGAGGAATCTTATTTAATCATTACAAAAAAATCATCTTCTATTATAAATACTGTACCTCCAAGTACAGAAAATGGGAGTGGGGATGGGAGGAGATTTTTCCCGTCTGTTTGGCAGATACTTTTGGAAAATATATGTGAAACTGACACAGACTGGATCCAGACTTGCAATTATGTCAAATAACTCCTAAAATACACATGAAGCTGACATGCATTGGCTACAGCCTGCATCCAACCTGAAGACACATCAAAGCAGGCAGATGACCAGCCCAATAACATACCTGCCACACTCCTACCACCGCATTAGCAATGAGGATCATAATAATCACAACAGGCTCCACAAAGGCTGTGGTGGTTTCTTCACCTTCTTCAAACCAGGCTAGAATCTGCAGAGGAAAGGAGGAGGAAGCAGGGGGAAGATGAGAAGGGAGAATTCAAACAACCATCTCAAAAAACAAACAAGATTAATGGCAGCCATAGCCAAGGGCTTCATTCCACCCAAAAGAAGAATGGACCAAAAAACTGTAACTTTCAGAGGTAGTTTAGGAGAAATTGTTTTTATTCATTAGCAAGCTTGTCTGAAAAGACAGAACATGTCCTCCTACGATGGGGAGAGGATGCTTGAATATATACATACATACATATGGAGCACTGCAGTGGGAAAACAGACTTGTGTTGCCCATGGAAGAGGTGCAACTTTTAGAATTCTTACCTGCTGTTCTACTTTTTTTTTAAAAAAGTGTGATTTTGCTTGTTAGTTATTTTTGAACCAGAGAGAGATCAGCTTATACTTTAAATCTATCATCTTGGATTCTCACATGAATCAGATTGAAGAACTTCATAGAAGGAAAGTGTCCAATCCCCTTTCCTCCCCCAATCTCAGAAGGCACTTTCAGCCCCTGAAATGTCACCCTAGAAGTTGGAGGAAGGGGGCTGAGGAACAACGTCAGAAGGGGCACAAGGATATGCCTCAAATTGGGATTCTAAATTAAATTAATTTAAGCTGGTTCCTGGAACACATTTTCAGCCCTTTCCTTCCCTAGCAGCTCCACTGTGCCTCATCCTACATTTTTCATAGCACAGAAACATAGCAGCTGGATCTGAAAGGGGCACTGAGGCTATACTTGCTTAGCATAAGAATCTAGATTAAAGTATTTCTGAGAAACATCTCTCCAACCTTTGTTTGAAGACATTCAGTAAAGACAGGCCCGTAACTTCCTTTGGTAATTACAGTAGTTCCTCCATTAAACTGCTGATACCACCTGGACATTTTTGCTAATGTCCTACCAGAGGCTGCTTTCCTGTTTCTTAATAATTTCAAGTCTCACATACTGCATGGCCAAAGAAAGCTTGTGGACTTCTTCTATATCACATCCCTTCAGGTGCTTGAGAAGTGCTGAACTAGGCAATAAAGAAACGCTTTGAGGAGGCCAGTATGAATGACAATGCCCCTCCCTGTTAAAAGTGGATATGGGTGCAGTGTACATTTTGGTTTTATTTGCATTTTGCTGTTTTGGTTGACGTTTTAATTGTTGTGAACCTCCCAGAGTCACACATGTGAGATGAGCACCTGTACAAATTGAAAATTGAAAAAATAAAAATTTTGAAATTTTGTAAAGCTTTCACTTTAGCCAGGCTGGATGCACTGCCCTCAGCAGTCCTTTTTGGACATTTTAAGGGTACTCCTATGCACCTTCGACTATGTCCATGCGGTGACGGCTCAATAGAAACCCTAAGCCATATGTTGTTATATTGTTCCCTATATAAGGACTCTAGACAGATCCTTATATACCAGGCAGGGGAGAGTGACTCCTATCTAATGTTACTTCTTTCGGACAAGGACCCAAAATATCCTCCCAGGTTGCCCAGTTTTGTACTACCATCTGCACAATATGCCGCACCATCACTTAGATTTTGAATTTCTTAACATAGTATTTTATTTCAATTCATTTTAGTATTTTCATTCTTAATTAATTTTGGATTGTAGTACATTAATTGCTTTTGTTTATATATATATATATGTATTAATGTAAGATGGTTACTATTGTATAGTTTTATTGTGCCTGGCCTTAGTGCTGTAATAAACATGAAGATGATGATGATGATGATGATGATGAAAAAATAAAAATAAAATAATGTTCTTCCATTCAGTCACCATCCCATGGTCTACAGCAGGCAGTGGTTCTTGCTGTGGCTTCCTGCAGTCCCAACCAGTAGAGTCAATGGTGGGGCATGCTGGGAGATGTAGTTCAATAATGCCCAGAGGGCCATTGGCTGCCCAGATGTAGCCTACCACATGCCGCAGCCTCCATTGACCATGCAGAAAAAGCTTGGAAAATGTAATCTGAAAATTGGGGCTTTTTAAAAATGGCTTAGCTAAGTGGTGGGTGGTAAAAGCAGACCAAATTCTTCCAGCAAATAATTTTCTCAGGTGGAGGGAAGTGACTGGAATCTCCTGTAGCTACACACCTGATACCAAAAGAAATACTTCAAAGCAGCAGTTACTAAATAGATGCTTCCTCAAGACTCTAATATTGTTTGTGGATTTTTTTAACCCTCTCCTCTTTCAGCTGAACATTCCTGGCCATATTCCTCAGCTAGCCAGCTGCAGAGTTTAATTTTCATTCTCCTGATGGCAAAGGAGACGGTCCCTCTTGAGTTAATGCTACATTTGGAAATGGAACAGACTGAATTGAACAGGCACCGCTGAATCCCCACTCATCTAGATCCACTTTGCGGGCTTTCAGTTTCTATCGGATTAAGCCCTAGACGTTAATAAAATAAAATTGAGGAGAGAGAACAGAAACCCAGCAGGATATACATGATTTCTTATTCAAATTGTTATAATCCGGCAGAACGGGAGGGGGGAAAACAGAGGAAAATGAGTATTTCCAGGATATATGTAGTTGAAAAAGGGCCCTTCTCTGAAAGTACATACTTGGTTGTGGCATGCCTATCTGCTTCTCTGTATACCCTTGCTGGACTAGAGATGGTGGATCAGCAAAAGGACACTACTAAATTGTCTTCATGAGACAGGATGGCCACAACAGTACACTATGGCACAGGCTGACATTAAGATATTATATTGGCAGTTGAACCTTTAATCCTTCTTCCCTTGACTGTCCATCATTAGCACCTTTATTGATATACTATTTCTCTTAAGAGCTCTTAAGAGCTGTGATGGTCGTAAATGTGAAGACCAGTCATAAGTCAGCTTTTTCAGCACCATTGTACGTCCAAACCATCACTAAACAAATGGTCATTAAACGAGGACTACCTGTATGAAATGTTATAACAAAAATCTGGAGGCACATACTTCTATATCTTGTAGCCCTTGTACATTTTCAGGATATGTTGCATATTAATCTAATCAAGGTTTTTGGTTATTTGCATGCAAAGTTTCTCAGCATCTGCAGTTAAAACAAGGGTTCTCGAACTTTTTGTATCATGGACCCCTTCAAGAGCCTGGCAAAACCTACAATCATGTCTAAGAAAAATGTATTTAAATTCAAAATGCATAAAAGAAAATTCATATAGATTGTATTATAAAGGAAACCAATTATACTCAAATTACTGGTTATTCAATTATTAAAAAATAACACATACATAAGTAATATATGTGCTTCTTTATTAATCCATTAAATCAATAAGATAATACCCTTTTTAAAGTATAGTAATTGAGAGAGATTTATCGAATTGAAGAACATTTTTGGAGTCTAGAAGCCATACATTACTTTGCCTATATACATTATAGAACAAGAAGCTAGATTTCAGTTGGATGTGAAAATAGAACTGTGATTTTTTTTTCGCATCCAAGTTCAGAGACACCCCGAAATCTATCCATAGGCCCCCAAGAGATCTGTGGGCCCAAGGTTAAGAACTTCTGACCGAAAGGAAGGGATAAAAGCTTCCACTCACCCCAGACATAGAACCACACCAATCTGTACAAACATGGCTGAGCTAGAGGTCCACTGAACTGGCTTGATATATGGCAGTTTTCTGTGCTGCTATGACATTTCACCCCTAATGACAAGCTGCCCAACTTTCTTTGAAAAACCAACTAGAAAAATCAAGCTTTTTCTGTAAGATTAGCAACTCATTTTCTGGATAGGACTGAACTGGGTCAGCATCAACATCTGTATTTGTGTTCTATGAGCTGAAAATTTGGTTACTAGGTAATCATTTGAAAAGCTTCACTTGTTAATTTTTTAAAATTTCTAGCCCTTATGCATAGACACATGTGAAAGGTGAGCAATGCCTCGCAAAGCAAGAGGTCTACAGAATAAAAATACCAGGCTTCAAAGGGTTTCAGCTCTTTGACCCTCCCAGGACTTGTTAACAGACTCAGATTTAAATCATAAAAATGCCTGAGTGAGGAAAATCCTCTTAAATACGCATAAATAAAAACTTCAGAATGCAGATTCTCTTACTGCAGAACTTATTTTGCTGTGGATCCTCTTTTCCCCCTTCATGGGGAAAATTATTAATCTGCAAAATTATTTATTCAACATCCCGACTGAGCTAAACATACTTACAAAGGAAACAAAAGCAGCCAAGAGAAGGATGCGTACTAGGAGATCTTCGAACTGTTCCAATATCAGCTCCAGAAGTGATTTCCCTACAAAGTTAATTTAAAGCTCCTGTTAGAATAATAAAAATCATCCCCAGAAATACCCCTTACATATGTATTTAAAAGGCAGGATGCATAAAAGACTATAGTTGTAATTTCTTCTGTCAGAGGAAAAAAATTGCAAGCTAATGTACACTTATTAGGGAATACATCTCACTGACTATAGGGGACTTTTGCCTGATCTTCAAAAACAAGGGATTGCTCTTGGCTGGTATTTATTATATCTATATCTATATCTATATCTATATCTATATCTATATCTATATCCCCATCCATCCCAACAAGAACACCAATAAAAATCCTGGCACACCCAATATTTAACATGTCAGGGAGAAAGCTAGAATGTAATCACTAACACTAGTTTTTTATATGCAGAGAGGTAACACCAGCGGAGAAATACCAAGATGGGGTATTCAGATTCAGGCACACACTGTCCAGACTACTGTAGCTCCTCCTGCCACAACATTGGCGCATGTGTGCAGGAACCATTGGAATTCTATCAGTCATGGTAAACATAGGTAAAGGTAAAGGTTTCCCTTGACGTAAAGTCCAGTCGTGTCCGACTCTAGGGGGCGATGCTCATCTCCGTTTCTAAGCCTTAGAGCCAGCGTTGTCCCTAGGGACACTTCCGGGTCATGTGGCCAGCATGACTCACGGAACGCCGTTACCTTCCCGCTGAAGCGGTACCTATTGATCTACTCACATTTGCATGTTTTCGAACTGCTAGGTGAGCAGGAGCTGGGACTAGCGACGGGAGCTCACCCCGCCGCGCGGTTTCGAACCGCCGACCTTCCGATCGACAGCTCAGCAGTTTAACCTGCAGCGCCACCACGTCCCTTCACGGTAAACATGCCCACCACATAAAGATCCTCTCAGAGTGACTACATGAACCTTTTCCCATTCAGATCAAATTGGTGGGTATCTCAAATATCACAATTTTATTCATCCTATGGGTGGCAAAAAGCAGCATACCTACAACATATTTGCAAAGTAGATTGTTTAAAAGATAGCAATGATCCCAAGATCAGTCGAAAGAACTTCAGGGATGACCTGTGGTGTGAACTCAGCTTTCTCTCCTTTGCCCCCCAAGAGACCCCATGGGACTTCCCCTTCCTACCAAAAATCAAGTGATGGCTAATAGGAATCCACCTTACCTTCTTCAGCTGGAAGTTCTACAGGTTTCCAGTGGGAGATCCACAGAGCGCAGCCAATGGGAAGAAAGGATAAAAAGAATAGAAGATTATTGATCTGCAGACATACAAACTGCCCAGTCCTTCAGAAGCTCCATGTTTTATTCTATGTAAACTATGATTTTGCAACTGCCAAAATTGAGGGGGAGCAGCCAATATTTCCCCCATTCACCCAACTCAGCTCTATTGTCACTAGATACTAACAAATGGACGTGACAGTCTCAAAGGTGTACTGATATATCATCCAATGCCGCTAAACCCATGTTGTACTGTCAATATTCCACACATAAAAGGGAAATCATAGCATGAAATTGCCCTACACGTAGGCTTTTCGAAGTGCCACATTCACTCTTTCATGTCCAAGAGGCCTGGATGTATAACAGGAAAGTTGGCTGGAGGCCAGAAAAAACTTTTCTGCTCCCCGTCAAGTAAATATAAGCAGATTTGGATCAAGATATCATCCTACATACCTTTTGCTTCTATAATGCCTAAGCCCTTCATTTTCTTTTTGGCATCTACTAAAATATTACAAAAGATTATCAAAACTTTTATAATTCTAATCTAACACATCTAATCTAACAACTGCAGCCAGACTTGAAATAACTATGACATGGAAAACTTTTTAACTGGATAATCTGAAGCATATTTTCCCCTCCTTGAAAGCCGTAAGAGAATTTATAAATAAACTAATGAAAGTCTTCATTCTATAGTTTTGTGTTTATTGGCAAGGGCAAAGATTACACCTGGCTGCCTTGAAATACAATGGGATTGTTTTGAAAGTGTTTCAAATTTCAACATCCTCCTACCCTTGTTGTAGGAATTTTCCATATCATTTTGGAAAGGTAAGGGTGAATATTAAACTTCAGGGATCTACTCACCCCAACCAGGCTGGCCTTTTGTAAGGCTTGAAGACCTGGTTTTGCCATCAAGCCTGGTGCCCTGAATGTGTGGCTGAGCCCATATCATGGCTATGTTAATTGCTGCTGGGTGTTTCTTTCTCATCTGCTATATATGTTATTTATAGTTTTGTTTATCTCGTTTTAAAGTATTATTAGCCACTGAGAGTATGTATTTGAGATGGGCAGCCATAAAAATTGAATAAGTAAATAAAATGCACTAAATGGAGCAATGCTATGGCTCAGTGGTAAGCTGCGTGCAAGATATTAGTTCAAAGGGCAGAACTACTGTAATGACCTGCAGTTCATAAACAATTGGGATGATTTGTAGATCCAAGCCCAGATCTATACCTGATGCAATGGAGACATCCCAACACCTCAACTTAGGTTATTGCAATCCTGACCTTGAAGGAAGTTTGGAAAATTCAGCTGGTAAACAAAGAAGTGGCTCACTTTTTAAATGAAATGACTGTGGTCTTGTTCCAAATGTATTCATTTCAGATTTATTTCTGGATCCAGTTCAAAAGATGATACTGGATGGTGGCTTAAGGTAGATCATCACTACCTTCCTTATAAATTACCCATAAATTAGGATAATTTTTGGAGACCCTGTGTTCCACTACTAAAAAGGACCTGACTGGGGATGAACATGGATGTGAAACTAGTTTCATCCCAAACGTTGCTTAGGTCAGCAGCGAAAATCTCCTTATCTTGCAGGGTTTCTAATATAGACTAGGTAAACTTTGCCTGAACTTCAAGGGCTTTCTGAGACCGGTATGCTCCTGCATCTGTGACTGATCTCTGACCCTCCCAACTTGCTTCTTGATCTCAGCCTCTTGGTTTTCTTCTTAACCTTCTGACTGCTTGGTTGACCTCAAAGAGCTGCCCACCCCAGTGCTGATGCTACTGCCTAGTCACACAAGTGGACCAAACCCATTCTTCATCTCCAGGCCCCCCACAGATGGGGGCTTCTAGTCAAGCAAAAGAAGGCAGTCTAGTTTAGAGATTTAAAAAAACGTGATATTTGCAAACTCTTGTACAAAATGATGTGCCTTCTCACCTCTTTGGAAGAGAACTTGGATAAGCTGAATGACAGCCACATTTTATTTGCTTATTGCCTTCATACCCACTGAAAACACCAGACTCTTGGAAGTTTACATTAATAAGAACACAATAAGGAATAAAAATTATAACTTCCCCGGTAGGTCAAAAAACAAATCCAAAAGTCATAACCATGGATTAATCATTCCTTGGCATTCTCATACACCATAGACCAACTCAGCTTTTAAGATTTTCTTGCAGGTCAAAACTGGGGCGGGTGGGGGGGGGTGAGCCTGATTTCCAACAGAAGGCTATTCCCCACTATTGGCACTGACATGGAAATGCAGTGCCTATGACTCTCCACCCTGCATAGCACACAGAAGTAGTTACCAGTGTTTCTCCTGGGATGCAAAAGTTGATTCCAACCGGAGAGGCACTATTCACAATGCCAATAGTGGGGAACAGCCTTATGGGAACCTCAGTTATATCAGGCTTTAGAGACAATGACTGGCACTCTGAATTGCCCATGATCTTAAAGATGGCATACAAAGCATTCCTTCCCCCATTTTTTAATCCTTATAGCAACCTTATGAGCTGGTGACATACCCTAGTTTTTTAAAATTATGATTTGTTGAATCATAAGCCTGGGTTATAGAACCCTAAGCCATACACAGCTAGATCTGTTTAAGATCACTTGTTCCCTTTTGGGTAAGGCGGATTCAGTTACCCACCTATAGGGCCATGTGGAGGAGTTTTCTGGGCATCTGCAGGATAAAATCGCTCAGATCCGTTCCAAGCTGGACTCTAAGCATGAGGCACAGTCTGAGGAGATGCCGAGTGAGGGTACTTACCATGTTATCTGGGATCAGTTTGATCCTGTTGGGCCCAAGGAAGTGGACAGGATCCTCTGGACTGTGAATGCCACCACACGTCATCTAGACCCATACCCTTCCTGGCTGATAAAAGCAGCCAGGGAGATGACACATGGTTGGGTTCAGGCAATGGCTAATACATCCTTGAGAGAGGGGGTGTTTCTGGCTGCCTTCAAGGAAGTGCTGGTACACCCCCTCCTCAAGAAACCATCACTGGACCCTACTGTGTTGGACAACTTCCGTCCTGTCTCCCACCTCCCCTTTTTGGGGAAAGTGGCTGAGAAAGTAGTGGTGTTACAACTCTAGAGGATTCTGGATGAAATGGATTATCTAGACCCCTTCCAGCCAGGTTTCAGGCCAGGATATGGGACAGACACTGCATTGGTCGTGCTTATGGATGATATCTGGTGGGAGCGGGATGGGGGGAGTGCATCCATCCTGACTCTCCTTGACCTCTCAGCGGCTTTCGATACCATCGACCGTGGTATCCTTTTGGGTTGGCTCAGGGAGTCGAGGGTGGGTGGTGTAGTTCTGCGCTGGTTCACCTCCTTCCTCCAGGGCCGATACCAATCAGTGGTGATAGGAGAGGAGAGATCCGACCCTTGGCCCCTCTTGTATGGAGTGCCGCAGGGTTTGGTTCTCTCTCCTCTTCTATTTAACATTACATGAAGCCACTGGGTGAGATCTAAAGATAGCTAGTGAGCTTGATGGCTGAGGTAGGATTGAACCTAGAACCCTCCTTTCCATCCTGGTCTCCCACTGTAATACGATACCATGCCAACCACACAATTCTTTGCTATCTAAATGCATCATAATTATGCGTGAGTTTCAACTGAGATAAAACACAAACTCTTAAATATGACATTTCAGGGGGGTGGGGGGAAGAGGGGAATTGACATTTTAAATACACTGTTTTGAGCTTTTTTGAAGAAAATCTTTTGATTGCTACAGAAACACAAGAGAATAGGCAAGAATGCTCAAAAGCATTATGGGATGATACTCAGCAGATTCACCCACTCTCGTGTGCCTCTTAAGTGACAGTAAATATTACATGCAGATTGCCGAATTACATTTTGAGAAGGGGAGAATTAAAGCCTCTGGGTTCCAGAAAGCTGCTCATTTGCACTCTTAAAACACTGTCACATACACATGGACACACACACACACCTTGATTAATATTCAATGAATGAATTCACTATTCATAGCAGGCCCCCAGCTGACTCACAACTGCAGACAAACTACAGAATAAAGCATCACATTGCAGTTAGGCAGCAATTTGATCTTCTGCAGAGGAAGTGAGAGCACCAAGGGTGATAACCCATGGGACACCTGGCAGATACTTACACTGTAACTCTAAGTATATTTACTCAGTAAGGACCCTTGTAGGCAAGCTCAGAACTACAGCTTCTTTGCTAAGCCACTGCTTTTCATATGCATTGGAATATACTCCCATCCTCTCTAGCCATATAGGTATGAGATTATGATGGGGAGGGTGTCCAGCCTGTCCACAAAGTGTTAGGACAGGCAAGCTTCAATCTCGCCGCAAAGGCCTGGCTTGTGGAAGGGAAAAACAAATAGATTCTCATTTTTATTGAAAGTTTAATTTCCTCTTGCCAGGAAAAACCAGAAGAGGTCAGAAAGAATCAAACCTTTCAACCACAGGAGCAATGTCTGCCTCATACAGAGCCAGAAAATTGAGCTCTTCTTCAGCTTTGCCTGCCCCAACTGGTACCCTTGATAACAGCTTGGGATGGAAAATCTAGGTACTCTCCACAAAGGGAAGCAAGAGAGAATGGAAATCTGTTGGCTTGGAGTAGGAAAGCATCAGGCAACAAGACCTGCAGAGTGGGGAAACACTGTAAGAAGAGACCTGTGTTAATCTAGGGCAGTGTTTCTCAACCTTAGCAACTTTCAGATGTGTGAATTTCAACTCCCAGAAACTGGAAGTTGAAGAAACTGGCATGCTGGCTGGGGATTTCTGGGAGTTGAAGTTTATACATCTGAAAGTTGCTAAGGTTGAGAAACACTGGTCAAGGATGCAAAAAATCACGAGTATGGTAGTATCTTTTCCAAATAACATACTGTAGAGTGGCTAGACTGATATAGGATTTAAATTAGGGTAAAGGTGTGGGAGAACCAATCTCAGAAGATCTCAACAAACACAATGGGTTTTTAACACATTACGATTGTTAATTGATAAAGTACTTGTAACCCGTCTCACGTGCAATCTGCAACTACATAACCAACCTTTCTTCCCCCACACCCCAATACAAACCCCACATCAGTCCAGTCATTCTATGCACCTGATGAAGTGAACTTCAGCTTACAAGAGCCTTTGAATAAAATTGGTTAGTCAGAAAAGGTATTACCAGAGCTGAGAAGAGTAACTAAGGAACAGGAGGATAAGAGCCACAGGTAGAAACCAGATAGAGAGAGATCTCAGCTGAACAGGAGGAGAAATGTCCTACTGGTCAGAACTGTTTGATAGTGGAGCAGTAAACCTTGGAAGTTGGTGAGCTCCCCTGAAGTTTAAGTAGAGGCTGAGTGGCCAATCAGGGATCCCGGAGTTGCTTCCTGCATCATAACTCCTGCACCAAGAGGGTTGGACTAAATGTTCTACCCACTTGTTGACCCACCTGGCCTTCCCAAAACTTGGGTGGCCCTACAAAACTACTTTGAAATAATTTTTAGAATGCCTGTATTTTTAAATAGTAACATTTTAATGGTTTAAGGTTATTTTAATCTTTAAAATACTAACGTTATTTGAACTGTGATCAAAGCAGTATCTCATGCAAGGCACAAATGATCAGGCTCAAATTATCCTATTTCGGACACATTATGCGAACACCTAGCTCTCTGGAAAGGCTCTAAAGTTGGGAAAGGTGGAAAGAAAGAGAAGAAGAGGATGACCAGCAGCAAGGAGGATGGACTCAGTTACAGTGGCAATGTGTGCACTGCTGGAAGAGCTGAAGGACCAGGTTAAGGATAGATCATCATGGAGAAAATCTATCTCCATGACTTGTTGGCACACAATTGTTATCATCTGAATTGTGATGTTATTGTTGGCAGCTGTCCTAAGTGCTGTGAGATGGTAGGGTGAGGTTGAAATGCAAACAAAATAAAGAGATAGAACATACAAGACTGTATGTACTGTAAGTGGTAGGGTGCAGGGTGGGAAATCCCTAACAGAAAAAACACACTGTTTATATCTGTGGAATCACATGTCCTTAACTGTATGTGTCATATCAGCAAAGGCCTTTTCCGGCCTTTCTCAAGCAAGAGGAAGATGGTCCCAACCGCAATTTAAGCACTGTTATTAAAAAGTCAATTTCAACCAGTTTAGGCAGCAATGCTGTGGTCTCTTGGAGACTGATGGGTTGGAAAAAAATAAGCTTGACTTCACAGACTCTTTACCTGCCAGAAAAATACAACTCTTGGATGTAGGATTTCTGCCAAGCAGGCATTCAGAGGCAAGCTGAGGAAAGTTTGGATCCAGAAGTCCCAACCACCACAAGAGAAGTAAGGGAAAAGGAGAAGCATCGTGCAGACCTTTAGATACAACCTCTTCCCACTTTTGGATCTCTCCCATCAGTCAACTATTACAACCATTCTGTACAGAGCTGTTAACCCAACTGGAGGCCATCTTTTTAGATTCTTCAAATTTTGGAACCAATTAGGCTAATCGACTGCGCATTGTAAGACTGCTAACGCTGCAAGATAGTGACCTGGTTCCTGGGCCTTGGTGGGGGGGAACACAAGGGGAGGCGAAGGATAAAATATGCAGCACTGTGTTGCAATGCAAACTCTGCCTCTTTTGCACTTGCATTGTGATGTTGCATGCAAGCGTGTAAGGAGCATGTGCATTAAAACAGTTTGCCAGACTACGTGTCTAGCCATGAAGCAGAGGTGCTCAACTTTTTCTGGACTAAGAACCACACTTGTTTATGAGTGTCATGCTGGGGGGAGGCTCCACTCCAAAAATTAGTGAATGAGGTAATAACTTTCCAGTCATGTATTTAATAAGTTCCCTCTTTTGTTATGTTGTCGATTACAGTTTAGTAAAAATAAATATAATAACAGTGGTCTTCAGGCCACATGCAGTTTTCGGAGGCCTTCACTTGAGCCCATCTACCATAAACATGGTTTACAACCACAATGAACTCACTGTGTCTGCTTAGCCTGATAAATGAACCAAGGAAAAGGTCAATGCTTTCTAAATTAAACTAACACTGCTTAATCAATTTGAAATATGCAAATTTTCCATTAGAATTGCTCTCAGATCATCTTCTTTTTTGGATCAGCAACCAATAAATGTTATTTTAACTTTGGATGAATATGGTAAAATCTGCTAAAGCAATGCATAGGTTAAGTCTCTGAGATTAACCTGGAAAAAAAAATCACCTGGGAAACTTGAAGGCCAAGTACATCTGCTATTTGACTAGCACTGACATTTCAGCTGCTGCCAATTCAAACAAACATCCTTTAGCAAAGGGAAACCTCACACTGGCATCCCTTATAAACAAACATATAGCAGGCAGGTGATGGAGAAATGGATAAATATGGGCAGGGATGTTTGTCCTTCAAAATTAGCTCTCAGTAAACCAAACAGCACAATTACCTACAGTACAAGTTGCAACTGTTAAAAATATTTGCCTATAGAACTAATCTGTAACGTATATGTTCCTGTTTGTCACAACAAAGAAGAACAGAGACCCCACCTTGACCACAGGACATTGTGTTGACTCACCAGCACCAGTAAACAGATTTCTCCAGACTGATTTTTGCAGTCATAGGGACTAGAATCTTTAACCATCAATGAAAGTTGCTTTCTGGAATGAAAGCTCTCATTCTCAACTCAGGTTGAGGAACCATTTGATGCAGCATTTCAAAGCCAGGCTGTACAGGGAAAACAATAACACCTGTGTTCATATAACACAGCTAACCAGGTGGGTCATAAATCTAGCAGCTACATTTCCACAACTTCTAAATCTAGGTTATTTTGTTGTGGTTTATTCTGTTGGGCAAACTCAGTCCATTTTGCCAGTTTATAATAGTACTATATGAATCCAGAAAAATGTGTTAATACAGTAGTCTGACAAAGTATACCATGTACATGTGAACATGGTGAGTGAGTAGGAATGGAATGCCTAATCCTTTCCTTTTTTTAATATGCAGCCCCATAATTGGTTTTGCTCCATAGACTTTGCATTGAAGGACAAAGATCTCTGGTGCTGAAAATTAGCAGGAGGGACAAATCCTTCTCCCTGCAGCTGCCAAGAAGCCACTGACATTTGCTGGCATTGGAGGAAAAGAGCCTCACAGACAACTCAGTATAGCTTCAGCGCATAATGATGCCTTCAAGTTTGTGTTATCAAACAAGGAGAACATTGGGTTGGCTTCTTCTTCTAATGAGATATGACTAAAGAGACACAAAGAACAGAAATAAGAACTGTGGAGTTCTTGGGGCTCTCTGAGCTTGATTGCTTCCTTGCAGACATTTCAATACCCAACTAGGTACATTCAAAGGAGACAATAAAAAAAACCTAGAAAGGAAAGAAGAAGACTAGAACACATCTCTTCCAGCTGCTAATGCTCAGACAAACAGGCAGAAAACAATACTCTAACCAAGGAACCACCAAGGAAGAACCAAAACTGGCAGGGCAAGCTACTGCATATAAACAGGCAGCAAACCCCACACTCCCTTGCACTGATGAGGTCACTTAGTTGGGTAATGAAACGTCTGCAAGCAAACAACCAAGCTCAGGGAGCACCAAGGACTCCACAGTTCAGCCCTGAGCTGCAGATATTCTCTTCTACTACAAATATAGAAAATGGTCTTCAGTCTAGAGGCACAGCTGAATCTACAAATATCTCAGTTGCTTGAGTGTGCACCAGGCAAGATTCCCTTGGTGTAGGAAACTCGGTTACAAGGGGCAAATAGGACAATTAAGATTATATTCCCATGAAAATTCAGGAAACAGAAGAGGAAGTAACAAAATACAAGAAAACTAATAATGCTGCTTTTTTTCAACTGGAATAAGTTGAAAAAAGACTAAGAGCACTCTTTGGAGACAAAAACTGAGGAGAGACTCGGAACCAACTGAATCTTGCAAAGGACAGCTTAATTCATTTTGAGAATGTCTCACAGCACGCCCAGGTAGCGACAAAAGGAAGCCACAGCCCAGGAAAGCAGTTGGATGTTAGCACTTCTCTCTGCCGATTTGCAGAAACAGCGTGGCAAGATCCTAGCTCCTTGAGAGTCAGAAAAAGGAGACTGCAGATGGCTGGTGGAGAAAGCTGCAGAAGGAGATGGGCACGGCAGCAATGTCAGTTGCTGTGGCTGGTTGGAGATGAGGGGAACAGGAGTCTAAGCCACTGGGCTGGGGGGAAGCAGCCCTAAAAACCAAATTTGCTGCTGTACAGATTGTACCCCTTGGGAGAAGAGCAATGACAAATCTCGATAAAATAGTTAAGAGCAGAGACATCACACTGACAACAAAGGCCCGCATAGTTAAAGCAATGGTGTTCCCTGTAGTAACATATGGTTGCGAGAGCTGGACCATAAGGAAGGCTGAGAGAAGGAAGATAGATGCTTTTGAACTGTGGTGTTGGAGGAAAATTCTGAGAGTGCCTTGGACTGCAAGAAGATCAAACCAGTCCATCCTCCAGGAAATAAAGCCAGACTGCTCACTTGAGGGAATGATATTAAAGGCAAAACTGAAATACTTTGGCCACATAATGAGAAGACAGGACACCCTGGAGAAGATGCTGATGCTGGGGAGAGTGGAAGGCAAAAGGAAGAGGGGCCGACCAAGGGCAAGATGGATGGATGATATTCTAGAGGTGACGGACTCGTCCCTGGGGGAGCTGGGGGTGTTGACGACCGACAGGAAACTCTGGCATGGGCTGGTCCATGAAGTCACGAAGAGTCGGAAGCGACTAAACGAATAAACAACAACACAGATTGTACCACTTGCTCAATTCTTAAAATATTTTCCCAATGCTCATGTCGCCAGCCTACCCCCTTTAAGTTCACAACATTTTTCTGTGTGCAGATACTGTTTTCATGCAGGGTGGATCGGTCGACTTGTAGAATTCGTTTTAGGGAAGAATTCCAGTTTTGCACTAGTAACACTAGCCTTTTCAATATATGCTGAAAGTGAGGAAGAACCTTTTTTTTTAAAACCATTGGGCACTCTGGACCTGAGGTGACATTGTTGCGGGTGTTCTCACAAAATGGCTGCCCTGATGGGCCTGACCAGTCACAAAACACCTATTTATCATAAAGCAATCCAATGGGACTACTTTTCAGGACCTTCCACCCAAGCTGGATGCTTCTACCACCCCAACGTACCTTTGTCTTTATCCATCTACTATTTTGACTTTCTAAGAAGAAGTGGGGCTCAGAGGAGACAAAAAATGATCCAGGGTTTCTATGACATAAGAATTAAATTATGTGCTATTGAGTCTGGCTCAACTCTAGGTAACTGTTGAGACCAATGCTTGCCATCTTGGCTTGCCTTTGGCAAGAACCCATTATCTCTTCCTCTGTTTCCCAGGATGCAAGACATTTCCTGCATGTACCTGTTGAGTGCAGAATGTGCACTAGCCACATAACCAGCACATACTGACAATCCAAGAGACTTGAGAATCCATCGGTGGCCTTCAAAACTGCCATTCAGGAAGTTCCAATTTAGGTAGTTCACCAAACAAGTTAGTGCTCCATTAAAAGAGCTATGTGGCTCTATATGAACATTGTACACGCTTCCAAATTGAGTAGAAAGCAAATTGCCATCCCAAATGGAGTGAGAAGGGAAACTGAGGCGGGACAAAAGGGAATGTTTTAAAAAAAATAGAGCAGGAGGGAGAGAGGTTACTTTCAAACTTTACCACTCGGATGCTTCTTTCTGTGAACTGAAATTTATAAAGGAACAGGAAGAACAGCAATTGTCAGGCGCAGGCACGACAAAAAACAGTACTCCCTGAAAATACCATTTTGGGGACACTGCTTCTCGCCAAGACATTTTCAAAAAATAAACTGTTATTTTAACCATCTACATTTCAGCCCACACATTGAGAGAAACCACATCTTACACATGCTAAAAAGAATTAAAAAGTGTGTGTGGGGGAGTGCATGTATGTCTCTGTGTGTGTGAGAGAGAGAGAGAGAAGGGGGGTACCTGTCATGTCTCAACCAAAGTTGACAGCTTAATGCAAAATTTCATATTGCCAACTTTTCCTTCAGTTCCTCATTCCCAATTTCCATCAGGTTGATCTTGACTGCTCTCTTCCTCTCTCCCTGTTTTGTTTGCATAGCTGTGCCTTTTTTTAAAAGGGGGGAAAATGAGCTGTTCCAGGAACTTACAAGAAAGATGAACAACCCCTGGGGTTTTTAGATAAAGACGACTGGTGGAATACAATGCTGGAAAGTCCTGGAGAACAGGTAAAGTGCTGGAAGATTAAAGTGGAGTCTAAAGTGCAATCCCATCTTCAAAAAGGGGAAGAGAGGGGACTCAGGAAAAGAGAGATCAATTAGTTTAACAACATATATATTGGGTAAGGGGCTAGACCATTTCAGACACAATCTGTCTGCAGGTATTTAGGAAAGAATGCTATCATTACCAAGAGCTATGAAGTCAAGACCAAGTCAAGTGAGACTAGCCATACCTTTTTTATGATAGAGTGTTCAGTTTGGCATAACAAGGGAATGCCTTGATCTCAATATGGTGTATGACAAAGTTTCTCAAGATATCCTTGTGGACAAGATGGATAAATGTAGACTAGGTGGTACAATGGTGTAGTGGATTTGCAACAGACAGATCAATTGCACTGAAAAAATGCTCTTAAATTATTCTGTGTTATCCAGAATGGAAGTATTGAGTGGGATCTCATAGATTCTGTCCTTGACCCAGTGCTATTGGACATCTTTATAAACAATCTGCACATCTGAAGTTCATGAAAATAGCAAAACTGAAGGCCCAATCAGGAGTAGGAGTTTTCTTCTCATGGCAGGACTTTCAAAAAGTGAGAGAGGCCAACTCTATGAAGCTCATGCCTTTTGTCTTTGTCCCATCAAAGCTCTTATTCAGGGCTGGCTGGAGGGCAGTTCAGAAAAGAAACCCCAACCTGTAGAATCTGAGTTGGAGATCAGGGAACCAGACAGCAAACTAGATACCAGTAAAACTAGACATAATAAAGTTTTTAGTTTATGTTATGTGCTGTGATTTGAGCTCTTGGACGCAGTTCTCTGTGTGGGGTGTTGCAGGAGATCTAGGCTGAGAGAACAGGTAGCTGAGATCAGTTATCTCCAGAAACAATTGCACTTTTCTCCTTTTGTGATGTTCAACTTCCTTCTAGTTCTTTGACCTTGATAAACATAATGAAGACTTGAATTCTTAATGAACATTCATTCCAGGGAAGAGAACCAGCCTTTATCACACATCCACCTAGCTGACTTTTTACAGAAGTTGCTGGAAACAGGGTTGTGGATGGAGAATTTAGAGACCACCCTCATGGGGGTCAGCAAGGCCCAAAGCACCACATCCTATATGGGCATGTGCACCCTTGTAACACCCACTCTTAAAGGTGCTCTAGATTAAAGGATCAAACGCTGCACTTTTAGGGATTTCTTTTTTGCAATATCTCATTCTAGGCATACAGATAACCCTCATGAATGACTGCATGTGATATAAAATAGGATGAAGTGGGGAAGAATGTTTTTCAGTACCAAGAACCTGGTGCAACCTGGTGCAAAAGGATTCCAGTGTCCTCCAACACTGGAATCCTTTTGTAATCTTAGATCCTTGCAAAGGCCCAACCTGTCCTTCTCAGATAAGGATCCATCCACATCTTCCCTGACAGATGGCCATCCAGCTTTTGCTCAATTTTTATCAGCAAAGAAGCACACACCTTTTCCCAAGGCAACTTCCAAGCAGATTTTCAGTCTGCTGAACTGAAAAATTCAGACGCAGCCTGTGATGATTTCTTTTGTGGTTATAGTCTCTCCAGTACCTCATCAAGATATTTTTATTTACATCTCTAGGCCAAAAAAAGATGAAGTATATATACATATACGAGAGAAGCTGTTCTATACCAAGTCACATCATTTTGCATTATGATGGTTTTTCTGGCTCAGCTGAAGGCACTGCTCACTATGATGTAAAAAGCTTTAGGCCCAAATTATAAGTAAAACCATCTAGCCCCATTCAGAGCACTTAGATCTTCTAGAGGGCTTATTTTATAGTTCCTGCCATTTGTGTGTCCAGCATCAACAGCTGGCTCTCCTTTAACTGTAACTCCTTTAACCTGTTGGAGTTGAGGCTGGTCTTTACCCAATACAACTTAGAAGGGGGCTTAAAGCACACTTCTTTACCAGGTTTTTTTAGTTTAGAGTCTTAGCAGGAGACATACTCACACATTCACATAAATGGGGGCAGAACCCATACCTTCCCTGAAAGATGAAGCTATTTGTTTAAATAGCCCCACCTCCCCAAGTAAACTGTTGCAAAGTCAACCAGGAAGTTTTGTTCTACTGTTTAGCTGAAATCTGCTTTCCCTGAAATTTCCACCCACTGATTCTATTGTGAGGGTGAGCAATTATTTTAAATCTTATCAAATCCATCTTAAAATCATAATGTTTTTCTCCCAACAAGGATGTGAACAAGAGAGCTGAAGTACGAACTAATTATTATCAGAAACACAGCTCTACTGTTGTTTATACTTCCTTATAATTTGGGGACAGAATTTCTGCAGAAACCTGTCCATCTAAAAACATCTTTGAAAGTCTTGCTCTGAGTACTTATTTTTCAAGGAAAGGAGTGATTTTAGCTGTTGTAGTCTCCAGCTTGCAAAACAGCAAAATCCAAGGGATGTGACCATGTTGTCTCACCAACAATTCTCTAACACCAAGCTTTAAAAAAATTGTTTTATCTAGATTTTGACAGTAGGATTGCAATTTGGCTCTGAGCCACTGTTTTGGTTTTGCTCTTCTTTCTTCTTTCCCCTTCTGCTTTTCTTTTTATAGGTTTTGTATTTTTAAGTAAACCATGCTTTTCCATCCATGCATCAGTGGCCCTTACTTAAACCCAAACATGCACCGTATAGCAGTATCAGAAAAGTAGCAATGCTATACTACACCTCCCTCCCTCCCTCCATCTCCCCCACTTTGAGAAACTTAGGACTGAACTCTCAAAATTCCCACCCAGCATGGTAAGAAGAAGAAGAAGACCACTATTTTTAGTCTCCCCAAAATCAGAATTCTCTAATCAGATTTCAAGGATGCTTAACATAGGAAGAAAATAAGTGAAAATAAAAATATTTTTAAAAACCCCCTCTGCTGAGTACTGTAGAATAGACAGTTAAAATCAAAATGGAACTTTAAAAAACCTGTAAACATTCCTGCAAGAGGGAGAGGAATGTCATTGCTTGATGCTGAAAAAAATTAATGTGGGTGCCAAGTATCCTTTCTTGGACGGAGCATTCTATAAGCCGGGACTCATAACTGAAAAGACCCTGTCCGTTGTAGCCACCATCTGGTTTTGGAGGGGCAGGGACACCAAGGAGAGATGCCTCCAGAGATGACCAAGTCCCTGGAGGCATCTCTCCTTGGTGACCCTGGAGAGGATCAAACAAGATGTGGCTGAACCTCCATGCTGATGCTGTCATTGTTGAAATATCAGAAGTTTTAGACTTGGATGCATTTTTTTTAAAGATAGAAACCATCAAATATTATTCCCTTTTTTCAATCACGACAAGCCAACAAATTGTACTGTTGCCATGGTTACCGTACAGGCCACCATCAACAACCAATTAACTCATCATGGCCAAGATCTCTGTATGCATTTAACACCAAGAAGACTAAAATGCATCTTTCAATGGGAATTGCTAAGGCTTTTTGGAAGAGCCCAACTCATTAAATAATTTTTTACTCTGAATTTTTAATTTTAAATATGGGCACTTTCCGTTGCAGAATTTGGCTGAAGAAGGGTTTTTTTTTACAGTTTTTTAAAAATCTGTATCAGTTTCTAAAGTGTTTATTATTAAACCTATTTTGTTCCATTTCTTTATTAATGTGGATTTTGCTTCATATATTCTACATAAAAATCTATACTCATTTATACATACTTGAAGAAGAAGTATCTATGTTCCATTATAACATAGTCATTTTCTAGGTATTTTGGCATTTTAACCCTAAAGTTAAAAAGGGTGTTGCAAGCTTTGGGCAAACACCTGTACTGAAGAAATGTATTCCAATCTGGACATTTATTCTCACATATCAAATGGATGTTTGAACCTGGGGCTCACAGTCTAACAGTTTAACCATAACACTGCACTGATTAATAAGAAGCATTTCCATGCTCCAGTAATTCTAGTTAAATGCCTTTATTTTAGACATTTTACATATGAACATTGTGATTTTTATCACTAATCAGTCCTCTCAAGCTTTGCATCTTTCCAAACCTCAATTAAATATTCTTTCTTTTAGCTATTAGCAGAACTGCTAAGTAACAATTCAAGAAACAAAGCCAAGTCACACAAAAAGAAAGGCCTTTGTTTCTTCTCTACCCTCTCAGCGGTTCAAACAATGCACCATCTCTTACTATCTCTGTTTGCTTCTCACCCTAAATTTCTCTATAAATTTAATGAAATAAACATTGGTCTAATTGGAATGTACATATCTACAGTATATGTATATTTCTTTGTAAGGTACCACTCTGTAAATATCTTAGGATCCCTTTGCTTTTCTTTACCTAAATGCTGCCTATGTTCACATACCACATACCTCATTACTGAATTAATCCATTTTCTGGGTTTGTACATTATAGCGAATTATGAACTAACCAAATGTACTAGATTTGTACAAATGCTAACCCACCAAAAATGTATCCAACGTTAATACTAACCAAGTTTAGCATGTTTTGCAAATACAGCCGGTAGGTTTTGATCTAACTGGGCTAAATATCCACTGCGCTGCACAACAGCTTTTACGTGAACGATCCTAACGTGTGCTGTTTGTGTGTGTGCGTGCAACTAGAGAACAAAGCTCATGGCAAAGGATTTACAACCTTTCTAAATGATGGCGGGGGCTGCAACAGTTGAAGGAAAGATCAGCAGAGTTGCCCAGATCTCTGTAAAAGACAGACAAGTAGGTGGACATGTGTGAAATTCAGAAGAGACAAAAATAACTTCCTTTGGTACAGATGGGTAAGTAAGCAACTCAGCCATACTGCAATTTCATTGTGTTTTCCTCCCAACCTGAAACCAGGAAGAAATCTTGCTGGCATAAATTACAGTGTCCTCACAGCATGCCCTTAACGAGCATCTGCAACACATGTGTGACACTGTAAGGACAGCAACCGGTGATTTTTTTCTGGCTGAAATCTGAACATCAGCAACCACAAAAAAAGCTGCCACCAATCGTTATACAGAACATTTGCGCTGAAAGGTCTGGGCACTCCATCCAACCATTTCTAACTTTTTCCAAAGGACTGTTGACCTCTCCACCTATGAACCACTAGATGGCATCAAAGAGTTTGTTTCTCTCTCAAGTACAATATAGTAGTTGCTAGGATTTGTGCAGCCGATGCAGACATTGTATAAATATTCTTGGAGCTGGAGTTCCAGAACGGGGTTTCAGTGTGTGTAAAAGACATGTTCAGCATTGGAATGCTCTCAAGTCCAACTACGTAATTTTCCCAAAATGATTATTAACCAACAGCTAACCAACCCATCAGCCACTAGGTGCCAGCAAAGAGTGGGAGTGTTTGCTTCTCATGACTGCCAACTAGTGGTCAACTGGATTTCTGCACCCAAAATTCAGCCATTTGATAAGTGGTGGTAAAGAGCTGGAGTCTGAGAAATCGCTTCATTGATTCTTGTGTGAAATCACAGCATAAATAAAGCTTCGATGAGGCTGTGGAATCCAGAATCCCAGTCTCTCTTGCAGCCGAAATAGCACTGCTGAATAGAGGTTGAGCCCAGGGGCTCAGATGATAGGAGGCGGTGCTGGGCCAGTTGTAGCTGAGCAGATATCTGCCCTAACTATGTCACTTCAAACTTCCTTCCCCACGCACTATGGATTGTCCCTATGTGAGGTCTTCTTCTGTTCTACTTTTATGCCAAAGGACCTTGTACCAGCTTCAGCCTACCTTAGTAGTCAGCTGCCTACAAGATGGAAGCTCCATTCTGAGGACACGTCCTCAGCAAATGGTAGGTGGAGCCTCTTTATGCCACAATAAATCTCTGTGGATTAGCCCAAAGCCTGAAAATGTTTCATCTTGCCATCTATTCGCCCAGCCACTATTTCATTCAAACACCTGGCTGCGTAGAGCAATGGCTTCAAAATGATGCAAAACCATTTTCTAAGTGAATGCTGCTTCAATAAATGGGCCTTAATGTAAATCTGATTTCTCCAATCAGAAGTATTAAATGTCAGCTTTGTTAAAACTTCAGTTCAAATTTGAATAGGACACAATATTACCTGAGGACACAAAAATAACTTTCATTATGTATTAGAACAAACTCTTAAAAAAACCCTGTAAACTATGAGTTGAGCCACAAAACAAACAAACAACTAAAGTCACATCAACAAAAGTGCACCACTAAAACCTACTATCCAACCTTGGAAACAAAGAAACGGTTTCTTTTTTACTTTTGATCTCTGTCTCTTCCAAAACTTGTATTTTTATTATTAATTTTTGGGTATTTTTCTTTGGGTAAAAATTACGTATTTATATTTACACATGTTAAACATGGCTAGTGATAACCTTAGTCAAGATGTCTACAGCTTGGCATTTTGTGCAAATCCAGTCTTTTGGGTTAGGCTGTGGGTACAATGTGCTGTGCAAAGCCAAATGGGTTAATAATCAGGCTAAGCTTATTGCACAAGTGCAGCCTCAGAGTGACTGATTACTAATATCAGAACTGAGGGAATCCCTGCCCTCAGAATTACAACCCAGAAGTTGTGACACAGATGGAAAGGGGATGGGGAGATGGGGAAGGTGTAGGAAGAAAGCAAAAATATTTGTAGCTCAGGGTTGAACTGTGGAGTCCTTGGTGCTCTCTGAGCCTTGTTGTTTTCTTGCAGACGTTCATTGCCAGACTAGGCAACATCTTCAGTGCGAATCTTCAGTTCGCACTGAAGATATTGCCTAGTGTGGCAATGAAACGTCTGCAAGAAAACAACAAGGCTCAGAGAGCACCAAGGACTCCACAGAAAGCAAAAACTCAGAAACCCATTCTTAAGGTTGCAATTCTTTCCCAGGTCTCCTGGGCTGAAAACAATGCAGGTGGCGTAACGTAGCAACTCTCAGCTGGCGAGTATGTGCATGGTATGCAGAAACCATCTCCCCAAATCCATGCACAAGAGAGGAAGAGAGGAGAGCAAAGAGGAGAACACAGCAGCAAGTCACTCTTTGGCTGAGTGTTTGGATCGTTGTTGACAGCTGTATTGAGATGTTCTTTTGACTGAGACAAACTCTGCATTGCATTGCATTACTCTAGTTCAGTGTTTCTCAACCTCAGCCACTTTAAGATGTGTGGACGTCAACTCCCAGAATCCCCCAGCCAGCCATGCTGACTGGGGGATTCTGGGAGTTGACGTCCACACATCTTAAAGTGGCTGAGGTTGAAATACAGTGCTCTACTATATGGAGAGATCTAGTTTCCCTTTGACTGAGATGCTAGCTGGTAAGATACAGCTTCTCACTACTAAGTTCAAATTATTTTCACATCTTTCTTAGGGAAGAAACTATTTCTTCTCTTAGAGTTTCACAGTCACTGCAGTGAAATTTACTGTCATCCATATTACTGCAGTTTTTGAATGTACTTAAGCCCTACTGTACCCTAAAACTGTAACTGAAGGTGTGCATGCATATAAGTAATTCTCTTGGGAAAAGAGGCGGGGGGTTCTTTCTATCTTGGTGGGACCTAGGCTCCTTAACCATGGGATTGCTGGATCTTAAAATACAAATGTTGAGAACTGTTGGCCTAAGGAAATGGTTGTTGACCAGATGTTAGTTGAGAAAAGGCCAAAGGTAGGTTTTCCTTCAGCAAAGGCAATGGAGTAACTATTCTGGTTCTTTCCCGCTGGTTTGTAGAGTGATAGAAGTAACAACTGGATCTCCTTAAATTTTTTTTTTCAAGAATGGAGCTGTAAACTAGCCCTGCTCATTTATGTCTGTGCTACCTCCTTTTCTCAACCATGAATGGGCTCAGAAGCTAAGCAGATTCAGGCCAAGCCAGGTTATTACTTAGATGGGAAAACCCAGGAAATCCCAGAATTTTAGTCTAGTCCGAGAAATTGAAAAACAACCCATACGGCGGCAATGGCCAACCACATCCATAGAGCTGCCAAGAAAAATAAAAAAGACCTACCTATGTAATTACCAAGAGTCAAGATCAACTTGAAGGATACTTAATTTTATTTCTAAGATCTTGGCCATGCAGACTTCAGCGTAAACCCTTCCCTCTCCTCTTAATTCCCCTGTTGTTGTTTTTATCAATTTGCTGCCTGATAAAGAGATTTTAAAAATTGGTCCACAATTTGTGCCTTTTCAATTGATCCTAATATAGAGAATGCATTGACTGTGGAATCTAGATTTGTGTTTCTTCTACAGCTGACTTTATGAGTAACTATTAGAAGTGGTGCCACAATAAATAAAAAGGAAAAAGGAGTGATGCAGGAAGTGCAAGAAGGTACATGGCTCATAGTTCATGCGCAAATCTTTAAGAAAGACGAAAGCGGAGGTGGTGTGTGTGTGTGTGTGCACGCCCAGGCATATATGTGTGCTTTGATGCTCATAACGAAGAGGTGGGGAGACTCGCAACTTTAAAACTTCTCTTGGAAACCACATGCACACACACACTTGTGCGTTTAAAAGCTTCTGAGCAGAAGAAAGTAGAAAAGAGCTCCTTCGTAGGTTGTTCCCTGATTTTTTTTTTATTGGAGATGCCAAGGAATGGAATTCCTCATTGCAAAGAACATAGTCTGCCATTTTGCTGTGGCTGATGTGCGACTGTCTTCCAGGATATTACAATTGTTCCTCTGGATTCTTAGTTCTCATCCAGTATCAAGCAAGCAATGTATTTATGAATACAGCAGCACTTACTTCAGTTTTATCTGTCCCCAGGTTTTGAACAAGATCTGCAGGGTTAACAAACAAGGCTGTTCTCTCCCCTATTTGAGACAGCCTACTTGGAGCCAGAACAAATTCATCACTTTAATTTTATTAGCAGCCATAAGTCCATCAACTTCAGATCCATGTAGCATCCTAACCAAACAAGCAACATTACACTGCAGCTTGGTATGTCAACCCTATCTACAGTATTTCTTTGGACAGCTTAGAAGAACCCCAACTCTAAGCCTCAAGAGCACCAGACTGTAGTGCCAGCCTGCTGCGCATTCAGTCGGCTGATCCCCCGCAGCGCTGTTCCTCATTTGGATCAAGTTAGCTCTGATGTGAAGACAGGGTGGAAGCTCTGAGGGTCCAAATTTATTCACTGGCCCATTAATGGAAGGGATCCTCATTAATAACACTTCAAATTAATCCACAGACGCTAAAATGAAGCAATCAAACCATTCAGACTAAGGGCTAACAGCAGAGATTAAAAAAAAACATATGGTGATAGCAAAAATATATTATTCAAAGCAATATACCCCAGCAATAAACCATAGCAATGAGTGAGACCCAGTAAGGGTGAGGTCCAGCTATACTATGTCTCCTGTGTTTGCTTTTTTTCCTAACTACCTCCCTGCCCTGTTTTTTCCTGTTGCATTTGCAAGTTGGCATGCCAACCTGGGTGTTAACCTTCTCTGCTTCCCCGCAGAAAAGTGATATGTCTAAAAAGGTCAGGATTTCCCTTCATGTCAGATACAGCCGAGGAACTCCTTAAATAGCCTGACGGCTCTGTCAGCTGAAGCTGCCCTACAAAGTTTCAGCAGAGTGGAAGTGGATGGGACGTAGGGCGGAGGAAGTATTTCCCCAGCTCATCGCTTGACATTAGAGATAAGACCAAAACAGAGCAGATCTCCTCAGACAGCAGGGCCAGAATGGAAAAGAGATTGCACAGTCATCAACATATGCCTTCCCTTGAACTCTGTACTGTTCATGCAAATGCAGGATTTTGACTGCCCTTTTTCAGCTTCAGCCCATTCCCTCCTTTTAGATCTGTAGGAAGTCAAAGATGCAAATTCCGAAATCATGATTTGAGTAACCCCAGCAATAGACTTATTGAGAGATCTTTAAAAGAGGGAGCTTTCGTCCAGCTCCATGTCACAGCAGCAAAAACACAACAAAAGGAACTCCCAGATAAATCCCTGAGGTAAAAGAAAATGGTTTTGCAATTGAGGAGGAAAAGGGGAAGAGAGAGAGAGAATATGGGCATGTCACAGCAGGTTTTGGAAAAATCAAACACAAGAATAAATTGAAACTGAAGCTGAACATATTATTATGATCCCCACCCCTGCCTACCACCAAATGGTGAAATGTTCTAGGGCTGCAATGTTTGCCCACTCATTCCACTTGCAAGGTCACGGGAGGACTTTTTGACATTTTATAATATTTTAATTTATTTACACATACATAGCTTGGGTTGAGGGGACGTGGAGGCACTGCTTCAAAACTCTGACAGACAGCCAAGCCATTGCTCCTAAAACAGATCTGGGTCCCACTGGGGTGGGGCGCGGTGTATGACTCAATTGACCATTCTGCCTCCACCCTCTAGCCCAAGATATATAAGTAGATTAAATAGATAACTGCTCTCAATGCTTCTGAGAATCTACCATGTCCCAAAGTTAAAACCAACATTAACTTTGATTTTAAGGACAGAAAGCAGAAAGGCAGCCAGAATTCATATATTTACCTCCAAGTTATATTCCTTCAACTTGGGCAATCAAATCTACCACCCCTTTATTTTTTTTCCCCTCCTTCCTAAACCCTTTCCCAGTTTAAATTGATTAAAGGGGACTTACACCAATTCATGGGGGACAGGTCTATCAGTGGGCATCAGCTGGAGTGGACAAAGCATTATAAATCTGAGTGGTCTCCAATAGGATGTTCGGATCATTTTGGAAGTGTTTCAAGTTGAAAGAGAGCATTTCAAACTAGAAACAGCTATTTCAACCAGAAGGTGCTTTCAAAATGGTCAAAACAACCCATTTTGAGCTTGAAAAGGTTGTTTCGACTATAAAACAACAACAGTAGTTAGTAGACTTGATCACAGCCTGCCCAGGCACATCTCTGAAACTTCTGCTTTCAGGCTTTCAAACTCCTGTTCTGCTTCTGAACTTCTAATGTGTGACACAGAAGGTGTTAAGATAATTTTGTTACTCCATGATTTTGGCAAAGTTCGTACACGACTCTAAGTCATAAAGCTGTTTTATACAGGTAGTCCTCATTTAGTGACTGCCTCATTTAGTGACTGTTTGCAGTTACGACAATGATGAAAGAGTAACTGTGGAGATGCCTGGGGAACGTACTTACCCAGTTATCTGGGACCAGTTTGATCCTGTTGGACCTGAGGAAGTGGACAAGATCCTCCGGACTGTAAATGCCACCACCTGTCAATTAGACCCATGTCCCTCCTGGCTGGTGAAGGCAGCTCGGGAGGTGATGTGTGGTTGGGCAGTCGATGGTAAATACATCCTTGCGGGAGGGGGTGTTTCTAGCTGCCTTTAAGGAGGCGCTGGTGCGCCCCCTCAAGAAACCATCGCTGGACCCTACCGTGCTGGATAATTTTTGTCCAGTCTCCCACCTCCCTTTTATGGGGAAGGTGGTTGAGACGGTGGTGGCACTGCAGCTCCAGAGGATCCTGCAGGAAGTGGATTATCTGGACCCCTTTCAGTCAGGTTTCAGGCCTGGCTATGGGATGGAAACGGCATTGGTCACACTTATGGATGATCTCTGGCGGGAGCGGGATGGAGGCAGTGCATCCATCCTGGCTCTCCTTGACCTCTCAGCGGCTTTCGATACCATCAACCATGGTATCCTTTTGGGTCAGCTCAGGGAGCTGGGGGTGGCCAGTGTGGTTTTGTGCTGGTTCACCTCCTTCTTCCAGGGCCGGTCCCAGTCGGTGTTAGTAGGGGAAGAGAGATCAGGCCCACGGCCCCTCCTTTGTGGTGTGCAGCAGGGGTCGGTACTCTCTCCCCTCCTTTTTAACATCTACAGGAAACCGCTGGGCGAGATCATCCGTCCCCACGGGATGAGGTATCATCAATATGCCGATGACACTCAGCTATACATCTCCATCCCGGGGGAAGTAAGTGATGCTGTGGCTGCCCTTTCCAGGTGCCTGGGGGCTGTTGGGGTCTGGATGGGGAACAACAGGATTCAGCTGAACCCTGGTAAGATGGAGTGGCTGTGGGTTAACAGCCCCTCGGCTCCTAGGAATTTGCCATCTTTAGTTCTGGATGGGGTTGCACTGCCCCAGACAGACCTGGTGCTAACTTGGGGGTCCTCCTGGACTCACGACTCCTGCTTGAAGAGCAGGTGGCAGTCATGGCCAGAAGAACCTTTGCGCAACTTTGTGTTGTGTGCCAGTTACACCCTTTCCTGGTGAGAGAGGCCCTTCGAATGGTCACTCATACCCTGGTCATCTCCCATATAGACTACTGTAATGCGCTGTACATGGGGCTACTCTTGAAGAGTATCCAGAAGCTACAGCTAGTCCAAAATGCAGCCATGCAGGTGATTTTAGGTGCTTCAAGATCAGCACATATTACTCCCTTGCTCCGTGAGCTGCACTGGGTGCCAGTCTGCTTCCAGGTCCAATTCAAGGTGTTGGTTATCACCTTTAAAGCCCTACATGGCATGGGGCCAGCTTACCTGAGGGACCGTTTCATCCCCGTTACATCAACCCATCCCACCTGGTCATGCAGAGAGGGCATGCTATGGACCCCGCCTGCAAGAGAACTCCATCTGACGGGGTCCAGGAGGCGGGCCTTCTCTGCAGCAGCTCCCACCCTTTGGAACATCCTTCCCCTGGAAGTGAGGTTAGCCTCCTCCCTTCTGGACTTCAGGAAATGGTTGAAGACTTGGTTTTGTTACCATGCTTGGAGTGGGGAGAGGAAGAACCACTCTCAGGGTTGGTTGCCGGGACCAGTCTTGTCCCCTTTGGGTGGAATTAGATCTGCCATTACTTGGATTTCATTATATTTTATATTTATATTTATATTTACTGACTATTGATATTATTTATGATTTTAAAGAATTTTAAATTGTTTTATTGTGAACTGCCCAGGGTCCGTGTGGGGGAGATGGGCAGTGATAAAAATATAATAAATAAACTTTGCGACCAATCCTTGCATTTATGACCTTTGCAGGGCTGTAAAGCAAAGGAAAGCTGAAGTAAGATTGTAAGCGCAGTTGTGGTTTCACTTAGTGACCGCTTTGCTTAATGACCGAGTTGCTGGTCCCAACTGTGGTCACTAAATGAGGATTACCTGTAATCTAAATGGTAGGCTTCTCATATTGCACTAAGGACATAATGGCTTAGCTGGTGCAGAGAGGGCACTGCTAACAATGCTAGGTTAGGAGGACCAATGGTGTGGTTCCAAATAAGGTAGCTTTAGCCGAAAGCATTCTGTCCACTGAAGTCAAAGGGTCCAACCCTGTCCACAGGTCTTCTAAAGCCACAGCTGCTAAATTTCATGTCAACAAGAGACCTACTTGCTTGCTGTGCTACTTAATAAGATCAAGATAACTGTCAGCAAAAGCTGCAGCTGCAGCTTAAAACCAACAAGCAAACTTTCAACTGGAACACGGCACCAAATGTTTCAACTTACTTACAGGAAACCACAGCACTTCCCCTGCTATTGGCCTAGGGAACGTAAAGAGAGGTCTCCCTTAAGAGGTATTTTCCATCCCTGCCCTTGTTTATGCACCCTGGCCTTTTGTTTTGAACTTCTTTAGCCTTTGCTTGCCCCCACAGTGGAAGACACGGAATTATGAGCTGCTTCCTTCTCTGGCCCCTTACTCTGCAACTCGTCTTGAATATCAGCCTCGTACAATTTTGGTGGCCCTCTCTTCTGCCAGCCAGCCTGCCAGCCCTCCATTTTGCAAATGGATCCCGAGAAAACAGAGCTGAGCCTCCTGAAAAGGGAGCTTCTTCAGCAGAGATGGCCTCATCTGATCGGGCTTCGAGGCTACCTGGAACTCTTTAAAAGCAAAGATTAAAAGTAAAAAAAAAATGTTAAAAAAAGGCAAAGCTTGAAAAACTCAGAAATAGAACAAAACTGTTGACAGGAGGTTCCTCCTCATTTAAACCTCCATCATGGAAAAAAGAGAATAATTAAACATATTTTTTTTCCTTACTCTTTCCTAATACCGGAACACTCCTAACCCACTCACTCCAAGTTCTTTGTTGCATCACAGCTACACAGAAAAATAACTTACATCAAATCAAGTGCCAAATTACATTGAGGAATCAATCAGCTATACGGAAGAGCAAAGCATATACTCTACAACTTCTTTCCCCATCATGCTGGGGAAGGGCATAAAGACAATACAGATGGAACAGATGCTAGACTAGAAACATTTTCCCCAGAGAAATAAAACTGATCATAGATACAGATCAACGGCTTCAGCCTTTTTGTCCAGTCGGCATTATTGGAATTTGGGGAGCAGGACATGACTCCTTTCACAAAATGGCTACTTGAATGGTATGGCCAGTCACAACATACCCACCTACCTCTTCCCAACCAGATGCCTTTTAGCACTGCAATTTACCTTTGCCTTTTTATCATCAGAGGGACATCTTTTCAAGGAAACAAGCAGCTATACTACCCAACAACCTTATCTTCTATATATAATAATAATAATTTATTAAATTTATATGTCACCTGACTCCCAACAACTCTGGGCAACTTACTATCATTAAAACATTTAAAAACAAAGAACAATAGAAAACACACACACACACAAAACCAGCACAAGACAAAGGAACAACGATGGCAGGAAAATAAACCCGGAAGGAAGGAAGGAAGGAAGGAAGGAAGGAAGGAAGGAAGGAAGGAAGGAAGGAAGGAAGGGGCATCTGTCATCCTCTCTGAAGGCCTGGGCGAAGAGCCAGGTCTTTAAGGCCCTTTGAAACACCAGCAGGGTGGGGGCTGTTTAAATCTCAGGAGGAACTTCATACCAGAGGGCAGGCACATCACATTGGGGACCCAGGATGCAGATCTATTATATAATCAATGATTATAGTTTTAGATAGAATCTCACTGATCAGAGGCACCATATCTCCCAAGCTTGGGACAAGAAAAGGAAAAGGTTCATCTTCATTACCACAGGGAAGCTTCTGATTACAAGCTTCCCTTTAGGCCAGTGGTAATGCTTAGACCAGCAAGATTTTTGTGATAATTTAACAATAGGCCCTTTTTATGGTCTTCTCACTAGGGCAATGGTCACGCTCAGCCTGAGCAGTTAGTGCTGTAAAGATCAAATGGGATACATGCTGCACATACTGTCCAGAGCAGGTTGAAAGATGAGATAGGATCCAAAGGGAATAGACAAACAATTACTATTTATTAAAGTATCATTTATGTGATTAATGAGCTATAGGTTGCAAAGTATACCCATTTACAGGACAGAAAGACAAATGGGATTCAATTCTAAATAGACATAGGTGGGAATGGGGAGAAAGCCAGTTTGGTGTAGTGTTTAAGGCACCAGGCTAGAAACCAGGAGACCGTGAGTTCTAGTCCTGCCTTAGCCAGCTGGATGACTATAGGCCAGTCACTCCCACTTAGCCCTAGGAAGCAGGCAATGGCAAACCACTTCTGAAATCTTGCCAAGAAAACTGCAGGGACTTGCCTAGGCAGTCGCTAGGAGTCAAGATTGACTCAAAAGCAAAACAACAAAAAATAAGGACCAGGTAACAACATTCAGTACTCCAGGTGTAGCTGATCTTTTGCTCCTACCATCCCTTACTACCAGTCATGCTGACAAAAGGTGCTATGAAATATAAGTCCAGGAAGATGAGGAGGAGAACAGTTCTTACAATTACCCATCTCATGATGTAAGAACTGGAGGAAAGTGCAGGCATGCACTAAAATAGAGATGTATTGTAATATGAATAAAAATATGTACAAAATCTGGATATAATGCTCATGATGTACCTAATGCACTAAGATACTTAGGATTAGCTGATGATTTGCTTAAATTGAATGTGCAATGGAAAATAATTTATGGATCTTCAAAAGGAAGCTTCACATTTTTGTGTTGAGTTCATTTTATTACCCTCCTGTCTGCGGCCAAAGAGAACATGAAACTCATTACGTCGCAAAGGGAAACTTTCCTGAACCAGCCACTTTCAAATAAGGATGTTTAGGGAAGAAATTCTTGGCGCCAGCAGTTGCCAAGAATGGGAAGAAACAGGCCAATGGTGTGGTTTCAGAATCAATGTACTTAGCACTTTAACCTAACTTATTTTTGGCCCTGGGTGCCTGCGCAGTTTATTTATTCATTGCTATTGTATTATTATCCTTAGGAGTTCAAGACAGCTTTCACAGGGTCCAAAAGCTGTTTCCCATTCATGCCCTTTTTCTCATCTGGGCCTATTTGGCACTAATTCTGTTCTGTGCCTGGATTACTCTACAGCTTTTGGTGGTGATGGAAGTGATGGTTACAGCAACAGGGAAATTCTCTCAAAAGACATGTCTTCCCACAGAATATCTGGAGAAGAAAAAATGCATTTCAGTTCTGTCAGAATCAAGGATGCACAAGCTTCATCCGCCAAACCCTTGGGGGTAGTCCCTCCAAATTTTAATACTGAATTGAAACATTTAATGTGACAGCAGAGAAACTTATGAGATACATTAGAATGCATTTAATTAATTTTATTTGATTGTAGTTAAATCATTGTGTCCCGCCCCCAGCCACCGTTTGGAATGCGGATGTACGCATGCTTTCTTCAGATATAACATAAGAGAAAAGAATCCCAGATTGAAAGAGAAAATATCTGTTCCAATAATGTGAAAATACATACTTTGAAGACCGATTTGGAAACAGAATGGAATGAAGAAGAAAAATATGCAGAACTGACACCAAAATCTTTCCAGGACTCTTAGCTCACAGGGCAGTGGTGAGGATTAAAGTGTGGGTAAAAAAGATGACTAGAATGAAGATGCTATAAATAAATAGTTCTTGCTTCAAAATCTTAAAAGCAATTATCCTTTTTCAGTTAAAATGCATTTAACAGGAATCATTCCTGGCACAGAGAGAAGCAAGGGAGACTGGAGTTCTCTTGGAAAAATGGAAGCAAAAAAATCAGGAGGAATCTTGTAGCATCTTTTGCAACTAGTAAGTGATAGTGTGTTTTGGACAACAAACCCAAAGCACTGGATCTGTGCTTTGTAATAGTCCAAGGTCAGCTCCAAGGTTTTGATGGCCACAACTAATAAGATGTGGTTCACACACCACGTTGGGCCATGGTTCGTCTGATTTAGCACAATGGATTCATATGACCCTTTCAGCCAAAGGCAACCAACCACATAGAGCTTAACATGATATGTGCAGCCTAGTAAACACATATAGGATCTTCCAATCTCCTGGGTGTCATATCTGCTCTTCCAGGCACCTTCTATGCATTCCTTCCCCAGAGCTCCACTGGAGGAGTCTGTTATTGGTAACTAAAAGATGCTCTATCCACAAACAGAGAGCTCACTTGCTTCTTTGCATGTGCACACACAAATGACTACCATTCCAAGCCCTGTGCCTGAGGTTTGGTTGGCATTCCTGCTGCAGAATTTCTGCAAAACCCATTAAAGAACAACAACAAAACTTTGACTCGCAGAAGTGGGAAGAAATCTTAGAAATCATCTACTTTACTCATTTTAGAACTTCTGCAGCAGGAATGTGCAATATCATCTGTTTAAATTCACTGTCAAATGTTCTTACTATTAGAGGTTTTCCTGATTGTTTGCGTAAGTTTGTTTCCTTGCAGTTTCCCTCAATTAATTCCAGCCTTGTCCTTCGGAGCAGTAAGGAACATATCTGCTCCATCTTTTACGGGATACTCCTTCTGACTTGAAGTAAATCAAGTAAAATTGATTTAGCAGTAAAAATCCCCAAGATAAACATAACAAGCACTGGTTTTGCACTCGATCTTCTCCCGCACAGATCTCTCTCTGTTAGTTTTCAAGTGTCAACAGTTCTGCTGGATTCATGGACGCACATTAAAAATTGTTATAGATACACATAGGAAGACAGACTGTTTCTGCACTCTAGAGACATAGAAATACAGATCTCCAGAAGAAAAAATCTTACCAAAACGTCCATCCCAATGCATGCTAGTTTTCTATAGGCAGGGATCTTTTGGCATGAAGAACAATCCATCATACTATTCCCCCACACAACCAGCGTCAGTATTTTCATCTTCTCAAATGATGACGTTAAGTAGGCCTTGACAGAGATTGAATCAGAAAATGCAAGTGGTGGTGGTGGTGGTGCTGGGGGGAATTAGTCAGCTATGATTCAAACATTTCAAAACAAAAAGGCAACAAGATTTTTATTTTAATGTTTCCACCTTTTATAAAGATGCTGCAAGGCTGAGGCAGCACTTCTTTAGAATAGGGGATTATTAATGCTGTGAAATGAAAATCCTGCCTTGCTTGCCCCAGCTAATAAACCCCACCCCACCCCCAATCTGCTTTACGGAGAGGGAGGCCACTGGGCCTTACAGATTATCAGTTATCAGTTCCTACCAGAGAAAGCTGTAAAAGTTTTCAGACAAGGCTCTTTCCCAGCTGCACTTGGAATTATGAGATACTGATCCAGATAAGTTCTACATGCCAGGCAAGTGCTCTTCTTCAAGCAATGGACTTGTTTGCATGTCTGTAGAGAGATCACTGAACTTTGATGGAAAACAGCTCACTGCATTTCATTCAGCAATGCTGGCTTTAGTTAGGCAGCAACTACAATAGCTGGACTGCCTAAAAGTGAAAATATCCCTGTCTGTTGCAATGCATATACATTGCTACCATGGACCTTAGCAGACAACTCAAGAACAGGGGGGAAAATTAACTGGACCCAATATGGGAACAGGCTAAATGAAAGGGAACAAAATCAAATTCCCAGGAATCACAAAGGCATTGGATGAATTGTATATAGAAAGAAGTAAAATGATAGGGAATCTGGAGCATATTAAATTTTTAAGAAGACTTGAGTTTTTAAACTTGGAAAAAAATACAATTATGGCATAGTCAGAAAGAAAGAAAGTAGTTCAGAGGCTTTTTCAAAAACTGACATGAAGAAAGGGTGAAAAAGGTGGTCTCCAAGATACTCCAAGATACATACTGAGTTTTTCAGATAGAGACCAGCGTCTTGAACCGCACTGGGAAACACACCAGTAACCAGTGCAGCTCCTGCAGCAGTGGGGTCAACAGGGTGGTCCTGAGCCTGTCAGGAAGCCCACAGACTGATGCATTTTGGATTAGCTGAAGTTTCTGTGTGGTCTTCCAAGGACAGTCCCATACAGAGTGAACTACAGTAATCCAGTCACAAGATGACAAAGGCATGAGCAATTATCCTCAGTGCATCTTGTTTCAAGTAAGGCTGTTACTGGAGCACTAGCTAGAGTTGGGCAAGAGCCTCCTGGCCACAGATTCCACCTGTTCCTCCAGCAGGAGACACAAGTCCAGAAGAAATCCCAAATCTGCTCTTTCGGGGTCAGCAAAACCCTATCCAGAGTCGAAGTCAGCATCGGACTTCAGGTCGGCGGTTCGAAACCGCGCGGCGGGGTGAGCTCCCGTTGCTCGTCCCAGCTCCTGCTCACCTAGCAGTTCGAAAACATGCCAATGTGAGTAGATCAATAGGTACTGCTTCGGTGGGAAGGTAACGGCGTTCCGTGTCGTCATGCTGGCCACATGACCCGGAAGTGTCTACGGACAACGCCGGCTCTAAGGCTTAGAAACGGAGATGAGCACCGCCCCCTAGAGTCGGACACGACTGGACTTTACGTCAAGGGAAACCTTTACCTTTACTTTAGGCTTCTGAATTAACATCTACTCTGTCTTACTTGGGTTGCATCTGAGCCGGTTTCTCCTTAACTAGGCCCTGATGGCCTCTAGGCACCAGGTCAGGACTTCTACAGCATATCAAATTGGCTAGGAAGGAGATATACAGCTGGGTATCATCTGCATATTGATGATACCTCACCCTTTACCAGTGGAAGACCTTTCCCCGAGGCTTCATGTAGGTGTTAAAGACTGGAGATCCATAATGGAGTGACCAGAGACCAACCTCTCCTCTCCTGTCATCATGCACTGGACTCACCCACTCAGGAGAAAAAAAATGGTACAGTATCTCCAACTTCTAACCCTCACAGATGGCCCAGTATGATCCCAGTATTAAAAGCTATTGTAAAACAAGGATAGTCCAAGTTCCCTGATCCAAATCTCACCACAAATCATCTATGACAGTGACCAATGATGTTTCCATCCCACGGCCAGGCTGGAATCCAGACATGAAAGCAACAGCCTCATTTGTCACTTAGGAAATAGCATCCAGAGGTACACTGCCTTTGGATATGGAGGTTCAACTGAGCCATCATGCGTGCGGTACAAGAAGAGGGTTAAGTTTCCTCAAAAAAGGAAATGTACCCCATCTGCACCCAAGTGAATCAGCTGAGGAGAAAGCAGGGCAGGACTAGGCCACTTCACCTTCACCCAACATTTTATCTGGTTTGTAAAAATGCCCACCTGCAGTCGAAGCAAAGGATGGTGGAAGATCCCATTTATGAGTTTAAGTTGGTGAAAAAGATATCTGGGAGAATTGAGAATATTTAATTCACATGTTTATTTAAAATATTTCAGGACCTTTTTAAGGACAGAAGTTATCCCAAGATAACCTACAGCAATAAACACATAGAGCTGAAAAACCACATGCAGTCATTTAAACAAAGAAATTGCCAACTTCTGCAAAACCCTTGCCAAAATTTAAAATATTGGCCATTTAAAATATTCCACCTTGTTAATTCCAAGGGAATTTCCACACAAGCATTCTGCATGCCTCTGAAAGTGGCTATCTGGGCCTCTGTTCTCATGACATCAAGCAAGTTTATTTCCAGGTCTGTTTTAGAGTTGAAACTGGAGTGCTTTTTCTTGGGATGGAGATAGGTGGGCTTGCTTCACCCCATCTCCTGGTTCCTTAGTTTGAGGTCCTGACTGGGAAATTTCATCTTGAAAGCTTTGCAACTCTCCCTCAGACAAAAAAAGCGGGGGGGGGGGGTTAATTTATATTGTGTCAGTTTCTTCATTTCCTGCATCATTTCACCAGCACAGCGCTGAAAAGCACCAAGCAAGTGGATTTCTTTTTTCTTTTTTCTTTTCTTTTCTTGTGGCATGGCATGGAGGGGATGATGAATTTGTCTTAATGCATTTGTGATTTGTTATTCCTTGTTATTTACAATGTATGGGTTTAGTTTTAAAATGTGATTATTTATCTGTTTTTAATCCCAAATGATGGATTTGGGGAATTATACACTGCTTAGACAAATCACCATGGAGGAAATGTCAGTCTATACGGTCACGAAGAGTTGATAGTGATTTGATTGCACATAATCAATCAACCAATCAATCAAACCATTTAGAATCGGTTGATTGGAGCAGCCTATAAGCCCTGTAAAAAAATAAATACAGGTAGTCCTTGCTTACTGACTGTCTCATTTAGCAACCACTTGAAGTTATGACAGTTGGAAAAAAAACCAGCTCTGTGACCAGTCCTTGCATTTACTACTGTCGCAGCATCCTACCCAGATTGCCATTTGGGTGCTTTGCAACCAGCTTCCAACAAGCAGAATTAATGAGAATGTGGAAGTGAAATCGCATGACACGGTCACATGTCTCACTTAACGTCCAAAGTGAAAGTGAGGTTGTAAGTCTGGCACAGTCATGTAATGTTTCACCTAGTGACCGTGCTTAGCGACAGAGCTGCCAGTCTGTGGTTGGTAAGCAAGGACTACCTGTATTTCACCATTGCAAGCCCTGTGAGAATAGTTCAGGCTAAGAAATAATAATTGGTAATTCACACTTAGGCACTGAGCTTCAGATGATTTGAATCTGGTCTACCCCAATCTCAGTTTAACAGTCTAACGTCAACAGCTCACTGTCTTAATGGAAGGAAAGGCCAGATAGAAGAGAAAGCATATTTCCTTCTAGTCTCCTATTTTACTACTATAATAAGAGAGTGAAACACACGGGGAGGCTGATTTGCATTTGAAACCGTGTGGCGGGGTGAGCTCCCGTCGCTAGTCCCAGCTCCTGCTCACCTAGCAGTTCGAAAACATGCAAATGTGAGTAGATCAATAGGTACCGCTTCGGCGGGAAGGTAACGGCGTTCCGAGTCGTCATGCTGGCCACATGACCCGGAAGTGTCTATGACAACGCCGGCTCCAAGGCTTAGAAACGGAGATGAGCACCGCCCCCTAGAGTCGGATTCGACTGGACTTTACGTCAAGGGAAACCTTTACCTTTACCTTATAACAGTTACTAACTGTGGAAAATAATTCAATTCAGTCATTGTTTGGGGTATTTTTGTCCCCAGGAAGAAAAAAACAAAAATATTAAAGGGAGGATCTTGTTTTTAATTCTTATAAGAGATTTTAGGGTAATTGAACAAAATATCTGTATTCTTGCATTAAATCTTCTAAGCTGTTATGGTGAGATCACTGAAATCCCATAAAATGTGATCTCATTGAGGGAAGGGCTACTGGGCAAGATTTGACTGGGTCTGAAAATATTTTCACCTCCTGCCCTAGAAGACTAAAGAAAGGCAGAATCACTTTTTAAACCAGTTTTGTTAGTCAAACTATTCAAGCTTAAAATGATTCAACGTTTTCATCTCAAGAAAATGATTCGGTTTTATAAATTAGCGTTTGTGCCTTCAGGTCAGTGTTGACTCCTGGTGACCACCTGGACTAGTCCCTGCAATTTTCTTGGCAACATTTTTGGAAGTGGTTTGCCATTGCTTCCTTCCTAGGGCTGAGAGAGAGCGACTGGCCCAAGGTCACCCAGCTGGTTTTGTGCCTAAGGCAGGACTAGAATTCACAGTCTTCTGGTTTCTAGCCTGATGCCTTTAACCACTACTAAACTGGCCCTTGTTCTATAAAATATCAAGTATTTAATGCATGTACTTGACACAGGTCAACTGGCAATTTCCCTGTACTTCAGATACAGTCTCAGGACAGATTATATCACCCAGCACCAATCTTTTCTCTCTTTCCAGGGTAGTTTTGGTACACTTGGCAAACCAGGGGCTGATCACTCATCTCCACAGGATCATTTCCCTGTTAGTCACTCCTGGTCCAAATATCAGGTGCGTATCGGTGAATTTAAGAAAATTTGCAACATTTTACACTTATGCAACTCAATATAAACCATTTGGTTACCCGTTTGCCCAATCTGGACAGATTCTTTTATGCTTGCTTGGGCTTTAGAAACAAAAAAGACAGACAGACAGGCTGAGCCATAGTACAGTTCTGAGCTTTGGGGAGGGTAGAAGCCATATCGTCATGTTTTCTGGAATGACCACGCAACCCACTGATTGCAGTGGATAAATAACTTCCAAATTCTATGAAATAACATAAATTATCTAAGACAGCAGAATTCTTAAAGATCAAGCAGCTACTCCCTTAACAATAGCTTAAAAAATTCATCTCAGAGGATCTGAAGGAAGCTATATCTAGAATTAGGATGGAACCAGTCACAGGACTCAACTCTAAGGGGACTGAATAATTCTCTCTTGGATGTCTTTCTGTATAATATAACCTGTCCTGCTCTAAGCCATTAATAGAATTTAAGATACAGGAACGATCTTGTTGGACTGGCTCCAAATCTCTGTCTATTCCAGCATCAGGTTTCCCGAAATGAGATGCTTCCAGGAAGCTCATGTTAGGGTATGACTGCAATAATGTCCCACAGTTTATTACCCTGCTGCAGCAATAGATCTTTGGTTTTGTGAATGCCTGGATGGGCATTATCTAGGAACCCTATTTATGTTACATTTTAATTGTTTATTTGTTAATTAGTTATATCATGTCTTTTGTTAGCAAACAGCAGCATCCACCAAACTTGCCTTAGTTTGGTAGTTAAGCAGAGTTAGCACTTGGATGGGAAACCAACAGGAAATTTCAGCGCTGTAGACTAGACTGGGCAGTTGATACCAATGACCTGGAAGAAGCAGGGGCGAAACACTTCCATACTGCTGCCGAAAATTACATCGATGTATCTACGACGTCAAAAGATCAACTCAGCATGGACCCCCCTGTATTATACCCTATTTTACGATCACAAGAAATCTGAGCCTTTGTCTGCCCAGTCCTGGACCAATATCCTAACTACCGAATTCTATGAAATAACAAATTATCTAAGACAAAAGAAAGGAATCTATTTTAAAAAACTGGACAATGGCATTATGCTATTGAGAAACATGCATACACACGGACACACACACTCTCACAGCATACTAAGCCAAAGCAACTTGGTGGCAGATTCATAAGTCATGCTGGTCAGCAGGATAAAGTAAGTGGTTGTGAACTACAAAATAAAAGTTTAGCTCTAAGATAGGGTGATTGCCTTGCGCATGCGCTCCATATATTTTTGCAGAAAAAATCAGGATCCGAACCACTATACAGTATGTGCTATTGCTCTATTATCATGAAAGTATTTACTAGATATTTGACACCCTCTTTATAAAGGGGGAAATTAGTGGTCAGTTTCTGAGGAACAGTTTGTGTTAACTAAATCCAGAAACTATTTCAGCGATGAACAAGATATCCGATTTTATATATTAGCATCACAGTTTAAGATAATTGTACTGTCAACTGTCAGCATAACCAGTAAGAATTATTATTTCTTATAAGCCACTTAATATGTCATTGGGGAATATCTGTATAAACATTACCAGTATGTTTAAACTGAAATGTGATTGGCTCAGCAACATGTGTGAACCAGCAGACCCTAATGTTGAACATATATTACTCATATCTCAATGATTCTGTGATTGGCTACAAATTCCATTGCCCAACCAGCATGACCATTGGCTGAGGAATGATGGGAAATGTACACAACCAATATATCTGTAGGACATCAAATTAGGGAAGACTGGCCTACAATATGCCTAAGTCTAGAACCAACCCCAACTCTATGCATCTATGCAACAACTTTCAGATGGAAAACTATTTGAGTGGAGTCCTTGGTGCTCTCTGAGCCTTGTTGTTTTCTTGTAGAGGTTTCATTGCCAGACTAGGCAACATCTTCAGTGCAAGTCGCACTGAAGATGTTGCCTAGTCTGGCAATGAAACGTCTGCAAGAAAACAACAAGGCTCAGAGAGCACCAAGGACTCCACAGTTCAACCCTGAGCTACGAATATGAGCTACAAATATCCTCTTCAATTGGTAACTATTTGGGTGTCTGAGGCCACATTCCGTCTTCTCACAACACATGCACAACGGATACCACAACAGTGCAGCTAAAAGGGGGGAGGGTGTTATGAAAATGGCAGCGTAAAATTTATTTATTTATTTTATTTATTTATCAAATTTGTCACCGCCCATCTCCTCCGATCAGAGGGACTCTGGGTGGTTTACAATACAGAATAAATATACAATAAAATTTGAATAAATATACAAAAAAATTCTAATAAAATCCCATTAAAACTAAAACTAAAACAATTTCTTAACTAAAAATGGTTGTAGAGAGGCAGTTGTTCCTGATGATGATGCAGTTCCAACACTATGGTCACAAGGCACCCTACCCAACAGCCCACTGTGGCCTCCTGGCTCTGCAATTATAATGTATTTTGACTCGGGTGCCACTTTATCACTGAAGTCTCTCTATAACCGAACTGCTTTAGAAACAGCAATGCATCGCTGTTCTTTATTTCAGTGGGCTATCTGTTCCAACTGGAGGAGATACAGTACCTCCTTCATCCTGCCTTCCCGCTCCTGGGCTTCCATGAGAGCAACTGCATGGTTGGTATGATTAAGAGAAAGTACACAACTGCAGAACCGCTGCTTTGCCAGCACTAAATGGGGCAAGGGCTTGGAAAGCACTTGATCTTTGCCAGCAAGGCAAATGGGAAGCTTGTGAAGGTTTGAAATACATGTGGTTCTCATTCATTCATTCATTCATTCATTCATTCATTCATTCACTCACTCACTCACTCACTCACTCACTCACTCAACAATCAATACTACTACCACCACCACCACCCCGGATCTCATCCCCTCCAACTCATCCCTTCCAATTGCCTCTGAGATTTATTCTAAAACAATGGAAAAATGTTCACAGATTTATGAACAGAGGAACAAGGAGCATACGGCAATTTTCTTTCTTCTCTGGGAGGATAAGGGATTTTTTTTTCTTAAGGCAGGAACCCAGGGACATCTGAGTGGGTGGGAAAGGCACTTGGTCACTGACCAGCTTGAAAGGATAGCAAGCAAGCAAGCAGGTCTCAGTGCTCAGCTATTGGCCAGAAAGGACAAACACTGATTGGCTGATGATGTCAGAATGACTTCTGGTGATTCTCCAGGTGCTGAAGTCCGCATTCAGGAAGCTCACAGACATGATACGGCTAAATCGGTTGGTTTATTGCAGACAAGAAAGAAGCTATAGACACACAGAAGAGGCGCTGTCTGCAGTACACAGAAATTATAATATACATACATATCTACATGTATGTATGTGTGTGTGGGTTTAAGGTTTAAATTCTAGGCTTTTTCTTCCTGCCCTTTCAAATCAATGGAAATTTGGCTGCTCTCTTCCCAGCCTTGAGATTGGGAGACACTTGATCAATGTTTATGGAATGGGCCTGCCTTGTGAACTTCATTCCTTATATACAGTTCTCTATGAGATGTGCAGAGACCTTTTTGTATTAATGCAACTGCACATTAAAAAGAGAGAGAGAGAGGGATTTTAAAGGAAGATTTTGTTGGTTTTTCTTAAAGATTAGCCCCATCAATTCACCCTGTCACAAAATCCCACCAATAGATTTATTAGTCTAACTTATAATTATTATTCAAATATATCTACATCTGCCCCCTTCTGTTTTAATTTTGAAAGTCCTTCCACAGGTGTCCTGGAACATGGCTGGATAGAGGTCTGCCAACAACCAAAGATGCAGCAAGGAAAATCCTCATGCGCCAATGGCAATGAAACCAGGCCACAGCATGAGCTTCTAAAGCAAAGGGACTCAGGCTTGCAGCTTGTCTCAATGCTGGCATAATACCAAGCTAACACCTGCAAAAATTCTCTCTCCTACACAACTTTTCACAGATGGCAGGAGCCCTGTCCTTCTCCGCATCATTCCTGTGCCTAACCCTCAGGCAATGTGGCGTTTCGCTCCTTTGCAAAAAGCAGTTCTTAAAAAAAACCCCAACAGATTGTTCAGTGGAGGCAATTATCTGATATAGTCAAGTGTCAAGCAGATTCACATTCTGGCCAGACACCCACATCCTATACTGACATCTTCCCAGTCATAGCCTAGCAGACAAATTTCTGCATCAGCCTTTTCTACGGAATGAGCACATTGCACTTTATCTTTTTAAATTAGAGTTGTGAATCAGGAAATCCGCATAATCGCCCCTCATTATAAAGCTGAAGACAGCCAGTTTGGTGTAGTGGTTAAGGCACCAGGCTACAAATCTGGAGACCATGAGTTCTAGTCCCGCCTTAGGCACAAAGCCAGCTGGGTGACCTTGGGCCAGTCTCTTTCCCTCAGCCCTAGGAAGGAGGCAATGGCAAACCACTTCTGAAAAACCTTGCCAAGAAAACTGCAGGGTCTTGTCCAGGCAGTCTTTGAGAATCAGACACAATTGAACGGATTAAAAAATTAAGCAATAAATAAAATAAAATCTGAAAGCATAGGAAGATACTTTATACTGAAGCAGACCACTTGCCACATTGTTCAGAGATGAAGAACATGTGGCCTTCCAAATGTGACTGAATTACAATGCCCAGCATCCCTCAGCATAGGCCATGTGGAACAGAGCTGCTGGGACTTGTAGTTCAGCAATATCTGGAGGGCCAAGTGTTACCTGTCTCTTATTGTCTTATTGAATCATAGTACAACCCTAGTCTAACCATGTGCTCAAGGCAAGACCCAACTGCAATAGGTTATTTAATCTGTGGCACTCCAGATCTTACTGATCTACAACTCCCAGCGTCCCTAGAAAGTGCAGTAAATGGCAAGACAGTCATAGTTTAACAATATTTGAAAAGCCATAGGTTGCCCACCCCTGAACTACAGCTTTCATGACAGATGGCTATCCAATCCCTGCTTAGATACATCTAGCTCAACATTGACTCAACTGCCTAGGATTTCAGCTGAAGAGGGCAGAAACTGATAACCACCCAGAGTCCCCCATTGGGGGAGTGGGGCGGTAATATAAATCTAATAAATAAATACATAAATAAAATATGGGAAACCCTTCAGTATGGATTGTACTGCACCACAATTTACCCAACAAACCATAATTAGCTGAGTTCACATATTATGCTAAGCCATAAATGGCCATATAGAGTTAGGCCATATAGAGGCCATATGTTAGATGGGCAGCCATATATATTTACTAAATAAATAAATAAAGCACGCCTTACAAAAAATGGTATGATCCCTGAGCCTCAAGCAAAGGAATCACACAATGTGTGGATTTGACCTTTCTTGCGGGATGTATCTTGCAGAGGTTGTGTGATTGTGGTGTTTCAGCAAGATGCAAAAGGGGCCAGATCCAGCTCTTTCTTTCCTCTCTCTCTCTCTCTCTCTCTGGCACCCCTTTGAATTCTACCACATCACCTTCTTTCATGCCAAATCTGCTATCAGACTGTGCTTGCTTGAGCTCTGAACAGATGACTCAAAGAGGGCTCTTAAAATTTAATCTGAATACCACATCAGCTTAGGCTGAAGACCATTGCTTCCCCACTGGCATCCAAGATGTCAGCCAACTTCCTTAGTGAGGCTGTGAATTCTGAGAGTTGCAATCCCATCAAGGGTTCCCAGTTGAGAATAGCTGCCCTACTGCTTTCCCATGGAATCGCCGTAAATATAATCCTCATAGGCTGCAAACTATTGACATTAAAACTTAGTGCAATGTGGGACCACAGTCACCGACTGCCAAAACAGGGACTTTGTCATTTTGCGCATTACTACAAACTGAAACACCACACATCAAAAGTTCCTTCCTCCCACTCCAATAATGTCCTATTCCTTTATACTTATTTTCATCCCATCTTGCCCTCTTTAGATGATGTTAAAAATATACACATAAAAACTTTGAAAGGCCAGGAAACAGCAGGCTCAGAACTATAAGCCAGCCAGAATCAGTGACAGGAACCAGGGGAGTTAAACTGAAAAGTAAGAGGGCTCAGGCAGGCAAGAAAAACGGATTTCCTTTCTGAAAGTCACTGAGAGAACAATCAAAACACCCGATCTCACACCCAGGTAGTCTGGACCAGGACAATACAAGGAACAATTTTACGGAAGCAAGATTTTAACACTCTTGCAGGTGAAAGAGCAATAATTTACTAATAATTTTCCATGCTCTTCGTTCAAAATCCATCTAGTATGGGCTGATATGTTGTGTTACCACAGAAACATTTGCAAATTGCCACTTTGGTCCTTTAGAATAAAGAACCCCAAAGTAATAGCGTAGTCTTTGTAAAAACAAAAAAATCATCAATGTGCAGGATGATTTAACCGCTTGTTTGGACAGCCCGCTAAGGCTGCATGGCGTTTCTTTTTGGTTTTGGCTTAACAGCCAACTATGGTTTAATCCATAAAACACAGCTAAACAAACTGTGGCTTAACAACCTATGCAAATACAGCCATAAAGTAAGAGACTGTCTACACCAGTGTTTCTCAATCCGGCTGGGGAATTCTGGGAGTTGAAGTCCACACGTCTTTAAAGTTTCCAAGGTTGAAAAACACTGGTCTCCACCCCAGAGAGATTAACATCTAGAAACTCAGGATCCTGGAGTGGAGAAAATATGTTTCACCTAAATTCCTTTTTCAATAGAGCATATGGAGCATCATCTTGTTCTGCTTGGTGCATAACAGAAATATGATAACATTCACATTCTAAAAAAATGTGCAAGAGGCAATTTGGGTTCAAAGAGGCTGGCCCCAGACAGGGGTGGTAAAAAAAGTCAAGATGGTAGCAGTGATTGAAGTTCTCTCTGCTTTTTATGTGCATCACAGTTGTCGTTTTCACTTGTTTATCATACTTGGTTGACACCCCTGGCCCCAGTGGTGCCTGTAACAAGCCACAATAAGATCAAAATGACACAAGAATCACCACATCACTGCACACTACCCCCAATTCTGGGAGTTAAAGTCCACCCATCTTCAAGTTGCCAAGTTTGAAAAGCACTGGAACTGTATAAACCATCTGGTCTTTCTCACCCACCTAACAAAATTGCAAGGTAAAATCTGTGAAAAGACTCAGCTAATCTTGATACCAGCTTGCCATGATAATTAACTTTAAGAATTCATGCCAAATTTTTATGTTCCTTCTCCCATCTCTTTTGTCTTCCTTTCAGGCTATGTCTTTACACAAACTGAGATCAAGGGCTGTCTCACCTATGAAGGTTTGGGCTCTTCCTCAAGGTCACATTTAAGTGCTTTCTTCCTGCCCTGGAGATGACAGAAAGTACATTGGCATGCTTTGCTCCCCCCTCATTGATGATCCTTATTTTGTCCCAATAAGGAGGCCAGGGAATGATGCAGTCCTTGCAAATTTAATGTGGGACAAGTGAAGGGAAGTGATTGGTGGATTCCCTGGGCTTTGTCTGCCCTCCTATCAAGTGTCACCAGCCAGCAAGAAAAACATCCACCAATTGCTCGCCTTAACGCAGGTTGGGGAGGAGGCAAGTTTTGACAGATGGCAGGACGGGAGGGTTTAGCCAGTGTCACATTTTGCTCTACTTTGCACAAATGTTTTGTGCCTGCACGAAAACCCTTGTGGCATATGGATACAGGGCTATTCTAGAATACAGGTAGTCCTCACTTAACGACCATTTGTTTAGCAACAGTTCAGACTTATGACGGTGCTGGAAAGAAGTACTTGTGACCGGTCCTCACACTTACGACCATTGCTGCATTCTCCACGGTCACATGATTGCAGTTTGGGAGCTTGGCAACCAGTTCACATTTATGATCGTCACAATGTCCTGCAGTCACATGAGCACCATTTTCAACCTTCCCAGTTGACTTCTGGCAAGCAAAATCAACGGGGAACCATGTGATTCACTTAACTACCATATGGTTCGCTTACGAACCATGTGATTCTCTTAACAACCACTGCAAAAAAAGGTTGAAAAATTGGGTCAGATTTGCTTAATGACTGCATCACTTAGTAACTGAAACTCTGGTCCCAATTGTGACTGTTAAACAAGGACTACCTGTAGTGGAATAGCACATTTCTGGAACAACGCTAAACCTGTGTTTAAGATTAGCCTGAAAACTGGCCAACATGAGATGATGTGAGAAGGATTGTTATGTAGGGTGAGTGAACGATCACCTATTGAATTTCAATGGTGAACTACAGGCTGCTTTGAAAACGTGGAGGGGGAACAAGAGCGAGAGAGGAAAGGTTAGACAAATCATGGCTTGACACAGGAAACCAGGCGGTTTCAGGAAAGTAGAGTAGATATTAGCTTTCCCTGCAGATTTGCATGCAATCTGAGTTTCTCAGGAGTGACTTGCTTCAGGCCAGTGTGTTATTCACTTGTTTTCTCTACTTGTGGATTGTTAAGATTAAAAGGGGGTGGGGTGGGATAGAGAAAGAATTGCCTTTTGAAATGGGAACTCAGCAGACTTATGTTTTTACTTGCTCTATAAATATAACAATGGAAATCCTTCATCAAAAATCCTGTGCTGAAAGATTATTTCTGTAATTCGATGGCGGGGGGAGTAGGTGGGGAAGGGAGAGATGGTGGAAATCACAAAAGCCACTGCTCTTTTCAAGTGCGCTTCAACATGAGTGCAAAGAAATAGGAAAAGATTAAAGTTTTCATTAGCTGCTGTTGTTTCAATCATTAAGATACGCTAAACTCAGTCTTCCCTTTTTTCCAAGCCATATTGATTATTCCAAAACAAAGGGAAATTAACATGGCTTGACAATCTCTTTTCCCCACCATCGCAACCCCAAGACATAAGAAACAGCTGGCGAATTTCCAGTTTGGCTCCAACATTTTTTCACTTTTAATCCTACGGAAGAATGAATCTTAACACACATCAAGTACGTCATGGAAACCCTCAAGAAATCAGAGTCTCTCAGCTGCTCTTAGCTCCTTGTCAATTCACAACCACTTCAAGTCAAAAAATTCAGATTTTTGCTGCTCCTTTTTGTGAAGCTTTTGTGAAATTTGTGAAGTTACATACTTACTGTACTTAACTTACTGCCTTAACTGGACAGGATTAAAAAACAAAGCACAGAACCATAAAGTTGGAGGTAGGCATTCAGGGCCTTGATGTAAGAGACAGTTTGTTATACAGGCAGTCCTCACTTAACGATCACAGTGGGGACCAGAATTTTGGTTGCTAAGCGAAACAGTCATTAAGTGAATCTGACCTGATTTTATGACTTTTGTGGTCGTTAAGCGAATCACTGCAGGCATTAAGCAAACCATGTGGCTGTTAAGTGAATCATGTGGTTCCTCATTGATTTTGCTTGCCAGAAGCTGGCTGGGAAGGTCGAAAATGGCAATCATATGACCATGGGATTCTGAGAAGGTCATAAATGCGAACCAGTTCCCAAGTGCCCAAATCATGATTGTGTGACCGTGTGGATGCTGCAAAGGTCATAAGTGTGAGGACCAGTTGTAAGTCTTTTTTTCCAGTGCTGTTGTAAATCTGAATCATCACTAAATGAATGGTTGTTAAGTGAGGACTGCCTGTAGTGTTTAAGTCACTGTTTTTCAACCTTGGCAACTTTAAGATGTGTGGACTTCAACTCTCAGAATTCCCCTGCAAGCATACTGTGCACATTGCCTTGAGCTCCTGAATGAAAAACAGGATAGAAATCTAATCAATAAAATCTGAATTACTGTACCTGTCTCTTTCAGAGCTTAAAATATCCCTAATAGATGGTTCGCTAACCTCTGCTTGAAGACTTTCAGCATGAGGAAGCCCACAATCCCTTTAGCCCACTGACTTTGTCAACCTGCTCTGTTTTTAGATTCTCTAATGCAAGGGTCTCTATGTTTCGAATACTGAGAATATGTCATAGGCACACTCACAAAATGGCTGCCTTGATAACACAGCCAGATGCAAAGTATCCATTTACAAGGAGGCAAATCTGTCAGCTATACCTTTTCTGTTCCTTCCTACTTTATCTCTGTCTTTTTTGGGGGGTGGGCAAGTACAAACATTTCCAAACATGGATCTGCCGCTATCAACCTTTTATTTTCTAAGAATGCCTGGTGGGATTCTGTGGAATTATTCTTAGAATCAAGATGTGGAGGGAGGCTGGCATGTAGGTTTGCAGAAAGCCAGTTTTCCATTCACAGGAAGGCACTGTGGGCATAGCATTAGGGACCTCTCCTACCAATATACTGTATATTTTTTTAATCTGTTCAATCTTGTCCAATTCTCAGAGACTGTCTGGACAAGTCCCTGCAGTTTTCTTGGCAAGGTTTTTCGGAAATGGTTTGCCATTGCCTCCTTCCGAGGGCTGAGAGAGTGTGACTGGCCCAAGGCCACCCAACTGGCTTCATGACCAAGGCAAGACTAGAACTCACAGTCTCCCGGTTTCTAGTCTTATGCTTTAACCACTACACCAAACTGGCTGTCTACCAATATTTAGGCAGGGTCAAAAAGAACACGATAAAATAGGACTATGCATAGAGCAAGGGTGGGTTAATTGTGCCTATCTGCAATCTGAATTATGTTCCATCTGATATCAGCATCAGTTTGGCATTTTTAAAACAAGAAAGAATGGGGGGGGGGAAACCTGTGCAAGTTCACATTAATTTTCATTTGCAAATTTTTGCACAGTTGGGTTTGCAAAACCTGCTAAGCTAACAGCAAGCAAACTATAATAAGCACTTTGTGTCAACATCAGTTAGCAGTCACTCATCAGGCTACTGTGATAGTATAGTTTAGTCCAGCCTTTCTCAACTTTTTTGACCCTGGAGGGACCCTTGAAATATTTTTCAGGCCTAAGGGAACCCCTGCACATTCAGGCTCAAGTATAGTCCAGAAGTTACAAAATTATTATATTCGTTTCTTGGGTAGGCCTGTATATATGTATTAACTGTATTCTTAAACTAAAGAATGAAACTTGCCTCTTTAATGTGAAGTTGCCCAAATTTGAAATAATTTTTTAATACATTGTGATCTCCCAGGGAACCCCTAGTGACCTCATGTGGAACCCTAGGGTTCTGCGGACCCCTGGTTGAGAAACCCTGGTTTAGTCCTTGGCCAAAGGCAGGGAAGCACATGGATACAGGCCGACATTCAGCATCTGGGTAAGTGTGAGGGTTGGGTGAACCCTACAAAGCCACAGTCTGAGGTGCAAGGATGAAGCTTGAATAGGTCTAAGATCAAGAGCCAGGCAACTACAGTGCAACAGCTTTGTTGCTTCAGCACTGGCCAGCTTTTATGTGAAGACTTTTATAGCTCTGCAGGCAGAGAGCCCCCCACTCAGCACCAACTGCTGCTCTGCTCACCAACAACTAAGCTCCCCAAAGGAGACTAAATAAACCATTACTTCCAAGCATCCTTTTCCTGAAATCAATCATTTCTGTGTCTTTCAGTCTTCTGGCTTTATATCCTGAATTCTTTCAGAAGAAGGCAATGGTAGGCCATTTCCATACCACTGCCAAGAACACTGCATGGGCGGATTCATATAATCACCAGGAATCCAGCTCAATTCCAAGGAGACTCTGTTTTCTTTTGGAAGAGTTATCCGGTCCAGGTTTAGTTAAAAGATCTAGAACCACAAGAAAGGAGCGGTGGAGAGAAACTGTCCATCAACAGTTGTTGAGAGGCTAGAACACAGCCACACAGCTCATCTGATTAGCCTTCCTCGCTAAGATGATATGTATTTTTATTTTACAGATTTTTTAGAAATAATAGAAATCAGCATGTGCAATTAGATGTAAATCTGTCCCCTTTGTTTTGGGGTGATGCATACTACCCCCTAACCATGCTTTTCTGCTTAGTAGCTTACAATAAGACAAATCTGTATTAATAAAGGGAAACAATTGCAGGCCAATGTCAAGTTTTGGTGGTTTCAGGAAAACAGAAAGTCTCTGGTTCTCTCCCACACACTGGCTCACTAACGTGCTGCCACAGCCTATTATTGAATGGGTAGCCTGGAATTTCTTCTGCTCCACTTCATTGACCTGCCTTGGTGTTACTGAATTATTACCACTTTATACCATTTATATAGTGAGACTCATATAAGGGGCCCTTTAGCAATAATGAAAGCTTAAAATCCTGCCCCAAGGGACTTATATCATATAACTCAACACAAGGAAGATAATCATTCTAGATCAGTGTTTCTCAACCTCTGGACTTCAACTCCCAGAATTCTGGCTGGGGAATTCTGGGAGTTGAAGTCCATACAGCTGAAAGTTGCCAAGGTTGAGAAACACTGTTCTAGATACATAAATCTGGACTACTGTATTGCGCTCTACATGGAGCTGCCCTTGAAGTATGCCCTTAAAGAGTATCCGGAAGGTTCACCTGGTGCAGAATGCAGCAGCGCAGGCAGTTATGTGCGCTCCTAGAAGAGCACACATTACACTCCTGCTTGACGAGCTGCACTGGCTGCCAGTTTGTTTCCGGGTCCAATTCAAGGTGCTGGTTTTGATCATCCCATTAGATCCGGCAGGGAAGGCATGCTACGGGTTCCATCCGCCAGGGACTTGCATTTGGTGGGCGCCAGGAGGTGGGCCATCTCTGCCGTGGCTCCCTCCTTCTGGAACATTCTCCCCCCTGAAGTTAGGCCCGCTCCTTCCCTGCTATCGTTCAGGAAGTCCCTCAAGACCCGGTTATGTCATCAGGCCTGGGGGCCTTTGAGAACCGGAGACATTCTCAGATGGCTCCACTGTGATTGATATTCTTGCTCTCTCCATGGGCTTTGTATATTTTTTTTAAAAAATTATATTATTTTAACATATTTTATAATTATTGTTTTTCTTTCTTCACTGTTTTAATTGTTGTATGCCTCTCAGAGGTGCTTTGTGTGAGATGGGCAGCCATATAAATATGACAGACAGACAGACAAATCTAGACTGCCCTAAGAGACACTTGAGGTTATGGAAAATGAATGGGTTCTAATGATGTGTTCGAAAGGAGGAGGTCAGATGACTTGAGAAAGATAGACCTGGAGATAGTTTCATGCAAAATGGACTGCAAAACAGAAAGAATGGGGCTACTTAAAGGACAAGTACATTGGTAAAGATTTGGGAAGGAATTCCAGGCAAAAGAGAAAAAGGAAGACTCTCTGGGCAAGTATGTTTGTCAAAGGGATGTAAGCTATTCCAGGAATTTTACTTTCAGAAGGACCAACTGCACCTGGATGAACCTACCTAATTCCTTTAGATTTGTGTTAGAAGTCCTACTAATGACCCATCTGCAAGATCAATCAGATGGTCAAGCATTAGAGACAGGGCCATTTTCAGGACAGCCCAGATTTATGGAACTCACTCCAGATGAAACGCATGTATTGCCATTGGTTGATTATGTGTTATCAAGTAGTTTTCAACTCCTAGTGACCACACAGATAGATTTTCTCCATGACAATCTATCCCTAATTCTTTATTTAATTTATCTTCTATCCCACCTTTATTATTTTTATAAATAACTCAAGGCGGCGAACATACCTAATACTCCTTCCTCCTCCTATTTTCCCCACAACCACCACCTTGTGAGGTGAGTTGGGCTGAGAGAGATGGACTGGCCCAAAGTCACCCAGCCAGCTTTCATGCCTACAGTGGGACTAGAACTCACAGCTTCCTGGTTTCTAGCCTGTTGCCTTAACCACTACACCAAACTGGCTCTTATCTGGTCTTTCACGTCTCCCAACGGTGCACCCATCACCACTGCAACTGGGTACATCCACCTTGCTGCTGGTCATCCTCTTCTTCTCTTTCCTTCCTCCTTTTCCAGCATTAGAGCCTTCTCCGGAGAGCTGGGTCCTTACATAATGTGTCCAAAGCAGGATAATTTGAACCTGGTCATTTGTGCTGCAAGTGAGAACTCTGGACTGATTTGTTTGATGATCCATTGGTTTGCTTTCTTGGCTGTCCATGGTATTCACAGGAGTCTTCTCCAACATCAAAATTCAAAAGCATCAATAGTCTTCCTAATGCTGCTTCTTCAAAGTCCAACTTTTGCTTCCATACAGTGTCACAGGGAATACCTTTGCTTGCCAGATACTGATCATTGAGGGTAGAATCACATCACAACATTTGAATATTTGAGTATTAGCTTTAAAAGGGCTTAGACAAAAATCCATTTCCTGCTCCAACCTGCTTCTACATTAAGTGGATAGACTGACCTTCTTGACTCTCTTGCTGCCACTTTTAAATGATTTTGCAGAGAACCATCATAAACAGTTCTTTTAATTGTTTTGTGTATGCGTGTATGTATGTATGAGGGGTATTGTAGGCTTTTAGTATGTTTTCTACTTTATTGTTTTTATGAAACATATTTGTTACAGATAGTCCTTGGTTAATGACCATTCGTTCAGCGACCATTTGAAGTTACAGCAGCGCTGAATGAATGTTCATTAACCTAGGACTATTTGTAACAAATATATTTCATAAAAACAATAACGTTCCCGGTTCCTGAAGTTATGGCTGTTGCAGCATCCCTGTAGTCACATGATCAGAATTCCAGCACTTAGCGGCCTGCCCACACTTATGACTGCAGGGTCACTTCAACTCCCCCCACCCGCCTATCTCCCCCCCATCTCTGCCCTTTCAGCTGCCCTGTACTCTGCCTCTGCTGGCTCTGCCGCCCCCAGCTGACCTTCGCCATCTTCTCCCTCCCACCGGTGATGAGGCGTGCCTGGCCTGGCCCTTTGTGAGGCAGCTGCTGGCCATGCCAGGCCTTCTTTCTGAGGCCATGTGCGGCCTTGTCCAAATTGCGTGCGGCCTTCTCGCAAGGCTTTGAAGCCAGGGCCAGCAGAGCACAGGGTGGCAAGACCAGCAGAGGCAGGAGTCCCTTACATTACTGAGAATTGGGGCTGGGAGGTACCAAGCCAGGAATGACTCAGATCGGGGTGGGTCCTCACCTAACAACCAGGTGGGATTTGGTTAACGGCAACTGGGACTGCCAGGATTGCCGTCGCTAAGCAATGCAGTCACGTGACACCATGCTTTACGACCACATCGTTTAGCAACAGATATTCCAGTCCCAATTACTGTCGTTAACCAAGGACTAGGTAAAGGTAAAGGTTTCCCTTGACATTAAGTCCAGTCGTGTCCCACTCTAGGGGGCGGTGCTCATCTCCGTTTCAAAGCTGAAGAGTCGGCATTTGTCTGTAGACACTTCTGTGGTCATGTGGCCAGCATGACTACACGGAACGCCGTTACCTGCCCGCCGAAGCAGTACCTATTAATCTACTCACATTTGCATGTTTTCGAACTGCTAGGTTGGCAGGAGAACCGAGGACTACCTGCATACATAATCTGTCTGGGGAGTGCTTTGCTGTAAAACAAGCACAGAAATGTTTAAAATAATAAATACTGCTCACAGAGTATGGCAAGATGTTTTCTAAATTATTTTTAAAGTGAAATTCAACAGCCAACTCCCAGACATGAGCAACGATTACCCTTCATATGTTCCTAAATGATGTTTGGCAGTGCAACGGGGAGGGGGGAGCAAACCACCTGATCCAACTTCCTGTTTTTAGCTTCAACACAGCCAATTTAAAAAGGTTTAAAAATACCTTTTTCTTACCCAATTCAGATAAAGGCATAAAAAGCAGAAAGGAGGAAAAATGCATAATTTTCAGAATGGAGATGCGTAAAGTAGAATCCCTTTCGGGAGCTGTTCAAGGCCCAATGCTTTTAACTTGTTTATAAATGACCTAGAATTAGCAGAAGCAGTGAACTACCCCAATTTGCTGGCAATGGCAGATTATTCAGAAAGGATTACAAAGAGCTCTAAAAGAATCTATCCAGGCTTAGTGAAACAGCTTTAAAACGACAAATGCAGTTTACTGTAAGAATGCATGAATGGATGTGTCTTAGCACAGAAATCCTCCAACCACCTATATTTTAACGGAATCTGAGCTGACAAAGAATATGTCAGTCCAGGATGAGTCTGCTGAAAACAAAAAAACAAATAAAAAGTGAATTCCTTGTTACAAATCTTTAAAAGTCTGAAAGTAAAATTGCCATTATGGTAACATTCTTACATACATCTTTGGGGTCTCCCTAACTGGGGTAAGTAAAAGTGGAGAAGGAACAATCAAAATGATAGTAGCCTAATCAGCTCTCCTTGGGGGGAAGATTACAATGGCTGGGTTCACACATTGCTCAAATTACATTTTATTTAACCATGGCCTACTGAATAGGTCAAATTTTGGTAGCCCTGGACAACATGTTTGATCCTAAACCATGGTTTATAAACCATAATTTCCAGTTCACTAAGATGCTAAACTGAAGCCCAACAAACCACAACCAATGTTTGGGATTTCATATGTTAGAAAGAATGGAGGTGAGGGGGGAACGGACATGACAGAGGCATATACAAGAAGGCGTGTTACGAAAAATACCAATAAAGAAGTTCTGTCTTTATCTGATATTGGAATCTGGGGTTATCCATCAAAACTGAATGGGAGAAATTCAGGACCAATAAAAAGAAATGAAACTGTGGAATTTGCTGCCATCAGAGGGTGAGGATCACTAATTTAGATGGCTGGGGCAAATCCATGGAAGCAAAGCTGTTTCACTCAGAGTATCCAGAATCCCAGGCCAATTACCTCAACAGCAGAGAAGTGGCCAGTGTTTCTCAACCTGGGCAACTTGAAGATGTGTGGACTTCAACTCCCAGCTGGCTGGGGAATTCTGGAAGTTGAAGTCCACACATCTTCAAGTTGCCCAGGTTGAAAAACACTGGAAGGGGCCATCTCCCTCCTACTCTCCCTGAAAGCTCTCAGTGTTTTGAGATTGTGTGAGGTTTTTATTTTAAGGCCTAATTTCAGAAACTCACAGCACAAGCCATGATGGATATGCGAAGTTCTTTATTAGGTCGTTACCTCAGACTGTCAAAGCCACAACTGGCTCCACTTCCTCCCGCCTCCCTCGTCTTCCTGCCTTTTCTTTGTCCCACCCCTTCCTCTGCGTTGACAGCTTGCATGATGGTGGCGTCTCAGTTGTGAATGGGGTTGCTGCCATCTGCTCTCTTCTTATCCCTTGCCCCTTCATTGCTTGTAGTCTCTCCTCTATCCTTCCTTCCCTTTGATGTGAGGTCAGAAGAATCCACTTAAACCTCAAAACTGCACATCCTAACTCTCAGGATGCATCTGATTGCACGATCCATGGGACAGCGTGGACCATTTACTCCTGGGTAACAGATTTAGCAGGGCTTCAGCCAGAGAAAACCAGCAAAACTTACAGCAGCTGTAATAGGAAGCAAGCAGCTTGGAAGACGCCCCAGCCCCCTCTGGGCCTGGCAGCTCCTCTTTTGCGTTGCTCTTTTTGACAATATAGATAAATAGATAGTCAAAAAGCTTTATATATATATAAATTTAAAGCTGCTTTATAAATTTATAAATCAGCTATATATTTGTATTTGTATTTGCAGTGGTTCTCTTGGCCACCTTTCTGCTCCTATTTCACCCCTTCATACCTGTAGGGAGAAACAAACACACACACACACACACACAGATGGACACTTCAGGAATAGTGGCATTCTGTGGACTCACTCTTTCTCCTCCCTCCATGTATCTACGGGCGGAAGGGAGAGTGACCCTCAAGTTAATCCTCCCTACTGGGTCCAGATGATATGAAGGGCCTAGGGGAAGGTGAAGTAACTTTCAGTTATCCTTGGGTAACTGAGGTCAGTTGGGGTGTGATCCAAGAATGATCAGGCTACTGAATTTGCATGATGCTCCAACACCTTAAGTCAGTGTTTTCCAACCTTGGCAACTTTCAGACGTGTGGACTGCAACTCCCAGAATTCTCCAGCCAGCATGGCTGGCTGGGGAGTTCTGGGAGTTGCAGTCCACACGTCTGAAAGTTGCCAAGGTTGAGAAACATTGACTTAAGTGATCTAAGACAGGGGTCCTGAGAAGGTAGCCACATACAAGGCTGATCCAGTTTGGCTCTTTATCTTCTGATTCACAGACCCCCAAAGCACTGAATCAACCAGAATTTTTTCCAAACAAAGAGACTGAAGTGGTGGGGGAGAAAACAGAGAAGCGAATGTTTATGAATCAGACAGTTTGTATGTGTACATTGAGGGGCTGGCAGGTGGGCGATGTGCAAAAGAACAGAAAGCTGAGTTGGATGAGTCATGAAGTTCATTCTCTCTCTCTCTCTCTCTCTCTCTCTTTCTCTTTCTACCACCCAAGGAACTTAAATATTTCCGGAGAAATGAGGATTTCACAAATCACGGAAGGCAGTCTTTTGTCCTCTAAACATGTTGGCCTTTCAATCCTATGCTCCACATCCCTGCAAGGGTTGGCTAGCTTAAGAGATGTGTTCATAAGCTAGAGGTCACTACCTGAAACAAATTAAAGCTCTTCTAGCTATTAACCCCATATAAAAAAGAAACAATTCCTACACAAATGGATAACTTGCCCAGGAAATATAGCCATGGATCATACATCATAGCAGGACAGTATTTCCTTAGATGTGGGATGAACAAGTCAACATCGGTTGGGATCATACAATACTCTAATAAACCACAATAGCTAGATTTCTATTGGACAAAGAGCTGCACTCAAGTTAGCCCCTTTATTATAATAAATGTGTGAATCAGACCATGGTGTACAGCACCAGTTGCCTGGGCACACAAAGGACAGTATAGAGCTGGAAAATGGTTCATTTTTCAAAGGCATGAAAAGCACCTTACCTACAATGACAGAACTCATTAAAGCCTTTCTAGTTTAAAGGGGGGGGGAGAGAAAGACAGGAAGATGGTGGGAAGACACACATTTCTATGGCATGTGGAGAAAGCAGTCTTCCTCTTTTCTACTGTATAACAACTTGGGTCACTCAGTGAAATCAGTGGACAGGGGAATCAAAACAGATGGAAAAAAATGCTTAGTTCAAGTCAGAAGGAACATACGGAATACACTGCCACAAGATGTGGCATCAGCAACGAGTTCCATGTTTTTAAAAGTAAAGTATTCATATTCATAGAATAAATAACTAAATGGAACATCTAGAGCAGTGTTTCTCAAAGCCTTGGGCAATTTGAAGATTCCCCAGTGTTGGCTGGGGAATTCTGGGAGTTGAAGTCCACACATCTTCAAGTTGCCAAGGCTGAGAAACCCTGCTCTAGAGCCAAGAACAAGCTTTTTACCAAGGGCATTTGGGGGGGCAGTTTTAAAACAAGTCAAGACAGCAGTTGCAACTGGGTGATTGAAGCCCTCATACATATAAATAAGGTGCAGGGCTGGTCATTTTACTCAGTTGTGCCTGCCATTTTGACCTTTTTGACCCTTCGCAGGGATATTCTTGCTTTTTACCTTAACACCCTACTGAGCTTCGTGGAATCCTGGAACTACAAGGTGCATCAAGAGCCCACCTGCTCAACTCTTTCTCAGTGCAGGGATGGTAAGACAACAGCATCCCAGAAAAACAAAGAGTTCCCATAGTTGGGAATCATAGAGAAAATCTATCTAGGTGGTCACTAGGAGTCAAAAACAACTTGATGGCACATAATCAATCAACCAATCAATCAATCATTGGGCAATTCCTCTCAACATTCAGCCAAAAATTACAACCCTGCCATTTCCCCTAAGCACAAAATGTGTGAACCTGACTGGGATTTGAACAAAGGACAAGCTGGGCCAGAGTCAGATAGCCTTCTCCTACCCTCCAGTGCTCTTCCACTTTTGACGGAGGGCTTCAGCACCACTGATTAGTCTCTCATGCTGCTGCAAGGCACAATTCTTCAGAGGCAGCATGGCCCAGAAAGTAAGGAAAAATATTACCTGGGAACTTCACAAAATAATTTGGTAAATCTGACTTTGTCCCACCCAGCATTTCTTTCAGACTAAACTGCTCTGTAGCTTAGCTGCCAGTTAGAAAACACAAGATAAAGGAGGGGGGGGCACTGTGGAAAGGAAAATCAACATACAGTTATGCGAGAAGCCCACACTTTCTTCCTAGCAACCGTTTTATCACTTCTTTTAAATAATAAATCTATATCTTGAAAGTTCAACTGCCGAGTCACCAACTCCTTCCGAGCAATGAGATCAGCCTCTAAACTCCTTTTCTCCCTGGCAGTGGGGAAACAATTATTTTTGGGTGACCAGGAGAAACATTATTTAATTTAAATTTAACCAAAGCTAACCACAGTTAAATTGTGGGAGAGAAAACCTGAGATCCTGGAAATGTTTAAGAGGCGATGAAGTCCCAAACATCTGGAAAGAACCAGCTGCCCCCTCTCCCAGAAGGGAGAGATGTAACTTCTGTGGGCAAATGGACTAAAGAAGAGGCTTAGCTTGCAATCCAATTCCCACTTTCCTGAGCAATTCTATTTAATATTAATTAGTAAATATTATTTATATTAGTAAATATAAATTTGTGAATTAGTGAACAACTTACACGGAGATCTCTCTTCATTTTATTCCCGCAATAACAACCTTGTGAGATAGTCTGGGCTGGGACTAGTTATGTAAAGTGAATTTCCAAAGCTGTGGGTGGACTTGAACCCATCCTAGTCCAATACTTTAACCATTCTGCTACACTTGGCTCTCAGCTTCATCAATTATAATGAGCCTCCTTCTGTGCAGACATGCACAAGATAATAAAAAAGGGAGCAAAATTCAGAAGTAAACCAAAATGCTTCTATTTTCACATCTAAATTTTTTTCCTTTGAGGAATTCTCACCCTGCTTTCAGCTCAAAAATAAAGAGCTTTTTATTGGCTTATACAGATCCTTCACTATACACCTGCTAACAGATTAGGATGGGTCCAAAGAATGTTTCAGCTCCATTTTACATAGAGAGCCTTTGACTAATTCCAGTTTTGGCAGCCTGACATATTAGGGGAGGGAGTGGAAAACCTGAACCCCTCCTTGCTATTTGGATGGGGAAACGCCAAAGTCACAAGCAGAAAATCAGGCAGCCTTGCAACTAAAAGTGTCTAACAGACTTGCCTTCCAATCTTCTGCTTCTACATGCATTGGTGGGGGTGGTCAACAAAGTCAAGATGGCAGCCACAATAGAAGCCCCACCCATTTTTACATTCATCGCCTGTTTGTTGGGACTACTGAAGTTTCCAAACTATCTGTAAGGTACCAGGTTGGAGAAAACTGTATATAACAGTGTTTCTCAACCTTGGCAGCTTGAAGATGTGTGGACTTCAACCCCAGTCAGCTAGGGAATTCTGGGAGTTGAAGTCCACACATCTTCAAGTTGCCATGGTTGAGAAACACTGGTATATAAGAAAACCCTCCCTTTTCAATTGCCTTCACAGTATGGGTATTTGGGCCACCTCTCTGAAACAAAACGCAGAGGGAACAGTACCTTGTTTCTGCTCACTTGGACTGAAAAACCCTAAGTTAGTGTAAAAAGCTGAGTTTCTGTTGAAATCAGTTACAGAACTACAAGTAGCATAAACGAAAAGCAGCCTTAAAATGAACAATCAAATCTACTGCACAAATCTAACTGTTCCCCCCTCCCCCAAATGTGAAATAAAGTGAAAGCCATTCATTACAACCTTGACCTTTGAATCTATTCAGTGTTATTTCCTTTGAACAAAATTAACAAATTTCCTCCAATGTTCTCTACCATTTGTGTCGGGGGTGGTAGCTGCTTTGTCCCCCCCCCCCCACCTGCAATGGTTAGGTCCAGGAGCTTGCAGAGAATGGAAGAACATGGCCAGACTTCCACAGCTACTGTTCCTATTATTTGCAACAAGACCCCCACAGGAACTGGATCTATTCCCCCAACCTTCCAAAACGTGAAAAATCACCCCCAACTGAGCTTTCTGCAAAGATCTTGCCTCTACGAGAGCATTAGCCCAACAATGATTTATATTAGGTTGTCTCCGTTTGCTCTTTGAAAGTTTTCCAAAGATGCAGCTGAATGCAGCCTTCAGTTACTCACTATAAATTAATGCCATGTTAAAGAAACCTTTTTTCAATTTTATTTCTCCAAGTGTGCCAGTAGTTTATAAATGGGCTCCACTTTAACAAACTTCATTCATCATAAACAAGCCATCTTTCATTTTGTCTGCTGGAATTACATAATTTACACAGCAATATAAGCTATGGTTTACTTACCTATGATTTACTGAGTAGACATGATCTGTTAGGAGGCAGCACTGGGGCAACCTTGGCTAATAAAGAAAGCTAAGCAGGGTTAGCACTGGTTCCTATTTGGATGGGGAGCATATCAGAAGGGCAGGTCTACAGACTAGATTGGCAAGTTGAAAAGCATCCCAGAAGAAAGCAGAGCCAAGTATTACTGTATTATACCAAGAGAACTGTCGGGATGTTCCCATGTATGCCACTATGAGTCCAGGTGAACTAGAAGATGTCTTTACTTGTTTTTTATTATACAATTTCCAACTGGTTTCAACACCATACCATATCCTAAACCAGTGTTTCTCAACCTCAGCACCTTTAAGATGTATGGACTTCAACTCCCAGAATTCCATGGTAATGGCTGGCTAGGGAATATATGAATAGGGAATGGCTGGCTAGGGAACCCTAAACCATTCTTTATAACTACTAATTTATAAGCCACAGTGGGAATTTTGGGAGTTGAAGTTCACACACCTTGAGCAATCCTGATTTGCTCAAAAGTAATTACAGACAGACACAATTCCCATTGTTATAAAAAGTGACTGTGCAAATGACTTTAAAAAACAAACCTAAACAGAAAGACAAAGAGACAGCTGTGCTTCTCTTCAATATTTTTTAAGTTAAAGGGGAAAAATGAGAAGTGGGGAAGCGTAAACTCGGCCACACAGTTGCAGAGGGACATTGCTGTGGGTGGTTAATTATCTGTGGTAGGTCAGTTTTCTGCCACAGTTCATGCTAGGCTAAGTTCAGCATATCACAAAAACCCAGCCAGAGCAAAGCCACTTCCTACTTCCTAAGCAGGAATCGTACCATTGTTTCTTAATGTCTTCCGACTCCACAAACCCGTTCCCAAGTTATGCAGAAAGCAGGAGGAGGCATCCTGTAAGCCACAGAAAGATCCACGAGGCAGATGCCTCTTTCCTCTACCTACTGGCAATACCTAGTCTGTTTCCTTTAAAAGAAAAACACACACGCAAATTAGGCATGCTAAAAAAAAGGATGCATAGATGATCACCCCCCCCAAGGCTTCTAAAGCTCCATTGAGGTTACACGGCATGTCCTACCACATCTTCTTTCATCTTCTAACACACCCATCTTACTTTGGCTTCATCAAAGCTATTTGCATATGTTAAATATGACTTGGATGGAAAGGATCCTTCCCAAAAAACATCTTGAAATGAGACAAATATTGACTCAGGTGGAAATCTGCACTTTTCTCCCTGATGAGCGAGTTCCACCCCTGTCTATGTTTCCTGAATTTCGTACATGGGATACTATAGTAACTCCCATCAACTCTAGCTTATAAAATCTTTGGTTATACTGGCTGGGGATGATGGGAGCTGCAATCCACACTTTTGGAGGGCACCAGATCAGGAAAGGTTGCATTTGGATATCCAAAATTTCTCCCTTTCCTGAGATCCCTAGAAAAAAGTAAAATATATCAGTCATAACAGTAAGCTGAGAGCAAGGCCTTGCTTCTTACCCCTGTGTGTGCTTGTCTGAATCAATTAAAGTTTAAATTACAGTGCTATTTAATACCACTTACTTTGATAAATTCCCAGAAAGCCAGGTAAGACTTTTTCATTTTAAAACAATACAAAGAGCTACATAACAATGGTAAAAATAGCAGCGGCCATAGAAATAAACGTGTTTTCCAAAAATCAGCACGCCATTAAACACTGAACACCTGCTTAAATAATTACGGTTTTAGAATTAGTCTGAGCATGACAACATCCCTTCTTTCCTCCCTGCCTTCTGTATGCTTCACAAACGGATTTATTGGAAGGATTGTTATCCTATCCTTTTGCCAAAATGATTCTTCGGGTGGCTTGCAAAGGTAAGCAGAGAGATATTTCCTGCCCATCAAGACATGACTTGTAAGGGAAAAGGACAGGGAGGGAGGAGAAAAACCACAGCCACCCATTCTCAACAGAGTTAGCTATGAAGGAAAATCACCTGACAGAATAGCAGTTCACTAGTGACAGTCAGCAATGGAAGATGAGTTGAGCTTTGCTCATTCCAATTACTGGGTGTCCTAGTCTAGAATTAGTTATTAAATAATCAAAAAGGCATCATTCCCAAAACATGCAGAATTGAACAATCAAATTTTAAAATGCCCCGATAACAAAATGTTTTAGTCTGATGCTGGAAAAACAGCTTTCCTTGGTTTCAGATGGGACTCTTCCCCAGCCTACCTGGAGATGTCTGGGGCAAGGGGGCAGGGCTTTCTCTGCAGGTAAAGCAAGTGCTCTTCAGCTGAGTTGAAAGAAAAGATGTCCCACAGCAGGACTTGCATTTGGATCAACAGGCTTAGAATCTAGTCCAGTGTTTCTCAACCTTGGCAACTTTAAGATGTGTGGACTTCAACTCCCAGAATTCCCCAGCCAGCCATGCTGGCTAGGGAATTCTGGGAGTTGAAGTCCACACATCTTAAAGTTGCCAAGGTTGAGAAACACTGATCTAGGAGGGAACAAAGAATGCCACTTCTTAAGACATAAGTTGTTTTCCCTGTGGGTGGGAAATTGGCACACCAAGGAGGAAGCCTGGAAGATCAAACAGGGTGCAAATGAGAATTACCCCATTAATATCTGTATCTCAACAAACATGCTACCTTCAAACAGGACAAGCAGATAGTATATATATTTATTTAAAAAGTATCCTTTAAGTTGAGCTGAATTCCCAGTGACTTAATGGACACATCCTTGTACTATTCTGGCAGCAAACAGAAGTAGTTGGCCACTGCCTTCTGGGGTGTTTTGCTGATTTCTCAGTCTAGGGTAAATCCTGGGATTCCCTGGTAGTCTCCCATCCAAGTACTAACTTGGCCCCTCTCTGTTTAGCCTTTGAACCAAGTCAAGATTGGCCCGAGGCTGTGACCAAAGAGAAGAGAACACTTGCCACATTCACCTAACATGCCAAGCACACACAGACAAAAACCCAATCAAGAAAAACCCAATCTCACTTATGCAATGGTTAACTTAAAATTAAATAAATCCATCTATTATATAAATCCATTGAGTTGCAATTAGTTTATCACAGCACCATTAAAAAAACCATAGCTTCACACATGGATCATGGCTGGACACCTATTATCAAAGATCAAAAGCACACATAAAGACAGTTAGAAATTAGATGCAGTTTTTTTTTTCCCTGTTCAATCATGTCCAGTTCCCAGAGACTGCCTGGACAAGTCCCTGCAGTTTTCTTGGCAAGGTTTTTCAGAAATGGTTTGCCATTGCCTCCTTCCTAGGGCTGAGAGAGAGCGACTGGCCCAAGTCACTCAGCTGGCTTCATGCCCAGGTTACAGCCTGGTGCCTTCACCACTATGCCAAACTGGCTCCAGATGCAGTTTAGCATTGAGCAAATTAAACTCAGAGAGACGTTTCTAGTCCTCAGGGATAGACCACAATATAACACCTGCTTTGAATGCACAAAGACCAGGCTTGATCCTTTGCATCCCTAGTCTGCTAGGAAGACTGCTTGGAAAGACTCTAGAAAGCATCCGCCTCTCAGTGAAGACCAGCCTTCTCTAACTTTGTATCCAGATGTGCTGGAATAGAACTTTCCAGACACTGTTTCCACTGATTTCTGGGAATGATGGGAAGCCAGCTAGGGAATTCTGGGAGTTGAAGTCCAGACATCTTAAACACATCTTAAAGTTGCCATGGGTGAGAAACTGATATTATTATTATTATTATTATTATTAATTAAATTTATATCACCGCCCATCTCCCCCAATGGGGGACTCTGGGCAGTTTACAATAAATAGATATATAGACCATGTTGAGATAGACAGTGGACCAATGGTCTGTCTCATTTTTTTTAAGGGTACCAAGATAGTTTTGAACTGTGGAGGTACCACTGCTGTAGACCAGAGGTTTTCAAACTTTTTCAAGCCATGGAACCTGTCAGTTAAAAAAAAAAAATCTAAAACCTCTGATCAAGAGGCAAAGCTCTAGTGGTAGAAATGTGGCTGTATTTGAGTGATTTTTTCTCTCTCCTTAATCTCTAATGCAGTGTTTCTCAACCTTAAGATGTGTGGACTTCAACTCCCAGAATTCCCCAGTCAGCATGCTTGAGATTGAGCAAGATTGAGATGCAGGGCTCTAAGGAATCATGAAGTTCTCATGGAAGCCTAGGATTCCACACAATAGTTCAAAAAGCCCTGCTGTAGACAGCCCAAGAGGAATATCTAGGAAATGAGGGTAGGTTTTCTATACTTTCATAACCCTTTGAAGTACATCAGAAAAATAAAAATACCCAGACATTTAAGGACACCGAAACAAGTGTTCAGAAGATTCCTGATTTATATTCAAGAATGCTCTCAAAAAACAGCAATTAAAACTAGGATGGGCCATTTGACCAATTCTCCCCCGCATAAAACTTTTGTTAATTGACCAAAAATGAAGATTAACAAAGTTAAATGTGAACTTCACTAGAACATAGATATGATTTTTATACCAATTACATGGTTTATTAATACAAAAATCTAATTAGGAAAGTCTTGATCAATGTAAAGGCTACATTGTGGTTTAACTTTTATCCCCAAGCACCAGTTAGACAATGGGTGGGGGGATTTCTTTGCAGTTAAACTCCAGTATTACTAGAAGTTTTTTTTCTGATGATCAAAGCAAGGGGAAAAAAAATTGTCTCTTTACACTTATTGGATCCTCAACATTCTGAGTTTCATTCTGCCTCTGCCATTTGCATGTTGAAAAATTATACTTTAGATTCAAAAAGGTATTTCCAACTTGGTCTAAGATTCAGACTTGTACAGGAATTTTATAAATTCCTGGGTCATCCATACATAATTTAAAAATCAGTTAATTTTAAGGTGTTATAATAGCCTTTCCCCCCCCCCCAGCTGTAGAAGACCACCACAGCTGATTTCTGGAAATGATTCCCGAAGGGTATGTAAGCTTCTTAATTCTCCAAAACTTCTCATAAAGAGTTTTGGGGAGTGCAGATATTACCCAAGTATGATTATTTTTTTTCTCCTATGGACCATCATGGCTTTACTGAAACCTAATTTAGACACATTATAAATGTTCTAATTATATTATGATGGTTGCTGAGGAACCATCTTTCGTTAAGCTGAATGCTTGCTGATAGCTGGGGAGGGCAACTGAGGTTTTCTTGACCAGCCAAAATGTAGCAGAAATAAGATATTGCCCAAAAAAGGGAGGCTTGAGAGGAGTCTTGCCAGGAGGGAGATAAGATGGCTTAAATATGACAATTAAACCCAGCAAGGGCCAAAGATGCATTCAAGCATTCTTAGATTAAAGGACCCATGGAACCAACAAGGAAGTTGAGGTTTCACAGGAAGGAGAAGGGAACTTTTGTTGAAAACTTTGTGCAAGAAAGTTCTGTAAAATAGAAAAATGTCAGTGCCATGTCTATAAAAGAAATTCCTTTGAAGCTTTTTGAAACTGCTGCCCCAGGATCCTTCTTGGCTCACAGAAGAGCAGAGAGGATAACAGTACAGAATTTCTAGCTGCAGAAGTCCATACGGTTCAATTCCAATCATCCCCAGTTAAAAGGGTTTAGTAGTCCATCAGCTAAGAAATATCTTTCAGTCTATGACTGCTGCCTGAAAGGTCAGCATTAGGTTCAATGGCCAACCACCTTATTTGATATATTGCCTGCAAGCTGATTATCCCTTTTCTGCCCAACTCTTAAAATATTAGTATTTGGTATATCTAAACACCACACAAGACCTATTTTTCCCCACAACAACCCTGTGGGGTAGGATGGTGACTACCATGCAGGGAGCTTCCATGGATCTGCTCCTAGTCCAACTCCTCAACTCTCCTGGCATGCAAAGTTTCTTCTGGGTTTTGAGCCAGTGACCTTCTATTTACAAGGCAAGTGTCATAACCATCTTCCTATCCAGATTTACTACCCATCAATTCTTGTCATTCAGATGTCCCACTGTCTCACTACAGGATGTCTGTTCACCTCTTCCTTCTCCTCTTAATTCTTCTAGAGGCTCCCTACCCCAAATCTCCGAGAGCCCTAACCTCTCAGACTTCTCAATTCACATATTGCACTAAGCCATACTTCGTCAGGATTTCCCAAGTAAGCCACAAAGGGTTGGGTGAAGTCACAAACTGGGGTTTCCAAACCGCAATGATTGGATTCCCACAATGTATTAAGCCAAAAACTGTGTGATGGCTTAACCCCAATATTCCTCCTAGCCATTACTGAGGTCTCTAAAGGGAGCTTTCATGGACAGAGGCAGTGTATCTGTAAAGATGAGGCACAGGGGTGTGTGGAAACAACCACCATCACTGCCTCTGGTCTGCTTTCCGAACGCATTCGGCTGGCTACCACGGACATGATCCGCTGAGACCTGACTAAGTGGCCCTTTGCCGCCTCATGTTGTGACTTAGGGCTACGTTGCCCAGATTCACGGAGGCCAGGCCTCCTAACGGCTGGCAGATGCGGCTGCTAACAGAAATCGGCGGTAGAACAGCTTCCTGCCCCCCCGCCCCGCGTGCCCGTGGGATTTCTGCTGCCGGCCGGCCACCGTGGGAAAAGTGATGCTGCCTGACCCTGGACCTTTTGGCTCGGTCGGGCAAGCTCTTGTTCTTTTTGGTTTGGGGCGAATAATTTCCTCCTCCGCCTAAGCCGGTTGAGCTGCCTGCTGCTCGCGCGCCGACCCAGCCGGCAGCCCGAGAGGACGACCGCGACCCCAGTCCGCGCCAAGGTAGCCCCACATCGCCGGCACTCTCGGCGGCTCTGCTCGAAGCGACCCTCCCTCGCCCCGCCATCCCTCCGCGCTGTTCCGCGCAACGCGGACAGGCGACCTTCAGCGCCCGGGCAGGCTCGAGCCTTCTTACCGTTCGCCCCATACTTCTCCCGGTGCCGTCGGACCTGCTCGGCGCTGAGCCCGCAACTCTCCCGCACCCCGAAACGCCGCAGTACTTCTTCGGCGGTCAGGCTGTGCGCGCTGTCCATGCCTTCTCCGAGCGGCTGGCGCGCTCCCCGGCGCTCCCCTCCTGCCCGCTGTCGTCGGACCAACTCCGAGAGGCGGAAGCCTCTGCGCTCGCTGACGGAGCGAGTCAGAGCAGAGCCAGTGTCCTCGCCGGCGAAGGTTGCAAAAAGGCGGGTGGGCGGGCGGCGACTGGGGGGGCGAGGCTCCCCGACGGCGCAGCGCCTCCCGCGCCCGAGCTCCCTCGCCTCTCAAGCAGAGCACCTTCTCTTGCCCCCGCTCCGGCGACACTGGCCGCGCGCGAGAAGGCTGCGCTTCTCCGAGGGGCAGCCGTGCGCTGCTGTGCCGCTGCTGGCCGGAGTCGTCCTTTGTTTGCACCGCCAGCCCTCTCCGGCTTGCGAGACGGAGGAGACTCAAAGCCGGCGCGCCTGGCCGCAGAGGCGGATCATCACCAGGTTTCCTACTGCGGCCATGCCTCGCCTTGTAAAGTTACTTTCTGCTCGGCTGCAGCAGAGCTGCCTGACAACGCGCCCCTCCCACCACTTCCTTCGCTCTGCTCTGCTCTGCTCTGCTCGGCTTCCACCGCCAGGCTCGCCAAAGATCCTCTCCGGTCCCGCCTTGATCGACAGCCTCGATCGCCTTCGGCGAGCGTTGCGTATTTATTAATGATCCCCCTGAAGGGGCTGAAGCGGGATCACCGTGCAAGCTACTCCCTCTCCGGCCTTCCCCATTCACAAGCTATCTGCCTTCTTCTGATTGGTTCCGTTACGCCCTTGATACCTTCCTGCCCTACTGCCATTGGCCAAAGCGAGAGTTCTTATTTGTTTACGGTCTTTTCCTTTTCGGACCGAACCGGGAAGGTGTTGGCTTTTGAACAGTCACTTCTTGTTGTTGTTACACTCGCCCACCTGGACCTTTATTTCAGGAAGAAAAAAAAAGGGAATCTCCAGTCGCTGCCGCAGTGGAGAGTAATGGTCTGATCTGGTGAATTCTGGTAAAACAACACATTTTGCTGCCTGGACCTGGACCTGAACCTGGACCTGGACCGAACGGCATTTCCTTCCTGAACAGAGCCAATTCTGATTGGGACATGTGTGTGTATGCATGTCTGTATCCAAGTGTCTGTCTTTACACTATGTGTGCTTTCTAGTTGGTGGGATGCAGGCAATGGCATGTTGTCTCGTAGGATGGTCTCATTTAAAGAGTCTCCATTGCATAGAATAGCATGGGCATACTTGGGGTAAAACTGGGCTTTGGTTCAGCTTGTAGCATTATGGCATTATGGCCAAACTGTGCCAAGTCTGAATGATCCTGTGCTTACTGCTAGCATGGAATGCTGCGTGTGTCACGGGTACAACTAAGGCTGGGAAATCTATCTTACTCTATCTTACTAAAAATGCATTCTGTGAAAGCCTCAATTAACCAATGCCATGATGGGCCTATCTGGGGACATCGGTGCCATATCAAAGATTCTGACTTGAAGTATAAGGGGATGTGTTATGTGTATTGGTGACATGTGTATCTAGGCAACTAAGAGAAAGGGGAAGGATGTAAAAGATATAAATGAAGTGACTTGATCTTGTAGAAAGGAGTTGATGAATACATATAGAAGCAAAGATGTAGGTCTGCTAATGAATGAAAGGGCTAAAATGTACTATATCCTAGAAAATTGCAGTGCATCTAGTTTGTTATGGCTGTGTGTGAAAGTAGGAATTCATCTGTTTGTAATAGTTGCATTTTAATATACTAGATGAGGAGGAGGAGGAGGAGGAGGGGACTAGAGGTGAGTTTGGGGGGAATTGTGCAATATTGTGAATAAATACAATGGGGGGGTGGCATCAGAGGCAGAACTCTGTTAAGTGACAAGAAGAGACAGATGAAGAACAAGGAAGTGATTGGGCTATTCAGAGACCCAAGAATTAATGAGAATGGTGACAGATGAGTATCTGCTTAGGAAAAGTTCTGTTTTGAACACTGTCTTAAGCATAAGGTTCTTCATATGTGATATCCCACTGGCTGCTTAATGTTTCTATGGAAATGTGTAAGGAATGCTTGTGGTAAAGTTAAAGGATTGTTGGTTAGAATTGACTGTATCTGTATTTTTTTATGTGGGTGATGCCATGCTGAAGATTGAGAACCCAGATGATTTGCAGAGAACGTTTGATAGATTATGGGATCCAACAAGGAGCGTAGATCTGAAAATTAATGCATTAAAGTGCAAGCTGGTTATGTGGGGTAGAAGAAATGGAGTGGACACCTGCCATTGCATTTGTTGAAACACTGATGAAACATCAGAGCAAGCAGATGAATGTGTGTACCTTTCTGGCATGTTTACTAAAGATGTGGAAATGGATGTAGTAATTTGAAGATATGCAAATACTAGTAGAAAGATAGTTGTGTGTGATCTGTTGCTAGGATTAAATGTTGTTGAAAGGAGCTGAAATGGCTGCGTATAATCGTGTGCTCCTCCCTACTGAGCTAGTAAGTCTCTCAGACAAAACATAGAAGGTTGAATATAATGTGAATAAGGTACTCCGGAAGTGCAGGTGATACAAGATGAAGAGATAGGGTCAAGAATGAATGGATGCTGAATTAATGTGAATTCAATGTAAACAAGAGAGCCAATTTGGTCTAGCGGTTAAGGCAACAGGCTAGAAACCAGGAGACTGAGAGTTCTAGTCCCGCCTTAGGCCTGAAAGCCTGCTGGGTGACCTTGGGCCGGTCCCTCTCTCTCAGCCCAACCTACCTCACAGTGTTGTTGTTGTGGGGAAAATAGGAGGAGGAAGGCGTATTAGGTATGTTCCCCGCCCTGAGTTATTTATAAAAATAATGAAGGCGGGATAAAAAATTCTTTAAAAAAAACAGAAGTTGTCCAGTATGAAAGAAGTAAGTTGAATAATAAGGATCAAGTTGCAAGACAAATATATGAAGGAAGGGTAAAAGATTGAGAGGAAGAGGAGAACCAGGAAAATGGTGGGTGGTTGGATGGAGTGGATGAGATCCCGAAAGGTGCAAAGTTTCAAGAACAAAAGGCACTGTACAAACCAGTGTATGGACCCAGTAAAAACAAGCATGGTGTGTGATGAAAGGTCCCCTGTGCAAGCACAAAGTCATGACTGACCCTTTGGGGGGACGCCGCTTTTGCAACGTTTTCTTGGCAGACTGTAGCGGGGTGGTTTGCCATTGCCTTCCCCAGTTGTCACCTGGGTGCTCATTTTACCGACCGCAGAAGGATGGAAGGCTGAGTCGACCTGAGCCGGCTACCCAAGAATCCAGCTTCTGCTGGGATCGAACTCGGGTTGTGGGGAGAGTTTCAGTTGCAATACTGCCGCCTACCACTCTGCGCCACACGAGGCTATAAGGTAAAGGTTCCCGTTTAGTCATGTCCGACACTAAGGGGCGGTGCTCATCTCCATTTCATGGCCAAAGAGCCAGCGTTGTCCGAAGACACTTCCACTCTCATGTGGCCAGCATGACAGTTACCTTCCCACTGAAGTGGTACCTGTTTATCTACTTGCATTTGCATGCTTTTGAATTGCTAGCTTGCCAAGAGCTGGGACGAGTGCAGGAGTTCACTCCGTCACACGGCGCTCGGGTCTCGAACCGCTGAACTTGCAACCTTCCGGTCGACAAGCCTGGTGTTTTAACTGCTGAGCCACCACGCCCCCAATAAGCATGGTGTACAAGGCTAAAAAAATACAGAGAGGTATAGTGAATAGTGATGGTATAAACTAGCTTTGGTTATATTTTTGTTTAGAGCATCCTTCCCCCATCACGTACCCTCCATATGCATTGGAGTACATCCTCCAGCCTGAACAGCCAAGCTATTCTCCAAGGAACCAGATTAGGGAAAGAGTTTTAAAGTGTTGGACCCCCAGCAGGAGAAGCACAGGGAGCCCTGGAGCTTTATTCAAAATGAAAAGTGGCAACCCCAATTCCTGCTTTCTCCTGATGCCAGCCAATCAAAGTTGTGGAATCTAAACGAGTGGTCGGGTTCAGAGATGGTTGACCCCCGGATAGCAGATGTGAGAGACCTATTACAGCATCTTTCCGTGGCCTGTTAGTCCTAACCCATTTGAAGAGCACCAAGCTAGAGAATGCGGTATTTCAGGGAAATGTGTTGCTTTATATCTTGGTAGTAGCCATCTTGGGAACATCTGGCTACACAGATGAGCCTTAGATTTGATCTCGCAGGGACTGTTCTTCTTAGGAGCCATAATTGGTAAGAATGGAACTTCCATGCCCACAGGCAGTACAGGTAGTTCTTGCTTAATGACCACAATTGGGACTGGAATTTTGGCTGCTAAGCAAAGCGGTCATTAAGCTAATCCACCCCAATTGTATGACCTTTTTGTGGTTGTTAAGCAAATCACCATGGGTATTAAGCAAGCCAAGTGGTTGTTAAGCGAATCACATGGTTCCCCATTGATTTTGCTTGCCAGAAGTCGGTTGGGAAGGTCGAAAATGGCGATCACTTGACCATGGAATGCTGCAATGGTCATAAATGCAAACCGGTTGCCAAGCGCCCAAATTGTGATCACATGACCGTGGGGACACTGCAACAGTTATAAGTGTGAGGACCAGTCGTAAGTCGGTTTTCTCAGCACTGTCATAAGTCCGAACCATCACTAAACGAACGGTTATTAAGTGAGGACTACCTGTATACCTTCCACTTGCTGATCAGAGAGTGAGCCAAGACATATCAATTTCTGGTGCTGTTGGTAGAATTCCTCCCATAGTCATATATCCACTGTGGGAGACAGGATGAGCTGATTTTAGCATTGTGCCAAGGTTCCATAAACAACTTTTTCCAGTACTGGGTTGAGGTAATATCCTCACTAAGACTAGCAATAGAAACATCTGGGCTGGCAAGGCAGGGAAGTTCTTGCAGGGTCACTTGTAACCGTGAGGTAGTTGAGATTCAGTTCCCTTTAAAAGTTTTCTTCCATTCTAAACCGAAATAAATCAATGTGATATTCTATTTCACTCCAGCTCATCCACTTAAAAATGTGCTGGGAAGCCTTTGGGGAATGACGCTGGACAGGTTCATACAACTCATTCAAACCAAACTTGTAGTTTGCTTGTTTGCAAGTTAGTATATGTGAACCAAGGCACTGAAGTTTATGAACCTTTTATGGTTTATCTTGTTAGGTGAGTACAGCCACTCCATTCCCCAGTTACAGGTAGTGCTTGATTTACTACCTTAATTGGGACCAGAATTTTGGTTGCTAAGCAAAGCAGTCATTAAGCGAATATGACCCGATTTGACAACTTTTTTGTGGTGGTCATTAACCAAACCACGTGGTCATTAAGCAAATCATGTGCTTCCCATTGATTTTGCTTGCCAGAAGCCAGCCGAGAAGGTTGAAAATGGCGATCTTGTGACCATGAGATGCTGCGACAGTCATAAATGCGAACAGGTTGCCAAGCACCCAAATTGTGATCATGTGACTGTAGGGATGCTGCGATGGTCATAAATGTGAGACCTGGTTGTAAGTCATTTTTTTCAACACCGTTGTAAGTCCAAACCGTCACTAAGCAGATGGTTGTTAAGTGAGGACTACCTGTAAAGGCTAGAAGCAGAACTAAATGGCAGAAGAAGAAAATGCATAAAGGCAACCTACAATTCCCTCCAGGAAGAGCTGTCTGTCTTGAATACTATACTGTAGTTGGATTTCCTGGATCAATGGGGCTGGACTAGATGACCTTTAGAGTCACCCAATATCCTCTGAAGCCTCAGCCACCTCATGAACTGTAAATTAGCCCAGCTGACTTTTTCTGCAGTTGAACTATCTTTTTGTGTTCAAGTGCTACACTTTATTAGATTTTTAGTACTTCAGGGCCACAGAGATGTCACCAAAGGAGGTACAGCCAACATTTTACCTCTTATATAACAAGACAAATGAGGGGTGTTTAGCTTAGTGGAGGCTTAACACCCCTTTATTTTAGCTCTTAGTTTTCAAAACAGCCAGAAAAAGGTGTGCTGCTTAGCATCCAACAGACACACTGGAAAGGGAAAAATAATGGGAAAGCAGAAGAAATAAAGAAAAAATTGGGAGCTAATTCTTAAGGTTGAGTAGCAATATATGAACCAAGAACTTCCAGAAGTACAAGCTGGGTTTTTGAAGAGGCAGAGGAACTAGAGATCAAATTGCCAACATTCGCTGGATCATGGAGAAAGCAAGAGAGTTCCAGAAAAACATCTGCTTCATTGACTACGCTAAAGCCTTTGATTGTGTGGATCACAACAAACTGTGGCAAATTCTTAAAGAGATGGGAGTACTGATCCACCTTACCTGTCTCCTGAGAAACCTGTATGCGGGTCAGGAAGTAACAGAACAACCGATTGGTTCAAAATTGGGAAAGGAGTACGACAAGGCTGTATTTTGTCACCCTGCTTATTTAACTTATATGCAGAGTACATCATGAGAAATGCTGGGCTGGATGAATCACAAGCCAGAATTAAGATTGCCGGGAGAAATATCAACAACCTCAGATATGCGGACGATACCACCCTAATGGCAGAAAGTGAAGAGGAACTAAAGAACCTCTTGATGAGGGTGAAAGAGGAGAGTGCAAAAGCTGAAACTCAACATTAAAAAAACTAAGATCATGGCATCTGGTCCCATCACTTCCTGGCAAACAGAAGGGGAAGAAATGGAAACAGTGACAGATTTTATTTTCTTAGGCTCCAAGATCACTGCAGATGGTGACTGCAGCCATGAAATTAAAAGACGCTTGCTCCTTGGGAGGAAAGCTATGGCAAACCTAGACAGCGTATTAAAAAGCAGAGACATCACCTTGCCGACAAAGGTCCATATAATCAAAGCTATGGTATTTCCAGTAGTAATGCATGGCTGTGAGAGTTGGACCATAAGGAAAGCTGAGCGCTGAAGAATTGATGCTTTCAAACTGTGGTGCTGGAGAAGAATCTTAAGAGTCCCGTGGACTGCAAGGAGGTCAAATCAGTCAATCCTACAGGAGATCAACCCTGACTGTTCATTGGAAGGACAGATACTGAAGCTGAAGCTCAAATACTTTGGCCACCTAATGGACTCACTGGAAAAGACCCTGATGCTGGGAAAGACTGAAGGCAGAAGGAGAAGGGGACGGCAGAGGATGAGATGGTGAGACAGCATCACCGATGCAATGAACATGAATTTGAGTAAACTCCAGGGGACAGTGGAGGACAGGAAGGCCTGGCGTGCCATGGTCCCTGGGGTCACGAAGGGTCGGACACGACTTAACAACTGAACAACAACAACAAGCTGTGTTCCAACATACTTGCTCTCATTCGAACAGACTAAAGAGGTTTTCTGAGAAAATGTAGTGGCCCAAATTTAATTATTGCCTGGAAATTCTGAATATAACACACTTTTTAAAATATTACCTTGGATCCAGTTTCTGTTTTAGAAAATATTTTCCACTAGTGGAGATCATTCATCAGCTAGATTTCTGAATGTGATTTTGGCAGCAGCTACAGCTTTATTTATTTTATTTATTTATATTTCAAATTTCTATCACCGCCCATCTTTGCTACCAATCCTTTCATCTTGCCAATGATATTGATTGGTTGATAATGGTTTGGGAGACAGCTGAAAACCATAAGTTAGTGGGAGACATCTAGCTGAGAAATAGATATTTCAAGTCATATTTGGGCCCATGATGAAGAAATGAAGGCTGTATGTAATACACTGAAAGGCATAATTAAGATTTTTGTGGTGGTAAAAAAAATAAAACTTACCCCTTTCCCCAGTAATGTCAGGGAAGCTTTGTACACATTTTTCTTTTTAATGGGAAAATAATCTGACAAAATTGAGTGGGGTTTTTCCCCATTTGCTTTGGACAAGTTTAGGTGGCACAAAGAAATTGGTATCGTGCGAACAAAGTCTACATGTAATTTAATGTACAATTTCAATGAAATTAATATTAACTCATGTAAGAAATGGTAGTAAAGTTACTCTATACAGAGTGAAAGCTTCATTTAAATATCTGTTAGATCCAAATGTATGTCATTTGCGTCAGCCTACCCTGTTTTGAGTTAATTATGTAAATTGATACAGATGATGTAAATGGCATCATTTGTGTAAGTATGTATTTACACAAATGATGCAAATTAAGGCAAATGGTAAAAACTTAACTGAATTGCCAGGTCAACTTTGGATACAACAGATTTGTCTATTATTTTGAAGGGATATCCAGATACAAATTTTGTCTGTTGCATCTGAAGTCCACTAAAACAGAGTCCATTAAAGCAAGGTTTCAATGTATTTAATGCTTATGTCTTTCTGTCACATTAGAACAGTGTTTCTCAACCTGGCTGGGGAGTTCTGGGAGTTGAAGTCCACACATCTTAAAGTTGCTGTGGTTGAGAAATACTGCATTAGAATGGTGATGCAGCAGCTCTGGGGGCACCTGCAGAGTGGCAGTTTCAAGCTGGCTTTCCCCTAGTGGCATCCATGAGCAGGGAGATCAAAAACTAAAGATGGCAGTTGTGAGTGTGCAACTGAAGCCCTGGTCCTTTGTGTGTGCAAGTGACATCAGCACACACAGAAAAGGAGCAGGGTTTCAGTTGCATGTTTGCAACTGCTATCTTGGCCCCTCCTACACAGTCACCCCTGTTTCTCCTCCATGAAACACAGGCCAGCCTTGCTCACAGAACAACTGTAGAGGGAGATAACTCTGGAGAAGCAAACATTGTCATCTGTGGCCTTGAATGTCAGAAACAGGTTTTGTGGCAGCCATTTGAGGGGGGAAACCCACAACATGCAGGTAGTCCTCAAGGACTACCTGCATGCTGTGGGTCTCCCCCCCACCCCACAATAGAAACTGGAAAATTCATCATTAATTGGTACAGTCATGAAGTGAGGCATCACATGACTGCACCCAATTTTATGACATTTTTCATGGTGGTCATTAAGCAAATCACTGTGGTCGTTAAGTGAATCACACAGTTCCCCATTGATTTTGCTTGTCAGAAGCCGGCTGGGAAGGTCGCAGATGGTGATCACATGACCCTGGGATGCTGCAACCATTGTAAATACATGCTGGTTGCCAAGCGCCCGAATTTTGATCACTTGACCATGGGGAGGCTGTGACAGTCGTGTGAGGACCGGTTGCAAGTCATTTTTTCAGCGCCGTTGTAACTTCAAACTGTTGCTAAACAAATAGTCATAAGTCGAAGACTACCTGTACTTACAGAGAATAAAGAAGTTGACCTTGACAGAGATAAGCCAGATCATTTACCAAAGCGATGAGGAAGAAAACATAGCTTAAGTCCAAAGCAGAAAGTAGTATAAGTGGCTTAGGTAGACACCTCCCTAATTCACAGGGGTATAAGAAGGGGAGGAGGCACAGCACACTCAGATTTGCAAAATTCTGGTGTTAGAGCCATTCTCAATAAAAGTAGTTTTAGCATGGAGGCCAGAGTCTCTGAAAAATGGCTTTTTCCTATGTGGACCCCTTCTCTGAGCTCCCTTTTTTTGGAAGCAAGATGAAGGAAGGGCTTTCCTTGCTTCCCAGGAGCGGAGTGCTTTCCACAATAAGTTACAACAGAAGACCAGGAAAAAGCCTTATATTCTTCCAAGCCAAGGCATCTGTGGGGGAGGGGGTCAAAAAAGTCAAGATGGTGACCGCATGATCAAAGCCCCACCCTGTTTTTATATGCATGTCACATTAAAAAGGCATGGGGGTTCAGTTGCTACCACCATCTTGACTTTTTTTGATACATCCCCACCAATGGACACCTGTTCCAGACCTGTTAATGTTGACCTTGCCTTAATCTGGAGCTTGTTCTTCACATGTTAGTTTTGAAATCTGTTTCTCTTTTTCTGTTCTAACTCTGGCTTGACAACCTACTGACAACTAAAAGCCACTCAGAGCTTTTTTAGAAAAGACCACGGTGGGCATAGGTGTGGGGGTATCTTTATTTTTTAAATTCTATTGTGCCTTTTTAGGGCTCTTTTACGGCTTATGCTGCAAGTTCCATGTGTTTTTCATCGTAAAATGCTAGGAAGTCGTGCTATCGGCTTTTGACACTCTGAAGAGGCATCAGGAGCTGCAAAACGAAAATAGAGTTAATGTACTTATTTTGTTTTCTGCCGAGAATCAGTAGAAAATTGCAGGGCTTTTATTTTACTCTTCACACCAAGTTTCAGTGGTGTGATCCTGGTGGGCTCCAACAGATGGAAGCAAAACAAAACAAAACAGGACTGGGGGAACCAGGTCTGTCCTGCAAGTCACAGGTTGCAACTTGTGACCTGCATCCAGTTCCTTAAGGTTTGTCTGTTTATGAAATCTCCTTATATAGGCAGAGTATATCTTCCTTTTGAACTGTGCAGAGGGCTTGTATGTTTTTATTACCTCTGATTTTAGAAGGCACACGCTATATTCACAGGCATTCTTCCTTAAATATTTCAGACACTTGAGGGCTGTTGCTTTCATGCCTTTTTATGGGCTTCCAGAAGGCACATGGTCGGTCACTGCTGGAGACATAAAGCTGAAGTAACGGAGCTTCCGTTTGATCTAAGAAGGCAGTTTGCATGTACAATTACACTTAATTATTTCAGCATTTTGTCTCACTGCACTATTTATTTTTGGAGCGAGGAAGCAATCCCTGCCTGAGCAAGGCAAAACCGTCAACAGTGTGGTGTTTTGCCACAGAACAGAAGTAATGGCTCCTGTCCAGGAGGAATGATCACTTCTGATTGACGTGGTTCCGTAAATATTAGAGCATCCGCACCCCCTTGCTTCAACTTGAGCTGGAAATGTGGATGATGTGCCAGTGCTCTCCTTCAAAGAACACAATTTGTTTTCCTGCACTTGTTCTCTGCCCCACACCTTGCGTTTCTATTTTCATATGAAAAGTGGGAGGAAGGCTCTGGGAAGCTGAAATGGAGGCAGTGGAGGAGGATGGGGCAGTGAGCAGCATTATCCCCGGAGTGTTTGGGGTTTTATTTGTCAGTGATCAGCATCTGTGACAATTCTGAATAGAGATGTTACATAATGCAACAATATTTGTGTTGTTAGACTTATTCTCTTTCCACCTTGGCCCCAGGTTTCCCACACATACAGACCAGGTGGGTTGACATGAAAGGAATTATGACACTTAGCGTTTATTCTGACTGCTGCAAGGAACTTACGTACTGTACATTATTATTTCAGATAGCTTTATCCCAAGTCTGCAAGATGGGCCTGTTGGTGGTGGCTTTGCAAGACTAGAAAAACAGCAGCTTACTTAGGGTCACATTGATCTAGTAGGTTGGGGTGGGGCCTAGTTGGTTGGGGTGTCTACAGTGTTCCTTTGTACCCTATGCTCTCTATGATGGTGGAAGGCACAGGACAGCTGAAAACTTCAGTCACTTCGAATGGCTCTTGGGGAACCAGATGATGTAAAGGGAGTGTAACTTGGGTTTTGGCCCTTTCTTAATTCCAGTATGTTGCCTGTAAGAGTACACCGTGCTGTGATTCACTCTGCATCTGGACGGTCTAAGAAAGAGATGCTCCCCAACTCTGTTTGCTAAGATCTTCTAGGTGGAAAGTGTCAAAACTGAACTGGGAAATTCCAGTTTGCAAAAAAGGTCTGTAAGTTGCAGCCCTGCCTCTTCAGTTGCTATTACTAATTGAAGTCAGGAAGGGAGGTCAAGCACCTGGTGGAAATTAACCAAATTAGATAGACTATATGGGGTAGATCTGATGTGTGCAAAGGGCATCATACTCCAATTTGCATGCAGTGCAAAATTCTATTGCCCATATTTGGAAGCTCATATCTGGCACCTGGCCCTGTCTCCCTGATCTATCCTCCATCATCTTAATTCTGCCGTGGTGAAAGGAAAATGGGGAAACGATGAAGATTCCCCCAAAGAGACTTGAGGTGCCTATCACTCAGTCATGCCCGTGATAAGTGCATGATATGAAATGGTACCCTATGAGGCAAGGTGACACACGGACCCCTTTGAGTATGGAAGCATTCAAGGACCAGAACAGTGATGGCAAAGCTTTTGGGCTCGGTGTGTCAAAAATTAGGAAAATGACTAACTTGGCTCTGCTGGTGTGTCACCCCCATCCCCGCCCCCCAAACAAAAGAGAAACAATTCTTTACATACTCATTTATTTTTTAAAAAACACCATCCAATTTTGGGTGGCCAAAAGGGTAGAGATGTGGGTGGAGATAGGTGGATGGGGGAGTTGGAGTGTTTGTTCAGTTTCTTTGGTAACTCAAACAGAGAAAATAGTTGTTGTCAGGTGTTGGTGAATGCTGATGTGTCACCCAAAATGTTGTGGTAGGTCACCTTTGACACGCGTGTCAGAGGTTTGCCATCACTGGACTAGAATGCATTTAGCCTAAGGGTGCGTTCACCTGATATTCTTAACCAGGTAGTTAAAGATCTAGCAGATGCTAATCTAGGTTAATGTTAATCTTGGTTAAGTTTTTTGGTTTAGGATTGTACGAACAACCTTTCTGGTTGTTTTATGGTCTAATGTGTGAACCCAGGAAAATGGGTTAATTCAGTAAACAGCTTAAGGGTGTTTTATGAATACAATCTAGACGTGGCTGCCCCAGTAAGATTTCAGGGGTGTCACTTTAAGCACTTGCATGTTCCACACATGCACAGCAAAACCAGGAAATAGAAGTGTGATATTACCTAATTTTTAATTCAGTATCAGGAAGGTGGATTTATAATTATGTTTGAACATTCCTGTATTATGTTCTCACCTGTTGATCTGCATGTTTTACTTGCAGAGCATTTTAGACACATGCCAACCCTTTTTTTCCTAGAACTGTAACCATCTGGAAATGGCTTCTCTACTCCCCACACATAGGCAGGCTGCATTCATACAAAATGCTTAACCTGGTTACTTAGGAAACCCATTGCTGCGGTTCACAAGATGCATTGAATCCTATACTAACCAGGCTGTATTTACATATAATCCTAAACAAAAGAAAACAAAAACCCACAACCTAACCAAGGTTACCCCGAGCCCAGCTTAGCCTTTTCTCCTAATGCTGCTACTAGATCTAGTTAAGTTGTATGCACACAGCCACTCTCTTGATCCTCTCCTCCCTGAATAGTGATAAAATGGGTAGCTCTGACCACTTTCAACAAATCCATCTGTCTGATTAAAAGTGACAAGTCAGGTCTCTTCAATTTCATGGAAGGCAAGGTCCTTCACGGTTCCTACTTGCTCAATGTTTGAAACAAACATGGTTTGCAGTTTGTGCAATGTAATCAATTTTCTTTTTTTTTGCCAAGAAGAAAATGGCAGCGGAGCTGGTTAGATGGATACTAAAAGGCACTGACTTCTCCAGCAGCTAGAGGCAATATGTTGACCTTTAAGGAAGGTACACATTTCAAATGGTGAATGCACAAACACAGGAGATCTTTCACCTAAGATAAATTTGAAGAAAATATTTCTATTTGTGCCTTTAGATCATGAGGCTGGACTGTGAACGGGAGATGGTCCAGCTCTCAGTGGAAGTGTATTTATTTTACACACCAAAGGTCTCCTGCTTAGTCCTCGGTATTGTCAGTAATATAGATCTTGTGAATGGTTTTAGTCTACCCACATACCCATAAAAACCCTTTCTGTTAGCAGAAGGACCAACATCTCCTTCAACCTCCCAGAGTATGTTTGAGGAACCAAGTCTTTCTTGTCTTTCTCAATGGAGAATCCAAGGGAGGGAAACAGCAATAGAGAAGGCATGTTTCTGTGGACCCTGTACAGAGTCCCCTATACAGGGGACATCCCTGAAAGAGGGGACATGGTGACAGCCTGTCCTCTTTGACCTTGTCAGGCAGGCAGAAGTTACATAAGAGCAAGTGGTCCTGCAGATAGCCAAGGCCTGAATAACCCACACTTTGGATTGCACCCAGCAGCCAACTGGTAACTATTGCAGTTCCCAGAGTTGTGGTGTTATATAGGTACAAAGAGAAGCACCCATGACTATTTGGGTTGCTTCTTTTGGCCCAGGTCAACATATATGCCTGGCCTGTTGAACACCTTTACTAATGCCAACTCCTCTATTTAATATAGTGGAGAAATCCAAATTGAAAAAAGAGTTTAATAAAAGTCCAGATCTGTGTTCTGCTTCCACTTGATTATGATGACAATAATACAGTGCGTGTGTGCGTGCATGTGTGTTCATGAATATGTGCATGTGCATACACCCCTATAGGTACACATTCACCAGTTCACTCCCACCAATAAAGATTTGCAGAGGCAAACCGTTTGACTTGGCAGGTTAGTAAATTGCAGAAACATAGTTTTGCACATGCACATTGCCCCAGCTAGTTCGAGGGAAATGGGAGCTGCCTAAAATTCCCTGCATGCATCCATTTCATTTCAAGGCCCTTCAGGTCCACTGCTGACAATATATTGGATGAACAGTTTCTATTTGAGTAGTTTGTTTTGCATCTATATATCCCTGTTTGCTGTGTCTTTATGCAGCTCAGTTGGGGCATGGGGGGGGGGAGGTTTTCGCTTGCCAAACACCTGCAGTTCACGAGCAGCCAACCGCTTCTCCTACAAGGTGTTCAAGTTCACCCTCTCAGTCTGCAGCCACCAAAGTGATCAGGTTTCATTACACACAACACATTTATCACAAAGTATTTGGACAGACCTCAAAGGTCTATTCTACTTCCGTTAATATGCTATATCATGGAAACAGCAGAGAGCTGGCCTGACGCTATGCAAATAAATGTGTAACGTTGTAGGATTCAGTTGATTCTGACTTCACATTGAGGACTTTGCTTTGTGATGAGGTTTATTCCAATTTCCAAGAAAAGGGGAAGAGGAAAGCTTTGGCTTTAATGTAGTCTTTCCCAAGCCAGCTCCCTCCAGATATGTTAACACTGTGGCTCCCAGAATTCTCAGCAAGAATGTGTGGAGCTGCAGTCCCACCAGATTGGGAAAGGAAGCTTTAGGGTTCAGCTTTTGAAACTTGGTGTTCCAGAAGACTCCTGAACATACTATGGATAGCCAAGAAGACAAAGAAATGGCTCACAGAAGAAATCAATCCAGAGTTCTCACTCAAGGGACAAATGACCAGACTCAAAGTAGCAAATTTTGGATCCATTATGGAAAGACCTAGCTCCCTTGAGAAATCTATACTACTGGGAAAGACAGAAGAAGAAAAAAGAGGACAATCAGCAACAAGGTGCATGAACTTAACTCAGCAGTGATGGGTGCACAGTTGGAAGACCTGAAGGACCAGGTTGAGGACAGATCATCCTGGAGAAGGTCTGCCTATATGGTCACCTAAGAAATTAGACAAACTTGATGGCACATCATCAAACGGATTCTGACAGATTTCAGATCATAGATCGGGCAACAGGCACAGGCTCCTGGGGAGCAGGGGGAGCTTGTTCAAGCAAGGCAGGAGTTAACAAGTAGTCCAAAATAGGCAATATACACAGCTACGTTACTATTGTTGTTGTTGTTTTAATTAATTTTTTAAAATTTTACCTGCATCAAAGCAAGTGACGGGGGCTGCTGTTTTTTAGACAGCATGGTGGACCTGGCTTGGCTCTTGAAGGTCTGGGAAAGTGCTATCTTCAAGGCAGAGGTTTGTCTGAGGGTGATGGCAGAGGATGCATTGGTTCAAAAGCTTTCCCCACATGGGCTCTCTAACCATTTCCCTCAACCTCAACACAGTTGCTAGTAGATGTGGGCTACTCTACTATGAGCCAAAGTAGAATATTATGAGGACCAGGGGTGGTGATGGTGGTATGGGCCCGATGGCCGTGCTGAGTGGAGGTGCTGTAAGCTGTAACTCAGTGCATCTGAAGTTAGGCAAGGTGTGTGTGTGCATGCATGTATGAAATTGGTAAGTTTGCCACCAGCATCTATCAAAAGGAGGACGGTTGGCCAGCTATCATTTGCCTGACCAAACTTAATTACATCTCACACTGGTTTTTTCCCCTGATATTTCTGCTGCAGCTGGGGGGGGGGGTAGTTCAGGAGGGGGGATAAAAATATGAGTAGCAATGTGTCTAGAAGAGAAAAAAGAAGAAAATTATTCCTGAGGCTTAGAGAATGGAATAGCCAGAGGAAAGATATATTTTTATATCTGTTCTAAACGCCTGATAAGGACAAACACATTTATAAAATATAGAGATAGATTCCCATGACTCTTGATGGACTTTTTATGGAGCTGCAGAACTTGTTGGGTGATATGGTTACTTGCTCTGCAGGAGGCTGATAACATAAAGTTACCAAGCAGGCCACATTTTCCAAACCAGACAAAGAAAAGTGTGTTAACTCACAAACGATCAATATCAAGTTTTGGGCAAGAATCCAAGCAAAAGGCTGGCCAGTTACGCCCTTGCATTCAAGCGAGCGTCACCCATGAATTGTTGGATCCTAATGTGGTTCTGTCCAGTGGCAGGGCTTTGATTGTGCTGTTGCAGCTGCCCACTTGACTTTTTTTGACACACACCCCCACGGGCACCCTGGTTCTGTCCTCAATCTGAACCCTTCAGATTCTATTTTGACACAGCTCTCTGTGACCCCCTAATATCCAGAAATCCTACAAAGTTGGGCTGTGCACTGTTTCAGAGTATGAGGCTGCACTTACCCTTTTGTATTGTGCTGGGGGCTGCCCCACAAAAGGTGGGGCCATAAAAAGAGTGCAAATGTGGCTGGACCAAAAGCCAGTGAGATTTGATTAAATTAAATTAATTATTAAATTAATAGGATTGTCCTTGAGTGTAATCATTTCCTCTTGTTTGTTGCAATTAAAATTACAATGCACTGTGAAGGAGAATTTGAGGGTGGGGAAAAGAGGTCAGGCTAAAGATCCTAACCCAAATGCATCTTCCAGGGAAAACAAAGCATACGCTCAGCTATATGGTGTCAAATTGTGCAACTGCCCATTGCATAAACACTTTCCTGGGAAAGGTACACTGTCAGCTCCGCCATAAAATATTTCAAAGGCCAAGGAATAATGACAAGCTGAGAGAAGATCCTGGGAGGTGAGCAGAGCTTTGAGAAAGCAAAGGACATCAACTCTCTAGAAAGAAATGATGTTCAAGGAATAACTGCCTCTTTGGCCTTTCCAAGCCCCATTGTCTTTGTAGTCCTGTCTATTATCCCATAATTATAGCCTAATAGCTTCACTGACCTCACTAGGCACATGAAGGGCTACATCCAATCAAATACTTACTGTGGGTTCTACCAAGCCAAATGCCCTGCTGTTGTACCCAGTCAGATGTATACCCTAATTTGCATGAGACTATAAAGAAGGACTGGGACCCCACCCCTCTTTAGGCCTGTCTTTGCCTCCAGTGCTGTCAATAAGCCTACTGTGCTTCTGTGTAATGTGTCCTGGTCTGTGGTTCAAATGCGCCCCTGGGAAAATTCTCCTACGACTGACACCTCAGAATCCTGAATGATGCAGGAAGAGTGAGACAGAAATCTGGTTGTGCACAGATAAAGAACAACAAAGGAGGCTCTGGGGACCACACTCAATGCTTTCAGGGCTGATACGCAGCTCTGAACTTTCAAGCTATTGTAAGAAAGTGAACCTTGCAAGCAGAACAGTCTGTTGAAGAGTCCCAGAGTGTTTCCGACTTGATCAGAATAGCCTGCAGGCAGCCAGAAAAAGCTGGCTGTGGCACCCAGTTTAAACGATGCATTTCAAATGACTTTGCAGGCATCTGCTCAACCTCTTACAAGCAATTGTCCTCCTCCTGTCTCCTCTCCCCTCCCCTCCCTGCTGCTGCTGCTACTGCATACTTCACCAGAGAGAAAAAGAGGAAGGAAGTAAACGTTACCAAGCCAAATACAGAACCCAAAGTAGAAACATATTTTCGGAGGGAGATCCCACACTCAGTAAAGGTCAACATTCTGAAGCCACCTTGTACAAAGCTAGCCGCTAAATTCTCCCCGCCTTTGTTCAGTGTTGCGGAAAGTATAAGTTACAGCCAGAAAACAAAAGAAATGCCTGTAATTGAGATGGGGGAATACCAGTCAAGTTTTCTGAACACCCTGGAGACCAGGCTATCCTACTGATTTATGTATTAGATTTATTACCTGTGGCAATCTAGAGTCAGCAGTTTACAGTAATGGAACATTTTAAAAAACCCATCTACTGTAAAGAATTAATATGACATAATTAGAGAAACATAAACCCTAACAATCATAGTACAGTCATCATCTTAGGCATAAACACCAGTGTAAGGGCTTCTGGTACACCTCTGCTTTCAAGAGTTTTCAGAAGGCCAAAATTGTAGGGACCATCATCAATCCAAGTGGAAGGCTATTCCCAGGTATTGGTGCTGCCACAGAAGAGCAGCACCTAACCCATCTCTGTAGTAAGCCCCTTGAGGAAATCAGGGACTACTAGCATGTCAGGAAGGTCAATTCCAGCTGGAAAAATTTTCTGAAGATACTTTGGTGCCAAACCATATGGGGCTTTGTAGATAATGACCAGCACCCTGAATTGCATTCAGAAGTTAATTGAAAGCCAGTGCAAGGGCTCAGAGCACAGGTATAATATATCCATGTTGGCAAGTACGGGCCAATAAATGGACCATTGCATTTTGGATTAATTGAAACTTCCAGGCAGTCTTCAAGGGCAGTCCCGTGTAAACCATATTGCAATATTCCAGCTACATAGTAATGAAAGTGTGAGTTGCTGTTGCGGTATGTTAGCCTTATGGGATATCTCCAGTTGCATTAGCCTGCTTTGATGGTGGGTGACCATCTTTTCAAATGCAATATACTTTCCCGTGATGCTTCGGTGACATCACCTATTATGTCTAACTCTCATGAGATTTCAGCGATCTCACCAGTAATATCTTGCGGATTCTCACTTGAAAACCCAAGAGATATGTAAAAATATCAACATCTCACAAGATTTGGCAATTTGTGAGATAACAGCCATTTTTTTTAACAAGCCTGTTAAATTAAAAAAAAAACATATTTGGATTTCTGATCTTACCACTTAAGGGTATTCCATAAGCCCCTGTCAGAGGTCACCATGTTATTACTCCTTCACCTATGATCTTTGGAGTGAGTCCCACCAAAGGCATCTGTAGGAGGGTTAAAAGAATCAAGGCCTTGTAATTCTAAGCCCTGCCCCCTTTTATGTCTGTTGCAGCGTGTGTAGAAAAGGGGTAGGGTTTGGAAGAATGATTGCTGCTTGGTGCTGACTTCCAGCTTGCCTGGCTTCAAAAAAGGGTTGGACTAATTAATGGAGTCCTCAGGATCAAGGGCCCTTAGTTTTGATGGCAGTATGATTGCCTCTGAGGGCCTTTGCCAACCAATGACCTTTGCCAGCAGCTGAAAGAAATTGGCAACTTTTTTTCTTCCCCTGCTGGTAACACACTTTCTCTTGGTGTCTTGTGTCATCCTCTGGCATCACTGAAGAGAGTGGAGTAACTGTATTGGATGGATTTTCCCATAAAAGGAAAAATTGACTCTGGGCTTTTTAAAGAAATGGCAAATGCACCTTGAATCTCTGCAAAATTTAAGGTATCCATTTGCTCCTTAACTCCCACCCTAAACTCACAAATAAAAAATCGAGTGGAAAATATGACCCCCACCTGTTCTGAAGGAAGCTTTGAGGGCTGCAAATGGGTTGAAGAGGGCACAAGTTATTCTCTCTAGGTTTATAGAGAAGGACAAAAACTTACAATTCCTTTATAAACAGAAAATAGCTAGGGTCCCTCTCTCAAATTCTGTCCACAAAATACAAGATCCACAAACAAATTATACCTTGATTTTCTTTGTTTCAGATTTTTTTTCAGGGAGTAGGGAGAAATGGATGGCTTATTTTTCTTGTATGGTGAGAAAAAAAAGACACACACACAAACATCTTATTGGGGATTTTTATTGGCTGTTTTTTATTGTAAGCCACCAGAGTCTATTGAGTTGGGTGGTTCTATAAATTTGATTAAATAATTAAATGAATAAATAAATAATATCATTTCTGCTGGATGCCTCAGGACTTGTATAACCTTGACGATTGGTAACTGCATTGTCTTTTGTTCTTTTAACCTAGCCATGTCTTTTTTTTTTTAATGGCAGGTCTCATTAAATTGAGAGCATGAATACTGTATATGGTACGTTTCAATTTTTATTATCTGTAAGATGTTCTGGGAGCCTTCCTGGGTGACAGGGTGACAGGTAGGAGAGAAGTCCTTTAAAAAATAATAATCTCAGGGATGTATTGAAATGCCACTGTCTGAGACATTTCGGTTCAACTTTATAATATTCAAACCAGACCATCATTTCCTAAGTCTGGTGGTACAAATACAATAAATAAATATAAATAAATACCACAGCTGTTCCATGGCCTGAACTAGCAGGCATGTCCTGCACAATGATATAAAGTCCACACACACACACATGGAAAAGCATCTTCATTCACCAAGAAATAATTGCTTAAGACTTTCTGAGAAAGGAGCTGAAGAAGGACAGGATGGCCAACTGGGTTTAATGAGATAGTGGCAAAAATAATAAGGTACGTTACAGAGATGGGTTTAACAAGTGTGTTATACTTTCTTCTTTCTGAATCCAGGAAAATCTCCTGGGCTTCTAACCTGGGCAAATATTTTTGTACAAATTCCATTTAAAAAGTTCTGCCCCATGGTCACATGCAGAAAGGAATGTTGCAGAGCTGAGAACGCTGGCCAGGGAGCCAATGAACCTGGGCTGCTGATATTTGGTGCTAAAATGGCTAAATTTCACTGGCAGAAGTAGTGGGGTGGGGGTAAGAGTGGGAATAGTAGTACTTTGCCACCCATAACCCACACCACAACACATGAAAGTTGAAAATAATTCAGCTGTGCCCCATCTGATGACATCATCAGAAAGTTCTCCAGAAGGCTGGAAGGCTGAGCAGTAGACTCCAATCTCAGTTTTCGAGGGTTAGCAGGGGCTTGGCAGAGTCAATGACTTCCCTGCTCTCCAGAGAGCAAGCCCTCATCTTTCAGTCTTGCCTTTTAAAAAGACAAAATAGGCATGTTGCTAATGGAGAATTAAACCACTTGCTTTAGCTGTGTTAGCCCTTCAAGGCCCTTCAAAGTAGTCCACACAAAAAGGACCAACCATGAGTACTAACGCTACCTTTATTGTAAGGTTACAGTAACAGAATTGTGCAGGTTTGAAAGCACGTCTCCCCTCCTTTACTTTTACTTTCCAGGAAATTAGGAAGGGTCCTTTCTGAGACACTTCCCATACCCCTTTTCCTTCTGTGGACTGAGATACCTTTTATATAAAGGTTGTCTAGTCTGTGGCTCTTCCTCCTGTCTCCCAAGGTCATTCCCACATACCATTTCAGGCTGTTACTTTCTCAAAAACACTTTGGAGAAAAAAAAACACACACCACCAAAAAGCTTTTTGCTGCCAAATTTCAGTGGCAGAATGTTGGTGGAGTATTCTGGAACTGCAAAAGCAATGCTGTGTTTTCCATCCATATCCTAGATTTCAACCTAACCAAAGTCAGGAATGTTCACAGGGCATGATCAAAAAAGTCAAGAGGGTGGCTATTACGGTGTCCATAAAAAAATGGGCAGAGCTTTGCTTGTACCATTGTGGCCACTATTTTGACTTCTTTTTTTTTTAACCAGACTCTGCATACATAGCTATACACAGTTCATTTTAAAGGAAGGGTCTGTCCTAACAGCCAGGAACCACGCTGAGGCAAGAATAGGTCTCTAGTGTTTTATTACTGCTACATGACAGAAAATCCTAACAAACTGAAGAAGCGTGGGAAAAACTCAGACATATAAACCCCAAAGGCTAAGGCGGGCCCGATCTGTGTCTCTTTGAATGGCCACCTAATTCCTCAGTACTACGCATGCGCTTTACAGCCTGGATGGGAGCCCCCTGCTAGCCATCCTCACTCATGACAGGGTCAGAGATAGAAATGATTCTGCTTTGGTGGTCTACTGAGACCTGAGAGCTGCAGCTAGAGATCTAAAAATTTTCATGGGGTCGGGGGAGCAGGGAGAAATTGAGATTTTAGGAAAAATGGAAATACAGGCAATACTAATTTTATAATGAGCTCCTTACAGCCATTGGATACGAGTGTCAATGTCTGTCCCACTCACTGTGCTTTGAGGCCTTGTGGAGAACAGGAACCTTTCCATCAATCTCTAAAGTCATCAGAAAGGAGCAAAACTAACCATTCTTTTTCTTGTGAGAATAGACATTAGTGACCTTTGGAGGAACAAATGCATTCTTGTCCTGTGAAAGGTGAAAGGTCCCCTGTGCAAGCACCGAATCATGTCTGACCCTTTGGGGGGATGCCACTGTCGCAATGTTTTCTTGGCAGACTGTAGCGGGGTGGTTTGCCATTGCCCCAGTCGTCACCTTCCCCAGCAAGTTGGTACTGATTTTACTGACCTTGGAAGGATGGAAGGCTGAGTCGACCTGAGCCGGCTACCTGAGAATCCAGCTTCTGCTGGGATCGAACTCGGGTCGTGGGGAGAGTTTCGGTTGCAATACTACTGTGTACCACTCTGTGCCACACGAGGCCTTCGCATTCTTGTCCTAGCCTTTAAGAATTATACTATATGGCCTGTCCTCTGTGTCCAGCCCTTTTATAGATATGATATTGCAAAAGAGTTTTACCTAAGAGTTCTCCTATTAGCTCCATGATTTTGGAAGTTAATGGCCAGATAAAATATACAAACACTTTTAACAATAATTTTCTCTATTGTTTAAATGGAAAACAGTAGGGAACTTTCCATAACCTTTTTCATTTTTTCCAATGATTTGGAATGCAGCAAAAAATGTATAAAAATGAAGGAAAAAAACCCTAACCCACCATGTTTTCCTGTTATTTCCCTTTATGCCTTCATGTCTATGAATCTGCCTCTTGATGAGATGAGGTCACAATGGGACAGCAGTGGGCCATGCACCCTACATCTGCTGTCACCATTATGCACCTCAGTTCTGTCCAATCCAGATGCCTGGCCTGCATTTTTTTAGTGTTGCTTCCTTTACTTGTGGGCAGTCAATGGTGGGAGATGTGAAGATTTGGCTTGTGAGCATTGTTTGGCAGAAAAAGGGGTTTTCAAGGGTTTTTAATCATTGCCATCAACAAACCCTTAAGTGGGCTTTCTGAAAGTCATTTATAGCCACTGGGGCCTTCTAAGTCTCCTTAGATCTCTCTTGTTCCAATGTCTACGGGCCAACAGTGGCTCAAGAAGAAAATTCTTGTCTCATCTCTTTCTCCACCACCACCTCCCTCCTCTTCCCTTCTTACAGTTCATCTTTCAGGCAGAATTACAGCAGGGCTTAAGAATAGTAGGCTGGTTGCTGTATCCCAAAGTCTGACTCAACAGGAAGCCTACCTCATTAAAATGGTGGGGACATTTGGATCGGAAATTAGCAACCAGCTGGGGGATCTGCAAACAGATCGTTGAAAGACTCAACCTCTTGCTGGGCTGACTCAGTGGAGAGGCTGCAAGGAGAACAGGGGTGACTTGGATGCTGCAAAATTGGGGAGGTAAAAGGCACTTGGCTGCTAGAAGATGGAAGTTATGCCTGGAGAGATGCTAGACCCACTTTTGAACCTTAGACCTTTTCACAATGAAACAAAATTTTGTTTTTAAACACCATGATCCATTCTACCCAGAGCACAGCCACCATGCAAAAATAATCAAGAAATAAATGCAGTAACACAAAACAGTTCTGTGCAGCTTTCCACCTACCCATAGTGACAGCACAGGCTGTTTAATCTATTAATACAGGTAATTAACTCTCAAAGCGTTAAATCTCTCCTGGCAGATTTCACATGATTTCTGCCAGTACATGTTGAAGAATTGCTTGGAAGTGCACACCTCATATTTTGTCGCCCCCTGAATAGCAGTCAGATTTGCAGTTTTGTGAGGACGGTTTAGTTCTTTTTTGAAACATGCACTATGTTTTGGCAGTGCAAGTGGCCAGTCGAACAACCTACTTTAACTAACATTGGAGTCCTTGAGCTGAGTTCAGATGCAGTATCCCATCGTGCTACAGTCTATTCAGTTGGGTTTTGATTTAGTGTGCTTATGGATGTCTTCATTTGACACAACTTGAGAACCCAGGACTGCAGGTGGTCTGAGTACTGTGTGGGCAGCCCCAGAGCTCTTTCTAAATTTGCTGCAAAGTTGTAATCTCTGATCTGATAGAAACTATTCAATGCATGGGGGAGAAATTATATTAACTATACAGTATAGATTAATTAAGATGGGGGTTTTATCTTGATATGCCTTCTTTTTGGAATATGGCCCACATTCGCAGCCCAAAAGTTGAGGAGGCCCTTCATTCTACAAAAGATGTACACCTCAGTTTTATAGTTTAGAGCAGTGTTTCTCAACCTTGGCACCTTTAAGATGTGTAGACTTCAATGCCCAGAATTTCCCAGCCAGCCATGCTGGCTGGGGAATTCTGGGTGTTGAAACCCACAGTCCACACATCTTAAAGTTGTCAAGGTTGAGAAACACTGGTTTAGAGCAAGTAATGCATGAACACAACCATTATGGATTGCTCAGTGAGTCGTAGTTAAAACAAATCATAGCTTAATATGATGAGTAAACCAGGGATTGTCCACTACACTTGTGTCCTTCTCTTTTTGGACTCTTGATACACACACCCAACTGTTTTTCTATTGAATCTGTTTGCCAGACTCAGGATCCTATTAGTCTGGGAAGGCAGAAAGAAGTCTAAATGCTATGTCCCAGGGCAAAACCAGCCATGAAGTTTGTGAATCATCTGCATCCCTTCACCGTGGAGTTCAATGGATGGGTTTTGACTTATGCAGCCTCTCAAACCAACCAGGCATTACATCAGTGAGATCAAGGCTTGCAGAACGATCCAACAGGTTGACTTTCAACTGGGAAACTGTCATTTCTGGGGAATCCTGGGAGTTGAAGTCTACACATCTTAAAGTTGCTAAGGTTGAGAAACACTGGCTTAGGGCATGTGCAAAATTCCCATAGCAAACTTTGAAATGAATAGATATTTGTAGTCTGCTGCCTATTTTGTATGGGAATTTTTATTTATTTGTTTTTTTAAATAATCCCCTTGGCCAATTTTTCTGAAGCTTGCAGGATGGCTGGCACTCAAGTTTGGCTACTGTCTCCAACCTTTATGATCTTAAAAGAAAAACAGAGGGCAAAGGCTTGTTTTGTGTTTCCATTGTTCCCAATGGTTTGTTTGTTTGTTTGTTTGTAATTCAAATTTCTATCACTGCCCATCTTCCCCAAAAAGGGGACTCTTTATCTATATCTCTATCTTTTTCCATTTCAGGCACATTCGGCTACTCCATGTTTCTTAATCCCAATTCATTAAAACAATTATAGCCCAACTATCTCCAAGAAGTTAAACTTAAAATGAATGAGATAATTATTTCATAGTTTCAAACACCAACCCAGTTATCCTTTACAAATTCAGAGTTCTCCACTAACAATATTAAAATGCATTGGCTTAAGGAAAAATGTATTCCAAAATAAATGTAATAGTATAATATATAAATATGCTATTGTACTTTATAATAGATAAATTATACATGCAGTAAAGGAAATGCACACAAAAATGTATACTAGACAATGCAAACTTTTAAAAAACAAATCTGAAGCTGAAACAGAAACAGAAACAGAAACAGAAACAGAAACAGAAACAGAAACTGGACAAATACTGTTGTGTTTAGGACTCAGATAGAAATGTATTGATTCATCCATGTCTAGTCTCAGTGAAGACTGTACAAGCACTAAATGTTTGGCAGACTGAGGTGAATTAATCTCCTAATCCTTTCGAAGTCTGATCAATCTCCTTTTAACCTGGAATAACCAACTAACTAACTAGCAGTACAGTCTCTGCAATGCAGATTGAATGCAAATAAATGTACAAATGGTGGGTAAAATGTGAATGAAGCTTAAGAAAAGGACAAGAAGACTCTAAGGAGAAATAGAGAACATAGGAGAAAAATCTAGCAAATGTATGGTAGGTATTAAAGTTAGTTTTCTTGTGTCTTAGGATGTTATGCAAACCCACCCTGTTTAGCTAATTCATGCTTCAACAAATTACACAAACCTGAAAATGGGTTGATTCAGTAATTAGGTTGATTATTTTGTGTGGACATATTCATGCAGTTTTTCTAAAAAGCATGTCAGTGGGAAAAACCCAAAAGTCACCTCTCGTCCCTCTGAGTGTCCTACCTCCAAGGTAGAGGACTCCAGCCCGCGCTGGATTTGCTTTTCAGCAAGTTTAAGCCTCAGACTGTCGGAGACAGAACCAGCCGGTCCCCCAGCAGGCGCTGGCTACTTTTAAGGCCCAGCAGCAATCAAGAAGGACAATGGGACAAGACCCAAAAAGGCCACACTCACACAGTTCGATGATTCAGAGAAAAAGGTTTTATTTCACGCATTTGCAAAGGCGGGTTCCTCCGTGCAAGAAGGAACCCCGAATAATACTTAGCTACTTTCTTTTATACCCTAACTGTCCTCCTCCTCCTTCGAGGGCTTGGCTCACAATCTTCCTCTTATTATTTGACACATAAGCATTTTAGCATCAGCAGATGAAAGCCAGTTATGGCCAGCTTCTACCACTTCCCTATTTCCATAAGTTTGAGACACGTGTACACTTTTGAACTTTTTACCTTTCCCTTTTTGAACTTTCTAACTTCCCCTTCTGAAACTTTTCACTGACTCTACTTCTCACAAGCAGATGAGCATTTAAGAAATGCAAGTCTGAACTGACACACAAAACCCCCATAATTTATTAATGGAATATGGCGCCAGACTATGATCCATTTAAATTCTGATATAAAATATTCCAAGCCGTTTAAGAAAGCCAAACAGTCAAAAGATACCTAGCATTTTAAACACAATCACTCTGTCAATGCTACATTTATTTACTGCATAAATTCCCATACTGCTCTTCCCTCATGCATCCAAAGGCAGTTTGTACTAAGTTAAAGCACCTTAAGTTGGAATGCAATTGGAAAGACAGTAGATTGACAAGACAAAACAGAAAGAACAGCAATCTGTGCTACTCATATCCATCCGTAACAGCATTTCATGTGCCTGGGAACACCATCAGCTCAACTGTGGTGCAAGAGGGACTGTTCTGAAAGCTGTGTTCAGTTGGAAAGGTCTGCAGAGCTTATGTGTAGGCCATCTTCTAGAGCAGCATTTCTCAGCCTTGGCAACTTTAAGATGGATGGACTTCCCCTCCCAGAATTCCCCAGCCAGCTTAAAGTTGCCAAGGCTGAGAAACGGTGTTCTAGAGAAACTGGAGATAATCCTTCCTTCCTTCTTTGTGAATTTCAATTGCTCTGCTGGGTTCTGTTCTGGGAATGCAGTCTTGGACCTTTCCCTCACAGCCACAGACCAAGCGGGAGAGATGAGGTTCTATCAGTTTCCCCATTTTTCAATATTCTGTATTATGGTCATTGATCAATAAAAGAAGAACTAGAACAACAAGGTCATTAGCTCACTAACCCTTGCTGAATGTGACAGACTATAAAGGAAAAATGTGCTGTCTGGAGGGAAATGGATGTACTTCTGTCAGAGAATAAATAATTCAAGTAAAACAAAGCCAAGTGCACTGAGAACTTTGTTATTAAAGGGGTTATGAGGTGAGAGTGGAAATCCCTGTAAAACTGAGAATAAAAAATGACAGGGGCTGTCGTTTCAACAGCTACAGTACTGTAAGGGCTAAGTCTACTCCAGAGGGAATTGTCTTCAGTTTCCCCTCCATGACCGCTGTGGGGAGCATGTTAAAATGGACTAAGGATAAAGCTGTTGTTTGGAATTGTAATTGGATAGAATTTGATGTACAGTAATTTCATATATGGCTGATCTTAGGGCTATGGACTGATGAAACAAAACCATCTCTAGGCGGGGAAATCTGTTGCATTTGGCCTTCCTTAACTACCCCTTCCTTTTGCAGAAGCAGGAGCTATCCGAGAAGAAAAGCTCAGAAGTGTCTCAAGGGTACTGGTAGTTCTTGTTTAGAGACCACACTTTGGACTGGCAACTTGGTCGTTAAGTGAAGTGATCACTAAGTGCAGGGCCGCAACTAGGGTCTGTGTCACCCGGGGCAAACATGGATTCCGTGCCCATTTTGGCGCCCCCCCACACTCATTTTGGCGCCCCCCCCCAGCGCTCATTTTGGCACCCCCCCAGCCCGGTTGCCCCCTTCTAGTTGCAGCCCTGGCTAAGTGAAACCTCCACTGTGCTTATGATCTTACTTCAGCTTTTCTTTGCTTTACAGACCTGCAAAGGTTGTAAAAGCGAGGATGGGTTGCAAGGTTACTTTTCCATCACCATCATAACTGCAAATGGTTGCTAAACGAGAACTACCTGTGTGGTCAAAAAAGTCAAGGTGGTGGCTGCAACAGTACAGTCAAAACTCTGCCTGTGTGCATACAACATGCATGAAAAAACAACAGAGCTTTGATTACACTGTTGTGGCCACCATCTTGTCTTTTTTGACCATACATTGTCATCTTTGGTTCTGGATGGGGTTGCACGGCCCCAGACAGACCCGGTGCATAATCTGGGGGTCCTCCTGGACTCACGGCTCCTGCTCAAAGAGCAGGTGGCAGCTGTGGCCAGGAGAGCCTTTGCGCAGCTATGTGCAGTGCACCAGTTACGCCCCTTCCTGGATCGGGAGGCCCTTCGAACAGTCACTCACACCCTTGTTATCTCTCATATAGACTATTGCAATGTGCTCTACATGGGGCTACCCTTGAAAAGTATCCGGAAGCTTCAGCTGATCCAGAATGCAGCCGCGCGGGCTGTTTTTGTTGCCCCTAGAAGGGCACATGTAACACCGCTGCTGCGCGAGCTGCATTGGGTACCAGTTTGCTTCCGGGTCCAATTCAAGGTGTTGGTTATCACCTTTAAAGCCCTACACAGCATGGGGCCAGGTTACCTGAGGGGCTGTCTCTTCCCCATTACATCAGCCCGACCCACCCGATCGTGCAGAGAAGGCATGCTACAGACCCCATCTGTAAGAGAACTCCATCTGGCGGGGTCCAGGAAGCGGGCCTTCTCTGCAGTAGCTCCCGCCCTGTGGAACATGCTGCCCCCGGAGGTGAGATTGGCCCCATCGCTCCTGGCCTTTCGGAGGAGTCTGAAGACCTGGTTTTGCCACCTTGCTTGGGGTGGAGAGGGGAATAGATCTACATGGGGATGGCTGGTATCTTAGACCACACCTCCCACATACAGGCTGTATCAGATTCTTCTGCCACTTGGACTTTTTTACTCTTATTTTTATATGTATTTATTAAGAGTAATTTTATATTTATATATCGTATTTATATTGTTTGTTGTTTTAATCGATTATTTTGTTGTAAACCGCCCAGAGTCCCCCGATGGGAGGAGATGGGCAGGGACAAAATAAATAAATAAATACCCTGCAGACACCCCTGGATAAGCTATTTGATTTCCTCTCTCTGTGTTTCTCTTCTCGTTTTTCTTAAATAGTAATTTTATTAAAGATTATACTATAACAGTAAAAACTAATACAAACTAAAAAAAAGAGAAGAATAAAAAGAAAGAGTAGAAGGTATAGAAAAGAAAGAAGGAAAAATAGAGAAATAGAAAAGAAAAGAATATAGCAAAGAAAAAGAAAAGAATTACTATATATAAAGAAGTGACTTCCCACCTTCATCACAAGCATAAACAATTTGAGTAACTTATCACCTCCTCTTAAAATACAACAAATGAGCTCTTCTTCCCATATCCCATCTCTTATCTATAAACAAATCCATAGCTTCATCATTTCAGTCCTGGGGTCAGCAAAAGTCTATCAAGGGTTACCAGAAATAACAACGTATCTATTTTAATCTTGATCAAATAAACCAACTTTATATGAAAATTTGTCACTCCCTCTCAGCCCAACTCACCTCACAGGGTTGTTGTTGTGGGGAAAAGAGGAGGAGGAAGGAGTATTAGGTAAGTTTGCCACCTTGAGTTATTTATAAAAATAATAAAGGTGGGACAGAAAATAAATATAAATAAATAAATAAATTCCTTTTATTGCCATCAATCTTAATCCTTAGTCTGTTTAAATAATGTTGTACAACTTGATTTCTTTTCATTTTTTCTTTGTCCCTTCTCACCAGATTCTTCAAAATTTTAACAAGCCTCTTCTGGAGGAAAAAATGGCAGACTGAAGATGGCTCTGTGAAAAGCAGAGCTGATGACTATAGTGGGACAAAGAGCCAGCGGGTGAACGGGCCCTTCAAAACCTCCCTGGCAAGGAGAGGACTTGAGATTGCCCACAGGTGCTCCAGACAGCTGCTACTCACGCAGAGACCGCAAGACAGTGGTCTTTGCCAGGTTTAAAGCTCTGGGAGATGAGGGAATAGCCAACTTGCTCAAACTGCAGTCAGCACCTTCAAAAAGACACTAAATTTGCATATTTCCTTTTCTAATCACTTTCAGAATTTGCTTGTTAACTGCTTTTCAGCTATTGGAAACCCAACAAGTCTTATAGTATCAGGTGAGTTTCCTGCAATCCTTAGTGAAAGAAAGTTTCACTAAAAGGATGATTAGAACTTTGATTTTAGAAAATTACAAACAGACTAAGGGTCTAGATTGTTGGAAGTCCTGGCAAATCCAGCATGCCTCATTAACATGTAAATTGAGTTGTCCCACAATGCAACTCTGAGGAAGCTGTTTGTTGCCACTCCCACTTCCTCTTTCTCTCTTCCTCTTCTCCACCAGAAGCAAGCTCAGGGATGTGTGCTGCTCTCCTCCATTCTGGACACCGTGTGGTGGGCCTGGAATTCCCCTTTCTTCCACACAGCTCTTGGCAGCTGTAGGGCAGAATGTTTAGGGCAAAACTAAATATTTAGAAAGAAAAGTAGAACAAAGGAACTTCATCTTTCCCACCAAGATGGATGTAGTAGAAGCAACAATAAAGTCAGTAAGATTCTTTTTACTTCTTAACCTAATATGTCTAAGCGTGTGATTCTTTATGCTTGGGAGGGCTGAATGTGTAAGATCAATAACCTGTGTTTCTCTGGCATACTCATAGAAGCTATTTTAAGATAATTCTTTTTCTGTGCGAGCTTCTCAGCTATGTTATAAGCTCTGCTCCATTTCAGTGGTTCTAGCAGGCCACTCTTCAGCAAAGGATTGTTACCTTGTCATGGTGCTGGAGCTTGAGCACCTCAATGATGCCATGAGCTAAACCATGAAGGGCCACTCAAGACGGGAAGGCCATGACAGAGAGGTCAGACTAAATGCGATCCCTGGGGAAGGTAATGGCAACCCACCCCAGTATTCTTGCCATGAAAACTAAATGGATCAGGACAACCAGAGATATGTCGGTATACCATCGGAAGATGAGACCCCCAGGTCAGAAGATGGTCAAAATGCTACTGGGGAGGAACAGAGGATGAGTTCAACTAGCCCCAGACGTGATGACGCAGCTAGCTCAAAGCCGAAAGGACGGCTAGCGGCCGACGGTGCTGGTGGTGAACGGCAAATCCGATGTTCTAAGGATCAACACACCATTGGAACCTGGAATGTAAGATCTATGAGCCAGGGCAAATTGGAGGTGGTTATTGGTGAGATGTCAAGATTAAAGATAGACATTCTGAGCGTCAGTGAACTGAAATGGACTGGAATGGGCCACTTCACATCAAATGACCACCAAATCTACTACTGTGGACAAGAGGACCACAGAAGAAATGGAGTAGCCTTCATAATTAATAGTAAAGTGGCTAAAGCAGTGCTTGGATACAATCCAAAGAATGATGGAATGATCTCAATTCGAATTCAGGGCAAGCCATCTAACATCACAGTGATCCAAATATACGCCCCAACCACAGATGCTGAAGAAGCTGAAGTAGAGCAGTTCTATGAGGATCTGCAGCACCTACTGGACAACACGCCTAAAAGAGATGTTATTTTCATCACGGGAGACTGGAATGCTAAGGTGGACAGTCAAATGACACCTGGAATTACAGGTAAGCATGGCCTGGGAGAACAAAACAAAGCAGGACATAGGCTGATAGAATTTTGCCAAGACAACTCACTCTGCGTAACAAACACTCTCTTCCAGCAACCTAAGAGACAGCTTTGTACATGGGCTTCACCAGATGGACAACACCGAAATCAGATTGACTACATTCTTTGCAGCCAAAGGTGGTGGACATCTATACAGTCGGTAAAAACAAGACCTGGAGCTGACTGTAGTTCCAATCATGAAATTCTTCTTGCACAATTTAGGATCAGACTAAAGAGATCAGGGAAGACCCACAGATCAGCTAGATATGAGCTCACTAATATGCCTAAGGAATATGCAGTGGAGGTGAAGAATAGATTTAAGGGACTGGATTAGTAGATAGGGTCCCGGAAGAACTATGGACAGAAGTCTGCAACATTGTTCAAGAGGCGGCAACAAAATACATCCCAAAGAAAGAGAAAACCAAGAAGGCAAAATGGCTGTCTGCTGAGACACTAGAAGTAGCCCAAGAAAGAAGGAAAGCAAAAGGCAACAGTGATAGGGGGAGATATGCCCAATTAAATGCAAAATTCCAGAGGTTAGCCAGAAGAGATAAGGAATTATTTCTAAACAAGCAATGCGCGGAAGTGGAAGAAGACAATAGAATAGGAAGGACAAGAGACCTCTTCCAGAAAATTAGAAACATCGGAGGTAAATTCCAGGCAAAAATAAGTATGATCAAAACCAAAGATGGCAAGGACCTAACAGAAGAAGAAGAGATCAAGAAAAGGTGGCAAGAATATACAGAAGACCTGTATAGGAAGGATAACAATATCGGAGATAGCTTTGACAGTGTGGTCAGTGAGCTAGAGCCAGACATCCTGAAGAGTGAGGTTGAATGGGCCTTAAGAAGCATTGCTAATAACAAGGCAGCAGGAGATGACGGCATCCCAGCTGAACTGTTCAAAATCTTGCAAGATGATGCTGTCAAGGTAATGCCAGCAAATATGGAAAACACAAGAATGGCCATCAGATTGGAAAAAATCAACTTATATTCCCATACCAAAAAAGGGAAGCACTAAAGAATGTTCAAACTATCGAACAGTGACACTCATTTCACATGCCAGTAAGGTAATGCTCAAGATCCTGCAAGGTAGACTTCAGCAACTCATGGAGTGAGAATTGCCAGATGTACAAGCTGGGTTTAGAAAAGGCAGAGGAACTAGGGACCAAATTGCCAATATCCGCTGGATAATGGAAAAAGCCAGGGAGTTTCAGAAAAACATCTATTTCTGTTTTATTGACTATTCTAAAGCCTTTGACTGTGTGGACAATAACAAATTGTGGCAAGTTCTTAGCAGTATGGGGATACCAAGTCATCTTGTCTGCCTCCTGAAGCATCTGTATAACGACCAAGCAGCAACAGTAAGAACAGACCATGGAACAACCGACTGGTTTAAGATTGGGAAAGGAGTACGGCAGGGCTGTATACTCTCACCCTACCTATTCAACTTGTACGCAGAACACATCATGCAACATGCTGGGCTTGAGGAATCCAAGGCTGGAGTTAAAATCGCTGGAAGAAACATTAACAATCTCAGATATGCAGATGATACCACTTTGATGGCTGAAAGCGAAGAGGAACTGAGGAGCCTTATGATGAAGGTGAAAGAAGAAAGTGCAAAAGCTGGCTTGCAGCTAAACCTCAAAAAAACCAAGATTATGGCAACCAGCTTGATTGATAACTGGCAAATAGAGGGAGAAAATGTAGAAGCAGTGAAAGACTTTGTATTTCTAGGTGCGAAGATTACTGTGGATGCTGACTGCAGTCAGGAAATCAGAAGACGCTTAATCCTTGGGAGAAGAGCAATGACAAATCTTGATCAAATAGTTAAGAGCAGAGACATCACACTGACAACAAAGGTCCGCATAGTTAAAGCAATGGTGTTTCCCGTAGTAACATATGGCTGCGAGAGCTGGACCATAAGGAAGGCTGAGAGAAGGAAGATCAATGCTTTTGAACTGTGGTGTTGGAGGAAAATTCTGAGAGTGCCTTGGACTGCAAGAAGATCAAACCAGTCCATCCTCCAGGAAATAAAGCCAGACTGCTCACTTGAGGGAACGATATTAAAGGCAAAACTGAAATACTTTGGCCACATAATGAGAAGACAGGACACCCTGGAGAAGATGCTGATGCTAGGGAGAGTGGAGGGCAAAAGGAAGAGGGGCCGACCAAGGGCAAGATGGATGGACAATATTCTAGAGGTGATGGACTCGTCCCTGGGGGAGCCGGGGGTGTTGATGACCGACAGGAAGCTCTGGCGTGGGCTGGTCCATGAAGTCACAAAGAGTTGGAAGCGACTAAACGAACAAACAACAACAACAGCAGGCCACTAAACTGGCTTCACAGATGAATTTGAAATAAGACTTTGGAATGAATTATAAAGAATCTCTCTTGTGGGAAATGCTTTTGTTTTGAATTTTTTCAAAAAAACATAGTAAGATAAGATTTTAAAAATTGGACACTAATGGAACCAAGGATTACAATTAAAGGAGAAGAACATGTAAACTTGACTTACAATTACAGAATGAAGGAAAATATTCCAACACTGGACATATTGAAGCGTATTTTTGGAAAATGGACTCAGAAGTTAATATTAATAATGTCAACAGAGACCTCTGCCTCTATGGAGAGACGGTGTCTAAAAGATGTTATGGAAGAGGAACAGGTTTTACCTGACAAGATTGAAACTGATTTGAAAGAGGATTTACAAATGACAGGCTACAAGAATGACATGGAAAAAGATGTTACACTGGATATACAAAAGAAACCGGCTGATGTTTTAATAATTAAGGGAATATGCAAACAATGAACTAAGAGAGTGACCTGGATAATTTTCCTACACTGGATTTTCAAAAGAGGTTTGTTAAAGTTTTGAAGAACCTTTTGTTGAAGTTGGGATGAAGGGAGTTCTGTTGCTGCAGGACTGGCAATTATTTTCCTTTTTTCTTCTCAGTCAGCAGAAGAAGTGACTTCAATAGAAGTATAGTTTGCAAAAACGGGGGTCCAGTAGGGGTCAAAATCTGCAAGATGGCAGCACCTCTGGGCTTCAGTCATGATGCGACACCTGCCACATTGCAGATTTGCAAAGTATGCTTCTGCTTGCAAATGATTATTATCTAAGCTAGTGGTTCTCAAACATTTGGTCTCCATTCTTAAAAATGATGGAGGACCCCTAAGAGCTTTGGTTTACGTGGGTTATATCTATCGATATGTACTGCATTAGAAATTAGAAATTAGAACTGAGAAATGTTAAAATATTTATTTCTTTGACTTTGCAGGCCCCCTGAAAGGTCCCCAGACCACACTTTGAGAACTGCTGATCTAAACTTAATATGCTGTTAAATATGAAAGTTAAACTTTATTGGCAATGTGCTATTACTAGTTATAATCATTTAGTAAAGGATGATGATGATGATGATGATGATATGCTCCAGAACTGAGAACCTATAGATGACTATTAGAAGCATCTGGCTTTACTTACTCCCCACCCCACCTCCAAACTAATTGCTGTAGTAGCCACTCCTCTGCTGTCGGTTTCTTAGCTCTGTTTCAGCAAGATTTACAGAATCCTCCTAACTGGTTCTGTGGCCTCTTTCCTGAGCAGGTTTTATAGTTATCAGACACTGCAAGGAACAGAACTGGTCAGAGAGTCTTTCTGCAAGTGGCAGTAACCAATGAGCCCTCTTCAGATGGAAGCTAGATTGCCTCACACTCTGAGTTCTACCATGACAACTCTATGGCCACTGGAAATTGTAGAAAAAAGAAAATCATTAGCTGCTTGGTAAAATCAATAGCATTCATAAAGTATATACGCACATAGGGTGGAGATAGAAAAGGGTTTCATCTGCGTTAAGATTGCTGGGAAATGGTAGGAGTCTTAAATGATTCCAATATCCAGATAGTCAGATCCAGTTGACCAACATGGATCTCCTGCTCGTTATACTCACTATCTTAAAATATGCAATTTCCCATTAATTTTTCATATTTGTATATGCAAATGTGCATACGCCCTCTTTTGGACTCTTTTTGAATGACTGTTTAGTAAACATTTCTGTATTTGCATCTCTCCGTGCAAATTTGCACATGCACGTTTTATACAAATCCTTCCCCCCTACTCCTCGTGAAGCATATGCTCTCATTTTAGGATTCATGGAAGTGGCCATCCTTGGAAAAATTAGTGCATGGCCTAATGGCAAGGAAGACAGAAGGGAGGGGCTGTACTGTTTTAAATACAAGAGGCTGGCAATCATAACTGCAAGTTAATTCTGAAGAAATACAAAGGAAGGAAGTGGTAGTTGCCTACAAGTCCCTGGCTCTTTTGGAAATATTTCAGAACCACCAAATCCTCTTTCTCTCTCCTTTTGCGTAGAAAGGGATAAGCTGAAGATTTTCACTCTTTCAATCACTGTTCAGAGGTGCAGGAAACAACTGCCAGCATTGTAACTAAATCAGGTGTGTCTGCAGCAAAGTGGGACAAGCTATAGTAAGCCCCACCCCACAGTGACACCACCGCGTAAGCTCCTTCTTTACATGGCTGTGTCATATGATGCAGCATAGTGGGGCTCCCATGGTAGCTTTACTGCACAAGCTCAAACAGGGCAAAAGCACATCTTGTTCCTTGCTTACTGGCAAAACACAGACCTGGCAGCTGAGCTGGCTTGTTTTCTGTTGGCAATTGCAAATTATTGGCTGAAAGCAGCCTGGCTGCAGCCTGCTGCTGGTAACTGTATTTTTGCCAGCAAGGAATAATTAAATCACCCTTTTAATACTTTTTTTGATACTTTCTGCTTCTTTTTCTGGGAATCAAGTTATGTCAATTGACTTCTATAGTGCAGACACTCCTGTTAGATGCTGGGTGAAATGGGGTGATCGTATCAGAAGGAAGAGGGGATTACTGCCAAGTCCCACAAGTACACATTGGATTTGTGTTGTGCTCATTTCTGCAACAGCCTTTCCCAATGCCATACTCTAATTCCTTTTTTTTTTATAATCCATTCAATCATGTCCAATTCTCAGAGACTATATGGACAAGTCCCTATAGTTTTCTTGGCAAGGTTTTTCAGAAGTGGTTTGCCATTGCCTCCTTCCTAGGGCTGAGAGAGAGTGACTGGCCCAAGATCACCCAGCTGGCTTTATGCCTAAGGCAGGACTAGAATTCAGAGTCTCCCAGTTTCTAGCCTGATGCCTTAACCACTACACCAAACTAGCTCTTCCTAATTCCTATTATCCTTAACTAAAGGTTAAGGAAACTGGAGTCCAAGACATGAATACGTGTTTGCATTTTAACTGATTCATAACTTCCATAAACCTCCAAGAGGAGTTTGTTGATGGCTGGCTGGGGAATTCTGGGAGTTGAAGTCCAGACTTCTTAAAGTTGCTAAGGTTGAGAAACAGAAACACTGGACTAGATGAAGGAAGGAAGAAAGAAAGGAAGAAAGGAAAGGAGAGAGAGAAGAGAAGAGAAGAGAAGAAAAAGAAGGAAGGAAGGAAGGAAGGAAGGAAGGAAGGAAGGAAGGAAGGAAGGAAGGAAGGAAGGAAGGAAGGAAGGAAGGAAGGAAGGAAGGAAACCCTGAAAACAAACATGATACATTTGGCTGACCATTGTTGGAAACAGGATACTGGTGTTGTTTTGTTTCACGATTCACATCAGAAACTCCCAGTCCAGTTGATGCTCGGGCTGGCGCTCATGTTGGATAGAGGGAAGAGAAAATCCTGTCCTTTGCTTCACCTTCATGCCAACCCACACAGCTTCCAGCGTGAATTAAGGGCTTCCGATGCAAATGGCACCAGTCAGAGGCTGCGGTTGGAATGCAGGGAAGCCTCTGGCTGCTCAGAGCCATGAAGCACCATAGTTGCTGAAAGGATGATGGATTGCTTAGAGGAAAAGTAGGAAGATTTTTTTTTTCCATTAGAAAAAGAGTTGACTCAGCTCAGCCTTGGCAAAAGAGTAGAGGTGGGTATTTCTTTTCTCAGTGTTCCTCCCTATCACTCAACATATAAAAACACCCTGCCTGGTGGACAACAAAAACAGGTGGGGAACTGTGTGTGCGACTTGCAGGAACAGCACATGGACTTACCAAAATTGATGGTCTGCCGTGAGTTAAAGGAAGCTTCCCTCAAAAGAACCCTGAACCCATAAAAATAACTCTCTTTTTTTCAGTTTTGGGAAAACATGGGAAGGAACTGGCTTTCTTCTAATTAAAAGATTTGGACAATAATATAATCAACGGTGGAGGGGAATGGACTGCATATAAGCATTTGCTCCCAGGATAGGGAATATGCTAAACCATCTCAATGTGGGTTCCTAAATAAGACTGCACAGAGAAGGTTTTCTACTGCCTGCAAATGCTGGCTGGGGAATTTTGGGAGTTGAAGTCCACTCGTCTTAAAGTTGCCAAGGTTGAGAAACATTGCTCTAAATATTTCGTCCCCAAGAGATGCTGTCCAGGATCTCAAATTACCACGCTCCAGCATTCTGCTGATGACTTCCCCACAGGAACTGGACTGACCCTGCCTGCTGCTTCCTAATTTCTGCACTGCTTTCCTAACCCTACTTCTGCTCCTGTCCACTGTCACAAACCAGCTTCTGCATTTTCCTGCATGGGCAGCAATGCACTTTTGAATAATGGTGAAGCCAAATGCTGAGGTGGCTTCTTTTCAGAAGCACCATGGCCTGTTGGAGGAACTTGTTGGATAAGTGCTACTCAAACAGCTGGTGCTTAACCTGGTCCATGCTACCATTTGCTAAGTAGAAAACTTCAGCTTAGCATATGATAACAGTTTTGGATGTGGGTACCAAAACCTCATTTTAAAAAATGTAATGTTTCCCAATGAAATGGTGGTTTCCTCTTCACTGGATGTGTTCAACAGAAGCTGGGCGACCATCTGATTGAGATGCTTTTATCTGGATTCTTGCACTGAGCTGGCGTTGCATTTAATGGCCTCAGGGGCCTCTTCTGGCTGCAGTATTCTGTGCAACGGCCTGAGTCTTGTCGGGTTATCATGAAGTTCAGCATTGTCTAGTATGACTGGCAGTGGCTCTCTACCATTTCAGGCTGATTTTTGGCCTAGCAATAGCAGAGATGCAACAAGGGACATCCTTCATGAAAAGCTGTGGGCTTTCCTTAGCAAAGTGAGAACAAACTTCTCCCATTCTTTGGTGGGGTTCAAACGTTTTCCTGCTGTTTCCCAACCTGTGCTTTATGCCATCAGCCATTCAACCCCAGGACCTTAGCATCTCTGTAAATTCTAGATGGGGAGATCTGTGAGAGGAAGGGAAACTCAGTGGAGTGGGGAGGGTTGCTATCAGGCAGGGATGAACAATCTGAGGCCCTGTGAGGGCACATTGTGCCCAGAAGCCTTAGGGAGATCCCCAGAAGTCTTCCCAAAATGACTGTCAAATTGTAATTTGCATGAGACAGGAGTATATTATCATAAAAACATCAAGACTAATCATATTTTGTGGCTTAATTCTGGCAGCCTACTTGCCAGTGCCACTGGCTGTAGGGAAGAGTTCTCCAACTAGCTTCCTCCAGATGAGCTGGATTTCAACTCCCTTCATCCTGAGCAAGGATTTGGAGAAGCACACCTCTCCTCCAGCTTCTATGCCATGGTTCCTGTTTGAAGATGGTGCCCTGACACTCATCGTGATGCCAAGTTGAGGAAGACTGTGGCATACCTTGTGAACTGAAACAGGCAGGTATGAGTCCTGATTCCCTTGTGGATGATCCTTTTGCTCATCCAAAAACTGTTGATTTCTGCCAGGAAGCAGGATGCATTTTTCTAGCAAGAAATTGCCATGGCTCACACCTTCCCTGGCTGCTTTAGGGGCTGAAGCACTAGCAACATGACAAAGACACTCAAAAGTAAACAGTTAAAAAGGGAAGGGGAGGGGAGAAACAATTTTAACATGGTGAGTGGGAGGCTCAGATGGCCTCAGTACCGAATTTACACACTTGTTGGAAGAGTGTGTCATCCTTTAAAAACGATGCAAATATAGAAAACAACGTTGCTAGGTTCCCCCATCCTTTACCAGGAGAAGTCATTCTGGTTGTGCTGCATGACCCTGGCCTTTGCAGCATGGAAGATGGAGGGTGAGGGTTCAAGGAAGCAGCAGCAAGTTAGAGGTCAAGTGGGTGATTCAGTCTGAGACGGGGGGGGGGGGGAAAAGGGCACTGCTTGGGGCTTGGCACTTCTCTGAAGAGCAAATGTGCAAAGCTTCACTTGAGTAGGGAAGGTGCATTTGAAATGAGCCATGATTGATCAGGTATGGATCAGATCATAGGCCCATCTTCTATATTCTGTTTGGAAAACTTGCAGGCTCACTCGAAAAGTCTGGTTACATTTTGCTCCTAGACTGTTTGCCAGCTGAATCCAGGAAGCACATGAATGGCTGACGGCAATAACCAATCCCTGTTCTATGTCCCAAGGATCTGGTACACTGTCTGTCATGACTAGTATGAATATATGAGTCTTGGTGGATTGGAGAAATATAAACTAGCAACCTTTTCCCAGAGTAAAGCAAGAAAAGAAGATCTTAGTTCCTTCTCACAATTATTCCAGAGCATATGGTATTCTAACATGGGCATAGTGTATCTATAGATGCATCAATCCTGCATGACTTTCTGGGTTCTCAGATACAAATTTTCCATAGCACCTGAGGTATCTGAAGTATCTGAGGTATCTATCTCCAAGGACCAAAATTGGGGCCACTTTCTGCACAGCAGTATCTCAATTCTACATTCCTGTGTGGCCCTTCCCAAAACGTTCTTCAGGTTCTGAGGAAATAATAAAGAACAGTTTTTTCTCCAACCTGCTGTCCTCCAGATGTGATGAAAAAACAACAACTAGAATTCCCTCCTGCCATGGAAGGTGACATGTGCCTGGGATTCAGGGTGCTGTAATCCTGATAGACCTAGAAAGGCTGTTTCAAAGATTCCACACAATTAATTCAACCATGTAGAACACAGGAAGTTCCTTCAAAACGAGTCAGCATTATCCTTCCTTTGTATCCCCTTCCTGCACCAATGCAACTCCTCATCCACATACCAGTATGACATTGGTTAATACGAGTATGCAGACAAGGAGGAAGAAAATGGATTGCTTTTGATGAACTCCAGACACCACTTGCCCCTCAAAATTCCACAACAAGTATTTTTCTCTTTAATTTTTCCATTCTCTCATTTCTTGTATTTATTTCTATTATTCTTTGGTGGGAAGGATAGGATGGGGGATGATGGTGGTAAATATATGTATTTCAAAATCTTCTGAAAATACATACTTCATTGTTAACAGGCGCTCCTGACTTTGAGATTGAGACTACATCTCCCAGAAAGCCAAGCCAAGACAGGATGGCCAGTGCCCCTGGTGACTGGGAACTCTGGGTGCTGGAGTCTCAGCATACTTCAAAAGCCCCAGGTTGCACTAAGTAGCTTCACAGCATGTGTTGCACATTATGCATTTAGAAACAAGAGGAAAAAGCACCATATGAAACATGTACACGTGGCTGGAAATCCAGCTACTCAGCATGGGACACCTACCTCCAACTGTTCACATCCCTGAGTACTGTAATTAGGTTGCTTGCTCCTCTACAATGATCGACTCTTCAGTTCCTGACTGAGGCTGATTTATGTCTTGCACATTTTTCTTTGTGATAAATTTGTCCAGTAGTGTTTATGTTGCTAGGATTTGCAGTGGGAGAGCAACAAGAATTGTTAGAGGCAACGAGATCTGAAGGAACAATTTTAGGAAGAAAAAGATGAGAGGTTAGCATAAGAGGTCAGTTTAGGTTTCAGATTTCAAAGTGGAGATCTTTGGATTCAGTGGGAATTCAAAGCTTCTAACAGTTCACAAACAAAAATAACATCTCATTTTCATTCCACAGATCACAGCCCAAATTCTACCTCCCATATAGCCTTTACAAAAGGCTTTTCGAAACTGAGATTGCCAGATGTTGTTGGATTACAAGTCCCCTATGATAGATTGCAGCTCTCAGTTTCCCCACTGAATCTGTGAGGCTTCGGTCACTGGTGTAGGAACCATGGAGTGTTGGGATCAGATAGCAGCTGATTTATGTTATATTCATTCTTCAATCAGTCAGTCGCCACTTATTCAAATCAGAGAGTTGAAAAAGAAAGCTATTCTAAAAAATGGTCCATAGCTTGGTGTAAAGTTACCTTCAAGAGCTTATTCCCCCATGTTTACCTCCTAGGATCCTAACATCTTCACCTCCAGGTGTCCCATCCAATGAAACAAAGCAGGTGGTTATCAGAGAAAAAGCCTTTTTTCTAAGAGCCCTCACATGCAGAATATCCACTCAAAAAAATGTTCAACTGGTGCTCTCTTGATGATCTTAGCCCCAGATGCAGCCCATTTTATTCTCCTAGGCATTTCAAGGGAGTTCCTAAAGGCCGGGAGGAGAAGAACTATTTCAGTATTTTAGAATGGGCATTTTGTTGCTACTTTATTGTTATTTTATACAGGCAGCATTTATTGCTTTTATGATTGCTGTTTCCACTTTTCATGTTTGTGCTTCTGTGGTAACCTGTGCAGATTTTTAATACTGTTTTTGTGCTTTTGATTAGTTGTTTTTATATTGTTTTGCTTTTGTAGAGTTTGCTTTAGCTGACTGTACACTGCCTAGAGAACTCTTGTGGCTGGGTGGTATGAACTTATTAACTAAAAGTAACTAATATGAAAAAAGAAAGAGAGAGAGGAAGAAGGAAACAGAATGTGCATTGGACTCAACTTTGGTCTTTGTGGGACTGTATTTGCTGCAGAAGAAGACAAACTTTGATTGCTGGGAGTTAGATCAAAGATTTTGGGGGGGTCCAAGGGCCCCAGTTGGCAGTCTGGTTTGACTCATGTAAGGTAATTGTCCATGTCCCAATCCACAATAGCTGATTTTAACAGTGCTCAAGACTGTTGAGACTCAAGACTCAAGACAGCAAAGATGCTGAGAACTAATCACCAACAGCCAGGCATAACCAAGAGGAATACACGTTCTTTTTCAGCCTACCTCTGTCACCCAAAGCTGCTTTTCAAGGGAGAAAGGTAGTAAGAACATGCTGCCTTGAATTCTTTGGGGGAAGGGTGGAATAAAAATATATTTACCAAACAACAATGAAGCCTATTTAAGAAAATTGCTGTGTCTTAGAATTTGTAAAGGCCATCTCTCTTGCCTTTGGCACTGGCACGCACTCTCTAATGGTTAGCATATAACACCCTACATTTGACCAGCAATATAGAAGACCTCAGTTGAATCCAAGCCCAGTTATGGATGTTAATTTTTATGCAGTGCCACAGCCCATCATGCTCTTCTGTTCCCTGAATTTGTATCTGATCTTCTCCTTGACCTGAAATGCCCTAAATCTCTGAACAATCCACCTGCTAAAATTAAGGAATGCACTGATTGTTGACAACGCTGGGCCTCCTTCGGAATAATTCAGAGTTTGACAAATTAAATTGAGTTTAGTTCAGAACAGACCTGAGTTTTGGTTGAACCCCGGCCTTGATAGGAATCAGGCCACCATTGATTTGCTGATTAAGTGCACGCCTTGCTGCTTTTGCGAGCTACCATGATGCTATTTATGATGGTCACCTTGTATCCTACCTTACGAAGGACAGATTTGTTCGAAAAGTTTTCAGAAGGAAGGTAGGTAACTTGGTGTTCTCAGATACTGATGGGGTACAGCTCCATCAGAGCTGGCTGACACAGGCAACAGCCAGGGCTTATGGGCTATAGAATATCTGGGGAACACTAGATAATTCCCCTTCTATCTGATTTAACTTTTTGTTAAAACTCTTTCAATAGAAAGAATAGCTCATCAGCAATGGCCATCTCAGTAGGGTAAAATGGATCACATTTTTCTTTATGTTAAGGAGGGGAGATCTTTTGGGAGGTAGAGCCACACTTAACAATTCTGAGGAAGTCTGGGGGAGCATAAAGGCCATAGCTAGCAGGATGATGATCAAAGCACAGCTGTAGACGGAGTCAAAAATTTCCCTGAGTTTAGGGAAGGATATCTTTGTTTTTTAAGCTCCCTGTATGATAAGCCTATTTCAGGATTCTAAGTCTATTTGACACCTTTCCCATTTAGGGTATTTTTGACAATTGTGGTCAGCAAGGGTGTCCACAAGGTGGCCAGAAGAATCAAGACGGCTGTTATGACTACATGATTGAAGCCCCACCCCTTTTCCCATACATTGGGCATGTAATATATGTAAAAAGGGGCAGGGCTTGGATTGTGTAGATGCAGCTACCATCTTGATTTTACTGGCGCTCCTGGTAATCAGAGGGAGGGAAAAACAATTTTTTGTTTTTCCCTAACAAGTAATTATTTCAGAATGTGCATCACTGGGGATAGGGGGAGATAATTGTTGGGTGGGGGGGCAGGATTATGTTTGTTGTGGTCTTCCTCTCACCTGAGGCACAAATTAGCAGGCTCAAATGATCATATTTTGGATACACGTGAAGACCCATCTTAAGAAGTCCATAATGCTGGGAAAGGTGGAAGGAAAGAGAAGAAAAGGACAACCAGAAGCAGGGTGGATGGGCTCAATTACAGTAGTGATGGGTGCGCCATTAGAAGACCTGAACAGCCAGGTTGGGGATAGATCATTCTGGAGAATGCCTATCTATGTGGCCACTGGGAATCCATTGACTTAATGGCATGTAATCAATCACTGTAATGGGAAGAAGGAATCACCTTGAGGAACAGGAGGAAGAGCCACAACCAAGACAACAGTCAGATTAAAAAAATCTGAGTCTGGGGCAGAAATGTAATCTGAGAAAGCGTCTCATGAAGAAGTGTGGGAGTGGGGAAGTGCATTTACATTTGCAAGATTCTGTTACTATAACCTTAAAATAAAAGTAGTATTAGCTTGCATGCCTTTGGTTTCCAAGGTTAGTCTACCTTGGAGGGTGACAATAAATAATCAAATCTTTTAATCATCTTTTTCATCAACTTTTAATTGGATGGGTTTATGGGGTATGTTCAAGATCATTCCATTTATCTGCTAGACTTTTTCTTCTTTGGGGAATATTTCATTTCTTGATGAAACGTAATTGATCTGATTGATTTAATGATTGATTAAATAATTTGTTAGCCACCTCAGTTGCTAAAGCATTTCTAGGTGGTCTACAAAGATAAGAAACTATCTAAAACAGGGATAAGCATAGCCAATAATAAGAAAAATGGAATATAGGTTCTAAAATTAAGCAACTTGCTTTCAAATCTAAATTAAGACCATTTGAGTTTTATTTATATATCTAAGATGTCATCTGAATGGTTGATGAAATCCAGGGAATTAAGAATTTGGTTCAGATTTTTTTTTAAAAAAAGACTGAGCAAATTTAAAGCAATGGGAACAATGTTTAACAGAGTTCCCTAGTAATACGGAAAGCTGATTAGGATAAGCTTTAGAAGCAACCTCAAATCTCTACATAGAAACCCAGCCTAGCAAATTTTCTTAGCTCCATCTGGTTACTAGGCAGTATGCATTCAGAACAGTTAATTAGAGCTATATGCTGAACAATCCTGCCCTGCTGTTTCAGGTAGAAAGAAAAAATAATGCTTTGTTTCTGTTGTTTATTGTTTTCCTATTAAATAATATTTGGGAAGTCATGGTAGAGGTCATAGGAAACCTAGAGAGTATTAATAGAACACCTCATGTGCCTCCTACAGCCCTCTTCATGTTCTTCATAGTCTCAGGACTATCAGTTTTCATGAAAGGAGATCAGACACAAAAGTGGCAACCCTTTGACAAATCCTTTAGAAAGTGATCACCCAGAAACAGCTTCAAAAGGCTTATCCATTCAGCTAGAAATTGGGGAAATACATCCATTCAAGCTTTCTCAATCTGCTGCTTCCCAAATGGGCTGGTCTACAACTTCCAGAATTCCTAGCAAGGTGTTCTGGGGCATTCACATTGTATAAAATTATGCCATTACCCCAAGCATTCACTTGGGGTAATGACAACTGTAGCCCCCAGACACCTGAATTGCACAAGGTTGTAGAAGGATGATATATTTCTCAGAAAAGTAGACTTTTTTTTTAAGTTTAAAAACTTAAAAAATAGTGATTCCCACAGCATGTGAGGTGAGATACTGGTGCAGTAAATATTGTGGCCTATCTGCAGCAATCTTCCATAGCAGCAGATGAGCATTTGTACCCTTTGAATCAGAAGTCAATTAGTCTTTGAAATGCATGCTTTTAAATTTTGTGATGCAATTTTTCCATATACAAAGTGTGTACCCAAATGCATGTAATTAGAGAAGCAGACCTTAAAGTCAGCTTTATTTACATGCTAGCTGAGCATTGTGGGAGTTGTACTCTAACCCACCTGGAAGCTTTCACCTTATTGGTGAAAGCTGCTTTGGCTCAAGAAACCTGAAGCTTTACATTCCTGCAAACGCTGCTTTGGTTTTTTCTGAGCGCTCATTTGGGCTCTAGCTGTTGTCAAGGCAGCATCCAGTTCAATTTAGGTCTCTCCCAGACCCTGAAGAATCTGTGCCATCTGGATTAGACCCCCTTTCAGCACTTCCCAAGCATCTGAACATTTATACTGAAATCTCCAAAATAACGATGCACAACAGTTCCTTTGCCTTGTTTATAATACCCGGTTTCTCACACTGCTATCAATTCAGAAGTGCTCTGAACAAGCCTGAGCAAGCATAGAGCAGGTAGGCTCTATGAAAACCCACCATCTCAGGCTGAAATGTAGGCAGACCTAGTAGTGCTAAGCTGGGAAGATAGGGATTGTAATTCCAATACTTCTTGGGGGGGGGGGTAGCAGGTAAGGAAAGGTTGCTCCACATGCTATTGTAGTCAGCTTTAAATGTTATCTTCCATGGAAAATACAGTATAGCAGCTTCATCTTCCCTGCTGTTGTTGAATTTTTCATTCAATTTTTTTCTAAGATGGTAAAATTTGAGTTTCAACCTGGGGCTCTGACCAGACAATTGGAATTTCCCTTTCTTGACCTGTCTGTGATTTCATTCCTCAATCTACTGTTTAAGGAAGGACACTAACTCAGTGCCAGAACTCTTTGTAGGAAGGCCTAGATTTAATTTCCAGGATCTCCAGGTACGGCTGGGAAAATCTCCTGTCTGAGCTACTTTGGCAGTGCAAACAGTGCTGAGCTTGGTGGACCTATGATCTGATTCTGTAGCTTTCTAGGTTGCCCTTGAGCCCTCCATTATATAAAATTATTTCCATTACTCTGGAATTTGCCTCAGTCCTCTTAACCAGCACATAGGCACAGGTTTCACTGAGAAATGTCTGTTGCCAGCTTCTGGATTGGAACCAGCTGGCCCTGCTCAAGGTAATTGTCCTTTCTGGGTCATTCTTTCATTTAATTGCCAGAGGCCATTATAACTACTTTTGTCTGTGCTGGATCCAGTGTGTCTGGATATCTCCTGTAACTGACTCAGTCCTGTTCCAAACCTTCTAAGTGGATAAATGCCTTCTAAGGCCAAGGAAATGCTAGAACATCTTGGTCCCAGCATTCACTTAATCAAGTTGGTCTTTAAAGCAGAGACATTCATAAGCTAGTTAATTCCTCAAACCATATGCCAGAATTCTCTAGTTGGATGTGAGAGAGAGATGCTGCCAGGAAGGAATTAAATTAGTCAATTAATTAAAGGCTCCTGAAAGCCCAAAGGATTAGCTCATAAGGGAGGTTGCCCAATGTATCCCTGCATGACTCTGGCATTTCTTTTTTCCATTAGCCTTCCCATTGCTCTCTGAAGCAGGGTCAGGTACGGCAACATTTTGCAAGGTCAAATCAAGTCCATGATAGCTGTGGGACCGTCAGGCCAGTGTGGGTCCCCTACTGAGTCACCGCATACATAGGCTTCTACTTCAGTCATCTTCCGGAAAGCTGTTCAAACATGGCCAATTCCAACAACCCCTTGGTGATTAATTATTTGCACTTTGCCTGCCATCTGTTTGGCTGCATGCAATTCTTCATTTTAATCAGCGTCACAGTATATGGTTTTATGGTTTTACCGTTTTATGGCTTAGGTTTGCAAGCCACCTAGAGCTCTGCCACTGGGGCAGCATCCAAGAAATGGAAAATTAAATAAAGCAAGAATGCCATATTAATTATGCCATCAATACTGGTAGGTGACAGTTTGCTTCATGCATATACACATTCAGAGAAAACCACTACAATAAGGGGGAAAATTACACTTTTGAGAGGAAAATATCTTCTATTCCTTCTCAGGAGCAAAAGAGAAATGTTTTCTATGGACAGTAATTATTATTCTTGGGGGGTAGATTAAACCCAGAGTTGAGAATGAAACCAGAAGCCCCTTCTGCAGACCAGCAGACACTATGCACTGCTCAGAAATTGCCAGTCTTGACTGTGACAACCTAGTACCGGCATGCACTAAACAGGCTTATCTGTGGTTTGCCCCAGGGATAGGCACTCTGTTTGGGCCAGAGGCACATTTGGAGTGTTGAGCACATGGGATGGGATGCTCACAAAATGGCTGCCACAGGGGACATGGCCACTTACAAAATGCCCATTGACCAAATGGTGAATAGTCTTTCATTATGCTCTTAATGGGCACTTTGGGCACTTTGTGGGACTCCAGATATATTTTTGAATAAATATAATGGCAGGGGTTTGCATTTTATTTTGCAGCATGGCAGCTTCTTTGTTATTATTTTTTAAAATTAGAATAATCTTTACCAAAACTGCGGTGGAACAGGGAGTCTGGCGGCCACCAAGGAAAGTGGCTGGGAGCACCATACAATTAGTGGGTTTTAATTCTGTAAGCCGCCTGGAGTCACCTTATAAATTTGTTTGTTTAATTAATTAATTAATTAACTAACCTAGTTGCTTGTGTTTGTACAATACACTGAGCCATAAATTAACCATGAGTTGGATTTGCACAACAAAGTATGGTTGACTAGTTTGCACTTTTGTATTGAGACAACAAACAAAATCTGGCTAAGTGTTTTTAAAGAAAATTAACCTACTTTCTGTCTTCTGTCTATACTGAATCTTAAACTAACCAAGCAGGCTGGGTTCACATTGTTGTTGTTTATTCATTCAGTCGCTTCCGACTCTTCGTGACTTCATGGACCAGCCCACGCCAGAGCTTCCTGTCGGTCGTCAACACCCCCAGCTCCCCCAGGGACGAGTCCGTCACCTCTAGAATATCATCCATCCACCTTGCCCTTGGTCGGCCCCTCTTCCTTTTGCCCTCCACTCTTCCTAGCATCAGCATCTTCTCCAGGGTGTCCTGTCTTCTCATTGGTGTGTGGCCAAAGTATTTCAGTTTTGCCTTGAATATCATTCCCTCAAGTGAGCAGTCTGGCTTGATTTCCTGGAGGATGGACTGGTTTGATCTTCTTGCAGTCCAAGGCACTCTCAGAATTTTCCTCCAAGACCACAGTTCAAAAGCATCGATCTTCCTTCTCTCAGCCTTCCTTATGGTCCAGCTCTCGCAGCCATATGTTACTACTGGGTTCACATAGTCTGCAAAAAAGCTAACCAAGGTTAATACTAACCAAGCTTAGATTGTTGTATGACAGGAGCTGCTAGGTCGTTAACTGCCCTGGTCAAGCCTGTCATATGAACACCGCCAACATGTCATGCAAACCAAGCCCCCTTTCTCACAAAACAATACAACCTGGTATCTCAAAATTATTTGTTTCAGAGCCTGAGTTTATTTATCAGTTAGAATTTTGTTTTCTGTTGGAATACGGGCAATCTGGGATAATTTGTGGATCACTGAGATTAGGGCTGGGGGATTTGCCACCTTTATTAATCTAGGCCTGCAGCCTTACTCTTTCACTGAGTGTAATTTCACATGCAGTATAGTATTTCCTCTTTGACAAGGCCTTCATTCTGTCCTATCTAGCGTAGTATCTAGTAAGATCTTCACTGGATTGGCTGGAGGCCCAAAGGATGTAGATTTGAGGACTATCACAGGATGATTCTGTATCACAAGCAGCAGGGTAACATCTGATTATACTAAGAGAGAGGGGGTAGTTCCTCCACCCCTCAAAGAGGTGTTGGTCTGCCCCCTTCTCAAGAAGCCATCACTGGACCCAGCCATACCGGACAATTTTCATCCAGTATCAACCTTCCTGTCAGATTCCTCTGATCAAAAGGTTCACAGAAGCCCTTATCGGAGCATCTTCCATCACTTCCTTATCAACGGGTCAGACTCTCTGTCGCCAGATGGGAGGGAGTGTTGGGATGGAGTGTGAATTGCATTATTATGGCTAGAGGTTTATGGTGGTTCATATCAAGGCCAGCCAGTAGAGATACACCAGCAATACCACCTGGATGGGAAGGGGGTGACATACTTGTGTGGGAAAGGAAATGTCATGATCACCGTTGCGATGTTCGCTCCATCGTAACGGTTCGCATGCCAGAGTGTTGATGCGTTTCCTGGCTGGGAGGGTGCTGCTGATAAACCTTGTATGGGGAGATGTGTAGGGCTGTGCCAGGAAGGAATGTGTTTGGGTTATCTCTTAAATGTCAAGGTCTTTTTACCCGTTGATCAGCAGAGCTTGTTAGGAGCACCTGGGAATGTGGGATTGTTCTATATGCGGGGGGGGGGGGGATCGTTGTTGGAAACGGAGCTATTTAGTTTGAGTTTAGGTGCGCTTTTCTCTTTCTCAGCTTTCTTTCGGTTTGCACCTTATTCTAAATAAACCAGACCTTAAACTTAGATTTGGAGTCTGAGCTTTTTATTTGAGTAGGGCAATCGTTACAGGAAAGCAATTAAGGGAATGTAGTTTTAAATGTATGTTTTAGCGGGAATTCTCCATTTGCAGCTTTACTTCTGTCCTGGTCATTTCACTTCATTAAACAGTTAAAGGATCCTGGTCTCCTGACTGTCATTGTGTGAATGCTTGAATGACCCAGTGCTGACATTAAGCTGCGAATCTATTATATTTGAGAACTCTTCCTGGGGAAAGTCACTCAGTAGAGAGTTAACAAAATAATGCCGAAACATGGGAAACCTAAGGCGAAGGAGCCATTGCCCTCAACCTCCACCGAGCAGAAGGTGCTATATGCCAAAGGGGAAGAGGATAAGGTTGAATCAGAGGAGAGCTCCAGGAGTGGGTAAAGCGAGTGTGAAACAGAACCCTGGCTAAACACCACAGAGCAGGAGAGCGCACTTCTCACCCTTGACTCTGTGAGAGAACCCGAGACTCCGGATGTGATAGTGGAAGGGCCGCAGATGGGTCCCTCACAGTCAGGTACAAAGGCAGGGGAAGGGAGAGTACCCCAACCCCTGGAAGCGCAAGTAAGAGTGCTGAGCCCGGGGTCTCATGGGACTGCAACAGACACTTATGGGACCCCACAAGCGATTCGTGGGTTGGAGGCGAGGATGTCAGCCATGGAGGTGATGATGCAGCATGTATCAAAAGCCCTTGACACCCTAGCATATCTGTTGGGTGAATTTTCGACCCAGCTCTCCAGGGGGGCATCACCGGAACAATGAGGTCGATGCCGCACTGTAACCCCCACAAGGGGGTTCGACTCTCCAATCCGTCGACACAAGAGTGGGGGCCACACGGAAAGCCAAGAGGGATTGGTAGGAGACCCCACAACTGAAGTGGCGCACCCAGGGACCCCAAAAGAGATACAAGTCAAATTCAGTAGTGACCACCGGCATCTGGCATTTTTCTTGACCAACGTGTCCATCTATATGCGGGAGTTTGGGTCTTGTTTCCCTACAGAATACAAAAAGGTGAGCCAGGTCAGAGCGAGGCTTCGTGGAGCTGCAGCAGATTGGTATGTGCAGCTGCACGATGCCATGGCACCTGAGCTAAACAACTTAAGGGAGTTCATGAAAGCCCTGAGGGAGAGGGTTGAGGACCCGCTAGATAAGATGAGGGTGAAATCGGTCATCCAACAACTCAGGCAAGGGGGGAAAAGTGTGGCAGAGTATGCTATGGAGTTCAAAGCCCTGGCAGGGAAAGTCACAGGCTGGTCAGATACCACCAAGATCGACTATTTCAAGGGTGGCTTGCAACTGGAGATCCTGCGATGGGCATTATGCAGAGGAGATCCTCCCACTTTAAAGGAATGGATCTGCCTGGTCGGAGAGGTCGAGAACACCCAGTACCAATTCCGTAGGCAACTGAGAGCGCAAGCTGCTGGGAGGAATACTGGGGCTTCGGGCCAATTCCCCTTTACCCAACGAAGGCTGTTCTGAGAGAGAGAGGACACCAAAGACCGTACCTGGAAGAAAGGCAGCTGTTTCAAATGCGGTAAAGACACACATCAAGCAGCAGAGTGTCCTGGTGGAGGACTGGAGGCAGCCAAGTCGGGAGTGAAACCGGCCAAGACCCCACCACCCAAACTCAAAGGAGCCACAGTGACTGCGCTGGCTCACAGAAACCTGAATGCCGGCCCACTGCTGGAGTCAAGTGAGGACTCGGAACCAGAAGAACAGAAGCTGGAGGGAAACAAATTTCACCTGTTTTGAATCATGCCCGCAAGCAGGTGGAAAATCCCCTGGTGCACCATGCCAGCTTCTGAGGAGGAGGAAGGAAAAGACCCTCTGGTGAGTGATGACTGCTCCACACTACTAATCAGGGTGGAATTTAAAAACTTAAGAACATGTCACAAAGCCAATCTGACAGCAAGGTTAAGACTCAGGGTGTACCAAATGCTTAATACACCCCACACTAATCAAAACACTGAGCCTTAAAACAAAGACTTAAGCAACCCATCATTTTTACTCAGATGGACGGTTCCATAGCCCATTGGGGCCCTGTAGAGTTTTGAACTGAAACTGTGGCCATGAGGTTAGGGGATCACAAAGAAACTTTGCAATTTATTGTGGCCCCCATAGTGAACTATTCAATCATATTGGGGCTACCATGGCTAAAAAGTAGGAAACCACAAATACACTGGGGGACTGGCTCTTTAATTTTTAAAGATGGAGTTAGCAACCCATAACCGCTACCACCTAAACAGAGGGACGCCCAATTAGCAGGAATACTGCTGAATCAGCTACTCATGGGAAAGCCAGAGGCAGAGGCAGCCATACCAAGCGAATACATGGATTTTACCAATGTGTTTGACAAAAAAGAATCAGATAACTTACCATCTCACAGAAAAACTGACTGTGCCATAGAAACTGACCCAGGGGCAAAGCTGCCTAAACCAAAAATGTACTCCAAGTCAGAAACTGAGAAAAAAGTCATCAGGGAATTCATAGATAAAAACTTAGTTAGGGGGTTTATTGAACCAGCTAACTCCCCATTGGCCGCACTGGTGCTTTTCCAGGCAAAAAAGTATGGCTCCTGAGGCTGTGTACTGATTACCACGGAATAAATGCCATCTCAGTAACCAACCAATGTGTTGTTGTTTATTCGTTCAGTCGCTTCCGACTCTTTGTGACTTCATGGACCAGCCCACGCCAGAGCTTCCTGTCGGTCGTCAACACCCCCAGCTCCCCCAGGGACGAGTCCGTCACCTCTAGAATATCATCCATCAATCTTGCCCTTGGTCGGCCCCTCTTCCTTTTGCCTTCCACTCTCCCTAGCATCAGCATCTTCTCCAGGGTGTCCTGTCTTCTCATTATGTGGCCAAAGTATTTCAGTTTTGCCTTTAACATCGTTCCCTCAAGTGAGCAGTCTGGCTTTATTTCCTAGAGTAAGGACTGGTTTGATCTTCTTGCAGTCCAAGGCACTCTCAGAATTTTCCTCCAACACCACAGTTCAAAAGCATCGATCTTCCTTCTCTCAGCCTTCCTTATGGTCCAGCTCTCGCAGCCATATGTTACTATGGGGAACACCATTGCTTTAACTATGCAGACCTTTGTTGTCAGTGTGATGTCTCTGCTCTTAACTATTTGATCAAGATTTGTCATTGCTCTTCTCCCAAGGATTAAGCGTCTTCTGATTTCCTGACTGCAGTCAGCATCTGCAGTAATCTTCGCACCTAGAAATACAAAGTCTTTCACTGCCTCTACATTTTCTCCCTCTATTTGCCAGTTATCAATCAAGCTGGTTGCCATGATCTTGGTTTTTTTCAGGTTTATCTGCAAGCCAGCTTTTGCACTTTCTTCTTTCACCTTCATCATAAGGCTCCTCAGTTCCTCTTCACTTTCAGCCATCAAAGTGGTATCATCTGCATATCTGAGATTGTTAATGTTTCTTCCAGCAATTTTAACTCCAGCCTTGGATTCCTCAAGCCCAGCATGTCGCATGACGTGTTCTGCATACAAGTTGAATAGGTAGGGTGCGAGTATACAGCCCTGCCGTACTCCTTTCCCAATCTTAAACCAGTCCGTTGTTCCGTGGTCTGTTCTTACTGTTGCTACTTGGTTGTTATACAGATTCTTCAGGAGGCAGACAAGATGACTTGGTATCCCCATACCAGTAAGAACTTGCCACAATTTGTTATGGTCCACACAGTCAAAGGCTTTAGAATAGTCAATAAAACAGAAATAGATGTTTTTCTGAAACTCCCTGGCTTTTTCCATTATCCAGCGGATATTGGCAATTTGGTCCCTAGTTCCTCTGCCTTTTCTAAACCCAACTTGTGCATCTGGCAATTCTCGCTCCATGAATTGCTGAAGTCTACCTTGCAGGATCTTGAGCATTACCTTACTGGCATGTGAAATGAGTGCCACTGTTCGATAGTTTGAACATTCTTTGGTGCTTCCCTTTTTTGGTATGGGGATATAAATTGATTTGTTCCAATCTGATGGCCATTCTTGTGTTTTCCACATTTGCTGGCATATAGCATGCATTACCTTGACAGCATCATCTTGCAAGATTTTGAACAGTTCAGCTGGGATGCCGTCATCTCCTGCTGCCTTGTTATTAGCAATGCTTCTTAAGGCCCATTCAACCTCACTCTTCAGGATGTCTGGCTCTAGCTCACTGACCACACCATCAAAGCTACCTCCGATATTGTTATCCTTCCTATACAGGCCTTTCGTATATTCTTGCCACCTTTTATTGATCTCTTCTTCTTCTGTTAGGTCCTTGCCATCTTTGTTTTTGATTGTACCCATTTTGGCCTGGAATTTACCTCCAATGTTTCTAATTTTCTGGAAGAGGTCTCTTGTCCTTCCTATTCTATTGTCTTCTTCCACTTCTGTGCATTGCTTGTTTAAAAATAATTCCTTATCTCTTCTGGCTAACCTCTGGAATTTTGCATTTAATTGGGCATATCTCCCCCTATCACTGTTGCCTTTTGCTTTCCTTCTTTCTTGGGCTACTTCTAGTGTCTCAGCAGACAGCCACTTTGCCTTCTTGGTTTTCTCTTTCTTTGGGATGTATTTTGTTGCCGCTTCTTGAACAATGTTGCGGACTTCTGTCCATAGTTCGTCCGGGACCCTATCTACTAAGTCCAGTCCCTTAAATCTGTTCTTCACCTCCACTGCATATTCCTTAGGAATATTAGTGAGCTCATATCTAGCTGATCTGTGGGTCTTCCCTGATCTCTTTAGTCTGATCCTAAATTGTGCAAGAAGACATTTGTGATCGGAACTACAGTCAGCTCCAGGTCTTGCTTTTACCGACTGTATACATGTCCACCACCTTTGGCTGCAAAGGATGTAGTCAATCTGATTTCGGTGTTGTCCATCTGGTGAAGTCCATGTATAAAGCCGTCTCTTAGGTTGTTGGAGGAGAGTGTTTGTTATGCAGAGTGAATTGTCTTGGCAAAATTCTATCAGCCTATGTCCTGCTTTGTTTTGTTCTCCCAGGCCATGCTTACCTGTAATTCCAGGTGTCATTTGACTGCCCACCTTAGCATTCCAGTCTCCCGTGATGAAAATAACATCTCTTTTAGGCATGTTGTCCAGTAGGTGCTGCAGATCCTCATAGAACTGCTCTACTTCAGCTTCTTCAGCATCTGTGGTTGGGGCGTATATTTGGATCACTGTGATGTTAGATGGCTTGCCCTGAATTTGAATTGAGATCATTCTATCATTTTTTGGATTGTATCCAAGCACTGCTTTAGCCACTTGACTATTAATTATGAAGGCTACTCCATTTCTTCTGTGGTCCTCTTGTCCACAGTAGTAGATCTGGTGGTCATTTGATGTGAAGTGGCCCATTCCGGTCCATTTCAGTTCACTGACACCCAAAATATCTATCTTTAATCTTGACGCGGTGGCGCTGCGAGTTAAACCGCTGAGCTGCCGATCGGAAGGTCGGCGGTTCGAAACCGCGCGGCGGGGTGAGCTCCCGTTGCTCGTCCCAGCTCCTGCTCACCTAGCAGTTCGAAAACATGCAAATGTGAGTAGATCAATAGGTACCGCTTCGGCGGGAAGGTAACAGCGTTCCGAGTCGTCATGCTGGCCACATGACCCGGAAGTGTCCTATGGACAACGCCGGCTCCAAGGCTTAGAAACGGAGATGAGCACCGCCCCCTAGAGTCGGACACGACTGGACTTTACGTCAAGGGAAACCTTTACCTTTACTTTAATCTTGACATCTCACCAATAACCACCTCCAATTTGCCCTGGCTCATAGATCTTACATTCCAGGTTCCAATGGTGTGTTGATCCTTAGAACATCGGATTCGCAGTTCATCACCAGCACCGTCGGCTGCTAGCCGTCCTTTCGGCTTTGAGCTAGCTGCGTCATCATGTCTGGGGCTAGTTGAACTCATCCCTCCCCAGTAGCATTTTGACCATCTTCCGACCTGGGGGTCTCATCTTCTGATGGTATACCGACATATCTCTGGTTGTACTGATCCATTTAGTTTTCATGGCAAGAATACTGGGGTGGGTTGCCATTACCTTCCCCAGGGATCACATTTAGTCTGACCTCTCTGTCATGACCTTCCCGTCTTGGGTGGCCCTGCACGGTTTAGCTCATGGCATCATTGAGGTGCTCAAGCTCCAGCACCACAGCAAGGTAACGATCCTTTGCTGAAGAACCAACCAGTATCCTCTGCCTTTAATGAAAGATATGCTGTCACACCTATTGAAAGGCAAAGTGTTTACCAAGCTTGATCTCAGGGAAGCCTACTTCAGAATCCGCATCAGAGAGGGGGATGAGTGGAAAACAGCTTTCAATTGCCCATTGGGATCATACCAGTAGAAGGTTCTCCCTTTTGGGTTGGCTGGGGTTCCTGGAGTATTCATGCAATATATCAATGAAGTCCTCCATGATCATTTGTACAAAGGGGTATATTTAGATGATATTCTAATCCACTCTGAAACCTTAGAAGACCACATCCCACTAGTTAGGCAAGTACTGAGGGATGCCCAGCTATATGCTAAGCTTTCCAAGTGTGAGTTTCATAAAAGCCAGCTGGACTATTTGGGGTATCGTATCTGTCCTAACAAGCAGGAACCATGCTGAGACGAGGAATAGGTCTCTAGTGTTTTATTTCTGCTACTGTCCTAACAGTCAGGAATCATGCTGAGATGAGGAATAGGTCTCTAGTGTTTATTGCTGCTACATAAGGCAGAAAATCCTAACAAACTGAAGAAGTGTGGGAAAAACCCAGACAGATAAACCCCAAAAGTTAAGGCGGGTCTGATCTGTGTCTCTTTGAATGGCTGCTTAATTCCTCAGTACTACCCATGCGTTTTCCCCCCTGGATAGAGGCCCCCTCCTGCTCTCCATCAGTACTCATGACATCACCCTCCCCTCCAGATTCACATTCCATTTCAGCCCCCTCCCTTCCAGAGGTCTGGTTCCATCTCTCCCTCCAAGCTCCCATGGGAACTGGGCAACAATGGAAATTCTTCAAAGGAAAACTCCTCCAAGGACGAATCAGTGCTGCTCTCCAGGTCTGATAATGCTTCTGGCCCAGGTGGCTGCTGCTGGAAAATAGCTACATAATTAGAAGATTCTTCCCCCTTCCCCCTTGGGAAATGCAAGCCCAAGGTGGAGGGCTGCGGCTCTCCCTGCTCCTCTGTTTCTGGTCTGAAGGCTTCAGGCGGGGGTGGAGGCTGCAAACTTATGAACTCCTCTGCTTGGGATTCCTCTGCTTGCTCAGCCAAGTGAGGAATCTCTGGTAGAGTGCGAGGCTTGGGTTTGTGAGGGAAAAGCTGATGGAATCGATGAACCAACGTTGGTGCATGTACATCTCTGGCATTCTCCCACGTGCGCTCTTCCTCAGGGTACCCTTTCCAGTTTATTAAATATTGGATGCCCCTTCCCCTCCTCCTAGAGTCCAGAATTTCCTCGACTTCATATTCCTCCTCCCCCTCCACAATTACTGGAGGTGGGGGGGGGCAGTTGCGATCGTAAGGCACTTGGGGGAGGGTCCTTGGCTAGCAAGGCTCTGTGAAAGACTGGATGGATTTTCATGGGTGCTGGCAGCTTTAAGCGATAAGCCACTGGATTTATCTGCTGTACCACAGTGAAAGGGCCCACAAACTTAGAATCCAACTTCTTGGAGGGCCTGGTAGAGGTCAAAAACTTGGTAGAGAGCCACACTTTGTCTCCTACTGCAGTCGCTGGCCCCTCTTGTCTGTGAGCATCTGCAGCTCTCTTGTAAGCACTCTTTGCCCTGTTCAGCTGCTCCTTTAACAACTCCTGTGCAGCTTGTTGTTCTTTAAGAAAATCAGCCACGGCTGGAACAGCTCCCTGATGGGAGGAGGTGAGCAACACCCGAGGGTTAACCCTGTAGAGTGCTTGGAAAGGAGACATCTTGGTAGAGGATTGCACAGAGTTGTTATAAGTAAATTCTGCCATGGGGAGCAGGGCTGGCCAATTGTCTTGCTGATAAGTGGTGTAACACCTGAGATACTGCTGTAACCATTGGTTAATTTTCTCAGCTTGCCCGTTACTAGCTGGATGATGCAATGATGATAGGTGGATCTGGACCCCTAATGACTGGAAAAGTGCCCTCCAGAACCTGGAAGTGAACTGAGGGCCTCTGTCACTCACCAAATGATTTACCATGCCTCTATACCTAAAAACATGGTCCATGAACAACTGCACTGTGGCTTGCGCAGATGGGAGGCCCTTGCAAGGAATAAAATGCTCCACTTTAGTGAAAAGGTTCACCACCACTAGTATGGAAGTCAGCCCCTGGACTGGGGATAAATCAGTGATGAAATTCATGGAGATTGTATCCCAAGGCCTACTGGGGGTGGGTAGGGGTTGCAAGAGTCCTGTGGGCTTCCCTGGGAGAGGCTTGGCTCGTCTACAGGTATGACAAGAAGCAACGTAACCCTTTATGTCTGCAGTCATCTTAGGCCACCAGTAGTCTCTCAGAGCTCTATGGAGAGTTTTGAAAACACTTCCGTGGCCTGCCGTTTGATGGTCATGGCAAAGTCTCAGTACTTCTTCCCTCAATGAGGGGGGAATGTATAATCGCCCACTATGCCAGAGGATTCCTGCCTTCGCATTAAAGGGGGAGGCAGTGTCTTGCAGGCCCCTCTGGAGGTCATCCATCCTGGCCCTGGCATACGGGTCCTGTTGCTGCTGAGCTCTGACTCTTGTAAATAGGTCCTCTGCTTGTCTGCCTGCTGCTAAAATCTCTGTCTGGTTCCCCCTCATAGACTGCTGAAAGTTGTGAGGTTGTAATATAGTAGCCTGTACCTCCTGGTGAGTAGTGGGTGTTGCCTGAATGGATCGAGACAGGGCATCTGCCAAACAGTTCTGTGCCCTGGGAACATAAGAAATAACAAAATTGAAACGGGAGAAAAACTGGCTCCATCTGATTTGGCGTGGGGTGAGGGATCTGGTGTTTTGTAGAAGCTGTAAATTCTTGTGATTGGTGCAAACTTTCACAGGAAAGGTTGCACTTTCCAGCCAGTGCCTCCACTCTTGAAATGCTGCTTTAATTGCTAGCAACTCCTTGTTACAAACATCATAGTTTCTCTCTGCTGGTGAGAGCATGCGTGAAAAAAAGGCACAAGGAAGCAATGTATTCTCAGTTTTTGTCATGAGTGAGGATGGCGAGCAGGGGCTCCCATCCAGGCTGTAAAGCGTATGCGTAGTACTAAGGAATTAGGTGGCCATTCAAAGAGACACAGATCGGGCCCGCCTTAGTCTTTGGGGTTTATATGTCTGGGTTTTCCTACGCTTCTTCAGTTTGTTAGGATTCTCTGTTATGTAGCAGTAATAAAACACTAGAGACCTATTCCTTGTCTCAGCGTGGTTCCTGGCTGTTAGGACAGTTTTGTTTGTATATTGCAATAACACCGCCCCAATGGCAATATCGGAAGCATCTGAATGCATTATGAATTGCTTCGTGGGATCAGGGTGCTTTAAAAGCAGCTGGGATGCAAAGAGTTGCTTGAATTCTTGGAAGGCTGCTTGCTCTCTCCCCCCCAAATTAATTTTGATCCTTTCTTCAAAAGTTGTGTGAGGGGTTTAGCCCTGTCACTAAATTTATTTATGAATCTCCTGTAGAAATTGCAAAACCCTAGAAATCTTTGTACCTCTTTCACATTTTGGGGGGGTTGCCAAGACAGAATTGCCTGGACCTTAGAAGGATCCATGGATATGCCTTCTGTTGATATTTTATAGCCCAGGAAATGTAATTCAGTTAAATCGAAGGCACACTTCTCTAGCTTGGCGAACAGCTTGTTCTCTCTCAATCTTTGTAAGACATTATGTACATGGGTTACATGAGTTGTAGCATTGTCAGAGAATATTAATATGTCATCTAGATAAATGACTAGATACTTATCTAGTAAATCAGAGAAAATTTGATTCATAAATCGGGAAAATATGGCTCCTGCATTAGACAAGCCAAAGGGCAAAACAAGGTACTCAAATTTACCAAACCTGGTATTGAAGGCAGTCAGATATTCATGCCCCTCTTTCATCCGGATCAGATTGTACACATTCCTGAGGTCCAACCTAGAAAAAATGCATGCTTTCTGTAAGTGATCCAGCAGGCACATTAAGTGATGCCGTAACATAAAGTTGGATCCACTCAGTGTGGTCTCCCATTGTTAGTTGCAAAGGTTCTGTAAACCTTCTAATCAGCCCTGCCTTGAGGGGCTGGTCATCAATGGTCTCCACTTCTATGGCACGTGGCAATTCTATGGTTGGGATGTTGAAGTCTTGTACAGTCTGTACATCAATAAAATTGGTGGAAGCTCCAGAATCCACGAGGGCCTCTAGCTTGACCTGGTGCTCTGGGTTTACGTGCATTACGACTGGTAAGTAGTAAAAGGATTGCCTGGAATCCTTGGAATGAGCCCTTCTTAATTGATTGATGGTCTCCCTGCTGAGCTCTGTGGAGGGAGACCGACGGAGTTTCCCTGGTTGGAAGTAGAGGCGGAGGTGGCTCTTAGTTCAGCTGCTTGCTCTGGGGCTCTTACGGAATTTGCTTGGCTTCTCGCTGGGCAAGCTCTCACCATGTGCCCCTGGACTCCACAATAGAAACAAAGGGCTCTCTCTCTCCTTCTCTGTCTCTCAGCCTCGGAAATAAGCCTCCTGCTTGCCCCGATCTGCATTGGCTCCTCTGGTCCTGATTAAGGAGATGCCACGGAGAGAGCTGGAAATCCTGGAAGTGCCCTGAGGCCCCTGCCTCTCCCCAGCTGCATCTGTCTGAGCTCTTCTAGCCTGGCATCTATGACCACAGACAACTGATATAAACCTTCTAGGGTAGCTGGTGTTCCCTGGCGCACTAATTCATTTTTAATTTCTTAATCCAGCCCCTGTTTGAATTGGTCTTTCAAGGCACTCTCATTCCAGTCCAGATCTCCTGCTAACAGCTTGAAATCAGCAATGTAGATTCCCACTCTCTTGTTGCCTTGCTTGAGCTTCCGAATTTCCCAGCTGGCAGTGACCTCTCTGATCGGGTTGTCAAAGTGTGCTTGGAACCCTGCCAGAAAATTCTGGTAGTTGTTGAGAATTGGGTCGTTGTTCTCCACCATGGGAATAGCCCATTTGGCTGCTGGGCCCTTTAGCAGACTTAAAATGAAGGTGACTCTGGTTCTGTCTGTGGGAAACTCTGCCAGTCTGCTGTCGAAAAACATTGTGCACTGTGTGAGAAAAGTTCTCAACTGTCCTGCTTCTCCTCCAAACTTCTCTGGTAGACTGCCCTGGGATCTCAGGACTACTGGTGGAGCTGCTGCTTCTGCTGCTGGCACCGGTTGTGGGTTAACTGGAGCTGGTTGTTGTAACTGCTGTAGCATAGCTGCTTGTAATGTGTTGATCTGGAGATCTACTTGTTGTTGGTGTTGTTGCAGGGCTGCTGCCAATTGTTGGATGGCTTGCCAAATTTCCTGGTTTTCCGAAGTCATTTTCCCAAATGTCTCTCGTTTATTTTTCTTTGTTCCTCCCTCTTTCAATGCGAGTAGGAGTTTGTTAGGACTGATGTCCTAAAAGTCAGGAATCACACTGAGATGAGGAATAGGTCTCTAGTGTTTATTGCTACTACATAAGACAGAAAATCCTAACAAACTGAAGAAGTGTGGGAAAAACCCAGACAGATAAACCCCAAAAGTTAAGGCGGGTCTGATCTGGGTCTCTTTGAATGGCTGCTTAATTCCTCAGTACTATGCATGCGTTTTCCCCCCTGGATAGAGGCCCCCTCCTGCTTGTCATCAGTACTCATGACAGCTACATTAGACAAAAAATCCTAACAAACTGAAGAAGCGTGAGAAAACCCATACAGATAAACCCCAAAAGTCAAGGTGGGTCTGTTCTGTGTCTCTTTGAATGACAGGTCAAATTCTTGCTACTACGCATGCGTTTTCCCCCCTGGATAGGGCCCCCTCCTGCTCACCATCAGTGCTCATGACAGTATCTCAGCAAATGGCATTGAGATGGATCTGGACAAAGTGCAGGACATTAGGGTCTGGGAGCCACCCCGCACCAGGCGGCAACTCCAAAGTGTTCTCGGGTTCACCAATTTCTACAGACAATTTATTCCCCAATTTGCTCAGATTGCACTACCCTTGACAGATTTGCTTAAAACAAGGGGGAGGGGTGAAACATGTAAAGTGACTTCTCCGGGGGCAAAGCTCGGCTGGTCAGATAAATGCCAAGCCTCATTTGACCATTTAAAAGGCTTTTTCACAGAAGAACCCATTCTGACTCACCCAGACCCAAACCGCCCCTTTATAGTTCAGGCAGATGCCTCTGACTTGGCAATAGGAGTCGTTTTGGTTCAAAAGGATGAAAACAGTTTCCCTCGCCCATGAACTTACCTCTCCCGCAAATTTACTTACTCTGAGAGCAATTGGCATATATGGGAAAAAGAGGCTTTTGCGGTCGAAACTGCATTAACGCATTAGAGACACTTGTTGGAGGGCTCCAAACATCCCTTTGAAGTCTGGACTGATCATAAAAACCTCCAAGCTTTATGAACTCCCAGGAAGCTACATGGTAAACAAATTCACTGGGCTCAATTTTTCAGCTGCTTTAATTTTACCCTTAATTTCCTTCCTGGGAAAAGGAACTTTCTTGCAGATGCGCTTTCTTGCCTTCCACAATATAATACCACTCAATCTGAGTTTGTAGACACAGTTTTTTCCCAAAAACAGCTTGGAATGGCTTGCATAACGCACAAACAAGTGGCAGCTGGGAAAGTGAAAGTGCAGCCAGACCTGAAAGAGGAACTGCTCCAGGCACTTCCTAATGATTCTTGGCTACAATGTAACAAAGCCCACTTAATTGAAATTGACAATGTCTGGTATTGCAACAACAAAATCTATGCCCCTGAAGCTTTGCGCAAAATGATCTTATGACATGTCCCCCATTGCAAGGCCTACGGGCATCACAACAGGGAACATGCACACTAGATAAAAGGAAAGGATAAACATAATCTTTAAATCACCCGGGCATACACTAAACACCCATTGAAAGACAGGAAGACCAACGCACCATTTCCCCGGGGACACATTCACACATCTCACACAATAATAGCACCCATAAAACAGAATCTAACACCTAAATGAAAGATCAAGGTAACATCAAACAGAATTTAACATCTAAACAAAGATCGAGGAAATACCTTCCCATTTTCCCAGGGGAAGCATCTGGCCTTGGCTAAAGGGGGGAGAAGCACAACGTCCACCAGCAAAGTATAAACAGGGCAACCTGTCACCCCATAAGCATTCCCGTCTTTCGCTCTGTATGCATTCCGTTTCAATAAAGCCAGAAATCCTTAGACCCTCTAAGTGAGTCTGTGTTTTATTTGAAGCGTGGCTGCCCTGACATCTTACATTGTTCCCATGACAGTAAATCTGCAGGACATTTTGCTTTCACAAAAACCCTGCACTTGATTTGGTGGCAATTTTGGTGGCCCTCCCTTTGCACTGACGTGCAATCCTACATCAACTCTTGCCACGTCTGCGCCCAAGTGAAGAGGAAGGAGGGGGAAATCACAGGGACTTTTACAGTCGGTTGCCTCCCCCAAAGCCCCATGGAAAGAAATAGCCATGAACTTTATTGTGGACTTACCAGAAAGTAAAAATAAAACAGTAATTTGGACTGTAATTGACCTGTTTTCAAAACACCCACACTTCATTCCTTGTGCCAAAATCCCAACGGCCCTGCAACTCACAAAATTGTTTTTAACTCACATCTATAGGATCCACGGATGTCTCGACTCTGTGATCTCATATCGTGGCATCCAGTTTACTGCTAAGTTTTGGCACACTTTTTAAAAGTTAATTGGAGGGCAACAATCCCTCAGCTCGTCTAACCATCCGCAGACGGATGGAGTGACTGAACAAGCTCAATCTACTCTCGAGCAATTCCCCCGTTGCTGTATTAGTTTCCAACAGGATGATTGGGTCGATCTGCTTCCCTTTGCTGAGGTGGCTTATAACAATGTGGTTCATCAAAGTACTGGGTTTTCAGCTTTCCACATTGTTTATGGCCAAGACTTTGTTCCTATCCCTGAACTGCAACTCCAGGCTCTCCCTGATTGTTCAGTCGCCAAGTCATTTGTCAAGCCCTGGATCATGCCCACACCACATATAAAAAATTTGCTGATCTTCACAGGCGCCCAGAATGGAAAATGAAAGTGGGAGATTTAGTTTATCTTTCTACCAAATTCCTCCGATCTCAACAACCATCTAGGAAGTTGGCACCTAAATTTATTGGACCTTATCCCATTGTTAAAATCATCAATCCAGTAACTGCAATTACAACTGCCTTCCACTCTTAAACGGCTTCATCCTCTTTCAGGATTGCAGCTTACTTAAACCAGCTCCTGAGCATTCTAAGTGGCACCAACCTGCACCAACCCCTCCACCCATCATGATTGATGGCCATCAACATTTTGAAGTCAAAGAAATCCTGGACTCTCATTTTCATCACAAAACCTTGCAGTACTTAATCAAGTGGAAACACTTTCTAGATCCTAAATGAGTTGATGCAAGTCATGTAAACAAACCTCTTTTAATGAAGAAATTTCATTTCAAGTACCCTTCAAAACCCTCCCCTTACTAACACTTTTCCCCACCCTCTTCATCCTCTTTCTTTTACTTTTAACATTGTATTTTATGGGGGGGGGGGCGATATGTCAGATTCCTCTGATCAAAACGTTCACAGAACCCCTTATCGGAGCATCTTCCATCACTTCCTTATCAATGGGTCAGACTCTCTGTCACCAGATGGGAGGGAGTGTTGGGATGGAGTGTGAATTGCATTATTATGGCTAGAGGTTTATGGTGGTTCATATCAAGGCCAGCCAGTAGAGATACACCAGCAATACCACCTGGATGGGAAGGGGGTGACATACTTGCGTGGGAAAGGAAAGCAATTAAGGGAATGTAGTTTTAAATGTATGTTTTAGTGGGAATTCTCCATTTGCAGCATTACTTCTGTCCTGGTCATTTCACTTCATTAAACAGTTAAAGTATCCTGGTCTCCTAACTGTTGTTGTGTGAATGCTTGAATGACTTCCCTTTTTATCAAAGGTTGTTGGGAAGGTGGTTGTGCAACAGCTTCAGAGGACCCTGGGGATCTGGTGACATTGGCGGAGAGCCTTCTAAATGGCTATATGTCTAGGAAAATGAATGGTACTGTCCCACAGATTGTGCTTTAATGGTTTTAAACAGTTTTATTTTAAAGGTTTTTAATGATTTTTGTGGTTATTTTGTGGTTGTTTTTGTATGGGGGAGATTTTTAACCTTGTAAGCCACCCAGAGTCACAGCAGAGAGATGAGTGGCCATATAAATTTAAAGAGAAAGAGAAAGTGAGAGAGAGAGAAATGGCTAGTCACATACATGTCAAATCCCCAAAGAGTGCTCCAATTGACTTCCAAGTAACTAAAAAACAGAACTGCCAACATTTCATGAGATTTCTGCATTCTCGTACAGATAGTCCTCAATTAGTGACTGCCTCCTTTAGTGACCATTCCCAGTTATGACAGTGATAAAAAGTAACTCTGCAACCAATCCTTCCATTTACGACCTTCACAGGTCTGTAAAGAAAAGGAAAGCTGAAGTAAGATCATAAGCACAGGCACGGTTTCACTTAGTAACCACTTCACTTAATTACCAAGTTGCCGGTCCCAATTTAGCAATGAGGTCTACCTGTTTGAGAAAGTAGGAAGGCTGTGGGATATTGTGAGAGAACACACATTATAAAATACTGGTACTGTTGCTGTATAAAGATCATCATGAACATGGACATGAGCCCTGGCTAAAAAAGAAATAACGAATTATCCCAGATCTAGGAGTGCTGGTTATGTTACTCAGTACCAAGAGAATAAAAAGTATTCTGCACATGTTTAGGATACTCAAAGGGATTCCTTGGTGATCTCTTCAGTTATTCCTTGCCTGCTATATATGCCATCAGCCTAAAACTGAGTGCATTTCAAATGACCTAGAAAAGTGTTTGCAGGAACCAAACTTTATCACATTCATTCCTTGATAGGAAGGAAAGTGGGAGACGGATGCAGCAATACAGCTTCAAAGGCCACATCCTTTGTTGTTCTTCCTGTTAAAACACATACCCGCTTATGATTATTCTAAGCAACAATATTTTGGTTCTACTCTTTCCAAAGACTTTCGTTTAATCCATCAAAGCTAACTAACTGTTCCTTTATCAGATAAGGGTCAGTTAGTAGAACTTTTAAATTAAAAGCTGTTATTTCCCTAGCTGGACTTGGCTATTTTCCTTCTGTCAGCTCTTATCTCACTGCTCCAGGGTACCCCCATGGAAATGTGCAACCCACTTACAAACAGCTGCATGGAGATAGATTTGCTGGGGGTTGAGCTGGGCCTCGGTGGGACTGTCCTGTGCATTTACCACAAAAAGGATCCTGGGCTCTTCAAGAGACAAGGAAAATTCAGGTCTTCGGTGGGGTGGGGGATACAGTTATTATGGCTTACCACCCAGCATTTAATTCAAATATCCAGGCTACAAAAACTGTATTTTTGAACAGTATTAATAATTAATACTGTTAATAATTTATTGACAGTATTAATGAAACACTTCCGGGGAAGAAATGGAGGACTGAAGACGGCTCTGTGAAAAATGGAGCTGATGACCGTGATGGAATGAAGAGCTGATGAATAGTCCAGCTCTTTGCAATTCCTCCTTGGACAAGGAGAGGACTTGAGATCACCCACAGATGCTCCAGACAGTAGCTCCTCGCAAGGAGACTGCAAGACAGTGGTCTCTGGTGGGTTCAGAGCTCTGGGAGACGAGGGAATAGCCATAGTGCTCAAACTGCAGTCAGCACCTTTGAAAGGACACCGGGCTTACATACTTTCTTTTCTAAACACTTTCAGAAATGGCTTGTTAACTGCTTTTCAGCAATTAAGAACCTTTGGATCAACAAGCTTTACAGCACCAGGTGAGTTTCCTTCAATCCTTAGGGAAAGAAGTTAAACTACAAGTTTAAGGACTTTAAAATATACATACATACATACATCTATATTTAATAAACAGCAACAGGGTGATTAAAATTTTGATTTTAGAAAGTTACAAATGGACTAAGGGTCCAGAAAAATTTGAAATAAGATTTTGAAATTAATAATAAAGTGTCCTTCCCATGGGAAAATTCTTTTGTTTTGAATTCAAAAAAATAAGATAAGACTTTAAAAATGGGATACTAGATGAAACAGAGGGAACCAAAGATTATAATTAAAGGAGAACATTCAAACTCAACTCACAATTACAGAATGAAGCGAAATATTTTAACATTGGACATACTGGAGGATATTTTTGAATGATAGACCCAGAAGTTAATTTTAAGAGTGTCTGCCTCTATAAGATAGACTGTGTTTAAAAGGTTTTATGGAAGAGAAACAAGTTTTACCTGACAAGACTGAGACTGATCTGAAAATGGATTTAAAAATGACAGGCTACAAGAATGATATGGAAAAAGATATTACACTGGACATACAAAAGAAACCAGCTGATATCTTAATAATTAAAAGGGATATACAAATAACAAATCAAGAGAGTGACCTGTATAACTTCCCTATGTTGGATTTACAAAAGAGGGTCGTTAAAGTTTGAAGGATTTTTTGAAAAGAGACAAAGAAAAAAGGAAAAGAAACAAGTTCTATGGCATTATTTGAAGGGACTAAAGATCAATATTGTTAGAAATAAAAGGAAGGAATACAAAGTTGGTTTATTTGATCAAGGTTAAAATAGGCATGTTGTTATTTCTGCTAACCCTTAATAGACTTTTGCTGACATCAGGACTGAAATGAAGAGGCTTTAAGGATTTGATCATAGATAAGAGATGGGATATGGGAAGAAGAGATAATTTGTATTTTAAGAGACGGTGATAAGTTACTAAAATTGTTTATGCTTCTGATGAAGGTGGGAAATCACTTTTTTATATATTTATTTTCTTTTTCTTTACTATGTTCTTATTTTTTTTCTTTTCTATTTTTATTTCTATTTCTTCTTTTTCTTTTCCGCACCGTCTATTTTTTCTTTTAATTCTTTTTTTGTTAGTTTGTGTTAGTTTTTATTGTTGTAATTATGATTTTTAATAAAATTACTATTAAAAAAAGACTAGGCACAGTACACCTAGACTTCAGTAAGGCATTTGATAATCATAGCCACCTCCTTGATAAAATGGAACAATATGGGTAGATGGTCCCACTACCAGATGAATTCACAATTGGTTAAATACCTGTACTCAATACATGGTAAATTACCATATAAAAAGTATTAATAAAACAACAGCACAACAGTATAAAATGCTTGGGAAAGACGTGACAGCTGCATGGTAGTTGCCCTGTTACAGGCATTTCTGTTCTCAACAGCTGCAGTCGGTGGGGCTAGCCGAATGGATCTTTATTAGCCAAGTGATCAGCAAAGAGTCCAGGATGCTGCTCCTCCAGAGCTGAAGACAGTGCCAACTCTGCCAATGTGTCCAGAAAATCCCCAACCACCATGCACAATGGTTGGCAGTAGGCATGCATGGTATTTTTATAGTTTGTTCCCTAAATGTTGCTGATCAGATACTTTGGACTCTGCCTCCCGCTCTCCCTGGCCAGCATGGCCAACAATTGAACTGGGTAGGGAATTTTTAAAAAAGAATAGATTGGGCATGTGTGGAAGGCTTCAGGTACAGGAGAAAACAGACAAATGAATCCAGTGGCATCACAGCCTGTTACTTATTTATAAATCATTTCCTTACCCTGTGGTTTCATTCTCAGAAAGAACCCCTAAGCAGAATAGTTGAGCAGGTGCCAAGTGGCCACATGTTGCAGCTGTCATCACAATTTTCACAGCAGTGGCCATCTGAGATGAACAGAAGGAAGGGAAGTTCTCTCTAGAAGTAGGATAACCATTTAATTGTATCCCAGCAAAAGGAGGTGGGGAAGGAAAGATCATTTTCCTGAATGTCCTCCGTATCTCTACACTATTTATAACTACATATTAGTGGGATGTGGGATATTGGCAACTGTATGCTAGGTTACAAAGTAGTCCTGCAAAACATTCCTACACAGCATTCTTAGGTCCCCTTATCTTCTGTGAGTAAACTGGAAATGAAGCCAGCTTGAAAGTTTAGGAGTAAGGAGTAAGACAAGAATGTGTGATGCCCCTTGACTGTTTAATGCATTTATGAAGACATGTGTAAGGAGTGTTTGTGCTAACATTTGAGGTATATTAGTCAGAGATGTGAATGTACCTGTACTTTTGCATACGATAATGCTGTAATTGGTTGACAGCTCAAATGATTTGCAGTGAATGTTAGATAGACTATATAATGCAATAATTCATTCCTCTGAAGTTTAATGTATTAAAGACCAAATAGTTGTGTTTGGCAGGGAGAACAGAGTTCATGATTGCAAATTATATACAGATGGTAAAAATGTAGTGTAATTTAGTAGAATATTTATACAAAGCCACCTTCTTAAATGACCAAGAAGAAATATGTAAAGGTGATTAACTAATACAGAGAGAGTGAATGGAGATGTGTGTGTGTGTGTGTGTGTGTGTGTGTGTGTGAAGGGAAAGGGAAAGGGTCAAGAGGAAGGAGAAGATGGAGTAAGGTATGGTTGGATGGAGCAGATGAAATCCTGAAAAAGATAATGCTGAAAAGTTTAAAGGACAAAAGATAATGTATGAAGTAGTGGACGGACACAGTGGAAGGAAGGATGGTGTGCAAGGACAGAAAGGCAGGGTGTGGGGGGTAGAGTGAATGATATTGGCAACAATTAGATTTAATTGTATCTCCTCTTTTTCTTATCTTTTAATTTCTTCAGCTTATTATTTCTTACTCCTTTTCATGTGCTCGGCGTTAACACTGTTTAATCTGAAGGGAAGTATGTATGTATCATTAAAGACATCATTAAAAAGGAGGAAAATGTGCATCCTGGGGGGGCATTATTTTGGGGCCAGAAAAAAATGGCTCCAGGGCCAAATGGATGAGGGGTTGTCTACTTCTGAGTATTACACATAACATTTGTGAGATGGGCGGCTATATAAATGTGAAAGATGATAGATACTGTAGATAGATAGATAGATATAGATAGATAGATGATAGATAAAATTAAAAAATTACATGTATTTTCCTTGTAATCATAAAGCACAAGATAGCAATAATGCTAATGCTAACGATGATAATAATGATGTCCTAAATCTTATTTAAAATACATTAGAAGCAGAGGGGGAAGGCTTGCATAAAAACATTCCTTTGAGAAGACTTTGCATTGCAATTTTTCAGATTTCCCAAGTTATCAGAGAAAAGGGAAAAGAAAATGAGGCAATCTAGGTCCAGGCTCTAGCTGGAAGGTAATCACAGCTGGGGAGAACATCGAAGGAGCAGGCCAAGGCTAAAACCCAAGAAGCCACCACCTCAGAGCATCCTTTGTGCTTCACTTTGGAGAAATGAGACAGACTTCAAACTCTGCCATTTTCTTTAATGAAATTGTTGCCTTGGCAACCATCTTGTCACATTAGGGCAACTGCACCGATTCCAACGGAAGTCTGAATGTTTGCTAAGAGCTGGGCTAAGGGAGGAAGCAGCCAAATTAACAGGTGGGGGAACAAACAAAAACACCAAAAGTTAATAGCAAATCAGCCAGATGGCTTAGTGGCATTGCTGGCAAGTTCCTGAGTCAGAGATCTCTAATCACTTCCATGAGAGTCCAGAAAAATCCAAGTGACAATTGGACCTTTTGACTCTACCCCACCACCTGGTTAGGCATTGCAAGAAGTGGCAGGAGAGATTAACCCAATGTTTCTCAACCTTGGCCACTTAAAGATGTGTGGACTAAGTCCCAGAATTCTCCAGCCCCATGCTGGCTGGGGAATTCTGGGAGTTGAAGTCCACACATCTTAGAGGCCAAGGTTGGGGAACACTGGATTAACCACTTCCCCCTGCACTGTATTCTTTGATCTCAATTGCACAGGTCTTCTGCAGCTATCCTGGATGATGCAACCAGCAAGGAAGAGGAAGGGAGGAATCCCAGGTGTGGGACCTCCACCCCAGTGTGGCCACTCCTTTGTCCCACCCCGAAACTGCTTTTGTCTGGGCTCACACAACACACCAAGGATAGTTGGTTCAGTTTTGGGTGTATTGATTTATTTGACTTGCATGTCTGCCCATCTCACCTTTGTCCCCACCACTCAAGGTCTCCCTATGGGCTCCGGCAGGACCTTTATAAAAGAACTTGGGTTACTTTTCCCTGGAACAATTGTTTGAAGGAGGCTTTGGAACACTTGGCGGGAAGAGATTTTTCCTTGCTTTTCCAAAAGGGTGTTAGCCCTGATAAGGTCCCTTCATCGCAGCTCTTTACTTGAACGAGGCCCTTCACAATAGAAAGGAGTGCTGCCAAATTTCCTTTGGGAAGGTCAGCTGGATGGAGAATGCAGGCTGGGCATGCTCCTTCTGTCTAGAGGCCATTAACCCTTGGTAAGGAAAAAATGTAACGCTATCTGAGCTATGAACAAGCCACTTCCACGGGCCAGGTTTTGTACATGAACAAGAGGAGAGCATCCTTGTTTCTGTATGTGGAAGCAAAGGTTTTTAGCAAGCCTCAGGGTTGGATCCTCATTCTCTCTGCCTCTCTTTGGTATGTGCTCATGCCTATTCAGCATACTCGTTCAGTTTTTGAATAAATCAGTGCCTATATAATCACTGACCACAATAGAATTGAATCCACAGCTGCAACAGACCCCTATCCAGGTGTTGAGGAGGAGGAGGAGGAGGAGGAGGAGGAAGAAAAGTCGTCTCATCTTCACCCATGCAGATCTGTGCAGGAAGAAAATTTCTGTAGGTGTGACTGCTGCACTCTTGCTTGTGCAGAAACCAGCGCATTTTAAAGTGTCTGCCAGAACACTTCTCTCTCTCAGGCCTCTTCCCTGTACCAGTGGATGTCTGCAGTGGGGTCTGACATTTGAACCATCATGAGGGGGAGGTGCTTAGCCAGTGTGCTCACATGGCAGGTAATCCTCTTTTTTGAACACCTGGATAAGGGAAAAATAAGTCTCTTGGCCGTCTCCATGAGGACAGTGATGTAAAACCAAGCGAATGGTTTTTAATTCAAGCCTAGCTTTCTGGTCCATACAGAGCAGCCAACTAACATGTGGCTCATGGAGTGCAGCTGAGAGCTGCCTCATTATACAGCAGTGTTTATCAACCTTGGCCACTTTAAGATGTGTGGACTTCAACTCCCAGAATTACCCAGCCAGCATGGCTGGCTAGGGAATTCTGGGAGTTGAAGTCCACATATCTTCAAGCTGCCAAGGTTGAGAAAAGCTGCCATAAAGTGTTATGTTCCTAGTTCCTTTGGTGAATTTAAGCAAAAACAGAATAAATCCCATGAGTCTGATAATCACCTACTTCTGCAATGCCCCCCCCCAAGAAAACAGGAGGTATTAATATTATTTCCATCATCTTTAGTTGGGATTTCCCATAGGTCTTATAGTTTGGTAGCTCAGCAAACACATTTTCCCCTTGAATTAAAATAATCACGTTCACTCTTGCACCTGTTTCATGACCATGAAGCATTTGCAAGCTCTTTTTACATTACAGCTGGATGATTCTCCAGGGCTCTTAGCATGCTCTCCCATGGGTACTTCCAATTCCCACACCCCACTCCTGACTAATCAGGAGTACCTCAGCGGGGGCCCCATTTCTGTTAGGTGCAGCTATCGTGGAGTTCTTAAGCCAGAGAACTAATTTCTGTATTAGTCACTAGATCAGGGGCCCTTAATCTCAGCAACTTTAGGATGTGTGGGCTTCGACTCCCAGAATTCCGCAGCCTGCAAGGAACAGGGCCTTTCAGGAAATCAGCCTACCATAGAGCCCTCTTGGAAGAGAAGCCAGAGTATCTTCTATTTTCAGCTTTGAATTCAGGGGACTCTATGATTGCTGGGCTGAGCACTTTCCACAGTATCAGCTGTGGTTGTAATGTTATGGATTTAGGAGGACCAGATAAGGGGTGGATAGTTTTTGAGCTGTATCAGGATCATGGAGGCAGGAAAGAATTTGTGTGCACGTGTATATGGGTATGCACACTTGTGTTTGCATGTGTGTGCATGCAGAACCCATGTTGTTGTTTATTCGTTCAGTCACTTCCGACTTCGTGACTTCACAGATCAGCGCACACCAGAGCTTCCTGTTGGTCGTCGCCAGCCCCAGCTCCCCCAAGGTCAAATCTGTCACCCCTAGAATATCGTCCATCCACCTTGCCCTTGGTCGGCCCCTCTTCCTTTTGCCCTCCACTCTCCCCAGCATCAGCATCTTCTCCAGGGTGTCCTGTCTTCTCATTATGTGGCCAAAGTATTTCCGTTTTGCCTTTAATATCATTCCCTCAAGTGAGCAGTCTGGCTTTATTTCCTGGAGTGTGGACTGGTTTGATCTTCTTGCAGTCCAAGGTTTGATCTTCTTGCAGAACCCCATACCTATTACCTAAGCTTAAATGCAGTCACCTTGGTTTTGAAAAGATTTCCTCTCCCTGTTCATGATCCTGTACTATTATTCACAGAGTTATACAACAAAAGGGTTGGCAGGAGTCTGGGAGATCATCTAGCCCAGCCCCGTCCCAGTGCTGGAATCCTATTACAACATCCCTGACAAACGGTTGTCCAGCCTCTAAGCACCTCCAGCAAAGGAGAGGCCCTCAGCAACTGGGGCAGCACCATTGCTGAACTATTCTTACTGTTGGGACCCCTTTTCTGATATCTGCTTCCATGTAATTTATGTCTTGTCTTGTCTTGTCTTAACAATTCTGCCCCATCTTCTACATGACGGCCCTTCTGATACTTGAAGAGAGCTACCACAATGTCTCCCTGCAGGCTAAACATACCCAATGCTGTCAACTATTCCTCATCTGTTTTACCTTCCAAAGCATCTACCATCTTGGTTGCTCTCCTCTGGACACACTCCGGCTTTCAGTATCCTTTCTATAAGTGCTCAGAACTGGCCACAACACTCTAGATCAGTGTTTGGCTGGTTGGGGAATTCTGGGAGTTGAAGTCCACACACCTGAAAGCTGCCAAGTTTGAGAAACACTGCTCTAGATGCAGAAGAGAGAGAAACAGTATCTCCATGATACATTAAGAAGTTGCCTTCTGGAATGTGAAACCTTGAGCAGATCCCCTCCCCAAGTGCAAGAGGCTTTGTGTACTGCCGGGGGTGGGTGGGAACATGTTCTTGAGTGGAAAAAGGTATACCTAGAGCAGGGACACCAGGGTGTGTGTGTATCAACATTTGCAAGTTGGCGGGCACATCACGATACAAGCCCATCTCTTCTGTGTGTGGCACTGCTGCGTGAACAAAAGGGGTAGGGTTTCTCTCACAACCTGTCATCTTGCGGATTTTGACCCCCTCTGCAGTCACCTTGGAATACAGCAATGGAGTTTAAGTTTCAATACTGACATTAAACCTGTTTTTTTGTGGCAGATGAAAATGTCTTGGCACACTGCTTGGAAATTATTGCCCTTATCTAAAGTACAATTTGACACCTACAGGATATTGCTGGATGCTTCAACTTTCCACTTTGGTACATTTGCTCCCCCCAATAACAAAACAACTCAAGGATGACCTAAACAAACCATAAATCAATCTGAGCAAGCCATTTCCACAGGAACTGGGCAGAACCGTCCAGCAGTCTGCACATAATTCTGCAGGACCTGTTCAACAATGCAATATTGTTTGAAGTCAGCTGGGCCAGAACAAGTGCAAGCTTGCCTTGTATAGCAGTGTTTTCTCAGATATTTTTCTTTTTTGAACAGGAAGACCACAATAGTATCAGCAGTGGGGTGAATTTAGTCCAACTTTCTCCAATCTGGTGCCACTTAGATGTGCTGAATTCCAAGACCCATCGCTCAGTATGGGCATTGGACAGATGTTCTTGACAGGATCCATTGTCTCGCCTAGATGGCCTAGAAGCAAGTGCCTGCTCCTTCTGCAAGTTTAGCTATTCTCATGGCTGCTTCCTTTTGCTATTCACCACCAATGTACTGATCTAGGTGACATTCCCCCCTCCCCCAATTAAACTGTTCAGCTAAAGAACAAACATCCTTGTTTGTTTCTGCAGAAGGGCTGTAGCAATCAACACAGCCTACAGCACTTGGAAAAACTTGTCCAGCTGTATGTAAGAAGGGAAGCATGTATGCAAAAGATATCCCTGCATCAATGACCTTTGTAATGAGAATATCAGGATGGTAAGCACGCACAAGGCTGGAAGGACCTGCATCTTTGTAGCAGCATGCTTTGCAATAAGAAACAGCTGAGTGAGGGAAGCCAGGGACCGCCATGCTGGCTGGGGAATTCTGGGAGTTGAAGTCCACACATCTTAAACTTGCCAAATTCGAAAAACAGTATTCTAGTGCATCTACTACAGCAAAGGATCGTTACCTTGTCGTGGTGCTGGAGCCTGAGCACCTCAATGATGCCATGAGCTAAACCGTGAAGGGACACCCAAGATGGGAAGGTCATGACAGAGAGGTCAGACTAAATGCGATCCCTGGGGAAGGTAATGGCAACCCACCCCAGTATTCTTGCCGTGAAAACTAAATGGATCAGTACAACCAGAGATATGTCGGTATACCATCGGAAGATGAGACCCCCAGGTCGGAAGATGGTCAAAACGCTACTGGGGAGGAACAGAGGATGAGTTCAACTAGCCCCAGATGTGATGACGCAGCTAGCTCAAAGCCGAAAGGACGGCTAGCGGCCGACGGTGCTGGTGGTGAACGGCGAATCCGATGTTCTAAGGATCAACACACCATTGGAACCTGGAATGTAAGATCTAATAACAAGGCAGCAGGAGATGACGGCATCCCAGCTGAACTGTTCAAAATCTTGCAAGATGATGCTGTCAAGGTAATGCCAGCAAATATGGAAAACACAAGAATGGCCATCAGACTGTAAAAAATCAACTTAGATCCCCATACCAAAAAAGGGAAACACTAAAGAATGTTCAAACTATTGAACAGTGGCACTCATTTCACATGCCAGTAAGGTAATGCTCAAGATCCTGCAAGGTAGACTTCAGCAATTCATGGAACGAGAATTGCCAGATGTACAAGCTGGGTTTAGAAAAGGCAGAGGAACTAGGGACCAAATTGCCAATATCTGATGGATAATGGAAAAAGCCAGGGAGTTTCAGAAAAATATCTATTTCTGTTTTATTGACTATTCTAAAGCCTTTGACTGTGTGGACCATAACAAATTGTGGCAAGTTCTTAGTGGTATGGGGATACCAAGTCATCTTGTCTGCCTCCTGAAGAATCTGTATAACGACCAAGCAGCAACAGTAAGAACAGACCACGGAACAACGGACTGGTTTAAGATTGGGAAAGGAGTACGGCAGGGCTGTATACTCTCACCCTACCTATTCAACTTGTATGCAGAACACATCATGCAACATGCTGGGCTTGAGGAATCCAAGGCTGGAGTTAAAATCTCTGGAAGAAACATTAACAATCTCAGATATGCAGATGATACCACTTTGATGGCTTTAAGCAAAGAGGAACTGAGGAGCCTTATGATGAAGGTGAAAGAAGAAAGTGCAAAAGCTGGCTTGCAGCTAAACCTCAAAAAAACCAAGATTATGGCAACCAGCTTGATTGATAACTGGCAAATAGAGGGAGAAAATGTAGAGGCAGTGAAAGACTTTGTATTTCTGGGTGCGAAGATTACTGCAGATGCTGACTGCAGTCAGGAAATCAGAAGACGCTTAATCCCTGGGAGAAGAGCAATGACAAATCTCGATAAAATAGTTAAGAGCAGAGACATCACACTGACAACAAAGGTCCGCATAGTTAAAGCAATGGTGTTCCCCATAGTAACATATGGCTGCGAGAGCTGGACCATAAGGAAGGCTGAGAGAAGGAAGATCGATGCTTTTGAACTGTGGTGTTGGAGGAAAATTCTGAGAGTGCCTTGGACTGCAAGAAGATCAAACTAGTCCATCCTCCAGGAAATAAAGCCAGACTGCTCACTTGAGGGAACGATATTAAAGGCAAAACTGAAATACTTTGGCCACATAATGAGAAGATAGGACACCCTGGAGAAGATGCTGATGCTAGGGAGAGTGGAGGGCAAACGGAAGAGGGGCCGACCAAGGGCAAGGTGGATGGATGATATTCTAGAGGGACGGATTCGTCCCTGGGGGAGCTGGGGGTGTTGACGACCGACAGGAAGCTCTGGCGTGGGCTGGTCCATGAAGTCACAAAGAGTCGGAAGTGACTAAACGAATAAACAACAAAGTGCATCTGCATTTAATGTAGTTTTCCAGGTGATCTACAGGTGTTTTGGCCTTCAGAATTCCCAGCCCCAGTCACCGTAACTGGAGGAGAAACTGGTGAAGGCTGCCTAGTGCAGAAAGATGGCAGTTGTACCAAAGCAAATCAGGACAAGAGAATAGTGGCTTTTCTCCACTTGCAAATATTTATTCATTTTCAAGTTACAGAGCACAGCATTGAGGTTATTACAAAAACTTTGTATTAAGCCATTCTGAATATCCTATGCCCAATTGTTCCATATTTATTTGGAGTTGCATTATATAGGCTTGTATAAAATTCAAGAGGGAATTTAAGTAGGAAAATATACATAGGGTTGCTTTTCTCTCTCTGGTACTCAGCAAGTGGTCTGATTATTTTTCTTTCTAAATTCGGGGGACTTTGATTCAAAGCTAAATTAACTACAGAAACCTGCATCATCCCTCCGAGTCCTCTTTCCGTTTCAATCCTTCTGTGTAGGTGCCATTTTTAGGTTCTACTGGAACAGAAGTCTGCAGAGAAGTCTAACTTTCTATCATAGAGACGGAATGAAAGAGAGGCGGTTTTTCAAGGCAAGCGAGCCAGACCCAAAGGTTTACAGCTACCCAGGCAGGACAATAACTCCGCCTAGTGCCAAATTGTACTTATTGCAGTATTCTATCCAAGCATATTTTACACGCTTTTTTTTTTAATCGTATGGCATAGCAGTTCGGTGTTCATGCTGCTTTTTTTCTTGCTGAGAAACCCTTGTGAGGTCCAGCAGCCAGATGTGTAAACTATTTAGCCGTACGTTGCCTGGGGTCCACCACGAGGAGGCTAGTCTACATTGCACCAAGTTGGGCTGAGAGAAAGTGACTGGCCCAAGGTCACCCAGCCAGCTTTCATGCCTAAGGCAGGACTAGAACTCACAGTCTCCTGGTTTCTAGCCCAGCACCTTAGCCACTAGTCCAAACTGGCTCTCATTTTACACGCTGAAAGGGAGAGAAGGAGCATGCACATTAGCATTCACTGAAATCAGTATCTTTATGTTGAGTCAGATAACTACAAAGGGCGGTCAGGAATACTGAGCAGGTCTGCTCACCCCAAGATACACTAACAATAACTGCGGTGAGTGGTAAATTGCTGAACTATATCAGCATTTCTCAATCTCAGCAACTTTAAGATGCCTGGACTTCAGCTGTCAGAATTCCCCAGCCAGTTTTGTATGCCACCCAGAGTCCATTGGAGTTGGGTGGCTAATACATTCAAACAAACAAAGAAAGGAACAAACATTAGCTTTCTTGTATATTTATTTGTTTGTTTGTTTTAATTGTATGCTATCCTTCAACAGCCAGTTTTCTCAGGTGGAAGCATATACATAATAGTGCCATGTATGCACAAGAAGAGAACCTTCACTGTTAATCATTAAAAATAAAGATAAAAAGGGACTAATAACATTTCATATTTGAAAAGCAGCATCCAAACTGAAAAAGAAGGCAGAGCCATTAACTCAACTTTCCCCCTTTGAATTCTCCCTAGATGTGTTTGGACAATGGTTCCAGTAACCAAGTGAACAATGACTATGCTGCCTGAGAATGAGGGGAGTTGACATCCACATACCTGGATGGCTGCAAATTCAAACAGCCTGATCCAAATGTATTGGAAGATCTCTGGTTGACTTATAGGAGATTGACAAGAATTTAACACTCTTCATGGCTTAAGGTTAATATTAGCATCTACCAAGTGACAGCTGAGTGGTCTTCTACCCTCATGCCCCGGAGTTGTGCCTTAAGACGGGCAGCCATACAAATCTTTTAAATAAATAAAATAAAATAAATTTATACTGCCTGAAGTAAGTAAAGCATGGGATAAAATAGACCAGACTTTCTCAACCTCTTGACCCTGGAGGAACCCTTAAAATATTTTTCAGGCCTTGGGGAACCCCTGCACATTCAGGCTCAAATATAGACCAGAAGTTACAAAATTATTACATTCTTTTCATGTGTAGGCCTGTACTGTATATATGCATTCACAGTGTTCTTAAAGAATGAAACTTACCTCTTTAATGTGAGGTTGCCTGAATTTGAAATAATCCTTAATTCCCCCCACTCCAAACATAGCTTGAGAATTGATGTGAAATGGATACCTGAAACCTCTGCAAATTCCCATAAACAGCTCCTCCTTCCCAAGTTGAAAATGTTGGCTTTGCCCACTCCAGGCATGTGTTGAGTGCTGTGATGCTCACATGGATTGATGGATTCTTAGCAAAAACAAGTAGAGCCCGAACTGTAGGACCCTCCTCCAATAATGCAATCTCTAGAAGTACTGGATTTCAGCTCCCCAAATCTAGTATAGCCAAATTAAGGTGGTGAAAGTCCAGTGCATCTGGAGGCCACCAGAGAGCTAAGGAAGTCTGAACTACAGAAATGGGATGAGTCAGTATGGGAACTTTTGAAAAGCAAGCTTAAAGGCAACACTCAAAAGGCTGTTTAATTCCCCCCCCCCCACCCTTTGCTGTTCCCTCTCCTGTAGATCTCAGCTGTGAAACAGAATCTAGGGGTCCCCCGCAAGTAAACTTGGGTTTGCATGGAGAGGGTTAACCATGTCTTGCTGCCTGTCCCACCTCTCTCCTCCAAGACCAAGTCCTGCCTGTTTGTGTTCCTTTGGCAAGGACACTGGTTCGGGAGCAGGCCTTTGCCAGATGTTATTCTGCACTGTGGATCCCAAGGGTCCTGAGCCCTGTGAAACAGAAGTGATCTCCCTTGCCAACTTATTTTCTTAAAAGCATGGCAAGAAGCAGTGGGAGTTTCACACGTGAGTGAGTCACTGTTCCCCGTGCCAAGAAGATACATTTTTCCCAGCAACAAACAAAATGGGTCATTGGGGGTAAAATCACAGCCAGAGGAGGTCCCAGATTTGGCATCTAGACCAAATCCTTGCCAGGTTAACTGTACGCATCAAAAACAAAATACCAGAAGCATCACTGGAATCAAAAAGAGCATGAAAATACAAATATGAGCAGATTTTTAAGAAGAGGGGAGGGGAAAACTTGGTAAACATATTGGTGTGATATCTAAAGGTAAATAAATATTCTCAAAGAGTAAGCTAGGTCTTAAAATGAATGCACCATTTTTTTAATATAATTTTGTTTTTAAGGCTTATACACACACACAACACAGCACAAATAGATTTATAGTAGGATAACTCTTAGGAACATAGCAAGCTTCCTTAAGGCCCTTCTACATCACCACTATTTCCATTCCTCAATCTCTTAAAAGTAGTCCAAAGGCAATCTGCATCTCTATTTCCACCAACCTCAGATACTAAGAGCAAAAGGTTTAATCACCAGGCTTCTTTAAGCGGCGGCAGGTACTAAAACAATAAAAATGCCCCCCCATTCCTAGCAAAGCAGAAATTAAAAATTGCTAATGGGCTGAGGGCAGATCCTGCAAGTGGGGAAACAAACCAGCCACAAGCTCTGTAGAGCTGGAACTTTCTAGGGAAATGGCTAGTTGCATTGTGGTTTCAAATACACTGCCCATTTGTGATCACAGAGATCCAGAGGTGATTTCAAACTGGCCTTAAGTCAATCCGGAGTTTTCAGTTGAGGCACAAATGACCAGGCTCAAAATATCTTATTTCATAAGACCCAGCTCCCTTGAGAGTCCGTAATACTGGGAAAAGTTTTTGTTTTAAGAAAGAGAAGGAAACGATGACCAGCAGCAAGGTGGATGGACTTGATTGCAGCAGCAATGAATACGTCACTGGGAGACTTGAAAGGCCAAGTTGAAGACATGGCATCCTAGAAACAATCTATCTATGGGGTCAGTAAGGTTCAACACTGACTTGATGTCAATCAACCAATCAATCAATCAGACTTTGTGTTAAAGTATCCATAGAAAGCTCTCTTATATAAGCTCAGACTGGATCTCCACCTTCTACCCTAAAGCAACTTTACTAGTTTGGGGCCATGTTTCCCTGTGGAATCCTTCTTGGTCTATGCAAGGGAGTGGGCTGATTGGTGGGGTCAAAACATTTCTTTGCCCTCTCCCTTTGGCTCTATACTTTTCATGCAGTCAGAGGGAATTTCCTAGTAAGCATCACATGCGTAGGGGAATGGAAAGCTGGGCAAAATGGAGGTGGGGTGGAAAAGGGCCATTATCTTCAGCAGCAAACTCAGTAAAGATGGGGTTGACTCAACTCTAGATATGAGACTGGTTTTTATTCTCTCTTGTAGGATTGTATTTCGTTTTGCATGTCATATATAACGTTCATTACAGTGAAGTGGAAGTGCAAGGCTGACTGGGGAATCCTGGGAGTTGAAGTCCACACATCCTAAAGTTGTCAAGGTTGAGAAACACTGATTCTAATCTGAAGGGAAGCTCAATCTCAGATCAGCTTCATCCCATCTCAAATCAGACTAATCCTTTCCCAGGGACCCTGCTGCAGGTATGTTAGTCATTTCACTAAAATGACCCGGATCATCTTTGCACCTTCCAACACTAAATTTTACTGCATGGAAAGGCCTCCAACTCTGTTGACTCCCCAATTCCCGGACCTTTGCAGGCTGGAAATTGTACTCCAACATATCTGGAAGGGCCCTAGGTTAAGAAACTTTAAGCCCTAATGACTTTAAGGAGGTGGCTGCAGCCTGAAGAATTCCAGCAACTGTACAAATATATTTAGCAAAAATGTTAACAGTTCCATCATGACAGCAATGTGGAAACAGAGTTTCCAGGAGAGAGAACGCGTGTGTACATGCACAAGGGCTATAAGTACTTTGTTGAACTATACTAAGTCCTGAGCTGACACAACTTCCTTATTGAGTCCAACTGAATGTTTCTCAGCAATTTTCCCTTTTCAAGTACTTCCTTCTGGAGCCTGGCAGCCATCCAAGAAAAATAATGAATAGCATTCAGGTCAAATCAATATTTCAAGGCATTGGAGTCCTCTCGTTTGCAAAGGGTGAAGGCAGGCTCACTTTTGTCATTTGGCTGCTTTTTACCAAAAGTACCCCCAGAAAGGATGAGGGTACATTGCCTGTCTCTCTTTAATTTGCTTCTGCATCCCAGAATCGAAAGCAAAGAAGGCTGAGATCTGATTAAAACACATTTATTTGGGATTAGAACAAGTCCACTTCTTGCTATGTTCCAAGGCAAATTGTGTTAAGGCAAATCAGGTAGAGAAAACTTGTTTAAAAATGGCATTGGAAAAAAACCCAGCATCAACGAACAGGAAAGGAAGCCACAGAAGGAAGTCAAGGAGAACAGCTGCTTGCACTCCGTGATAGGGGGCCCTCACCCAGACAGCCGATATGTAGGTGGGGAAAGAGTTGCATGCAGGCCTTATGTCAGAATTCCTGAAGATCCGGGAACAGGCCTACCCACCCTTGGCAGCAGGACATGGCATTCCTCGTGTCATTTGCATGTCTTGGAGCCAGGCCAAGGGACTTGAGAGCAGCAATTAGGCGAATCGAGGATAAGCACTCTGGCTCTTGGCCGCTCCCAGACACTGAATGTAAAGCAAGTGGGTGAAGTGGAACTCAGCATTAGGGGAGCTGATTTGCATGTAAGAGGTCTGTGGTTCAAATCCTCAGCATCTCAGGGAAGGAATGCGAAAGGTCAAGTCTCAAACCCTCAAGCACTTCTTTCCCAGTATAGAGTGTACACAGCTAGATGGACATGCTGCCTGAATGATTTATGAGTTTTGCTTTCTAGAGTGGAAGGACCTGTTTGGCAGAAGATGCAAACTTTATAGTCACATAAAGTGTTGATTTCCAACACTCCATTGAGTTGGAAAGAATTAAAAAAAGGGGGGGGGGGAATTGAGTGTCTAATATTCAAACAATAGACAAGGATACACCATTACTGTGGTCTCCTCTTATCCTTCCAGGATACTCTTGACCTTCCAAGCTACTTTGTCTTCTTGGGACAAAGCTGGACAGAAAACGTTCACATGAAGCCCAGAGGCATTCCTGTAATCATGTGAAGCATCCAGAGGCATGCTTTCTGGGGAGTTTTGGCAGCTGAAGTCCACACAGCTTAAAGTTGCTGAGGTTGAGAAACACCGCTGTAAGGAAAAATTATGTTGAAGCTGGTACCGTAATTTGCTTTGCAATATACCAACTTCCAGAGGAAAAAAAAATAAAGTTACCAAGTTGCCTACTACTGTCAGAGTCTGCATTTAGCTTTGTCTGATTTCAGAAAAGCTAAGCAAGATCGGACATAGTGCTTGACTAAGACACCACCAAGGTCTGTAGACTAGGCTGGGAAGTCAAAACCCATTCTGGAAGAAGGCAATGGCAAATGCCTTCCACATTGTTCCAGGAAAAATATATGATATTCATGCAATCACCACCTTAAAAAGGAACAGACATTCATGTTCGGCTCCAACCAATGCTGAGATTTCAGATGGCACCTTGAAAAAAAAAAGGGTTGATCCCCCTTCCCATTCTTTTAATGCAATTTGGTTAAGAGGAGAAAATCATTGGCCATCTGCTCATAACTTTGAAACTCCACCTTCCATACCTTTATTATGGAGTGGCTGTGGATGGTACAAAAGATCAGTTGAAACCTTGGTCTGCCCAATGTGTGGAAAGTCAGTTTTTTTCAGATTTCAGAGAAGCAGGGTAAATACATGAGCATCAGTAGGTTGCTGTCAGATTTCTGAGAGCTTGTTGCTATGCTAACACCAAAGTGCCGTTTAGCAAAAAAGCTTGGTGTCCTAGCTACAAGAGAACCTCCAGTCAGTCTCAACCACTGTGGCCAGAAAGAGCTAAGTGCCTAGCGTTGGGATTGGTGGTGGGGATAAATCTGGAAATTAGTGCCAATATTAAAAATCCATGATGGCACTATTTGAAGCTGCAATTGGTACAAAAACCAGGTATGCAAAGATCAAAAGGAGGCTGTATACAGGTGTCAGGAACAGTGAAGGCCAGGAAGCATTTTATGGAAGGCATCCTAGAGGAGGATGGGCTTGTTTACAGGGCCTTCCGAGATAGATACCGGTTCTTAAGACGTGGTGGAGTGAGATATAATGCAGAAAGCCCCAGGTTCAATTTTTGGCACCTCTACTGTGTAAGAGAGTCGGTGACGTGGATCCCTCTTTCTCTTCTTTGAATTACTAGATATAAACACAAATAATCCTAACCTGGCTTCAGGACATGTCTTAAAGGCAGTTTCAGACTGGAGCCAATAATTGGACTCGGCTCAACCCACCCGCTAAGTCTCATCGTTTGTGGCTGACCTTGGGTCAGTCGGTCACTCCTTCTGAGGGTGCAGGGAAGAAAAGCCATGCATGCCGCTTTGGGCTCCTTGGAGGAAAGCTAATTCAATGAATCATTTGCTGCTAAATATTTACTTTTGCAGTAGCCAGTTTGATTCTTACTCCTTTCAAATTGAATTAAATGACAGAAGGCCTCAAAAAACAAGGTCTTTAGCCCATTTAAGGGTAGGAATGGGCAATAGCAGCCCTTGGCTTAATGCCACACAGCCCTTGACCTCATTCTGAAAGCACTTTTTAAGCCATCAGTTTAGACTTCTGGGAAGAAATGTGGGAAGAATGATCTGTCCCTTCCCTGGCAGCCTGCCAGATGAGGAAAAGAAATAATTCTATTTCCTTGAAAGGGAAACCAGTCTGAATTTAAGATAATCCCAGTCAACCAAAAAAGAACACACAGAGATATATCACCCAATATCTTGTGCAACGCCCAGCCCCCTGCCCAAAAGTCAACCTTGGATTGCAAGAACTCCAGCTAACCAACCCTGGAGATTTCACCTCCCCAGCAATTCAGGACCCTGGTATCACCTTTTCAGATTATGAAAGTGTCTGCCTTTCAATAACATGTGTTCACCTGCAAAGATGCTCCTGAATTTTGGCAACCACAGACTGACGGGTCTCTCCTATAATGCCTTCCACAGAGTGTGTGTGTGTGTGAGTGTGTATACAGATACAAATATGTGCCTGCTAGAAGCCAATCCAAAATTGGCAGAGCCAGGATCCCCTCCCCCCCAGCCCACAAAGGCCCCTGATTAAAATTAATACAATACAGTAAATTACTCACATTAATAAAATTATCTTCTATCAACATCTACCAGCTATTCTCCCCTTCAACAGTTCCACCTTCTAGCAGAAGCAGGGGGAAAAAAAAAAAGAGGGGACCCCCCACTTAAAAATGGGATGGAGATGGGGTCAAAGCAAGGGAGACCTGCAGTGGAAAGGGAAAGGGGGAACCAAAAAGCATCAAGATAAAAAGAAAGATAACTGGATAGTGGGGGTGGGTGGGGGGGAGGGGGCAGAAGCCTTGTTTAGGCATTTTAAAAAGTAGTCAGATCCTCTGGGTAAGAAACCCTAATCAACAGCTCATCTTCAAAGGCAACCTTTTGTATGCTTAGGAACGCAAAGCACAACAGAACAAGGCTGCTCTCCTGTTCTAGAGCTGAATGGTAGTTAAGGTGAGGTACTCAAAGGCCTGAAAAGTGGCCGAAGTTAAATTCCATGCAACAGGCTTTCTGAACTTTTCTCCAAGCCTGGGAGACACACTGAGGCCTCCGGGCTGCACGTGGGCCCTGAAAGCATTGAAGGCAACCCCCTCCGGACTCTATCCAAAAGTTGCTGAGAAATTACATGACTAAATGGGGAGTAATCAATTTAACTATAATTAGTGGCTTCAAGTTCATTTGGGGCCCTTTTGTCCATTTTTCAAGGCAACTCCTAGCTCCACAAAGGTTGTGTGCTCCTGCTCAGAGCCCATTATCCTCTCTAACAAATTACTTCATGAGTGTCACTTATAATTGAACTAAACAGAACAGTCTAAGGCTTATTTTTCCCTTCACCTTTCTGGCTTGCATCTAGTACTAGACTGCAAGCCCCTGGGGGAGACACCATGTCATGAGTGTCAAATGCACTGAATAAGCCAGTGAATAAGAAGCACCAAAACTGATTGTCAGAATTAGGCTGGAAAGCAGGCAGATTGATTGATTATGGGCATTCAGGTTGGTACTGATTCTTAGCCACCACATAGACTTCTCCAGGATGATCTGTCCCCAACCTGGTCCTTCGGGTCTTCCAACAGCACACCCATCTCCACGGTAACTGAGGCCACTCACCTTGCTGCTGATTGTCCTGCTCTTTCCTTCCACCTTGCTCAGCATTACAGACTTTTCAAGACAGCTAGGTCTTCACACAACATCTCCAAAATATCATAATTTAAGTCTGGTCATTTGTGCCTTGAGTGAGAACTCTGGGTTGATTTGTTCAATGATCCATTTGTTTCTTTTCTTGGCTTTCCATGGTATTCTCAAGAGTTTTCTTCAAGTTTAGAAGCAGCAATAGTCTTTCTATCCTGCATCTTCAAAGTCTAATTTTCACCTCCATAGTGTGTCATGGGAAAAACCATTGCCTGTACTGGTTTTGATTCTGATCTTTGTGGGTATAGACGCTCCATAATGTCTGAATATCTTTTCCAAAGCCTTCAACTGCTACCCTACCAAGTGCTAGCCTGTGGCATATTTCTTAATGCTGTTGATGGTTAATCCTAAAAGATAGAAGCAATCTACTGCTTAGATATCTTTATTGTTAATTCTAAGGCTATACCTGTTATTAGTTTGGTCTTCTTCATATTTAATCTCAGCCCCATTTTTTCACTGTGCTCCTTGACTTGCAGACTATTTGCATTTTCAGTTATCCGGGTAGTGTCATCAGTATAATGCAGGTTACTAATATTTCTTCCTCCAATTTTAAAATCATGCTCTTCTTCTTCCAGTCCAGCCTCCCTATATTTAGCATATAAGTTAAAAAAATAAGTATACATTCCTTTGCAATCCCAGAGCTAGTCCATTTCACCATGTTTCATTTAGATTGTGGCTTTCGGTCCTGTGTATACGTTTCATGTGAGGACAGTTAGAGATTCTGGGATTTCCATTTTCCTAAGGACATTCCACAGCTTGACAAGGTTGACACAATGAAAGGCTATTCCATAGTTAATGAAACTTACAATGAATTGTGTTTGATGATCCTAAGCATTATTTTGCTAGCATGCTGACTTTAAGGATATCATATGATAATTTGCACAATCTGTTTAATTCTCTTCCTTGGTATTGACATGTAGACCGAACTCTTCCAATCTCTGGAAGAGGTTGGTCTACATATCTTCAGATTTGCTGACATACTTCGGTTAGAACCTTTACTGATTCTTTTTCTGTTGCTTGCTATATTTCTGTAGACATTTCATCGATTTCTGCAAGTTTCCAACTTGATCAGAGTGCTGATTTAGCTTCATCTTCTAGTATTAAAGGTACTTGTAAATAGGGACTTTTTTTTAATCCCTTTATTATTTTTATAAATAACTCAAGGTGGCGAACATACCTAATACTCCTTCCTCCTCCTACTTTCCCCACAACCACCACCCTGTGAAGTGAGTTGGGCTGAGAGTGTGTGACTGGCCCAAAGTCACCCAGCTGGCTTTCATGCCTAAGGCAGGACTAGAACTCTCAGTCTCCCGGTTTCTAGCCTGTGCCTTAACCACTAGACCAAACTGGCTCTTCTAAGGTATCTTGGATGTTGATATCATTACTGTAATATACTCCTTCCATCTTTGATCTTCTTTGAATAAGTTCTTATCTATCTATTGGCATCTTTTAGCATACCAATTGGAGGTTGGTACCTCCTTCTGAGTTTGGTGATGTTTTGGAACTTTCCTTGTTTTTCTGTGTGTGTTTTCATCTTTGATACCTTCATAGATGTTATTGTAATGCTGCCTCTTGTCTCATCTAACAGGTCTCTGAAATTCTTTGTTAAGTTCCTTCCTGAGATCTTTATCTTTCTTGGCTTTGGTTTCTCTTCTCTGCACTTTCCACTGTTTGTTCTGACATCCAACTTGCTTTCTTTTTCTTGATCTTTGGCACTCTTTTCACATTCATCCATAACAACTTTCTTTGATTTCATTCCACAGTTCCTCTGGTTCCCTATCAGTGAGGTTCAGGATTTCAAAGTGATGCCTTATTTCTCTTTGAAAATGAAGAATATATGCTCAAGATCATATTGTGGAAACTGGCATTGTTCTGCTTTAGCTTGATTTGGAGCTTGCATATGAGCCGTTCATAATCTGTTCGTTAGCCCAGTTAACTGAGCCCTTGCATATCCTTTTATCGGTAATATAGTCAGTCTGATTCTGTATGCTCCATCTAGGGATGTCCATGTATATAGGTATTGTTTTGGTTGTTTGAAAAATGTTCATCAGTAATGAAGAAATCATTGGATTGGCAGAAATGGTTAAGTCATTATCTTGCTTCATTTCTGTTACTTAGACCACATTGCCCAAATTTTCCCACTTTGGCATTCCAGTTTCCAACCACCATTGCACATTCTTAAGTAAAGGTTTCCCTTGACGTAAAGTCCAGTCGTGTCCGACTCTAGGGGGCGGTGCTCATCTCCGTTTCTAAGCCTTAGAGCCGGCGTTGTCATAGACACTTCTGGGTCATGTGGCCAGCATGACGACACGGAACACCGTTACCTTCCCGCTGAAGCGGTACCTATTGATCTACTCACATTTGCATGTTTTCGAACTTGCAGTTTATCAATTTCAGACTGAACTTGACAATGAAATTTGTCAACCTCTTCTCCATCAGCTGAAGCATACACTTGGACAATCCTATTAAAGGGCTGTGAAATCTAGACTGAAACTCTCCCCACGACCCGAGTTCGATCCCAGAGGAAGCTGGATTCTCGGGTAGCCAGCTCAGGTTGACTCAGCCTTCCAATCTTCCAAGGTTGGTAAAATGAGCACCCAGCTTGCTGGGGAAGGTGACTACTGGGGAAGGCAATGGCAAACCACCCCGCTATAGTCTGCCAAGAAAACGTTGTGAAAGCGGCTTCCCCCCAAAGGGTCAGACATGACTTGGTGCTTGCACAGGGGACCTTTCACCTTACACTTCTTTGCTGTATGAAGGCCCAACACAATTTCTGTGACCTGACTAGTAAACAGTATGATCTGACTGAAAGTTTCTAATTCCAGTCCATTTCAATTAGCTGACACCCAAGATGTTAACATGTAGTTGATTCATTTCATCTTTCACTGTGTTGAGCTTTCCCATGTTCATGCTTCTTACCTTCCATGTTCCCAAGTAAGTCTGTCTTTGCAATTTCCACTTTTCCTTTCCTGTATGGCAGCATCAGCAACTAGACATCCAGGTTTTTAATCTAGCTGTGTCATACACCATTAGCACTCTGAAAGATCCTCAGTTCTTCCTCAGTAGCAATACTGCCATGTCACCTGAGAAACCCATCATCCGGCACTATACTGTCAATCACTTTATACTGTCCCTCCATCTGCTTTTCTTGGTCAAGTACAGGAATATTCATCCTTGCTTTCTCTCACACAGTATGAAAACATGTCTTTGCTGTTGTTACTAAAGTGATCACCTGCCTCTGGAATCTTCAGATAACACTGCTGTCAGATATAAGTGCCTGCTTGCTTTAACTGGACAGCTGGGATCACCTTCATGCTTTGGGTGATCCTGCTGGAAGTATATACTGTACTCTCAGAATACCTTCACAGTGTTCTTTGTTCATCTCTCCCAGGAACCCCCCTCCACCCTGACCACAATGAGGCACCATAGCAGGACATGAGGAGGGGAAGCAGCCAAAAACCATTCACAAGCCTGGTTTGCCTACCAAGGTCGCAGAAGTGACCATCAGCCTGTTCCATACTACATAGAGAATATCAATGGAAATGAAAGAAAAAGTCTACTGTTTGATCATCTATAGGAATACATTGAGGAGCTAGAATTCTGGATGGGAATTCTGGGAATTATAGTCCTAACACACTGGAGGGCACTGAAATAGGGGAGGACAATCTGTAGGACAAGTGAAAGAATCTGCCAATGCTGGAGGAGGATGAGAGAATAAAGCAGATCCAGTGGGTTATCTATGGACCAACCTTTCCAATCCTGATGCCCTCCAAATATGTTGAGATACAGCTCCCATCACACCGGACAGGGATGATAGGAGCTTTAATCCAACACACCTGGAAGGCCTGAGTTTGGAGAAGGATGCTATACTCAACACTCTGATAGTCCAAAAACATTTATTTGAAATTCCTACAATTCAAACGCTTTTGCCGATTGTCAACAAGTACATTTACATAATGATCAGTCACATATCTGGGTACTTCCATTTTTAATATAATTTTTTACAATATATCTCTTCATTTGTATATATTCATTGCATTTATAACTTCTTTTTAAATACATAATAAGCCAAACAGGAATAAATCTAAGAAGTTGATTTTAATAATGTTAAACCAAAACAGACTGTCCTCCCCCACCCCCAAAGTAATTAATTTTTCTGAAACCCAACAGAAAATAAGCATGTAAGAAAATTAATAACTACTAACATTTACGTTTTATGCTGGGAAAATAAAGTTGCATTAGGATGGTAATAGTCTCTTGATATGTTGGATGCAATTTAGCATACACAATAATCACTTGTAGGCACATTTCTTGTTTTCTCCCCCCCCCCACTTCACCCTTCAAATCTCAGGTTTTGCATTCATCTGAAACTACTACAGATATTAACAGCAATGTTTGTTAACTTAATTCAATTTATAATGTGCACCTTTCACATCAGCTAAAACAAAGGCCATAATTCTTCCCTGTGAGAAAAATAAGAAATGAAGAGAGCAATCAATGTAAGGCAATGATTTATGTTCATGCTCAGCAGTGACCCAGTAAATTCCTTGTACAGGGGTTGGAACAAAAGGTGTTTTTGATCTTTTCTAGCTTCAAAACTCTTATTGGGCATAGGAAAAGCAATATGCAAGGTAATGGTTCTTTTCCTTTCAAAATTCATAGGGTTATGTAGAAAGAGATACTTCACAAGCCAAACAGAAAGGAGGAGGGACTGAAACCCTGACACTGTTGATTACAGATCTTGGATCATGCTATGTCCCATGAATAGCATCTGCAAGTTTGTTTTAGAGGGAGAAAGAAAAATAAGCTGAGGCTTCAGCTGCAGTGGGTTCCTCTTCCCTTTTAGCAAATTGTACATCAAAAGACCTTGCCTTTTAAAAATTGTGATGGACTTTTTTCCAGGAGCTCTGTTGCTCTAAAAATGGATTTCTGCCCTCTTTGGATACAACTGTCATTGAAATGGTCTTCAGAAAATGCTCCCCATCTGGCAGCACCTGATCCATAGCTTGCCTCAACATGCAGTTCAGAAGACAACATATATCTTTGCTATTGTAGGGATCATCTCCCGAGATTGATGCTTTGAAGAAACCCTGATTGTGTGAGAGAATGCATCCTGGCCAAAAGCTGATTGTGCTGGTTATGGCTTCTGCTCTTGAAGAGAGATATGAGGGAAGATAGCTGGAGGCTTTTCTACCCTGACGTTTGCCATTGTAAACAGTCAAGCACTCCCCACTTTTCCTATAGTGTATTGCTTAAGCCAGGAAAGCTCCAGCCCCTTTACACAATCCTGAAGACCAATATGCATGCACCCGGCTTTCCCAGGATCATCTTCAGCAGTTACATCCAGCCACTGCTAATCTCTTTCTTTCACCTTCAAAACATCAACCACTTTTTAAAAAGGAATTTTTAAAGAAAACACTGGCCTTTTTATGCTTCAACTGGAGCAATATATTTGATGTATTTCCCTACACTGATTTGCCATCATGATGCTCAGTTCATCCAGGTGCACTTTCTCCTGGATTCTGAAAATCCTGAAAGATATACTGAAGCACAACTGATGACCTGCAAGCTTGATAGCAGTATAAATACATAGCTGGCAATATATAGTTTCCACACAGAAGCACCTAGCTTTCCATGCAGTTTGTCCTTGGAGAGGACAAAAAAACAAAACAAAACAAAACAAAATCTACCTCACCCTGCACTGCTCCTTTCCCTCCTGAGGCAAGAAATTAAAGCCAACTTATTTCATGTCTGAGATCTTCTTATGCCTTCCCCGTTCAGAAGGGGCCCTGTGGTTACTGTTGTGAAAAGCAAGATGCTAGCCACTGAAGAATTCACTTTTTCTACACCACAGTATTCCTAGGATCTTGTAGGAGGGAGAGAACCCTTGTTGTGCTCCACCTCTCTTCTCAATGTGATCTTACTGAGAAAATTCTCCCTTTCTTTTGCCTCCTCATGAGCAAATACTGTAAATTCCAGGCCACATGTTGCATGACATATGCAGGAGTTCAGAGCTATCAGTGAAAGACTGGCTTTTAATGAATATGTAGAACTGCCAGCTTCTCAGTTCTCTACCCCAACACTTCCATAAATTCCCGCAAAATCCACCCTGCTTCCCCCAGAAAATATACTCTTTCTTTTGCTCATTTATAGGAACTGGTCTGGATCCTGGGGAAGAAGCCCACATCTCAAAAGGAAAATAATGTAAAGGGCAGCAACTCAGTTTTCTGACATGCCATAGCCTAAAACCCTCTTAAACATTTTGCTTCTCCCATCCTCATTTAGGTATTCACAATGCTACTGTTCGCTAATTCCAGTTCATTCTAGTCAGTCTTCTGGGGACAGGATGTGCGCAGGATGATGGAAGGATGCGATGACTGCCAGAAGATGACCTGAGTTCTCCTTTAGGGGAACTTCACCCCCTCTTACCTGCCTTTTTTCTTCCTTCCAAGAGTCAGGGGGTAAATACTGTTCCAGAGATATGAAGTGCATACATAACTCTTGACGGCACTAGAAGTGCTCTGGGATGTTCTCCCCATTTCCTCAGATGTGCGCTTTTGCTCTTACAGAATCTAGGCTGGGGAGGAAGAAAGGTTGGCTGGCTGCAGAGTGCACATGCCCTGAAGCAGGGGGTGCCTCTGCCTTTCTCCAATTCATGAACCGAGCTAAAACGCTTGCACCAAGGTTCCTCTGGACAAGAACTATGTTATTCTGAGCAGCAAGAGACATTCTTAAATGTTCCAGGGACTTGTTGATTTGTTGGGATAGTTAATGGCAAGACTAATAGCAGCAATGTTTTTCAGGGCCTGTTAAAACAAACAAACAAACAATTAAAAAAACAGAGGAAGATGGCTAAAAGCATATTACATTTACTGTTAGGAAATGCCACTGGCTCTTAAGTTGCTGCCAGGTTCAGTTCAGCATGTTAATTTGAATTTCAGTTCCTTTAAATCAGCTTTCCCCAGCCAGAGAAAGCTGATTTAGAACATGACAGAACAAACACTTGGCTTTTATTACTACAGTATTTGAGCTAATTTTTGCAGCAACGTTCTGGTCTCATTTGCCTGATGCCAATTCAGTCACTCCCAAGGACTTCACACAGTTCCCAATTGAAATTTGTTGCACCTCTTCAAGGATCTCCACCCAGGACAGGAGGAACAGGCTCTCCTACCTGGGCTGTACAGTGGTAGAGATGGTCTTCTGTATTTAAGGCAAGCAAGTAATCCTGCAGAGACCCAAGTTCCTGCAAACATAAAAAAGTGAAGCTCATAAGCAAAATACAGGAACAAGCTTCTGTGGTCTGCAAACCAAAGAAAAGTGAATGACTTACGCTAACTCTGCTCTCAGTAACAAAGAAAAGCTCTGTGAGTGCCCGGTGAAGTGGAAGAAGGACCCCTGGCTTGGTCGTATCATACTTCATGTTGTTTTCCAAGCGGCTGAAAAGATGCCACAGTGGCTTCAGCAAAGTGAGATCACAGTCCCTGAAAGAAAGGTATGCTAGAATTAACATGAAAGAGAGCACACTGAAGAACGGCATCACTGCTAACCATTGTCTTACCCATGCACACCAATTTCCCAAGTGACTATTTTGAATGGCATTTTATCCTATAGCTCTTAGGAATCCAAGTATAAGCTTTACACACAACCACACAAAAAAAGGTACAATGCAAATGTTCATTTTTCACAGTGGAGCTGGGGCAATCTACAGTAAGCATTTTCCTTCCACTTGTTCTGGAGGCAGAGCTCAAGATTTCTCCTTCCCCAGCATCAGAAAGCCAAGCTAGAAAAAAAATTGCAGAAGGAACAAGGCAGTGAGATGTGAAAACCACACATAACTGGCTGCAAATAGGGATGGAGTCCTGAGGTATCCCCCTATTTTTCTGATACTGATTGGCCAGAACCTTTAGGTCTTCTGAAGGTCCAAATGATTTTGAGTCTTTCAAACCTAGTGACTTCTAGATGTTCCTGAGAAGTTGTGGAAAATCTGCTTTCTGACTAAGACTAGTGGACTTGGGGACTAATTGTTGGTCATCTTCCTAATCTAAGCCTAATTCCCCTTCCCTGCAATCTGGTTCTGTATCTGAATTGAATGACAGTTGAGGTGGTGAATGTAGGTCTCTCCTTGGGATGGAGGCATGAGTCCCCCTACAGGAGTGGCAGGATGGTGCTTGCCCACTGTGGTGAGGATCTCAGTCTGAGGGGGTGATTGGTGGTGTTTCCCTCTGCCCCCAAAGCCCTGGTGACCTGTGCCAGCTGGCAATCCCAAGGTAGTGTTTCCTACATTTTTTTTCCCTCCTGGGAAAGCCATGGCTGACAGAGCAGGGTGGTTCTGATTCTGATGATGCTGTGGCCTAGCTGGGAATTCCAAACCCATCCATGGGGCCTCTGCAATGTGGGATGGCGTAAGTCTTTTGTGGGGATGGTACCTGGAGGAGCCACAGAAATAATTATAGCTCTCCTGTTTCCTAGGTGCTGCTGGTGCCACTGGTTTCAATTTCCACAGGTATCTGGGCCTACCTGTGAGGGACCCAGAGGGGCCATTATAAGCCTGCCACCAGCTATGGCACTGGTCGTGTTTCCCTGAAAGAAATACCATGATGAGATGAGGGGGAGTACTGCTGCACCACAGGGGCCCAGTCTCCATGCTTGGCCCCAGTCACTGGAGAGATCCTCTGAGAGAGTAAGTTGCATGAGCTTGCTGGTCACAGCACCTGTGCTAAGTTAAAGGGAAAAAGAACAAAAGAAAGAGGAAAAAGTTCTGTCTGTTCTGTTCTGACCTGGTCTCATGAACGGCCCGTAATGCTCACAACTGTGCATTCTCTCTGGAAAAAGGCAGGGCCGCAACTGGGAGAAGTTTCTATCTCTTCCTGTAGGGCTACAGTCAGAAGAAATTTGAGCTCAAGAAAACAGTGGCGGAGTCAGAAAGTGTACCTCTCGTTGCAGCACTGTACGATCTTCAGGAGCAAGTGGATGGCTTTCAATCGCTGGTGTCCAGTTTGTCTGCAGGCCACGCCCACCTGCCAGTCCCAAACTTTAGCAAGTGGAATATGAGGAACCACCTTTTCCTCTGACAGCATCTGTTTCAAGATCTCAAAGCCTGAAATTCAACATAAGCACACTGCATTTTCTATGCACTCGTCTAAGTCTCCGTATTCTTCTGTTTCATTAGTCATAAACTCTTATCTGTAGAAAACTTTATAACTAAGCTGGCATATAGAACTAAAGAAAAACAAACATACCGTATAGCTGAGGAAATTAAAATAGCAGTTTCATAATAATGTTTAAAAAGTCAAGGTAGGTAATACAATTATTTTTATTTACTTAGGGCAGCACTCTTCCTTCCCCTCTCCTGTAGATGTGTTGGACTGTCCCTCTCCGTGGTGCTGGGAAGACACTGAATTGTATCTTCTTAAGTTCTCAACATATATATTTACCTAGTGTCCCTACACAAAGATAACCACCAAAACAAAAGCAATAATACAGTGTGCCACCTGAGCAATACTGACCTGTCTGGAATCGCCCCAGGTGACCGGCTGTTACTGTAAACTTGTAACCCCACTCGGTATTGCTCATGTCAGTGGTGAATCGGTAGTAGAGTGTATCTCCTGTCAGATAAGAAGGAAAGGTTCTCTCACCCAGGCTGAAGTGACCCTTTTGACGAGGCTTCCCTTTTTCTTTCATACATCTGCAAGAGGGAGTCTTGCCTCTTTAATTTTTTTTACTTGTAGTTCTCATCAGAATTTGCATTAAAATCACTTTATATAGCTTCTTTTTTAAAAAAAGTTCCTTCATTTATTGGAATTAATCAAGATTAATTCAGTCCCGTAACAGCTAAAGCAGGGGTAGGAATCTTTTTAAAAAAAAAAAATTAAAAACCACATTCTCTTTGTAGTCTGGCTTACTTTCCCCACCCTTGGTTTACAGAGATGTAGTAATGCAGCATTTTTAAATAAAACCAAGAAAGCTAACAGCAATCCTTCTGCACTTACAAGCACAGACTCTATCAGGATTCCCATCTCATCTTGACAGAATTCAGGCTAGCACTAGGATGGATGTAATGTTACAGATGAGAGGGAGAGGGAGAGGAGGAGAGGATTCATTCCAAAAGCCTGTTTCCTATCTGCAAACAAGCAACTCAGTTTCCAATGGAATAGGGAGGTGTTCCAAGTGGTAGAATAGGGAATACGTCAAACTAAGTGTATTTTTTGCAAGACTGCCATTTCCCACAATCGAATTGATTGGGGATAGATCCAGGATAGACAGAAAGGGGAAAACCTCAGATAACACTAACTTATGGAAGTCACTGCCACTGCATCTGGTGATTTTGCAGGGTAAGGAAATACTCTCAGGGATAATTTATTGCTAGCTACTACAAGGAGAGCAAAGGAACTCTCTTTGTTCAGAGGCAATATTATCCCTAAGAGACAGGTACTGGGGGACAATGGCAGGGGAGGCCCTCATATCTTGCTTGTGGTTTTCCTGTAGGCATCTGGCTGGCTTTATTGGAAGCCAGGTTCCAACCCAGCAGTGGCCACATTATCAGCACAGGCCCTGGATACCCACCTGACATCTTCATGCGTCAACATACCTGGTAACATTTCTCTCGTCACATATTAAGTTTCCTGATACTCTTGATTTTTATGTTTTTTTAAATTTAAAAAATAAACGGAAACCTAGTATGTTGCAAAGCAAGCTGCTAGCCTCAAACATACACTTAATTATGGCTTTGAGTCCCACAGGCATTTCAGAGGCATTCTTAGAAATTAAAAGCAATGGATATGTACTACTAAGTGCTTTGTTTGAAAGCATGTCCACTTGCTTCCCAAAAGGCAAAGGTCAGTTGTGATAGATGAGAGCATCTGGGACCTTCAAAAGAGGGTGGCAGAAAATAATCTCACCAATTAATCTTTTGGTACATGAGTGTTTTTGACTGGCCATGTCCACTGTAGTAGGCATTTTGTGAAAATGCTCATAGCATCCTCCTCAAAATTCCAAAATGTGTCCACTGGGCCCAAAACACTGGGCACCTCTGACATGGGTCTTCAAAACAGAGGGATGGTTGGCTTCCTGAAGAAATCTTTTGTGGTTTACCTGGAAGTTCAAAGTCAGTCCATTTGTGTGGAGGCCCACTGAAGGTATGACGATCATGGATGAAGTCACAGCTGCTGGCTATGACCAGCTCATCACATCCCTCTTCGGTATTACACTGAGAGTCGAATTTGACTGAGAGGTAGATAGCACCAGGGATATGAACTTTATCCTGTGGATAAAAGAATGTATGAATATTAGTGGTGTTCCACAGTCCAGTATCAACAGGAACCAAATGGGTAGAAGCCAATAATTCAACCAAAATGATTAAAGAAAGCCTGTTGGAATACCACAGCTCAAAAATGGGGAATTCACAGTGGAGGCTTGATAGTTTTTCCTGATGCAAAGAGAATAAAAACTGTTTCCTATGCGTGGTAGGTTGCAAAAGGCATCCTTGCCTAGTCCATGAAGAATAACCTGCAGCCCAGGTCAACCATTTGGCCCTAGGGAAAGCTGCATGGGCCTATCTAACCATCTCATCAAAAGCCGAAGGTTAAGCATTTCAGTTTCTGCAGAGTCAGTGTTGAATGCAGAATCAAACATTTTAAAATAAATTTAAAATAAACAAAAATGTTTTATTTTTATTTCACCATTCCTTCAAGAAGCTTCTGTGTCTACTGTTTTTAACCTCGCTCCAAAGCTCAGATGCTATCCTGCTCCACTTTCTGTCAGAGAGCCCTCCTGGTTCTCCCCTTGCATGATTTGCTTCTGTGGAACTCCTTGGTCAAGGGGCCAACACAATAATCTCTTCTCTGCACTCGTTCCAGTTCCTCAGCATCCTTCTTGTATTGTGGTGACCCAAACCGGACACAGGATTTCAAGTGTGGTTAGACCATTCCAGCACAGAGCAGAACTGTCACTTTTTGTGATTCTGACGTGGTATCTCTGCTGGGGCAGCCCAAGTTAGCATTAGCTCTTTTGGCAGTTACAGCTATGTAAGTCTACCAGGACACCCAGGCACTTCTCACAAGTGCTACTGCCTGTGCATCTGATTTTTTCTACCTAACTGAAAAACCTTACATTTATCTCCGTGAACATTATTTTGTTGGATAGAGCCCAACATTCAAGTCTATGAAAATCCTTTTGAACCTTGAGCCTGTCTTCTGAGGGATTACAATTTCTCCCAGCTTTGTGTCATCTGCAGAGTTGATGAACATCCCTTCTATCCCCTTGTTTTTTTTTTATTTGTTCAGTCACTTATAAAATGTTGAAGAGCAGTGGGACCAGAGCAGATCCTTGAGGTACTTCCCTCCATATAGGCATAGCTGCATTAAGGACCATGTATTGAGTACAGTTATTTAACCAATTATGAATTCATCTGGTAGTGGGACCATCCACCCATATTGATCCATTTTATCAAGGAGGTGGCTATGATTATCAAATGCCTTACTGAAGTCTAGGTGTACTGTACCTAGTCTTTTTTACAGTAATTTTATTAAAAATTATAATTACAACAATAAAAACTAACACAAACTAACAAAAATAAAAGAATTAAAAGAAAAAATAGGTGTGGAAAAGAAAAAGAAGAAATAGAAATAAAAATAGAAAAGAAAAAAAATAAGATTATAGTAAAGAAAAAGAAAATAAATATATAAAAAAGTGACTTCCCCCTTCATCACAAGCACAAACAATTTTAGTAATTTATCACCTTCTCTTAAAATACAACAAATTATCTCTTCTTCCCATTCCCATCTCTTATCTATGATCAAATCCTTAAAGCCTCTTCATTTCAGTCCTGATGTCAGCAAAAGTCTATTAAGGGTTAGCAGAAATAACATGCCGATTTTAACCTTGATCAAATAAACTAACTTAATATTCCTTCTTTTTACCTCTAACGATCTTGAACTTTAGTCCCTTCAAATAATGTCATAGAACTTGATTTCTTTTCCTTTTTTCTTTGTCTCTTCTCACAAAGCAAATCCAACATAAGAAAATTATCCAGTCACTCTCTTGGTTTGTTATTTTATATCCCTTTTAATTATTAAGACATCAGCCTGTTTCTTTTGTATGTCCAGTGTAACATCTTTTTCCATGTCATTCTTGTAGCCTGTCATTTTTAAACCTATTTTCAGATCAGTCTCAGTCTTGTCAAGTAAAACTTGTTCCACAACACCTTTTAAACACAGTCTATCTTATAGAGGCAGACACTCTTAAAATTAACTTCTCGGTCCATTGTTCAAAAATATCCTTCAATATGTCCAGTGTTAAAATATTTTGCTTCACTTCGTATTTGTAAGTTGAGTCTGTGTGTTCTTCTCCTTTAATTGTAATCTTTAGTTCCCTCTAGTTTCCAATTTTTAAAGTCTTATCTTACATTTTTTTAAAAGAGAATTCAAAACAAAAACATTTTCCCATGGGAAGAATTTTTTATAATTAATTCCAAAATCTTATTTCACATTTATCTAGACCCCTTAGTCTGATTGTAACTTTCTAAAATCAAAGTTTTAATCACCCTTTTGCTGGTTATTCAAAAAAAATTTTTTTTTAAGTTCTTAAAACCTGTATTTAAAACTTATTTTGTTAAGGATTGAAGGAAACTCATCCGGTGCAGTAAAGCTTGTCGATCCAAAGGTTCCTAATCATTGAGAAGCAGCTAACAAGCAATTTCCAAAAGTGATTAGAAAAGAAAGTATGTAAGCCCAGTGTCCTTTCAAAGGTGCTAACTGCAGTTTGAGCAAGATGGCTATGACCTCGTCTCCCAGAGCTCTGAACCCACCAGAGACCGCTGTCTTGTGTCTCCTCATGAGAAGCAACTGACTGGAGCATTTGTGGGCGATCTCAAGTCCTCTCCTTGTCTGGAGAGGAATTATTGAAGAGCGGGTCTTTTTGCTGACTCTTCATTCCGCTGCAGTCATCAGATCTGCTTTTTGCAGAGCTGTCTTCTGTCTGCCATTTCTTCCCTAGAAGTCCTGCACCTAGTCTTCAGTAAGGCATTTAATTGGGCTGCCCATAGCCTCCTTTTTGATCAAATAGAACAATATGGGATGGATGATCTTGTTCGTTTGGAATTGCCAAGGCAACCATCACTAACATTTTGCTCACCTGGCATCAAGTCTACTAAGCATAGTACCTCAAAGTTTGTGTTATTGTTGTAAGGGTGCTTGGACTCGCGTACTTGGACTGCCATCCCAGGCTCCTCCATGAATTGACAGGCTGTAAGGGCCATCCTTGCTAGCATGGTTCCACTGCATCCACGGAGCACTTTCAGTAAAATCTGTAGGAAGGACCAGGGTGGGGGAATGACACACACAAAAATATGATTCACAAAATAAATGTTGGTTAAAGAACATACTACTGATAAGTTTGGTGTCAATAAAAACAGGTGGGTGTGATGAGTAATGGAACAAGAAAGGTAAAATAAGTGAGTAAGAGGAGAAACAGAGACACTGGATGGCACTTGTGTTTTTGTCTAAGAGGGAGAAAGGGGCCTACTATTACAAGACTGGCAGAGATATGCTGGATTACACACAGTTTCTCCTTGGGAATAGATTGCTATTCATAGATTTAAGTATGATCAAGGTTAATAGGACATCTTCCTTAACAAGATTAGGAAGCAATTTCAAACCCTTTTTTCCCAATTTAAGATAGAAAGCTAGGAGGAAGGGGATGGTCTTTGAGAGGAAGCCAAGATTTAGAGCACCCTAGATCCCTAATTGGGTAAGAACACCTTGTCTCTACACTTCTACAGGCCAAAACTCTGAACACCTAAAGGAATTTTCTATGTTAGTATTAATGGATTACTCCAATAGCATCAGTGACACTAAGAAAAATACCTTCTCCCTGAGAAGATAAGGCTATTGTCCCCCTAGCCCAATTCTGTTTACTGTGACGAGTAGCTATCCAAATATTCAGGCATTCTAGGATCACTTTGCTTGAGACTGAACTATGATCTTCTACATGCCAAGTAAGTGCTTTACAACTGATTACAGACATTCTACGTCAGATTTCTTCTGTCATGAACTTCAAATGAATTTCCTGGATGATCTGATTATGCAGCCGAGACAGCCAGATAACAAGGAAAGGAAAAACATGGAAGGAGGAAAACAGGAATATTCTATTCCTCTGTAGTTAGTTATTTTACAAAACCTGAAACATTTTCCAGGATAGACAGCTTATAATTTACATTAAGCATCACCTTTCAACTGGTTCTATCTTGGGATGAATAAGTTTCAGAAGGTTAAAGCACAAAAAAGCATTATTTGACTTTTCTTTTCTCCTCTTGAAATCCAACTTGAATAGAAGACTAAGATATTGTCTTCTAGCATATTAGAAACAAAATTGGCCAGAACAAAACAAAACGAGTGAGTTGCATCTGTTGCATGGGACAGACTAATGCTCTGATTTGCCTGCTGGTTTCAAGCTACTTTTCCCTGTTTGCTCCCAAAGCAGAGGGATATACTAAAACAAGTTGTTACCTTTTCGCACAGCTGTTTTTCCTCTAGCTGCAAGAGCATGTCCAGGATATATGTCATGTGAGCAGGGCCACTGAGATCTAACATCTCCTCACTTATTGCTACGTCATCAGGCCACTCAGCCAACAACAAAGCAAGGACATGCCTGGCATAGAGGACAGCAGTGGCTTCATTGACCCGGTAGAGATAACCCCGCACAGCTTTCTTGCTCCTGGAGTCCAACTCCTTATGCAGGAGGACAGAACTTTTGGTGCGGCGTTGCTTGGCATAACTGAGTTGGAGGTCACTTTCTGTGTTGGTGATGAGTTTCTGGGTCACTGGGTTGGATTCCTCGGTGGCTTTGCTGCAGGGAGCAGGCTTGGACTGTAAGAGAAGAGGAGTCTCAGGAGATGTCTCATTTCAAAATCTATCCTGCCTTTGGATGCTGCCCATGTATTCTGGGTGACTGTTTTCCATAACAGTCAATAATAGAAACTGTGATGGAGTTTTATGACTAAGTGGAGATTGGAACTCAATCTTGCTTGTCCACATCCAACATCCTGATAGGTACACCATGCTGAATCAGCTGATCAACTACAGCACCAATGGGCAAGATGTGATCCTCAAAATGTTTCTGAGCAACTTACATCTGCCCAGCATGACTAATGTGAAGGACAATGGCGGATACAGTCCAAAAGCATTTGGAGGGCCAAACTTTGCCCATCATCAGTAAAGCTCTCCAAAATGGAGACTAGATTCTAAAAACAAATTAACATTCTATTGTATGTTCTGGCTTTAGGGTTCTATACTATGAACATGTCATATTTCTTACTGTGTGTTAATCTAGCCTTTTTTTAGAATATTTTTTATCCTGCCTTTATTACTTTTATAAGTAAGTCGGCAAACATACCTAGTACTTCTTCCTCCTCCTGTTTCCCCACAACAACCCTGTAAGGTGAGTTGGGCTGAAAGTGAGTGATTGGCCTAAAGTCACCCAGTCGGCTTTCAAGCCTAAGGCAGGACAAGAACTCTCAGTCTCCTGGTTTCTAGCCTGGTGCCTTAACTGCTAGATCAAACTGACTCTCTTTTCCAGTTTAATATGCTCTAGGTATATTAAATTTCTACTTCCCAAAATATCTCACAGCCATGCCAGTGAGTGACTGGAGCCTAACAACAGAGTAAAGAAGGCTGGTTGATTTGTATAATTTGAAATATTAGTTTTATGTACATTGCAGTCAACTAGCATCTCCCAATGCCCAAGTCCCTCCAGATGTTTAGACTACAACTCTAATCAGTTCCAACTAATATGGTTAATGATCACATTTGTTAGAAGCATTAGATATTCCTACATAAATGGAACAAAGTAAAGAAATGCTTTGCTTAAGATAGAACACTCACCAAACATGGCACAATGATCATATCTGTATCCAGGGCTTTGGAACTCTGCTCTTCTGAGCGTAAACGCTTACTGGGCTGCCATTTTTGAGCCAAGGTTTGAATCCTTTCATCCATGGTAAGTACTTCTCCATCATATCTTTAACAATATGCACACAAATATTTCACTGTCAGCATTTAAAGACAATACTTTTATGCAGAGCAATTTCTATAGTACATTTTCAAAACCATTTCCCTCCTACTTTAGATTGGCAGTTATATTTGGTCATGTGGCTTTCTTTATATGTAGGTATCTTGTCCATGTTCCCTGCAATTTACATTATCTTTTATATCTTACGCTTTTAATCTGCAAGATGAACATGACTTCAGAGCCAAGGTAACTGATTGCAAGTAATCTATCCTCTGCCTTAGGCCAAGAAAACTTGTTCACGCGTTGGGCTGTAATTGCCATTAGCTACAGAAGAACGGAAGGACAACAGCCTGGAGAGGCTCTTTTAGCAAAAGACTGTAGCATGAAGACTTCTTACAGAAGCGGTCTGCCCCTCTCCAGGGTTGTACCACTTCAGCCTACAAGTGGGCAAGACCACGATGGAGTGTTCCTTACACACTAAATGGTTTTCTTCACTAAAAAGTGGCCTACAAAGCTGTCCTTTGAAATGGTACTCTTGTCTTCCTCAAAATTATCAATAGCTCATTTTGAAATTAGACACGTCCCCCTGTCCCACTGCCTGATATCTGCAATTGCTGAAAAAAAGCTCTTGGCCATCTGCTGGTTTTCTCTTTTGATATTCTTGATTAACAGATTAAGTCACTATGGATACGCAACTTTTCATTCCAAGTCAAGTTTGGAAATTGTCTTACCTCTTCTGAACCTCTAGGAAGAAAGAATCTGTTCTTTTCATGTGCAGTTCATACATGGCCCGAAGAATGTGGAGAGGTGCATCCAGAGCATCATGAGTCATCTGAAAATAGGTTCAACTGTGATTAGGTGAGAAGAAGGAAAAACAAGGTTCTAATAGCAGACAATGTAGCTCAGGGCTGAATTGATGGGTTCTTGGTGTTTGTGGAACTTGGTTGTTTTTTTGCAGATGTTTCATTACCAGATGTTTCACTGCCAGTGAACACCAAGAATTCAACCCACTTTTTTTCTCTATGCCCCTAAGAACCATTTTGGAAGTACGTGCATATGATAAGAGTCAGCCTATGGAACCGAATCTACTGTGTTAGGCTTCAACGACACAAAAATACCGCCCCCCAGTACATTCATTAAACTGGCTGCATAGATAAGATCTGGGGGGGGTTGGTGCAATTTCTGTCAATTCCTTTCATTTACTTTCACAGGAAACAGCAAATGAGGCAAAAATACTAAAACACCAGCCTCGTGTCACCTGAAATCTTAGATAGATCTGTTCAAGAAAAAGTTTTACATGGACTTTTACATGAACAGTCCACTTCAGAGGCTGTGGGCTAGAGTTCATGAAACCCGATCACATGCCCAATCTATTGATCATCCATGCATAATTGGATCTTGTATTTTTACCACTGTAACATGCTAACAGGACTTTTTATCTGCAAGTTGGGACACACAGGAGTTGAACATTGAAGTAGAGGTGGTGAATTGGAATATAACTTCAGTGACACACACTGTGAGACTGCCCTCCTTGACTTCCATATCAGTAGCCTTCTCCCCTGAGAGATACACTAATCTATAATTTCTGTTTCTATTCTTAGGCCTGTCTTTTGCTTTGATGAGGGCCATCAACAAACCCTTGTTCTCTCAAGAGAACCTCAAACAGCATGGACAGTGCAACCAAAGCTTACAAGCTGTGCTGCTGAGTACAAATGAAGCATTCCCAGTTTTTAAACCCTGCCCCACCCACTGCACAACAGTACCAGGAAGCATATTTTGGTGGTTTCATCCAGGCCCTCCAGTGGGTCAAGCCTATGCTGCTCAGCATCAGAAGTGACAATAGACTCATTTACTGCTTGCTCATGATCCCTCTCATTGAATTCTGAGTCCTTCTGTTCAGCCATAGAGCTTATCTCCTTTTTTGAGGAATAAAGCATGACTGACAAGATCTGCAAGGACAAAGACAGGATACAACTTAAATTGCATTGGAAAGCCACTCAAGTGACAATTTATAGACTGCTATGCTTCTCTGATCACTAATATCATACACACTTGCAAGTAGCTCATGTAGACTCATGAGTTCATTTTATTTTTTACTCAACCAACCTATTTGTTGCTACCCCACTCCTATGGTACAGCATTCCCCCTAAGTTTGGGAATGTTTGGGAATTCAAGAAGAATTCATTAAGCATTGGCTGTTCCAGGAAGCCTTTAAGGATTGAAGTGGAAATGGCTCCCATGCAGGTGGTGATTTTCTATATAGGAGATTGTTTTTGAGGCTTTTTTGTCCTCTCTCTCTAACCACCTGAAATCTAAATAATGCCAAATCCTTAATATACTAGACTTTTGTTAGAAGTTGCTTACACACATTTGTTCCACCATAGAATTCAAGGCAGTATATGCTAATTTATATTTGTTACACAGCAGATTTGCTTCTCTTCTGCAAGGCTGCTGCCTCCTCAGCCTTTAGACCATACTCTAGGATTTTAGTAGTTGAAGAGTAAAGCATGAACATAACCAATAATCTACCTGTAACTGATTAAGTGAACACTAAGTTATTGAATTTTGTACTATGGAACTCTTATTCTCAAAAAGGCCATCTCAAAGCTTTGGTGTACATAATCTCATAACAATTTCACAAAGACTCCAGCAACCCCCCTCCCCCCATCAATTTGCATTCTATTAAGGTTTGCTGGGTATATACTGTCCGGTCTGGAGCAAAAAGGCTATGAATATTTTAAGTGACACATGCTTTTAGCATTCCTTCTTCTTAGCTGAAGCACAATTAGAATGACTGAAAGTATGAAGAACACAAGACTGCAAGAATGAGACGGAACTGCAGATGTATAGAATACATCAAATAACTGAGTATGCAGGGAAGAACTTGCCCAGCTGCTTTGAATGCACTGCTATGTTACCTCCAAGTCTCGCAGAAGCCAAGTCTTACTGAAGCCTGTTCCTTTGCTACACTTCTTCACCAACAGCTTAAGTAAACCAGCTTGTAGGAAGGCTGTGCGGATTTCTTCAAAAGCATGTGTCTGTTGATCACAGGAAAAAACAGTAACCATTGACCCTTTGACTAAGAATTATAGTTTATCAGGTTTTCTCAACCTCAGCAATGTTAAGATGTGTGGACTTCAACTCCCAGAATTCCCCAGGCAGCATGCTGGGAAATTCTGGAAGTTCATACATCTTAATATTGCTGAGGTTGAGAAACACTGGTCTATATGAACTGATTTATTTTCAGGGTTCTTGTTGAAGGACCTCTTATATTAGAAAGGCACTGAACATATGAAGATCACATTTTCATCTATAGTTTACAGAATTAAATGTGTTTAACCACTGCTCCTTCCCAAGGTAAAATTAGTCTGGTATATAATATATCAGACTCTTTTGGGGGAGATGGGCGGTAATCAAATTCGAAAAATAAATAAATAAATAAATATTCCTGCTCAAGAAAACATAATCTTGGATTGCAGTGTTTGTGTTTTAAAGTATAAAGATTTGAAAATAATGTTTCAAAAGTGTGAAGGGGTTTTGGCTGCTGGTGTTTGTCTTAACAGTTTAACTTTTTGGTAATGAAAAATGGATTCTTAATGGACCTTCTTGTACTTTTGGGTTCTTTCTTCTGTTATTTTAAAGAACCCAAGAGGGTTCAAAGCCAAGGCTAGACAGCCATTTGCCATGAATGCCTTATCTGGGATTCCTACATAGAGCAGAGAATTGAATATGATGGCCTCAATAGTTTCTTCCAACTCTGTGATTCTATGATACAGATTTTCATCAGCAACTTTCTGAAGTTTATTTTTTTTCTTTATCAGAAATCAGCAGTGCTCTTCTTCTACGGTCCACACACACTATGATTTATGTAATTCTGAGTCATAAGATGCATTGTGAGTCTTTGTCCATTTCTGTACCTTAAGTGTTCTGTAAAGTCCCTTCAGGGCAAGAGATAAAACCCATGTTGCTTCCACTGCCTCTGCAAAGCTACTGTCAATGCTGGTCTGGAGAAGATGGCTAGTTATAAAGACAAAATGTTGGAGATACTGGCGCAGCTGGCCCTGAGACTCAGCATCATCTTGCTCACATGGTTTAATCAGCTGGAGATCTTTCACTAGAAAGCAGAAATAGATGAATTTCAGTTGGTATCTGTGCTGGCTCCAACTCACCTTTGTTCACTTGAGCCTGCCTTGACCTAGCATGATGCAATGTGAGAACAATTAATACAAACTCTTTTTTAAAAAGGTTTTCAGATCTACCTCAAAACAAACTCTTTATATAATTATGTTTTTTACACCCACAGAAAGATGATATAGATAGAATATACTGTAGGTTAAGGGTTAGGCTGGCAGTGAGTAATTTTGTCATATGATGCTCATTCAGCCATTCTAATATTCTACTCCAATACAGGTAGACCTTGCTTACCGACTGCCTTGTCCATGACCGGAGTTACAATGGTGCTGAAAAAATAACTTTACGACCAATGCCTGCATTTACAACCTCTGCAGCATCCCTCAGTCATATGATCACCATTACACTCAGCATGCATTGTCCTGTGCCTGATCTGTTGTTTTTCTCCCCCTACCTTGCAGAGCAGAGAGACTGGAGAGGAAGGGATTACAAGAGAGTCAGCGGGCACACAATGGAATGAGGTGACACTGGCAGCCCCAAGCGCACTACGCAAACAGCTGGTGTATCCCCCATTGTGTGCCCGCTTACTCTCTTGTAATTTCTTGCTCTCTAATGAATGTAAATACAAACATGAATTACCTTCTTGCTAATTATCCCAGCACGGGGCGAGCATTCCAAGGGTGGGGGAGTGGTTAGGAGGCAAACAAAAGTGGAAGGTATGAAACTGATTAGTCTTGTCAGTTACAGGCAGCAGCTGCAAGCTGACTATCCCAGCACTGGGGTGAGCATTCCAAAAGGCAGGGGAGTGGGGAAAAGGAAAGCACAGTTGCGGTCATGTGATTTCCCACTTAGCAACCACTTCGCTTAACGACAGGGCTGCTGGTCCCAACTGTGGTCGCTAAACAAGGACTACCTGTAACAAAAACCTCTCTTCTGCAGCAGCCCAACAAAGCCATTGGTCTACAACTGCCAAACTGCGTTAATCTCCTCCTTTGCCTACTCACATCACTGCAAGTTGTCTTCACAGGTATAAAGCATAAAACTTTTTAAAAACGGATAATTAAGACTAATTGCACAATGGAATTGCTGATGTGAAGAAAACATCTTTGCTTAAGCAATGATGGAAGTGTTAAAAGAAAGGGAAAATGACATATTGTGGCTAAAATGGTGAATGGCATTCTCTGGGCTTATTCTTTTTGATTTAGTTCTTTACCATTAAGAAAATCAAAGAAACTTCAAAGAGGTGCAACCGACCCTGATCCCTGGACAAGGACTCTTCTGAATTTCAGTAGTCTTTGGTGTGAGCCTGTTATTTGGCATGATTCAGAGTGTGACAAACTATAGTTTTGGGCCATTTTCTCTGTTTCCAGAAGTATTTGCACCAAATAAGTAATCAGATGGGAAATAAAGCTTGGTGTACCTACTGTGTGTTTGGGCTGAAACTAATCTTTAGCTTGTTCGAGCTCTGCCAGATGTCTGGGGCTTGGTTTATGTATGAAACAGAAGGCAGTGACAGAACAAACTGTTTCACTCAGATACAGTATCAAATGCTCAAAGCTTTCTAGAAACTGCTGGGATCAATGCTCTCTTCTCTGCTGGCTTAGCTCTTCTGTTTACTTGAGGCTCCTCCATTACCCTAAGAGCATTCAAAACTACAACCTACTACCTGCAGTCCATTTGGCTGCCTCATTTTCTCCCACATACAGGTCAGGCCCACACAAACTAAGCTTCTACGGACAAGATGTAGACAAATATCCAAACATGGGTGAAACGAACCAGCTTTCCTCTTCCGGGTTTTAACATCCACCACCACAGCCCTGTTCTTCTCTGTGAAATGCTTGAGGAGGATCACACTGTGGGCCTCGTTTGCATTGTCCATATACACTGATCTGGTTCCCATGCACAGAACCTGTAGAGTCGGAAAGAGACATTCAGATGCCGTTCGTTCAGTTAATGTGGGGCTGCTCTCTCTCCAAGCAAACTGCAAGTGAAACCTTGATCTACTGGACCATTTGGGGGAGGGGTTATCCATTACAATCTAAATTTACATCCTTTGTATCCATTTATGTCACATACACAATGTAAATTGCCACAAATTACAGCACCTCCATTTATGTGATTCATCTGGACTACTGATATTTAGGCTGTTATTTGAAAGAAGGCCTGGATGTAACTTTTGTCTAGTGCATCTGAAGTCCACTAAATCAAGATTTCACGGTATGCCTTTGCTGTTTCAGGAAGCGGCCCTGAAAAGCGCTTGCCTTAATATGCTCACCTCTGGAAAGCCGACGAGTACCAGCAATGTGAAAATGTTGGTATGTTTCAACTGGAAGGGAAGCTGCTTGACGCAGTGGTCTGTGAAGGCAACGATCACATCATGCCACTGAGAGGAGGAGTTCAGCGCGCGCAGAATGTCCGCCATGGTGCAAGCCCAGTCCAATCCGACACGGCTAAAAATCAACAGTTAGAGTTACTGATTTATCTTCACACGTGCTCCTGCATGTGCCTCTCTTCTGTCAGCATTGCCTCAAAAACTGAAAAGAGCCAAGAACTGTTTTACTTCACCGGTACTTCCCACTGAAATGGGCTGCCTTCTTCTGGGGCAGACCCTGCCAGCTGGGAGGAGCCTCCTTTGCAGAGCTTACTGCTTCCTCTGTGGGTTCTAGCAGGCTGCAGAAGATGACCTTCAGGCCGTGAGTATGAGACCCTTGCTCCAGGGAGGGACAGGACAGTCTTCCAGAGTTTAATATCTAGCTCCACTTTCACATAAGCTACAATATAGGACTCGCTTCAATTATTTTCAGCATTTCCCATTTCTCTCTTTCTACCCTTAGAAAAATATCTGCATTGGTACTGCTGATTCCTTGTGAGCCTCTATTTTGTTTCTATTGTGGTATTAGCTGCCTTCTAGGGGTTTTTTTGAGCAGCAGAGGTGCTTGTAAACATTTTCAACACTCTGGCATTCTATGACAGGTTTATGCCAGAAAGGGTCATCCAAACATGTTAAAGCTTTTGAGGTTAAGCCATCATGAAGACTGACCTGTCCAGGCAGACAGCTCCTAGACTGAAGAGGAGATGGGTTGTTTTCCAGCCTGCGGGCACTATGGTGCCATCACCAGCAGCCACGAGGCTATGCTTGGTGGAGAGGACCTTGCTCACAGCCGCATCCACTTCTGCAGGAGTCAGTCTCCGAATCAACTGCCCTAGGAGCCCCAGGGTTAAGTGGTAAGTTTCATTTAAATGGCCAGCATTGGAGATCACAACATCAAACATGAGAGGAAGGATCTGGTCCAAGTTAATAAGAGACATCGTTAAGCCCTACAAAGAGAAAACAGGGAAGAATGTGGAAGTCAGCAGAGGGGGTGAGGCAGCACACTTTGCTTTAACTAGCATACTTCAAAAGTTCCGTTTTGCAAACATGGGAAATCTGCAGTTTTGTTTTGTTTTTGCACCAACAAGTCTGCAGGATACCAAACAGTGGATTCTAAATTCTACACTGAGAGGGAGCAAACTACTCTCATTCCTGCTTTGGAAATCCTTACCTTCATCCAACCCAAATGGGTGCATAGATGAATTATTCAACTGAGCATCTAGTAACTATTAGAAACCCAACTCATTTTACCAAATGGTAAGTAGTGTAAGAAAGTAACTGTCTACATCTACCCAGTATTGGTTCCCAATAAAAAGGTGTCAGTTTAGATGTCTTTAAGTGGAGAAAAGTTTGAAACACAGTCTCAAGGTTTTATCACTGCTTTTTCTATCACTTTTGTAGGGGAGAAAAAGTAATGACTGGGAAGGGACTGCCAGAAGTAAGCAAGGCAAGAGAACTGGGAACATTCCTCTTCTGGAAGAGGACTCAGAATCACTGGACATGGGTGTTTGCAGAAGCTCACTGCTTCTGTCAGAATGATGAAACGAGCACCTGAATTCCAAGAAGGCGGCTCATCAGAGAGGAAGCAGAACTTTCTAGAGGAGAAACACTGTTCTAGTTTCTCATTTTCGTAACCACGGTGATTCAGTATTCATAGACTAGTGTCAAGAGTCTGAGCCCAAAGAATAATTTATCTTTCAGGGGCAGCCTGGGGCTGAGAGGACAAATTCAAGGAATGTTCTGAGTGGAGACTACATAATTTCAGTCTGCAGCGTTTGATGCGTGAAATCCAAACGAAAAATTGGAATCAGTAAAAAAGACTGGATTAACCAGCCATTTTTTTTTTCACTTTTTCTTGACTTCAAATAAATGTTCAGATGACAGTGCCAGGTTCGTGGTGACTAAGCACAGTATTAATCTACTTGTTTCATCTGAGCTTATTTTATTGTATTCTGAATTTACTCGAACTACGTATTACTTTGTATTTCATTTTCCCAGCATTTTTCCAGTATTTCCTGTATATGGCTATCATGAATTTTAGCTGGATCTAATTCTCTGAATGAATTATAGTTGTTACCATAAGAGGGAGCTCTTGTATAAGAATAATTACTTGAGATTTTTTTACTGCAGTGACTTTAAATAGCGTACTGCTTTTTAGAGAAATTACAGGATTTTTACTATGTTTGAACTACGCTGTAAGACTATTCAGTTCCATTTGACATTGTAGACTATTTATAATGAATACGAAGCCAATATGATGGTAAATGGATTATCATCACAAAAATGTATTATGACCAAAGGAACAATATTGTCCCCTCTTCTTTATTTTTATTATTTATTTTTATTAAATTTAGTAGTAGAACCATTGGCAAGGAAGGATACAGCAAGAGAATGAAACGTCGTGAATTGACTTGGCAAATGATAAAATGATATGCTGATTACGTACTTATAGTTATCCATCCAAAGACCGCTTTAGAAACAACAATGGAATATATACGGAGTGTGGTTTGGTACAGGGTACCAGATTCCTAAGAACAGGACACAAATGATCACATGAATTTTTTGAAGAGGAAAGGCAACATTTGCAGCCAATAATAGGGTTTAATATCACTATTAAATATCTGGGAATTTAGCTGCTGTCCAATTTTATTCAGCTTGTAAATACTTTTATCTCTCTTTCCATTTTCTCCTATTTTTGCCTTTAAATAGATTAAAAACAACAAAAGAAAGCAACATCACGCTGCAAGCTCTGCGCTTCTATATGTGTGTGCAAAGATGATGTATTACAAGAGAGGTGTCAAGTGGAATGCACAAGGATCAGTCCTGGGTCCTCTACTTGTCCATATTTTCATTAATGACTTAGATAAAGAGGTGGGTGGAATAAACATATTTTTTCAGATTACATAAAATTGGGTGTGATAGCTTAGAAGATTCCTTAGAATACAGAAAGAAAACTCAAAATGATCTGTGGCTACAAAAGGGCAAAGACAATTTTAGGCTGCATCAACAGAAATATGATTTCCAAACTGCAGGAAGCAATTGTTGCACTCTATTCTGCAGCCTACCTTAAGCACTGTATCTACTTTAAGAAAAATTCAAAGAAACTGGAACAGATTCAGAGAAGAGCAATGACCAGGAGACCAGAAGCTAGGATTCATAAAGTGAGAATAAAGAAGCTAGGCATATTTAGTCCTAAGAACAGACCATTAAGGAGAATATAATAGCACTCTTCAAATATTTACTTACTCATTCCATTTTTATACTGCCCTCTCCCAAGACTGAAAGGAAGCCACAAAAACCAAGACCAAGACCTGTTCTCTCTCAGTCCAAAGCACAGGACATGAAATGATAGATTAGAGTTACCGGAAGATGGATTTCAACTGAATGCTAGAATAACTTTCCAACAGTAATAGCAATTTCACAGTGGAACAAGTTACCCAGAGAGCCAGTGGATTCCCCTTCATTGGATGTGCTCAAGCAAAGGCAGGACAGCCTACTCTCAGGAATGTTTTAATATAAATTCCTGAATTGAGGAAGAAGTTGAATGTGATGTCCTAGATGGCCCCTTCCTACTCTAGAATGGTGGTTACTCTAATGGTTGGAACCACTAAGGACTCACATGATCTTCTGGGGGGATTGTCCTTTTCTTACTTCCTTAATTATCCTGAACATAAACTCCTTTACACCCTTCCCTAGTTTGCATAGTTCCTTACGGATTTCAGGTGGGGCAACGTTGCAGCTAGTAGCCCAAGAATCCTCTTCTGGGAACATTCAGCGAATACCACCTCCTGACAAGGCATTGCTTTTTCTTCAGCTTGGTGTGGGGGCAAAATGTCAGAAACTGCAACATCTGTAAACAACAACAATTTTTCCCCCCAAATTAGGCTGTTGAAAATATTAGTAATGCTACCATGACTGATTTACAATGCACCAATTCAGTCTTCACAATAGTCCACATTTCCTCATCACACATAACCTAGTAAAACAGGTCACTCTTACTCCCAAATGGATGTTATTCCCAAGTTCTCACAGGTAGTCCTTGGTTAACAATGGTAATTGGGACTGGCAACTCGGTCACTAAGTGACGTGGTTGTAAAGTGCAATGTCTCGTGACCATGCCGACTTACAATGGCAATTCTGGCACTTCCAGTTGCCATTGTTAAGCAAATCCCATGCGGTCATTAAGCACAAAGTGATGTGATCACCATTTCCGACCTCCTGCCGGCTTCTCCACTGACTTTGCTTGTCAGAAGCCGGCAGTGAACGTTGCAAATGGCGATCGCGTGACCGTGGGATGTTGTGGCCAGTGTAATTGTGAACCAGTTGCCAAGCGCCTGAATCGCAATCATGTGACCACAGGGACGCTGTGACACCCGCAACTTTGAGAACTGGTCATAAGTCTCCTAGTTCAGCACCATTGTAACGTCAAACAGTTGCTGAACAAGTGGTCGTTAACCAAGGACTACCTGTACATGGACTGGGAAAGAGGGAGATGGAACATGCTAAGATTTCATGCCTCTACCTCTACAAGCCTGATTATCATGTTTGGCATTAACCATGATACAGCATTACATGGTTAATGCCAAACATGAACAGTGTGGTTGGTGTAATATACCAACCACATTGTTTATAAATATGGGGTAGTTTGGGAAATCATAGCAATTTTCTGTATGTATGACGGGCAGCCACACTACTGTTAATTTTCAAAACATCCTTATATATACAGTTAGGCTCAATGTCACTGATTTTCTAAGCCACGAATAAAAAATGAGTGAGAGCCAGCATGGAGAAGTGACTAAGGTGCTGGAATAGGAGCAGGGAGTACGTGAGGTCTCATCCAGCCTCAGCCAAGGAATCTCACTGGTCAATCACTCTCTCAGCCCAACTTACCTCACAGGGTTGTTGCTGCAGGAAAAAATAAGACTTGTACTGTGCTTAGATGTAAGAGCACACTAAATAAACATACAAAATACTAAAATACTGAACCAGCGACCCTTTAGATACTGCTAACTACAACTCCCAGCATCCTTTCCCACAGACTAGGCATTGGCTTGCTACGAGTTATATACTGAGCAATATATGGAGGACCACCAGTTTTCCACCTCAGCATCAAGTCATACTTCAAAGGACCAGAAATGAGTCAGAGGTCTGGGCATTCCGTCCCCCCTCTCACATGTGCCTTCACTTTCAACTTGCAGTATTAAATATGGATTGCTGTAAAATTCCATCTAAAATTCTGTTTCTTGTGCTTGCTAGCAATTATTCACTCCTCCTTGTAAATTTGCTAGTTAGGGTCAGTATTTAGTAAATTTTAGGCAATTTAGAAATTAACAACAACGTGTTGCTATTAGGAGCAGACCAGTAATAATACCATTGTTTGGAAAGAATGTAAATAAACAAGCAAGAAAAAAGACAAATTGAACAGCAGTTGCTTTTTTTATAAAGAAGCTAAAAAGTAATAGTTACCTGGGGGTATCTTTTCTTTTGCAAATAAGTCAGAATTAAAAGCAAGTGTCTGTCTCTCTTGTGATACCATCTCTTTCTTTGTTGGAAGACCATTGGAAAGTTTGTTCTCAATTTTCACTTTACTCTCTTGTTTAGTATTTACAGAAGTCTGAATTTCAGTACTCTTTCCATTTCCCTAAGTAAAAATAACAGATTAACTTTGAACTGTATTTTAAGCAGTTGGTGACTTCAAGAAAGAAGCTATTTTAACTTTAGCCACTTTATGTGCAACTGGGTTTAACAGCACTGCTCCAATAGAATAATGTACCACAAACCAGTGCAGGATTCCTATGTGCTTGCGGAAGAAATGCTCCTACCATTAAGCAATGAAGAGGGTCATTCCTAACATCTGAATTAGCCTCCCCAAGTTAGAGGTCTCCAGATGTGCTGGGTCTGTAACTCCCAGTTAGCAAAGTCATCAGTTTTGGGAACTGCAGTCCCAGCACATCTTGAGGGTTCAGTGTTGTAGAAGGCAGTTCTGAACGGAACACCTACCCTCCTGGGTCTCCAAAGGCAGAGTGTCAACTGCAGCCTATTCAGAAGTTGACTAAGAATACAAGAGGTGAGAGACAGAGAGGCTCCAGGATTACTCCTAAGAATGCTTAGGATCTCTTCAATTTGATGCATTTGAGGTCAAGGCAGGATCTCACCTAAGAGCAGGTGGACCGATAATCCTGGAACTTGTTCACCTTCCTCTGTAGGATACAGCTTGATTTGCTTACAGCAGCTACCTGATATTTTCTTCTCTGCATAGTCCATTCTGCTTTTCAACACAGTGGTTGATGTCTGTGTATCTGTGTGTGTGTGTGTGTGTGCGTGTGTGTGTGTGAGAGAGAGAGAGAGAGAGAGAGATGGGGGACTGATATAGAGATGGCCCACTCCAATCGCATGGGACCGGGTCTGATCAGCTGCAAGGAATCCAACAGCAAAAGAAACTTAAGTTGCCTACAGAGTCCTCAATCCATAGCCAAAGAGTAAGTTCCTCAAGCCGCAGCCAGACAATTCTCAAACAGCAATTTCCTCCATTCTGGCATCCTCCAGATGCGTCAGTTAGAATCCCATCTAGATGAAATCACACCTGACATAATGTAACTGGGGGCTTTAAGTTCTTTTGGAGGACGAGGGGAAGACAATATTAGTGATGTGGGGAAAGAAAAGAGCATGTCGATGCTCAGTGAATGGAAATACTAGATATAGTCTTTGTAAGATCTTAGTTCCCTGCACATGTAAAACGTGGCATAACTGTTTGAGATTAGCACTTAGCTTGAACAGATCAAGCCAGAAATCAACAGAGACTGGAACACATTTAACATATTGAACATTCAACACATTTAGAGTCCATCTTCCCTCTGTTGCGTGCACAGCGGACGCTCCCGCATTTGCACATATTTGTTTAAATACCAAGGATCTGCGTTTATAAGCAACCTAAATAGCTCAATTTAGTGTGCATTTTAAAAAAGTATTTACATTGCGATGGATGACAGATGCAGGCATCTTATTATTTTCCATGATTTCCTTACTGGTGCAGTTTTCTACATGGCTCTCTGTGGAAAACTCAACTGAGGGCATCCCATTTTCAGATGAAGGTTCTTCTTCTGGCAACATGCTAAGCAGAGTTTGACTTTTCAGACCTGGATGCAGGTAAAGAAAGTTTAGATGTTCAAGATAGGATTAAAAGCAGTCTGAATCCAGAATTCATTCAAATCTGTGAATTTCAGAAAGGCAGGATTCACCATGGAATGAGCTCCACCACATATGTACTGAATCCTTCCCCTTCAGCCTGTTCAAGCTGCCAGGGAAGGGATGACAGGCTGGATTCAGGAAAAGATAATGCCTTTTTGAGAGAGGGAGTGATGCATGGGGGGATTCCTTTCCCCAGCCATCCTGGACCTCATCTGGGGTGATAACTTCAGAGGACCTGGGATGAAGTGGATTATCTGGTTCCCTTTCAAGCATGAGCTCAAGCCTGGGCCTGGGCCAGAAATGGCATTGCTTCCTGTTGTGGATGACCTGAACAGAACTTGGATGGTGGGTGGGAGCCTGGCCCTCCTCATCCCGCTTGATTTCTCAGTAGCATTAAATATCATTGATCATGATATTCTTTTGGACCCTCAGCAAGGTTATCCTGAATTTTCTCAGAGAATTCTCGCTATACACTTGGAAAAAAAGAACTCACTCACTATAAAAGGAACTTGCACCTCAGAAATAATGGTAACAGAGATGGAAAGTCAACCACCACTAGCAGCCACTGAAGTTTTTTTGAGGCAAGAAAAACATTTGAGAGATACAGATCCCACAGTAATGGCAAGATAGTCAAGACATTTTGGGTCATACAAGGGAAAGGATGTGCTTCCTTTGTTCCAAAGAGAAACCTAGGCATAGAATGTGTTTGGTAATCTACCACTGTGGAGCATCATGATCTAAAACACTAATTTGAGACATCTTTCTGGAGAGCATAAATCCCTAATTCCTCCTAGTTTTTATATGACTAAGGTTAAGAGCTTAAGGAAGCCAACAGTAAAGGCTGCACAGACTGTACAAAAACTTGTGGTCTTAGGAGGGAGTCAGTTCAGATAAGGCTGATCTGGTTCCAAATGCTGGAAGAGAGTATCAGAAAAACAGATCCCCTGGGAACAAAAATTCTTCATGTCTGTGGACTCTATGCCTGCAAAACCTGTGCCAGGACAGGAATGTTAAGTACCCTCGATTCAAATAGCTGGCACGTCTGTCAGCCCTTTGAGGTAGTCCAAACAGGGAACCAATACCATACGTACTAACACTACCTTTATTCTAACGTTACAGCAGTGTTCCTCAACCTTGACAACTTTAAGATGTGTGGACTTCAACTCCCAGAATTCCCTAGCCAGCAAGAGTTGAAGTCCACACATCTTAAAGTTGCCAAGGTTGAGAAAACCTGTGTCCTATCTTAGAGCTGAGACGGTATCTTGGGTCTCTAGTGTTTATTGTCGTACTCTACTAGACAGAAAATCCTGCCAAACTGAAAGGCTGTGGGAAACCTTCACAGATAAACCCCATAATTAAGGCAGGTCTGCTCGGAGTTTCTTAGAAGGAAAGTTCAAAGCCTCTAAACTATGCATGCGTTTTTCCCCCTGGATAGGTGGAAACTCACCATCAGTACTGCTCACTGCTCACCATCAGTACTCATGACACCCTGGGTTACAGTAACAGAATCTTGCAAGTCTGAAAGCACATCTTTCCCCCCTTTCTTTTACTTCCAGGAAACTAGGGAGGGTCCCTTCTGAGATGCTTTCCAGGCCCTCCCCCATTCCTTCTGTGGGCTGAGATATCTAACTTTTGCCCTGGCTGTGGCTCTTCCTCCTCCCAAGTCTCACACAGACCGTTACAACGTCTCAACCCACCTTTGCCATGCTGCACTTTCATCAGGCAATCTCCAATCAGCTGAACACATTCTTGCTGCAGGATTCTAGCATGAGCGGTGACTTGTGGGCTGAGTTCTTCCCCGTCCGCTTGTTTGCCACAAGTCAAATCAGCGCTGTAGAGAGCCAAGGCAGAAAAAAGCAGCCAGGAATAGTTGTGGAGGTAAGGCTGGATGAGCCTGTGGCAGTCACTGATCCTAAAGGTCATCATTGGATACACAGTGATGCTATGGGTAGGCAGGTGGCTAAAAAGGCAAGAGGTTCTTTGTTATAAATGCCGGTTGATTAATAAGTCAATCATTAATAAATTAATTATTTAATCATTAAATTAGTCATTAATAAAAAACAAGGTACGTATTTTCCCCTTGCACTCTGTTCACAGATATCTGAAGCCCACAGTCTGCCCTAGTGAAGAATGAAATACAGATGGTTCAGTAATGTGATCCACTTCATGGCAAGGTGCCAGCCGCCACCTGGTCTGTACCGCCCAGCTGAAAATCAGTTATTTGATAGACCAGATGCTACCTTTCCGCTCAGACAGAACTGGCTGTTCTTGGTGGGTAACACATGCTGTGAACAATGTCAAAGGTTGTAGTACAAAATGGATAGAAATTATAGAAATAAGGTATGGGAAGAATCAATAGATTTTCAGTTCTATAAGGATGGGAAAGAACAGTACTGCAGTACAGAAAACATTTGCTTAATGGGGGAGGGTAGTTAAGCAAACTAGAAACGGAAGAAGCAAAGCAGTTCTCTAAGAAATTAACTCTTTTCAATTATCCCCTTTTGTTCCTTTCACCCCCAGCAGTCATCCTTCCTCATGCAGCAAGACAGTGTAAGTAGACAACTGACACCCAAATGTGACCATGTGATAGACATGCTGCTGATGGGCCAGTACCTGTCAGAGTACTTCTTTGCAGAGTAGCATCCATAGCAAAGGTCAAAATCTTCACACACGTTGCAGTTAATACGCTGGCCAACAATAATACCTTGACAGTGATTGCAGGCATACTCCATGTTAACCATGTCATGACTGGCCTCATGACCTTCTGGTCTCACTCCACCTGGTGGTAGGCAAAATACATGCAAAGCACATCATTCCATCATTCAAATACCGTATCAGTGTCCTGCAAGTCTTTCTGCATTGGTGGCTGGGGAATTCTGGGAGTTGAAGTCCACACAAAGTTGCCAACTTTGAAAAACACTGATCTAAAGCCTCAAAGCCACACATCCGAAGTTGTCATGTAAGTTAGCAGATGCATTGTCCCTGCTGCCTGTTTTTCTCCTGCTGAAGAAGCTAAGAAACTCTGCACACAAAATAACTGCTCTGCTTGCTGGATGAATGTTATTCTAAAAGAAGCTGATAAAATATTTCTGAGAAACCCATCAGCAGATTCCTTTTAAATCTATTTCACAGAATCATAAAGAACTGGCTATGAAACTGAGTCATAGTTGGCATTAGACTCCATTAAATCTACTGTATATTAATTATAATCTTTCTGGATTGTTTTGTGGGGTGGGTAAGGTAAACAAACTGGTATTTATTACCATCTTTGGTGTCATGTCCAGACAGTACTTTATTCAAAAGCTTTTGAAGAAATTGGGAAAATGACCAACAATGTTTCACAATAAATCCTATGGTCAATTTTCCTAATCTATATACACTAACGCAGCAAAAGGAAGTGATTCAGTTCTTGCTAGCTGCTAACTTGGTCACCGAAAAATACATGAAGACTAAATAATTTCTTATGTTGGATCTATGGTATTTGTGTAAGAAACTGCTTTGGAAAAAATGTACCATAAAGAACAGTGAAAAACTGTACAATATAGGCCAAATTCAGTCAAACTTGGTCACCATTTATGAGCTAGCTCTGTTGGTTACTGAATAACCACACTTAAAAGTTTTGCATTTTTCTTCAAGGCTATGGTGGGATGTGTGTGTATAAACAGATAGATAAATATCAATAAATTAAATTAACAGACCTCAGTTTAGTGGACTTCGGATGTAACAAACAAAATTTAATCTTATGTACATGATAAAAGAAGAAAATTATTGGGTAACTGTGAAGTCCAGGCCTCCCTTAGGCATGAAAGCCAGCTGCGTAGCTTTGGGCCAGTCACTCTCTCTCAGCCCAACTCACCTCACAGGGTTGTTGTGGTGGGGAAAGTAGGAGTATTAAGTATGGGTTATATATAAAAAAGGTGGGATAAAAATCTAACAACAACAACCCCAGCACCAAACAGTAAAGAAACTTAACCATTTCCTAGTTCCACAATCCCACAATTGCTAGTTGGGAAGGCTTGCAATTTCCGGTTCCCATCTGCCATGATCATCTGTATGGTTTATATCAGGAAGAGCAGCTGCCTATGACATCACATCTGCCAGTGCTGCTACAGAGGTTCAAAAAAGCCCATTTAGATTTAATGGACATGGACATTTGGCTTCCACAGATACCCTTTCCCCCATTAGTTTATTAAATTGGGGGGTTACTTTGTGAATGTGTGTGTGTCTGGATGTGTGTGTATGTATACACCCACACCCACATGCCCCTCCAAACTGACCCTGAGTAATGCAAAAATATCACAGTGAAAGTTAATCTACAGTTCCATTATGGGAAATCAAACATATGATACAGTTTCAATCAATCTACCTTACCCAGAAAGCATGTTTTACATAGATCCATATCACTGCATTGTAAGCAGCGGTAACGATGCCATGGAGCAATCTCATCACATCCATCACATGATATATCCACATGCAACAGGTCACAGTAGCGGGCGATGAACATGTGCATCTAGAAAGAGATAGCGATAAAACTGCGGTGAACAATAAATAACATGATGGCTAGGGATGGTGGGGGTGTTGTGCTATTTTCCCACCCAGATAAAAGCATAGGAACAATCAGATGGAACTGGGAACCCAAGAGGGATGACATCTTCCAAAACTTGAAAGTAATTTCACTGACAGAATTTCTTTGAATTTCAAAGGGAAGAAATGCTTGTTACATTTTGGCTGTTTGGAAAAGTTGTGTAATAGCATATCTAATGTCTCTGAAGCTTAGTTGAGGGAGCAGGCTTGGATACAGGGGGTTCCCAAAGCTACTAAACATATTCCTGAACGGAGTCTTCCAGACGTAATCCTATCCAAAAAATTCAACATATGCAAGCTACATCACTCTGTTTTAAAATCTCTATTTCAAAAAACCATGTAACATTTTTATCCTTATGACCTTTCTCTGTTTCTCAGGGTCTGCTTGGCTTATCTTGTCACACCAGCTTTCAAAGACTCCTTCCTGACATTCGTCCATCCACTCAGAGTTTTGCTTGTAGTCTGCAATTTCTTCTTCTTTGTTCCACTGGCTGAGAACAAAGCATTACATTAAGAACAATGACAAGGCCAGAAAGACCGTCATCCAAAAAATTTGCATAAGCAAAACTGAAACAGAAGAAGCTGCAGTGAATGGTTCACTAATCAGTGTTCTCCATATTGCTGTTTTCCAAATGTAATGGCCTTAGCCTTTAGCATTTTTAGCTAGCATGATCTCTGGTTAGGAAATATGGTAGTTGAAGTACAACATAGCAGGAGGAAATCCAGTTGCAAAGAGATTTAAAAAAAAATTCAGCAGATCTACCTATGAAAGACACAGCTGTCATATTAGAAGATGGATTTCATCTTCTCTCTCACAAAAGATGAAATACCTCTAAGATAATAATAATAGAAAAACTAAATATCTAAAAAAAATAGGCTTACCTGCTTCAGAATCATTGCTTCACCTTTAACAGAAATTTATTATAATTAAATAACACCCATATGATCAGTAGAACTGTAATTGCAGCATCCCATTTCTAATTAGAGAAAGACAACAGAGTAGAGGAATTGTGGCATTTTGCCCAACCTAGCACCTCCAATCTATTGGATCTCAACATCCACAATCCTTACTTAGTTCTGTACAAGCTGGTTTTATGGTTCTGACCCTTTTGTTTCTATCTATTAAGTAAGCAGCCACTATTTGAGTCTGCGCACCACTGGAAATGAATGATCAGTTAGATGTAAATAAGTACAAATAGTAAAATAAAAGTAAAGATACCTCCAAGTCAACTTGAATCTAGATGACTGCATTGTAACAGTTCTTTCTTGACAGTGCTATGAAAGTAATTTGCCATTGCCTTCTTATGGAACATTTGTTTTTTCTTCCTGTCTAGCCAAGAGCCTTGGAATTCCAAGGCAGTCTCCCTTTCAATAAAAACAAGGGCCAACTTTGCCTAATGCCCAAAACCAACTGAGGCAGTGACTAGATTATCCTTCGTCAAAAACAACTAAGGCTACAATTCTATTTCCTCTTTGCAGAAAGTGGCTAACAGTGAAGTTATATTTTTTTACAATCTTAGCACATTCTATACATAGTCACTGTTACTCCATTTTTCAATCAAGAGCCGTCAAAGTGGTTGTGGAAAATCTCCAACATGTGCAAAAGATATTTTTAAATTCTTTCACTGACTTCTCTTTCTAATATTATATGTTTTCCCGACTTACCAAATTATCTTGTCATGAGTACTTATGTTCTCTTGTGACATGGTGATGAGGAGACGTGGTAGCTGAATATCAATGAAGAAGGAAAGATCATTTGCCTCCCAGCCCATATCCAAAAGGTGAAGGAGACATGTCTGCACACAGGACAAGGCAGGCAGTAATGATCTAAACAAATAATAATCCAATGAAATTGAGTGTTGTTATGTTCAAGACATCCTGCTTATACAATGTATAATTTAGCTATCAGAAGATTGTATAACAGCTGCCAACTTAGATGGCTTTACAAGGCATCTTCATCATGGTCAAGAGCCTAAATGGGCAGTGCACTTTGAAGCACAGGAACAGCCAGATGCTGGCAGGTGAACAGCATGGTAAACTATTCTATTTTCAGAGCTATCCAGATGTAGCAAAATGGACTCCAGATGATTGGACTCTTTCCATTGGGAAGGCAGGCAGCGCTTACGATTTTGTTGATATAGCATCTTTCCTTTTAGTGTCATCTAGCTGCATGCAGAATATAGCTTTCATTCTTCCTATGCCAAGGGAATGATAGCTCACCATCTCCATAGTGGGAACAGTTGTGCTCAGTTATGTCAGTAAGGGAAATACTGCTTCCCCTACAAAAAATGCATATGCCTAATGGCATATTGAAATCCCTTTTCTGACTCTTACTCCACACAGTGATTACTTCTAAACTTATCACAATAAATTGAGATCCAACGAAGAAACAACTAAGAGACCATTGCATGGAAATCAGCAAATCTTTACATGTTTACAGTAACCACAGCCACTCATTCTGCCTAAGGCTTGATTAGTCAAATTTAATGTGACATAAAATGTGGCACTGCAGCCTTGTTTACCTGGAATGTACCAGAAATGAAGCCATGGTTTGGTTTTAGTTTAAAGCTTTATTTTCTCATTTCTTCAGAAAGACAAAACCAGAGTCCTGCATTTCTGTATCAGTCTATGTGTAGTTGTTAGCTATGCTGGTTTGCTAATATATCACTAAGCCAGCTTTATAAAGTATACAAACTGATCTAAATACTACTGAATTGCGGGAAAACCAAACTCTACTTAATTAAGACCTCCTGATATGCTTGTAGTGCAGGTTTCTAAAAAGACATTTCAGGATCTCTGTTTCTAGGAGAAAGTTTAATTTGATAGACCAAGACAGCCGAGCTGATTTTTTTACAACTCACTATTTGGAATAATAGTTTCTATGAATGATATAATCAAAACATACAGATGTCTGTTCCTGTGACTCAACAGTTTGGCAGTTAACTCAAAAAAAATTTTTTTCCAAGAGAAAACAGCATTCAACCTAGTAACAATCTGAACAATGAAGTAGTCTCAGAGAAACTGACCCCTTCCTTATCACCTGCTATGAACAATACATGGTGATTATTTATTTACAATATTTGTACGCTATTCATTCCTGATGGCTCTGAGAAGCTAATAATCAGTTACACCATTAAAAAAATAAATAAAAATCTGAATAAAAATCCATACAAAAATAATAAAAATCTGAATAGTTTCATAAGGGATAAAAATAGTAATATAAAGTCACACATCCACGGATGCATCCGAATATTCAAAGAATGCCTTCCTAAGCCAGGCCTTACCTGCTTTCCTGAACTCTAGGAAGGAAGAGGTAGAAAGGTTCTCCATTCATCTGACTGGACTGGTAGATGAATATGGGAGAAGGCAGACCCTCAGTAACCCAATAATTATCCAGAACAAAGCTAAACATCTAGAGCTTATTAAACTAGGGAACTTATTAAGCAAAAGAAACCAACACCCAGACCTTCTACAAGAATAAGGTGAACTTGATCACTCAAGGAGCCAAATAGGTAAGGATCCAAAGTAAGCAAACAACAACAGTTTATAAATTCTTCACAGAAGGACCAACTGCTATCAAGATCAATTACCAAGATAAGCAATAAGACTATAGAGTAATTTTGCATGCTTTATGAATGATGCTCATACTTGTCACTGTAGTTGTTAAATCCTTTCAAAGCATTGACCAAGAAATGAAGCAGCTGATAGAAGGATTCCCGTATTTCTCGGTGTAATTCAGCCCCACACCCTTCTAAGTGTCCAAAATAGCTGTAAACAAACAAACAAAAAACAAAAATAGAAAGGCTGGCTGGTGAACCACGTCATAAACCCATCACTGGATGATACAAACATTACATAAATACGTATTTATTTATTTATCGTATTTTTATCACCGCCCATCTCCCCCACATGGGGGACCCTGGGCGGTTCACAGTAAAAACACTTTAAAATTCAATAAAATTATAAATAATACCAATATTTCAATAAACATAAAATACAATAAAATCGAAATAAGGGCAGATCAAATTCAGCCCATAAAGGGATAAGGCTGGTTCCTGCAGGGCTAGGGAACTAACCAGCCCCAAAATGGCTCTTCCTCTCCCCACTCCAAGCATGGTGACAAAACCAGGTTTTCAGCTGTTTTCTGAAGTCCAGAAGAGAGGGGGCTAACCGCATTTCCGGGGGAAGGATGTTCCAAAGGGCGGGAGGGATGTGTGTGTGTGTGTGTATATATGTGTATATATATCTGACTGGACTGGCAGATGAATATGGGAGAAGGCAGACCCTCAGTAACCCAATAATAACAATAACAATAACAATTATATATATATATATATATATATATATATATATATATATATATATATATATAGGATGTGGCGCTCAGTAACCCAATAATAACAATAACAATAACAATTATATATATATATATATAGGATGTGGGGATAGGCCACTCCAGGGAACAACTGGACATTCCAGAATATACCACTCCAGTTATTTGCAGGAGATTCTGTTTTCCAAAGTACAGGAAATAATTTGTGATGTTTTAGATGTGGCTCAGCTTGAAACAGTATCAGATAGGTACAGTGGTGCTTAAAAGTGTGTGAACCTTTTTTTGTTTAATGTTTTTGACTCATTTGTTTAACTGGGTTCTCTTTATCTAGTTTCAGGAATTGTGTGGAGAACAGATCACACTTTAGGTCATATTTATACAGAAATATTGAAAATTAAAGAAGATTCACAAACTTTTAAGCACCATTGTAGACAGACAGACATCCCTCGATCCTAGACCAATAATATTTTATGCTATTTTCATATTGTATTTATTTCATTATTTCACTGATTTAGTACAATTTGTATGCTGCTCTGAACCAAAATGAGGCTCAGAGGCAGTTACAAAATAATATGAGCATCAGAGTAAAAGCAATAGTAAAACAAATGGCAAAACAGAACAGCATTGCCCCAAACAGCCAACAACATCCATACCCAAAGAAACAAGGTTCCCTCTTCAAAAATCTACCCCAAGGCTCTCTGGAATGGCCGTATTTTAATGGCTTTCTGAAAAACCAACAGGGCGGGGACCAGTCTAATCTCAGGAGGAAGACTGTTCAAGAAAAGGGAGGCTGTGGCTGAGAAGATGACATTCCTTATGAGAAAGGATGCAAAGAGAGCCCATCTTTCCCTATCTTACTGGGCAGGCATAAGCCAGGGACAGCAAGTCCAATATTTTGATCTGCCATTTTAATAACTTAATTTTCTTCTCAGATATCACATTAGGATTCAGGTGATGCGATCAAATGTCTTGATGCTTCTCAGTTAAATTCAAAAACAAGGGGCTCCTGATTAGTTCCACGAGACAGGGACATGAAGAATTAATCTTCTTTCCTACACTGCTTCCGCCATTCTAAATTCTCACCTTATCTACTCTCAACTACACTGGAGAAGAAAGCATTCTTTAAGAATAAATTCCCAGGACCCTTTAATAAAAAATCAGAACAACTTTTACCTGTTCTACAATTAAAACAATAAAATAAAGCAAAAAATTCAGGTGAAGCGTGAGATGAGATATTTGCAAATGATCTTTATGCTAACTTGTGGCCCAGCTACTATTGTTACTGACTGGGAATTCAGGCAACTGTAGTTCCAAAGTATTTGTAAAATGACAGATTGAGGAGATTGAACTACCCTCTGCAAAGAGATCTAAAATGATCAAGTGTCAGGAGAGATGGTTTTCATCATGTCTTACTTTGTGAAGTCTTTCTGGCAAGCTAAAAGTTCCAGCAGGAAAATTATGCAAGGTGGAACAAAACAGTGAGGTTGGCTAAGGGATTTTAGGCACTGGAGGATCATCTTCAGCACTTCCAAAATGTTTTTGGCTTGAGCTTTCCTCAAAGCAAGGACTTTCAGGACACTGGGGATAAAACACACACAAATCCAAATGCAATGACAGAATAACACCATTATCATCATCAGATGCTGGGACATTCTCACATGGAACAGAATTCAGATTTAACAAAATCTTGGCAGGGAAAAAGCTGTATGTTGTGTACTTTTCTCTGCTAAGACAGTTTAAAATCTCACAAGAGTCTTGCTGAAGTTGCAGATGAAGATTAAAAAGATCACATCTTTTCACCAAGTTAGCACGCACAGCAACTAGGGTTAGCATTGCTCACCCTGGATCTTGGAGCATCTGGATGATTCCTTTCCACTATGCCAGTGTTTCTCAACCTTGGCAACCTTAAAATACGTGGACTTCAACTCCCAGACTTCCCAAGCAAGCCATGCTGGCTGGGAAATTCTGGGAGTTGAAGTTCACATATCTTAAAGTTGCCAAGGTTGAGAAACACTGCACTATTCTGTCAAGTCTCATGTCCCAGTTAGAACTACTATCAATTTCACAACAATGCTCACCATATTTCCTACACTAGCACTGTTGGCAAAATAGCTTTCAGCTTGTTAGTATCTTTATCTTTAAAGATAAGCATTGCCTGAAGGAATCAGAGGAAAACGCTAATTCTGTTGTCTTATGCAATTTCAAAGAGAAATTTAAGCTCCATATTTGCTTTGTCCTGACATAAACTGGGGTTGCTCTCGAACATTCAAAGTTACTTCCTACACTTCTTTTCTGTTGGGTAATATCTGTTCTAGAATTCTCTCAACTGCAACAATTATTCTCCTTACTAAAACATGAACTATTTTGCTCTGTTTAAATATTGAAATAACTATGAAAATAATCTTCCCTTGCATTTGCTCCCTCTCTGTTTAATATTTGGGGTTCGAAGTTTGCTATGAAATCTCTTGTGTTCTTTCTAGACTATAACTTATAGGGTTAAACAACATATTCCACTCCTGAAAACTCTAAAGCGGAAAATAGTCAGCCCTGTACGTAGATTTGCACCCAGTATACTATTTGGCTCACCTTTCATGGGAAAGAGACTGATCCTTGATGAAGTCCAGAACGTCTTTCAAGATGGGATATTTCTCCTTTATGCTGGGCGCAGGTTTAGATTCTTCCATGGAGCGGAAGGAGAGGAGCCGGAGCCGTCCACGGCTGAATGGAGGCTTGCGGGTTGGGGTGGAAGGGGGGGACAAGGATTCTTCTTGCTCTGAGTTTTTTTCCAGGGCGCTACTCTGTGGTGCTGAAGCTAGTTCTGTCTGTGGGGAATCGGGCACTTGCTTTTTCTTTTGTTCAGAGTCTTGGCCTCCCTCTGGGAAAGGAAAACCAGTTGCTTCACAAGCAGGTGAGGGATGTGATGCTTGGAAATCTGCTTCTACTACAGAACTTGTCCTTTGGTATTTACCATCAGGGCCTTGCCCGTGGTCCTCCAGGTTATCAGAGTCGTAACCTTCTGACTTGGTCCGTACAGGCAAAAAATTCAGCAAAAGAAGACTTTTCTGGATACACTGCTGTGCTACAGTGGAAGGCAATGTACGTTTTGTAAGAACAGCACAAGCAACACTCTGCACCCTAAAATCTCAGATCATTCTTACAGCATTTCTTTACAAAATTGGAACACCCACCTTCGGAATATAGCAATTCTGAATGAAGGAATGAAGGAATGAATGAGGCAGACTATAAAAAAGCAATACAAATTTCACACATATTAAAGTAGCTATTAGAATAACGGTTTGGATGAGGTTCTTCTGCAAACTTCAGGGCTGCCTCAAGACTCTCCTCTTGCACAGCAGTGCACTGTTTTGCCAGCCCAGTCAATGGCAAACTGAGACTGGATGCTAGGGAGAGAATGAATGGTGTGTAATTCAAACATAGTGTCAGTTGGTGATGAGACCTTGAGACTTACTGAGAGACAGAAAAGCCAGTCATCTTCAGATGAGCCAGGCATTTCTAGAAATGTAAGTAGAAGGCCACAGCAATCCACTGTGGCTGTAGCACGTTCCCCAAATTGCCTAAGAGGAATGTAACTAAACTTGCTCACTTGCTAAGGATCCTAATTCAAGGGGTTAGTGCTTACTGTTAAATCCTTGAATGGCTTGGAGCCCAAATATCTGAAGGAGTATCTCAGGCATAAAGATCAGAGAAGAGCCCCTTTTTTACGTTGATCTACTATCTTCAAATAAATCAGCCTTCTTCGGTGCTGCCTTGATTTTGGAATGCCTTTTTAAAAGGGATATACCTGATACTGATGCCATGCCATGCCATGCTATGCATATATATGTGTGTACCACATTAAAACTTAATTTGTTTAGGATTTTTAAAAATATAAATCCAAACATTTTAATATTTATGTGTGTGTATTTTAAATAGTTGATTTAATTTTAAGATTCTGGATTATGTTTAGATTTTAGGTTGTATTATTGTAAGGAATATTTAATCTCTAACTACTGCTCTGAGATGCTTGTGGAAGTTAAGGAATAATATATGCATTTCTGAACTAAATAACCAGGGCTGTGTAATTTTAAAAAGAGACTTAACGAGTTTAAAAACAGAAAAAAGAATTAATTGGCAAAAAAAAATGATTTAAGAAAATTATAAACAAACTAGGAGACAAGAGGAATTTGGAACTTTTGTACTTTTGCTGCGAGATCTGAAAAACAAATATATAATTAAATAATACACCCATGGGAAATGACTGAAATGGAACTAAGTCCATATAAGGAACTGAGATTCTCTGAATATTACAAATGGGCACTCTAGAGGGGACTAAAGGACCAGGCAGAACGGAAAGGAAAGGAAAGGAAAGGAAAGGAAAGGAAAGGAAAGGAAAGGAAAGAGGCGAGTGCATCTATCAACTTTTAAACTAAGGTTTTAAAATGGCCAACCCTGGTATAACTTTTGAGTTACTCAAAGAGTTCTTCAAAAAATGGACTGAGATATTAATAATTAATATCTTAGAAAGCGTGTTTTGTTTATTTATTATTGCCTTTGTTCCTTTTTCCTTTTCCTTTTCCTCTTTCTTTCTTTCTCTCATACTTTTCAAACTTCTTTCTTACTTTTCTTTAATCTTTTAGTTTAGTTTGTCTTTATTTTTACTATGTCTATTAAAATCTTCAATAAAATTTTTACAAAAAAAGGTGCTTTGGAGTAGGCACGGGTGCGCATGTTATGCCTGTTTGCCCTTAAAGCTGTGTCTTTTCCTGGGTTCACATGATAGGTGTGTCTGTGAAATGCAAATGTATGCAAATCTAAAGAGGCAGATTGCTATTACATTTAAGCTCCTGAAGCATCTGTATAACGACCAAGCAGCAACAGTAAGAACAGACCACGGAACAACGGACTGGTTTAAGATTGGGAAAGGAGTACGGCAGGGCTGTATACTCTCACCCTACCTATTCAACTTGTACGCAGAACACATCATGCGACATGCTGGGCTTGAGGAATCCAAGGCTGGAGTTAAAATCGCTGGAAGAAACATTAACAATCTCAGATATGCAGATGATACCACTTTGATGGCTGAAAGTGAGGAGGAACTGAGGAGCCTTATGATGAAGGTGAAAGAAGGAAGTGCAAAAGCTGGCTTGCAGCTAAACCTCAAAAAAACTAAGATTATGGCAACCAGTTTGATTGATAACTGGCAAATAGAGGGAGAAAATGTAGAAGCAGTGAAAGACTTTGTATTTCTAGGTGCGAAGATTACTGCAGATGCTGACTGCAGTCAGGAAATCAGAAGACGCTTAATCCTTGGGAGAAGAGCAATGACCAATCTCGATAAAATAGTTAAGAGCAGAGACTTCACACTGACAACAAAGGTCTGCATAGTTAAAGCAATGGTGTTCCCCGTAGTAACATATGGCTGCGAGAGCTGGACCATAAGGAAGGCTGAGAGAAGGAAGATAGATGCTTTGGAACTGTGGTGTTGGAGGAAAATTCTGAGAGTGCCTTGGACTGCAAGAAGATCAAACCAGTCCATCCTCCAGGAAATAAAGCCAGACTGCTCACTTGAGGGAATGATATTAAAGGCAAAACTGAAATACTTTGGCCACATAATGAGAAGACAGGACACCCTGGAGAAGATGCTGATGCTAGGGAGAGTGGAAGGCAAAAGGAAGAGGGGCCGACCAAGGGCAAGGTGGATGGATGATATTCTAGAGGTGACGGACTCGTCCCTGGGGGATCTGGGGGTGTTGACGACCGACAGGAAGCTCTGGCGTGGGTTGGTCCATGAAGTCACGAAGAGTCGGAAGCGACTGAATGAATAAACAACTACAAATAATTTTAGCACCTCTCTTAATTCAATCCTTACTAATTCAATTGTGAGGCATCATGGAATAACAGGTCAAGCATGTGAATAAACTGAAAACGATACGTAACACCATAATAAATACATCTGTTCTTAAGGCTTTGGACAACTTCCTTCTGCTTTCCCCCTTTCATAAAGTTGGCAGATGGGAAAAAGCAAGGATGGCAAACAGAGGCGAGTGCAGAAAGAGACTTACCAAGACATTCTGGGTTTACCTCGCTCATCTCACCAGCCTGCTGCTCCTCTCCGTCACTTCTCTGGCCCATGAGGAATTTCTGCTTCATTTCCAGCTGCAGAAAAGGGAGTTTAAAAAAGAATGAAAGGGTTTCACATTTGCTTTTCCCAGATGACATCTCCACAAACACATTTCCTCACAATGAGTGGAGATCAACAATTCAATGGAATTGTATTACAAGTCCAGATATTAAAAAAAACAAGAACAAAAACAAAGCCCCAGACCAGTGTTTCTCAACATTGACCACTTGAAGAAGTGGACTTCAACTCTCAGAATTCCCCAGTCAGCCTTTCTGGCTGAGGAATTCTGGGAGTTAAAGTCCACACGTCTTCAAGTGGCCAACGTTGAGAAACACTGCCCTAGACAAATACAGGAATGGGCAGCTTATAGACCAGGTACTACTAACAGGCCTAATTTTGAAAGTGATCAGTTCAGATTTCTGCAAAGCACATGGCCTTTGGAAGACAGATTGCATCAGGAAGTGTATGGCCCTCAATAGGATTAATGGGTTAACAATGTAATTTTCATGTCATTTCCTACACAGGCAAGCATACTGCTAACTCATCAAGAAAGCCAATGGATAAGTGAAAGGTACGCTTGTGTCAGGGCTGGACATTTAAGTCAATCTCTCCTTCCTACGGAAAGTTAGTATGCCTGGGGCGGGGGGGCAGGCAGCTCTAGCTAAACATTCTTCCTGACACATACAGTAGTGGATTTTATGCTATTTTTAAAATGAAAATTTGGGAGCCCTCACCTCCTGTTTAGAGGTACAAAAGATGTTGACCAAGTCCACAGAAATGGGTTTTGCAGGATTAATTGCCCCATAAAAGAAAAGTTGATTAATGCTACTAAAAGAAAGAGATCCTCAAATATTTAAGCAGTATCTGACCAATTTTGAACAGCTTTGTAACATGCCAACTCTGTGACCCACTTAGTAAATGAGGAACATATGGAAACACTTAGCAGACCTCTTACCATCCATATTCTGATCCCATCTGCCAGTAAATATACTTGTGCAAATTCTTCATTTAAAGGAGTTTTGCCTCCACTGTTCACTGTAAGGACAAAAAGATGGAGGTAAGAACAGAGATCCTTTTAGCCTCTTCTGATCACGCAGCTGATTTGGGATGACATTCAAACAATTCCAGGGATTATGACGGATCTTTGGCATCACTACTGTAGATCACCAAACTTTTGCTGCAGGGCCAACTTATGCAAGTAATCACGCTAATGGTGAAGCTCTCTGGGGCAGGACAATCTCAGCCTGCAAGTTTGATTTTTGCCTTCATAAGAGAAACTTTGTTTCCTGCCCACAAAGAATTCAGCCTTTCTCACACCATACTATTTTGGAGCATCAATGTGCTCTTTGACCCTGTGCTGTCCCTGAATGCTCAGGGCAGAGTGGAGCCAAGAGTGCTTATTTTCATCTGGATATGATTTACCGTTTACCAGCTATGTCCCTTCCTGGAGAGATCTGACTGTTACCCACAACCAGTTACACCCCAATTAAATTACTGCAGTGTGCTCTATGTGAGGTTCCCCATACAGGAGGTCCAGAAATTGCAAAGGGTTTGAAATGTATAGCAACTTCTGTTGGGTACATCATGGTGGGTACATATAACACCTGTTCCAGCTAAGCTGCATTGACTCCCAGTCACTTTCTGAGCCAAATTCAGGGTGCCTGTTGCTGCATATAAATCTTTATACTGCTTAGGCCTCTCCTGCCAAAAGAAACGGTTTACTCTACGTGGAGTAACTGGAGGACGAGTTCTGCACATGGAGGCATTTTGCATGTGATGTCCTACCAAAAGCCTCATCTGAAATCAGCTAGGACTAGGGCCTTTCTGGCAGTGGTGCCAGGGCTATGGAATTCCCAGGGCTATGGAATTCCCGCCTGCAGACTGCTTGGCCAGCTTTTTCCTTGTGTATTTTAAGAAAAGTCTAAACTGTATTTTTATACCTTCGCCCTTTACACCTGTAATATGTTCTCAGATTTTTAATGTTGGTGCTAGGTATTCTGGGTTATACTTTATTCTTTTGATGCTGAGATATTATGATTTTTAAATTATTTTCCATTGTCTTATGATGCTGTTACTTTTATCTTGTTCTATATTTACTTTTGGTTCAGATGGCTATTTATTGGAATTGTTAATGGCAATATGTCAGCTTTGCGGGAAGCATGATATCAATCAGTCAATCAGTCTTGCTCCTGTGCTAAGGAAGGATCACATCCTCCTGTATTCATCATTTATTTATTAAACTGATTATACTGCTGACCACTGAAATCTCTCAGGATTTATGACAAAATATACAGTCTGAAGTACCTTGCCATCTGTTTTGCTGCATACATAAACAGACCTTAAGTTGATTTCACAAAAAGAAAAATGGCTGTACGCCTGTTATTATATATGTATTCTTAGTTCAAGGCACAATGATTTAGTTGCATCTTACAAGAAACAGTTATGGCTACCCAATGGGAGTTCCGATTCAAAACTGCTGACAAATTCAGGATTCCATCAAGAGTTATCGTAAATTCAGGGTTTTGTAAGTCCGTCTCATGAACAGGCGTAACAGAAAATCAATTTAATCATCATTAGAATAACATATGGGAGGCAGCTTTAGAAAAGGAACATTTTGTTTGATTTGGGGGCCATAATTTGAAGTTTATGGATAAGTTTCTTGCTTCTTAATTTATCTGACTTAAAAATTATATTTTAGATCTTTTTTATTTAACATACATGTTTAAGTGGAAATATGGGCTCCATAGCCATTCTCAAAAAATAAAAATGGTGTGAATCGAAAGCTCAGTTCTTTCTTCAGGAATATGTCTACTTGTCTAGAAAAAAAAGTAAGTTGGAGGTGGTAGGGAGTATCAGTTTGCTTTTGAGGAAATGAATTTTGGGGATAAACAACATCCAACGTCAGCCATTTTATGACCAGTAAACAGAGCATCTTTTTGGAATAAAGGAGCCCCGCCCCTCTACCCAAGATATCCATTTTGTGAGAATTCTCAGAATATGATTTCAATATTCCAATTGTGACTGGTCCTTTATGTCTGGCCACTCATTCTTTAACATCTTGAGTAGGTGGGGGCTAAAGAAGCAGGAGGAGACTGTAGCTCTATATCTTGTTTTTGGACTCTGCAGATATGGTTGGCCAGTATGGAAAACAATGGGATAGACTAAACAGAAAAGAAGTCACGTCCGCAGGACTGGTCTCTAAATCAGTCAAAGGACAAGGCACACCTTTCCTGTAAGGTGCAAAATCTTTCTGGATCCTTCTTAAAGATGTGACAAAGCTTTGCTGAGGAGAAAAATAGCTAACTGACCTCTCTCTGCTACTTCCAGAATTCCCAGCTGCCTTGGTCTATGACTTTAGAGTACTTTCAGGATCTATGTTTTCACCTTTCATGTGAGCTGTGAGCTGTTTAATTACATCAAGGACCAGAATGATATGTTACAACCCAACACCCCTGTATTTTCTCTAAGAAGACTTGGCCAAATGGGATTACAGAAGGTATGAAAGGGCCTGCTGTATTTTGATGTATAAGAATCACAAAGTAATCTTGCAAACGCGCCCAAACCAAATATGATACCCCATCATCGTGTCTTGGAAATTGGACATATTTTAAAATATTCACAGGAGAACATTCAGAGGAGTGGCTTCCCATACCAAGCTTCCTAGGTAAAGTTAACTTGTGTGCTCCTTCCTTGCCAGTAACACTATTTATTCCTGAAGCCACAGGCTTCAGGTTTTTCCTTGTATGTAAAGTGAGGCATGTCAAGGTACAAATATTATGGAGGAAACATGCAAGCTGCACTTTACAGGTGAATTTTAAATAACAACTTTCCACATACTGGTGATCTCTTGATGTGCTAGGCTACAATTCCCATAATCCTCCAGCTGCCACAACATCTGAATGTTCACTGTCATCCAGCACATCTGGAGGGTACCAGGTCAGGGAAGGCTGCTATGTAATATGAGCAGCAGTCTTCGTTATGAGTATATATTCACTAATGTAGAAGTTACCATATTTTTGCAGCTTCCCATACAAATCTGGAGAGAGATACACCAAAGCAGCAAATGTAGACTGGACAGCTTGATCGATAGTGGAACCAGCAATTATATCAGTCTTTGGGGCCTGTTTATTACATGCCTGTAAGAGTCCTTTGAAAAGTTCAGAATTTGGCCCACAGAACTCCTGGGCAGGGTCTGACTTTGAGAACTCAAGGAGAAATTTATGGCAGCATTTGGCATCTGAGTTGATTGCCTAAAAAAGAACATCAGAAGAGATATAAGCATTAACCTCTACTTCAACCCAACTCAAAGTCCCTAATGATTATTTCTATAAACATTATAAGATCCAATCTCAATGTGGACATTAAAAGAAATAATGTTAAAAGGCTGCAGACAGACAAATGTTATACTATTATACTATGAGAATGAGCCAAGCTATTCTCTTTCTTTACTTATATGTTGTCTTCTGCTGCTCCCTCAGTGTGACCAAGAGATTAGACTTCCATCTTATTTATTCAATAAATACATTTTGGATTAATCAATTTAATAAGAGGGTTGGCAACACTGTATACACAAGCAGCAGGGCCTCCGTGCTTCCCCAAATTAAGCTAAAATTTTGAAAAAAAAACACTGAAATCTTGCAAGATCACAAAACCACATGAAATTTTGCATAAGGATGCCAATATGTTATGTAGGATCTCACCTAAAAGTGAGACCATAAAATCTTACGATAGTTAGCAATCTTGTGAAATTTCAGACAATTTCCTTATGGGGGAAAGGCAGAATATGGTGCGAGAAGGTGGCCAACTTCTGACTTAATGTGTTGTCTAATTCAAACTGTTGGTTGGTTTAATTAAGTTCTGTTGAAAAGTGATCTTCATGAATTGGGGATGATGTTGGCTTGTTTCCTTTAGTCACAGTTAAGGTAGCTAAGCGGCTACAACAAAATGACATGTTATAGTCACTGAAAGTTCAGTATTAGGAGGCAGTACAAAAAGAAAGGAAAATGTATAAAACTAACAGAAGCTAAGATTAATTTCAAAAATCATGCTCATGATTATAACAGAATTGGTCCAAAGTTTTCTTCTTTGGATCATAAAAACTTTGAATCAGATTGAATAAAAACTTATCTTAGATGCAGTTAAAAAAATAATAATTTTATGTTGGAAATTCCAAAAAGAAGTTCTCCTACTAAATAAATTCTGGAAGGTTCTCACAGATAAAGAAGCATATCCATTAATCCTAAAAATCTGGGGATCCATTTTCTACATTCTTAACTGAGGTGGAATTAGGGCAGTAAGAGAAAGTTGTGGTCTTACTTCCTGCTTCCAGAGTCTACAGAGATGGTTGGCTTCACCATGAGAGGGAAAAATCAGCGAACTAGCAAAGGTTTCAACTTGGTTATTCAAGTATCAGTAACGATGCAACAATTTATTAAAGGAAATAAAATCTTGAAAGATAAATCTGTATGACCTTTGCACGCTTTCTTTTGTGGCTTTGCAACTTCTTATAACAATCCCATAATTTCAAGTTCTTTTCAAAAAGTAGATGCGAATAAATCTTTGCTTTTAGCTATAGTCCAGCACAGTGCTGTAGGCTAAGTATTCCAGAGAAGGAAGTAAAAGAATGTCCATGATAACAAAGATCACATGACAACTAGACAGGATCTCTCAAGAAATTGTAAAATTAGGGAGGAAAAAAAAGAGATTCCTCCCACTGTCGGGAATGAAACCTAGCCTAATTACAGCTGCCTCATGAGTGAAGCTGAAAGGTCTTTTAATCCAAATTCTGTCCCATTCTATCCTTAGTCTTGATCGCTTGTTCTGATATAAACTGTGGTCAAATTTGAACCACTGAATTACTATATAACAGCTATCAGAAAAGGAGGGAAAAAATGGCCAAAAGGCTCTCTGAATTGGTGTTACTAAGTGTGAGCAGCCAACCTTAATACCTTTTCATTTTCCTGCTGGGTTTGGCTTTGCTTCCTGCCTTCTGGTGTTTGCTCAGAACGCATCCGATGCCTGAAGACAGGTTTCCATAAAGGAGAGTTAAGAACCGCTGCCACTTCTGTAGGAGGCAATTCTATTTCACCTCCTACTCCTGGAGGGAGAGAATAAAGACTAAGTTAGAATAGCAGAGGCTTTACCTCTGTTAAATTTAATGTATTTTAAGATTACAGGCTGAAAATGTAAAGTCAGTAGAAAATGAAAAAGAAATTCACTATCAAAGCCAGCCAATATACTTAAAGTTTTAGAGACTGGCACTCCTGCACACTTGCTCCCACTCCTTCTGAGACTCTCAATATATGCATTCTGTGTTGCTGTAGGTTGTAGTGCTCTTTCTTTTCTTTTGTTCTATTAAACTTTTTGGTTTGTTTTTCTGAAAGCCATCTTTGGGGGTGATGAGTTGGATGTTAGACCAACACATCCTTGGGGAACTGCAGTGGCTAAAGTAAAATAAAGCAAGTAAAAGCACCAGAGGCTAGATATCCCTGTTCTAATCCACTTTCTAGCAAACTTATTATTTATTCCCCTTCTGTCAGGATGAAGTGTCCCCCATCGAGGCTTACAACATTCTCTCTCTCTCTCTCTCTCTCTTTCTCTCTCTCTCTCTCACACACACACAGGCAAACACACCACACTTCAGGCAAGACCATCCTTTGAGGGTAGATGGGTGGGTGGGACATGGGAACACAGAAATTCTAAATGACAAATTCAGCTCCAATGTTGAGTATTTGTTTTAAAACACATTGTTTAGCATCTCTTCCGCTGTTTCCTAAATTTAGAGGCATTTTTAAATATAAACCTTGAGAATAAAAAATGCAGGTCAGCAATGGGTTTCAGCTCTCTCAGGAGTATCAAGGGCTTGAAAAGGAACAAAATTAAACTAATAATTACTCACCCTGTGAAGATTTCAACACCATACTCTGTGAAGCCAGGCGCCCCATTAGCTTGGCCACGAGAAGATACAAATCCAGGCCCCAAGAAATGTCAACATCGGGCAATCCATAGGCTGTGACAGAAAACTTGTAGCCCCACTCATTATTACTGCTATCAGAGTGAAAGAGAAACTGCAGCCGAGGACCAGCTTTGAAGGTCACTTTCTATGGAGCAATAAAACAGCCACATTTTTGTAGGTGTAACAGGTTAGAAAAACAAGTTAAGATCAGGCATCAGAGGTAGGAACGCCAACCCACCAACCATGTATCTCTTGCTTAGAATCTGGAGATTGCTCACCTTGGGCCACTTATCTGTGCCAACTTTGGTATCGTAGCGAGTTTTTGCGCCTTTGGCATCAGTAAATTCCAGGTAATCATACCTACAAATGTTTTTGAAGAGATTAAAATACAAGCTTTGGGTGGGCTAATTTTGGCACCCTTTGTCTGATTAATCTGGGAAACAAGACATGCAACTAAGCCCACAAGACAGTTTTTTCATTACAGATATTGAAGGGCCACCAACACTCCTGATAGAAAGAAGGCCCCTTATGGTGCTGAAGGAAAACAGAGAGTCAGTATGGAGAAGGGAGGTGCACAGCAAGCAGAAGCCCCCACCATGGGGGCAGTAGAAAGCCCAGTCTTCCCAAGAATATTGCTGAAAAGTTGCAAAGTACAAAGAAAGTGATTCTGATTTTTTTTCCAAATTAGGAAGTGATCTCGGAGGTACAGAGGAAAAGGACCAGTGCCCCCTAACCCCATGCTTGATATAACACCCTTCTTTGTATTTGTGCACACTGGAATAGAACACTGAGATATATATGACCCATTAAATCGAGGACAGAAAATCTTCTAGTATAAATCTAACAACCACACCATAACAAACTGTGTTGGCTGTGGCAATGCTTTCTGGAGGGCTGCAGGTCCCCCACACTACCCAAGGTCTTCTGAAGATATCAGAAGTAAGTTACTTGTGGTGGGGGTTACAAAGACACTTAACCCAACCGCTTGTTTCAGCAACTGATCCCCAAACCATCACAGTCAGCTTTCTAAATCAGAATCATGCTATTTGCTCATAAAGTCCATTTTTACTTCAGGGTTTCATTTCCTGAGACCCTTTTCACAGAATCGTATAGCTGAATCTAATACCCTCCTTTAGTGCAGGAATCCAGATTAAAGCAGCCTAGACAGGTGATTGTCCAGCCTTACAAACTGGATAAGCAGGAGCCCACCACTTCTCTGAGCAATGGTTCCAAGGCTGAACTACTCTTGTTGTTCAAATGTTAGGAAAAAACCTGCTAGAAAATCTGCTTTCTTGTAACTTCAATCCATTACACAAGGCCCTACACTATGGATCAAGAAAGGGACTTGACCTTCTTCTATGTGATAATCTTTCAGGTATTTGGAGAGTGCTATTATATCCTCCCTAGCAATCTTTTCTCAAGACAAAACGCTCTCAGCTCCCTCAATTTGTAGAGCTTCTCGTCCCTGATCACCCTCATTGCTCTTCTCCAAATTAGTTTGAATACTTCATCAAATGAGGTGCCCAGAATTGAAGATATTATTTGAGGTGGAATCTGACCAAAGGGGCACTATTACTTCCTACGACTTGGAAACTATACTGCTGCTGATGCCACCTAAAATTGCATTTGTAGCCACATCACAATACTGCTGACTTGTACTGTTTTCCAATAGTATTCCAGTATCTTCTTCACAAGTACTATTATCAAGCCCTGTACATCAGATGCTTCTGCATTTGAGTTTGTTTGCTAAATGAACAATTGCACAATTATTTCTATTAAATGTCATTCATTTACTTTTAGTCCATTACTCTCATCTACCCAGATCATTTCAAATTTCATACCCGTTCTCTAGGGCAGGGTCAGGAAGCTTTTTTTTGCTAAACGGCCAGATCCAGCCCGCCTCCACCACTGCAGGCACAGCTCGCAGGCCAGAGAGCTTGGCAGCCATTGGATGGTGCTGGCCCACTAACAAGGAGGCCTCTGATAGGCTGTCCCTGTTACCCAGGATGCCCTACCCCTGCCCCAGGCTGAGGCTTGGGCCTGGCAATCTGCTGGCTGCCCTCCGTTCTTAGCTCACGGACTGTACAAAAGCAGGCAGTGGGCCAGATTTGGCCCATGGGCTGTAGTTTGCCAACCCCTGCTCTAGGATATGAGATATCCAATCCAACTGTGTGTGGTCTGCAAATTCCATAAGCATTTCTACCACCAAGTCATTAATACAAATACTGAACAGTAGAGAACCAAGGACTTAACTGTGTTTAGCTATGTCAGCCGTTCTAGGTAGACCAGACTAGGAAACCAGTGCCATGTAGGTCAGTACTTTACTGTAAAGCTTTAATAACAGAATCTTGCAAGTCTGAATGCACTTCCTTTTTATCTTCATGTGAACTAAGAAGGGGCTTGTCTGAGATGTTTACTCCTGTTATATTCTTGGCCTTGGCTCAGGCCCCTTTTATCTGACCTTTGCCTTGGTAGCAGCTCTTCTTCCTGCCCTTTAAGGCCATTCCCTCTGCCCTCTACAAGCACACCACTCAATACCTCACAGTTTTTAACTAGATTAAACTGAGGATGCCACTTACAAAGTGACCTCCTGCACACAATAAACTGCAATCCCTACAAGAAACTGACTGCCATAATACATTTTCTTGTCCAGCAAACATCAGCAGTATAGGACCCGATGGGAAGAGGTATAAGATGTGAGACAAATGTTATCATGCAAAACCATCCACTTGTCTTCTTCCATTTTGGTTCTAGGTTTAAAATTCCTGACTCTTGAGAAAGCAGAGTCCTGGAACTGTTCTTACATAAACAATATAAGCACCACCTCTTTTGCAGTAGCTTCAAAATGCAGCTAATAAGGCCAAATGGAAATGCTAACAAAAAAGTGTTAATACAGGATTGACCAACTTGCCTCCGCTCCGTTTCACATCTTTCGTCAAACTCAACTTCGAAGTAAGTTGCTCCTGGGCAAAGGAAGACAGTAACGTCATGGCAGTTGTTATCATAATTATGGGGAGATTCTGCTGTCCATGTCCGTAGTACCACTGGCTGCTCCTGCTGCCAGCTTTCTATGCCCACCTGACACAAATAAAACCATAGAGGAGGAGCAGATATTAGTCAACTAATTAGTCAACTAGTCAACTATTAGTCAACTAAAGTTTGGTCTAGAAACAATTATGATTACTTGTCCAGTGGGTGCGTGGAAAATTAATTCAGAGCTCCAATTTAGGTCTTGACTTGTGTGATAGCAGTGAGCCTGCCCCCCCAGGGGTCTGTTTCTCTATTTTAAAAGCTGTATGCTGACTTTCAAAATTAGGTTTTCCTAAGATGGCTTAGAACAGAACTTCATATGCCAGAGCCTATAAACATGAGATTCAACTGAGGCCTCTGTAATGCTTTACAGATTTTTTTTGCATACTTTAAGCAAGAAAGAGAAATATCAGCTACAAGCATTGATAATAGTAAGCAGTAAACATAGAGGAGCACAGAGCTAAGATTCATCTAATGAATGTTTGAAAAAAGGAGACTTCTCAGTGCTACTCTGGCTACAACAGGTACTTATTTTTTAGATTTACTGTATATCCTGCTTTTTATCCAGAGCTCAGCACGGTATACAAAGTACTCCCTCTTCCTATTTTTCTCCAGTACAATAACACCCTGAGGTATGTTTAACTGAAAAAAACTGACTGGCCCAGTGAGATTCTATGGCTCAGAATGGACTAGAAACTGGGTCTCCCATTCCTAATCTAACATCTGAGCCATACCCAACACTGGCTCCCAGACTCCCTGAACTCCAAGGATATGCTCCACATATTTTCCTGGTCCTAAACTCTTTAACAGGTTCCTATCAGCATTTTACAGCAGACTCTAGAATGGAGCAGATAAACAAAAAGCTGGGATACAAACAGAAGAGTGTGTTCCAATCAAGGATAAGAGCATTCTAAGTCCCCCAGAAGCCTGTAATTTCAGTGCTTAACTATAACTTATCGCGTCCTCCACAGTGTTAATATCAATATTACAATCCCAGCACTTAATCAACAAAATGAAACATTGTTAAACATTTGTATTTTTTCTCAGGTTACCTTATTTGGACTGTTTTCAGACTCTGCAGACAGGTCGTTCAATAGTTTTGTCAACGTGCTAACATCCTGCAGGAGAGTCCCATGGGGAATGTCTAAAATGCAGAAATCCTGCAGGAAGGTCATCTAGGGAACATACAGTGCATCTGGTGTTACACTTGCAAAAAGAGAAACCTAACTGAATAGGCACTTGCTGTAAGAACTCATTCAGTTCACTCACCTGCTGACGAGCTACCATGGCAAAGACAGAGTTGCTTAATTTTTCCACAATGGTTTTCCCACTGTATTGGGACAGGAGGGACTCTAAAATTGTCCTAATATTTGATAGGAACTGTTGCACATCTAGACAAAAAAGAGCACAAAGCAACAGTTAAAGGAATATCAGCAACAGGATGCTGTCACTGGGTGCCCACTAAATATATTGGATTACATCTCCCCTCATCTTCAAAAAGACTAATGCTTATACCACTTTAGGGAAGGGTAGCCTAAAATGCTGGTGACTGCTTATGATTTTTAGCTCAGGTACTCACATTTTGTAAGGATTTCTACGGCAAGGCTCTTGGATGCCGCATCACTGCCTTTAAGCTGCAAGTAACACCAAGACAGGAGGCTACCCTGGACTGACCAGAATAAGGATGAGAGAACAGGGCCAGTATCTTGCAAGACAATGTCTTTCATCAACATTTCACACTGGGGGAAAAAATCAGTAAGTTCAAAGTTGTTAGAAATCAAAACTAGAAATCAAGCAACTACAATAAAGTGCACACCATTTTTTGGGCCTGAGAGGGGCCACATTTTCTACTTGTATCCTACCTGGGAGCCACAAGGGATGTGTAGCTGATGACCAGAGTACAGTAGATGCTGCCAGGTTTTTCAAATACTCTACCCTGTTTACTGGGGTTTTAGAGAGTTTAAGAAACAAAACTGGTCCTTTAATGTTGCCTTTAACCCTTGCCCCAAAACTAGCACATTTCAGGCAGATTTGGGGGAGGGTCCCAGGGGTATAATTTCACCCCTTAAGGTCCTGCCACAAGAAACTTGTATCCAAAAATTTCAGCCCTACCTACTCAAAGGATTTGCTAGGTGCAAATGAAGTCCTGCTATTACCTGTGGGCTGCCACTCCTAAATTAGAACAACTGAATGTTCTTGGAAGAGTGGTATTCATATCATACTTTTTTTTTCACTTTTCCACATTTATTATTTTTAAACACAAGTTAAAGAAACCACAGAAATTGCATTTCTTATGTCTAAGTGTCACAATCAAGAACAACAATAAAGCAGGGTAGGTAATATTTTGGCAGTCAATGGCCAAACTTGACTGAGGTGAAGGGACTGAGCGCTATAATGTGGGTGGGATCACATCACATAAGTACATTGGGTATGGGTATTTGGATTTTTTAAAAAACTGTGAAACAGCATTGGGCCATCAAGTTTATATCCTATGAGGAATCAAAACTAAAGCATTTCTGACACTTTACTGGCTATCCACTACCTCCACATGGTCTTAGTTCTTTCAAATATGTATAATTATAATTAAATATAATTTTAAATGAAATCAAATCAGTTTGTTGGTTCTTTCTCCAATTTTGGGAAGGGTAGTGCTTAGTGCTGATCTCAAATGTCAAATGTGTCCCTTCACCCACAAAAATTAGGCATACAAGAAAAAAAACAATGAACATTATACTGTATACAGGATAGATCATTTTAATCGAAAAATGGTATAAAAATAGCAATATTACATAAAGCAGAGCTTCTCATTATACACAAAGTTTCTGTTCAGATTTAGTTACAACTAATGCAAACCCAGCAATACTGCTATTTGAATTTGCCAGTAATTTTCTGCAAATCCAATCAATATTGCCACCCAAGAGTATATAATTATAATACTAATAAAAAAAAACTGATATGCTTATTCTGAAACTGGATATTGGAACATATTGTGAGAAATAGCTTCCACAGCTGACTTCCCAGAAATAAAGTGCATATAAATTATCATTTCTGTGTGGAAAAAAAGATTTTAAAAATCCAGCAAAAACTACAACCTCTTTTGACATCACCATCAGGAGGGTCCTCATCACTGTTAGCACTTGAGCAACATCAACATCTGCAGAAGTTTCTTTGTCTGGTAATAGCAGAAGCCCACCTGGATCCTGATCACTGACAAAGAAAGGACATTTCCGTAATAATGTATTGTTTATTTCATTTCATTTATTTATTTAATTTTGTTTATCCTGCCTTTATTATTTTTATAAATAACTCAAGATGGCGAACATACCTCATACTCCTTCCTCCTCCTACTTTCCCCACAACAACAACCCTGTGATGTGAGTTGGGCTGAGAGAGAGGGACTGACCCAAGGTCATCCAGCCAGCTTTCATGCCTAAGGCGAGACTAGAACTCACAGTCTCCTGGTTTCTAGCCCAGCACCTTAACCACTAGACCAAACTGTCAATCAGCAAATACTCCATAACATCAATTTTCAAACAAACCAGGAATGGGCAACTTGTTACTCTCTAGATCAGTGTTTCCTAACCTTGGCCACTTCTAGGCATATGTAATTCAACTGCCAGAATTCTTATCAATGGCCATGCAGGCTATTGAATTCTGGGAGTTGAAGTCCACACACCTGGAAATTGCCACGGTTGGGAAACACTGCTCCAGATGATGCTGAATTCAACTGTCAGCCACTCCAGCCAGTATGACCAATTAAATGGATGCTAGGATCTGTCATTCAGCAACATATGAATGGCCACAGTCTCCCCACCCCTGAAATAAAGCCATGTATTTCTCAGTATAGTCCTTATGGCTGCAGTTTATCTTTTTAAGTAACTCAGACAATGTTCCTATGTTAACCATTTCTAATTTTTTCTTTCCTGAAGCAGCAATCTCATTCTCATGATCTGCAGGCTCATATCAGAAAAAAACAGATTAGAAAATGTAAAAAATGCACGTGAGATAATTCAATCAAGGGATGCATAGATAAACTTGCTTACCTAAAATATGCACAAAGGGATTTGAAAGTAAGTTGCACAGATGGCTTGTGTTTCTGTTCTGTAATGTTATTCTGTAGAACAGAAAAGACTTTTTTAAAAATAAATCTCACAAACATACATTTTTGGCAACTGAACAAATAAGCAGAACAGAAAGTTTAAAGTACAATGACATACAGGGAGCAAGGGTCATATTGTACTTAAAATGTTGAATTTAAATTGGGAAGATAAGAATTTGACTGTATGATGATTTATCAATCAGATTTGGCCTTCTGTATCTCACAGGACTGTTGGGTGAGATAAAATGGTGGAGATGGAATCTGCATAACTGAGATGCTGTATAGTGAACATGAACAAGATAAAAAAGTAGTTAATAAATATTAAAACTAGTAAAGAAATGTGTTGCTGGAAGGCAGGTTGAGACAGGCTGGACAGAAGATGCATGCATCTGAAGAGTCTAATCTAAAAAAGTACAATTTTCTTAGCATATACTACAAAAATTGTATTTCATCTATCTTCACAACATACCAGCATTGCAAAGAGCTGCTCCCGCCGGGTATGTCTATGGGGGAAAAAGATGGCCGCTCCATTGAGTAACGTGTTAGTCACTTCCTGTTTCAGAGTCTTCAGTGGCGTGGACTCACTGTCACTGTTAACAACTGTTCATTAAAAAAGGTAAAATTATGTTGACCGAAGAAACCAGGAATATGTTTAATTCCAATTCTTTTTCCTGTTTCTAAGCTTCTACTTGCAATCTCATTTCCTATTTCCTCTTTTCTTTAAGATCCATCAAGATGAACCACTTAATGCTATCATTGTTTTTGGAGGATAAATTACAGCCCACTAGGAATGCAACTATTTCAGCAGTTGTTCCAATCTGTGATGCCTACAAAAGGCTGGAAGATGCTATAACAACTACCACACCAACAGAAACCAGCTGATATGAAGTGGCTTAGGATTCAACCTGGATGAATGAGGCTTAGGCTCCAGAGAGGCTTTTAGATAGAGATTAACTGACATTCTTGGGCACAAGGACCCTGCAATTTTTTTTAATTCGGTGAATTGGGAATGAACTGACCACAGTGAGAAATAGTGGGGAGACTAAAAATGGATGAACTTCAGGTACAGTTAGCAATACATTTTCCTCCCTCCCTAGCAGAAAATATACCCAACTCCAAGTGCCAGTTATCTTGGGATCTGAGATCACAAATAAGGCACATTGGATATCTGTCATGGAATCAAGGGTCAGTAGGGGATTTCGCTCCTGGTTTCCAGGAAGATCGTGGCAATTGCTTTCCCTTTCCCCACAACTCCTCAAAGAATTGCCAGGTGCCCTGGGACTGGAAAAAAATAAAGTGAACCCCTCTCTCTCTCTCTTCATTGGCCAGAGAACTAAGGTGCACGAAAGTTTGAATTTCTGAGGGTTGTGTATCATCATCTCTTGGGTTTAAATTATCATCAGACTCCTTTGGTTAAAAGGTGGAATATAAAATTTCAAAACGAAATGAATATGTTTAGCCCATTATTTCCTACTGACAGAAAGACCTGAAAGTCAAAGTGGATACCATTAATCAAGATACTTCCAGTCAGATATCACAGTAACTGAACGTGGGACTTGCTACATGCCTCATATATTTTATTAAAGGGAGAAGTTAACAACGTGAAATTGGTGGGTTGTAGTGAAAGACGAGAGGAATCACCTTCACACAGATGTTTATAAAGTTCCTCTGCTGCTTCTGTACTTTCAAGTGTTCTTTTCTGAGCAGATTCCTCAGTCTTTGCAGCTTTGGGATCTGATGTGAGGACCGAGAAGCAACTCTGAAGAAGCTGTAACAGCATGGCCTGCGCATCAATGCATTCTTCTCTTGGGCTACAAAGAAAAGCCACAAAACTACTGTCATGAAACTACTGTTAAGATAGTTCAGCATTTAAAAAGCTTTCCCTAAACACAACTAAGCATAGAACCTTAAATTGCGTAACTTCCTATATACCAACCAGCTGAAAATCTTCATAACACTTTGTTGTAGGAATTAAGAATTAATAAATGCATCCAGAAGGCCCTGTGTATCACAGAGTTCTGGAAAATTCAACACCTTGCTTTAGATTTTTATTTTTCTCAACTATATAATGGTTTCTTTTCAACAATAGCACTGTGCCCGCTGATAATTATAAATGTGGTTTATCATAGCTGTGACTTACCAGTTTCATGTCTTCCAATGTTCTGATTTGTTACACCCAACAGGACATTGTGGTTGTACTCATGTACCTGGCAGTAGCCCAAAGCTGAAGGTTTTGTTCACTATTAATAACTACCACAATGATCAAACATTCAACTAACTGTGGCTACTTTGTTTAGTAGAATGGAAGGGGACCTACTTTTGGTGAAGTTTACTATAAAAATTCCAGAAAAGCTTTAAATCCAGGCCTGTGAAGTCCAGATATGATTTATACCGTAGACCACTTTCTTTCTTCTGCACCTATAAAAGGAATGACTAAATAATGAGTTGGAAAAGAATTTGATATGAAGTAGATTTTGCTGGGACAGGAGGAGGAACTTTTAAACAGCACTTTAAAAGGGAACAGGTTTTGAGAACAAAGAATCCTGTGACATTCTGAAGACAGGAAATTTATGATGGAATAAGCGTTTGTGGATTTGCATCATGCACCAGATGAACTGCAGTCTGATGAAATGGAATCCAGTCAATGAAAGCTAATGGCATTATACATCTGGAAGCCTGAAATGGGTCATATAATTATGCGCTCGTTATTACATAATCTATGCCACTGTCATTATTGGGTATCTCTGAAGCATATTCAAAGTGTTATGGTAATCTAGTTTGGATGTTACTAGGACATGTATTTCCATTCTCGACCATCTCTTTTGAACAACGGACACAGCTGGCACACCCAACTGTTACTGGTGGAACAAACTCGGGGATATAAATGCAACTGGGCAGATAAAAATGCCTCAAACTGCAAATCTGCATTTTGAAGAGAGGGTGCATCTCGTCCAGATTAATAATCTACTAATGATCCCTGTACATATCTGAACTGCATACAGAACGGGCTTTCTTGAAAGTTTACAGCATTTCACATTGTTCTTGACAAGATCCTTTGTTTTTATTAACAGCTTATTAAAACTGTTGTCGATGTGTCTTTGCAAAACACTCTAGAGAAGAGCGGCTGCAGGGAATCGAGTGCCACATACCAAGTCTTGTGCAAGCTGCTGGATGAAGGACAGAGTTTTTAGAAGAAGCGTCATCCCACAAACAGCATCGCCATTTAGTCTGTCACATTCCCTACAGCTCTTGCTTCTGCTAGGTTCTTCGGACGCCGACCGGATATACCCAAAGACGCTTAAGCCTTGCACTCCGAGACGTTCAGCTTTCTCTTGCCTGGTGCACAAGAACTTTACCATCAAGTGCTAGAAAAGAACAGAAAGGGAACATGAGCCCCAAACTACTTTTTTAAAAAAAAAAAATAATAATAAAGACTAAACCCTTTCACATGAGGATTTACAAATACATTCCTATGTACAGAGCTGTGAGATATGGTTAGCTGGGCTGTTTGTTCAATTTTCAATTCTTTTAATGTCGATATCAGTGTTCTCAATCCGTAACACTAAAGCGTTTGACTCAGGTCATTATCGAAGAGTTTCTTTCCTGCTGGGGGAAATGCCTTTAACGCAATGCCGGTCACAGCCCTTAGCGCGCATCATCTAAAATGGCGTATGGCTTTTTTCATTAGACCAGGAGTGTGCAATGACCGTCAGGTCAAGGCACATACTATAAAAGAGGGCAGGGTCGGGACCCATTTTGGGGCGGGGGTCATTGGGGATTTAAATATCTTAAAACCTTGCAATAATTAAAGTATTCTTTTTGCTCCTTAAACTTTGACAACAACAAAAAAGGGTGTATTGAACCACCCACCTGGGGAGGGGGGCACACAAGGGATGCCAGCAGGACATCTGTGGCCCCAGACTACACCTCTGCTTTAAAGCTATACTTCGTTACAATCAAATATATACAGATTTACTCTATTAACAGCAACGATATAACAGTCCCTAATACAGTTTGAATTGTGCAGAACAACACTCACCAAATTGGGGTGACAGTAAAAAAATTAAAGCAACAGAATGATAGATGCTGTCTGTAATGCTTCCTTTAGCTTGATGTAATTGGGATATCCAACAGCAAATTAACACACATGCCTCCATTATGTCTGATATATAGTTTATGTATTTATTAGATTAATATCCTACCTTTATTTCTGAACAACTCTAGAAGGTGTAGAAAATGCTTCTACCTCTTACTTTCCCCGTAATGACAATTTTGTGAGATTGGTTGGGTGGAGAGAGAGTAAGTGGTCCAAAGTTACTCAGCCAACTTTCATGCCTAGGAGAGGACTAGAACCCAGTCTTCCAGTTTCTAGTTTCTAGTTCAGCACCTTAATGTCACGCGCTGCCTACTACTGAGGAAGACACAGACACTAATTTAGGAAAATTAGGTTCTGGTTTATTTCAGCATAGTGCATAGCTAGAAAAAGCTGAGAGTGAAGGATGCACGCCGGTACGGGATTTAAATAGCCCGCACCGGTCAGCGCTCCCCCCACCTCGGGTTGTGTCATCCCCCCAAGCCCTGTATGCTTTGTTGCCGGTAGGTGAGGGGTCGCGGGGCCCCTGCTGGTGCCCCGGGCTTCTCTCGTAATCTTCCTCCTCCTCCGGCCGGTGATTACTTTCAGCTGGTCGATATCCTTTGCGTTCCTGCTGACAGCTCCAGGTGTGCCTCGTGTTCCGCCCTGTCTTTGTCGCTCTTTCTTCCCCCTTGCGTTCTTTTGACTGGGTTTTCCGGCCGGGGTCGTTCCCTTCTCCTCGGGGTCTGTGTCTGTTGTTGTGCGTCACTTTGCTTATCTTTTAATCCCTTGCTCTTGTTTCCGTGGTATTGTTATGTGTGCCGTTGTGCTGACGCATTCAGCTCAACGGTGCTCATGACACTTAACTACATGAAAGTTCAATTTTGTTACAGTCCTTCCTAGCAATGCCTAATAAGCAAAGCTGAGATACAGACCACATTCATTTAATACGTTTAGACAAAGTTGGTCAGGATTCTGGCTTAGCTAGGAACAAGGAATGAGCCACAACATTAGCTCTCATTGACCCAAGTGGCTCCTTGTGACAAGGGATGTAACTAACTACAGACATCATTCCTTGCAGTTTGTTTATTAAATCACCTGAACCAGGAAGCCAAGATCACACCTGCTGAGGTGGCCAAGGATTTCCCTGGAAGGTACACAGTAATCCCTGTGCTCTCCCCACCATGTAGAACCAAACCAGCACATCAATACTCCCTGCCTACAGCACAGCACAGCACAGGACAGCACACCACACCACACCACACCCCAGGCAGGACTGAGCTTTGTGCTGTAAGGCAGGGAAGACTGGAGACATTTAGTAATACCCAATCCAGTATGTTTTTTTGTTTGCTTGTCCTCCAGGAAATGGCAGGTTGGGGAACTATTGCTTTTGGTTTGTCTAATAAGTCAAGTTGTAGGCTTCTCATTGTACCATCATCATTGTACCATAAAGTAACAGTTCACCCTTTTAAGTCTGGATAAGTGGTATGATGAGAGTCAGTCACTGGCTTTGGGCCAGTCACTCTCTCAGCCCAACCTACCCCACAGAATTCCTGTTGTGGGGATAAAATGAAGGACTATTCCCACGTAAGTTGTCTTGAACTTTCAGAGGAAAGACAGAATAGATATCCATGAACAAACAGAGGGAAAGTCTGCTTTACCTTAGAAATTCTACACTGCTGCATTTTGACTTCTGCTTCATCCCATTCCTCTTCCATTTCAAACCAGCCAACAGGATCTTCCTCTCCAAGTTCATCACATACTATCCCACTTCTGGAAAAAATGCAGCCAAGGTGAATGAATTTAATACTTGTACTTTATAACAAGCACAAACTGCCACAGGGTGGCTAGAGTAATGGGTTCCCAGTGCTAAACATCTTTTTCTGGGAAAGATTTAAAAGAATGGAAAGACTGGCTGATAATCAAAAAGCATTACTGCGCTGAGGAAAATGACAGCAAGGAGAGATCCCAATTCTGGAAAGGAGAGCTCAGAAAGATGTTTAAATATCCCTTCTAAGACCACTCAATTGGATTGAAATCAGACTGTGGCTGAAACCAAGCATTCAAAATTCCTTTTCTCAGAATCATGAAGCTGGAAGGGGTCATTCAGCCCAACCTCCTGCTCAATGAAGAAATCCAAACTAAAGCATCTACAACAAACTTCTGTCTTGCCACTACTTGAACACACTGGGTGAAGGGAAGCCCATCAGACCTCTAGGTAATGGGTTCCACAGTCACAATGCTTTTATTGTTAGCAAGTATTTTCTAATATTCAGTGGGAGTCTGCCTTCCTATAACTAAAACCCCTTCTTCCATATCCAGCACTTTGGGTTGATTCAAACAGGTCCTGACCCTTCCATGTTCCATTTTAAGGCGAAGATATTCATGCTTACCATTCGTTTTAGCATGATTTGTGCAGCACGACAAAAAGCATTGGCGAGAATGTCCCTGTGGATCAGTTAGTCAAATTCCACTTTAACATGGAACTAACTGTTGGGATTGTGCGTTCTGTCTCAACAGACTGCCATGCTAGGGAAAGCTAATATATACTTAGTTTTCAGGGAAATGTCACAGGTCAATACCAGAGCATGCACAGAAAGTCCCAGAGTCAACTGTTGGCATCTTCAGTTAAAAAGAGCAGGTACATAGTGATACACAAGACCTCTGTCTACTGAGATCCTGGGGAGTCACTGCCAATTAGAGAAGCCTATAGACCAATCTTTCTCAACCTTAGCAACTTTAAGATGTGTGGACTTCTTGCTGGCTGGGGAATTCTGGGAGTTGAAGTCCACACATCTTAAAGTTGCTAAGGTTGAGAAACACTGCTATAGGCTAACTTAGTAAAAGGCAGCTTCACATACTCAATGCATTAATGAGTCACATTTGTTTTGTACCTACCTTGCTTTTAAGAAGTGTCGGAAATCCTCTAGTTTCCATTTGTCATAGCTCTCAAATCTTTTGAAATGCTCCTCTGCATGAAATTTATCTGAAGAGGAGTTGTAAGCAAACACCAGCCCACATCGGGCTCCAATTGCTCCTCTCCGCACCTATGGGAAAAAAAGGATGTTCCAGCATTGCACAAACCAAGAAGAGAAAAACTAAGTGACTCTTCTGAGACTCGCTCATATAAACCTCCCTGTGACCTTATTCTACATAAATAATACTTTTCTCAAGTTTCAAATTGATTGGATGCATTATCTCAGTCATTCATAAAAACAGAGGACAGAGGTGTGAACTGCTTATTAATTTATTAAAACCTTGTTATTATATGCTTCTCCCCAAAAAACCCTCTTCCTATTGTTAGTGTCTTACTATTTGAAATATATGCTCTGCAAACTTTTTTTTTTGTTTTTTTAATGTGAGGCTAAACCTTGGAGCCCACAAGAGGCTAAACAAGTGAAATTTTATCTTTACTTATATAGGCCAAGTATGCAATTAAAAGTGAAAGAAAGAGATTCACAAAGAATATTTAAGAAGAGCATTCAGACCTTTATTCTTATTTGTGTGACCTGAAAGGCTGATTCTGTTCCAGTTGAGAGAATGATGCTGGCCTGTCTTTTTCCAGTCTCTGACAGGAATCCTTTGGAAAAAAATACAATATGCATAAACTTATCTGGAATGTTTAGAACAAACATTTCCTTCTTGATACATGTTTGGCTCAAGACTGTACAACTGGTGTGCACATTAATTAAAATCAATTGTGCCTAAGAAGTTCCTAATTTGAGTGTGCTCTTGGAGCTTGCTTTACTCCTGATGGCTGGCTGGTGTATAAAATGCACTTACATGTGGTCCTCGCTTAACAACCACTCATTCAGCAACTGTTCAAACTTACAACAGCACCGAACAAGTGGTACTTACAACCAGCCCTCGAAGTTCCAGCTGTCGCACTGTCCCTGCGGTCATGTGATCACGATCCAGGTACTCAGTGACTGGCTCGCAATTATGACATCACAGGGTCTTGTGATCACCATTTGCAACCTTCACTGCTGGCTTCCAACAAGAAAAGTCATGGGGAAGCTGGCAGGAGATTGCAAATGGCAACCATGAGAGGTCACGCTTAACAACAGCAACCGGAAGCGCCGGAACTGCCATCTCTAAGCAGCATGATCACGTGCCATCGTGCTTTATGACTGTGCCACTTAGCGATGGAAATTCCAGTCCCAATTGCTGTCGTTAACCAAGGACTATCTGTATTTCAAGCCAGTTACACATGCCCAGTTCTGCTGCAATGTGCTGAATATGGAGCTGGCTCTGAAGAGCATCTAAAAACTTTAGGCTGTTCAGAACATGTCTGAGAAAATGCTAACCAGAGCCTGTTATATGGCACATAGAATACTGCTTTTATAACAATTGCATTTGTTTCCAGCCTCAATTCAAATTGCTGGATCTTACCACCAAAATACTAAATAGTTTAAACTTACGATATGTGAAAAACACTTCCTACCATATGATCCCTTCAGCAAAGGATCGTTACCTTGTCGTGGTGCTGGAGCTTGAGCAACCCACCCCAGTATTCTTGCCGTGAAAACTAAATGGATCAGTACAACCAGAGATATGTCGGTATACCATCGGAAGATGAGACCCTCAGGTCGGAAGATGGTCAAAATGCTACTGGGGAGGAACAGAGGATGAGTTCAACTAGCCCCAGACGTGATGACGCAGCTAGCTCAAAGCCGAAAGGACGGCTAGCAACCGACAGTGCTGGTGGTGAACGGCGAATCCGATGTTCTAAGGATCAACACACCATTGGAACCTGGAATGTAAGAGCTATGAGCCAGGGCAAATTGGATGTGGTTATTGGTGAGATGTCAAGATTAAAGATAGACATTTTGGGTGTCAGTGAACTGAAATGGACTGGAATGGGCCACTTCACATCAAATGACCACCAGATCTACTACTGTGGACAAGAGGACCACAGAAGAAATGGAGTAGCCTTCATAATTAATAGTCAAGTGGCTAAAGCAGTGCTTGGATACAATCCAAAAAACGATAGAATGATCTCAATTCGAATTCAGGGCAAGCCATCGAACACCACAGTGATCCAAATATACGTCCCAACCACAGATGCTGAAGAAGCTGAAGTAGAGCAGTTCTATGAGGATCTGCGGCACCTACTGGACAACACGCCTAAAAGAGATGTTATTTTCATCACGGGAGACTGGAATGCTAAGGTGGGCAGTCAAATGACACCCGGAATTACAGGTAAGCATGGCCTGGGAGAACAAAACGAAGCAGGACACAGGCTGATAGAATTTTGCCAAGACAACTCAATGTGCATAACAAACACTCTCTTCCAACAGCCTAAGAGATGGCTTTATACATGGACTTCACCAGATGGACAACACCGAAATCAGATTGACTACATCCTTTGCAGCCAAAGGTGGCGGACATCTATACAGTCAGTAAAAACAAGACCTGGAGCTGACTGTAGTTCCGATCACGAACTTCTTCTTGCACAATTTAGGATCAGACTAAAGAGATTAGGGAAGACCCACAGATCAGCTAGATATGAACTCACTAATATTCCTAAGGAATATGCAGTGGAGGTGAAGAATCGATTTAAGGGACTGGACTTAGTAGATAGGGTCCCGGAAGAACTCTGGACAGAAGTTTGCAACATTGTTCAGGAGGCAGCAGCAAAATAGATCCCAAAGAAAGAGAAAACCAAGAAGGCAAAATGGCTGTCTGCTGAGACACTAGAAGTAGCCCAAGAAGGAAGGAAAGCAAAAGGCAACAGTGATAGGGGGAGATATGCCCAATTAAATGCAAAATTCCAGAGGTTAGCCAGAAGAGATAAGGAATTATTTTTAAACAAGCAATGCATGGAAGTGGAAGAAGACAATAGAATAGGAAGGACAAGAGACCTCTTCCAGAAAATTAGAAACATTGGAGGTAAATTCCAGGCCAAAATGGGTATGATCAAAACCAAAGATGGCAAGAACCTAACAGAAGAAGAAGAGATCAAGAAAAGGTGGCAAGAATATACGGAAGACCTGTATAGGAAGGATAACAATATCGGTGATAGCTTTGACGGTGTGGTCAGTGAGCTAGAGCCAGACATCCTGAAGAGTGAGGTTGAGTGGGCCTTAAGAAGCATTGCTAATAACAAGGCAGCAGGAGACAACAGCATCCTAGCTGAACTGTTCAAAATCTTGCAAGATGATGCTGTCAAGGTAATGCATGCTATATCCCAGCAAATTTGGAAAACACAGGAATGGCCATCAGATTGGAAAAAATCAACTTATATCCCCATACCAAAAAAGGGAAACACTAAAGAATGTTCAAACTATCGAACAGTGGCACTCATTTCACATACCAGTAAGGTAATGCTCAAGATCCTGCAAGGTAGACTTCAGCAATTCATGGAGCGAGAATTGCCAGATGTACAAGCTGGGTTTAGAAAAGACAGAGGAACTAGGGGCCAAATTGCCAATATCCGATGGATAATGGAAAAGGCCAGGGAGTTTCAGAAAAACATCTATTTCTGTTTTATTGACTATTCTAAAGCCTTTGACTGTGTGGACGATAACAAATTGTGGCAAGTTCTTAGTGGTATGGGGATACCAAGTCATCTTGTATGCCTCCTGAGAAATCTGTATAACGACCAAGTAGCAACAGTAAGAACAGACCACGGAACAACGGACTGGTTTAAGATTGGGAAAGGAGTACGGCAGGGCTGTATACTCTCACCCTACCTATTCAACTTGTACGCAGAACACATCATGCAACATGCTGGGCTTGAGGAATCCAAGGCTGGAGTTAAAATCGCTGGAAGAAACATTAACAATCTCAGATATGCAGATGATACCACTTTGATGGCTGAAAGCAAAGAGGAACTGAGGAGCCTTATGATGAAGGTGAAAGAAGAAAGTGCAAAAGCTGGCTTGCAGCTAAACCTCAAAAAAACCAAGATTATGGCAACCAGCCTGATTGATAACTGGCAAATAGGGGGAGAAAATGTAGAAGCAGTGAAAGACTTTGTATTTCTAGGTGCGAAGATTACTGCAGTTGCTGACTGCAGTCAGGAAATCAGAAGACACTTAATCCTTGGGAGAAGAGCGATGACAAATCTTGATCAAATAGTTAAGAGCAGAGACATCACACTGACAACAAAGGTCCGCATAGTTAAAGCAATGGTGTTCCCCGTAGTAACATATGGCTGTGAGAGCTGGACCATAAGGAAGGCTGAGAGAAGGAAGATCAATGCTTTTGAACTGTGGTGTTGGAGGAAAATTCTGAGAGTGCCTTGGACTGCAAGAAGATCGAACCAGTCCATCCTCCAGGAAATCAAGCCAGACTGCTCACTTGTTGGAATGACATTAAAGGCAAAACTGAAATACTCTGGCCACATAATGAGAAGACAGGGCACCCTGGAGAAGATGCTGATGCTAGGGAGAGTGGAAGGCAAAAGGAAGAGGGGCCAACCAAGGGCAAGATGGATGGATGGTATTCTAGAGGTGACGGACTCGTCCCTGGGGGAGCTGGAGGTGTTGATGACCAACAGGAAGCTCTGGCGTGGGCTGGTCCATGAAGCCACGAAGAGTCGGAAGCGACTAAATGAATAAACAACAAGAACCATATGATCCTGGCTGTCTTGTGAAGTCTTATGTGTGTCACACTTCCATTTGAAATTTAGCTGGGAAAAAAATTCCCTAATGTTGTGCCTAGGTTACAAATTGTCTAGTGCTTTGACAGCTGTCCTCCTTTAAGGTAAATATATTATTTGTATTTGTTTTATACTATTGTTTGAGATTATTGTTCTTTTCTGTTTGGTGTGTTTTTAATATTCTAAATTACTGTTTTATTCTAAGCCTCTTTGGTATCTCTGTCTGAGGCAAGTTGGAAATGTTTCTATTGAGACAAAAATGAGAATCCAAGTGAGCCCTTACCATCTCCTGTCCATGGCTCCACAAGGAGATTTTCAGGTCCTGATTTGTCTTCCTTTCCTTTGACATCACAAGCTTGCAGAGTTAGCTGCAGGGCTGTTCCTGGAAAAGCAGAGAAGCTTTATGAACAGACACAGGATCCCCAGTAGAGTCCAGCTGAACAGAGTGGGATGGGGATGACTCTGAATAGCCTATACGGTTTCAGCTTAAGTTCACAAGGATGATTCCAGGTCCAACATTTATGAGCAGAAATATGTGGTTGAAAGGAGAACTTAAATTGATTCTTCCCAATATACGACCAACAAGGCAAGTGTTGCATTACATTGGCTGTTCAAGATACACTTACATTTTAACCTAGTAGAGATACCATGGAGACTGTCAGTTAAAACAAAGGTAGGCAAATAACTATTTTTTTTTACAACAGATGCTGCAGAAATTAGTTAACCTCAGAAGAAAGTGGGGAGGAGAATCAGATGTGGATTTGTATGCAAAAGACTGAACTAAGCTCTACAACTACAAAAAATTATTTGGTTGAGTCAGGCTCAGAAGCATCCCAGTCTTTTGACTCCTATGAAAGTCAGCATAGTGCAGAGCTTAAGGTGTTTAACTAGGACCAGAAAGGCTTAGGATTAAGTCCACCCCATCACACCAAGGAAGATCACTGGGTGACTTTGGGCTAATCACTCTGTATCAGCTCTACTTTATCACAGGGTTATTATTCAGGGGGGGAAATGGAATGAGGGAATGCTACACAGACGAATGAAAGGCAGAATAGAAAACTAATACATAAAATAAATATTTGCCTATGACAAAAAAGGGAAAAGAGAATGGCAGAGAAACAGTTAAATCTCCTGCAAACTAGTAGTTGGAAAAATAATGCAATTTCTGCATGAAGAGGAATCGAATACAGTCCCTGGTTACCTTTGTTCACAGGATTATACAAGGTGAAATTAGAATTACAGTCCTCCTTTAAATTATACCTGCCTTAGTTTCAGGAACTCAGGGTGGTATATGTAGTGTTCCCTCCTCTAATTTTCTCTCATGACAACAACCCTGTGAGGTAAGATGGGCTGAGAGCATGTGGCTGGCCCAAAGTTACCCAATCAGTTTCCATGGCTGAGGCTGGACATGAATCTAGGACTGATGCTGATCCAACAGCTTAACCTCTCCACCACACTGGTTCGCAGTTCTGCACTGGATCTTCCCAATGCAAGGAACCTTGGTTCAGGAGGTGACTCGCCACGTACCCTGAACCAACTATAGTCTCTAAGTACACTCATGCATTATTCTGCACTGGCTCTAGTTTTAAAGGTGGACATTTGAAGGGTGAAGCAACAAGCCAACTTCCCAACCTTTCAGAGGTCCACAAGAGGCTACAATGATGCACCAGAATGTTTTTGAATCATTGAGGGGGGGAGGGCTTGAGAGAAGAGTGGAAACAGGAATAGAGCCTCTGAGAGGCAAACCTCTTTCATTCTCATCCTTAACCTCCCCGAACCCACCCAAAATCATGTCCCTGATTTTCAGCACAAAAGTTTTTCATGGTTGTGGGAAGTGGGAGTGTAAAGGATGGGAATGCAAATGACTTGCCTTCCAGAGGCCTGCCCCATTCATTCCCACCTTTAATTTTGCTCCCAAATATTGCACCACATAAAGTGGGCCATCTTGCAACAGAATCTCATCAGTGTGATTTCAAGAGCATGCGTGTGTGTGCATGCGCTCACGCACACAAAAGGGATGTTGGAAAACTTCATGTGGCCTATGGGCAGCCTCCCTGAGCTGTAGTTTGTGGGCTGTGGAAGTTTAGCAGAAGAACAAAATAAGCCTTCTGACGGCAACAGTATGAAGTCTGCCAAAGTCTGGTACAGAGAAGAATGAACACCTCCCAAGCCCAAATGCTCCTGGCGAAGGTTACCATATTTGTAGAGCAGGTTTTGCCTGACTGTAGCCATGGAAGTAATCAGAGAAGCAGCCTTGTAAGCAGCTTCCAAGTGGCCAGCAATTGTGCAAAGTGAATTCAGCACTTTGGTGAGGCTCCCTCTGGCCAGAGAAAATGCTAGCAGCGTCAGTTCTACTTCCGGAGAGGCACAGTAACTGGAATGGAGAAAAAAAGATTAAATTAAAAAACTTGCTATTTATCCTACCTTTCCAGCATCCTCCTCCTTTTTATATTCTGGCTCAACCCTAACCTTACCTGGTAATTCCCAGGAGAAAATTGTCCACTTCTTCCAAAACATTGGAAGATAAGAAACTTGAAAAGTCTGTGGAGCCAGGAGACAGAGAAAGAGGTGGCATATGCTGCAGTGCCTTCCTAGAGGACAAGACAAGAGAAAGAAAAGGCAGCCCATCAGAAATTGCGTTAAGCCAATCACAAGAAGACAGTTATGATGGGTAATATTTGCCCAAGAATCTGGCAACAAAGGAGTGGGGGATTTAATTACACTTTATTTATTTTACTTATTTATCAAATTTGTCACTGCCCATCTCTTCCCATTAGGGGACTCTGGGCGGTTTACAACAAAATAATCAATAAAACAATAAATATATAATATAATTGCAATATATAAAAATGCACTATATAAAATACAATTACAAGTAACTAATAAATATGGATAAAAATGAAGTCCAGATGGCAACGATCTAATTCAGTCCTTGCGTGGGATGAGCTCTTAGGGCACTAACCATCCCCAGGCATGACCATTCCCCTCCCGGCCCCAAGCCAGGTGGCAGAGCCAGGTCTTCAGATTCCTCCGGAAGGCCAGGAGTGATGGGGCTAACCTCACCTCTGGGGGTAGGATGCTCTAGAGGGTGGGCGCTATTGCAGAGAAGGCCCGCTTCCTGGACCCCGTCAGATGGACTTCTCCTACCAACAGGGTCCGCAGCATGCCCTCTCTGCATGACCGGGTGGGACGGGTTGATGTAACGGGGAAGAGGTGGTCCCTCAGGTAGCCCGGCCCCATGCCATGTAGGGCTTTAAAGGTGATAACCAACACCTTGAATTGGACCCGGAAGCAAACCGGCACCCAATGCAGCTCGCATAGTAGAGGTGTTATGTGCGCCCTTCTAGGGGTGCCAAAAACAACCTGCACGGCTGCATTCTGGACCAGCTGTAGCTTCTGGATACTCTTCAAGGGTAGCCCCATGTACAGCGGATTAGAGTAGTCTATATGGGAGATGACCAGGGCATGAGTTTGAAGGGCCTCTTGCTCCAGGAAGGGGGGTAACTGGTGCACAACACAAAGCTGCACAAAGGCCCTCCTGGCCATGGCTCTCACCTGCTCTTTGAGCAGGAGCCATGAGTCCAGAAGGACCCCCAGATTACACACCGGGTCTGTCTGGGGCAGTGCAACCCCATCCAGAACCAAAGATGGCTATATCCCGGATACAGAAGAGCCATTAACCCACAGCCACTCTGTCTTACCAGGGTTCAGCCAAAGCCTGTTGTTCCCCATCCAGACCCCTACAGCCTCCAGGCACCGAGAGAGGGCAGTCACAGCATCTCTTACCTCACCTGGGATGGAGATTTATAATTGGGGTATGACAATCATCCTAGTGATGATACCTCATCCCATGGTGATGGATGATCTCACCCAGCGGTTTCATGTAGATGTTGAATAAGAGAGGAGAGAGAAGCAAGCCCTGTGGCACCCCACAAAGAAGGGGCCAAGGATCAGATCTCTCACTCCCTATCACCACCGACTGGGACTGGCCCTGGAGAAAGGAGGTGAACCAGTGCAAAACTATGCCACCCACCCCCAACTCCCTGAGCCGACCCAAAAGGATACCATGGTCAATGGTATTGAAAGCTGCTGAGAGGTCAAGAAGAGCAAGGATGGATGCACTACACCCATCCCGCTCCCACCAGATATCATCCATAAGTGTGACCAATGCCATTTCCGTCCCATATCCAGGCCTGAAACCTGACTGAAAGGGATCCACATAATCCGTTTCATCCAGAACCCTCTGGAGCTGTAATGCCACCACTTTCTCAACCACTTTCCCCAAAAAGGGGAGGTGGGAGACTGGACGAAAATTGTCCAGTACAGTAGGGTCCAGTGATGGTTTCTTGAGGAGGGAGTGCACCAGCGCCTCCTTAAAGGCAGCTGGAAACACCCCCTCCCCCAAGGATGTATTAACCATCGCCTGGACCCAACCACATGTCACCTCCCAAGCTGTTTCCACCAGCCAAGAGGAACACGGGTCTAGATGACAAGTGGTGGCATTTACCATCGGAGGATCCTATCTGCCTCCTCAGGCCCAACAGAATCAAACTGTTCCCAGATAACTAGGTAAGTACGCTCCCCTGGTATCTCCACGGACCATGCCTCATGCTTGGAGTCTAACTTGGAACAGATCCGAGCGATTTTATCCTGCAGATGCTCAGAAAACTCCTCTGCACGGCCCTATAGGTGGGTCACTGGGCCCACTGTCCCCAAAAGGGATCAAGTAATTTTAAACAGGGCCGTCGGGTGGCATTCTGCAGATGCGATAAGAGTGCAGATGTATTGATGCTTCGCCGCTCTTATCGCCACAAGGTAGGCCTTAATAGTGGCTCTAACCAGTGTTCGGTCGGATTCGGTCTTTGTCTTCCTCCAGCAGCGCTCTAGGTGTCTCTTAATCCTCTTCAAAACCCTCAGCCCCTCCGTAAATCATGGGGAGTGTCGGGTTCAATGGGACAAGAGAGGCCGCACAGGCGCGATCCTGTCCAAGGCTCTGGCTGCCTCCCTATTCCAGGCAGCCAGGGACTCCGCTGGACTATGCAGCAGATCCTTGAGAATAACCCCAGCTCCCTCTGAAACCCTGCCGGGTCCATCAGTCGCCGGGGGTGGACCAATCAAATGGGTCCTGCCTCCCTGCGGAGGGGGGCAGCATAGGAGAATCTCACCAAGGCATGATCCGACCATGACAAAGGGGACAGATGTAACTCTCCCCCCAGATCATGTTGCCACTGCTCTGACAAGAAAACCAAATCCGCGGTGAGATCACTGTCTCGAGTTGGGTCCCGAATAATCTGGGACAGGCCCATGGCTGCCATGGTAGCCATGAACTCCCGAGCCATCTCTGAGTCACACCCCAGGGATGGCAGGTTGAAGTCCTCCAAAACCGTAAGCCTGGGGAACTCTACCACCAACCCCGAGATGGCCTCCAGCAGCTCAGGCAGGGCGGTTGCTACGCAGCAGGGAGGCTGGTACAGCAGCAACACTCCCAACTGTTCTCAGGAACCCAACTTGAAGAACAGGGTCTCACAACTGGCCACTTGCAGAGCAGGGCCTCTGAAGGCCACTAGAGACTCTCAGATGACAACCGCCACCACACCTCACCTGCCCTGGTGTCTCGGCTGGTGCCATACAGTAAACCTGGCCGGGCACATTTCTGAAAGAGGCACCCCCACCTTCGGGGCCCAGCCGGGTTTCGGTAATACACGCCAGGTCTGCCCCCTCCTCGGTGATCAAATCACGTATGAAGGGGGCTTTGTTGATGACTGACCTGGCATTAAGCAGCAGCAGCAGCTGGAGACCAGGGTCCCTATGAATCCGCTGTCCAGGGCCTGGGTCTGAGCGCAGAGGGCCGGAACACGCCACCAGTAACAAACACCAGGGCGTCTTCCCCGAAATGGGAACATTTGCCTTTACTTTTGTGTTTTAGCAAACTTTGCCTGTTTTTAGCTATGCATATTCCTGAATAAAGGAGACTGTTAGAGAATAGTCTTATACTTGCCCTACAACAGGCTCAATCATGACCACTTAATCTACAGAGAATTCAGGGAAATTCCAGCTTGCAATCAAATTGGTTTAACCCACGTCAGCCAGTCCAGCCATATCCTTCTTAGCTCTTCCTTGAAGGTACATTTAAAAGCTGGCTGATCATCAACATGGCTATCCATAAAGTGACATTTACAGTATATTGACCTTGAATCTTTTGGCCCCTAGCTGTTAAAATCTTTAAGTTGCCGCAATTTCTCCTTCACTCCATGGAGGCAGGGAGTGAGAGGTAGAAAGTAGTTAGCACTGAAGTCCATCACATAATTTTATACAACTTTATTTCTGAAATTAATAATTTACAGTTTTTAAAGCATTTTGGAGCTTTAACTTTTATTATGATGCATAGAATGATGAAAATATCTTAAAATCACTTACTTTAAAAAATGTATCAACATAAATGGAGATTTTAATGAGCGCCAGTGCTTCTAAGACAGACAAACCTATTGCATAAAGAGTAATTCATCTGATTTTCCTACCTTCCTTTTTGTACAAAGGCAATTTGATATTACCTGCTTCATTTTGAGGGTAGGGGAATATACCACATTAATAAAAGTGCAGCATGTATTTATTAAATTTATAGGCTGTCCAACTGTGGGCAGCAGGAATAAAGGAACTTGTTCCGAACCAAGAAGGTTTAGGATTTTCAATCAGTTTTTTGCATTCCTGGGTTACTAATACATCCACATGTTATCATTCAAAGTTCCAAACACAAGCTGCAGAGCAACCTTTCTCACCTGAATGCCCTCCAGATGGGTGGACCAATTCCCATAATTCCTCAGCCAGCATGATTATTGCTGAGAACTCTGGGAGTTAAAGCCTGAAAGGTGCCAAAGTTGGGGAAGGCTGACCTAGTTGAATACCTAGGTTAAACGTGAAGATGGATGAACGTTCTTTAACGCTAGAAAGGAATGTACAAGAAAGTATGTTCACACTACAAAACAGAGAAGTGATTTAAGGAGAGTTAACATGATGAAAGAGGAGAGAACTTACTGGGTATTTTGCAGGATAGCATGAACAATCGCAGGGTTGGTTTCCATGGATGCTGTGACCAGAGAGGTCAAAAGTGACCAGTACCAGATTGCTGAGGCATCACATACAGAGACACCGGCTTTTTTCACTCTTTGGTACCCAATAGCCCTGAGACCATGAATTCTTGTGTCACATCCATCACTAAGGCAACGCTTGATGTTAATCTGTACATCTGTCAAGAATATCAAACAAGCGTAATTTCTTCCAGCCAAGGCCAAACTGGAAATTTTAGAACTCAGTCAGTTCTTCATAATGCCACTTAAAAACAGCTCCCAGAGCACACAGCAACATAGTTGAATTAATCTCTAAGAGACACAATTGTATCTAGGCATACATTTGAGGCAATATAGATACATCTCAATTATTATAGGAAACATGAATATATCTGCCTAGTCAGCAAATCCAACCAAGGATAAGCTCACTCGCTTCTAAGATCCAGAAGCATTTGATCCATGGTGTCTTTTGAGGCAGGACTATTTTCTGGAGATCCTATGTAAAGTAGCCTATATGGGAGAATGGCAAAAGGTGAGTGCGCCTTCTTGAAGCAGTGGGAAAATCTGACAATTTAGAGAAAGTAAATGTCTAGCCATAACAAATTGTGGCAAGTTCTTAGTGGTAGGGGGATACCAACTCATCTTGTCTGCCTCCTGAGGAACCTGTATAACGACCAAGTAGCAACAGTAAGAACAGACCACGGAACAACGGACTGGTTTAAGATTGGGAAAGGAGTACGGCAGGGCTGTATACTCTCACCCTACCTATTCAACTTGTACGCAGAACACATCATGCAACATGCTGGGCTTGAGGAATCCAAGGCTGGAGTTAAAATCGCTGGAAGAAACATTAACAATCTCAGATATGCAGATGATACCACTTTGATGGCTGAAAGCAAAGAGGAACTGAGGAGCCTTATGACAAAGGTGAAAGAAGAAAGTGCAAAAGCTGGCTTGCAGCTAAACCTCAAAAAAACCAAGATTATGGCAACCAGCTTGATTGATAACTGGCAAATAGAAGGAGAAAACGTAGAGGCAGTGAAAGACTTTGTATTTCTAGGTGCAAAGATTACTGTGGATGCTGACTGCAGTCAGGAAATCAGAAGACACTTAATCCTTGGGAGAAGAGCAATGACAAATCTCGATCAAATAGTTAAGAGCAGAGACATCACACTGACAACAAAGGTCCGCATAGTTAAAGCAATGGTGTTCCCTGTAGTAACATATGGCTGCGAGAGCTGGACCATAAGGAAGGCTGAGAGAAGGAAGATAGATGCTTTTGAACTGTGGTGTTGGAGGAAAATTCTGAGAGTGCCTTGGACTGCAAGAAGATCAAACCAGTCCATCCTCCAGGAAATCAAGCCAGACTGCTCACTTGTTGGAATGATATTAAAGGCAAAACTGAAATACTCTGGCCACATAATGAGAAGACAGGACACCCTGGAGAAGATGCTGATGCTAGGGAGAGTGGAAGGCAAAAGGAAGAGGGGCTGACCAAGGGCAAGATGGATGGATGATATTCTAGAGGTGACGGACTCGTCCCTGGGGGAGCTGGGGGTGTTGATGACCGACAGGAAGCTCTGGCGTGGGCTGGTCCATGAAGTCACGAAGAGTCGGAAGCAACTAAACAAATAAACAACAACAAATGTCTAGCCACTTTCATAATCAGGGTACACTGGGATAACTGCACACCTCTGTTGTAGTAGTAATAGTAATTTTTTTCCTCAGAAGTCCCTCTAAATGTTGATTTCTGATAATTTCTCATGCCAAGAGGAAGGTATTCCTTTCAGACAAATAAATAACCTATTGCCAGCCCAAAAGAATATCAGCTGGAAAGTGTATTAGACTCTTTCAGAAACCATAAACTTGAAATGACCAAACTTTCCTCTTTTAACACTGGGAAGGCAGGCAAGTTAGATGCAAGCAAACACTGCAACGTCATTTCCAGAGGGGTACATCTGTATCTGTGCGTGTGCTGAACACATACACTCAACATCCCCCTATGAATTTACATGGAAAAAGATATGGATGATATGAGAGCAAAAAAGCAAAGGAAACCTACAGAGTTCCCATGTCTGTCAAACACAACAGTTTAAAATGGCCAGCGATACTCCTGCGACAGGGTCAGTTCTGGACCAAACTGTTTTGGGGGCTTGGAATAGAATTGCAAAGTGGCATTCCATAACATAACTGGATTAATATTGATTCAATGATCTGGTATATCATTCTGTATGAGTCTACTGAAATAAAGAGCACAACACCAACAATTTCAACAAGACTCATGCAAATGAATGTCCCAGTTGCCTGCACCATGAGATAACTCCTACTATGCCATTCTGAGTAGCAACTAGGTTCTGCCACTTGAGGCTGATTTGTCTCATGTTTGGAAGCTCAATTCTACTAAAAAAGAGAGAGAGAAAAAAAATCCCAGAACAAATAATTTACCATTTTTGACTTATTAGAACATTATTTCTTCTCAAAGCGCATATGGTTAGAGTTCAGAAAACAATAGCAAAAATTAAGAATAAATTCCTACATCTAAGTAATCAGTTAAATTTACACGCAATTAAGCCAGTACAGTATACCAACAGCAAAATGGCAGGTGGCCAGGCCATCTCCTGAAGTATTCACTTGGGGGGAAATAAAACCAGAAATCATGAAGGGAAGAGGGATTCCACTTGGATCAGAGTAGAAGTACTGGGATACGAGTCAACCGGCACTGTTTTTCTCACCCACGTTACGTTCCCTCAAAGTATTAACCACGGAGGGAAGTATACATCCAGCCATAATGCATATACATGAATATGTTTGTGGGGGCGGGGAGGTAATAGTAGTTATAATTTTTAAACATGGCAGAAGAGAACAGAATGGATTAACCCCCATTATTCCCGCAGTATCACCGTTTTATTATTGAGTCAGAGCCCCACTACCACCACCCAAGAAATACCCCGCATTATATAACCTTTTCAGCCCTATTACATCCACTCCAGTGGGGCTCCTCCTGTCTCTGTGCCCATAGCATTGCTGATCCACCCAGCGTAGGCCACAGTTTCTTGATTCAATTTTTAGAAGATTGTTTTGATTGTCACTGCCAGCATACATATTTAAGGGTTAGTTATAATTATGAAATATAATTATATTTCACGGAAGGGGGTGAAAAAATGGCTATGCCACCTCACTTGAGATGGGAGGGGGGGACAGTCAGTCTTGGGGGTGGCTGGTACTGTGATCGTACCAAGTACAAAACTTTTGCCATCTTGAATTTTACATTTTATATTCTGTATGTTTATATTTTTATTGCTATTTATGTATATTTATATTGTATTGATTTTATATTGTACTGTTTTATTGTTATTTTATTATCTGTAAGCCACCCAGAGTCGTTGGGTATGAGGTGGGCGGCAGAGAAATCTGATAAATGAATGAATGAATGAATGAATGGTACATGACTACTGCCCAAAAAGAAATTCCAGTGATTTCTAGAAATGCTATAAGCATATTCACATATTCAAGAATTGAGACAAAACAACTGAGATCTATATCTAAAAAGTGATCCCAGTTTAGAGCACTGGTTGCCCTTGAAAACGTGAAGGTTCAGAGTTCAAGGAAGGAAGATTTCTGAAAAGAGCAGGAGAAGGTGCTCTGAGCCTTGACCTTCCTACACTGTGAAACCCAAGAGTGAAGCCCCAACCTATTGAAGTGGAGGGAATCTTACTCCTTGCAACAATCGAACTGGCACATCAACATTCTGCACATACTGGAAAGTGCCAAATAATTTTTGAGCTTTTTCTTATTTATTTATAGACATGGGCACGTATGTATGCCCATGGAGTCCTGAGTATAACCTTATTTGGGTATTATAAAAGCCAGAGCAGCTCTCATGGAAGTGTTCCTGATAATCCATGCCCTGCCTCCACTGACATCGTTCGTACTATTAAAGTGCCTTATGTAAAAGTCACTATCTTATTTTTAGGTGGCCCTATTCCATTTCTAAACAAACAGGCCGCCAAAGATTCAAGTCTGCTACTTACATAGATGCTGCTGCTGCTAATGGACCAAACCACAATCTCAGGACAGTATTCTGAGAAACAGTTTTACTTGTGTGGGTGTTTTTGTAAGGTTATAGATGCTATGAATGGATGAAAAAGCAGAATTTAAAAAGCGGAAGGCTCTGCTTGGAGGGAACACATTTGTAGTTAAACTATTGGATGGAAGAGGTGGTCAACCCACTAAGTCACCTCTTAATTAAGAGATGAGCCCCTTCCGCATCTGTCAAACAACCACCCTGATATAGATATAAAAAATCCTATTTGTGAGAAGCTCTCTCCCCCTTCCTCTCAGATGCTTCAGGAAATAAATTATTTTCTCTCTTGTGGACTGTTTTTTTTTTAAACAAAAAGCAATAGTGGAACCTCACAGCTATTTCCTGAAAAAAACCAACATGACCACAGGAAAAAGACTTTGAGGATAGTCTCTTTTTCTTTCTGTTTTATTTCACAAAAGCCAGCAGAAGATGGTGGTTGCAATTCCTTTAGAAGCCCAATTTGCAGAAACACCCACCACCCCCAACTTCCTTCCCAGCAAAGAGGGAGAAAGATGGCTGTGCTCTATCAACACCTTTACCCGAAGTATCCATCGGACCTCACTGCTGTTGCCTGCAAAACTCTAATGGGGAGAAAAGCCACCCGTTGCTCCCTACTGTCTACGAAGAAAAGGAGTGGCAGTTTGGCACAGCTGATGCTTTTTAAAAGACTAACCTTACAGGGATGGAACCATCCCTTTTCTCCGTGGAGAAGCTTCCACACCTCAGGTTCCATGTTTGCAGAGAGCAGCAGCAGCGCCTTGCTGCTTCTACCTCCTGCAAATTCTTAGCAGAAGAGAAAGAACCAAGATCTTTCTTACAGAGACAGCCAGGGTGAAGAGAAGAGTGATCCCTCTCTCTGCTCATTCAGCTTGAGTAAACAGCAGCAATGGGATGCTTGCACCTTCTTGAAAAGCCCAGCGTGGGGCAAGCACAACTCCCTTCCCTGAGTTCCCTACACGTTCCTCCAGATTCAGGAACAGGAAGAGTAAGCAGCAACACAAATAACGTGTTTGCAGTTATGTCTGTATAATTTAGTGGTAAACGCAACATTTTAAAAACTTGTTTTCAAAGTTTTCCCTTTACCTTCCAAATCATTTTTTTTTAATTTAAAAAACAACAGCAAAAAAGCCAACTGTATTGTTATTGACTCACACATCTGACTAATGTTAGCGTTTTCCAACAATGTCACGTATCCAGTAACATTGCTGGGAATGTGAACATCTCGGACCTCCTGGAGATTGCTGGCAGTCCTTCCAACTGCTACTGTAACTTGCTGGGGCATGTAACTCTGGTCGTTTGCCGCGACGGCAATGGAGAGGTGCCTCAGAATGACATCTGGTTTCATCTTTAAACTGCAGGGCAGAAAGAAAGAGTTTGTTTATCAAGTTTGCATCCCACTACAATCACAGGACTCTCAGTGGCTCACAAAGTAAGAATATGTACAATGAAATATAAAAACACAAAATGTAGGACAATTAAGATGTGATGATACAATGGTCGTATGTGCTTCATGGAAGCGTTTAATACAAACACGATTCATGAAAACATGAAGAGAGCTGGAGCAAACCAAGACAAGAGCGCCTTCGTACTTACATTTCTCAGCAGCCAGTACGAAGACACATTCAACTGTAGTCTGCTTGACAGGAAATAATGGTGCAATATAGCCAGCATGGCTATATGTATTGATAGGCTTATATTTCATGAGGAAGATAAAATAGTGTTTCTATTTCACAGAATCTTGAGAAAAGAAAAAGCTGCAACGTTTAGGCTGCAACCCTATTGATTGATTGATTGATTTATCATTCAAATGTTGCTACTGCCCATCTCCCCCAAAAGAGGGACTCTGGGTGCTTTACAATAAAATTAAAACTATAATAATGAACAATTAAAATCCTATAAAAATAAAACAATGTACAAATATAAAATGCAATATAAATAAATGTAAAATCCAAGAGGCTAGAAAATTCTAATCCGATGGGAGGGGCTCTAAGGTGCAAGCCACCCCACGAATGGCTACCCACCTTCATTTACGCCGATAGATACAGGTACAGGTACAGATTGTGCTGGCTGGTTTTATCTTGGCTGCTACGTTTTTGTTTTTTGCTATGATGTTTCTACCTGTTTTTATTCCTTGTTAGCTGCCCAGAATCATATGTTTGAGATGGGTGGCCGTTTAAATTGAATGAATAAATACATAATAAGAAATAAAATTCCATTTACCTAAAACAGGTTATCAGAGATTTATAGAATTGCATTGTGGATTCATAAAAGTTTCCATGTTTAAGGCATCTCTTAAAAACTCCGCATTTGTGCTGGCCTTATCCAACCATTAACCCTGACCACATGTCTTTTAATGCATTGCTTTTATCCTGGCATTTTTTCCTGCTTTTATTTTAAAATACTTTTAAGATTTGTAAACTGCTATCAGATTCTTTGTAATAAATAGCATGGAAATATTTTTATGTTTGCATATTATATACAGTACACATAAAAATCTAGCTAAACACGCTGTTCTCTCTAAGAATGCATGACTCTGAGGATAAGCCCATTGTGTAAAGAGAAAAGAAAGTACATTCTTCCCATTAGGAAAAGGTTTCTTATGCAAATTTATGCAGATTAATATATATCAACCAATGAATTAATGGCCCTAAAAAGATGATCATGATATGCTATGTCAGATCAACCAATCAGCGTGAGAGAATGCCCTTTTGCTTTTTTGGGCCAGATAAAGCTAATGCCCTTCCAGGTCAGCTCTCTATGCGGTCAGAGTTCGTAAGGTTCAAGTGTATTCCAGCGTGAGGCCCAGGCCCAATCCATGCGTATCATGCATACTTGGCTGGTTAAATTAACACAATCTTGTTGTACCACCCCAAACACCTTGAAGCCTCATGTTAACAGAATTACAGATCAATTTCCATCAAAGTCAGATTTTATTCTAGCCATTTTAGGCAGCTTATTAATAATATTTAGCAAGAAGCTCTCACCGTATCCAATGTGATCGAGCACTCCCATCGGATTGCCAGAAGGAGGAAGTTTCTCCGTTTGTCATTTTGTCTATATCGGCTGAATTAGAGGAGGTTTCTATATGGGTGTAGCACTTAGAAACTGATTTGAGTTTGTCTGATTCCTGGTTTCCCTTTAAGTCACTAGGGCTCTCTGTAAAATGATCAGATATAGGGACAAACAGGAGAATTAGAAGCACTCATATCAACAGGTATCATTACAGTTTTGCTTACTGTTTTTGTTTTTAATTGTTAATTGCCCAGAGATGTGCATTTGAGATGGGTGATCAGATAAATTTAATAAATAAGTAGACTACCAATCTGTTCATTGTTCTTTGTGAACTTCTGCCTTCTGCTTTCATGGTGGCCACCCCAAACTGCCTCAAAATGAGGCACCAAGTAACTCAGAATATAGTTTGCAAGCTGAAGTGCTTCACTAAATTTAGCCCACGCTTCCAAAAACCACATTCTCACAAATCATAAAAATGCATGTCATCCCAGTGAATAGGACTGAAATTGGGAGAGAAACATTTCACCCACCCCTCTGCATGATTACTGAGCCTGCTTCTTCTTCTTCATTAGTTTTTAATATTTCTGTTGTGTTTTTTAACATTTGTAGCTGTCTTCATTCAGTTTGAGAAAATAAAGAGGGAAGCAGTTTGTTCCCCAGTTTTGCTGACTAATGTGTGCCTAATTCAACAAAGAAACAAACAAAAATCCTAGTCAAACTGTTGACTGATTTGCACAGATCAAATTTACCACACTATTTGTGGGCAGAGAAATGTATGGAATAATTTCACCTCAGTTTTCCAGAGGCTGAGAAACGTTCCTCAATCATTTCTCAGGAATGGGTCTCTTTGCTGCGGTGGAACAGCAATTAGTTTTTTTCCTAAAGTTTTTCAAGAAGGGACAGCACCAGCTGTGCTCACAGAATAGTTGCTGTTTGCATGCTCCAGCCCTAGCATTGTTCCAGGTCATTTTAAGTAGAGAAGGAAGATGGCCACCTCCAAAATGCCACAGAACACTTAGAGAAAATTCTGCAAAATGGCCTTTCACTTAGGAGAGGAATGAGAAAGAAAAATGCACCCAGAACACTAATTGGTTTTGGCTCTGTTCCACTTAAAAGCATACAAGTTGGCTTGCCTAAATTAACAGTTACATAATGTGCAGCTTGCTTCTTTAGCTACACAGGAGAAGAGAGTACCAAGGAAAAGCAATTCAATAAGCATGTCTTTAAATGAGGGGTCCCCAAACTCTTTAGCTCATCAACTTCTTCATGAAGTCTCAGATTGTTCATTGACCCCAAACATTTATTATATGAAACAATTTAATAAATGCTACTTTAATAGTACTATAAATAACAACAACAACATTGACCCTTGGATAGTCCCACTGTCCCTTGGGGGTGATACTGACCCCTTTGGGGAACCCTGCTTTAAATCATCATGTCTTTGTAAAGTACTAGGGGAACTGAAGAAAAGCACATCAGCCAGCACACTACTAACTGATTTTATCAAATCCAAACACAAAAGCCACATTATTATAAATCCCAACTGTTAGCCTGATAAATATTTGACTACCAGGAGAATTTCTAAACAAATTCCTTCTCCCAAATAAGCCTGACTTTTTTGTAATATTAGCATCAGAATCCCTACTCAGGATGCCACTATGAGATAAAGGACATGTGAATGAGAACAGGGCTTTTTTTGTGTGTGTGGTGGCATTCCAAATGTGGAAGAATCAATTGCAACTGCAACGGATGGTGTGTTTTTGATTGTTAGTTCTATATAGACTTCATTGCTATCAAATTTTGAAAACTATCTTGAAGGGTTAGTGACAGAAATGCAGGATATAAATATTTTAAATACAAGTAGTCCTCGCTCAATGACCACAATTGGGACCGGAATTTCGGTTGCTAAGTGAAGCTGTCATTAAGTGAATCTGACCCAATATTATGACCTCTTTTGTGGCAGTCATTAAGCAAATCACCACAGGCATTAAGTAAACCATGTGGCCATTAAGCGAATCACAGTTCCCCATTGATTTTGCATGCCAGAAGCCGGTTGGGAAAGTCGAAAAAGGCAATCACATGACCACGGGAGGCTGCAACAGTCATAAATGTGAACCAGTTGCCAAGCGCCCAAATCATGATCATGTGACTGCAGGGATGCTGCGATGCTCATAAGTGTGAGGATCAGTCACAAGTTGGGTTTTTTCAGCACTGTTGTAAGTCTGAACTGTCACTAAACAAATAGTCATTGTCAGTGAGGACTACTGTCAGTGATGGTCATGGTCAGTGAGGACTATCTGCAAGCATGCAAAAAGTAAATTTACTAGATATTGTTTTTTAATACCCTTTTCTTTTAGGAGGAGCCGATCTAAAGAATCCTTTAGTACAGAAGATCGCATAGTGCAAATATTGTTAAAGTATTCCAGGACTGGATATGGGATAACGGTGCTGGTGATACGATGCCGATGCAGGAATCTAAGAATCATAGTAGCATGAAGACTAAGGCGCTCATTTGATTCTGAAAATATATCTATAAAACCTGTAAGAAAGAGAGGAGATGCTTAGGGAAGAGCATATAAAAGTTGGTGGGAAAACTCATTTTATTCTACCATATCCTTTCCCATATATACTCACTCTGGGAGTTTAGTAAAACCACACCACAAATGGAAATTATAAGTGCTTTCAAACTGAGTGTGGAAAAATACTCCTGAGAATACAAACCAGCCCAGAGTTCTCACTCGAGGCACAAATGACCAGGCTCAAATTATCCTGCTTTGGACGCATTATCCAAAGACCCAGCTCTCTGGAGAAGGCTCTAATGCTGGGAAAGGTGGAAGGAAAGAGATGAGGACAGCCAGCAGCAACATGGACGGACTCAGTTACAGTGGCTATGGGGGCGCCATTGGGAGACCTGAAAGACCAGGTTAGGGACAGACGGTCATGGAGAAAATCTATCTATGTGGTCTCTAAGAGTTGTCAACGACTTGCTGGCACATATTCAATCAATCAATTAATCAATCCATCAAACTGAGTTGGAAAAAGAGAGAGAAGCTACTTTTGGTAAAACTCATGAAAAGATTATTAGTTTTAAAAGCATAAATGTTATAAATACATGGGTTAATTTTTGCTGCCTGGGATCTAGATACTATTGCTTAGCATAAACTCATGTCATGATTTAAAAGCTACGAGTTGATTAAGTATGCACATAAAAAGTAATCAAAGGTTCCACTGTATTAACACATTAAATTGACAATTAATGCCTGGTTAGTTTAATCTACCTTAGAACGACATATGAGCACATTATCATATAAGCTTGATTATAGGCATTTTTTTTAGAAGTTTCCAGCTCTAAGTTGTAAGGTTCAGTTAGTTAAAAAAAAAAAAAAGCTGAAGGAGATAAAATAAGGGCATTGAAAATATAATTTTGTGCCACTATTCCCTATATCTAGAAATTTGGAAGTGCTCCAGGAACCTGAACAATATTTGATTTCAGGCAGTAGACAAAATATATATGCGCATACACAACTTGAAACATCACATTTCTTAAAAGCTATATCCATCTAAACCAGGACTCTCCAAGGTCTCAGTGAAAGGATTTCTCCAGTGCATCTATTAAAGATCTTTTAAGTGAAGATGCCAGGGACATCTTCCTTCCTTCTTTCTTACCTGGAATAAGTGAACAACTCTGCATCTGCCGGATTACGTGACTAAGCTCTCCTTGCAAATTTGCACCACTGGAGTTCTTGAGAACCTCCAGCATGTTTTCCACATCCACTGTGCCATCACCCTCAGGATCAAACTGAGCAAAGGCCTAGAGGGAAAAAAGAAAGAGTTAGATAAGCCTGGGGTCATCTCTCAGTACTATCATACCCATCGGTTGTTAAAGACAGAAAACCCACAAACTCTTGATTAGAATTTGGACAGCATTAACACCATCTTGTTCAAAGACCTCACTGAGGTTCTAAAGAAGTAACTCAGCTATTATTGTCTCACAATACAGCTATGAAAATTTAAATATCATAAAATGCCTCTTACAGGAGAAATCAAAAACTGTACTCATCACAAATAAATGACACCTGCTTTTCCTGGGGTAATTTGCAAACCAAACCACAACATATACAAACTTGAGTGACAGGCTTTCAGTGGGCCTGGATTGAAGAAACAAATGCTCATATTTCCCCTGACAACTCTTCCCTATTTTTCATATACCACAGCCCAACCACAGAAAGGATAGATATTAATGGAGGTAAAGGCCTTCAGCTTTTCTGATCTCTGCAGTTAAGGTAACTGCAAACCACAATTTTAGATTACAGTATGCCTACTGACTGCAAATATTTGATGACAAGAAACAAAGCATTCAAAGAACTTTCTATGGAACTGGTTAAATTGCCTCCCAAGCAGTATAAATACAACTCTGGTTGCCAACACAGGGTCAACACTGCAAATGGATAAAGAATGCTGCTGCATCTGAACTTTACAAAGATAATCTACATGAAATGATGTATTAACTGACATCATAATGGTCTCCGAAGATTTAAAAAAATTGCCGCTTTTAATTTGTTAGTTTCAGCTCAATCAACGAGCCCTAATCCTCTGAGAGGCTGACATATTTATTTAAGGCTCTATCATCAATGAATACAGAAATACTGCTGAGCAGATTTGCTTTATCTAATGAAAGCAAACAACCCTGCAGAACATTTATAGCCTATCCATTCCTGCGTTAGATTATACCCACTTAATGTAAAAGGGTGATCTCCCAATAAATTTGTTAAGACTCTATATCTAAGAATTCCTAGTTAGACACGCAACCATACTGGATGGCAATTATGGGAGCTGCAGTCCGAGTCCATCTGGAGGGCACCAGACTTGAAAAGCTAGGATTACTTCTGGTGAATCTGTCACAATCCATAAAAATGTTCAAGAAGGGCCACTGTGAGGAAACAAAGGAGAAATATACACTAACAATTACCTGGCTCTGGGCACATTTAGCGGTAGTGTAATATAAGTATTTATAATGAATACATTTTTGTTTCTCTTATATTCAGCACCTTTCACACCCTTTACACTCCACTGATCTCAAAACACTGCTGGAAACAGAGGAGACATAAAACTTGCTCTTCAGAGCTCTCTCTGTTCAGGTACTGGTAGATTTTATCTGGCTACACTTAAGATTATTTTGATTTTGTCTGCCATGGTGCTGCTTTATTTCTATTTGCAAGCACTATTTATGTTAAAGGTTCTTAATATTTTATGTACCATATAGTATGGATTGCATTTGAATTTTTTAAATATTTAATTAGCTAGGTTTCAGGTAATATGTTAGTTTCATTTTCTACCTTAATTTATTTCAATGAATACCATAGCACAATCGGACTGCGATTGGACTTAAAAAAATTGACTCCGGAAGTGTAACCAGGCAAGAGAACTTTGCCACCGGCTGCAGCTTGAAGGCAGTGTAAATCAACCAGCTCACCTACCTGAATGACAGAAGCCTTGTTTTTCAACAGGGTGTTGCCCACTGAACTTTTGCCCAGCAGCAACAGTGTACTTCTCTTGACATTATCTTCATTAGGTTATGTACCTTCCACACCCTTCCAACAAAGGCAACAAAATAGTCTGCAGATTCCATTTTACTTTTTTCAATCTAGCCTTCAGGTGCTTTTGGCATTTTCTTTGACTACAATATTAATTTAAAACGAAAAAGTGCTGCACCAGAGCGTGTACTATTCCAAAGGAAAGGAGCCCCCACAAGGAAGGCCCTTCATCAGACCGCTCTTATCATACCTTGCAATAGGAAGGGATCTTCAGCAGCTGCCCCAGTCATAAGAATTGGCCCTAATTGGGAAAGATCTCTTAGATATCCAGGCTCCAAACCAAAAGGAACTTTAATGACCAACACCTTGAACTGCGCTCAGAAAACACACCCGTAACCAATGCAGCTCTCAGAGCAGTAGCGTAACATTGCACTGCCTAGACTGCCCAGTAAGCACATAGGCTGATGCATTTTGGACCAGCTGAAGTCTCTGGCTGGTGTTCAAGGGCAGCTCCATTAAGAACAAATTACAGTAATCCAATCTACAACTCATGCATCAACTGGAGCTGAACAAAAGACCATCCAGGCTACAGCTTCCACCTCCTTTTGCAGCAGGTACTGTGAATCCAAAAGAATTCTGAAGTTGTAGACCTGCTCTGTCTGGGTAAGCATATCCCCACTAAGAGTCAAATCTGATATTATCCTAGATTCAGCAGGCTTCTGAACTAACATCCACTCCATCTTGCTTGGGTTAAATGTGAGCCATTTTTCCTATCCAGGCCCTGACAGACTCCAAGCACCAGGCCAGGACCTTTTGGCCCAGGGTGGAGATCAGTTGCTAGGAATCTTTTGCATATTAATGACAGCCCACCCAAATTCCCATCAGCTTCACAGAGATAGTAGAAAGGACTGAGTCATTGGGCAGCCCATAATGGAGTGCTTGGGGGCCAACTTCTTTTTTCCTGCCACCACTGATTAAATCCACCCACTCAAATAGGAGTGGAACCATTGCAAAACAGTGCCTCCAACAATCAAATAGCACAATACACCTTAATCAAGGAACTATTAACTCAGGCAATCAACCAAGCAGCAAACAACAGCCCAATCAAGGAACTCCCAAGGAGAGAACAACACCTCCACCAACACAAGCAAGGCAAGCCGCGGTATATAAACTGAGAGCAAGGCCCACTCCCTCTTCGCACTGAAGATGTTGCCTAGTCTGGCAATGAAACATCTGCAAGAAAACAACAAGGCTCAGAGAGCACCAAGGACTCCACAGTGCCTCCAATTCCCACCCCTCACAGGTGGCCCAGTGAAATCTTGTGGTTGGCAATACTGAAGGTCACTGAGAAGTTCAGCAGGATAAGTGCAGTCATGGTAGTCAACCATGAGGACAATCAGTGCAGTTTCTCTCCTATGCTAGGGCATGAATCTAAGCAGCCAGACATCCCATATATTCTATGTTTTTTAAAAAAGAACTTCATTAATTTTCAGAGTATAGTTAAAATACAAAATATAGAATATAGAAAAGCTAGGACTAAATTCATTGTTGGGGAATTCCCCAAATGCCATTTGGAAACCCTGTAGGTTCATCCAGCACTTGAAGCAGGTCATCTTAAATCAGTGGTCTCCCTGTGGAGGTTAGCAGCCCCAGTTAAACTCTCTGTCATGAGGAATGATCTGTCTGTGACAAGCAACTGATGAAAAAATCTCCTGGTATCAGACCACTTCTCTGTGGTAAAGACCAGATATCAAGTGTGGCCAGCAGCTGTTTGGCGTGGGTCACTGATTACACGAACGTGTTTTATTTTTATATGCAGACTATATAAAGTTGTTGGCTGAGAACCTAAAGAAGTTGCCACAAATGTTACACTGTATGATGCAACAAGGAATGTGGATCTGCAATTAATAATGTATCAAAGACCAAGGTGTTTGACAGGGAAAATGGAGTAAGCAATTGCAAGCTCCAGATAAATCACAGAAAAATAGAGCAAGTGAAATTTGTGTACTTTGGTAGAAAGTTTATCAAACATGAGAAAATGGATGGATAAATTTTAAGGAAAAATTAATAGAAAGGCATGGGAAGTATATGGTCTGTTGCAAGGAATGAATGCTTGTCAGAAGAAGAAAAATAATTCCATATAAGAACATGCTTCTGACCATTTTGTTATACAGAAGTGAGAATTGGTTATGTCAGAAAAAACAGAAAAGCTGAATACAGTGGGATTAAAGAACAAAAGGTAATGTACAAGGCAGTGTATGGACATAGCGGAAGCAAGGATGATAGCTAAGAAGAAAAAGGAATAGAAAGGGGTAGTGAATGCTATTTGTGTAAAAAACTTTCATTAGATTTTACTTACCTTTTCTCACTTATCTCTTGCCATTATTATTATTAATTTAGATTTATTGACCACCCAACTCCAGTGGACTCTAATTTATTTTGCTTAATACTATTTATTTTTCCTGTACTTTGCATAACACTGTTGCCCCAAAATGAAACATCATGATTAGTTCTCTGTATTTTTGTAGATATAAGTATACTGACAGGACTCATTAAAATCCAGCTAGCAATTCGTTCTCATTTCTCTAAGGCTAAACTATACATAATTTAAAATAAGTTTCTAGCCATTCCCTATCTCTATTGCAAATGTACTCCCTAATGTATTCACCCTCGATGAAGATTGCACGTGCTTGCAGCCTATTTGGTTCAGGAGAAAGCCTTTCACTGCAGTCAGAGGTGAAATTCCAATAATACATTCAGTACTAAATGTAACCCAGAACTTAGGAGTCACCCGATGCATCAGTAGTGAAGTTACCACTGTCCCACAAAAGCTTTTAAAACAGATTGCTTCCTTTGAAGTAAGTTCATTTTGCTCTTCTGAACGTTTTTCCTTAGGTCTGAGCATGGTGGAACCTGGCAGGAAGTGAGCTCTCGACAGGACTGCAGTTCAGTGATTCTCCTATCATACACGCTGTGAGAAAGATGCCCCGAACGGAACACAGCAGAGCAGCCATGCCCTGAAAGCCTCTCTGAGCGCAACGAGACTTTTTGCAGCCGCGGAACAGAAGCCTATTAGCCTTTCGCCCTGCAGATGCAGATGAACCCCGTCCCCCGGCCAGCCGCCCTGAGCTTTCCGACCGCCCGGCGCCCCCCGCGCTCACCTCTTCGCTCCTGGCTCGCTCCTCGGCCGCGGCGGCGGCGGCGTCCCCTCCTGCTCCGGGGGTGGCGGCGGGCCCCTGGGCGGGCCCAGCGCGAGCCTCCAAGGCTTCGCAGAGCTGTTCGAGGCTGATGGCGTGCTCCCCGCGGCCCAGGCGCTCCTCCAGCCAGCGCACCAGGGCGGCGTGGTGGCGCGAGAGCAGCGGCTCGGCCGAGGGCACCTCGCGCAGACGGGCGGCGGCTTCCTCGCGCAGGCGGGCCTGTCCGAGCAACACGGCCGGCGGCGGGAGGGCCGAGGCGACGGAGGAAGACGACGACGAAGCCGGCGGCGGAGAAGCTAGGCCGGGGAAGGCGGCCTCCATGGCTCCCGGCGGAGGTGGCTCGCTGGTGGCGGCGGCCCCGTTGCCGTTACTATTGCTCCAGGTAACGATGCCCGCTGTTCCTCCTCCTCCACCTCCTCCCGCTGCCGCCTCCTCCTCTTCTTCCTCGCCCTCGCTGTGGCTGCCCACGTTCCCCATGAAGCCCTCCGCCCGGCTCTTGTCCTCCGGCTTCCTCCCTCCAGGCGAGCTCCTGTCACAGCTGAGGGAGGGCCCCCTCTCTCGCGTCTTCTTCCCTCAGGCCACACTTCCGCCCAGACGTCGCAAAGCCCCCTCGCCCATTGGCGGTTTACGACCCTGCCGTAAAGCAGAGCTGTGGGGGGCCAAGGTAAAGCAGCGCGAGAAAAGAGGCATGGCCCCCTGTCGTCTACTTAAGAAAGAGAAGATCATTGGTATCGCTTTTCGGCCACGCCGCAAAACTGACCACGGAGGGTGTGGTCTCCACAGCAACAGAGGGCTGTTCTCATTTTGTGGCAGAGTCGCAAAACCTCAGCCCCCTAGAGTAATGTTTCTCAACCTTGGCATCTTGAAGAAGTGTGGACTTCTCCCAGAAATCCCTAGCCAGCTGGCTCGTTGGGGAATTCTGGGAGTTGAAGTCCACATCTCTTCAAGTTGCCAAGGTTGAGAAACACTGCCCTAGAGCTAAAACAATAGACTAACGGGCCTGAGAGTCTCACAGTGCCGCAAAAGGGCACCTTTGCGGCTCTCGATTTGATATAGCGGAACTCGTCTTTCGACGGTAAAGGTATTGTGAAAGCGATGACGTGTGATTTTGTCAGAGGCAAATTTGCGGCATAGAGATAAGAAAGGGAAGAGTCACCTAGTTATTTCTAGGGGGGGGTTTGCACAGAAATAAAAAAGAGGCGAGCCACGTTCGGGCAGAAACAAGATAGAAGGGTTTATTTATTTATTGGCACAGAAATAAAAAAGAGACGAGCCACGTTCGGGCAGAAACAAGATAGAAGGGTTTATTTATTTGATTAATCTGTCAAAAAGACGCACTGGCAGTCCATCTCACCAAGCAGGAGTTTATTTTCCATGGGGACTGAGCAGATGGAGAAATCGCTACGCAGGGCGGAAAGTCAGTAGCATCGGGGAATAGTAACCGGTAGAATGCCTTTGAAAATGGAGATTATGATTATCTAACGGAATGATCCACCAGAAACCACTTGACTAACATCTTTTATGTTATAAGTGGCCACCTGCATGCTTCCAGCTGGATTTGAAAGCAATAGCAGTAAGAGATTTATTTATTTGCTTCTTTGTTTACCAAAATTTATGCTGCCAACTATTCTGATTCTCAGCAGATATACTGCTTCTGGCACCCATTTGTTTCTTTGGGAGGAACAGCTATGAGAAAAGATGGGAAATTTGGGTATACACACACACACACATACATACATACGTGTGTGTGTGTGTGCGCGTGCATATATAATAATATATAATATAATATACATACTGGACACGAGGAAGCAGGCCAGCATCTCTTAAACTGAAAAACTGTATTGGTTCCCCTAGGCCAGTAGTTCTCAAAATGTGGTCTGGGGACCCCTGGAGGCTCCCAAGACCCTTTCAGGGGGGTGCATAGTAAAATAAATAAATAAATACTTTAACATTTTTCAGTTTTAATTTTTAATACAGTACATATTGATAGATATAACCTGCATAAACCAAAGCCCTTTGGGGTCCAGAGTTGCCCACAGTCACTGGGAGTCAGGCAGCATGTATATTTAATACATTATTATTATTATTATTATTATTATTATTATTATTATTATTATTATTATTATTATCCTCCTCAATCATTTTTAAGAATGGAAAGGGGTCCTGAGAGCAAAATGTTTGAGAACCACTGCCCTAGGTAAACAGCATGCGGTTGAAGACCCTGCACCCTATTTCAAGATTTCTCAGGCAACAAAATAAAAATGCAGTTCTATAAATTGCCCCCTACATTTCAAAACTGCTTTTTTAGAACAGCCTGTATTTGGCAGATAAAAACAGGGACATGCTAATAAAAATGAAATTCTGATATCAAAGACTGCTGCTCAAGCCTCCCTCCATTTTCCTTACTTGGTGTGCCAAGGCAGTTGCGCACCAAGCCAAGTGTCCCTTGCATTTAAAAACATCATACCCCTCTCCTAAATTATGCATCTCCACCTTAATATGTTGTGCAGGTCTAGCCCATTTAAGTTAGGTTGTGATTCATGGGTATAGCCCAGGTAATAGACTATACAGCAAACTGTTTAAATGTGTTCGAATGTGTTGCATGAATACAGCCATTCATTGACCCAGCTTTGTCACTAGAGGCCCCTGACATGGCGAATCTTCCATCACCGTCATCATCATCCTCGCCTTTTTAATATATAACTCAAGGTGGCGAACATATCTAATACTCCTGTCTCTGTTTTCCCTGCAACAGAAACCCTGTGAGGCGGGTTGGGCTGAGAGAGAGTGACTGGGCCAAAGTCACCCAGCCGGCTTTCAGGCCTAAGGCGGGACTAGAACTCACCTACTATGCCTGATTGGCTCTTGGGCTGAGAGAGGGGGACTGGCCCAAGGTCACCCAGCCAGCTTTCATGCCTAAGGCGGGACTAGAACTCTCAGTCTCCTGGTTTCTAGCCCAGCTCCTTAACCACTACACCAAAACAGCTCTGTTTGACTGGCTGTATGCTGCCTATTATACCTCCGCTTGCATACAGGCAATCTAGCAAGAATTATTTCAGCTGTGCGGATGAATCATCAATAAAGATTTCATGGCTTTTAATGTAGTTCAACCCCTGGGCAAAGGGAGACTGTATATTTTTGGTAATGGTTGATTTAACCACCAGATACGTTTCTACAATATATTGAGTCTGTTCTTGAAGACCACTTATAAACTGGAGTTAATTCAAAATCCAGCTGCCAGGCTCACCCGTGTCTGGACTGAGCAACTGCAGTTTCAGCTTTGGCCACCCTATAGAGGTGGCACTGCAGCACCACAGAAGGATATTGTCTTGATAACACCCATTATAGGACAGCTTTCCTGGGGTTGCAAGGCGTAATCTGCAAGTGAGTTCTGTTGCTTTATATACTCTACTTACAGAGTTTATTCCACAAGGTTCATGTTTCTAAATCACAGAGTTGGTACTGGAGGGACATACGTTGGTTCTTGCAGAAAATCTAGTGTGAGAATATCCCCAAACATTTCCAGTAAGTGAGAACACATCTGTTTCCTCTGTATATCAGGTGCATTGTTTTTACCTAATGCCCAAATAATGTTGGGTCTCCTCTAATTTAAACTCATGAGATCTGGATAGCAGAGACCATGTCTTTATCTTTTCTTACGTACAATTCAGAAAGTACAAAAGGTGCATTCAGTCACTGTACAGTTCACCTGTTGAAATATTTACAAGACTTCTTATGGGAAATAAACGATAGAAAGCATCAGAAGATACTGCAAAGACGGCGCCAGAAGAAACGTCAGAGACACAGTAGGGTAAACAGCATTTCCAAGTGAACAACCCTATGTCTCAGAGTTTTGAAACAGAAATATTATTTATTTGATTTCTATCCTGCCTTTTCCCTCCAAGGGCACCGAGTTATGTATTTTCTCATTAGGACAAGAGATCCATAAATAAGGGACAAGCTAATTGTGGGAGAGTGCTTGCCTCCCTCTGTAATTATGCCTGAAATGTTGGGAGAAAAGGAGTTCAGTGAGAAATGTGTGCTGTTTACGTGTGAGGATCATTTCAGCGTTATAACAAAGCACTTACTATTTATTTATTTTTCACATTTTTTCACCACCCATCTAGGCTAGTGAGTCTGGGCAGTTTACAATCAAATTAAGATAATAAAAGGTTAAAATATCATAAAAACAGATTCATTATAAAAACAAAGATATAAAATATAAAATCCAAGATGGTGAAACAATTGTCTCAGTAAAATTGAACCTCATCAAGGTGCAAACTACCCCCATGATTGACTGTCCCCCCTCCCACCCCAAGTGAGGTGGCACTGCCACCTATTTATTTATTACGTTATTCCATTTGATGCTGCCTGACTCCAAACAACCCTGGGCAGCTCACAATACACCAAAACAATGTAAAAACCGCATAACAAAAATAAAGAACAACAAAATATTGTATTCCTATTTTATTGTATTATTGTATTGGAATGGTTTTAAATTTTAACCTTGTTTTATTGTAAACCGGCCAGAGTCCCCCCGTGAGGGGTAGATGGGCGGTGAATACATTTATAAAAAAAATTAAAAAATCAGACTCAGACCAAAAAAAAAAAAAAAGAGCAAACGGTGAGCCCAGCAAACCCCAGAAGATCCCACCAGCAATTGCCCTCCAACAAGGGGGCAGCAAACACGGTAGCCCAAGGCCTGGGAGAACAGCTTGGTCTTTGTGTCTCTTCAAAACGCCAGCAGGGTGGGAGCCATCTAGATCTCAGGGGGGACCTCGTTCCAGAAGGCAGGCGCTGCCACAGAGAAGGCACACTTCCTGGATCCTGATTGATGGCATTGTTTCATAGAAGGAACATGGAGCGTGCCAACCCTATCATCAAATCAGCCTGATAGAAACCACATTATTAAATATTTCTGGAGCTTCAATACTGTGATTATGTTCTTTTATGCACATTTATTTTGTTTTGTCCTTTTTTAAAAAAAGGAAGGGGAAGGTAACATTGACTAGCCTATGTCTCTGGACTTTTTTCTTTAATACCAGAAATAATTAAGAAAAGCTTCCGTCAAGGCATCATCATCATCATCGTAATAATAATGTCATCCTTTACCAGATCTAAACAAAATATCCTTATCTTAAGGGCCTTTATTCTAACTTGGGCCTTCTGCACCTTATTTTTAAAAAGCCATTCCCATAAATTTTAATTGTGTGACTGGTGTCTTCTCTCTTCTGCTGCATTTAATCCAAGCATGCCTTGGGGAAATAAAATCATGTACAAGATAGCTGTCCTTCTAACATTCTGATTGGCTGGTTCTTTAGAAGCCAGCTGTGACTGGTTCTCATTGGTGGGCATCACCTTCCTCTCCAAATCCTCACAAGTTTTATGCTTTTAAAAATATTTGCTGTGGTATTAATAGATAATTAAGCAAATAAATGCACAGAAAAATATGTATGTTTTCAGTCAGTTGAACCCTGAAACAATAATTGTTGAATCTGTGCCCCTCTCTATCATCTTAGCAAGGGCTGCTCCTGCTACCGGTAGTGTTTAGGAGAGATTAGAAGAAAGCATTGGGATCGTGAGGTACTCAGTAAATGCATGATCTGCCCTCTTCTGCTCCCGGCTTCAGATAATCATCTCACCAAACCAGCAGTCCGAGTAGGTTGTAGCATTTGCAAAAGCAGGCAATCCTTCTCTTTGGGCATCGATCACTCTGGACTCTAGAAAATAGGATAGGAGGTGCATCAGGCGATAGCAGAGTCTCCAAGCAACGGCAGCGAGAACAGTAGCTCTGGAAAGAGAATGGGGAATGGCAGATGAAAGAGGCAGCATTCAGCAGAAGCCAGTAAATCACCACCTCCTTTTTCTTTCACTGTCAGAATCTGTAGGCTACACAATTTCATCCCGTTGCTCAGATCCACCACCTTTCGTTTGGCTCCCTCCTTGAACAGCCACCCCACACCATTGTTACACAGCAGATTGATCATTGGCAGCCGGCTGAAGAAGGCATTCTGGTTAATTGCACAGGGAAGCTTGGAAGTGCTGGGATGGGAGGGCACCTCTAGTTTTCCAAACATAGGATCTGAAGGATTGGATGTAAGTGGCCAAAGTTCAGGAGCAAGCAAAGGTAAGTGAAGGGCTCGAACGTGATGGGTTTCTGAATTAAAAACTGGAGACATCTCATTGGGCTTCTGCTTTGGAGATTCTACAAATTATTTTTGTCTGTCTGATTTGTGCAGGTCAAGGGGCCTTTTGAAATATTGAGACTTTTGAATTCATCTTTACTATTTAACACAGTTACATGGGTAGAGCCAAACTTAAAAGAGAAATTAAGGGAGACATCTATGATCCAGATGGATCCTTCATGCCCAGAAGCTGTGTGTTTTTTAATACTGTTTGCTAGGAAACAACTGTGAGAAAGGGACACCACCTTAATTTCCTGGTTGTGGGTTTGGTGGACTGAATGGACCATCGTCAGAAGCAGCATGGCCGTTCTCATGCCATTAATGCTGTAGCCTGGCCCCGTGTAATTAAAAGGAGGGTATGTTGGCAGTACAGTATATATAAACATTTGCTATTTCTTTGTATTTGTTCTTGTTTAACTTTTTAAAGAGGTAGTGCAATGCCAGGCTAGAGAGGAAAGACCCACAGTCTGCAAATGGATGAATGCACAAGATTCACCAAATGGCATGGTTGAGGTACCATCAGGAGAGCCACTGTCCTGAAGAACCAGAGAGATTGCAACAACATGCCTAATTTTTGCACCTGCTAATTATATGTTGTTATTACTACTTAGAATTCACTAGATTTTATATGCTATTGAATACCAGTGTCTCTCAGATATTTCCAATAGAATAAAAACAAAGATGCACATTAGAAATGCTGACTGTAATGGAAATAAAAATACCTGCTATGTAATCTAGGAATGGGCCTTTCAGTGGTAGCCCCTTGGCTCTGGAATGTCCCCCTGGAATCCTCCAGTTGGAAGGAGCCATCTAGAGCATCAAGTCCAACCACCTGCTCAGTGCAGGAATCCACATTAAAGCATCCCAGATAGATGGCCATCTGGCCTCCAGTAGAACACCTCTAATGAAAGGGACCCTAGCACCTCTCTGGATTGTTGGTTCCACTGTCAAACTGCTCTGATATTTCGGACTTTTCCCCCCTGGTATTGCAACAGAATCTCCCTTCTTGTAACTTAAATCCATTACTTTGTGCTGGAATGATGGAGAACAGGTCTTGACCTTCTATGTGACATCCTTCCAGATATTTGAAGATTGCTAGTGTATTCCCACCTTGCTGTCTTTTTTCACTGCCAGGCATACCCAGCCGTTCTGCCAGTTTCTCTTCCTGATTGTTCTCATAGCCCTATCCCAAACCTGTTCCAATTTCTCTGATTTTTTTTTTAAAGCATGCTGTCCAGAACCAGAGAACTCAAGGCAGGGTCTGTGCAAAGCAGAATTAAATAGAATGACTACTTCTAGTGATTTCTGTTGATACAGCCTCCAATTGCATTTACCTTCCTTTTTTTGCAGCTGCATCATATCACTGGCTCACATTCAGTTTGCAGTCGATTCTGTTTTTGACAAGCATCATTAACAAGCGAAGTCTTGTGTGCCTGTGCATCTTATTTTTGCCCCCTAAATGAAAAAAATCTTTGCACTTGTCTCTTGATAAATTTCATTCTCAGACTCTAATGTATCAAATTCATTTTGAATGTATTTCTGGGTTGGCCTTAGCTGTCCCACCCAATTTTGTGCCATCAGCAAATTCGATAAGCATTCCCTTGACCTCAGCATGCAAATCAGTAATACAAGAACTGATAAGAAGAAGACTCAGTGTTGATCCTGGTGACATCTTAATTAATACCTCTCTGCAATTAGATGAGGAATCATTAACAAACCTTCTGAGTACTATTTTCAAGACAGCTATAAATCTACCTATTTCCCATACCATCTAATCCACACATTTAACTAACTTAGGCATCAGACAAAGATATTTTTATTCTCTTAAACCTTTTAATATATTGAGATCATATCTTAAATTTGTATCTTGCAGTGAAATATTTTAATTAATGCCTGCTGTTTATGCTTTCTCAGTTTGTTTCATTTTTAGCAATTGATTTTATCTTTTTTTTTTTAATGGAAACTTACTGTGTTGTAAGTGGTCCTGGGAAAGATCTGTTTAAAGGACAGCATGGCAGGTTTTAAAAGTAAATATATGAATAAGTATATATGGGGGTAATCCAGAGCCTCAGGTTTTTCTTCTCCACGTGCTTTGTGTTTCTGACAATTTCCACCTTTACCTTAGATTTCTTTAAACTGGACATGGACTGGACAGTCCCCTTATGGAAAAGGACTTTCAAGGGGACGTCTGGCCACTAGGTTCTGTTTAAAAAAGATGTAGCAGCATCAGTCTTGCTTGCTTGTATGTCCTGGGTCAGCAACATCTTTAATTGTCTGCAGTATTGCTTTTACACATCATCCATACAAAGAAGGAAGTGGGCTTGGGTACTAGATATGCAAGCTTAAATAAAAGCATTTTAATAAGTAAAGCATAAAAATAAAAGATAGTCACGACAGCTTTAAGGAAAAGAAAACTCCAAAGCCCTATTAGGGCAGTCATTTTATTAGGCCAACTCAAAGACCAACAGAGGCTTTATCGGGCAAAATGGTGAGAAGCTTCCAGATAGACAAAACTATGTGCTATCACTGTAAAATTACCATGCAGCTAACCCATCTTTCCCTTCTTAATGAATTTCCTTTTATTATTTTTAAAGATATATATGAAAGAAATGGTGGAAAACACAGGAGGATTACATGGAATACAGTGTTATCCACCATCTTGCAAAAGGTTGTATCTGAGGCCTCAATAAGGAAAGTGGACATTGGCTATACTTTAAAGTCCAAAAATTATTTCAAGGGGCACCTAAAACTCTCCCAAGATTTCAGAAATAAAGTACTAAACCATAGTTGATCCACACCCTCCCACCCCCTTTTAAATATACAATCAACTTGTTACTCAAACCTGTCTTCATAATCAACCATATTCCACCATATTCCAGTGGAGGTGAAAAAGCTGGAACTTGGAAGAAAATAGAAGAGAGACAAACCAAACAACTTTTACATTAATAAAGATGGAGATAATTGTACATCTGTGCAACTCTTTTTGAACCTAGGACTAGATTTGGGGTTTGAGCCCCAGGGGCTGAGCTCCAAAAGTAGGTAGGGCCAGGCCCAAAATACTAATAATACACAGAGATAATTTGAATGAAATGCTGAATATTTATGAATAAGCTTTTTAGGGCTGCTAAAATATGACAACCACCTTTTCTTCAAAGGAATCATTCAGTAGAATTAACCCATCTAGTACATTCTTCTTGGGTAGTTCTCAATTTTGGGAGTGCTGGGATGTTTCTGAAATAGCCCCTATATTATGGAATAGTCTCCACCCCTCAGAGACCAGGTTGGCACCCATCATGACAACTCCCTGGAAATTGGTTAAAACTGAACTTCTCTGGATCATGGGATTGGCACAGTCTATGGCTACTACTGGTTCATTGTTTTGCAGTTTATTATATGAATTGTATATTTATGTTAACTTTTATGCTTCTAGTACATCAAACGTATTGACTATGGTGATATATAAACCTAGCAATAAAAAGATAAGGTTGATATTAGCAGCCCCTCACAAGTTTGGAAATGATAGGGGATCCCTGGAGGCAAAATTATGCATTTTGGGACAGCAGAGCTATCTTTGCTGGGGAAATAGACAGTGGTACATTGGGGGTGGGGTGGGGATTTAGTTTGGAATCAGGGTTTAAATAAGAGATCCAGTTTTTCCCAGTCTTTGCAATGCAGTTAATCTTAGATTCTGAGCTTAATATTCTTACAGGAGAGAGGAGCTTTTGAACAGTAACATGGATTACTTCACTTATTTCAGATTGTGGAAAGCCTATAAATGGACTGATAGCAAGGAATTTCCTGATAGCAGGAATTTCTCCTTTATCAGACACCCATTTTTAAAAAAATCTCAACTTCTTTATATCATGAAAAATATTGAGACACTTGGGAAGTTTTTATTTTTTAAAAAAATGAAGGTGTACCTTTCTGGAGAACTCGGGATTTCGGTTTCAAAAGGGCTGAAATAAAGCATCTCCCTTTCCCTCTACCTTTGCAGGAAGGATCCTGTGTCAAGATGGAAGCTGAGCTAAGGCAAAGCGTGCCCTCTGGCTTCCTGTGATCCCAGAGTTCATTCCCCCAGACGGACCCCTGAAGGCTGCAAGCTCCCCAGCCCTTTGGCGGTATCTGCAGCAAGAGACATGTCTGGAAAGAAGAAGATCACAAGGCTGGTAGCTGAAATTCTTCAGGAACTCCAAAGAGCTTTGGCTTATTTCTTAATTGTCTACACTTTACTGTTAGGAGGCTTCATTTGTGCCGGACTGATATTCCAGATGTTAGCTGCAGAGTAAGGACCGCTCCCAAAGTATGTTGTGCTTGATGGGGACAACAATGAATTAATGGAGGCAATGTGCAGCCTTCTTTTCCATTCATAACGAAAACAGCAAACACGCCTATAACTTGGGGCTCTTCCAGATGGAAGTCCAGATCCTCAGTGATCGCATGACACCACAACCGGACAGTTCCCATTATGATGTTTCCCAGCATATCCCAGTGACTGTTGCCATCTCTCCTCCTGTAAGGGAAGCCTGATTAGGAATGGTAGTGTTTTGCTGCCGTGAGTTCCAATGGACCTTCTGTGCTGTAAAGGGGGTGGGGTGGGGAGAGAGTTTCGTGCACCCTGCCTCTCGCATTTAACCCCACAATGAAGTTTGAAGGCAGCAGCACTTTGCCACCAGGCCTGGCAGAAATGTTAGGGATTCACTGTGCTTTACTTGGTTTAAGGGGGGGAAACAAACGGTGAGGGATGGGGGGGGCATCAGTTCCTGGGTATAGATAGTCCTCGCTTAATGACCACAATTACGACCAGAATTTTGGTTGGTAAGTGAAGCAGTCATTAAGCAAATCCAACCCAGTTTTACAACCTTTTGCAGCGGTTGTTAAGTGAATTACTCTGGGTGTTAAGTGAAGCACAGGGTTCCCCATTGATTTTGCTTGCCAGAAGCGGTCCAGGAAGGTCAGAAATGGTGATCACATGACCATGGGACGTTGCGATGTTCATAAATGTGAACTGGTTGCCAAGCGCCTAAATCGTGATCACGTGACTGTGGGGATGCTGCGATGGTTGTAAGTGTGAGAACTGGTCATAAGTCAGTTTTTTCGGCGCTGTTGTAAGTCTGATCTGTCACTAAATGAATGTTTGTTAAGCAAGGACTACCTGCAGTAGGTGAGCCATGCCATTGTATGGGCTCAGCTGGGAGGGAGATGCTGCTGCTTTGCTGCCTGTCAATTCTCTGTGAGCCCTGTAGGCTCACAGGCCATCCCAGCTGCTCCATTCAGGTCCATCCTGACAGTTTTCAAGTGGAATTGGGCTATAGATCTTGCTTTTGGGGAAAGGTTATATGGGAGAATCCCATTCCCTTTGCTGTCTCCTTTCTACTAACAGCCACATGGTACTATTTAGAATCTTTACCTAATTGGCAAGGATCTTCTGATTGATAGATTGATTGATTGATTTGAATTTATTAGCCGTCCAACTCCAACGGACTCTGGGCAGCTCTTGAAGTTTTACTGGGGTAGAAAATATTTGCAATGCAGGTGCAGTTTTAATATCCTTGACAGGGGACCCCCCTGCTTCTGTTGATATCCCCTAGAAGAAGAACCCATCACTTTCCAGGGCTGTTTGTAACATGTTGACCTACTATCTTTAATTAGTGGGCAACCTTTCTGAGAAGATCAAGCTGGCCAGGGGTGTCTGTGGGGATGTGTGTCAAAAAAGTCACGATGGTGGCCATGACCATGGGATGGCAGCCTTGTCCTGTTTTAACATACACTGAACATGTTAAGGGGTGAGGCTTCCATCATGTGGTTGTGGCCACCATCATGACTGTTTTGACCCCTTCCTGCAGACACCTCTAAAGCTGGCCGAGCTCCATATGAATAAACTCGGGAGGCAGAGGGGATGGTTCTAGCAAAAGACATTCTGTTTTGCTTTCTTTGCCATTGTTAGAAAAATATCAAATGGCACGGAGGTAAACTTATCTATAGAAGTAAAAACACCTTTTTAAATATCCAGAAGTATGGGTAGTCCAGAGTGTGGACTCTTACTTTTTAGGCTTGGGAGAGCTATTTGCTTCCCCCTCCCTCTGAAATCACTGTGACTACCAGCCAGAACTATCAGTCAGGAGAAAAAATCTTTCCTCCCCACCCTGCAGTGGGAAGAGAAAGAAGCCCATTTTTGGGTCCTTCCAGATTCAGCATAACAGTCAAAACTTTAGAAGGATTCATATTCATATTTGGTCAGTTCCCAGGAAGACCTACTTGGATCCAGACATTTCCTGAAATTGTCTGAATCCGTTTGATTCCGTATGGCATTTGGCTGAACTGGATGGACATCCCTAAACAGGGTATCCTGAAGGTGCTTCGTCTGATAACATTTTGCTGCATGTCCCACTTGCAACCCAGTATAATTTTCCTTGCTGCAAATCGGAATCAGGAGAATGCAGTTGTGGGAGCTATTAGGAGAAAGTGGCAACTTTGGTGGGATCTTTTCAAGTGCCACGGTTCTTCCCCCTTTGACTGGGCCATCTAATGAGATTGCTCTGCTCACAAGACCACTTCTTTATTGGCCCCGTCTTTCTTTCCTACTTAGTTTGATTGTCCTTTGGCAGGAGTGGTAGATAGGGGCTGTAAACATTCAGACAACCACTAGATGGGATCAAGGAGCTACAGGAAATTCCAAATCTTTGCTGCTATCTAGCAGTTGTCTGGAGTTTTGTAGCCCAGATCTGGTAGCCCTATTTCTTGGGCCTTTCCCCACTTGCGTGGCACAGACATGCCCAGGCAATCTTTTTCTTTTTGGCTTCATCTCATCTTCTGCCTGAGGGAGGCAGGTTTACATTTTCTGCAAAATCTCTAGGCTTTGTTACTCAATACTTGGGGAAGAGTCTGGTGTCTGGCAGTGACTGGGAACAGAGCATTATAGGCAAGATCCAGATTGACCATAGAGACAGCAAATGTCATGCTGGTGTAGCTTTCTGCCAACTCAAGTTGGGTGCCCTTCGACTGAGAACTCGGCAGAAACCTTTCAGGGGGAAGGTTTATGCTCAACTTGTGACATGAGACATGCATGACTCATGTCACAAGTTCTTTGGGCCTGTTTGTAGCTCTAATTCATTTCTCTCCCAAGCTCTGGCAAATACATCCTACATATGTGAAAACACCAAGGGCTCATGGCCAGGTTAGCGCTACCCACCAGTCCTTGAGCCAGCAGAAAAATGAGTTGGCATAAATTGTGTTGCCCCCATGGTTGATTTACTGTATAGCAAGGGGTCCAGCAAATTAAGCTGCCTTTACTTATTGCTGCCAAGTTAAGGAACGGATTATGTCCACCCCATAAAACCAGACCAGGAAATCAATACCACATGAAGGATAAAACGACTTTATTGAAATTGGCTATAAGAACAGATATTTATTTATCTATTTAATTTCTATCCCGCCTTTATTATCTTTATAAGTAACTCAAGGCGGCGAACATACCTAGTACTCCTTCCTCCTCCTGTTTTCCCCACAACAACCCTGTGAGGTTAGTTGGGCTGAGAGAGAGGGACTGGCCCAAGGTCACCCAGCTGGCTTTCATGCCTAAGGTGGGACTAGAACTCACAGACTCCTGGTTTCTAGCCCAGCACCTTAACCACTAGACCAAACTGGCTCTTCTTGCAAGTCTGTGCCTCCTCCCCACTCTTATACTCCAGTGATTTAGGGAGGTGTCTGCCTAAGCTGCTTCCAAATGTTATCTCATTCTGGACTTTAAAAATGTTCTATCCCCTTTTGCCTAGGTAACAGTTTCTGCCTATTTCCATCAGTCATCTTCCTTTGTCTCTACAGTTGATAAATTCCCCCCAGTTTCATTTCCCATCAAGCTTGACTTGCTTGCTGGAAAACAACTACTAATCACTCTTCTAATGTGGGAAAGGGTGACTTTAAGCAGATGTTCGGAATGGTGGATTTAGTCATTTGTCAAATTCCCTGATTCACCAGTGACAGAACTAAGAGGGGGACACAGAGTGAAACAGAAGGAACACTCCCTATGCTCCTGCTCTTTCATCTCCTCCTCTACACCTATTATTGATCAGTCAGGCTATTTCCAAACATGGGTCTAGCATTCTTCTGGAAGAGCACTAAACCCATGTTCAAAATCATTTTGGCTGACAACAGAGGGGACAGGGAAAAGCAGGAATAATTGATAGCAAGTGAGCTCCACCATGTTTAGTGCAGCAGAGAATGGTAGTGCCAGCAGTGAGTGACAAGGGAACCCAGTTCTGACTTTATAGCTGGCAACATCTGGAAGTAGCCTGGGAACAGTCAAGGTGAGCACATGTACTAGAGTAGACTTCCAGAGTTGGGATTGGCTTACCTGTAACAACAGTTGTCATGTGGCACTCAGTGCTGCCAAATGCAAAATGGATGGGCAAAATGATGCCCACCATCACCACTATGGGGGCCCTTGTGTGGCTGAAAGGCATTACACAAATAGTCCTAGGAACGGCAGGTCCATTGAACTCATCCTGGGGGTGTTGTGCAGGGAGACCCATAGCAGTCACACTCTCACATAAGTCCTCAGAGCAAATAAAAGTAAAAAGTATGGCTGGGCAACCCCATATTAGCAGAAGCCACATAAAGCCTGTAATGCACTCAGTAGTAACAGAGTTAATGACACGCAGTTGGCCGAACCTGGCTCTGTTTCCCATTCCGCAGGTCAGGATTGGCTCCATCTCCTGACTGGGTCAGCAGCCAAATAGCCAGTGAAGCATATCAGAGCATTTCCACAGCAGAAAATTGTACTGGGATCAGAGAGTAAACATGACTTTGAAATTGAACAGTGAAGTATGACCAAGGATGACTTAAAGCTGCCTCAGTTATGGGCTGTGTGTGAGACTGATTTCTGCACTAGTGGCTAGGAGCATCACCCAGCCATCACTGAAGTGATGTGATTACTGTTACTTTGGTACAAAGATAGTTGGATGACTCTAGAAGGTGCTATAAATTGCTAGGGCAGCAATGCCAGGTAGATGTGGTGGGGGAAAACGTTGCTGAGGGGTGTTTGTGCCATGGTTAGGCGATGGGCCCAAAGCCACACTTATCAAGCTCGACTCCCAGTAAATACATGGATGCATCCCATCAAAATGCTCAAGAGTGATGCCCTTTATCTTTTCTGAGATCAGAAAAAGTTTGCTACAAGTTGGTACCATTGTGACTTTATGTCCTTTTTAGGGATCAGTAAAAATCTACTTCACAGTCTGGTTTTCCATGTTACACTTTTTTCTCTGCAACAGACTAACTTGCACTCACTTCTGATGCAGGATGTCTAACTGAGCTGACCATTATAGATTAAGCAAAAAGCAATGTCCAATTATTTCACAGACCTGATTGTACTTACCAAATATCTCCAGTTCAAAATACATTCAATTCGCTCAGTTGTAGGAAAGAGAGAAATACAGTACTGTGGCAGTTAGCATCCCTAATATGAGATCAGCTTGCTCCAGATACTTAACTTCTTAATATAATGAGACTTAATGTCTGATTGATATTCCTTTCAGTACTGAATCACAGAGGCACTGAAACCTGTTTATAATTTTCAGCAAACTCTCCAATTGTATTTGTTACCCACCATATTTTCCAATCACTGTCTTCACTGTGTACATTTATCAACATTAGCACAAATTCCCAGAAGTCATTTTATGCTGTCAATTCATCATTTTAGGGTCTTGCCTTCAGGTCATGATTAAAAAATATACCCCATGGATAGTGCCTTATCCATAATGACTATAAAGCTCTTTTTGGGATCCTCCCTGTTTAATTTGGGATGGGAACCAGCCTAACTGTTTTGTATCTCATATGCTGGACCTAGTTAGAACTTGGATAGGAGACCCCAAGGAAATCTGGGCTAGACCAGAATGAAAAAAAGAAGAAGAAGAAAGGGCAAGTCACTTCTATATTGTGGCAAAGAAAACAACATGGACTTACTGGTCCATGTAGCCATCAGCTCAATGCTGAAGAGACTTTATCCATAATACGTTTATTATTAATGCTCTGCAGAAGCATTAATGCTGTACAAAAAATAAATTATGAAATGGCAAAGTAAATGGATATTTAATACACAGGCTTCACCTCCTGATTCCCCTAACTTTATCCAAATAATGGATAATTGTAGTCACAAAAGGTAAGGGGCTAAGCTTCCCTCTTAATATCTGTCTGCTGTCTTCTGTTCCCCCCCCCCCCCATCACAATAATTTGAGCAAACTGGAGAGAAAGATTCCTCTCTCTGTATTTATCTATCCACACTGGTAGCTAGAAGAGGTTTTCCTGAATGAATTTTAAAGATCTATTAGAGCTGGTGGATACTAGATGGTAACATACCAATTATTTGGATCAAAGTTGGAGAAAAAGACCTCATCCTGTACAAAATCAGCAGCCAAAAGTTAGAAATGTAAGTATGGGCTGGGGGTGGGGAATCCTTGAGTATCTCTAAGAATACACTGTGTCCCTTTCAGGGAACTGATGCTCTTTTAAAGACCAGAACTGTCTACCTATGTGCCGTGTTATGTACATTTATAAATAAAGAGCTAACACAAACAGTTACTCAAGCCTTCATTTCTTTCACAAAACTTCCCCATATTCTGTAACAAAAATACCGTCCTCCAGCAGAAGGACCTGCCGCTGGGGGTTTTCAGAGCAAATGAGCGTGCTATTTTAGTATTACTGCTGGGAGACATGACCTGTGTCTGCAGGTACCTTCCCAAACAGTTCAGTGCATTCTTGAACCAGCCAAAAGCAAAGAAAAATAGGTTGGCTCTGGATACCAGTTCCTGCAAAACAGCAGGAGCAGAAGAACCCTAATGTCTTTATGTCCTGCCTGTGGCTTCCCAGAGACACCTGTTGGCTAACCTTGAAGGGGAAAGAAAGCTTATTATCTTTACTCATGTACCCAGGTACATTTCCATTTTCCTGCACCAGAGTTTGGTGGTGGTTGGGGCGTGGGGGGCTAATATAAACAAGGACCATATTCATTGCAAGGCCTGGCTTCTCCCTATGATTGGAGAAATAATGGGTCTTGGCTTCAGGGCTTAATTCCAGGGACAAGAGAGATCTGGCACGAGAGGAAGAAGAAAGGGACAGAAGTTCTTTGGAAAGTTGAATTCTCAGGATCCCTGGTGAGAGAATATGTACCTATACTCCTGAACACAAGCAGAGTGCTGGAAGATACTGAGTAATTAAGTAATAGAAAGTCCCATAAAAGAATATCTTCGTATCACAGTTGCTTTTGCTGCTTAAGACTGTTACGTCCATGGGCTGGCTGGCTTATTTGTTAGTTTGTTTATTTAAAGGTTAATATGGCCACCCGGCTTGTGGCCCACAACCCTGGGTGGCTAACAACGATGAAATCACAAACAATAAAAACAGTAAAACCAAACCAGATTGTGCTTGACATCACTGCAATCTGCCTCTTTCTGCTCTCCCTTTCATTTCCTTCCCCTTTCTCCATTTCCGGTACCAATAACTTAGTTTCTAGAATTCCAAAAAAGGTTCCTAGGGACACTGGAGAACTTTGAATTTTGAGCACAGCCTTCCCCTTCCTCCTCCCTGTCTTTCTCCCCTCCCCTTCTGGTAGCCCATCTGCTGTTGCTATTTCCATATGCTGGCCAGCTTAGAATCCTAATTTTAAGAAGATCCATCTCAAAAAGTAAAAGCCCACTGCCACTTGCTGCCAAGTCAATTCACAGATAGAAAGGGGCCAACAAGCAAGGACTACATCATGGTCATCTTTAAAACTACAGGAGAGTGGAAAAAAGTATTTTGCTCCACTTTTCAGCCCAGGGCCGCAACTAGGGTCTGTGTCACCCAGGGCAAACATGGATTCCATGCCCATTTTGGCACCACCCCCCCAGCTCTCATTTTGGCGCACCCCCCCCAGCACGGCGCCTGGGGCACATGCCCCACTTGCCCCCCCTAGTTGCAGCCCTGTTTCGGCCAAAGGAGGCCCATAGGGCAGCTTACAAAAATCAGTATTTGGACCGTCCTTGCCATCAGCCTTACAATCTCAGAGATGCAAGAACCAAGGAAAAGGATTGGGGAGGGATGAGAAAAAAAACCATAAAAATGAAGGTGGCTTGTTCAGTGATTATATCATTATAGCTATTCTGGGCTGGATAACAATCAAATTTTCTCTGCAGCTATTTTCTGCCTAGGCTGCCCTCTCATTTGCTCAATTTTTCCTCTGCTGTTGGTCTTCTTCCCTGAAGAGCCATTAATAGGAACTGGATGGGGGATGTTGATCGTGATAAGTCCGTTTTTCCACAACCGTGTATATAGGAATAGAACATTACTTAGTTAAAGCATCCCCGTAAAAGCCTGCAACTCCAGTTTTGGGAATTCCCTTCTCAGAGCAAAAAAAGAACCATTTGCATTCCTTCTTAAGTTGAAAGAGAACAGTACCTTTTAACCCTAAATATGGAACCATTTCTTGAAATACTGAGCTGGCGGCTGTAGTGAAAAGAGTAAACCTAACAAACTTAGAGCCAGTCTGGTGTAGTGGTTAAGGCACTGGGCTAGAACCTGGGAGACTGTGAGTTCCAGTCCACCCTTAGGCATGAAGCCAGCTGGGTGACTTTGGGCTAGGAAGGAGGCAATGGCAAACCACTTGCAAAAATCTTGCTGTCCAGGCAGTTGTCAGGAGTCAACACTAACTTGAAGGTGCACACGCTTGAAGGCACACACACAAACAAAATGGAGACTGCACCCTTCCCCCCCCGCTTTTAAATATTAGCAGGGTCAAACCCAGTTCATCTCTTTGCCTAATCCTCTCAGACCCAAATTGACCCTCCCTGCCCCCAGACAACCCCCCTGCAATCCCATCTAAACTGAAGAATAGAAGCCTTCTCACCAGCTCACAATAATTGCAAGATTCCATTAATGTAGCCTTACAATAAAGTAGAGTTATCTCATCTAGTCATGTTTCCTGTCTGGTCTACCTGGGAAAGCTGACATCAATCCTGCAAGTCTGAAAGCACAAATCTCCTGCTGTCTCCTTTACAGCCTGGGAAGTTAGGAAGGGTTCCTTCTGAGCCTCTTTCGCCACCCGTTATGCAGCTGCAGGCTATGCCCTCTCTTATCTGACCATTCCCTAGGCAGCATCTCTTCTCCCCATCTCTCAAGGTCTTTCTCACATACCATTACACCTATTCCATATCTTCAATGTAAGCAACATCATAGGTGGGCTCAAGGGGCTTGGTCAAAAAAGTCAAGATGGCAGCTGCAACCATATGATTGAAGCCATGTGCTTTTTAATGTGCAACACACATTCAAAAAGGGCGGAGCTTCACTCTTACCATCTGGGCCACCATCTTGTGCTTTTTTGACCACACCTTGCAGGCACCCCTGCATGCTTGATAGCACGGATAGCTGAATGAATTCATTCTTTTTGAAAGTATATTTGGGGCAGGCACAGGGCCTGTTCCTTTCTCAATGGCTGAGCAGGTTTGCAAAAGAGAGCTAGTCAATCCTATTGATACTCTACTTTTGCTATTCCTCTTGCCAATTGTGTGCAAGGCTGCAAGAATGAAGTGATGGGACCAAGAACCTCTGCATCACTGCAAGTAGCTTGGTTCTTTCATGATTCCTCGTGGTTTTTCAAAGGCTTGATTAAATTTATGTCAAGGCAGAATAGGGAGTGGGAGAAGAGGCCCACAAAATTTCACACCAGTATAATTTTCTGCCATCTTGTGGATGGGTGGAGAGGGCTTTCACTATGTTGTGCGGAAAAGCCCAAGGGAACATCAGTACCTGCAAAAAAAAAAAACAAGGTACCTGGAGACAAGTAGCAAAAAAGAAGCTGGAAGAGTTAAACAAAGGCTGGACTTGCCAAGGCAGGGCTTATTGAGAAAAGACTGAAAGGAGCAAGTTCAGTTCCTGGAATCTCCCATTAAAAGATTTTCAGAGAAGGGACAGCATATAGGAAGGACAACTTCTTTAAAAGGACAGCTTCTTTAAAGGCTTCTTTAGAAGCTTTTAAAACTGAAGCAATGGAAATCAGACGTGCATTTTCACCTGCACACTACTGCAGTGTCCTGCAAAAAAACAGTATAATCCAGATTTTAATTTGAAATTGGTTCTCTGTCTTTCTAGACCAGTGTTGCTCAACCTTGGTGACTTTAAGATGTGTGGACTTCAACTCCCAGAATTCCCCAGCTTGCTAGGCTGGCTGGAGGATTCTGGGAGTTGAAGTCCACACAAAGTTGCTAAGGTTGAGAAACACTACTCTAGATCAACTCAACAATAACCATCTTCCAGGACTGCATCTTGACTGGTGGCCGCAAGAGTGGACCGAAACATGGGTGAAGGATTTCCAAGATAACGTGGCATCCTGAAACGGGAGTCATTTTTCAAAGCTCTCTAAAATATATATATATAACGGCACTAAACAGTACAATTGGGATGGTACAGTACAGTAAGCATAGCTTTAGGGATGATTCAAATATTTTCAAAATAAAATGACCACTGCAGCCATTAAAAACACATTAAAAACACATCAACAACAGAAAGATGTTATGAAATTCATAAGAGACATATTGGCGGATACAATATCCTCAATCTTGTAAGCATATTACAATATAATGATAGCCCAGCTAGATAATTTTAGGTACTGGATTTAATAATCGTACTGTGGAGTCCTTTAAGAAGCCATATGCATAACTCAGAAGAAATGGACAATTTGCATTTCTTTCCTTTCTCCCTCCACATTTGAAATTCTGTTTCTCAATTTTTAATGCTATAGAAGGGAGACATTATGAATAATACTTAATTATTTATAGCTATAAGTAATGCAAACATAGAGGAAATAAATGCACATATAGTTGTGGTCCTATCCCACCTCTTTCAGGAAAATGTTACTCTACAGCATGCTGCAGCATTTGACTCAGGAAAAGCACCTCTATTATCAGCTTTCCTACCTTCCTGTAAGAAAGAAACAAACACAAGATATTCTGATTATCCCAGGATAATCCCTACTCTGACCATGAACAAATTCACATTTTTAATGCTGCACATAAATTGTAGCACCTGCAGGAATTAGTTCAGAGGAACTAAGGAAAGCAACCAGATATGAGATCTGGCCATGGCCAAAACAAGAGACAGATGGAAACCAGGTTTTCTGCTCCAAAGAGAGGGACCTCCAGACTGTTACATAGTTTGGGCAGGAGGAAGAGGCAAAATAACTTGAATTTTTATTTTACTATACCAGCATTTCTCAACCTTGGCAACTTTAAGATGTCTGGACTTTAGCTCCCAGAATTCCCCAGCCAGCATGGAGAAGGCTGTAATGCTGGGAAAGATGGAAGAAAAGAGAAGAAGAAGACAACCAGCGGCAAGGTGAATGGACTTGATTACGAAGGCAATGGGTACTCCACTGGAAGACCTGAAGAACTGGGTTGGGGACAGACTCTCCTGGAGAAATATTTTTCTATGTGGTTGCTAAGAATCAATGCTGACTTGGCACGTAATCAATCATTAGCTGGGCTATGCTTTTCCTTTAACAGCAATTCACATCCCTTAATATTCTGGCATATGGGTAGTGCCACAGGTCCTCAATGAACCTTCATGTTCTTAAAATATTATTTTTGCTTTCAATGTAGATTACTAAACCAAGCTGTCAAACTCTAAAATAGGCTGCAAATAGACTGAACAACAACAACAACAACAACAAACTCCCAAAACTTCACCTCAAACCCTGGAAAAAAACAGAAAATCCTGCCCCCATGTGCATACCTAGTCCTAGTCACCAGAAAAGTACGCACTTTTGCTTTAAGTCCTCAGACAGGATTTGTTGTATCCATAAAGCCTATTAAGGACTGTTGATAGCTTATACTGTTGTTATAAGAAGCTGATCCTCTGCTGTAGAATTAGGAATCTTTTTATGCATCACCAGAGCAGTCAGTGAACACCACACAATATTAGAAGACTATCAATAGATTTTAAAAACTTTATTTTAGCAATATAAGCATCTCATATTCAGTCTCTCTATCACTCAAATCATACATACCAAAAGACCCTTCTTGTCTTTGGCAAAGTGACAAAAGGAGGTGGGAAGTCCCTGGAGATGAATCTTGATGGAGTGGTAGATGGGACTTCAAATTTCTCTTCCCTCCAGTTCTCCTTTATAAGCAATTTTGGATGACCTCAGCTTGATCGCATCACAGATCACATCATCAGGGTTGGTAGTTCTCAATAAATCTTGCTAAAGAGACTTTGTGGGAATTGTGCTAGGAAAAGAAATCCTTTCAGTTCAAGCAGATGCAATAGAGCCGGACCTCATCACAGCAATGGGATTGAGGGGGCTGCCCCCATACTGCTCTCAGGGCAACTGCTGATTCTTCAAGAGTTGAGAGCACAAACCACCTCAGGCTGGGTGTCTCACTTTTATTTTTTCTGTTTATTTTTTAAATGTATATGCCAGCCACTCTCATTTGGTGGCTCAAGTTGGTCTTTCATCAGAGCACAAGGGCTATCTAGGGCATTTCAATACAGCAAGAAAATGGTCCACCAGACCAGGGGGACTTTGAGGAAGTTGTGGTTTTACCTATTGGAATGGTGCATGTTGCCCTTCAGAACTGTGCCTCTTTTGTTGAAGTGCCATCTCCCTACTTTCAAGAGACCTGGCAACATCTAGCAAGGTGGAATAGATAGGTTCTCCTAACCAAAAGATGGCTGTGATCAGACTAGACCAACCTCTTGACACCACCCACAGCCATAATCTAAAAATCTGTTATCAGGATAACATTGTTCATCTAGATCAGTGTTTTTCAAACTTGGCAACTTTAAGATGTGTGGACTTCAACTCTCAGAATTCCCCAGCTAGCATGCTGGCTGGGGAATTTTGAGAGTTGAAGTCCACACATCTTAAAGTTGCCAAGTTTGAAAAACACTGATCTAGAGTACCTCACTCCTACCAAGCTGAAGTTTCTCTGAATATTTTTCTGAACACAAGGCTGTGGGATATGCACTCTGACAGTCATTGGGATATTTTCATCCTTATTATTAGGATTTCCAAGCTGAGCTTTTGCTCTAAAAGCAAGTCTTAAGTATGCAAAGGGATATTTTGAGATTCTACAAATTGAAGACTTCTCTGTTGGATTAGTTCAATTCAGCCCAGCATTTTTCCCATACCAACCACCCAAATGCCTTCAGTTATCTCACAGAAGTGGTTTGAAGGGAACACTGAGTGGCTGTATTCACACAACATGGTCATGTAGCTCCCCCACCCCCCCACTATTAAACCAGGGACTTTTCTGAGTGTGAAAGTTGGTTTCCTTAAGAACCCCACTGAATTCTTCCCAGCTCTTATATCCTTGTTCTTTCAGGAAAGTTGAGTGCTGTGAGTCTCCAGCCAAGAAAATTGATTTCCAGATCCTCCTTGGTAAATCCAATGAAAAAAAAATCAAATTAAAAAAATTATCCTTGGGAAATCCAGTAAAAATAACCCAATCACTTCTTGGCTCTGAACAGAATATAAATTTATTATTAATATTATTCACATTGCTATACAAAAACAAATGATTAAAAACAGGAAAGCCCTATTACAAATCCCTTCAAGTTCTTTTACATTGGATTAAATATAAATCCTAATGGGAATTAGAGGTGGATCCCTTCTTGTTTTGTCTGTATAGGCAGGATTTGCATTGTGACATCATGACCCATGTTTCATCATTTGTCTTCATGGTTTGTAACAGACACTGGTGTTTCCTTCCTAAGATTCTTCAGCTGTGTCCGTGTGTTAGTGATTATGCTGTCCCAACCGTTGTTGATATCCTGGCTGGCTAACAAAATGGAATGTCCTCATTACTGACCAATGAGAATGTTTTGAGGATGCTGACCACAGTTATATTAATTGTCCACCCCTCGTCCAGAGATACGTACACCATCCCAGGGACCCTACCAATGACTGATCAAAGATGGACTGGTCATATGAACACACAGCCTTAAAAGCATGGGGTGGGGAGCACAATAAAGTTTGCACACCATGGCTTCTTGGCAGCTTAAGCAGGAAAAATTGTTTAGTGATACATGGTAAGGTAAAGGTAAAGGTTTCCCTTGACGTTAAGTCCAGTCATGTCTGACTCTAGGGGGCGGTGCTCATCTCCGTTTCAAAGCTGAAGAGCCAGCTTTTGTCCGTAGACACTTCCATGGTCATGTGGCCAGCATGACTAAACGGAACACCGTTACCTGCCCGCCAAAGCAGTACCTATTAATCTACTCACATTTGCATGTTTTTGAACTGCTAGGTTGGCAGGAGCTGGGACTAGCAACAGGAGCTCACCCCTCATGCGGATTCGAACCGCCAACCTTCCGATCGGCAAGCTCAGCAGCTCAGCGGTTTAACCCGCAGCACCACCACGCATAAAACTATTTAAATTATGCATTGGGGACAAGCTAAGATGGATGATTCAAGGCAGAGCTTAGTTTTGTACTGCAAATGGAACCTGCAAGTGATGAGAGGCCCTTGAGGTGGGTGTTTGGTCATTTTAGTAATTTCAGAGTTTGATTTTAGATTACCATTTTGTTTGTGTTCATCTGCAAATCATAGAACCAATTCACCTCTTTTTCTACTCCCATTACACCATGGTTTAAAGTTAGGCAAACAAACTCATATAATAAGCACCCTATTTTACATCTTTTGAAAATGAGCACACATGATAATGTTTCTCGCAGTTTTTATACCTCTAATGAAAAATAAAACATTTCCAATATATTTATCACTGTTACCAATCAACCTCTCAGTCTAAGAAGGCAAATAATTTTGAAGGAACTCTGATCACCCACTCAGCTTCCACTGGTTGGAGGGATGAATTTATTTATTTATTTATATTTCATATTTTGTCACTGCCCATCTCACTAAGAGTGACTTTGGGCAGTTCTTGAATCAGTTCTAACCATGTGACAGTACCTGAATTACAGAACCCAGCTGGTTTAATTTTCATTTTCTCTTATAAGAACTTATGAAAGATGTAATTTGTGATGGCAGAGATGTAGTAATTCCAGGATTCTTTTGTAGAGAGAATACAGCTAAAAGGAGACATGATAGAAATCTACAAATATCTGAAAGGCTGTCATAGAGAAAAAGGTGTGGCTCTGTCTCCATGGCTCCTGGGGTTGGACAAGGGTGGTGTCCTGATTACCAGGAAACACACTGAGACAATGACTTGGTCTCTAATATTTATTAGTAGTACTTAACAAGAATCCTAACAAACTGAGGAAGCGTGGGAAAACCCAGCCATATAACCCCCAAAGGTTAAGGCGGTCCCGATCTGTGTCTCTTTGAATGGCTGAACAGTTCCTCAGTGCTACGCATGCGCTTGACAGTCTGGGTGGGAGCCCCCTGCTCGCCATCCTTACTCATGACAGGTGGAAGCTTTACAGAGGGAGATCCAAACTCAAAACAAGGAGGAATTTCCTGATCATGAGAGCTGTTAAGCAGTGGTACAGCCTTCCTCCTGGAGTTGTGGGTGCTCCATCACTGGAGGTTTTCAAACAAAGGTTGGACAGCCATTTGTCTGGAATGGCCTGAGTATTCCTGCCCTCAGCAGGGGGTTGGACTAGAAGACCTCCACAGTCCCTTCCAGTTATTTGATTCTACGAAGACTTGGCATAAACTGTTTTAAACTATTGGTATGTGAATGTGGCTATCTCAGAATCTATAAGGGTAAAGGTAAAGGTTTCCCTCGACGTAAAGTCCAGTCGTGTCCGACTCTAGGGGGCGGTGCTCATCTCCGTTTCTAAGCCTTGGAGCCGGCGTTGTCCCTAAGGACCCGTCCGTGGTCATGTGGCCGGCATGACTCACAGAACGCCGTTACCTTCCCGCCGAAGTGGTACCAATTAATCTACTCACATTTGCATGTTTTCGAACTGCTAGGTGAGCAGGAGCTGGGACGAGCAACGGGAGCTCACCCCGCCGCGCAGTTTCGAACCGCCGACCTTCCGATCGGCAGCTCAGCGGTTTAACCCGCAGCGCCATCGCGTCCCTACTATAATCATTATAGAATCTATAATCATAGTTTAATCTAAGATAGCCACATTCATCTCCCCCCTTTTCTTAACTCTGCTGAGCAGGCAAGGAATGAGAGCTGGCAGTCTTTTTTCAAACATAAAACATGACTGGAAGTTTGTAATTAATAAATGAAACAGGAAGCAGGAAGGAAAATGGAAGGAAGACACTGACTGATACTCAGCAATGTAGCCGCTCATAACTTGTAGGACGACTGATCATGTATATGATGAGTGGTATAGCGTACTATTGTCGGATCCTGCACTCTCGCAATATTGGCAGTGTCACAAATGCTGGAACTGTGGAAAAGAAAAGGCAAAGGGAGAAGGAAGATGGGATAGGATACAGGGTTTGAGAATTATGTGGGAAAGTTGGGTTAGTCTACCTAGTTGATTGACATTTCCCCATCTGTTTTATGGCAGCCTTCCCACAGTGCCTGTAGGCTGGGGATTATGCCCCTGGGTTGCAGGAAGCTATCTGAAGGACTGCCTCTAACCAAATAGAAAAATGTAGTTTTTGTGAACAGAAGGTTCTCAGTTTGTAGAATCTCAGGTTGCAGATATGGGGAAGACCTGCCAAAGACTACGGAAAACTTCCACCACAGTAGAAAATCTTGCGCTAGGCTCATCATTTCCTAGAATAGTTGGTCCCTTTCATTCAGTCAAAATGCAAGATTCAGCAAGGACATTTTTTTCCCCCTGGCCTGATTTCGTGATTGGGAGGACTTTCCAGACTGATCTATTGGCTGAGTTTGCCTATTGTGCTGAGCCAAATTTTTGTGAAACACGGTTTTGAGTAAGCCACAATTGGCTGGCCTCACCCATTGTATGAAGCTCAAAATAAGAGTCTACAAATCACAACGGCTAGATTCTTATCCCTAAAACCAAGCAAATGAGATTATGTTCTAAGGCGATGTGTGAACTTTCTCACAACATCAAGGAAAAAACCATACCACAGAGTGTAGGAAAAGGCCCTTCCTCCATGGTTCGGGGTAGCCTGGCTGGGCCAGGATAAGACTCAATTTCTCCCTTGTATATAAATGAGAGAGCCAGTTTGGTCTAGTGGTTAAGGCACAAGGCTAGAAACTGGGAAACCATCAGTTCTAGTCCCGCCTTAGGCAAGAAAGCCGGCTGGGTGACTTTGGGCCAGTCACTCCCTCTCAGCCCAAGAGCCAATCAGGCGTGGTATGAGAGTTCTAGTCCCGCCTTAGGCATGAAAGCTGGCTGGGTGACCTTGGGCCAGTCACTCTCTCTCAGCCCAACTCACCTCACAGGGTGGTTGTTGTGGGGAAAATAGGAGGAGGAAGGACTATTAGGTATGGTCCCCACCTTGAGTTATTTATAAAAAATAATAAAGGCAGGATAAAAACAATCTAAAAAAATGAAACATACTATTTATAGATCAAGGCGGCAATGAGTGCAGCCAGGAGAATGGCAAAGAGGATGGAGAGGATGGTGGCAATGATGATCGTCCCAGTTCTCCGTTGTTTGGGCCCCACAACAATGCTGTTAGGATTTCTCCCTGGGGAAGAACAAATAATTTATATTTTTATCATGTAATCCTTTCAGAACACCGGCTTAGAAATGGTGTCCCTTCCTCCAGGACAGAGAATAGTTTGTAATGCCTACACTGAAGTCCTTTTTTTAAATCAAGACATGCAGGAAAGTGGGCCTGAATTATTCTGAGTGTGCGGAACTGAAGAGAAGCACCTCTGGCCAGTTGTCAGCCTCCCCAGGTAGACCAGAGAGGAAACACAACCAGATGAGCTAATTCTACTTTATTGTAAGGCTACATTAACAGAATCTTGCAAGTCTGAAAGTAGAATTCTCCCGCTGTCTCCTTTACCTCTGGGAAATCAGGGAGGGTCTCTTCTGAGCCTCTTGCCCCACCCACTATCCAGCTGCAGGCTATGCTGTCTCTTATGTGATCATTCCCTAGGCAGCGTCTCTTCCCCCCATCTCCTGAGGTCATTCCCACATACCATTACACCAGTGTAGATTGATATAATTCCAATCTTTCTGGATTTGTACTTCCTGCTTTGAAAAGTGTATTTCCACACTGGCAGATTTATGATCAGGCAAAATCTCCTTCTTCTTCTTCTTCCTAGCATTTTCCCATTATCGCGGGGTCTGCTTTTCGGATTCTGAAATGCCACTTTGCCCGATTGTCCGCATCCTCAGGGCGCAGACCCTCAATTTGCATGTCCTTATTGATGGTGTCTTGCCACCTCTGTTTTGGTTGCCCTCGTGGCCGCTGGCCATCAATTTTAAGATGGTAAACTATTTTGGCAACAGTGGAATGTTCTGCTCTAAGGACATGTCCATACCAAAGAAGCCAGCTTTCTCTCACCTTCTCTGTAATTAATGACACACCTAGTTGTTGTCGGATGGCATCATTTGTGACATGATGGAGCAGGGAGATGCCCAATATCCAGCGGAGCATACGCATTTCCATAACATGGAGGAGGCTCTTTATACCCTTTGCTGTTGCCCAACGCTCAGTTCCATACAGTGCCACAGGGCGAATGATCATCTTATAGATCTTAGATTTGAGACAGGTTGGTATTTGTTTGTCACAAAGCACACCAGTGAGTTCTCGCCAGTGCAACCAGGCTGCATTTACCCTCGCTCACACATCACCACTGATGCCACCGTCACCTTGGAGATGGGAGCCAAGGTACCGAAAGATATCCACCTTCTTTAAGTTTCTGTCATGAGTGAGGATGGCGAGCAGGGGGCTCCCATCCAGGCTGTAAAGCGCATGCGTAGTATTGAGGAATTAGGTGGCCATTCAAAGAGACACAAATCGGGCCCGCCTTAGTCTTTGGGGTTTATATGTCTGGGTTTTTCCCACGCTTCTTCAGTTTGTTAGGATTCTCTGTTATGTAGCAGTAATAAAACACTAGAGACCTATTCCTTGTCTCAGCATGGTTCCTGGCTGTTAGGACAGTTTCCTCCATTTATTTGGAGCATCCCATGGGTGGTTACATTCTCTAGGTACTCTGTTTTCTTTATGTTTGGGTGGAGTCCAAAATGGCTGAGGCGGTCATTCCATGCCTGTACTTGCCACTGTGGTTCATTCCTAGTAGTAGAAGCAAGCATGACATCATCAGCATAGAGTATGGTCCAGGGTGCATTTTGTTGCAGGTCTCGTGTGATGGTATCCATAACTAATATAAATAGGAGCAGCGACAGCGCGGAGCCTTGGTGTACTCCAACTGTCACCGGAAAACTGTCAGAGAGGCCAGCTGAGCATCGCACATGGCTACTAGTGTTCTTGTATAGCATTTTGACCCAGTCGATGAGTAATTCAGGCACCCCGTGATCACGAAGGGTATACCAAATCAGTTGGTGTGGAACACGGTCAAAAGCCTTTTCCATGTCTAGGAATGCCATGTGCAATGGTTCGGTCTTCTCTCGGCGTTCCTCTATAAGCTGGTGAGCTGCAAAAATGGCATCGGTAGTCCCGCATCCTTTGATGAAGCTGCATTGATTGGTGGTGAGTTGGACGATGTTGTGAATGCGCTGGTCCAAATTTTTTTCCAAGATCTTCATAGTATGGGACAAGAGGTGAATTGGGCACTAATTGGCGCAGTTGGCTGGGTCACCCTTGTTTTTAAATATGAGGATGGTATACTCGTTGACCAATCAGTCGGTACACAGCCATTACTCGTTACAGCATTAAAGAACTCGGTCAGTTCTTAGCTAACAAAGAACCAGACGATAAAATAATATATATAAATATATAAATATAAAATCCAAGTGGCGGAGATTACATTCGATAGGGAGAACTCTACGACACCAGCCAGCCCCAGGAAGAGCTATTGACCTTCCCGTCTCAGGCAAGGCGGCAGAACCAGGTCTTCAAACCCTTCCAGAAGGTCTGGAGTGAAGGGGCCTGCCTTACCTCTGGGGGCAGAATGTTCCAGAGGGTGGGTGCCACTGCAGAGAAGTCCCGCCTCCTGGACCCTGCCAAGCAGAACTCCCTTGCCAATGGGATCTGTAGCATGCCCTCTCTGCATGACTGGGTGGGACAGGCTGATGTTATGGGGATGAGACAGTCCCTCAGGTAACCTGGCCCCATGCCCCAATATGTTGGTGGCCTGGTTTTGTGATGCCGAGGATTTCTCTGGCGATGGTGGTAACAGAGTCACAGAATGCCGACTCTGCCATGTGTGCCATGTGGTGTCACTCGAGGTAGTATTAATAGGTGGAAATGTGATTTTCCTGATCATCACTTCTTTAAGGTTCTGTAACTTCCACCATCTGATCTTCTCAGGACCTATGATGCCGCTCATTTGCTTATGGCATGTTATTTTTAAATCTGTGATGAGTAACCTATGTTGTGGGGCAAGAAGGTCAGAGGGAATAACCTTCATGTTGGATACAACAGGAAAATCATGCCTTCTCAGAAGAATATAATCAATCTGACTACTATTTCAGCTGCTGGTATAGGTGATAAGATGGTTTAAACGTTTCTTTAAAAAAGTATTGCAGATTACGAAATCATTTGCTTTGGCGAAGTCAAGGATTCATAATCCATCTTCATTGTGGCTTCCATAGCCTTGATTCCTATGGCACTGGTATCCATTCCAGGCGCTTCCCACATGTCCATTTAAGTCACCGCAAAGAAGTAGCAGATCTTCTTCAGGGCGGGCAGAGATTCTAGCCCGTAATTCAATCCAGAATTGATCCTTGGTATCTTCGTCAAGTCCTGTTTGTGGAGCAGGCAGAAAACACCTGGAGTGGGGGTGTCAATAATGACAGACATGAGGCAATCAGAGTACCTCAGGACCTCAGGCACGCAGGTGCGTAGGTCCTTACTCATGATGATGGCAACACCATTGTTATTGGATGTGCCCTGATAAATCAGCTTGTAACCCTCTCCAATGTCCTTGGATTTCTGATCTTAACATCTGGTCTCTTGAAGGCATGCCATGTTGATACAACGGCGCTTCAAAACTTTGGCTAGTTCGTGGCTGCGTCCAGTCAGAGTTCCAATGTTAATTGTAGCAATTCACAGTGGTATCTGTTTCCTTTGAGCTAGCTTCTTTAAATGGTCTTGCTTCTGAACCAGTAGCCCTTGTTCACTTCTTGCATTGGTCGGGCAGGGCCAGCATGCGTCACCTGCAGGGAACGCCCTAATAGTTTTTTTGGTCCATTTGTTGCGACTAAAATACCGACTGACCTGTCGCCATGGCCTGACGTCAGGGTCCATGTTCAGCTTGGTCTCACCCCAAATGGGGGGGCAGTTTCCAGCGGCACCGTGTGGAGGAATGGACCATCGCTGCCTATGATCAGGCAAAATATACTGACATATTTGAATGGAGGGTGAGAATGAGTGATTTTTGAAAATATTATTTTCAATACATATGGAATATTTTGGCTTTTTCTTCTATTTCTCAGCAACAAACATCTCATGCACTCAGAACGTATGGACTCTTCCTCAGAGGCTTCTTCAGCTTTATTGAGAATGGAGGGTGTTTTTGTTGTGGAAAGAAAGAAAAACCCAAGAGCTGGCATCTCAACATTTTCAAATGTGTGCTGGACATTTTTCCTCCCAGAAAACAATGAAGGCTGGACAGAATTTGTTCCCGCTCATCTTCATGTTCAATTTTCATTTTCGGGTTTTCAAGAAAAGACTGGACAACCATTTGTTTGTGATGGTATGAGGATTCCTGCCTTGGGCAGGGGATTGGACTAAAAGACCTCCAAGGTCCCTTCCAACCCTATGATTGTATGATTCTATGATTTTACTGTGAACCCTAGCAAGATCCATCACAAAATTCTTTACCTCTACCTCTGTAATGGACAGTAGGAATAACCTTGAGGAACAGGAGGAAGAAACACAACCAAGGCAATGATCAGATAAAAGAAATCTGAGTCTGGGGCAGAAATGTAATCTGCGTGAGTGTCTCAAACACAACCCTCCCTAATTCTCATGAAGGTAAAGGGAGGGGGGAGGCACATGAAGGCTTGCAAGATTCTGTTACTGAACCTTATAATAAAGTAGTATTAGCATTCATAACTCTGGCATCCTAGTCTGGTATACCTTGAAGGGCTGACATCAATCTTGCAAGGTGGTTGGGGAATTCTAGGAGTTGAAGTCAATACACCTTAAACTTGCCACGGTTCAGAAACACTGCACTAAATCATGGTTAAACACATCATGCTTTGCACAGTGAACTAGCCCCCAGTTTCTAAGGCTGCCCACTCACCAAGTGACTCTTGGGAGCTTACAGGGGGTTGAAAATAACACATAGTGACAAAAATCACAACAATAAAAACCTTCCCAGGGGGAAAGGCAAACTCAATATACAATGGCTTCACTCCTTTTCAGAAAGAAGCCCAGCTGAATTTAACGAGGCTTACTTGATAAGGGTATACAAAATATTGTAGGGCTAAGTCCATGTGTGACTGTCTGACCAAAATGAATGGGATTTCAACAGGCTGAATATGTGACTGGTGGTGCCAGTGGTGTCCATTTCTAGTTACCTTGAATCAGTGTGATGGGATTGGACCATTTCGATTCCATTATGACATCTGTTGAATTCATCACCAGGAACTTGACCCTGGAAAGAGAAGGCTGTATGTCAAAGTGACAGGGAGGGTGTTCCAAAATTTGTCAGCAATTGCTTTTTTAAAATAAATGTCAACTTTTTTTTCCACAGGCCCTTCAATTCAACACCCACTGAGGCTGGGGAGGATGGCATTTGTAGTCTGATGCCTGTGGAAAGCATTGTTTGGGTAAGGCCATTCTAAGCTTTACCATTAGGATGGATTGGATTCTGTCTTGAAAAAAAAACCAAATAGCTATGTCACATATGGACCCCCGCATCTCTCCCCACGTCAGCTGCCTTTTAAATGCCAAGATTCAGAATTCTTGGGTGGGGAATTCTTGCTTAAGAACCCCACTGCCTTGTTTGTTAATTTGATTAGCAAATTTCTACCCTGTGGCTAATGTTAATTTAATAGTTAAAAAGAGAAAAGAAATATAGATGTGGCAAAATTACCATGGAGGGGGGAACCATCCAGGGTTATAAGGCAAAAATGAGAGATTTATAAAATGACCTCATTAAAAACAATTGCAACTCAGAGCGGATGTCATTAACAAGAACATCAGCTGTAAAAAGAAAGCAAGCATAGGTGGGGAATAGGCAGGTGACCAGAGATTAGAGCAGGAGTGTCTGCAAGGTGTCAGAAAAAGTCAAGATGGTGGTCAGGTCAAAGTTCCACCTATTTTTTATGTGCATGTCATATAGAGCAGAGCTTCATGGCCACCACGCTCCTAGGCTAGAAAAGAACTGAAAAAGAAAGAATTAAATAATCAGTAGAAAGCCTCCATCCACAGGGAGTGGAAATTCTGCAGGTAAACCTTCTTCCTGAACAACAGGGCAGGTAGGAAAGAAAAAGGATGTGTTTTGGGGGTGAAACTGGCTCATAAGAATTCGGTGTGGCAGCCTTGGTACAGGGGTGGAGAACCAGTGGCTCCTGGGCCAGATGGAACTTCCAAGTTCCTTTCATTCTGACTTCTGGAGCCTCCTCTGAACATGAGCACCAAAACTAACCAGTGTCCCTTCATTCTGAGATGGGGAACACCTGACTGATTGATTGATTGATTGTCCCAGATCAATAAAGGAAGTATCTGACAATTGTAATGTAAATTCTAAAATGGACAAATCATAGTTTAAAAATAAATCTTCCTCTAGATTCCCTCTTCCCAACCTCCCATCACCCATGTTAGCTTAGCCCCTGGCTACCAAACCCTTCCTCATTTCTTCCCTAATAGATGACTTATAGCAAGAAATGGACCAGAAATGTACGGCAATTAGTGCAGGTTGCCATCTTAAGCGACAATGCCCAATTAGTCATCCTTTTGGTCCAAGGTTCTTGGAGAAATAACCCAATAACCTGTGACAATGAATCCTGCTGTTGATTTACTGTCCATATTGCCTAAGGCAGATAAGCCATTGCAACATAAATAATTGATTGAGCTCCCATTCTTAGAGGAACAAATCTTAGATCTCTTATTGCAAAACACTGGAAAATTAAAAACAAAAGGGAATGTAGGTAGTGACATCTGGAAGTCTTGCAAGCAAAGATGATTTGCAAGGCTAAAAAGCTACAGAGTGGTTAATAAATGGCGCTGATGTAAGTTAGATTTACCTTTATTTTCTTTTTCTCACCTCACACCTTTAATTTCTTTGGCTTACTGTTCGTTATTTCTTTTCAGTGCTCTGCCTAACATTGCTTATCCTGAAAGTTAATCTGTAATGGGTATGGATATTTTCATGTGGAAAACTAAAGTACATCTTCCTTTGGGTCAATGGCATTTAAAGGTGCTTAAAGGGAGTAAGAGTGCTTTGGCTGAAAAACAGAAAACAGAGCTGTGAAAGATGTCCCAGTTAAGGACATGTGTATGCAGCTCGAGTCACCATTTATTAGTTATATTAATAGCTTTATTCTTAACAGATTGCTTTCAACTGTACAGGTGTTGTTCTGAGTAGCAATACTGAGAATGAATGTTTAAAATGTTGCATTTATACTTGAAAGCACCTGTGTATGCATTTATCTATCTATCTATCTATCTATCTATCTATCTATCTATCTATCTATCTATCTATCTGTCATATTTCCTTAGTGCCCATCTCGTAACGACGACTTTGGGCAGTTTACAACAGTTAAAAATAGAGAATAGCATATTATTAAAATAAAACAATATACATATACATATAAATACATATACATATACATATATAAGTGCAAAAATATAAAATATAAAATTCAAGATGGCGAGTAAGAATGTTATTATTGGCCCCCTGCACATGAGAGCCAGTTTGGTGTAGTGGTTAAGGCACCAGGCTAGAAACTGGGAGACTGTGAGTTCTAGTCTCGCCTTAGGCATGAAAGCTGGCTGGGTGACCTTGGGCCAGTCCCTCTCTCTCAGCCCAAGAGCCAATCAGGCGTGGTATGAGAGTTCTAGTCCCGCCTTAGGCATGGAAGCCAGCTGGGTGACCCTGGGCCAGTAACTCTCTCTCAGCCCTAGGAAGGAGGGAATGGCAAACCACCTCTGAAAAACCTTGCCAAGAAAACTGCAGGGAGTTGTCTGGGCAGTCTCCGAGAACTGGACACGATTGGATACACACACACACACACACACAAAACCTCTCATCCTTTTAATTTTCATTTGCTTTTTTCCCTTGTCTATTTTCCTTCTTCCTTCTGCATTTTAGTTTTTAACATGAGGCTTTGTTTGTTTAATTAAAAAGAAAATGGAGGGAGGGACAGTTTCTGGTGTTTCTGCCTTCATGATATTCAAGGCCATTATGGTAACCATTTATGCATTGTCAAAGCAGAAGAAATACATTGTGGAAAAATAGCCTGCATGCCTGATCTGTGATGTATAGATGCAGCTTTGGACAAAATTAACATAATGTATATAGAAATATAGCTAGACAGGATTGTATGACTCTAGAATTATATACTTTAAATGCATCCCCCTTTCCATATAGTGTATGCATGTGGAACATGTATTATTTTGATATTAATTCAGACAATAGAGCTATAAGCTATAAAGAACTTCAGGGAAACTTCTAATGTTCTTTTCTTACCTGTATGGCCCTGGGCCTGGGAGGGGACCATTACAATCTGGCCGCGAATGATCCAGAACACACGCTGTTTCACTCCCCACACGCAGGACAGTAATTTGATCGCTTTTTTCTGGGCAGGGATAGTTCGATGTTGTGGTGTTCAAAGTCATGTAATAAGAATTCTTCTCAAAAGATTGGTAAGGCAGCCCCTCAGGGGCTTTAGGATTGACGAATTTATCCACATCTGCAGGGTCAATGGATAAAGCGATTATTTCCCCAACTCCACAAAGCTGAAGTCCTTAGTGGTAGATCCATCATTCCCTGTCCAACAAACTGTTTCTTTAATGGAGCAGAATAGAAGGGGGAATCACCTGGTGGCCTACTTTCCATCTTATTGTGCTACTGTTGGGTACATTAAAGGTAACAGTTGGAATAAGCAAAGGCCAATCCCTTTGGGACAGGCTATGCTTATTACACGCAGTCTTGTTTCCAGTGGATCTGGAAAGTTCTGTCTTTTTGATAGTTAGATGTGTAGACAATGTACTTTGCTGCCTTTTTCCTCTTTCTCACATGTTCTGCTTTTGCCTGACTTTGTCCAGCTCTGCCAGTTAACTGTTTTGTTGCTTGCTGATGTTTATTTATTAACACCAAGCTACGTTATTTTTTTGCTGGCTGAACTGAGCGGCCTATGGGCTTGCTCTGAACTGGCTATAGGGATGGACAGGGAATGTGCTGGATGCAAACTAAACTGGAGATCCAACCCAAATTTTCCAGAACTCAGGATGGAACTGTGGCTCTTCCTTGATGTCTTTTGAGTCACATGGCTCTTCCTTCATGTTTTTTCGGCTGCATTCCCACTTGGTTTTTCTGTTGTGTGATTGTCATGACAGAATCCCTCCAGAGACTCAACCTTCCAAATGTGACATCAGGCCAAAAAGGATGGGGACACCTGCATCAGGTCCTAGACCTTTCTTCTATAATTGTTCTGCCTTATTCACCAAACTTTACAAAGGTCCAGATCACTGTTTCTCAACCTTGGCAACTTTAAGACGTGTGGACTTCAACTCCCAGAATTCCCCAGCCAGAATGGCTGGCTGAGGAATTCTGGGAGTTGAAGTCCACATGTCCACATGTCTTAAAATTCTAAGGTTGAGAAACACTGATCCAGATGATAACTTTTTGTATGTATATATCAACCTCCCACTTTTCCCATAGCTTTGGCCATTTTTTTTTCTTTCTGAACCAAAAAAAAAAAAAGGATCAAAGAGGGAAAGTCAAGACGCAATGCTCTTTGAGTACTTTTTGACTATGCTAATGTTTGCTTCCAGAGTTGGCTTCTATTGCACCAAAGTTAAATTCTTGTTGTTGTTATCATTTAAAAATAAAGAGTAAAAGATATCTCCTGTGACTGTGGACATGTCTGTGTAGTTTTCTTGGCAATAACATGGAAGTGGGTTTCCAGGATGATTGTTCAACTTTTTATTTGTTTGTTTATTATTCAAATTTATATAGCCACCCATCTTATATATTTATGACTCTTTCCTATTTTTCTTGAATTTCCTGGTGATCTCCCATCCAGGTCTGATCCCACTTGGGATAAAAGCTAAAATAAATCTGTTGATCTTAGCGAAGGCTTAATAACTATTTTAATTCCTACCCTCCCCCAATCCCACTGCCAAAAATCATTGATTCTGCTGCTGAATTTTAATCCACACTGTTGGGCAGACTGCAGAAAAGTTCTGTGGACTGCAATTACCCCATCCAACCCTATGTGAAGTGATAATGGCACTTCCAAAGGTTTGTCAGATGGAACATTTTGTCCTGAAACTAAACTGGACCATTGAGACTATAACCATAGTTTGTCTCTGAACCAAGGACAACCTTCAAAGAGAGGGTTGTCCCATGCAAAGAACACTGCACAGGCATTTAGTTTACACAGTAAGGTTACTGACCACATGTCCTGGCTTTTATGGAATTTAACTGTGGTTAGCATTTTTTTCAGGAACGCCCAAAGCTGATATCTCAATAAGTATGAATCACTGCAACTGTGATGTAGATCTTTTCTCTTGAAAGGGCCACCTGGTGGTTGGTTATTCCCTTTCTTTTTAGAAATTATTACTTGTGCATTGCTAAGAATCATAACACACCTTTGCTGAGGGCCACAACCAGCCAGATCATATTAACGACAGACTCGTTGAAAACACAGCGCGGCTGCTCTAGAACAAAAGTGGAGGCCGTGATCTTCCCTCCCATTTCCTCAGAAGTGAGATGAGGGATATAGTTAACCAGCTCTGGAAAAAGAAAACAGAGTGAGTCTTCCTCTATATTTGGGCCCCACAATGCACAAGCTTCTCCATATAATACTTTTTGCAGTGGGTTAATCATCAGAGATAATTGCAGAATCAAAGCATTCCCATAATAACTCTTGATCCAGTTAACCTTGAGGTGTGGTTAGGGCCAGCCTGTTGATCAGACCAGAGACCTGGATCAACTGGGGTTAAGGTGAAATGCTGTTATTACTTTTACCCCAAATATGTAGTAAAATTACACATTTTAGCCTGGCCTCTTTATATCATCTGTCCCCAAGTAGGAACTTAATCTGTGATTAGCTGAGATTTCTAGATTTGGACATAGGAATGGGAAGCTAGAGCAGTAACAAAATGGTGGTGGTGGTGTTTCCTTATCTGCACAGGAGGTCAAAAAGGGCAAGATGGTGGTCATGGCCCTGTAATCAAAATACTGCCCCTTTTGGATGCATGCCTGTACAAAGGGACAGGGCTTTGATCATGTTGCTGTGGCTGTCAATTTGCCTTTTAAACCACCCCCTGTGGATATTGGTGGTTGATAATAAAGGCATATCTCTCCCCTACTTTTTTATATCACCCCCACGAGCATGCTGGAGGAAGGAATTAAATGAAGAAACAAAACGGGAGAGATTTAGCCTTCTCCAATCCCATCTGCCATAAAGTTGACTAAACCCCAGCATTTCTTTGCATGTTTTAAGAGGAAGGCTCTTCCTTCTGGTCTAGTTAAAATATTATCTGCCAGTTCCTAAGTTAGCAGAAAGGTTTATTGGGTGTAAAATCTGCTGCTTCATGGCTGATCCCTATCCAACCTCAGGCACCATGTTGGCAAATAGCACCATATTGGTGTATGGGGTAGAGGCATGTTAAAACAGGGAACAGTGGAGTCTCCTCACCTTGTTTCCCTCCCCTCCCACCAAACATTGCAGGTCTGCAGAGAGATCCACCAAACACTCTCTTTAAAGTGTGATGGGGCTGGGGAGGAGGTGCAGTTAAAACCATCAGTTTTAATCCAGCCTTGCTCAGCCTTTTGACCCTGGAGGAACCCTTGAAATAATTTTCAGGCCTCGGGGAGCCCCTGCACATTCAGGCTCAAGTATAGGCCGGAAGTTACGATGTTATTACATTTGTTTCATGGGTAGGCCTGTATATCTGCGTTAGCAGTGTTCTTAAACTGAAAATAAAGAATGAAACTTACCTCTTTAATGTGAAATTGCCTGAATTTGGAATTATTTTTTAAATTAATCGTGATCTCCCAAGGAACCCCTAGTGACCTCTTGTAGAACCCTAGGGTTCCACAGAACCCTGGTTGAGTAACCCTAGTTTTAACCCATGGGCATCCATAAGGAAGAAGGAGGGCAATGATGAAATATGAGCTGCAACACTAGCTCTGCCCCTTTTACACTTGGGTTATGATGTCTCACCCAAGTACAAAAGGGCAGAGCTGACATCATGATGCACCCAAGTACAGTCAGCCTCCCTTTAAATGCACACACAGAAAAAGTTGCCCAGGTTGAGAAACGCTGAGTCAGAGGATAAAGATTAAATGAGAGATAAAATGCTTGTCGCTTCACAGCTTAGAGTTGTAATGAAATTAGAATCAGGGATCTCTGGCAATGAATAGAAGCTAAAAACAAAAATCAAGAGTTAATATAAATGTTAGGGAGCTGGGTGCAAGAGAAAGATGATGGGGAGAAAGAAGTGCAGCAAAAGTTTGCCTCAGAGCAATAGCTAGGAGAAAGGAAGAAGGAAAACAGCCTAGAAAGAAGCAGCCTAAGGGATAAGCATTGAAGAAACAAGGCTGGGTAGCCTTTTTCTCTCTCTCTGACAGAAAGAAGAAAGGCTACTCATGAGTAAGCAGTAAATAACAGGGAGAAAGCACAGGCTCCCCTCCCACCTGTTCGGCCCAGCCAGGCTGCCCTTCCTTCAGCTAAGAGAGAAAGGGGCAGTTGAGGAAGCATAAAGGAATGTGGAGACTGAGTTGACTCTGCTCAGCTAATGGGGGAAAGAGAAGCTGGTGCTTTATCGGGCGGGGAGGATTGCCCAGTGAATCATAAGCCCCTGCGGTTAGTCATTACCCACTTCTTATCCCAGTTCCTGTCTTGGCCTGATCCTGTTTATACGACATGAGCAACGGGACAGGGGCCTCATTCCTCTTTCTGTGGGCCTATTGCTGTTTGTGTGAATTCTGGGACATGGCCCCCTAATTATGGAACACCTTCTCCACTCTGGCTCCTCACATCTTTGAGTGCAGCTAAGAAAGATTTGAGAACTTAATAAAACACTGTAGAGGAGTATGGAAATGGCCTTGAAGAAGGAATTCAACAGCTATTATGTAAAGGACAGCTTAGCCCTAGAAGGGAGGAAGGAGTGAGAAAGAAACTCAAGATAGGTCCACCTTGATTCTTTTTGGTATAAGAAGCGGGCGGGGGGGGGGGGGAGAAAATCTCTGCCAGGCTTTCAAGATTCTGTTATTATACCCTACAACAATAAAGTAGGGTTCCAGCAATCCCTGTGGAGTCTGTTTCCTGCTGAACTATTAGCCTGAGAAGCAGATTGATTGGTGGAAGCAATTGTGAGTGGATGTGGAGAATGGGGGTTAGTAAAGTTAGATGGCAAGGCTGTTCTGTTGTAAATATTATTAGCCAAGTTGGACGGCAGGGGCATCTGCAAGGGAAGTCAACAGTGCTAAAATGGTGGGTGCGCTTGGTCAACCAAAGCCCCATCCCTTTTTATGTGTGTGCAATGTGTGCAAAATATGTCAAAAAATGACAGGGTTTCAATCACTTGGCTGCACCTGCCATTTTGACATTTTTGACACCTCCCACCCCTGCAGTTGCCCTTATTGGGGGCACCCACAGTGGGGGCACCCACAGTGAGCTCAAGATGGCTGATGCAACTGCACATAGTCCGGCCTGTTATTTTTGTGTGCAATGCACACCCAAAAGGGTTGAATCTTCAATCACAAAGTTGTGTCTGCCATCTTGACTTTTTGAATCCTCCTATGGATGCCTCTGAAGCTTAGAACCGACCTTGCTGTTTGGAAACATGGTGCCAGGCATATTTTAAAGGGAATTGTAGCGTTTCTGGAGAGATCCTTGCTTAGATATTTCAGGGGATCCAGCTCTTGAACCCTGGAGGGTCTCTGTATTAAATGGCGGCTATACAAACTTGCCTGCTATATCACAAACCATAGTTTTAGTTCTTCAAAAAATAGAATAGAAATAAAGGTTTATCTGGAAACAAATCTTACTTTTAAAATAGAAACTCTTCATCTTTTTAGTTGTCTGAATGTGTATATTACTAGAAAATTGAACAGAACATCAACCAGAAAATTGTCCATATAAATCTAGGGATACTAGGACATCAGCTAGATTATGATTACTAGATGTATTACAAGGATTCTTCATAGCCATAACTATTTAAGAAGTTAGAACATTTTCCATTGATTGGCTTTCAAACAACTTTTCCACTTCAGTTTCATGTCATGATCTGTTGAACTAGGTTGTTGCCTATGACAGTTTATGCTTTCGATAATTTAAAAACTTCTCAAAAGTTAAGTCTAAAAATGTCATTGAACATAATTCTTACTCTTTGAAAACAGAAACTGGAGAATTGAGGGTTGAACAGTCTGAATGGACCTTTTCATAATTATGGTCCTAATTTTAGGAGAGGTCTCTATACAGATCATCATTCATTCTCTTTCCACCAAATCACTTATACTTCAGACTTTCCCCATGAACACTGACAAATTAGGACTTCATTAATAAGAACAAGTCATAATTAGCAAGTGGTAGAAATTGCAATCTAAAGGCTGTGTTCGCACAACATGCCTAATCTGATTACTGAATTAATTAGTTTTCTAGATTTGCATAATACTTTGAACCATATATCCACCAAACTGACTGGTTTACCGAGACATTTTTAGCAGCAAAAAATTAATGAAGCTTAGCTTGTTGTGGGAACATTTCTCCCCTCCCTGCATCTTCCACCATGTTTCATTCAGTATACTCATATACCATCTACATCCTTTTCCCTCCTACCCTAAAGAATTTGCATTTTGCTGAGGAATGCCCATTTAGCCTGAGAGTGTTGGATTAGAGACATAGCAAATTATCTTTAATACCTTCAGTTCCAAATGAGGATTTTATTAATTCACTGAAAATTCCCCATGGAATTCACTGAAACAACAGCAAAGCAGCAACTCTCCTACCTTCTGCATGTACAATGTTGACTGTCATCCCAATCAAAAGCACCATGGAGAGAGCCATCACTTCCATCACCTCTGTCTCCTTCTCTGTCCTAGGAGAGTGCCTCTGGGAGAGTTGCATAGAGAGGTTTCTTTCCACCCTCACCACCCCACTTGTGGTCCTGCCTCATCAGGCCTCGCCCACACATCTCATCCATTTTTGGAACACCTGTACATTTTCCTTCTTCTTCTTCCTCAATAGAAAGGGGCAAGGGAGGGCTGGCAGCAAACAGGTAAGGCTAGTTTTCAAGAGGGAGAGGTAAATTGAATGTGAGCAAGCAAGCGGATCAACGGGAACAAAGAGGACTATAGGGAGGGGAGTTGAAAAGTATCTCACCTGGACTGGCATTCTCTGGATGCCAGGTAGAGGTGATTTAATTTCAGAAAAAAACTGAAGGTGTAGGCTCTTTGTCTTGGAGATCTTGAACTGAAAGGGTAGGGATTTACTGTGGAAGCAGATGTGTTTCTCAAGATCTTGCATGTTCCACAGGTTGACCCAACATTAAGTAAGTATGGTGTGATGGTTAAAGTACTGGACTAGCAGTAGAGAGATCCAGCTTCAAGTCACCCTTGTTAGTGACAAAACTCGAAACAAATTAGACTCCAACAGTCTTTGAGTTTAGGAATAGAAAAAGACTTTATTTCGCTCTCTCTCTGAGCTTCTACGGTTTGCAAAGCATGGTGGACTTTCCAGGAGCACGATGCAACGTGTCCAAAAGAAAAGCCACACCATACAATATTTCAAGTTTATTTTTATACATTTTCCTGTCCCGTCGCTCCTCTTTATCCGTTTCCCCATTGGCTGGGTACTCTCAGACTTACAATCTTCCGGCCGCCTTTGTTTTAAACCATTATCATATTAGGTGATGTGTTTAGCCGTTGCCCTGATAAGTTTAGCCATTACCAGATGATGAGTTTAGCCATTGCCATGATAAGTGATGAGTTTAGCCCTTATCATTTGATGAGTTTTCCCCACTATCTCCTTCTGACTTCGTGTTGGTTTAAGTATTTAACATGGCGTTGCTTTTGCTCACTAGCCTGAACTTATTTACACATTAAAATTTTTACCTCTCACACCCTCACTGGCAAATCTGTGCAAATCACTCTTTCTCAGCCAAACCTATCTCAGTGATTTTGTTTTGAGGAGAAAATGAAGGGAGAGCCTGTATATGCCTCCTTGAGACCCAGGGGGGAAAGAAACATAAGTAATAAAATGCATAAATTAAGGAATACAATATGTCCCTGAGCTGAAGTGCTTTCTGTCTATCTTTTACCTGGCAAAAAATTGTACCAGCATGACATTTGTTGTCTTTGCTGCTGAGTCTTCTTCTGCCTCTGTTACCTTTATTTCAAGTCCCTCAGTCACCTGACTTCCCTCCAAGGTGATGGGTGTCAAAACCTAACAGATTAGGTTAGGTAGGCTGGGAGTTGAAGTCCACACACCTTAAAGTTGCCAAGGTTGAGAAACACTGCTCTAAAGGACTGAAGGTTGACCCACAGAACCATTTTTCAGGAAGGAAAGGAAATGGGGAGAGAGAATTAGCAGTACAATGAATTGGAGATGATACTGTCCCTATTATTTTGAAGGACCTTTAGAGAAAATGTCCTCAGTGGGTTCCGAGTCACAAATGAGTCTGCTTTCTTTCCACTTTCCCAAGGCCCCCTTTGCTTAATCACATCTCTAGGGTTTAATTCACACCTCTGTCCAGAAAGAGGAGGGTCAGGGAAGGTTAAAACACAAGTGTTCTGCATCACACAGTAGCCAGTCAGATACACTCAACTTTCTTTCAGTGTTGTTTCATAATGCTAGTTTATAAAGCAAGTTCTTTCTGATTTTTGAGGTAAGAACTACCTAAGGGCTTTTCCACATGGCAGCTTTTGTTTGGTATATTGTTTTCTGCTACAGATTAAGGTTACTGTGGTAACAAATGATTTTGGCCGGGTGAGGAGGTTGAATTTAATTGTCTTCTTTTCAGGTGTTAATAGTTGTTAATAGCCTGAAGCAAGGGCAGTTAGCTTGGTTTCAGTTTTCCTTCTCTTTTGGCTTGCAAAGAGTATGCAGCTGAGAGAGATCTCTCCTCTCAGCAAAAAGCCTGTAAATATGTTTTTGTGCTTTCTGTAAATAAATTTATTTTTATAGAAATGCCTGGTGTGCGACTTTTCTGATCTCTCCTGGGCCAAATCCATTCTAGCACTCTGCCAACAGCTTTCACCTGCTTCTCTCCCACATGTAAATTACCTGGAAATGAATCTGGCTGAAGAAGTCCCTTTCTGTATTCCAACACCGTCCTTTGCTTTGGCCACAGTGATGGCTTAATGTTCTGATTGGACCATATTTGCCCTGGCCCCAAGGGATGGGTTCCCCTGCTCCTAAAGAAGCCCTCCAGGACTAGTTAAAGAAAGAAGGAAGAAAACACCGTGGTTTTGTTATTTGTCTATCACATGGGCCAGAAAAGGAAAGCATCTGGACTCTTTTCCGTTTTACCTGAATTCTTGTCCATTTCATTTGTCAAAAAAAGAGGCTCATTGTTGCACTGTTTCACTGAACCTTGTTAAAATTGGCAGTGGGGGCAGTGACTGGAGACAAGGGGAGAAGGGGCATTCCCACAACAGATCCAGCAGACATTTGGGATGGAGCGTTTTACTTACAGGCAATTGAAACACAGCACACAAACTGAACATTAGAGGGGTTTGATCTGGCATAAAACAGAAAACCCTATGTTTGATGCAGAGTCAGAAAACATTGGCAGGGATTGCATTTCCTGCTGGCCAGGGAATACTGGGAGTTGAAGTCCACATACCTTAAAGCTGCTAAGTTTGAGAAACTGCTCTAACCTAACTAGTAGGTACTAAAGTTTACTAACCCAAACTTTGATGCCATTATTGTTAAGAAGCAGACATCACACTTAACAGAAAAACAGTAAGGTGATTGCTAAAAAACTGAATAAAATATATGACAATTGTACCATCATAGATAGCAATCAGCATTTATAACACCAACAGAGTGTACCAAGAACCTAGTAATGTGGTATGCCCTGAGCAGCTGGCAAAACTGCAGTATTTGAAGGCAGCTGGCCCAGCTTTAAAAGAAGGGAGTTTTGTAGCAATGGTGCCACATCCTCAAAGGCCCTTCTTGGCTAATTATCCCCTGGCAATTGTCCATTTGTGATACTGCAAAAACTTCTTCCAGAGGTCTGAAAGGACAGACAGATACATAGTGGGACACTCCTATCCTGTATACATTTGTCTTGTCTCCGTTTAAATCGATGGTTTCCACCCTATCTAGTTGCAGTGCCCTCCATAGTTTAAATATACATTTGCTTATATGTTAAGTAACTAAGTACTTCCTATTACCAGAGTTTATCTATATATTGTCCTTCAATGGGTGAATATGAATTGTCATAGTAAGAAGGAAAACAAAACAGTATTATCTATCAAGCCACACCTAGCTGTACGTTATTTTCACCTGGTCAAAACCATTCCTTTGAACAGAATACATGTAAACAACAAGAAAATGTTCATGAGCATTTGCTAATACTCATGCATGGACAAGCACCAAATGTAAACAGAAGTTTCTGAAAAGATGGGACCAGCTGATTAGAACATACCTGGCACCACCTCTGATTGTTAACATACTGCAGAATCATAGGACCGTGAAATTCAGTGCTTCCTAAATGGGGAACAGCCTTTGGTGAATCCTGAAAAACAACTCATCTTGACAACCCTCTGCTCAGACTGTCTCAACTTGACAACCTCCAGATATGTTGGACTAATGCTCCTACCTTCCCCAACCAAGATCTCAACGACAACTGATTGGAGGGAACTGATTTATATAAATCCACATGTTTACCCTGCCTTTTTTAGTAACATATGGCTGCGAGAGCTGGACCATAAGGAAGGCTGAGCGAAGGAAGATCGATGCTTTTGAACTGTGGTGTTGGAGGAAAATTCTGAGAGTGCCTTGGACTGCAAGAAGATCGAACCAGTCCATCCTCCAGGAAATAAAGCCAGACTGCTCACTTGAGGGAATGATATTAAAGGCAAAACTGAAATACTTTGGCCACATCATGAGAAGACAGGACACCCTGGAGAAGATGCTGATGCTAGGGAGAGTGGAAGGCAAAAGGAAGAGGGGCCGACCAAGGGCAAGATGGATGGATGATATTCTAGAGGTGACGGACTCGTCCCTGGGGGAGCTGGGGGTGTTGACGACCGACAGGAAGCTCTGGCGTGGGCTGGTCCATGAAGTCACGAAGAGTCGGAAGCGACTAAACGAATAAACAACAAACCCTGCCTTTTTAATAACCAAAATAATAAATGCAGTTGACAGTGTTACATTAACAAAGAATCATAAAAAACTAAACAAGGTTAAAGCCATTTAAAGGTAAGATTTAACTAGGATTTAACTAGGATGATAATAGGAACAGCCTCAGTATTCCAGAAATGGGATGCGATGGAGGGAAGGAAGCGATTCCAGGAAACACCAATGAACAATTAGAATAAGTATGGTGGCAGCCATTTTGAGAAATTCCTTACTTCTATGCTTTACTGTGGTATGAGTAACAGAAAATACATTTCAGATGCTTCTCTCCTCTTTGGGAAGGCTTATCCAGATTGAAAGTGGCATACAGAAGTTTTTCACAAGTGGTTGTCCATTCTAAATGCAATCCCCCCCCCCCCTTCACACAAATGCACACACAAAATTCCCCAAGGAGGCGAGAAGAGAGAGGCACTCTTTTAGGTGGGCCACTAAATTCAGCTGAACCTTAGCAAGTGTTCAACTTTGCTGCCTGCTAACACCAAGGACCAAACTAACATGACATTAAATATGAGATGGGCAGGAGTTTTTACTAAATAAAGCGGGATATCTCATCTAGTATCTCAGAGGAGCAAATTAGCATCCTGCATTCAGTTCAGTAGGGTCTACAGCAAACTTTGGGCCAGTCCCTCTCTCTCAGCCCAACTCACCTCACCGGGTTGGTGTTGTGGGGAAAATAGGAGGAGGAAGGAGTATTAGGTATGTTCCCTGCCTTGAGTTATTTATAAAAATAATAAAGGCAGGGTAAAAAAATCTAAAAAAAATTGAGTTGGTCTGGAAATGATGACAGCACTCAAATACCACCCTTGCATACTTGTGTCCTGATGACTGATGCAAATACATAAGTTGCAACATTTGTGCATGTCTCATCATTGGTCCTCCCCACGTACAGTATTCCTCTGTCTTATCTGAATCTGAATTGATCGATGTGCTGTGGATGTAAGGTGTGTCCAGGATGTGTGTGTGTGTGCATCAAAACAGTCAACATGACTGCACCATAAACACCCTTCCCCTTTGCATGTGTGTGCAATGTTAATACATGTACCAAAGGGACAGAACGTTGATGGTGCAGTAGCGATTGCCCTCTTGGCTTTTTTGACCTGATTCACCTTGCCTTCAACAGATTAACTCATGCCTTTGGGGGATCCTTCTCTCAGCTGCTGATGGCATCAGACTAACTCCATTGTCTAAGAGACATTCCAAGCTGACACCCCCTGTGTGAATTAATGAGCTAGAGGTCAAGGGAATGGCAGAGGTCAAAGTACTTATACAGTACTGTATAAGTTTGCCTGCACATCCAAGTAAAGGTAAAGGTAAAGGTTTCCCTTGACGTAAAGTCCAGTCGTGTCCGACTCTAGGGGGCGGTGCTCATCTCCGTTTCTAAGCCTTAGAGCCGGCGTTGTCAGAGACACTTCCGGGTCATGTGGCCGGCATGACGACTCGGAACGCCGTTACCTTCCCGCCGAAGCGGTACCTATTGATCTACTCACATTTGCATGTTTTCGAACTGCTAGGTGAGCAGGAGCTGGGACGAGCAACGGGAGCTCACCCCGCTGCACGGTTTCGAACCGCCGACCTTCCGATCGGCAGCTCAGCGGTTTAACCCGCAGCACCACCGCGTCCCTCTTGCACATCCAAAGCAGACCTCATTTTTCAGCACAAAATGCTCTCATTTCAATGAAAGGGGACTTCTCTCTTTCTTTTTCCCCCTTAAAGATTTATTAAAGCATCATTTATAAACAAAGATAAAAATACATACAGATGTGAAGCAAGCAAATGACAAATGTAGTTTTTGTGCATCCTTTTTGAGCATTCACCCCATATGGCAAAAACTTCAAAACTATTAATTCCAACTTCAGGTTGTAGGGATGCCTTGATGTTGGCTCAGCCTACTAGAATTTTCATACCCAGATTATGACGGGTTGTTATTTTAAAAACTTGTTTAGAAGAGAAATTCATTCTTTCTTTCTTTGACAATTTTTTTTGTGACAGTGGAATGCAATGACATGTGGGCCTTAGGAAGCATTTTCTGGCCAGGACCATGTTCTTGGAATAAACCAGTGGGGCCATCAGAGCAAGATTCTAGATGGGAGGGTCTCTATAAGAGGGGTCAAAAAGGGCAAGATGGTGGCTGCAACTACATGATCAAAGCTCTGTCCCTTTTTAAAATGTGTCATACAACACATAGAAAAGGGCTGGGGTTTGATTGAGTGGTGACAGTGGCCATCTTGACATTTTGCACAAACACTCTGTATAATGTGGCACAATTTTGTGTGGCAGCATGTAAGATCAGGAAGATGTTGGTTCCCCCGAAATGTTACCAATACAGTTTTTTTTTCCCCTCAGATTTTTTTTCTCCTAAATTCCTTTGTAATGTATATATATATATATATATTTGGAGTAGTTAATTCCTTTTTACACTTACCTTTTCTGGTTTTGGCCAGGTATTTTAACTCATGTCTTTTATGCACGGCTATTTTCCTGCTTCATGCACTGTCTAATATATTTTATATAGGGTAATTTTAGAATGCTTCTAGTTTTATCTTAATTTTACCCATTTTATCTGCATTTAGTAAGCTATTCTTATAGCTTTGAATTTTTATTATTTTGGCTTTTAGTACCTACCATGGCAGTTTGGACTATACCCTGACTAGTTTTGTACATTTCCCCCTCTTCATCATATGATTTTTTAAAAACATCTTTATGCTCTGCTCTGTGCCGGTCTTTGGCCGTAATAAAGTTTAGATTTCAAGTTTTTCTACCCTCCACGGACACCCTTGAGGCACAGGGGCAGAATATTAATTGAAGCATCCTCCTGTACGAATCTTTATATGGACTGCAGCTTAGACTGAGGTCATTTTTTTTCCACTGAAACCCAAATTACTGAAATAATTCTTGGGGTTGTACTTGAACTGATGAGTAATGATTGCCCTCAATGAAAAACATTGACTCATCTGATCATTTCAATTGTGAACCACGGTTGACATGCATACATACAAAGCACTTGCCACTCCCCACTTGTGGGCAAGCTTGAAACCATTGGAACCAAGGGTGAAAAATGGGCTGGTCTGTTCCTTTTCCATTCCTTTTCTATGGCAAGAACTGTCTAGCTCCCGCTTGAATACACGTATCCAACAAAGGAGAGACCTCTGTCTCTTTGGTCACTGGTTTCACCATCAAAGTGCTTTTCCTGCTGAAGTTTTTTTTTTTCTTCTTCTTCTTAACCTTCTATCAGAATCTTCCTTCCTATAACTTAACTTCTTGGCATTACACAACTCCTAATGCATTTGGCATTAGTTTGTCATTTTCAGGGGACTTTTGAAATTATCCAGTATGTGAGTTGCCTCTGTTTATCCAAGGCAGATTCAAGTTGCCTCCTGTATATCCAAGGCAGTGAAAAATGGGCAGGTCTGTTCCTTTTCATTCCTTTTCTACAGCTTCTCTCTCTCCCTTTCTCTCTCAGTGACTCATAAAGTTGGAAGGGACCTTCCACCGGTTAGGTCCAATCCCTGCTCACTGCAGCAATCCAGATCAAAACATTCCAGCAAGAACTGTTTAGCCCCTGCTTGAATACACATATCCAACAAAGGGGAGACCTCTGTCTTTTTGGGTCACTGGTTTCACCGTCAAAGTGCCTTTCCTGCTGAAGTTTGTTTTCTTCTTAACCTTCTATCAGAATCTTTCTTCCTATAACCTAACTTCTTTAACATCCTGAACTTTTGAGCAAGACAGAATATGGTCTGACTTTCTAGGTGACATCCTATCAGGGATTTGAAAGAGGGCTATGAAAATCCTTCTCATTTCATCACCCAGCCTCGCCTTCTCTTTCTTTGCCCAGAAAAGGGAGAGCTTGCACTTGGCAATAATCTGTGATTTTCAGGAGACTTTTGAAATTATCCAATATGTGGGTTGCCTCTGTTTATCCAAGGCAGATCTGCATTAAATCTTTCTGCTAATGTCACAGTCCAACTTTAGTCCTAATTTATTTTCTTTGTTGTTAAAATGAAGACAGGTCTGTGTAAAGTGCTGTCATTTCTAAGAGTCCAGCTCCCTCCTTAATTTGATGTCTACCAAATATGATGGAGTTCAATTCCCAGAATCCCAACCCACAAAATAGCACGCTGGATGGGAATTCTGGGAGTTGATCAAATATTGATTATGTGCTATCAAGTTGTTGCTGACTCCTAGCAACCACATAGATAGATTTTCTCCATGACAATCTGTCCCTAACCTGGTCTTTCAGGTCTTCCAGTGGTGCACTCATAGCCACTGTAACTGAGTTGGCTGCTGGTCATCCTCTTCTACTCTCCTTCCACCTTTTGCAGCATTAGAGCCTTCTCCAGAGAGTTAGGTCTTTGCATAATGTGTCTGAAGTAGGATAATTTGAGCCTGTTTTTTTGTGCCTTGAGGGAGAACTCTGGGTTGATTTGTTTGATGATCCATTTGTTTGTTTTCTTGGCTGTCCACGGTATTCTCAGGAGTCTTCTCCAACACCAAAGTTCAAAAGCATCAACATTCTTCCTATCCTGCTTCTTCAAAGTCCAACTTTCGCTTCCATAGTGTGGAATGCCTTGGCTTGCATGATCCCAAACTTTGTAGGAATAGTCATATTGTAGCATTTGAATTATCTTTTCAGTACAGTACTTGGTGGGGGAAAGTTACACTAATAGATGCCAGGATCCAGTCTGGTTCCCTTTCCCCATTTTATTTTATTTTATTTTGTTAAAACTAATCAATGTGCAAGGCCAGATTGCACAACAAATATCACATCTGTTTGGCCTGTAGGCAAATAGCCCTGAGTTGTTTGCTGTGTTCATATACTGTAACACACTTAATTGGCCTACTGAATTTGTTGAATCATAAATTAATCAAAGGCATTTTGCTTCACACAACATACTAAGCCAGTCACCCCTGCCCCACCAAGATTAACATTAACCAAGCTAACTACCAAATTCAGCATGTTTGGAGCACAGCTGGTATGTATTGTTTTTCTAACCAAAAGACTATTAATCACCTTCTCTTTTAAATCAATAGAGGAGATCGTTATTGTGAAATACATCAAATTTCATTCATTCAGGCAGAATGTGCCTAATAAGAGTCACTGAAATGCATCATACTCCCTATCTTAACCCAGGGGAAAAAAATAAAAAATAAACCCAAAATAGAAATTGTATAAACTAGACGTGAATTGCTTGTGGGTGGAAAGCTGAAGAGATCTACAGGTTCACAAAGCAAATTAAACGAGGTGTCTTGAAAGTAGCAAAAACATTATTTTCATTATTGAGAGGTATGGCACCATCTATGAGTCCCTGTGTTTGTCATTCTCCTGAGAAGGGGCCTTTCCTCAGCTGCACAGATCCATGACTTGCACATCCTGTGAACATCTCTCATTCTGCCCAGTCCCCATGAACTTGCCTTTCTCTGGTCCCAGCCCATGGAAGAGGCAGTTTTAGACCATCCTGAGCTGTACTACTCTTCAAGTTCTACTCTACATTCCCCTTTACTCTGACTGTCCACATCTGTCCTATCTGCTAGGCTCTAACATCACTTAGATGTCAGAACAGAGGCCAGAGGACTAGCAGCGACTGGCAAGAAAGGCAGGATAGGGATCAGCAACAGGCACAGCACATTTTGTGCTGGTATAGTTATTAGCTGACTGAAAGATGGGCAAACACTTTAACTCAATTGTGGGGAAAAGCTCCAGAAAGAAAAATCTCTGATATGATGTGTTGATCACAGAAAATGGTTTCCAGGGATTGTTTACTTTGGCTTGTAAAGGTGTGCCACTAAAACAAGAACATTCATTGATTTTAAAATGTGCTGGACAAGAGATACACAGCCATGCACAGTCACACTGGAAACTATGTACAGAATTTACTGCCCCCATGATTCATACATATAGGAATACCAACCAAACATAATATATTATGTTAAGAGAATAAGTATCTGATTGATTGATTGATTGATTTATATCTCACCTTTATTTCTGTAGAGGCAGCATACATAATGCTCCCACCTCCTATTTTCTCCACAACAGCCCTGTGAGGTAGGTTGGACTGAGTGACAGTGACTGGCCCAAAGTCATCCAGCTGACTTTCATGCTTCAGGGAGGCCTAGAACTCGTTAGACTAGACTAGTGTTTCTTAACCTTGGCAACTTTAAGATGTGCGGACTTCAACTCCCAGAATTGCTGGCTGGGAATTCTGGGAATTGAAGTCCATACTTCTTAAAGTTGCCAAGGTTGAGAAACACTGGACTAGACTAAAATTGGGACCAGAAGGGCAAGATACATATTTAGCCTGGAGTGTAAATTGTATATAGAGATGCTAAATGCCATAGAACTGCATTCTTTTTATCTTTTCAACTACTGTTTTCAACATATTTTGAATACTGGTTATTTGGTGAATACAATCAGCTTTCTTGTGAAAGCAGCCATAATTTTTAAAAAAAGGTCAACTCGGTAATGCAGCCTGCACCAAAAATTAGTACAGAACCATTTGTTGCAGAGAAAATGAAACTAACATGAAGAGGCCATAGTGGGAAACGCACTTGCAAATATAGATTTTACAGATACCCAGGGTTACTGTAGATAATGCTATCTAGCTGGCTTGGATCATCTGAAAAAAGTTAAGCAGGGACAGAGCTGGTTCCTTTTGGGATGAGAGACCATCAGGAATCCCAGGAATAAAGATTGAACGGGGGAATTCAGAAAACAACATGTCTTTGTCCATATCATCACCAGGAGTCTAGCTCAAGTTGAGGGAGAAATTTACCTTTTAAGGAGTTAAAAGACAAGAAGGTTTAAGCATTCTATTTCCTATTTCCTTCTTGATATCCTATTTTCTATTTTCTTTGCTTTATCTAAGCCTGTGTTTCTCAACCTCGGCAACTTTAAGATGTATAGACTTCAACTCCCAGAATTCCCTAGCCAGCATGCTGGCTAGAGAATTCCGGGAGTTGAAGTCCACACCTCTTAAAGTTGCTGAGGTTGAGAAAGATGGGAGCTCAGAGGCAGCTATGGTGCCAGCACTTGCAGGAAGCCTCAGCAGGCCTGTGAGAGTCGGTAGGCAGACCCAGGCAGGCACTCTGGGAAATGGAGAGAAACCCACTGGAGGAGGGCAGATAGTGGGGAAATATGGATGAGCCACCAATGCAAAGCCAGAGTTGCCCAAGCAAAGGCCTGAGCCTGACCCAGATGCTCTTAGAGCCAGCCTCATATTAAGGGCAGTAAATGGATTTCCTGGCTGGGCAAAGCCAGCTTTGATTGGCTTGCACACTCCTGGCCCAGAATTCTCCTACAAAAAGTCAAGGAGATTGCAATGCACAAATGACAATGCATGAATTGAATCTAGCAGCAAGGTTGTGGGTATGTATGGGGGTGGGTGGGGTATCCCTGCCATGGAAAGACATAGAGACCCAGTTAGGGGGGCTGTTTGTGCAGTTGTGGCCTTTATGAAGATGAAGGGATGAGCTGAGGGCCAGGCATATCTACAGCAGGTGGAGGAGGAGGCACCGGTGGGGCAGGGGGAATGTGGTGGGTGTCATAGCGACTGGGTTGGAAGGGCTCTGGGCGTTGCTCCTCCTGGTTCTCAGATGGACTGTGGCGCCAAAGTTTGAAGCTGTCAAAAAAGAAACTGGCATGAGTAGGGAAACAGCTGCATGTTAATCGATTCCTTTGATGGCACCACCGTGTCTTTTCCAGGAGATGAAGGTCAAATGTTTATCCCCGTCCTTTCATTTCCCCCCCCCCCAGTGAGGTAAGATATCCTGAGACTTGCGTAAAGTCATTGTGTGACCTATCATGAACTTGACCTTGGGTCTCTCCAGTCCTGTGACCACTACACCATACCATCTTCCCAATCATTGACAGCAGCAGAAGGAATATGATTTAATTCTCACTTGGATTCAGTGATGTCTGAAGAGGTGGGGGGCCAAAAAAGTCAAGATGGCAGTACAACCAATTGATGAACCCCCTACCCCTTTTATGCGTTCAGTTGCATGGCCATGGACCCCATCTTTTGACCCTCCCCACTGCGCAGGAGTGACCAAGTAATCAAAGCCCCAGATTACTCAGTCCCAGCCACCCCTTGAGTCTTTTGACTCTCCCTGCGGAGAGACACATGGTCCCATCAGTGTTCCTTCCTGCTGTCAGCGTGCAGAAGCGGGCTTGAACCTTGCAAGGGTCTCCTCCAGTTTGACTGTTAGACTCAAGAAGGAATCTCAAACCCCACCCCCAGCCCCCATTCAGAAAATCTCTTCACTTGGTATAATAGGTGTGAGAATAACCTTGAGGAAGCGTAATGGTATGTGGGAAAGACCATGGGAGATGGGGCAAAGAGACGCTGCCAAGGGAATGGTCAGATAAGAGACAGCATAGCCTGCAGCTGGACAGTGGGATGGGCAAAAGACTCAGAAGGGACCCTCCCTAGTTTCTGGAGGTGTAAAGGAGATGGTGGGAGAATTGTACTTTCAGACTTGCAAGATGCTGTTAATGTACCTTTACAATAAAGTAGAATTAGTGTATCTGGCCATGCTTCCTGTCTAGTCTACCCAGTAAGGCTCACAGGAAGAGGAAGAGGAGGAAGAGCCACACCCAAAGCAAGGGTCAGATAAGAGAAATCTCAACCCACAGAAGAAATGGGGGTGGAAAAAGCATCTCAGGCTTGACTCTCCCTAGTTCTCTTTAGGATAAAGGCAGGGAGGGGGGAGGTGCTTTCAGACTTGCAAGATTCTGTTACTATAATCCTATAATAAAAGTAATTTTAGTATTCATGACTTTGGTGTTCAAGGCTGGTCTACCTTGCAAGGCTGACACTTGGGCTTCCTGGAAAATTCAGTTTTTTGTATACAGTACACATAAGTCTTTGCCACCATCTGGTGGTCAGCTGGATCTCTACAGTCCAGATATGTTACTCTGCCCCACATGACAGGTGTGGAGCAAGGAATGGACAGGAAGGTAGAGCCCTCTGGGCTTCCCAGTACTGGTGGGCCCCAAGATGGCTACCTCCCCTGCCTTCCCTATATTTATGCCACTGTCTTCAGCACTGATCTCACTCTTCAATCTTCTCTACCATTTTAGGACTCCAACACCCCATTTTTCTCTGGGTGCAAACAGGCCCAACTAACATAGCCTATCCTTTGCAGCGCCAAGGTTCTAGGTGTGGGCATTTACCATTCGTAGCAGACAGTGCTCAGGAAGCCAATAGTGATGACCCCGCAGAGAGCAGAGAGAATGACAGTGATGACAATCATGTCTCCACTACGTCGTCCAGGCCAAGTGTCTATTGTTTTCCAAACCTGAGCTAAAAAAACAGGATGAGAGAACGATCATGCATTCATCAGGTGTCCCTGGGGGGAAGCGATATCACAGGTCCTGACATAATCATGCAAATAACCCAGATTATGCAATTTGCATCACTTGTGCCTTGCACAAATTACATGATTTGTGTCATCTGTAAGATGAGGTACTTGACGTCATCATGGCTTCTATCTAACCGGTGTACTTCTCTTTCAGACTATCGCTTTTATCTTCTTTCCAGTTGGCTGTATTTGTTAGTTAGATTTTGATCTTCCTTTTGTTCCAGGAATCAAGGGGCTTATGTACATGGAGGAGAATTGTCCATGGCTGGCCACAATGACCAAAAATGGGACAGCACGCATGTGGTGACATCACAGTGCAAACCCTGCCCTTTCATGTTTGTGTCCTGAGATTGAACACAAATATGTAAATCGTAGGGTTGCATCATGATATCGGGACACACATTTTATCACTTCTTCCCTTGCTCTCAATAGATACAGATGCATGGGGATCTCCTTTCGTTTCATCCTCATAAAAACAACTCTGCGAGGCAAAGTATCTGGCCCAAAGTCTTCCAGTGAGCTCCCAAGGGTAGACTTGAGCCTGGATCTCCCTAGTCCTTGTGCAACACATTAACTGCTGCATCAGACTAGGCCTCTTATTATATATTAATTGCAGTTTTGAGAGTGGGTGGGTTAAAGATTACTGAATGAAAATACACATGGCACTGTATCCGGAAGAGAGACTCTCTGTGGAGAGTCCTAGCTAGCCAATAAGTCATTTTCCAGTAATTCTACTTTCCCCATCTAACTTTGAATTCCCTCCTTCCCAAATAATTCAGAATTGCATAACATGTTCTCCAGATGTATTAGACTACAACTATCCTAACTATCTAGGATGGGAATGATCAGAGTAGTAATTCAACCCATCTAGAAGAAACCAGCTTGGGAAAAGCTGCTCTAATCATCATTTTTGGAAACCCTCCTACCTATTAAAAGCTATTTTTTCCCATTAAGTTTTTTTGTGCTTCTGAAAACTGCCAGATCCCCAGTCCTGTAAATATCCCTCCTTTTCCCTTCCATGCGCATGACAGCACTGTTTAAGATGTATATACTTGGACAACCAAGTTTGGTCTTAGTTTGAAAGAAGTGATTTTTGCCTACAGTAATAGAAATTGTACCGCAATTGCTTTTTTTGTGGTGTTTTATCAATGCATGATGTGTGCCTAAGAGGATGGGGAAAGAAGGAAATAAACAAAGAACTGGGATACAGGCATGGTACTGCTCTTGGCATTATTTGGAAATAAAGACATAATGGGAGATTCCATCTATTTGGGGTGGGGGGGATTAGTCTTGACGTCTAGAATAACCTTTCCCAACCTGATGCAACTCCCATTATTTCCCAGGTCCACAAAACTTTGCAGTATCGTACATTTTTAATGGGCAGCAAGTTCCTCTCCTTACATACCTTTATTCAGCATGATTGGAGCAGACCATCTTGTTTCTGCTTTCGAACCCGTGGAGTCCATGGCAAGGAATTTCACTCTGAAAAGTATAGTGAAATTAAAATACAGAAGGAAGGAATGGAAGGAAATACCAATGACATTCCAAGTGCATTTCAGCTCAGTTGACAACCAGGGGTGTCCACAGAGTCTGGGCAAAAAGGTCAACACGATGGCCACAACGGCAAATGCAAAAAAAAAAAGGAGGGGGGTCCAGAAAGAGAATAGAAGCCCCATCTGTTTGGGGTTTACTCCCACTCATCATTTCCTTCACCCCATTTACTGACATCATGCAACCCCTTGAGATTCTTGGAGGGGAATTCAGTGTTTAGCCTGAACAAAAATAACCCCAAGTTTGCCCTCTGGTGCTCCTTAGGTACAAACCCATCATTATCTGATCAGAGCTGTAACTTCTTTTGTTTTATTCAAGCCTACGTAATTCCTGAGGACCAAAGATCTCACTTTCTTGCTCCGACTTCATTCCACTCCCTGACAGGGTGGAAAGTCTGGTTGAATGGTCTGCATTCCAATGGCTGTTTTCTCAAGGGATGGGCCCACAAGTGTCAAAAACTGGTTATACCTCCGGCTTCAGAATCAATATGCTTCTGCTTCTTCCCCTCCTCTTCCTCCTCCTCTTCCTCCTTCTCCTTCTTCTTCTTCCAGAATGGTTACAATTAACTTCATTTTTCCTTAATTTCTAAGCAAGACACAGGCCTGGGTGTCATAGGGAGTCAAAAAAGTCAGGATGGCAGCCTTAACCATGCAATCAAAGATGCATGCACTGCTGCTCTGACCCTTGTAGCCCTCAGACTGAAGGTGGGGTGGGGGGACAAGAGAAATGCCCTTGCTAAAATTATGTGTATTTTTCTTTGATTTAGATCAGTGTTTCTCAACCTTGGCAACTTTAAGATGTGTGGACTTCAACTCCCAGAATTCCCCAGCCAGCCATGCTGGCTGGGGAATTCTGGGAGTTGAAGTCCACACATCTTAAAGTTGCCAAGGTTGAGAAACACTGATTTAGAGCTTGTCTTTCAGTCCAGTAGTCAAGGAAGCTTCCCTACTTTGCATTTAATATATAGCAAACAAAAGCCCCCAAAACTGATCATCCCCACTCTCCTAATAACATCCTTGGCCTCCCTTTCCTTCAACAAGTAAATTGTTCTGGAGTTGTTGCTGCAATGAGGTTCCTAACATTCCCAAGATCCAGATGTTTTTGTCCCCCCCACCCCGCCCAATATTTCATAGTCAGTCAGGTCCAATAGCTTCCAAGAGAGTTTGAGAGGGTGAGGCTGTATTTGCACAGCACACTTATCCTCGCTTCTAAATTAAGCCAGCTTTCCCAATGTGCTAAGCAATGTGCACTCATAAAAACAAACCCTATCAGGGTTAAAACCAAGCTTAGCGTGCCATGCAAATGGCAGCCATTATAGTAGGGACTGGATGCAATCTGAGACACCAAAAGTTCTGTTGGCTAAGATAACCAAGTGGAAAGGAAGGGATGTTTATCCATTTTCTGTCTTGATTTCTTTTCGGATATTATTGTTATGGTTGATCGCAGAGTCAGCCAGATGTTTAGACTAGATTTGGCATTTTTGTCCACCTATCGAGTCCCTCCCAAGGACCCAGGATAGGCAGATGTTGCTATTTGATGGTGTTAAAGGTATTGTCACAGGATGTACTGTAAGCTGTTCCAAGTAAAGATGCATTTTGTAATTTACTGATGGTGATTTTGTCAGTGCTGATGGTGTTCAAATGGTGCTCCAGATGTGTTGGAATTGCATCCAAGGCACCTAGTACTATTGGTACTATCTTTGCTTCCTTTTGCCACAGTCGTTCTACTTCTATTTGCAGGTTTTTGTATTTAGTTATTTTCTCCAGTTCTTTCTCTTCTCTTCTGCTGTCTCCGGGTATTGCAATGTCCACTATCCAGACGTTTTTGTCTTTCTTATCAACAATTTAATATTATTATTAATATTATTAATATTAATATTATTGCAACTACTACAGCTGCAACTATTATTTCTGCTTGTTGTTCTTAAGGATTTTCAGCTTCCAACCCTTAGAATATTCATTCATTTTATATCCTGCCTTCAGAGGTGACCACAGGTAAAAAAGTCAAAATGGTGGCCAAAAGCATGCATCAAAGCCCCACCCCTTTGTATCATGACGGCCATCTTGACTTTGCTGGCACCCCCTCCCTCGTGGATGCCCTGCCTGCCTGCCAGGGCTCCCTCCAAGGGGTTCTGAGGGCCAAATGGAGGCCAAATGCCACCCCCCCTTACCTGTAAGGTCCAGGAGAGGGCAGGGGGCCATTGCAGTGAGTCCTACTGTCATCATTTTTGCAGGATGATTCATTGCCGACCCGGAGCACGGTCCCCCCTTTGCCTTTGCATGGGTATTGGGAGAGGGTGGACTTCATGGTCATGTAGGCATAGGTGGTATATAAGTCTTCATATGGTGGGATTTGCTGTGCAGATGTTGGGTTCTTGAAGTTAGCCGTGGCTGTGGGTAGAGTGGGTGAAGAAGCAAGGCAGGGAGAGTCACCCAGAGCTGAGCTCACATTACCAGAAATTAATGGTTTAATAGCTCGTCCATCTCATGGGAACCCTGTTAGATTATGCCCATGGTCTGGGGAACCTCCCATTAACCCAGCATATGGTTTCCAACAATGGACAGCCCGCTGCCTCCCACATACTAATTCCGGTATTTCAAAAGCGATCAACCTTTTCCCATTGTGTTCCACTTACCAAGCACAACGATGTTAAAATGGCTCCCCCAGTGATTAATCCACTGAACATTTTAATCAATTAATCTACTTATGGAAACAGTTAAAATGTGCACCTCTCCTTTTGACTCTGTCAGGTGATCTATTAACATGCCATAATTACTGATTAGCATCCATCTGGATAAAGCGGTGTTTCTCAACCTTGGCAACTTCTTAAAGTGTGGACTTCAATTCCCAAAATTCCCCAGCCAGCATTCTGGGATGGGGAATTCTGGGAATTGAAGTCCACACTTCTTAAAGTTGCCAGGGTTGAAAAACACTGGAGTAAAATAAGGCAGCATCCATGCTTGGGAAAGATGTCAACTACTAACATCCAGAAGCAAGGTTTTTAACTGCAAGTAAAATTCGAATTAATTTAAATCTCTCATATGCTCTGCCAGCTTTGCCGAAATTCCCTTTTGATCCTCAACTTGAGCAGGAAACCAATTTAATGCAGTGATTAAGGTGTTGGGCCAGGACTGAGAAGACCCAGGTTCCATCTGCCAACAGCCATGGAAGCACAGTGGGCAGCTTTGGCTAGTCTCTCTTTCTGAGCTCAACCTATTTCACAGGCAGCAGCAACTGCAGGCGGAGTTGGGTTGGGCTGAATGACAAAATGCACCATAAACCGCATCCCTCTTAGGTACACATTGGGACATCCTGTTCAGCCCCAAAGGGGCAGAGCTTGTAGAACAAGGCTGCTTTCATCGTTTTGCTCAAAGCAGGAAGCTTGTGTGGCTATCCATGCTTGGGGTGGGGGGGTGTTCTGAGGTTAAGATAGGGGGAACCTCCTCTCCACACCTGAGTTCCTGATGAAAAGGTGGAAATGTCGTAGAAAGCCATGGAGATGTCCTTGAAGGGAGTATTCAGAAGCTGTTATAGAAACAACAAAGGCAGAAGCATTCTTTAAGGCAGTGTTTCTCAACCTCAGCAGCTTTAAGATGTGTGGACTTCAACTCCCAGAATTCCCCAGCCAGTCTGGGAGTTGAAGTCCATAAATCTTAAAGCTACTGAGGTTGAGAAACACTGCTTTAAGGCCTGGGAAAGGAGATAGTATTAGGAAGAGATTCAGGCTGGCTCTTCCCTGACTCAGTGGGGTATACGAGGGAAAACATAACCAGACTTGCAAGGTTCTGTTACTATAGCCTATCTCAATAAAGTTTAGTTCTAGTCTTCCTGGGGAGTCAGTTTCTTGATCGGGTCTACCTTATAGGGCTGACAGATAGAAATCTAATGAATAAAATAAGTTTATAATATAGAATGCACTAAGATTTTAGCTATTCACTCACCATTAAGGAAGGTGATTACCAACCAGATGTTGTCAGAGACATTGACAAAGGGGTCAAAGACACACCATGGGGGCTCCAAGGCAAAAGTGCTAACAGTGACTTTTCCTTCCATGTTCAGCTCTGAAACCCGAGGAGTGTAGGGGACCAACTCTGAAAATACATCAAGAAGCTCAAGTAGTTCTCAGCATCAGGTGGTGATGCAGGAGTGCAAGAACTGGTGATGCATTTAATCAAATGTAATCAAGGGTCAGAACAGTTCTTACACTTTTACTTTTTCAGCTCTCGAGCCCAGGAGTGGACACTGCAGCCTGTACCCCATGACCTGCAACCCCCAGAGCCTCTGCAGCTGAAAAGAAAAGGCAAAAAGGCAGAACATTTTCAGGACCCCGCTTGATGACGAGCGTGTTTTCCCTATGTTCCTTGGAGACTCTAATAAGCAAACAAGCAAATAACCTATGCCCTATGCAGCCCATAAAAGTTGCCCATCCCTGTTCTAGTAAAAAGTCATTTTGCACAGTTTTCTCCAAATATTGCCCATGCTTTCAGAGAGTGGGGTGGGTATGCCATTTCCTTCCCCTCACTACACAGTGACAGAAGATGTCTGCCGTTTGTGCGGGGCCTGTCATTAGAGAGAGTGTGGTAATAACTCCCCATAGAGCAGAGATGGGAGGGCTAGTAGAGATGGTGAGGGATTGGATGATATATCCCATGGCCTGCTTTGTGCTTCCTGAGCTAGCTTGGTGGTCTGAAGTCCAGTGGAGGGTGTGTCCCATGGCCTTGGACTAAGACTTGACCATCTGCCTGCTTGGCTTCTGCATTTGCGCTTCAGGGGATGAGAAAGACAGGCTCTCTCTTGTTTTCATATTCGTCTGCTGCTTACAAGAATTGATAAAGGGGGTATGGGTGTGTCAGTGTGCCATTTTACTAATATAAACTGTGGTCAACATTCTTGGCCCAGAGAGCCACCATGGGCCACCCCCATCACCCTCTTTGTGTCCATTCAGTAGCAAAGCAATTCCTCAGGAAGACCCTGGGATGGGAAAGAGAAGACACTCTGTCCCCTTCCTTTCAATGGTAGTGCTCCCTGTAGCCTGTCAATCAGAAAGGCTGTGGGGGAGCACCCTATGAGAGGAGGAGATTGCCCATCTATTACAGATATATTGCAAACACAGATTTTTCTAGATTTGAGGAGGGTGTGCTTCCTTCTTTAATCTCTCCCCCCACCCCAAAAAACGGTATTTCCTTAGGAGCAAACTTTAAAAGCAAAGGAGCCAAGCTGCACAACCAAATCAAAAATTAAAGCAATTTGTTTTCCTTCTAGAAGCTAAAAACCTAACCTGGAGGGAAGTTCTTCCTTATCTGGAATCACATTTGGCCCACATGACCATTATCCATCTATTGCAGTGTTCCTCAACCTTGGCAATGTTAAGATATGTAGACTTCAACTTCCAGAATTTCCCAGCCAGCCATGCTGGCTGGGGGATTCTGGGAGATGAAGTCCACACATCTTAACATTGCCATGGTTGAGAAACATTGATCTATTGGCTGAATTCTGAACATTACTAAGGGCTGTTTAACCCTAGAGCACCTCCTTGGATGACTGAATTTCTTGAATCTCCACTTGAATACCCATCCAACCACCCCTTCTTGGTTAGAATAATTTCCAGCATCTCAGAGGGATAAGCCAACCATCCTACCCATCCACTTGAAGCTCTTTGCTGACAGGGAAGTGGAATGCCAGTGGAAATGAAAGCAGAGCTTATCTGCCACACATTTTTCCAAATTCGTTTTATACTATTGACATTTCTACCTGTTGGCTGTACACAACCCCCTTAACCAGGACAGCTAAAAACCTAACTGTTGCATGGGTCCACCATGCTAAGCTAGGTTAGTATGGTCCAAGCCCCACCTGTTTGTTTCATTTATGACTTTATGTATTTACAAACCCAGAAAATAGGTTAATTCAGGAAGCAGATTTAGCACATTATGTGAATATAGCCACACAGTTTTTGCTTTTACTTAGCTAATTAGCCCAGGAAGATTATTCCAATTTTTTAATATCTCATCACAGAAAGAAGACTACTGCCAAACATTTACATATAAATATCTGCTAATGCCCAAAGCAAAAAAGTCAGGATTGTTATCCTGGAAAGTTTAATTCAAAATGGTTGATGATACTCTTAATTAAAGAAAGGACACCAGTGATTGGGAGAGAAGGAAGGAAAAAGTGTGAGGGATGGGGCAGAGATAAAGGGTATCATCTTAGGCAATCTTCCCCAAGTCATCCAACAGATATGTGAGATGACAACTCATCATTTCCAGTAAGACAACTTATGATATCAGTTGTACTCAAACACACTTGGAAAATGCCCAGTTGGGAAAGGTTGTATCATCAGTCTACTGAGATGGGGCAGGATCTTTCCTCTCAAGGACTACCAAACAGTATTGAGCTGAGGGTTGGACTCAGTGGTCTAAATAACCTCTTCCAACTGTATGATTTTATGATTCTATAAAATAATAATCACCTAAAGCCATGGTCTTGCAAGCAATCAGGAACAGAAGCAGAAGGGAAGCAGCCATCCTTACAGAAGTTGGTTGTTCTTCTCAAGAACTTTCTTCTTGCCACAATGGATGATGTTCCAAGCTGACAAAAGAATGCTGCTCAGTGTCCAAGGTGCAGATGAAGACAGGGTCAGTAAGGAAAAACATCCTTTTCTACTCTACTGGCCAAGTCCTTATCATTTTGTCTTCAGGAGCTGCCCCTGTTCCACCCTATGCCAACTTTCCACATTCCTCCCTTCCCGTGTAAGGATCTTGACCCCTGATAGCAAACAAGTTTATCTTGTTCTTTCCCAAGAAATAGAAAACAGCAACTAATTGGACAATTTAAGTGGCATCATAGGGGTGGGGAGTGAGGGGACACGAGACTGAAAGGCAGAAAAATTGGTAAGCCAGAAAATATTAGTAATGTCAAGTACATATGGTGTAGTAGTTTGACTATGGGATTACAACCAGGACCAGGGAGATCCAGGTTAAAATCTCCACTTGTTCACAAAATTTGCTGGATGCATTTGGTTCAACCGTGAAAAATTAGTACAGGTAATCCTCACTTAGCAACCATAATTGGGAACAGTCTCTAAGGAGAAAATCATGTGACTGCAACAGGCTTATGATGTCACTACCCCTTTGGTCATTAAGTGAATCACCCCAGTCAATAAGTGAAACATCACTTGACTGTGAGGTGCAATTTTACTTCTGCCATCTCTATTAACTCTGCTTGTTGCAAGCCAGTTGCGAAGCACATAAATGGCAATCACATGACCGCGGGATGCTGTGACGGTCGTAAATGTGAAGATTGGTTGCAAAGCTTTTTTTTTTTACACAGTCAAAACTTCAATCACTAAATGAGGCAGTCATTTAGTGATTGTTTGAAGTTTTGACTGTGTAAAAAAAAAAAAAGCTTTGCAACCAGTCAGTCAGTAAGCGAGGACTACCATACAGTAGAACTCTGCTGGATGAAGCCATAGGCCCATCTAGTTCACCACTCACTTTCCTACAAGGGCCAATAGGATGGATTTGGAAAGTTCAGATTGCTTTTAATTTGGCAATCATTTGAATCAAACCTCCATGAATGAACCAAATATGGATCTGAAATTTATATAACCCTTAATCTGAATTAATCACAGTACCATGTCATATATTATTGTGTTACCAGAATCAGGCCACTATTCCATTGGAGAATAATTATCTCTAAATTATGTAAACTATAATTTTTGCACATTATTTTTCTTTACCTAAAATATTTGATTAAAGAACATTATTATGTATCTTGCAGGAGGCATTCCTGACCACAAAGGTATCTCATATGGGGTAGTTGTATTTTTAATTTTAGGTACGTGATTACAGATAAACTAATATAATCCCTGGCCCATTTTTGCAGCAAATCTTTGGTTTCTGCTGCAGAATTTTGCAGTACTTTGAAAAGAATTCAGAAAAGATACCCTGGAGGATGTGGAAGTGCAAACATAGTTCCTGTCTATAATTTTTTAAAGTTCCTGGGCAATCCCAGGAAGACATGGCTGCTTTTAAGAGTTGCTGATGGGTGTTACATTTGCACCCTTCAGGTTTGGAGGTATGTTGATTACTGCTGTTTATTCATTAAAAGCCATTTCCAACATTTATATAAAGATACATGAATAGGGGACTAATTTCAGCACGGTTGACATCCCTGGAAAAGTGTTCAGCAAAGAAGCAAGGAAAACGGATTGTAGATGCTGAGACTTTTACGAGGATGATGGGAAAGATAGATGTTGGCCTCATCCAACCAGATATTCCTTATAATTCTTTAGTGCAGTGTTTTAGTGCATTTTGACCTTTAAAGTCCAACGTACTTTGGCTGTGAGGGATCTCCAGGACCATCTTCTTCCACCAGTCTTGGCCCACCCAATAACCCGGGAGAACTTTTTAGCGGTTCTCCAATCTCACGATGTGAAAGGGATGGAGACTCACTGGCTCTGCTTTTCTGTTACTTCATGGAATACTCTTCCCCTGAGATATGATCAGACTCCACTTTTTAAACATTTTGTGAACTGCTGAAACAAAATTATTTGGAAAAGCATATTGAATTGCCATCTACTTACTTATTGGTTTTAATGTTTTGGATTATTCCTGTAGATTTTTTTTTCATGTATTCTGTTATATGCATTTTTCCCAGGTTTACTTTTATTTTATCATTATTATACCATGGATGTTTTCATGTTTTGGATCAGATTGTAACTGTTGAGAGTCATTTGACTGTGACAGGTAACAATAAATAAAGAAGGCAAGAGAAACAATAGAAGAAGAGGGAAATTGGAGCAAAAGTGGGAGAAAGCTGCTCTTTTAGCTGTGTATTCAGACAGTGTGCTGTGACAATTATTCCACTGGACTAGGACCAGAGAGACTCAGGTTGTAGTCCATCCTCAACCATGGAAATTCCCTGGCTGACTTTAGGCCAGTCTCTATTGCATAACACAACCTACCTCAGAGGGTTGTTGTGGGGAAAATACCATATAAGCTGCTAGAGCTCACAGGAGAATGGTAGATATAATTTAACTACAGGTAGTCCTTGACTTACCACCACAATAGGGACCGGAAAATTTGTCATTAAGTGGTACTGTCATTAAGTGAGGCATCACATGACTGCAAAGAGTCCCCCATTGGGGGAGATGGGCGGTGATATAAATCTAATGAATAAAATAAATAAATAAATAAACTTGTGACCTCCTGCCAGCTTCCCCGTTGACTTTGCTTGTCAGAAGTCAGCTGGGAAGGTCACAAACGGCAATCATGTGACTGCAGGACGGTGCAACTGTGAGCCAGTTGCCAAGCACCTGGATCGTGATGACATAACTGCAGGAATGCTGCGACGGTTGTAACTATGAGGACCGGTTGTAAGTCACTTTTTCCAGGGGCATCGTAGCCTCTAACAGTTGCTAAACGAATAGTCATTAAGTGAGGACTACCTGTAAGAAGGATGACATCAACTAGACCTTAGTTTAGCTTTATTTGATGTTTCCTATTCCTTATTCCTATATCAAACATGCTGTGGAACCTTCAACAAATTCTATGGAACCATCAGGTCCCCCAACTGGCCTGCAGAACCTGGAGAGCACCAGAAAAACCAAAGGGAGATATGAGAACAAAACCTTGAAAAATGCCCTTCAACAGGTATGGGAAAAAAGGTTGTAGCCACACCAGCTACCACACCGGTTACAGTCAAGTAAAGCTGCTGAACAGGTTCTACAACACTGGACAATTATGCTCTGGCTAGACAGGTCTGGGGGCACACCTATTCCCACACCTCTGCATTCCCAAAGAGAGATGCCATTAAATATGGAAACCACGTCACACATGGAAACTAAACAGCCCCCACCCCACCCCAGAACCAGAACCAGAACCAGAACCAAACCCCCACAACCAGATGAGGGGCTTGTTGCATCTTTGGATGATTTCTCTCATGGTCTTTCCTCCTTTTAGCCCACTTTTTCCAGAACGGTCATCCAGGTTTCCCCCTGGATTCACTATGTAACTCCCAGAATTCCCAGCACAGAATCCTAGAATAATAGTTACAAAGGACCATGTAGGCCATCCAGTCCAGCTGCTTACTCAGTGTATGAATCCAAATCAAAGCATTCCAGATGGATGGAGTTCAGCTTGAGCACATCTAGAAAAGCCTACCACCTTCTCCAAGTAATTTGTTTCACAGCTGAACTGCTCTTACTGTTAAGAAGTTTCCCCCCAATATTCACTTGCAATAAGCCGTCCCATAACTTAAAATAATAATTCCATATACTACATTTTGGAATGACAGAGAACAGGTCTTGACCCCCTACACAACATTCTTTCATACTCATACCTGTTGACTTCAATTTCTATGAATTTCTAGTTCATGATCATTCTTACTGCCCTTCAGTCTTACAGGGGACCTTTTACCTTCACACCTAGAACTGGACATAGTAGTTGAGGTGGGGTCTGAGAACTGCAAAATAAAGCAGAGCTATTGCATACTGTAATTTGAAAGCTTTACGTTTGTTGAGGTAGCCCAGAATCCCATTTGCTTTTTTTGCAATTATATCACACCACATTTGGTTTGTAATCTTTTCCACAAGTACTGTCACCAGGCTGGGTATCCTACATCTCATACTTGTGCATTTGTTTTGGTTACTGTCAGCCTGTTTTTCTAATTTACCAGATCATTTAGAACTTTCTTTTTTCAGGGTATTAGCCATCCCACCCAATTTCACATCCTCTACATATTTCATAAGCATTCTCTCTACCTCTTCATTCAAGGCATTAATAAGAATATTGTGGTGTAGATAACTCAGGACTGAACTTCCTTTCAACACTCTGATTTACATATTTCCAGTTTGATAGGGAATCCTTGGTGAGAACTCTTTGAGTACAATCTTAAAGTCATTTATGTATTTTCTTGATTATCATGCCATTCGGTCAATGCTTCTATGTCTTGCTAATCAGCTGCAATGGAATAGGTTGTCAAATACCTTGCTGAAATCAAAGTTCAGTATGTCTGTAGCATTCCCACAATCTACTAAAGAAGTTTATCTATTTCAAAAAATAATAAAATTAATCTGGTAAGACCTAGATTATTTTAAAGGTGCTTACAATTTGACTTAATCTTAGATAACTTCATTAGAATGAGTGGGCTATAGTTCCCCAGATCGTCCTTTTTTGTCCTAGGGACAATAGTTGCTCATCTCTAGTCATCTTTGCTGGTTGTCCAGAATTTTTCCAGTATAATAAAGCTACAGGCAGATTATTAGCTAGTTACCCTTAGTGCCCTAAGTTATAATCCATTTGGCCCTGGATATTTGACATTCAAAGTAAATAAGCATTTCCTGACCAAGTCGCTCTCAGTCTTAAGCTCTAGTCTTGCCTTTTCAGCCTGCTGTTTGCATTTCCTTATGAAATGTGTGATTTCTTGCTGGAAGAACACTGCCCAAATTGGAGTGGAACCGCTCTCTTTCGCTTCGTTTTGGGCTATTTGCTTTTTCCTGTTCACCAGCGTATCGGATACATCAGTTCTTTTTTTTTTCCCTTCTATTTTGAACATGCCTAAACAAAAGCCATTTGGGGTTTATTTTGGCCTCCTTGATCAGCCTCTGCTCTTTCTGTTAACTTTCCTGACATCTGGTTTATAGTTCTGATTAGCTTCTTTTGGTGAATTGATTCTTTTTCCATCTCTGATAGGTGTCCCTTTTTACCTGTCCTTCAGATCTTTGCTTAAAAAAGGAACGCATTTACTCTTTAAAATTAATTTCAAAGTCTTAATATTCAAAATCAAATATTCCAACTTTTTATGAGCCCTTAATCCATTTAAAACTTTCTATAGCCAAAACCTTGTCCTGCTTTTTGGTGTTTATTTTGAATTCTAAAAGCTTATAAAGATACAGTTTCATTTTCTTATATTAAGGATTGAAGGCATTCACTGGGTGTTCCTGGCCTTGTCATTTTGAAAGTGTCTAACTTTTTTAAAGCAATCAATAGTCAATTTCCAAAGATGGCTAACCAAGGAAGTGCGAACTTAGTGTCCTTTGAAGGCTCTGGCTGCCGCTGGAGCAAGAATGACAAATCCCCTCATCTCCTGGTTCTCCTATCCTCTGGAGACTGCCGCCTTCAGAATTTCTTAGCTTTTCCACAAGTCCACCATAAATGATAGAAAGTTCCTTCCCCCTCTGGGCATTTCCAACAGACATTTGATACCCATTATACATTTTGGACAGCTTATCAGGAGTTAAATACCAATGGTACATCATTTTCCTGTTTCTCTTTTAGACTTGTACTCTATCGGTCTTATATTCTGCATTATGTGTCTTAATTATATCTTGAAAAATTAATTTAAAAAGAAGAGAGAGACTGCTGCCTTGCAGTCTCCTTGTGGGGAGCAACCATATGGAGCGACTGACCCTCTTTCTCCAAGAGAGGGTCGAAGGAGCCAATCTACCCTTCAGCTCCTTGTTCTTAGCTGCAATCATCAACTCTGTTTGCAGAGCTGTCTTCAGTCCACCATGTCTTCCCCGGAAGACCCCTCCATTTTTTTCCTTGTTGGAATTGTTGGCAACTGTTTTGCAGAACTCCTACCCATCTTATTCTTTTGCCCATTTATAAAAATCTGATTGTTGAACTCTACATCACCCCCATCCACCAAATTGTTTCCTTTGTGGTGCAGAATAAAGGCAGGATCGCCTGGTGTCCTGCTTTCCATCTCTGTTCTGCTACTGTTATGTGCATAGAAGATTTAAAGTTGGAATAACCAAAGACCATTTCCTTTGGGACTATCCATGCTAATTACTCACAATCTTCTTTCAAGTAGCTCTGGAAAGTTCTCTGCCCTTTGATATAGATAACATTGATAATGACAATTGTCGCCTGTTGTTCGTGTCTTCCTCCCTCCCTGCTTTTGCCTGCCTTTCCCCCCATTTTTAGCCAGCTTACAATTTTAGGTGTTTCCTGATGTTTAATAAATAAACATCAAGCTATATTTTTTCCTAGATGAACTGAAGGGTGTGTTTGCTTGCTCTGATTTGGACATAGGGATTGACTGGGAGCATGCTGGGTGCAAACTAAATTGGAAATTATCCACAGCAATTTTCCAACACAAGCTAGGTGATTCTTACTATAGAGTCAAGCATTACATGATCACTCCCCCCCTCCCCCCGCCATGTTCTTATTATTTCCATTTTCTCTTTTGTATTTAACATTATCTGTTTCTGGCCACAGGGGATTTATAGGGTGTCAGGCTAGTCAAGGAAGGTTACATATAATACTAAGCTAGATAGTCTGACTTCTATGTTCTCACATTCTCTCCTAACACACAAATTATACTGTTAGTATTATTTGATTGATCGGACTCTTTAAATGGCCAATGTTCTTTTGAATAACCTGCTGTTCTGCTGGCTGCTTTCACACAATAGTCTTAAACCAGGTCAAGAGTAATGACTGCATTCAGACATTGCTTAGTTCATTTTAACCTTGTTTGCAGTTTATAGGTGTGCAACCTTAGTACGCTGCACAAATCTAGTTTGTGTCATGTTCACCGTTTCAATGTGCTTGGTACATCGTAACGTTTCGCATGTCATTAGCCTGATACGTGTTTGATCTCAGGAGGGAGGAAGATTCCTCGTCAGGGAGTTGTTATCTGTTGGCCGCTGGGTTGGAATGTATTTGGGTTATCTCATGTATTGGCGCTGCGGGTTAAACCGCTGAGCTGTCGATCGGAAGGTCGGCGGTTCGAAACCGCGCGGCGGGGTGAGCTCCCGTTGCTCGTCCCAGCTTCTGCACACCAAGCAGTTCGAAAACATGCAAATGTGAGTAGATTAATTGGTACCGCTTCGGCGGGAAGGTAACGGCGTTCCGTGAGTCATGCTGGCCACATGACCCGGAAGTGTCCTATGGACAACGCCAGCTCCAAGGCTTTGAAACGGAGATGAGCACCGCCCCCTAGAGTCGGACACGACTGGACTTTACGTCAAGGGAAACCTTTACCTTTACCTTTACCATGTATTCAAGGTTGCTTTCCCAGGATGTGTGGAAAACGGTTACCAGCACCTGGGAGGGGGGTGGTTGCTATGGCTGGTAGGGGGGAGGGATTACATTTGAAGCCGAGGGTTTTTAGTTTGTATTTGGCGCGCTTTTAGTCATTCTCAGCTTTCTCTGTAACTGTCATAATTTCCCTAATAAATCAGATTTCATTTAAGTAACCTCTTGTGAGTCTGAGTGTTTGGGATAGGCAACCATTACAGTTTGTTTGGTTAGTTTACGAACTTTAATTTAGTAACCAAGATAAGCAAGTTGTGTGAACACAGCTGTAATGTGTGTGTGTGTGATTTTTGGAATTTGCTAGATTCAGCTTAGATTCAAGCATGGGACAATTTGGGCAGGTCTCACTGTACAGATCTAACTCCATTGAACAGCTTCCTCCATCTCATAATGGTTGTTCCAAAAAGTCATACGAGGGAAGATTGAAGCACTGAAACCAGCCTTATGAACTAGCTGGGGCGGAGAGGAAGTAAAGGCCCAACTACTAACGCAAAGTTGTGGAATTTGAAACATGGAATGTGTCAGGGTCAAGCTCTGTACCTCCAGGACATCAGCGAAGCAAGAATAAAATAGAGTTGAATAACGAATGTTATGGCAAGAATGAAGGGTAAATCACAGAAACTACAATAGGAACCCCCAGCCTCTTTCAAAACTGATTTCATTAAGGTGGAATCTCTTTGAACATTGCTTCTTCCAGGCCTTTTTGCAGCCATTTCTGAGATCAACTCTGCCATCCGTTGGTTGCTTTAAACTCTAGTCTTCCTCCTCCTGCTCCTTTCTCATCCTCCTCACTCACAATGTAGCAGCAGAGGATATGGCTCAGTTCTCTAACCAGCCTAGAGAAAGTTTTCCTGCCCAGTGACCCTCCATCTCCAACATTGTAGGAATGTGAGACTGTGGTCACCAGCCCATGCGTTTCCAATTCTGTTTTACAAGTTTTCATGTTTGGTGGGAACAACCATTCTTATGGTCAACATTTTCAGACCAGCATCTGCTTTGTCTGCCTATTATACACTCAGCATCTCTTATACTATACAGGTAGTCCTCGCTTAGCAACTACTTCATTTAGTGACCATTCACAGTTACGACACTGATGAAAAAGTACCTTTGCCACCATCCTCGCATTTACAACCTTCGCAAGTCTATAAAGCAAAGAAAAGCTTAAGTAAGATCATAAACACAGTCGTGGTTTCACTTAGCGATCACTTCACTTAACGACTGAGTTGCTGGTCTCAACTGTCATCACTAAACAAGGACTACCTGTACATGCAATTACAGAGTCCTCATTTAGCAACCAAATTTGGGACCAGTAACTCAGTCATTAAGCAAAGTGGTCCCGAAGTGAAACATCATGATTTTACTTCAGCTTTTTTTGCTTTATAGACCTGCAAAGATAGTAAATGTGAGGACTGGTTGCGGTTACTTTTTCACCACCATTGTAACTATGGTCACTAAATGAGGCAGTTGCTAAATGAGGACTACCTGTATATTATGATGATTAATAAGAACAAAATAAATGTTTTTTCTAAATCTGATGACAACTGCCTAGTCCAACATCTGGCCAGCCTGGTATTTCCAGAAGCCCACAAGTATGGTGTTTATGTAACATATCAGAATCCAGAGTCCATATACAATCTTCAAACTTGGCCATCATTCAGTCCCATCATTCCCTATCAATTCTCCTCTCCTGGATTAAGGTCCATATGGTTCCTTGACTCTAGAACTAACTCATGATGCTCATTTACTACTGCAGGAGTTAGTTCTAGAGGCAAGGAACCATACAGATCTTAATCCAGGAGAGGATTGATATGGAATGATTGGACTGAATGATGGCCCAGCCTGAAGATTGTGAAGGAGGTGGAAGCTAAGCCAATGAAAGACCTGTTTAGTCCAATGTTCTCTCCCCACATTTATCAACAGGAAGCCTCCTACATTTTAGCAGCTTTAACTGTGACCTCATCTGGACAGAGATATATGGTCACAATGAACCATGCCCTGAACCTTAAGACAAGGTTTTGAAGTGCTGTATATGGAACTACCCTTCCATATACAGGTGTTGGGAAACAACAACTACGGCAGAGTGTGGTTACTAGAATGCTGAGTGTGATACACGTGTACGATGAAGAAAGCTCTGCGCTTACTTCTATTTTGCTACAGATTCTAGGTGTTACTGAGACCTCTGACCAATATGGCCTAAAAAGCAGCCCAAGTAGTCAAATTATAAGTTGTTAACACTTCCAATTTTTGAAATCTTACAACGTATGAAAAAATAGCTGGAATTATTTCAAGAAGCTGGGCAGGGATGACCAGGGAAAAGATAAGTTTATAGAACTTCTTCCATCGTTTTAGAATTTGAATCCTCCGATAAATATTGCAGAAACTGAGGCTGACAAAGGAATCTCTTAATTATGGGATGGTTTCACTCAAACAAATTGTTGTGGTGGCTACCAACTTAGATGCCTGTAATAAATAACTGGGCAGATTCAGAGAAAATTGTCAGGAGCTGCTAATTATGATGATTATAGTGTTTCTAGGGTTAGAAGCAGCATGTCTCTGGTTCACATAACATGTTTAACCTGGTTACTAATTTAACATACATTATGTTGCCATAGTCTATGTAACACTGTAGTATGTCCTTGTCATACATCCCTTTTTTCCTGACTATAAATATTATTTTGCTTCCATCTTTACTGACAATTCCAATTCACCCAGGGTGTGTTAGATATATTTTCACATCCTAAGCATTTGTTTTATATACAGGGCATTTTTAAGTTTATGTTCACAGTGTGCTTTTTGTTATGTGAGCAAACTTGTCTGTTTTGCTCTTTAAAATGCATTTTCCTGCCATTTTGTTATATTTATTTTTGTAGAAACAGAAAAATGTAGAAATGACTCAAACCCGCCCCCCTGCCTTAGCAAAATGTGAGTATCCCAGAGACACAGCAACCATAACAAAAGAAACAGGAAGGAAGAATGGAAATCAAACTCCATCCAAAGAGACCTTGCCAAAAACTTGCTCATCTCTAGAACTGTTCTGAAATGCAAACTTGGCACCTGGATGTGTGCTCCAAGAGGAAGATTTGGAAGATAACTTCCAGAAATTAGAATTGCCAAAACTAGAAAATCCACCCAGGGTCTTCTCCTATGCGGTAGGTGGGATCCTTTATATTCGAGCAATATAAATCCCATCCAGGCCTGATCTGATTTCCCATCTCTGTGTGACTCTTTACTTCCCTCTAATGGCCAGCTCTGGTAAAACAGCTTTATTGTTTCAATGCAGAGTTGTGTGCATCAGCCCCACTTTAGAAGTTCCACCGACCCCTTGTTGCAATACTAGCATTGGGTCAAGTCACCTCTTCCTTGTTTTTCACATCAGCTTTAAATGTATTTACTTGCACGTTTAAAATATAGATTAAGAGAGAAAGATACTTATTCTTACAGGATGGGTAGAAAGAAAATGGCTACATAAAACAATGGGATGGACAAATATATTGTTATTAAAAACACCGTGATAAACAATCAATGTCAAGGGCCTAACTGGATTTTTGTCCTCAAACTGAAAATCACTGAGTGTATCTTAAGTGTGCAATTTCTCCTCAGTGACACATCTCCCCGCTCATTTTATTATTTTTTTCTTTCTTTCTTTGGCATATGCTTTGTGGTTTTTGTTAAATTAATCATTAGAAAAGAAGGGCAGGACCCAGGTTTCCAGTCAGAGTTGTATCTACTTCACATCTATTTCACTGAGCAAAATGCTCCAAGCAAGAGATGGTTCTCATTTTTATGCTGCTTTTCAAAATCAAGTCGTTGAAGCACAGAATTGCTATGTAAAATTTGGGAAATGCTTTTGATTTGAGTCTGCAAATATTTTGAAGTTAGCAGTTTAGACTAAGGAAGGTGGTTGGGGGGAGGTGCTTGAAAAGCTGCTAGTGAGAAAGAGGAATTTGGAGTTTCATTCGGCATGTTGGACTCTTCAAATATCACCCTATTAACTATAACTGTAATTCTGCAACCAAAGTAGTACAGAAATATGGCACTGATTACTAAGTTCAGATTTCTGAGAACCTCAACTTTCTAGATATTTTTCTTCCAGGAACAAGTTTCTCTTGCTTATGGCTGAGACAAAATACTTCCAAACAAACAAGCAAAGACAGCTGAAATCCCAAATGAAACTGTATAAAATGTATTGCAGGACTCTGCCTAAGTCTTTACTTCTGTCCATGACTAACAAAATAAGCAGCAGAGGATTATGCAAAATATAGAAAGCTATCCAGTTTGAAGAATTTATGCAAGTTACAGAATCCAGTTTTTCCTGGTACAATTTTTTTTAAAAAAAAGATTAATTCTCCAATTATATAAAGCATAATTATTCAAAATTTTTAGTCTTAAAGCTGTAACAAACAGCTTCTAAATTTAAACACACCCAACTGTGATCTTGCTGGATGACTGCACACTCCAAGGTCTGTAAAATGGGAACACTGACAGTCTATTTTAGAGGGCCTGATATAACAAGAAGATAGTTGATCCTGACAAATTCTGGAATTCTGGACAATGCCTCAAAAGCTAGCAATATTTTCAAGTGCAGGTCACTGCTGTGCAGTTTTGCATGATACCACAGGCGCCAAAGAACAGCAGAAGGAAAATCATCACAACCTTGAGTTTACCAAACCATATGAGATCCACAAAATTTCAGGCGAGAACACCCAACAGTTTGCATGAGAGAGCTTAATGCTCATGTGGCTCCATTTACATTTTTTGAATTAATTTTTGAATGTTATTTGGGGAACTGCAGATGCCATCTAGGGATACTGCAAACACCTGGTCCCTGTGGGGCAGTTCCCTGCTTAAAACTCAGTTCTCCATATTGGTCTTCCCAAACTGATGCCTTCTGGTGGGTAGATTACAACTTCTATCCCTTTTGTTGCCAGTGTGGCCACTGACTAGAAAGAAACCTAGAAAGTCTATGTCAGACTCAATTCCTGATGAACTCATGGCCACATGCAAGTAGTTTCCTTGGTGGCAGAACAGAAATTCCTTCTCGGATTTTTTTTTCAACTTCCCAGACTAGCTTACAGACCTGGGACTTCATCCTGGCCTCCTATCCAAGCACAAATCAGGTCCAACCCTACTTAGCTCTCTTTTAAAATCAAAGATGCTACATGATACCATCTGCTATGGTACGATCTGGGATAGTCATAGCCATACTCTACCAGACGTTGATAGTAAATTGTGGAAAGCTAACTATATGTCTTCAGATTCTGATATTGCTTTTGTCCCTGACAAGATTCTGTTCAAGCACTAAAGTAGGGAAAACTCATCCTTTCCAAGAGATCTGCCTCAAAGCAGCGTCTGATTCTTGATGGAAAGTGAGAAGGAACAAACAGTAGAGAATATTCCCTCACCTCCTGCCACTTGGCATATTTTCAACCCCCATGCAAATGCAACCACATATGGAAGGAGACAATGTGAGGATTAAGCCACTCTCCTTTTATGCATTTTGGCTAGAGGGAGAAGGTTTCATTGTATACAATCAACCTGCATCAGGACTGTAAATGCCCTTAAAAGATCATCATTATGTATGTATGCATGTATGTACTTTCTCCCCACAGTCATGCTGGGCAATCCCAGAGACCATGTTATTGCTCAGCAAAAGGGCAAGCAAACATAAGGCAACAGAGGTGGGGATCTGTAGCTGCCGCTGCTGCCGCCCTCCACAGAGAGGCACCCATAGTCAAGGAGAAGACGAACTCCGCTGTTTACTGCAGCTCTAACCCAGGATGGAGGCTAAACTCATGGACTCAGGCAATCTTCTGTGACCCCCTGAGCTGCCAGCTCAGCCAGCACATTGTCAAGGTAGTTAGGGTCTGGGTAGCCATGGCCTGAGACATTGGAGGTCATCTCTGTCTTGTGGTGGATCTCATTCCATACCACAGTGTTGCTTTCGCCTGTTGTGCTGGATGTTCCCACTGTGAAGATCAAGCGCCTTCTCCAAGCCACCTTTAAGAGTTCCAGCACCTGGTGAGAAAGGAAGGAAGCCAATATGAAGCTTTTCACGTTCCACAGGCAGAAGAGTCCAGTCTTTTGCGTGCCCAGTTGACTTTCTGAGATCTAAATTTTACTTCCATTCCAGGTGTAGAGTTGGAAGGTGCCCCGGAGGTCACCATATTGTGCACTTGGCTGAAATCTTAAATACAGGTAGTACTTGACTTACAACCATTAGTTTAACAATGGTTGAAAGTTATGACGGCTCAGGAAAAAATGCTTTACAACCTGTACTTGCACACTTATGACTGTTGTTCCACCCCTGCAGCCACGTGATTGCAGTTTGGGTGCTTGGCAACCGGCTCGCATTTACGACCAGTTGCAGTGTCCTGTGGTCACGTGATCGTGATTTTGCAACCATTTTTGCCGGTTTTCTGGCAAAAAAGTCCATTGGGGAAGTTGGATTTGCTTAACAACTGCGGTGATTTGCTTAACAACCCGTGAGTTGCTTAACAACCATTGTAAAAACGGTTGTAAAATCATGTCCAGTCACATGGTAAGTTGACTTACGACTGCAACGACTTACAACTGATATTCAGGTCCCAATTGTGGTCATAAGTGGAGGACTACCTGTAAAGTGTCCCCAACTTCTGCTTGAGCATATCTTGCAAAGGGAGACTCTCCACCTCCTCAGTGACTAGCACCACTGTTGAATTGTTCTTACTAAGTAAGAATTGTATTTAAGCTGGATTTTCAACCGTGAAAAATCCAGAATCTTTTTTTAAAAAATTGTAGTAAATAATCATTAATTGTCTTTGTGTAGTTATTGGGCAGAAAAAGGAGGATTGATTCCATGCTCTTTATTCTACTGCAACAGGTCAACGCACAGATCTCAGGATCACTGTACCTTTCGTCCCTTCTCATTATCAGGTAGGTAACAATACCGTGGGAACCCTCGTGCAGTGTATGGCAGCCCTGGGTTGGGATGCTCCGGGCCCTGCAAAGGTAAAGGCAAAGAACCTCTGTGCATGCAGATCCACTCATTCACACATCCTGGCTTGGAGCACACAACACCCTTAACTCAGTTGTTGAATTAATCGATTTTCTGGATTCACTTAATTAATTTGTTGAACCACAAACTAACAAAAAAGCAGGATCTGCACAACACATTAAGCCGTCAAAAGCAAACCGAGGTTAAAACTAAACTAGCTCAGCACGCTGTACAGAAAATGCTGATCAATTATTACTGGTTAAATACTGGAAAAACGTTTCAAACTCCCAGCTAGCCAAGTATCTTTCCCTTTGAATAGCAGTGGCTCTCCAAGGCCTGCAGCATCATCTGGGGCTTTCTGACTTCAAAGCTTCTGCTCTACCAGCAGGCCCCTCCCCTCAGGATAGGTTTTAGCCCATGTTCCATCCTCACCTGAATGCCTTTGTTGATACAGTATGCAATCTGTATTGATCCACAGTTCTCGTGCCCTGGAAGAGACTCTGAGAGCTGGTAAACATCCATCTTGCCACTGGGTTGTGTGCCTGTTTTCTCACCATAGATGGCCTTACAAGAGGGACACTGTAAACTGCCATCCTGATAGAATATAAAAAAATAAATTTTATAATGAATATAAAACAAGGCCTGAGCAAGACACCAATTTCTGGAAATCTCACACACACACCCCTTTTTAAAAAAAAGATCAGGGTTGCATAAAGCCTTGATTCCTGGGAGATTTAGTTTTAAGTTTCTCTTGAACCTATGATGGTGACAAAGATACATCCAGGAAAACTTGCAGTAGTTTCTAGAGCAGTGTTTCTCAACCGTGGCAACTTGAAGATATGTGGACTTCAACTCCCAGAAACCCTTGCTGGCTAGGGAATTCTGGGAGTTGAAGTTCACACGACTTAAAGTTGCTAAGGTTGAGAAACATTGTTCTAGACCAATTTAACAATCACGAGCTTCCAGGACTGCATCTTGACTGGTGGGTGCAGGAGTGGACCGAAACATGGGTGAAGGACTTCCAGGATAACATAGCTGGCTGGGGAATTCTGGGAGTTGAAGTCCACACATCTTCAAGCTGCCAAGGTTGAGAAACAGAGTTCTAGAGGATGCCGTTTCTGCATGCTATACTGCCTGTCCCTCACTTTCTTCAACACCACGTGCAGGATTAGATATATTCCAGGTTCTAAGCAGAGTGCGCAAATGTGGCGTTTGGTAACAAGCACAATACTCAGCCTTGTAAGAAATAAAAATTTCCTTAAACAAAAACAAGCCTTTAAGAACTGCCTTATGGATCAGACTGAGATACCTTTCCCAACTCCTCATTTTTGGAGGAACAAATGAGCAATGTTTTAGCCAAGCATTCATTTGGTTTTGAGTAAGGTACAGAAAGATACCTTCAACAGGCTCAGTAGGACATGAAGGTGACAGCTCCCCTTGAATGCAGAGGGATCCTGCATCTCAGAATGAAAACTGAGCTTACCTCAAGTGAACAATTTAACAAATATTTAATGGGAATTGACTGGTTGGTTATCCTGAGAATTGTCATACCGACATATCCAGGAAGGCCCAGGCTAGGGAAACCTGGTTTATAATCTTGCTAAAGAGTTCACCTCTTTCATTAATTGGATGCCCACAAAATGCTGTCTGTCCTTGGCAGACTATGGCTGCTTTCCTACTTGCTACTCTATAAAAGCAAAGCCAGCACATCTTGATGAGGATGTTTCACAGACAAGAAGTGGTAGAAAAGGCTTACCTAGGCACCTTTGCATCCATTCATCTATAAAATATCCTTTCCCCTCCAACCTGAAGGAGCACCTGTTCCCACACCAGCCTGCCTATTGATTCAGACTCCCTACTATAGCTCCTCTTACTTTAATACGAGTGGCGACATGAGCCCCCCACCCCCCAAAGCCCTAAAGAGCACTTTTCTGGTTGAGGCTGCTTATACAATCCTTTCCCAAAAGTGGTGTGCCTGACACTGACCTTAAATCTTTTGCTTTTTATTTTGCCCACTCTGAGCATCCGTTGGTACTTCATATTATTCTTTTAATGCAGTGGCTTTATTACACATTTTGTTTTATGATAAAGCTATTTTTTAAATTTTTCACTGCCATATGGCTATAGGAACAACATACTAATGCTTTTGATTCTGGTGAAATGCTCCAGCCCCAAGGCCACAGCATGAAGCATTACACAAAGGAGAATTTTCTGCCTCCCTCTGATGCCTGCAGGAAGTCTGGCAGAATAGGTTAGTCTTTGATGCTTGCTTCAATGATCACCCAAATTAAGCTTCTGATCATCCCAGGTTTGTTTCTGGATTCCACTGCTCCATAATCTCATAAGAAGGAAGCTACCCAAGGCAGACTGCCAAGTTTATTATCCGGTGAGGTTGGCTATTGTTGCATCCACACATGGTGCTGAGAAGCAAGCAAGCAACAGCCAATCCCTCCCTCCCCACTTGCTGTACCTTGTTGCCACTGGTATACATGGCCAGCACACAAAGTAGGTGAAAGGCATGGGTGCATTTGGCCAGCCTCCCCACACTTCCAGGTTGGATTGTCTTGCTCTCACTGGTATCGCTGTACCCTGAAGGGGCACCCAATTTTTCCATGCAGATGATGCAGTCCTGGAAAACAAACAGCTCGGTCACATTTCTACTTCAGGCAATGGAAAGCAACACAATCACCACCACCGGTCCTCCTCTTCCAGATAGGGATCTTGTTATCTATTCCACTAAATAGCAAAGAGGACTAGATGTCATTTCGCTTTAGCAGAGAAGAAGCGCTTAATCTCTTCCCCATGGAAAATTTTCCCCCTTCAAATTCAAATCCCCCAGCTGCTTTGTCTCTCTGTAGGCTTTTAGCTGTACATCTTCGTGTGCAAGCAAAAATGTCTCAAAACCTAAGGGCAGGATGCTTCTCTGCTCTTTCTGTATAGACAGATGACATAGCTGGAAAAGTTTTGCTCAAAGGACTGTAAAGTCTGCTTGTGAAAGGAAGAATTGGCAGGCACAATTGCCACTTGAGGAGTGACATGTTTTTTTAAAAAATCAAACATTCCCCTAGACCAGTGTTTCTCAACCTCAGCGACTTTAAGACATGTGGACTTCAGCTCCCAGAATTCCCCAGCCAGCCACGGGAGTTGAAATCCACACGCCTTAAAGTTGCCAAGGTTGAGAAACACTGCCCTAGACCCAACTCCACTTCTGATTTTACAGGCATATCCAGGTAGTTAACAACAATGCAGATATGATTCACCAGTACCTTCTTCCTGGAATTTTTTTCAACGTTCAGTCATGCCTAATATCATAGGATTTCCGGGTGGTCTTTCATCCAAATACCAATGAGGTCCAACTATAATGACCTCTCTGAGGTCAGCCAAGGATATTTTGGTATGGCCATCTCCTGTGACAGGTGAAGCTTTCCATGTGTCTCATGCCAGATCAAATTTACAGATGAACCCTTTCCAGCAACGCCATCTTCTCAGATACAAATTTGTGTTGACTGGGTAGGTGGTGGGAATTAACCCGTGTGTGTTGTGTTCAAAGACAGCATCACACATTGATTAAAGACAGGTAACAATGCAGCATGGAAAGAGTCCAACAGGAATCACCATATACTATCTGGGGCATGTGAAAGGTGAAAGGTCCCCTGTGCAAGCACCGAGCCATGTCTGACTCTTTGGGGGGACGCCGCTGTCGCAACTTTTTCTTGGGAGACTGGAGCGGGGTGGTTTGTCATTGCCTTCCCCGGCAAGCTTGGTACTCATTTTACCGACCTTGGAAGGCTTTGTCGACTTGAGCTGGCTACCCGAGAATTTGGCTTCTGCTGGGATTGAACTCAGGTCGTGGGGAGAGTTTTCAGTTGCAATACTGCCGCCTGTGATTTGTTGTAATCATTTGTTGGGTAAGCCACAGTTGCTATAGTGGACTCACCCCAAATGAAACAAAGCACATTATAACTTAGCATAATGTATGAAGCCTGCTGGGACTGGAGAAGACCCTTTGCCTCAAACTGGAAAGAATCTGCACCAGTTGAAACACAAGATGCTGGGCTAAATGGACTCATGGAATAACTAGAACAAAGTAGGCTCATGTGTTCATCAATCGAGAGTCAGAAAGCCTCCTGAATTTTAGGAGAGTTTATGAGCAGTCCAAGTTGCCTTCTGCTTCAAAAGCCCTTCCAGGTTAAGCACGCTTAGGATTTCACCAGCTTTTCAGACTACGAACTTAAGCTTTTTGATGACTTACTGGACTATGTTCCCTGGAATGGCTCCAGTCAAAACAAATTTGATTTACATTTAATTAAAAATGAGCACTATTAATATGATTAATTACGCTTTTTCTGTCATATTACAACATGGCTGGAAAACACTGGAAGGGTGAGGGTGACAGATTGTGCACACTGGCATACAGTATGTGGTCCAGAAGACCCAATCTCATCAATGATAACTGGCAAAACCCAATGAAAAGATGAAATCATGTTGACTGTCCCATGTGCAAATAAAGGGGAACACAAGCTGAACGATATAACACCCCTATTGTTGCCAGCAGAGTCAATGTTGTATTTATTTATTTATCAAATTTATATGGCCACCCATCTCACGAAAAGTGACTCTGGACAGCGTACAACAAACCTCTAAAACAGTTAATACATAAAAAACAATTATTATTAAAAAGTTTAAAAAATCACAAGGGCTAAGAGAGAACAGCAGATGTATGGGTTGAGGATGATGAGAACTGTAATCAACACATATGAAGGTGCCAGATTGGCAAAGGAAGGTTTCCATGGCCTGTTTGGCAATGGTCGTGAGCATCTCTTCCACATACCTCATCAACTGGGGGTGTCTTCAGCTCCTCCAAATACTTCTTCACAACCTCTTCTGGATTGCTCCTGCCATCTGAAGAAAGAGAGAGAAAGAGAGAGAGAGAGAGAGAGAGATCCCAGAGGGAGATATTATTCTGCACTAAGGCACTATGAGGGAAAGAAGATGAAGGGGAGTAGCAGGAGGCACAGGCAAGTTAGGATGGCAGCCAAAGAAAAAGGGAGAGATGCTTCCAGAACATTAATCCAGCACAGTCATTCCCGAGTGGCTGATTTGAAAGCAGCCACGGATTTAATGGTAGACAAGAAAGGAATAGGGCTATTCCTACTGCTGCAGAGGCAAAGGTATCTACGGGCAGGAAAAGAAGAAGAACAGGAAGACAGACAGACAACGGCTGGGGATGCTTTGGAGGCAAAACCAACTTCAAAGTTTAACTCTATTTTATTTCCAAACAATACAATAATCTAGAGCAGGGTTTCTCAACAAGGGTTCCCTGGCACCCCAGGGTTCCCCGAGGTCACTAGGGGTTCCCTGGGAGATCACGATTCATTTCAAACATTATTTCAAATTCAGGCAACTTCACATTGAAGAGGTAAGTTTCATTCCTCATTTTTAGTTTAAGAACACTGTGAGTGCATATATATATATAGGCCTACACATGGAACAGATATAATAATTTTGTCACTTCTGGCCTATATTTGAGCCTGAATGTGCAGGGGTTCCCCGAGGCCTGAAAAATATTTCAAGGGTTCCTCCAGGGTCAAAAAGTTGAGGAAGGCTGATCTAGAACAATGTTTCTCCACCCCAGCTACTTTAAGAGGTATGGACTTCAACTCCCAGAATTCCCCAGCCTGGCTGGGGGAAGTCCACACCTCTCCAAGTGGAGAAACACTGATATAGAACATTTCAGCTGAAGAGGCTTTGAAAAAGTTTTACCTGATGTGATCTTTCCCTCCTTAAAGAAAATCTACAAGGCCAGAGATCCAGGTGCTTTTTTTTTTAAGTTCATCTACTGGAATTTGTATACTCATAAAAGAGCACTTCTGTACATGTGCCAACTATCCTATTCGTTTCAGAGAATGGATGAAGTTACATGTGAAGCTATCCTGGGTCTACTGTGTTAAAGAGCAAGGAAGGGATCTAAGGGATAATGGCTTTCTCAACAACAGAGTGATCTGAGAGTCAAGATCACTCCTTCCAAACACACAAGTGTAATTTGGGCTCGAGGAACACATCAGAGAGAGCATCCATGCCTATGTAATACATGTGATTTGAAATCTATTGAAGAACAGTATAAACATGCTACCATTAGTAATTGGGGGATGCAGAATTTTGAGGTGAAAAACATAATAATCCTAAAATAAGTTTAAGAAACTAACAGACCCAAGGATGAAAAAGAATATCTTCAATCCACCTATGTAAATCTCCTGGTCCTGCCACTCTACATTATGTTCTGCACACAGATGTTTCAATGAGTGCTGAAAACCAACCTTATGTCGGGTACTTGGTAGAAGTGATCGGCTGGCTTTATTTATTTATTTGTCTGTTTATTTTAAATGTATTGGCCGCCCAACTCCAGTGGTCTCTGGGCGACGTACAAAACTAAAAAAAACAACAAACCATAAAAACAGCAAGAAACATTAATGGTTAATGGCTCTGAGTTAAATCTTGCAAGATCTGAGTGCTTCCGTGTGTTTATGCATTTTTAAAAAGAATTTAAAAGAAATAAGGGTAATGTAACAGCATAATAACCTCTGACACCAAAACATGAAAGTAATCAAAGTAAAACCCTATAACCTATTCTTAAAGGTATAAACAGGTTTGTACTCAGTTTCCACCAAACTCATACAAAGAGGGAGAAGTTGAGTAAAAGATATGACCATGTTCCCTAAGAAAAACAGTATTAAGGGATATGATACTAGCATCCAGTTTGATGCTAAAGGTAAAGGTAAAGGTTTCCCTCGACGTAAAGTCCAGTCGAATCCGACTCTAGGGGGCGGTGCTCATCTCCGTTTCTAAGCCTTGGAGCCGGCGTTGTCCCTAAGGACCCGTCCGTGGTCATGTGGCCGGCATGACTCACAGAACGCCGTTACCTTCCCGCCGAAGCGGTACCTATTGATCTACTCACATTTGCATGTTTTCGAACTGCTAGGTGAGCAGGAGCTGGGACGAGCAACGGGAGCTCACCCCGCCGCGCGGTTTCGAACCGCCGACCTTCCGATCGGCAGCTCAGCGGAAATATAAATGTTTTAGATGTCTTTAAAAAAACTGGAAGCTTTCCAGCAGTTATTAGAACGACAGATCTCAACGAAGTAATATTACAATGCAGTTCCGAGTATTGTGAGAACAAGTGGCTTTTTCTTTCCGTAGCTGGCCTGATATTAATTAGTAAAAACACACACTTATCTCTGGCCTTAGAGACAGGGGTGAGAAATTGGTTTTTCATATTAATTAAGCTGATCATGCATAGTTTTCTGTTGGGGGAGCTGGAAGGAGGAAGAATACAACCACCTTGCTTCTTGGAGCACTCCATAGATCAGGCCATGAATGCTAAAACCAAGGACACTTATGTGATAGCAGAAGACCTGCAGAAGAACAACCTCCAGCAAGCTAGAGGGATTCTTTCAAGTGCAAAATGGATCCCAACCTGTGATTCAGGGAGGACTAGCAGTCTGTATGGGTTTCACAGGTGGACTCCAGTGTGGTCATCTGCCGTGAAAAAAAATATCGAAGGGCTGAAATGCAGAAGCCTTGCATTCTTACCTGAAATCTTGGGAAAGTTTGGACATTTACTTATAAATAATAATTCTGTTTAATTTTGGGGTCCTCTGGATGCCATCTGGGGGTGACTGCATGTATATGTTCCACGCTGCCCAGAGGCACTGTGCTGCTGTCCCCTGGCTTATGTGACAGTTTCCAAAATCCTTTCATTACAACACAGTGGTTTGCATACAGGAAAAGGTAAGGATCTGCTAAGTGTGTAAACACAGCCTAAGAGGTGGAAATGAGGATGGGAAGAACACAATGCGCTCTTCCACGAACACACTCCCCCACAACTTATTCTCATAGAAAATAAAATGCCAATACAACTGTGATGAAATAGTAGACTACTTGCCTTCTACCAATGTGGAAAAACGTTTTAACTCGACACTTTTGTATAAGGAAAGAAGAGCAGAAAACTAAGGGAACTTGGGAAGAAAGAAGAGGTAAGAGGAAGCCGACATTTGAGAAAGGAAGGGCTGGGACATTGATGGCCCTTGTGACAAACTAAATTATCATTATGTGAACAAACACAGAGTTCTGTATCTCTAAATTTGATACCTCATATTATCTATTCAATAAAGTTATTAAATAAAGTTTTTAACTCTTTAGGAACAACTGGTGACCTGAGTAAATGAGAGATAGAATATAACACCCCCCCAACCCATCCCCCACTTGCCACGCCAAGCCATCAGGAAGAGAGCTGGTAAGAGGGAAGATTAACACCAGTGCAAGAACTTTAAATTGATTAGTTTGGAGTGGTGGCAGCCTGACTCTAAACCATATTTCCAAAATGAAATTACACTTCTGACCAATAAATCCAGTTTTACCACAGTGCCGGCCATAATTTCAGAAGTTGGTGCTTTCCAAAAATCAGAGACTCACAGGGCCTGTTAGTACCTTTCTTCCAATACAGAAACTATTTTATTACAGCTGCTTGTGTAAACCATTAATATACATCCATCTAGTTTTAATCTCTCCAAGCAACTCTGACTCTTTTGGTGCTCCTTCCTCCCTTCCCTTCCGTAGCCAACCAAAAGCATCTGACACACTCACAAGCAGCTACCTTGTTAGCTTCTTCCATCATTGTTTCCTTGCAACTGGTATTTTAAGGCATTACTATCCCCAACTGGGAGGTAACATCAGGTATTCAGAACTGATAGCCCTTGAGCACAGCTGATCTCCATGAATTTATTCAATCCCTAAAGGCACTCAAGTTAGCAGCTATCTCCGTGGGTTGTATAAGGAATCCACAGGTTAATTAATGCACTATGTAAGGAAGCGTATAAATCATATAAAGATGATTCTGGAAGACTGGTTAAAATTATTTTTAATTTAAGATTTTAAATAAGAAAAATTAAAATTGTAAATTAAAAAATTATTTTGCATGATACAAAGCAAGTTTTGTTGGTTTTGTTGTTTATTAGATCATTTTAGCCTGGGCTGTCTGTTTGATTTAATGTTTTTTCTAGTTTTGTACACCTCCCAGAGTTGAATGGCCAATAATTTTAAAAAACAAATACATAATAAATTGCAGTCTTTCCAAAATCATCTTTATATCCAAAAATGGCTCTGAGCCCCACTGGCCCCATAAGCTTTCTTAGAAAATCAAATATATAGGTGTATACAAATCAGTGCTTTGTTTTGATTTAAAGTAGACCTAACTTGGGGAGAAAAAAATAAAGATAAGCAGTAACAGTATTGGGCATCATCTAGGTGAGGGAGCTCAATGAGGTGGCAGAACAAATTTGAGCGTTTCTACAGATTTACTCAGAGATTTACTTCCAATGGGTTCGAAGGGCTTACTCTCAAGAAAGAAGACACAGAATTGCTGCCGAAACCTGTATATGCAGCTACTTGATGGAGAGGTAGTAACTTTTTGGTTGGACACAAAATTAAATAAAAATTGAGCACAGTTCTTAGGCAGAAGAATGAATTTGATTATGCTGCCTTCAGACATGAAGTACAAATGAAACTCCCCTTTCTTACCAATTTTAAAGCTATATTTATTAAAAAAAACTTAAAAGGAGGTAAACTTGACAGTTTCATTTTTTCATCCCCAGAGTAACAAGTCACTTTAAAGAACATTTGCCAAGACTGATAGCTTCAGTGATTTGTCACTTAACAGTCCACCCAAATTAACTCATCATATAGCCTTATGATCTTTTAAAATTTGGTTCATGTGTATGCATGCCTGATAATATTTTTTAACCATCAGTTGCAAAACCGAAAAACATTTTAATATCGGATATAACCAGTACTTATTATTACATCTTTTAGTTGTCTACTGAAGACCCCTTTCTTCACCAATGCATTCCACGTACAAATGTTGGATGAATAATTTACTCCTCCTTTCCCCCACTTTTTAAATATTTCCCCATTACTTTTACAATTCTACTTTAATCATTTTACTGCAAGCTACTTTAAGGTGCAACTGTATGGAAGAGATATACAAATAAATAAGTGACATGAATAATTTGATAAGATGCAATGTGAATGTCCATTGGTCTAAGTACAGGTAGTCCTTGGTTAATGATGGCAACTGGAACCGGAACTGCCATTGCTAAGCAACGCACATCACGTGACAGCGTCGCTTAGCAATGGCAATTCTGGCACTCCCAGCTGCCGTTTAGCGAGGATGTCATGTGATTGCCATTTGCAACTTCCTGCTGGCTTCCCCATCGATTTGGCTTGTCGGAAGCTGGCAAAGAAGGTCACAAATGGCGACCACGTGACTGTGGGATGCTGCAATGCCATAATCACGAGCCAGGTGCCTGGATCACAATCACATGACTGAGGGGAAGCTGGGGCAGCCAGAACTCCAAGGACCGGTTGCAAGCACCACTCATTCAGTGCCGTCGCAGGTTTGAACATCCCAAGTTTCCCCTTACCATATTTCTCAGTTTAGCATGAGAACCCTTGCCACAGCTGGCTTCTCTCTGTGGTTATGTGGGTGGCCTTCTGAACTGCTAAAATGATCGTGCAGATGCTGAAAAACAAGACCCACAAAGCAGAAGCTTATAAGGCAGAGCTGTGGCAAGATCCTTAGGCAAAAGGAAAGCTAATCCTTAGTGGGAAGGGTAACCAAAGCCATTTCATCAAACCGTTTCTGGGAGAAGTCAGAAAATAAGAAAAAGGAAACGCAAGGCAGAAAAGAGGAGGCAAAGGTAGCAGCAGCAGCAGCAGCAACTGAAAAAGATGACTCCCGGGGAGTCCAAGCAAGTGAGAGCTACCTTTGGTGACCACTCTCCTCCTTTCCTTAAGTGAGCAGAGTTTTTTAGAGGCTCTATGGGTTCGGGCAGGCTGAGGCGCTTGGGTGAGGTGCACAGGAAATCCAGGGACTGACATCAGAAAGGCCATCATGCCTACAAGGGACATGAGACAGTCATGCACAGGGGCAGGTAAGGGAGAAGGGGTGGAAAGAAAATTTGCATCATACCATTTGTAAGATCAAAAAGAAACCCACCACTTTTGTTTCAAGAACCTGATCCAATGCTCATTTCAAAAACAAGTGACAAAGTAAACCCCAAGGAAAGCAAGCAATACATTATGGGGATGGTGGTGGGTGGTTTTGGGATAAGGAAACACAGATGCTGTGAAAAACTTCTTCCTTTCTTGAATTTGGAAGAGGCCAGGATGGGGGCCAAGCAGCACAAGCACCTGCCTGCTTCAGAAGAGCATTTCAGCTCTCTTCTTTCTGCTGGAGGAAGACAGAGAAGGCTTCCGTGTTCTAAATGGAATTAAAGCTCCCCATAAATATAAAGTTCTGGAACTGTAGCCAAAATCTGCTTGACTTCCATGGTGCTGCGTTGACAGCACATGAGACAAAGACATGATAACATGAAGCAGGCCAGTATGCAATGTGGGAAAGCAAAAACAAACTGTGGACCCACAAATGCATACAACAGGTTTCCATTTTCCCCCTTATGCCGCATGTTACTCTCAAACATTTTTGTGACTCCTAAAACCTGCTCAAAATTGCTAGTGCATTTTCCTGTCATTTTAAGCCCATGTGAGAAACTGCTGCGTCAGCTCTCAAAGTGACATAACGCAGTTTGAACAAAAATAGCTCTAAAGTCCTCCAGAAAAGCAGCAACGGACCCCCAAATCCTGTTCCTGCTCTACCCATTGCAGCCTTTCCCCTGCCAAAAATGCTCAGGTTTCCCCATCACCAAAAGATTGCCTATCCCTGCGATAAACTATGTTTTTATAATTATGGTTTGTTGACTGAATTACAACAAACCACAGACTTTTGTCATATTACATGCTAAGTGCAACCAATTCATCAGAGCATGTCCTTTAGCCATGAACAAGCCAGTAGCACAGAAATACATAGGGGAGGCTGCAAAACCAAACAAACACCAACCTTCTTTTAGACTTCTGAGATGCAGCCCCACGTGCACTTCTGGTGCCTAGTCTCTGCCCCTTTGCAATTTATTTTATTCATTTATTCAATCCGCAACCTGCACACACACTAGTGGATGCCCTATAGTACAGTGAGCAATACTATACAGATATAGTTCTTCTAAATTGCTGACCTAAGGCTATACATGAGCTTCTTTTTTACGTGGAAGTGCAAAAAAAGCATGGAATTCAGCTCCTGCACAGAACCCAGCTTCCCAGGAATCTCACTTTTCTTTCAAAATGTTTGTTATCTTTGTGGGTGTGAAGATACTATGAAAGCACCTGGGCACTATCTACAACCACTGCAGAAACCCGGAGTGGGAGCTGAGGAAGGTTCCCAAGGACCCAGGCCATGGCTACAATTACCTCAACTACTCTTTGGCCTTCTCTGTTTCTTGTGCTCAGAAGTCAACCTTCGCTTCTATAATTGCAATATTCCTTCATGTGAAAGTAATATAGCATGCAGAATGAAAGTGAGCGAACTGGGTTAAAATAATTTCTGGTCATATCATTAAAAAGATTCTATTGCTTCTGTGGACCTTGTTTTAAAAACCTATGAATGTGAGAAGCACTCTAATACAGAGTTAAAAAGAGCACCCCCTGGACTTCTAAGAGGCATTAGTCCCCTTTAAATGAAGTGTTTTTTGGGAGGAAGAGGGGCACCAGAGCTATTATATGGTAGAGCCTAACATCGGAAAAGTTTGTCAATCCTTGCCATATGATTTGATCAGATGAAAGATCCTGCAGACAGAATACTAGGCACATAGTGATCCCATGATCCTGTTTCTATTCTCCTTGACATATGGTTGACTGAAGCCCCATGCTTGTGAGAAAGGGAGACAAATGGCCTTCTCTGTACCCTCTTAATTGCAAAAAGCTCATTCATATGTATAAAGCTGCCCTGGTTGCTGAGAGAACCAGAGCAGGACATAATCTGTTGTATATGCTGCAACAAAGAAAATCAGCCTGGAGACAGTACTGCTGGGTTAAATGCAAACTTCCTTAGATGCTGCAGTCTGCACTCTGCATAAAAAAAAAAATCAGACTGGGACAAGAACAGTTTAATTTTGTAACCCCCATGTGCTATTAATTGTAATTTGAATACAGTAATTCATTACATCAGTACTATTTTGCCTAGAGAGAAGGCAAACTGCTGCCTGCTTCCCTGTAGACTCTGAATATTCTATTCAGGCACCACTCCAGTTTCTCTCACAAAGGATTGCCCTCAGCCCTAAAAACCATCAACATGCTCTTTAAAATATGAATTCCAAGATTCCTAGGATGCTGGTTTATTACCACATACTAAATTTCCAAAAAGCCCCAATCACAAAGACCTTTATCATGATATGGCAATTTAAAACAATTGGTAGAATGGCTTTATCAGCTTCCAAATCAGCCCACGTAGGAACACCTGAGTTGCACAAGACTGAGAGCCAGAGGTGCAATCAGACAGATTGGCATTCTGCATATTCATATGCTAAGTGGGGAGAGCTGTAAGAACAGGCAGCAACCTTGATTTTATCTGCTTTTACATGGGATTTCCAATTGTAAAAGACCTAGGGGTGGCATTCTTAGGCGTATCATCTCCCATTTCTGAAATCTAAAACATTAAACCTAAAAACAGAACCCATTCCCTATATTATTAATTATCAAATGGTTGGATAGCCATTTGTCTGGGATGGTCTGAAGATTCTTAACCTGATCAGAGGGTTGGATTAGACAACCTCCAAGGTACCTTCCAATCCTAGGGATCCACTCCCCAAACTTTTATACCACTCACCTCGAACAGCAAGGGTGGGGGTGGAATTAACTCAGTGACATACAAGAAGGCTCAGTGACAAAAAATAAGGCTTCTCTGCATCAGGAAGACATTTCATCAAAACAGGAGAAAAAGGGGACCATCAGCAATAAAAGCAGAAAAAGACAAAAAAAAAGTAGCCGTACAACCCCCATTTTTAATGTTAATATTTACTCCAAATTATGGGATTTCTCATAATAAAGGCAGACTCTAGCTACAGTGAAAAGTGCATTAAAAAAACATAACCACTATGAGAAGATTTGCAGAAATTATGGCACATAGCTTCTCTCTTGAGCATCTGACAAGGACATAAAAAAATGAAATACATGCAGGAGCTCAAAACAGGAAAAACAAGGCAAATAGACCAAGGGCCAGAAACATCCTTTCATCACAATCATCACCAGCACTTTGGCCATGTGATTCTTGCTATGTAAAGACAAAAGGATTCCACAGACTGAAAGAAGTCTCTCCATAAGGATTTGTACATACTTGACTCAGGATTTTCTAATATTAGAAAATCCTTTGGTTGCAGAAGGTCCCAGATTAGGTAACTCTAATTAAAAAGCCAGGAGCAGGAAATGCAAATCCCGAGCAAACAGATAAGAGTGTTGTGCTTTTGCTTCACACTTCTGTACTGTGTCAACTGTCAGTGTGCAATAGAGTGTTGTGTGCAAATGCTATGTTCAGTCCCCAGAGATTCCACTTAAAGGACTCGGAAAGATCCTTCCTAAAACAAAACTGTGGTGGGAAAAGCTAATGTGCTGCTTTAGTATAAGCAACTGGATGTGTGATTTATATACCCAGGAAGAAGTTGCTGACTGGGTACCACAGTTCAGTTGTAGAGCGGATGTCCTGCAGTATCAGTTCCTAGATAACTCCCAGAAGAGCTAAAGAAAAACACCTCTAACTAGATGAGGACCAGTAAGAGCAGATAAAAGATTATGGTCTGACTCCTGTATATTGCAGACTGGCAAATCCAAAGGTCAGAGAATGGGGATGTCTAGTAAAGGCAGAATGTTGGAAATGCAGAAACTCTTAGAAAATGGGATTCACCTAAGCTGAAGTCACTTTAAAGACTTCACCTCAGGTGAATCATCGCCTGTAAATGATAGTCAGCATCTTTATCCCAGGAGGGCTAGGTGGTGTGCCAGACCAACTGGTAAATTACAGATAGGTCAGATTTTGAACCAGGCCTACTAGTTCCCTGAGTAAAACACTGAAGGGGGTGTGTGGAGTGGAAAAAAGATGGAGGCTGTTACCTGCCAGAGCTTCATTCACTTTGCTGGGTCTGGGCATGGTCACTGGTAACTTTGGTACACTGAGGAAACAAAAGAAAATAAAAGTTTTGGAAAGGATATCAGGGCAAGCACAGAGAATCAGGACAGAATTGGATGCTGAGAATTATACACACAGTGCTAAAAAAAAAAAGGTTCTTTATTGAGGCAATACAAGTTTTGTCCCAAGGCTGGCTGAATTCTGTAATAGGCAGAAATTAGGAAGAGTTCACCTATTTATTGCACAAGTTTTACTACCATAACTAATTTAGCCTGAATGAGAAACTTGAGGTTTTATGGGGGTGGGAATGGAGTGGCCCACAAACAAGATATGGAGCAGGGTTTCTCAACCTTGGCAACTTTAAGATGTCTGGACTTCAACTTCCAGAATTCCCCAGCCAGCATGCTATCAGCATGCATATCAGTGAAACACTGATATGGAGGATTAGGCCCCACTGATCACCATGAGTGGTCTCCAAACCCTCCTCCCCAAATCCTGCTGAGCCCTTCCAGCAGCTCCCAGAGAAAACTGACCAAATATCCTGCACCAGCCACTTTACCCCAGAGAAAACCTCTCTGCCACGGATTTCCCAGGAAAGGGATGAAATGGAACTTTCCTCTGCTCCTTCTATAGTCTGACTATGCTGAAAAGGCCCAAAATGAGAACCCCTGATAAGAATGTTAAAGCTTTGCTATGAAAAGCAAGGTCAGAGACCTGGAAAAGGAAAGGAATGAGCCAATGCTTTCTGAGAAAGTTGATCTCAGCCAGCCACTCTGCACCCAGCATATCTCACAACACACACACAAACAGCAGTTTCCAGTCCATAAAACGTCATCTAGGGGACTCCTTCCCTGACCCTGGCTTGCTATCCAAATTCATTCATTCATTTCTATTGCTGCTTTTAATTCTTACCTGGCTTCAGCCATCCTCTCAGAAACTTTGCGGGGGGTGGGGAGTACCAAGAGGGAAAGAGGAGAAAGAGAAGGCACAAGAAAAAATGGCGACAACCCTCCTTCCTTTAAAAGCCCACTTGAGAGGGAAAATCCGCCCTCCTGATTGGCTAATCAGTGTTCGACTTTCCTGGTTTGGGTTGTCTCCACCCATTACCTGGATGGGCAAGGCTGCTGGCTTTCTTTTCTTTTAACTATTTCAGGGTCTGCCTGAACCTCCTGAAAGGAAATTCCCCTATATTTACTCCAGGAGGGCATCAAGGCATTGAGAAGTCTATCCAGCTACTTTTCAACTTGGAGATTTTCAGCCAATATTGGATAACCTACTTGGGGAATAGCAATCTGCTTTTAAAAAGCATAAAACAGAAAGAGGTTCAGCTCTGAGCCCATTCCATTTCCATATAGATTTCATTTCCCAACATGTGCTAGTCACATCCTAACTTAAAGCAGTATCCCACCCAAGATGGCGAAAGAGTGATAGCTCATTAAATGTTCTATTTATTTTAGTTCTTTTATCTAATTTTAATCAAGTACTTTTAGTACTTTTCTGGGTTTTACTCAATTCCTCATCTCCCTTTTATTTTTATTGTTTAGTAATTATAATATTTAACTTTTTTTTTAGTAATTAGAATTAAGACTTGCTGGTATCTTTGTACACAATTTCAAAAGCTAATTGAGGATGCAAAATTATAAAGCAGGAACAAAAAAGAACCTGTAAAGTAAGAACAAAGGGAAGAATAAGACTGAGATTCAGCAGAAAGGAAATCCCAAATAAGACAAGGCTACGATAACTTCTGAGTAACCAAAGATAAAGGACTTATTCCAGCTTAAGGACACTGCATGTAAGTCTCCCTCTCCGTTAATAATTCTTATTCCTCATTAGACTAGGAAGTGGACGACTGCCCTTCCTCTGAAGATGAGGATCTTATAGAGATGGGGGGAGTGCTGTTTATACTAGGAGTAATTTAAATGGAGATCTGGATTTGGTTGCTAAGAATTGCCTTTTAACAGTTCAAATAGCCATTGCTATATTTGATCAGCTCCTGAATGCGAATAAAAGTAGATGACTTTAATGGAAAACTCTATTTCCAAATCAGTTATGGAACCAAGTAGCAACCCATATGTTTCCAAACTTACCTCAAACCCACAGACTGCATGGACTGTACAAAAATTCCCAGTTAAAGAAGCCACTGAGGAAAAACTAATTTGGCAGAGACACAGAATCCTGCTTCAGGTTGCTGATACTCCTTTAAATGAGGACAGGTGGCAAAATAGATAAGGAATATTACACTCCCTTTTACAACTTCTTTGTTGTTAAGTATACTCTAATGGGCTTAAAAGAGTTTGGTGTAGCGGGCAAGGCACCAGGCTAAAAACCAGGAGACCATGAGTTCTAGTCCCACCTTAGGCATGAAAGCAGCTGGGTGACCTTGAGCCAGTCCCTTTCCCTCAGCCCTGGGAAGGAGGCAATGGGAAACCACTTCCAAAATCTTGGCAAGAAAACTGAAGGGACTTGTCCACGCAGCTGCCAGGAGTCAATACTGCCTTGAAGGTGCACATGCACATGCGCACGTGCACACACAGGTTACAGAAATCTCCTGGCTTCCTAGCAGGCATGGATCTAAAAGGATAATGCAAACTTTCAGACAGTTTATTTTTCCCTCAATACTTTTCAAACTTAAGAACTTTTTAAGGAGGTTTTACATTCCAGCAATATCTGTTTTTTTATAACATCAGTATCCAACCCTTGCTAAATTCTGGGAGGACAGCCAAGCCAGTGAAGGAGGATGGCACAAAATCTGGAACTCCTAATCACAACCATCCACTATCTGTAACACGGAGAACTCCTTCAGCATCAAGGTCAGAACAGAATAACACAGGAAAGAAATACTTCAGATTTTATTAAAGGAAAGATACAGGTTTCAGATGACTTTTTGGAAGATGAGGAAGATTTAACTCAGTGTTTGCCACCATCTCTCCAGAGGAACAACAATTGATTTTGAGCAAGCTTGAAACAGTTAAATCTATGCTGCAGTCAGCCACTGCTGCAACTGAGTCTCTTTACACCTTACTTCCCTCTAATTGCTCTTCCCTGAAAATGCTAAGCCCAGCCTCTGAGAGCACAAAATCCCCAGTAAATAAAGAAGGCATTCCAGTCCAAACCAAAACTATACAAAAGAAAAGAACATCCAGCTGGTCAATGTAGTGCAAACCTCACATAACTATTTGGGGTATAAATCTGTAGCTGAGGATTTGGGCTCCCCCGGATCAGTCTGAACAATCTGCAGATCAGTGTTTCTCAACCTTGGCCACTTTAAGATGTGCGGACTTCAACTCCCAGAATTCCCCAGCCAGCAAGCTGGCTGGGGAATTCTGGGAGTTGAAGTCCGCACATCTTAAAGTGGCCAAGGTTGAGAAACACTGATCTATAGAAATGGGTCCATGAGCTGTCTCCAGCATGGACCCTGACCCCACACCCCACATGGATGCTCCACCCACCCCTTGCCATTCATTACTGCAAGTCAACTCCACCCACAGGAGCCATGAATTGGGCAGCTTTCTGTTACCTACTCTCAATCTGATCCTATTTGTCCTCAAGCCTAGCAATTAGAAAATGAGAGGGATGGTCTGAGGGTATTGCCACAATCTGTAACTGCTGAGCCTACAGAGTCTCCATACCAGATCGAAGTAAGTTTAACACTGATTCTTATGATAAGGAAGAACAACCATCACGATTTAGGGAGGGGAAAGTTGAACTTTATAGTAACTGCATATATACGGGAAACAACGACAATATTGTTCCAACCCCAGAAACAAACTGTCTGAATCTTCATCTTCTACTCGACCATCCCATCCAGAACATTTTGTCTCTGAGAGAGCTATACTTGTAGCTTGGAATGTAGCTGGCTGGAAAGAGTCTGCTGACAGTGATTTGGTGAGATTTTGCTCAATACAGTAGACTCCCAAATGGTGTTTTTTTTTGGATAATCATCCACATTGGTTTTCAAGAGATAACAAACGTAATACTGCTGATCAATACTTGGTATCATTGATTTTTAAATGTAATCTTCAAATTCTGGGAGGCAAAGGTAATAACTATGTATACCCATATACCTTCCACTCAGCCCACCCAAGCAGAGTGTTAGATCTCCTTTGGGTATCAAAGAGTAGAGCCAACCTCTTCTCAGAGGTCATTATCTATAGAAGGGGAGAAAGCAATTATCAGCCAGTGAATGTGGAATTCCTAGGCCGTTGGGACTTAAGATCATATAACACAGCTGATATTTGGGCTACAGCTAATTTAGAGGTGAGTCAGAATAAAAGGTTAGCATGGTCCAAAGTAGATACCGAGGCAAAACTGAATGACCTCAAATCAGGGTATGCTATCAGTTGGACCTTAACAGTCTAGTCACCCACAGCTGACTGGCAGTCGGTCTCCAATGCATTCACAAATTTGTGCCACATGTTGAAGAAATACCTAATAACTAAATCATGCTTCAAAAGTTTCCATATAGACAGATCTCCCTGGTTTGACAATGAATGTTATTTGATGAAAAAGAAATTGAAGGCAGCTGTGAGATTTGCTCAGAGGCATTCCTCTGTGCATATTCGAGCTAAGAGCTGTCCCTAAGAAGAGAATGTAAGAAACTCATTAAATCAAAGGAAAAAAGTTATGCTGCTTCAGTTTGGCCAGGATTTGAGCTGTCAGCAAGAAGTCATAATTCAGCTATATTTTCGCACTCTGTAGCTGGAATCCTGAAAGACTGGAGATTTTCATTTGATATACCAACCTCTGCTGAGGATTGGGAAAACTATTATCATCACTTGTTTGCCCTCTTGGAACCTGCTGAGAAACAGTCACTAAGTAGTGATCTACCACCTACTGAAGCTACACCCCTCTGGCCACCAGTAATGGACTGGCAAAGGATTATACTTTTTCTTCTGAGAGACATAAATCTTTTTCAAGAATTGATATGATACAGATTTCAAGGGACTTGGCGAACAAAGTTTCTAAAGTGGATATTTTACCAAAGACTTTCTCTGATCATAATCCTGTAAGTATGACAATAAAGAAAACATTTAGGGCGTATAGATAGAGACCGAACAAATTAATTTTACAAAAAGAAAATGTTTTGGAGGATTTTAAGAGGAAATTAAATGTTTTTTTTTATATTAATTTGGATAATGAAATAGATTTAAAAACTGTTTGGGATACCAGTAGAGCAGTTATGAGGTGGCATTTTATCTATCATAACCGGAGTCTTAAGAAGAAATCTCAACAAAAGTTACAAATGGTTTTGGATCAGATTAAGCTGAAAGAAACTAAGTTACAGGAAAAACTACAGATAACAATACTGTGTACCAACTTAAGTTACTACATCATCAGTTGCCAATGTTGACTGTGGAAGAAATAGAAACAAAGTTGAAATATGCTAAACAGAGACATTTTGAATTCGCTAATAAACCAGGAGGACGGCTAGCATTTAAATTGAGGAAAGAAAGAGAGAAGAAAATGATATTAAAGATTCAAGAAGGAAATGTGGAATTATTGGACAATGAGAAGATTAAGAAAGCATTTTATAGTTTTTTCTCTAACTTGTATAAAAAACAAGAAGTCTCCTTGGAAAAGATAGACAAATATTAGAATAAGCAAGATTTACCAAAACTTTCACAGTCACAGAAAGCAATATTGAATAATCCTATAACTACTTTTGAAATAGTTGAAGCCATAAAAAGAACTAAATTGGGAAAAGCACCAGGTCCGAATGGTTTACCTGCATTGTATTATAGGTGTTTTGAAGATCAGATTCTTCAACCTTTCAAAAGACTGATGAACTCTAGTTTGTTAGGTTCCACAATGGAAAGAAGCTAACATCGCACTTTCATGGAAAGAAGCTAACATCGCACTTTTACCAAAGGAAGGACAAGACCCTTCTTTAATTAAGAATTACAGACCAATTTCATTGCTGAACAATGACTGTAAAATATTTGCTTCAATACTGGCTGAAAGGATGAAGAAAATTCTACAGGAATTTTCTACAGGAAAATTTTACAGGAATATATTCACCACAATCAATGTGGGTTCTTACCCAAAAGACAGCTAAAAGATAATGTAAGAATTGTTTTGGACATTATAGAATACTACCATAATGAATGTCAAGCATCTCTTATCTTCCTAGATGCAGAGAAAGCTTTCGACAATTTGAACTGGAGTTTTATGTTTAAAATCTTGGAAAATATGGACTTTTATTCAGGGAATTAAGTCAATCCATATACCACAAAAGGCAAGCATCACTGTGAATGATGAGTTAACTGAATCGTGTCATGTACAGAAAGGGACAAGACAAGGATGTTCTTTGTCACCGTTGCTCTTTATTTTGGTGTTGCAAGTTTTTAACAGAGATATTAGAAGAGACGAACAAATAAAGGGATTAAAGATTTAAAAAGACGTCTTTAAACTAAGGGCTTTCGCTGATGATTTAGTTTTGATACTACAAGACCCTCTGGATACTGTGGAACATCTGATGAAGAAACTGAGATAATTTGGGTCATTGGTAGGACTTAAAGTAAATAAACAAAAAACAAAGATACTGACCAAAAATATGATTTTGTCCAATCAAGATTTGTTGATGGGAAAGACTGGTTTTAAGACTGAAAAAAAGGTTAGATATTTGGGGTGATTTTATGAACCAAGAACAGTATGTTGTTTCAGAATAATTATGTTAAAATTTGGAATGATGTGAAAAAAGATCTGTTAAGATGGGGAAAAGTACAATTGTCTCTTATGGGGAGAATATCTGTGATTAAGATTAATGTTTTGCCTAGGATGTTGTTTCTTTTTCAGACTATACAGATTTACCATTTAAACAAAGGCAGAAGGATATTTCTAAGTTCATTTGGTAAGGCAAGAAACCAAGAATTAAATACAAATTGTTACAAGATGCCAAGGAACGAGGAGGTTTGGTCTGCCTAATTTAAAATTCTGTTTTGATGCCTGTTGTTTGCTTTGGATGAAGGAATGGATAACTTTGGAGAATAAAGAACTATTACAACTTGAAGGTCATGAATTAAGATTCGGGTGGCATGCCTACTTGTGGTACAGCAACGTTAAAGTTAATAAGGATTTTAAAAATCATTATATCAGGAATGCCATATTGTGGATCTGGAATAAATGCAAGGTAAGATTGTCTCCTAATGTACCTTTGTGGTTATCACCTCTGGAAGCATTTGTTAGAAGAGAAAATGTGGGGGGAACAACTTGATTAAATTATAAAGATTTGTTAAATTTTGAAGAGGGTGAACCGAAGCTTAAAACAAGGGACCTGTTAGAGTTGGAAGGTTTTACATGTCATTGGTTTACCTATCTACAATTGTTAGAATGTTTTAAAGTGGATAAAAAGAATTTCAGATTTGTTAATGAAACAACTCAATTTGAAATGGAACTCTGTATAAATAATGAACATGTTATTACAAAGATGTATAAAATGTTGTTACAGATGAATTTAGAAGATGAACAAGTTAAAGAATGTATGATTAAATGAGCCAAGAATTTTGGATATAATATTATGCTGGAGCAATGGGAGAACATGTGGAACAAAGGTTTGAAATTTACTTTGAATTATAACTTAAAAGAAAATTTTTATACAATGATGTATCGTTGGTATTTAACTCCTGGTAAGTTGTCAAAAATTTACAATGGAGTAATGAATGTTTGTTGGAAATGTTCTCCTGGTGAAGGAACTTTTTATCAACTTTGGTGGACTTGTCAGAAGGCCAAAAATTTTTGGGACCAAATATGTGTTAATATTCAAAAGATCCTTAAAGTGGACTTACAAAAAAACCCCCAGAACTGTTTCTCTTGGGTCTGATGGAGAAGCCGCTTGAGAAGCAACAAGGGACTTTGCTTTTATACATGATTACAGCAGCAAGACTTTTGGATGCACAAAGATGGAAAGATCCACAAATACCTTCAGTGGAAGACTGGATTATTAAACTGATGGAGCTGGCCCAAATGGCCAAGTTAACAGTGCTGATAAGAGAAAATACTGTGTCTGGATTTGTTTCTACTTAGCAACCACTTTTAGACTACTTGCTTGTGTCAGAAAAAAATGACATTTTGATTTTGGGTTTTGATGATTAAATTGTTTGATTTGATAGAAATAATGTTACTAAGGTTTAACTAATGGTAAGAGATTATATTTGTAAATGTATTCATATCTGTATTAGAGAAGGTCAGAAGACACTTTGTTTCTGTTCTCTCTCTGTTCTGCACTTTTATAGTTTCTTTTTTCTTTAGTTCTGCAATCTATCTGTTCTATATTTTGTATTTTAATTATATTCTGAAAACGAATAAAGTTCTTTAAAAAATAAATAAATACCCTGACTGGTAGGCCCCTCTCTTGGTGGGTTTATTTACACATACAAATAATACCTGCCATATCCCAGCAGGGTGGAAGATGGCAATTGTAGTTTCTATATATAAAAAAGGGAATAAAAAGGACCCAGCAATTACAGGCCCATCAGTCTAATATCTATTGTGGCTAAATATGTGCTAGGTTCCTCTTGAGTAGAGTTGAGAGCTGGGTAGCTGAAAAGTGCATTCCAGCAGAAGAGCAAGCTGGCTTTAGACAGAATTGATCCACTATCGACAATTGCTTTGTCTTGAACCACCTAATTACAAAATATGTAAGGGGAGACAACTGTTGGCTGCCTTTATAGACCTTAGTGCAGCATTTGACACAGTAAACAGAGAAATATCATAGAGGAAACCGACTGTCCTCCATATGGAACCCCGACCGCTTGCACTGAACAAAGCACTTGACACAACTACTTGCTTCAGAGTGCTGGCTTGGGGTTAATGGAGCCACAAATGGGAGCAATACTCACAAAGGTGTAAAAGAAGGGTGCATACTTGCACCACTGCCATTCAGTCTATATATTATATAATCACTTACCAGGACTGATGAAGGATCCTGAAGTACACATGCCTAAGGTACCCAACACATATCGCGACACCTTGCTATACACTGATTGTATGATGTTACTACCATATTCACATGTTGGGTTGTGTAGGTTGCTAAGAAGACTTGGCTCCCATTGTCATTACAATTCTCTGATTATTAATACATTAAAAAATCATGGTTTTTAGAAAATGGCATCACAGCCATAGTGGGTTATTAGAGGGTGAGCCAACTGAGCAAGTCAACATCTTTCCTTATTTAGAAGTAGTCTTCTCTGAGATTGGATCTTGGATCCCTCATCATCAAAGGAGCTCACTCAGAGCGAGGGCACATGTGAATTCACTGTTAAAATTGATAAATCACCGCTATCCAAGTTCCTTAGCCCCATTTATTAAACTGAGGTCTGGGGCTTAAAACCCGTACAAACAAACACAATCACAGCATCTGAGAAGTATCTTGGGTGTGGATAAAAGGATCTCAGCTGCTGCAGTTAGAGCCGAATTGGGAATTTATACAATTTGTTCTTTGTCTAAAACTAGGGCTTACAATTATTGGTGCAAAATCAATGCTATGGAAACTGACAGACTCCCAAAATTGAATCTGATAGAACAGACTAAATCTCAATTAGAGACCTCTTGGATTGCACAACTGATGAACTGTATCAGGAGCTGTAATATCCCTGATTCTTAACAATTGTCTCTGGAAAACAAGTTAAAAAGATTTCTGCCCGAAGAATTTTGGATATAGGAGCTCAGAGAGGTATAGCTACCCTCAGTAGGGCCAGCAAACTGAAATGGATGAGCCGCTGTAAACACACCTTCCAAACTGCCACGTATTTAAACACAAAAAATGCCCAAGCATCTTAGAGGGAGTATTTACTCAAGCAAGATTTGAGCAGCTGGACACAATGGCTAATATGGAAGGTTTAACCAAGTCCCTTATGATGAATGTGCTTGTATTTGTGGAGCCCCAGAGATAGAGGACACAGCACATACATTATTTGAATGTCAACTGTATAAGAAAGGAAGAGATCAATATATTGGAGCGCACATTAGACTAACGGCCTCTTAGGATCCATACATTAAAACAACGTATTTCATGTGCAGCCAAAACCCCAAATTACAGACAATACGGCCCTTTATCAAAACGAAACAGTACAATTGAGAACTGCGTATGTGCATCTGTTTGGGATAAATTGTAGGGGTGACACAGAAATATGATTTGCATTTTCTTTTACTTATGACCTTTACTCCGTTTTGTAACATACGGTCGTATTACTGTTTTGTAGCTTATATCTGGTATTCTGATGTGGCCTAATGGATAATCAACAAATTATTATTATTATTATTATTAGAGCAGTATTTCCTGGTTTCATACCTCATTAGTACATAAAGCAGTACATTCTGTAATGATAGTTCAGCACACACACTTTTCTCAGCTCTGCAAGGGTTTTGTGGGGCCTATTCACACATGCGCAACTAGGAGCAAATTTTCAAAGTCTTGTAAGTACTATTATCACAGGGACAGACATGAAGAGAGTATTTATAACACTTCCAATGCTACCTACTATTCTTAGTGTAGGAACAAGTGCAGGCTTACAATCTTGATCACTTTTTGAACCATACCTCTACGTATCTACTGAACTCAGAGTCCAACCAACTGGCTAAGTTTGAATTCTAGAAGAAGTGAGGCAGAAAATCCACCATGCAAACACCTATTTATACGTGATGGCTCTGAAGTATTACAGTTGCCACCCATTTTTATCATTTTGGAAAGGCTTGGCCAGTTTGGTACTTTTTTACATGTCCCGTGGTATTTTTCCACTTGAATGTCAGCACTTCATCTAGTTCCCATGGGAACGGTCTCTTCTTTTGAGAACTACTTTGTGCTTGTTTTTGTTTTGTCTTCTTGAAAGTCTCCTTGTTGGTATCTTGCTGTGAAGTGAAATCTTCCAGAGAAAGCACTATGGCTTACTCTGAATAAATCTCATGTACTTCATCTTCCACACATGTCCATTAATATCTTCATGCAGGTACACAGCAGAAGGTATATAGAAAGAACTAAACAGTTACAAAATCAATGTATGTATGTCACTACAAAGTAATACTGGTAAAAACTAACCACCCCGAGTCCCTCCTTTGAGGGGGAGATGGGCAGTGATAAAATTTGATAGGTAGGTAGGTAGGTAGGTAGGTAGGTAGGTAGATAGATAGATAGATAGATAGATAGATAGATAGATAGATAGATAAAATGGATACGTTATAAACACAAAAGGTAGCTGTTTTGGCCAACTGAAAATACAAGAGAAATATTCTAATTTGCAACACAAGACAGAAGAGAAAGTAGGCAAAGAAACTAACATAGCCCAAGAATTGGAACCACTGCTTACCTTCTCAGATTTCTGCTAATTGTGTATGTTAGATTTACCCAGACAGAAGTAATTACATGCTTCCGATGGGATGGTGTTATGTGGAGATAAAAACAAAAGCTGTCTAATGCTGTCTCCTGGTGTTGAAATAGCCTTTTCCTCAGCTTAAGCTTATACCTTGTTCTGAAATATCAGCATTGCTTTCAAAAACAGGTCTCTGTTTAGAACTTGCAAGTGAAGGTCACATATAAAAAAACCCTGAAATTAGTTAGTAAATTGTGAATTCCAATGCACAGTGGATGCCCAACTCTCAGATCCAGTTCATAACTACAAGGTAAATCCCATGGGTACAAAGTATTCATATCTGAATGTGTAAACTGAGACAGAAAACTGCAGATGAAGGCAAAAAAAATATTACAGTTGACATGGGTCATTCTAATTCCTCTTGCAATATAATGTAGAAAATAAGGATGACGACCTTGATGGAGATGTGCAGGAATGGTTACCAAGGCAAAAAGGGCTGAAATATTTTTAAAGTCCAGAACTACAACATTCAGAAGCAGCTCAGGCAGACTTAGTTCACTGAAGTACAGTATAAGAAGGGGGAAAAGATACAACCTAATTGGACCTGCAAGATTGTGTTATTATAGCCAAACTCTTATTGAGTAGTTTTAGCCTTCCCATGGAGTTGATTTCTTGGTCTGGGGGGGCTGACATCAATCTTGCAAGTCTGATTCTGCTGTACCTCCTCCCTCTCCTTGTACTTCAGTGAATTAGGGCTGCTTATGAACACTGTTTGTTGAGGACTTAAAAATGTGTTTTACCCCTCGTCAGGCTAGTAATGGATCTTGCACATCTCCTTCAAGGTCATCTTCTTTACTCTCTCCAATAGCTTCCCTCCAGAGTTATGGATCATCAAAACACAGGATACAACTCAATATTAGCTCAGATTCTTTATCCACCCCATACTGCCTATCCAGGCAATAGCTTTCCAAGCCTTCAGGGATTTTTTTTTCCTGTCACCTACAATCTGGCTGATTTTCTATACTGGAAATGCTGCAGCCTGAAACTGATACAAGGATCCTTGACATGCATGGTTATGTTGGCCAGTCAGCCATTTCTCTCTGTACATATAATCACATTCAGCTATTATGCCAAATCAGGCTAGTACTCCATCTAATAAACTAAAGTCTCAGAAAGATAAAAAAGTTTTTCCCAGTCTTCTGAGAGACTGCTAATTAAAGATACTGAACCTGGGACTTACACAGCTCAAGCTAAACCTGAGCAAGTAGAGAACTGGCACACTAGAGAAACCCATGGTTCCTGGGATTCAAATTCCCTAATGCCAGCAAAGCACTCTGAACTTAAACAGTCAAATCTCATTTGAGCCATAAGCTCTCTAGAATACCAGCATTAGGCAGATGACTTATTCTTTCAACTTCAATTTCCAGAAAAAAAAATTGCAGAAGGGATATTATTGAGCTTTTTGAATGCCACCTGTTTCAACACTACCTCTAAATCTGGATGGTCAGATGTCACTGTGAAGTTCAAAATGAAGTAAGAAGCCCATTTGTCCTTAGAATATATAAATCTGAGATACAGTACATCCTCACATAGTAATTAAATTTTAGCTGGCATGAATTTATCCTATCCCATTTCAAAAACTCACCTGAGTTGATCATTAATACCACAGAATCTGGCAACGAATTCCATAAATTAATTATACCTTCTGCTAAGTGGATTTTTTTTCTTTTGGTCAAGTCCAATATTAATTTACACTCAGCATCAACAATGACCATGACCTTTGGCCTGTACTGAAGGGAGAACTTTCTCCACATCATTCTTAAAGCCTCCAACTCTCTGTAATGCACTTGTTAACGTTTTAGAACTAATGATATGATGTATCTGAAACACTGGGGCATGCACTCACTTCCGTGGCAGTTTCCCCAGGTCTGGAAAGCAGAAGAAACTTACAACTTTGCTTCTCCCATCAGGATGTATGGCCACTGGGAAAGTGCAGTCCTTGCCTTCCAGGAATGATATTGAAAAAGAGGAAAAACAGCTATTCCAATCCATCAGCAAAAGGAATGTTGGCTTTTTCTACTGGCCAAAGAATCAAGAGCTACCAAGTGCTATTTAAAGGAAGGACACTGTCAAGCGATGATAAAACAGCCACAGCTGAGCATAAAGGATATGGATCCTCTATTTTATTATCGACAGGAGCCATTCTGGGAGTCAGTAACGGTCTGAGAAGCAAGATAAAAATACTGCAAGTTAATCTATAAATAACGCTACTCATAGATGGGACAATGACATCCAGCAAAGCCGGAAACTGCTTAAGAAAGCATACCTGACTCCTTTGGATGCCGCATTCACCGGGCTGGACCCACCAATGGCTGCAGATTGTGATGCTGGCCCTGCACTCTGCATGCTCAGTCTCGGCATTGATCTTGCTCCAGAGAGGGCTGGTTTAGTATAAGGCACAAAGCCCACCAGAGAAGCACCGAGTCCTGAGGTTCTGTTGGCCCCCTGTATTCCAGCAAGGAATCTGGGAGTCATTCCTGTTGAGAGTCCAGGAAGGTTCACCATTGAGTGCCGATACCGTGAGGTTATGGGGCCAGTTCCACTACTGGACAAGCACTGTTGGCATGAACATGTGGGTCCAGTGTGAGGAGGTCCTGTGGCTGTGGCTACTGGGTACGGAGAGTCCACACACCGGCGGATTCTTCGCTGGTACCCAGTGGTTTTGTTAGTCTGGGTCAGTGATACAAAATCAATCCCATAATTGTAACCAAAGGGCCCAAGATCCACCTGAAGGCTACTGAGCGAGAAAGCTTGCTCCAAATAGACACAAACATTCATCTCGTATGGAAACCAGCTTCCTTCATCATTCTGCCACTCCCAAACTACTCCCTGTCCAGCAGCCGAATCGAGCTGGAAGACATGTCTGCGCACAGCCCGCATGGCCCCTAGAGGGAAAAACATGACAAATCAGAAGATGAAACTATGCATGAAAACTAGAAGCAGTAAAGGAAGGATTCTGTGCAGCTCAGGAAGCTATTAATTGTTGTGATTTTTTTCATTCACATTAGACTAGGAGGGGAAAAAATGATAATGCCAGGATATATTATTTGATCACTTATTTTTGCAGCAGTTCTCCAGGACATCAGGCATAGAAAAATCTTTTGAATCACCTGCTATCTGATTATTTTTTCAGGAGAAATGCCAGAAATTCTACCTAGGAACGTTTGCATTCATAGCAACATCTCTAAGTAGGATTCCTTCTTTGATATTCAGATTGAAAGATTAAAGACCAGTTGGAAATTTACCAACTTCTACTGTATTTGAATTGATAAGGCAATATGAAATCAAGGTGTTTTTCACTGCTTTGTATAAAAAGCTAACTGCTTATCTATGTGTTATTTAAAAACACACAAAATAATGTAACAATGCTCACTTTACTTTTCTCTCATTCCTTTTTCCCTTTGTATCATGTTATTCATAGTAAGAAGCTGAGGACAGAAACTGTCTTAACTATGCAGCATATATTCATTTTTTTTAGCATTAAATACTGTCATAAAATGAGCCTTTTTGGTGTAGTGGTTAAGGCATCAGACTAGAAACCGGGAGACCGTGAGTTCTAGTCCCACCTTAGGCACAGAGCCAGCTGGGTGACTCTCTCAGGCCTAGGAGGCAGGCAATGGCAAACCACTTCTGAAATCTTGCCAAGAAAACTACAGGGACTTGTCCAGGCAGTCACCAGGAGTCAAGACTGACTGAAAGGCACCAACCCCACACCCAGAAAACCTGTCATAAAGAATTACATTCTTCAGCATAAAGGGTATAGGCCACTTTCCTTATATAAGCTGCTTTCATTGGGGATGGGAATGACATCATCTGGAGCAGTGTTTCTCTGTGGCAACTTGAAGACATGTGGATTTCTACTCCCAGAATTCCCCAGCCAGCCAAGGAATTCTGGGAGTTGAAGTCTATATGTCTTCAAGTTGCCAAGGTTGAGAAACACTGATCTGGAGCAATGAACAGACAGGGACACAGGCAGATGTCCCCCACTTCCCTCATTTAGCAATTATCTTCATCACTCTCAACTGAGACTCTAAATTCTCAGAGCCATTTCTAGATAAGCCGCTCCCTTCTGTCTCAGGAAGGGAGGCTTCCTGTCATTTTCTCTCACTTCCTATGATGAGACCAGACTGTCTGGAAGCAGAATCCAGAGTTGTCTTTTTCGCATGGTGTATTTCGGAAGATTCGCAGACAGTTGCTTTATTTTATAAAATCCATTTGATGTGCTGCAGAGGTTAATGGGCTGCATAAAAATAACACAGACATCATTCTGTTTTGTCGGGAGGAGGGGAAAAGTAGTCTGTGAAAATAGAATGTCCACATTCTAAAAGAAATGCAGAATCTTTTATGATTAGTTAATATTGAAATCAGTGTTTGTTGGTAGTCAATTGTTTTAGTTTATTTAAAATATTAGCACTGATATAGCTCAGAAGACAGTTACCTGAGAAAAAGAATGGGTTCACACAGTTTACACAGCCAAGGTTTGTTTAACAAGTCATAATTTCCTCAGTGCATACAAAACCCTAAGCCAAAAGCAAACAAACCACATTATGGCTTAGTCTGCTATGTAAACAAACAAACAAACAAACAAACACATTTGCTTTTCTTAATCCACTGCTCCAATCAAAAAGCCAGAAACATTGCTTTTTGGGAGATACTATTCTCCCATACTCCATAAGAAAAACTTTGGCCAGAAGAATGTTGGCAACCTAGTAAGTGAGATTTAATCCAGGTTTACAGCTCTCTCTCAGCACTTCGGACTGTGCCTACAAGAGAATGCTCTACACCATGATGGATGTAGCCACTTCTAAGCCATATTCACTCCAGATAATACAGCTGCTTCTTACCTGTATCTTGCCGGAACTGGGTGAGACTTGGTATGTCAATTATGTAGGGGGCCAGAGTTGAGTCAGCCTGTCCCAAGGGTATGCTGCCATTGACGGGCCAAGTTCCCACTGATCGCCGGCCTTTCACCATCAGAACCTGGAAAGATTGCTCAATGTAGCTACACACACTACTTCGGTATGGCCTCCACCTGCCAAACTCATCCTGCCACTCCCACACAGCCACTCCTGGATCTGAGAGTGATGGTGGAGCTCCAGCAGATGTACTAGGCAAAGTTGCCATTTTTAAATGGGTTTCCCCCCTTAAAAAAAAGTGGACAAGAACTTGGAAACGGTGTTAAATCAGAATCCAATCTGTCATCTTCAGCAACAATACCTTGATAGACCTGTGGTGGAAAAGGAGAAGATGTTAATCATAAGATGTCTACCACTATTTCTCAGACGTTAGCAGCTGAGCTACGGTGCAAAAGTTGATATAATATCATCTTTTCCCAGACACAACAGAATCCTATCTATCCCTTTAGTTTCTGATCTACAGTATGATCATAATACAAATTATCTATCTATGTCACAGATATTGCTAAATAAAGTTTCATAAGTATTTATTACTATTTATAAATTACTTTGCTGCCTGCTGAGATCTTCAAAGTATTGTACAGTTGAGAACAATACAACATCTCTCCCCTGCCCCCCAAATCAGTATGTGACGTATTTAACTCTGCTGATTGGTTGCCAATTAGTCCAATGCCTTTTTAAAAAAAAAATCGGGTATGTTATTTGGACTCCTTGTTTAGGTACAGAGCCTGGTTCATACAACATTCTAAGACAATGGTTGGTCCCTACAGCAGGATAAACCAAAGCTTGCTCAACCCTATTTCTGCTTGGTCTAGTGTGTTGTGCAAATCCAGCCACTGGATGTAGGAAGAACCCTCTCTTCGTGCTGGGGGTAGCTAGTTATTTCAACAGCTATGCCAGCTAAGAAACCTCATTCCAGTTCTCTCTCACTGCTGCTCAGTCACCTTTCTCCCCAACAGTGATTTGTCTGTTTAGTGTTCCAGGAATAGAATAATGGGCTTAAATTACAGGAATGCAGATTATGGTTGAACATTAGGAAAACTTCCTAACAGTAAGTGCAGTTCAGAAGTGGAAATGGAACCAGTTTTCTAGAGAAGTGGAAAGTATGTTCAAACAGAAGTTGTACAGACAGTTCTAAGACCTAGACCAGGGTTTCTCAAGAGGTTCCACAAGAGGTCACTAGGGGTTCCCTGGGAGATCATGATTTATTTCAAAAATTATTTCAAATTCGGGCGATTTCACATTGAAGAGGTAGGTTTCATTCTTTATTTTTAGTTTAAGAACACTGTGAGTGCATATATACAGACCTACACATGAAACGAATATAATTTGTAACTTCTGGCCTATATTTGAGCCTGAATGTGCAGGGGTTCCCCAAGGCATGAAAAATATTTCAAGGGTTCCTCCAGGGTCAAATAGTTGAGAAAGGCTGTCTTAGAGCAAGACAAGCCCTGCCTCAAACAGCTTATAATAGGGTATAAAGAAAGGTGGAAAATCTTTGACAACTTCCAGCAACCTTTACCATTAGCCATTCTGGTTGAGGATGATGAAGTTGCAATTCAGCAATATATGGAGAGGCACAGGTTCCCCACTCCCCATTCCTACTGCATGGATGTACAAATGTAATTCTTATTAATTTTGGTTTCTAGTGCTGCAACAGCAATGAAATATAGGGCAGCTTCTAAAAGCCTCAAATGCAACCAGCACTTTTAAATTAATCCTAGAAAATCCAGGAATATTAAAATCCACTTTTTAATATTCTAAAGAATTGGCAATAAAACTGCCACATCATATTTATGATGTATACCACAACATACCATACCAAGTTATTTGTGCGGTTCTCCCCCATGAGCTGAGTTTACTTTGCATTTTCTTAATAATCCTTAAACTCCCAGATTTTACAGCATCCAGAAACTTGAAAGAACTATAGCTCAGTTATTTACACAAAAAGCCTCCCTTATCCTATTACACCCAGAATGGGCACTGCACTCAATGACATCTAACTAACAAACTGAATGAACAATCTATATTGCTTAAGATATGTTCTTTATATCTCTTATTTTTCTATTTACTCTTATGTATTAGAGTGCAGTTCAAATACTTCAACCATTTACTTTGCTTTCTTCGATAGCAGCATTAAAAAAGCAACTCTAAAAATATTGATCTGCTCACAGTACATGAACATGCATCACTGGACTCACATAATACACGAAGTCAATACAAAATAAAACATATTATGGTTTAGTGTGTTGTATGATCTTAGCCTATTGTGGACTATCTCACAATGAGCATGATTAAACAAGTCATGACTAAGCTACAAACTGGTCAATACAAAGCAAAAAGAAAGCACTGCTGAATTTTATAAAGTTTCCTCATCTGGTTGCCTAGAGGCAATCCCTGGTCATAGCAAACCAACTGAGGAGACAGTAGGTATTGCCATACTTGCTCCAAGGTAATCCAGTATTACTATGCTTATGGATTAATGCTGTAGCAATAGGCTGACCATATGTCCCATTTTGAATGGGACAGTCCCGTTTTTTTAACATTTCCTGACTGTCCCATCATTTTAATATAAATGTCAATTTTGTCCCGTTTTTTAAAAACATTGGAGCCATTATTGGGAAAAGCAGGAAAAATTGAAACTGAAATTGAAAAGGAGGCTGACTTGGCAGTAGTTCTCAATCTGGCAGGAAACCTAAAGCGGGACCGCAGGAACAGCTGATTGGTGGTGAGCAAGAGGAAGAGTCGCTGCTGCCAATCAGTGCAGTGGAAGACGGTCGGAAAAGCATGCCCAGCAGAAAAGAAGCTGATTGGCTCTCAGGCCAAAACAGCGGGAAGAAAATAAAATAAAAGGGAGCGCCAGAGAGGAATAGGTTGTCGGGGACAACCGTTCACTAGACTCCTCTGTTCCTGTCCTCCCATCCCAGCTCGCTGCCACCCTCAGCCCTCCTGCAACCTCTCCACCCAACACCACCCCCGCACCAGCCTCTCTGGACCCAACCATTGCTGCACCTCCCCCTCCAGCACCTTCCCAGCTTACTGTCGATAACATTTTTTATCGTCTTTTTTGGGAATATGGAATATTATATAAGTTTAACCCTGCCCCGTTTTGCCATCCCAATGTCCTGTTTTTGTCTCAAGGAAATACGGTCAGCCTACGTAGCAATCTTGTAAATTATGCAAGTCTGAATATATATGAATGGCTGAGGGAAGACTGTATGCCATGTTGAAATCTATGAAATGAAATCAAGATTTATTTAAGATTCACATATTGTCCTAAGTCATAATATGGTCTGAGTAGTTTTGGTTAAGCGCTAGCACTGTAGTATATGAAGATTGCTTATGTCTTATGAACCATTTTTACACAAACCATGTCCTAGCACACTGTGTGACTCAATGTATTGGCTTGATATGAGTTCTTCAAGTGATTCAAACTAAGCACCGAAATCAGCTCATTAAAATGACAATCACTGAGGACTTTCCACAGGGATGCATAGCATTATAAAAAGTCAGGGAGTATATGATTATTCATTATTCTTTATGAATAACCTGAGCAACAGGTCCCAATTATGACCATTTTTATGATGTACCTTTCTCTGGAAATAAGTCCTGAAACTTTCAAGAGAATCATGCATGTTGTCCTGTATCCCACCTTTCACATGAGTGGAAATTACAACATGAAGGATTATATTTTGGAGAATAAAGAACTGGGAAAATGTTGGCATGGTATCCATCTCTCTCTCTTTCCCAACATTATAAATGTCCACATTTTTATATGAGCATAAGCAGGGGAATGGAGAGAACGCTCCATCTTAGTATTTTTAGCATAGGAAATCACTATCAATTACCATCAGATGCTAACCGCCATAATACAGTAGTTCAGAGGAAAGACTGTCCAGTGGCCAGTAACTATCAGGAAAGGCCACTGTTGGACAGTCATAGCCTTCTTTGGCAGCAAATACTCAGAATAATAGTACCTCTATGCACAGATGTTCTCATATATATATATACACTTTACTTTAGGAGAAGAAATCTGACACACGGACTTCTATTAAGTACCAGAAAGAGCACATGTGTTTGTATGTTTAAATAAAATCAAACAGTCTTGTAGTAATTTATAGAAAACTACTGAAGAATACAACATAGGTTTGTTAGCTGACAAGGTACCAAACACTTGTTACTACCACCCAAAGCTTTAATCTACTCTCTCTTTCACTAAACAGAAAAAAACACCCCTTCTTACACCCACCCAGCTTCCTTCCCCGAAGGGAAAATCTTTACTCTACAACAGATCTGACTTAGAAAAAGGTCAAAATACCAAATATACAGCAGTCCCTTTTGGCTTAAGGGATAGCAAAACAGCCCAGCCAACCCACCACACAGGGTTGTTATTGTGGGGAAAATAGGAGGCACAAATATTAGCTATGTCCATCACCTTGACTTGACATACATACATACATACACACACACATTTCCTTGGAAAAAATAAAGGACAAACGTGAAAAAGGGGCAAATCTGACAGAGGTTCATAAATATAAACAAAATTGTTTATGTTTATAACTTTGTTTTACAAAGGAAAATTCAAGAGCAAAACCAAGAAAATAAATAATTAAATTAAATAAATCTAAAGGACAGCTTTCTGAAATAAAGAACTGTTCTTTGTAATAAAGGATGTATGGTCACTGTAAATAGATAGGATAAAAATATAATAACTATCTCCGCCCTCTCTTGGCCAGACACAGCAGGGTGAAATAGTGGTTGCCATTCTAGACAGCAACCAGGAAGCCTGGCCCAGCTGTACATTTCCACTGAAGGGCAGTTCTTCCTGGTCACTCCTATCACGCTCATCCTGGAATTTCCCAGAGAACATCTGGTGACAGGAGAAACCAGAAGGAAGAAAGCAGATGACCTACTATCATATGCTTCTTCAAGAAAAGCAATGGCGTACAAAAGTATACACATTTAATCACATCCTGAGGATGGTGTGGGCTTGACTTAAATGTACCTTACATGCAAACTCCCCCTTAACCATGAAAAACACCTCAAGCTGGCATTCATTCTCTCTTTCAGTCCAACCTGTGTTTCTCAACCTTGGCAGCTTGAAGACGTGTGGACTTCAACTCCCAGAATTTCCCAGCCAGCCAAGCTGGCTGGGGTATTCTGGGAGTTGAGGTCCACACGTCTTCAAGTTGACACGTCTGAGTCGAAGCAACCACAGGGTGGTTGTCAAAATACGAGAGAGAGAAAAGGGGGGAAAGAATCAGGGACGACACCCCCCACCCCGAGTTTCTTGCAAGTAAGGCAACATAGGAGGCCAAACTGCCACCCTTCTTGCACCTCCACTGAAAAGACTGAAAAGCCTTCCCAAGATCCTTCTTGCTCCCCAGCCACCTTCCCCCGTGGGCAGAGAACGTCGGGAACTTATTCTACCCTCTCCTCCTTGGAGGAAAATCCGCCGTCAACACCCGGACAAGCCCTCACCTGAAGCTGCTACCCGAAAACACTCCAGAAGATAAAAGCGGCAACAACCAAAGGCGCCCCACATCGCCTCCCCCGGGCGACGGAAGTGCGCACGCGTCAGCCTTGTCCTCAGCTTCCTGCTCGACGTCCATGCTTGGGACGTGGCGCGGAGCTTCACGGGAAGTGTAGTCTTTCAAGCACCGTCATGTGTGTCCCTTTCAAGCCTAGGGGCCGTATTTCTCTTCGTTTTGAGCTGATTCCCCCCATTCTTGCCGCGGTGCATGCTGGGGAGTGACATAGTGGAGTGGGAGTGCGCGTGGTGACTTCGCTTTTTTTCTCCTAACAAATCTATAGTCTCCAGTAGAAGAGAATGTATAGTCTACCAAGCTGATAAGCCTCTTTCGAGCCAAGGCCACCTCCTAATGATTTCATGGACGCATCGTTATAGATTTCTTGGCAGTGTTATGGAAGTTGTTTGCCTTTGGGGTGATTTTTTTTCTTCTCAGACTAGCCTGTAGTGTTGGGATCACCTAGTGGTCTCCCATCCAGGTGCTAACCATGACTGACAGTACTTAGCTTCTCAAATTAACCAAGGCTGGCTGGGTTACTCATTTTGGAGGTCCTTTCCAAGCACAAAAGCACTCAGTAAGTGCTCTGTCCAAAAAGCTTGTAGTCTAAGCTTTAATGGGGTGTGTAAATATGGCTTCTTTCTTTTTTTATCTTATATTCAACTCTGGAAAGTTGAATAATATTCTACTTGTAACACTAACATTCCAAATGGCAATTGATACTGATAGAATTTTTACTTTCCTTTTTATTTTCAATACTTTAAGCTTTTTAAATAACAATGTTAATAACTTTTAATCATATTATATAAAAATTACTGCATGGAAATCTGTACTGGAATAATACAATGTATCCTGATTTACAACATTACAATAAAAGGAAAAAAAACATGGCTTCTTCAACAAATGATATGTAAAAAGAACAATGAAACAGATAAGACCTAGCTCTTCTTATCTAAAACAATCCTTTTAAAGCCTGAAAGGGTCACATTTTGCAAAATCCTCCCCTAGAAAAAAGTATATCTTACTTCTTTTCGAATGAATTGTTTTTACTGTAGTCTGCAGAATTCTGTGGTAGACAATATAAGCAACCAATTTTTCAATATATACTTATCAAGAGATTACTTCTGTACTAAGCTTTAAACAATTACTATCTTAAGCAGCTTAGTCTGAAACTATACAGTACTTTCATTCTATTGTGCAATTAAAGGCATTTACCTAGACCACCTATCAGTGCACAAGAAGCTAATAAATGTGCTTAGCTAATTAAAGATAAACCTTTCACCACCTCTTGAACTGCCAGCTGTCAGAAGCACGTGCGTGCTAAAAACTTCTGCAGTTGAAAATGTTGCATTTTCATCAGTAAGCACTGGGATTTAAAGAAAATTATCCTTTGTTCTCATTATTTTGTCAAGAACGTCCGCTAAGTGCATTATAGGCGCTGAACATAATTTATGGCATCAATTATGTATTTATTCATTATTAGATTTACATCCCACTTTTCTAATTGTTGGTTCCAATCAAAAGGCACAGGAAAGCATGAGCCATGAAGCTGCAAAAGCTGATATTGGATTAATCGAAGAAAATACTGGATAATCCAATATTGATTTTAGATTAAAAGACAGTAACAGCAGCCTGTAGCAGCTCTGAAGATTGGGGAGAAGGGAGATAAGTTCATATTATCATACTCTTTTTATATTAATTACATTAATTTTATTGTGTTTTATATTCTCTATTATTGTAAGTGTTGGAATAAACAGACTGGGTATGAAGTTCAGTAATAAAAATACTAACATGTCAGGTGATGGGGAATATGCTTTGTGTGCAGAACCCTGCAAGACCCAGGATCAGTTTTCAGATTATGACAGGAAAGAAGTTAATAACCTGAAATCTGGATAGCAGTAATCAGAGACATCAATAGGATCCACCACTTTTATCAAAAAGATAAAAGATAAAAGTAATATTGTGCCATCACAACACAAGCTCCACCCCTTTTATCCATGCAGGCAGCGTCATGATGCAGATACCAGAGGAAAACAGCTTTCTTTTGCCTCTGCTTTCCTTCCTCTGTGGACCCCACTGGCAGGAGTCAGTCAGACAGTGTCCGCTTGATGGAGCAACGATTTCCTTTGATGGAAGGCAATTTCCCTTCTTTCTGAAGCTCTTTCACATATTCTTTTTCATTTATTAATATGGCATACAGGAACATCACAAACTGCACGTAGACTACACTTAGTGGGGAAAATGCCTTGAGGAGCAGAGAAAAAGAAGAAAGGCTGAGCTGTACTAACGCATTAGTAGATGATTTTGGCTTTCTGTAATGTCATATAACTGGCAGCTATTCCAGGACCAGAGGAAATATTCAGGACTGCAGGAGCAGGAAGAAATAAAGTAAAATTTAAGCAAGAATTTATCATCTCCTCCTGGAGTGAGTCCTAGGTCAAGAAAAACCATTTGGCATACTCAGGAGCCCCCTTTCAACAGAATGCTTTTGAGTCACCTTTTCTCCAGCTTGATGGTGCTGCTTGTGCCCACTTTCAAGCCAATTATCCCAGATGTACAAATTTATTCTTGGAAAGGCAGCTGAAAAATCTTTCCTTTGGGTAAGAATGGTTTTATGGATATGCGGAAGTTTGGGAATCCAGAGATAAAAACTTCCAAGACAAAAACTGTAGCAGAATCTGCCACAGAATCGAATGCTTCTGTTCAAGGTTCTAGTATGTGTGGACAATTTTAAAGTTGCCAAGGTTGAAAAACACTGTTTTAGTAAATTGATGATGATGATGATGATTTTGTGCCATCAAGTCATTGTTGACTCTTAGTGACCACATACCTAGATTTTCTCCATGATGATTTGTCCCTAACCTGGTCTTTCAGGACTCCCAACAGTGCCCCCATCGCCACTGCAACTGAGTCAGTCCACCTTGCTGCTGGTCTTCCTTTTCCCTTCCCTTTCCTTCCACCTTTCCCAGCATCAGAGCCTTCTCCAGAGAGTTAGGTCTTCACATAATGTGTCCAAAGTAAGATAATTGGAGCCTGATCATTTGTGCTTCCAGTGAGATTTTTGGGTTGATCTAGTAAATTAACCAGCTACCCCCCCCTTTTTTTTTTTCTTTATTAAACAGATCTACAAAAAATAATAGGGCCTTTCCCCACCTCTATGTTAAAATGCTATCCAACAGTCCTTCAGGTGGTGGAAGACAATACTGACATTAAATTTCTGGTTCCCATTCCAAAGCATGTCTGGTCTATCCAAAGCATGGCCAAATGGGGTTGTCCTGCCTTTTGTGTGCACAACTTATGATCAGCAAGGCAATTGATTGGTTTGGTCTTACTGCCATCTGTTTTCAGTATGTCATCAGCCTGCACGATTGGCATCCACCAATCAGAGCACTGCAGCAGGAATGGGGTGGGTCCAAATTCAAATCTCTGCCTTTTGTAAGCTGCTTTGTGTGCCTCTCACTCTGTCATAACCAAAGTCTAATGAAGTGTACTTTTAAAAAATAAAACACAAAGGGAGTTGTAACATTTCTTGAGAAATAACACTTTTATTTAGAATTTCTCTATTCTTGACTTTTTGCTTTTTTATTTTTTTTTGCCCTGGTGCAAAACTGGGAAAGGCCATAAAGTTGAATGGCTAGAAGGGTCTAATTCTATGCTAATCCAGTTCACTGATAACAGAGTGGCAGCTCCTGCTACAATTTGTTGTTTTACAGTAACAAGAAAAGCATGGAGAACATGGCTTCTGGAAATCCTTCTGACCCCTTAATAATAGCTCTGCTGTGTGAGGAAAGAGTATTTAGAACGGAGATATTGGCCACTGACCAACTGACTCTTTTATAGGGAGATATTGGGGATTTTTTTTTCTCCACTACCTTCAGCTGGATCCTATCCATTTTTGAACCTGACCTTTCTTTTACCAGTTTCTCCCCCGCAGCAAATTCAGACCCATTCGGTTCAGTTTTCAGGAATTTATCAGGCTTATGAAGAGATATGCAGACAGAGTGTCCAGTTCCTTCTGTCTGCTTGGAAAGAACAACAAGTAATGTAAAGTCTCCTTCGTTCAGCTTGAATCCTGATGTCTGCATGGACACGTCTATATAGTTTTCTTGGCAAATACATGGATTTATTTATTGGGCATTTAGATTATTGCAAATATAGCAGAGACTGAGTGGTGTACACATGCAAAATAATTCATGTTCACTGATCCTTCTTGATAGTTTTCTTGGCATTTCACATGCTAAGCTGGAAACACTTAGGAAAGCAGCGGATACTCTTTTGCTGTTGTGCAACTAAGCTAAAAGACCAGTGACACAGTTGTGTCCCCATTCCAGCAAAGGAATGTGAAGTTTATTCAGCTTGAACACTGATGACCACATGGACATCTCCTGATAGTTTTCATGGTAAGAACACATGTTGAACACTTTCCTTCATACTGCACACACTGCTGCATCCATACCTTTAAGGCAATGTTTCTCAACCGTGTCAACTTTAAGATGTGTGGACTTCAACTCCCAGAATTCCACAGCCAGCTATTTGACTATATGGTTGGAATATGCATTAAACCATTTAATCAAAAGTTACACGATTTTAAAAAATCAATACAAAAAATCCTTGTCAGCTCCAGATTTCAGAGTCTCCCTCTCTCTATTTCATTCACTGTAGAGGCAAGCAAGCTAAATGAAACAAATTAAAACCCAAAATGAAAATGAGGCATCCCCTGCTTTTTTTTCACTGGCACCTTGAACACTGGGATTGGTATGCAAAGACTTCCAGCCAAGATGGTTGTAGCCAATTATCATTAACAACTTCCTCCCAATTTAGATCTTTTTTCCTGTTTAAAAAGGAATAAAATGTCTCCGCCCAAAACAGCAACAACAACACACTTTTCTCCAAAGAATTTCTAATCTAGTGTCCGCTTTCCATCAATAACTTTGAGCAAACACCTCTTGCATTTCTTTTGCACTCTCTGGAAATTTGACCCATTCATCAGAAAATTATGTAGCTTTAGAGATGTCGCGGCTGAAATATTTCCCCATCACTGCCTCTCTGCTTATGGTTACAGTTTTTTTTTTAAACTAAATGAAGATGTCCTCCTGCATAAAGAGAACAACTGCCCTACAATTTAATTTTAAGCCTTAACTGCCTGCTTCGCCAGCTCCAAAAATACATATGCACATAACACAAGGTTACTGCAATGACAGCCTGGAACCACGGGATTAATAGATGAGAGACTTTTCCCTCCATGATCCTTCAGAATTTGCAAGGAAAGAAAAAGGACAAAGAAAAGGGGGTTGGTTTCCTTGGCATAAAGATTGCCACTCAGTTTTTAAAGAATATATATTTTTATAAAGCTTTTTTTCCTTTCCTTTCATCTCCATAAATTTTGGAATGTAACCCTGATTTTCTTTCGACAGTGGAAAGCAGAATAGCAAACAGGTAGGTGATCTTTACAATTCCTTTTTTCTGTAGATATTTACAACATCTGTGGAAATACCAGCTTATAGAAGACAACAAGAAAAAGTAGCTACTCTGCATGTCCTAAGTACAGGATATATCCATATCTGTATATCAGGAGTTAGAAATTTAAAAAAAATAGAGCTGACGTGCAATATTTAACATTGGTGTTGCTTTTCCATATTCTTGAACTATATTTTACTTTTCCAAAACTACTTTAAAGATAATTGTGAATAAACAAGTATTGAAAATACACCAGTGGCATTTCATCATAAGAAAAAAAAATTGTTTACTTGTGAAATAATTTGTCACTGGGGGAGACACTTAGCAGGTCAATCTTAACAAGGTGTGCCATGATGGAAAATTTGTCCTGTACTTGCACTTTATCCCAATGAGGCAATTCCCACTTTCCAATTGTTAGTTGAGTATGGCTTCCCCAATACACACTTTGGCGGATGTTTACTAGAAAACCTTGGAACCAGGTTCTCAATTCAATTGCCAAGAACTTTAAAGGGGCATGTGCTGGATTGTCATACATTTAAAATCATTTAAGGCTTAACAAGTTGAGTAACTAGAATAAAGTAATAAAAACGGTGAGGTCTCTGGAGTTAAACCATATGAGGCAAGTCTGAAAGGGCTGGATCTATGAAACTTGAAAGAAGATCATATATAGGTGTGTATGTACTTTTGTATTGATTAGTTGTAAATGAGTAAGGTAGACTAAATTTCTCTATTTTTTTAAACTGCTAGGATTCCTCCTTCTCTTGATAGAGATAATTCAGCATTTAACCCTCTGCCAGCATTTTGAAATGGAACAATCCAGACTGAATGCTTAATTAAGTGTGATTTATACTTAAATGTTTAATTACACTACCATTCTCACCACCCCCATTATCTGCAACCAGTAGAAAGGAATGGGGTTGAAGTTCCTCCAGATGGGTTTTGAAATCCTTTTGTGCGTGTGCAAATATACACAAACACATACACTCATTCCATATTACCTACTCAAAATTGGGTTAGTAATTCATCTAAATCCCAGACAACCTAAAGCTATTTAGAAGAGTCCCATGATTTAGAGCAGTGCTTCCCAAACCTGGGTAAATTACCCAAAATTGGGTAAAAGTGGTTTTTCTTTGCATAATGACACCAGAACCCATTACCCAATCACAACAGGGACATTTAAATTGATATTTTACCTACACTGGCTAAAAAGGACTTTCTGATAAGCGATTTTAGGTAATGAGGGGAAATTTTGGGAAGCACTGATTTAGAGAATTCTGAAAATTGTAGAGGGGTAAAAAAAAATCAGCAAATAGCCCATTCCCCAGAGAATCACATTCTGGTTTGTTTAACCTAGGTTAACTTAATAAAACACAGTTGGTGGGTTTTCACACAACAAACTAAATTATCCATTAGCAGATTACAAAGCACCCTAGCAAAGTTAACGCGAAAACAACTCATATGATGTGTAATCACAGCTTTAGTATCTGCTGTGGACTAAGGAGGCATAGCACATTAAAATCTAGTCTGAAACCAGGGAAATAAAAATTAAAGTTGTCATGTTCATCCAGAAATGTTAGAGCTGTGCTATTTGCCTGTTAATCTTGTAGCCCCCTTGAATGAAAATGAATACATACGGAGTTGTAAGTATTTAGGAGCACAGGATCCAAAGATGTCCTCTATCGGGTGGCATAACTTGAAGAAAAGAGGCCAGTAACCAAAAATAGAGTAATTGTGTGGTTCACCAAAGCCTGGGTCTACAGATTAGATAACAAATTCATTGCAACAGACTCAACCCAACAAAGAAAGATTAAGAACAGTCCCTTCAGAGAAGCATGTTCTGAGATATTTAAGTCCCCACTGATGTATGTATCAATAGCATTTTTATCAGCCTGTCTTTCAGCTGAAAAAGACTTCTGGAGTGGCCTATTAAAGATCAGATATTAGGCTTACAGGCTAAAGGACATGGCACAAACCAGAAAAAAGTGGAGGGTGGATAAAGAAAATCTGAGTATTAAATCTCAGTCACAAGAGGACACAGCCTTCAAGCTTTCTGAAGGTTTAATCCATATCTTCCCTGAGATAGCTATAAGCCTTGCTCAAAGTTGCAGACATTTTGTCCTTCCTGCTGTAGCACAAAACAGAAAGGCAGGAAGGGGGAAAGAGAAGGAATCAGCAAACGTTTTTGACTGAAGTATAATTCACGTCTGTGCATTTTTGGCAGATGCCTCTTCTACTTAATTTGGCTGAGAATTTTGCTAATCTTTAGGCTGTCTTTACATGGCACACTGAGTCACAAATTAACCAACCACCCTTTAACCTAGTGTTTGTGTGAACCCAGCTTGTGAGATTAGCCTATGGTTCAGGGTCATGTACAGACCCAGAAAATTAAGTTAATTGAAAAAGCTATGGTTCAGTTAACCAGCAGGAAGCCTTTCATGCCAGCAGAGCCTTAACCTTGTTAATTTGGTTATTATAATAATAATAATTAAGATTTATAAGGTCGCCCAACTCAAAACTTGTGTCTTGGGGGATGGGGAGATGTAGCATAAAAAACAAAAAATAAACCAACCCCCCAAACCATATAAGGTTGAAACATAAACAATATATAAATGTAAAATATAAAGTGGTGACCAAGCAGCATAACAAAGCAAACAAGGGACTCTCGCTCAACTGCCCCCTCATGCCCTAACTGCTAATTAAACCAATGCTCTTATACGTGCCTCCCTCAATCCGGTATGCCGCTGGGAGTAGTACTTTCAGAATTCCCATCCAACAAAGGCCACACTGGCTGGGAGTTATGGGAGTTGTAGTTGCAACATATTTGCAGAGCACTTGAGAGGGGCAGAAGGCTGTTCTATGACCTGACAGGCTTAGCAAAAATATGCTAATTGGTTAGCTTTATAGTTGCTGCTGGTTGATTGATTACCCCTTTCAGGTGGAAGGGTGGAAATCCATAGGGAAGATGGCCAGGGACTCTTTTCCATGAACACTGAAACCGGGACCAGAAGTAATGGGTATAAAATGCAGCAATCTAGATTTCATTTAGATATAAGGAAAAGCTTTCTTAGGGTAAGACTTCTACAGCAGTACAACAGTCTACTTACAGAAATTGTGGCTTCTCCATTTCTGGGTTTGTTTGTTTTTTTAGAAAGGCTGGACAGCTACCTCTCAAGAAGGGTTTAATTGATTTTCAGGGGTCAGATTGAGGAAAGTAGCGTTGTGTCATTGTGATGCAAACTCCGCCCCTTTTGTATGTGCATTGTGATGTCACAAGCACATACCCCAAAGAGGTGGAGCTTGCAGCATCATGCCACTCTGCTGCTGCTGTCATTCTGATGAAAGCAGCCAAATACTATGGACTTTGCTGTGGTTTTTCTGCACATTGCAGAGGGTTGGACTCCATGTTCTGGGGGTCCCTTCCCACTCTATAATTCTGTGATTCTATGAAATCCAAATTACTGCAACTACTATTATTATGATAATTATTTAGTTAGGAACAAACTAGTGTCTGCCAAAGCTTGCAAAGAGCCCAGGTTTTTTGGTGTGTGTGTGTATGTGATATTCCTGAAATATGGTAATCATCAGTGCCATGTTGCAAAATGAAAATGACAGTGAAATGCAAAATGCATATACTTTAAAAGATATGCCTATACAGTATGTAAAGGTGCATACTTGAAAGATTCCAAAAAAGGAGGAAAATCAGTCTGTTTGAAAACTGGGAAAGTATGCAGATCATGCAGTTCATCCTTTTGCAAGGAGAGCAAGCCACAGGGTGGAGATGCTTTGCCTCCTGTTGAAAAGCCACATGCTTTCCTTTAGCCAGGACAGGTTCACGCTGCTTGCCTGGAGCCAGCTCATCTGCCATCGCTCAGCCTTTCTCAGTGACCAGCAGAAGAGGGAAAGGCAGGTAAGGGCCCCACAGGACAAAAGTCAACATTATTCGCAAAGGAGCGTCACAGTGTGATGGATGAATAGAGCATTCAAACACACACACACAGATGAAGTAGATTATTTTTCATTCTCAGATGCCGTTTGTCTGCCAGCGTGCAGGATTCAAGAATGGAGAAATGTGTATGTGAATGTGTAGGTGGGGGGAGATTTAATTCTCCCTCACTTTCTCAAACAGTCCTTGTGAGGCTGGATTATGGAGGTGAAGAGGGTAAGATGAGATGGTCAGCCTTTGGGTTAGAGCAGTGTTTCTCAACCTTAGCGATTTTAAGATGTGTGGACTTCAACTCCCAGAATTCTGGGAGTTGAAGTCCACACATCTTAAAGTTGCCAAGGTTGAGAAACACTGGGTTAGAGCAACCTTCTCAGCCGTTTTTCCTGGTCCTAAAGCCTCTCCAAGATTGCCCCACAACTCTGCCAAATTGCAGATATTATTTTTTAACAATAACAAGTAAAATGGGTGGATTAAGTCCCACCTCCAGTGATGTCGCCACATCATTGCCATACCACCTGTGACTCCCCCAGAAACTAACAAAAATCAGGGGGATCTGGGTTAGGGAAGGCTGCTGTATAAGGAAATTAAATTGGGTTAATTTGCATTGAAACACAACCTTCATAAATTTCTCTACCATGCCAAGTTGCATGTCTTTTACATGATGAGAGAAGGATGCCCCTGCACTGTTTTTCCCTCTTCCTGGTGTGGCTTGGCAGACATTCCTTGGGAGAACACCGAAAATCTTCCACTTAATCCTGCAAGAAGCAGAAATGAACTTTGGACCTTGGCCAGGTTACAGGAAGAAAGATCAGAAGCCAGCACTCTGGGTACCACCTGCCTTACTGATCCTGCCAACACTGGCTCCATTCTTCTTCCTTTTACTAACAGGTGAGTTACCCCTCCTCCTCCTTTTCTTCTCCTCTGCTGCTTCTTATGCAAATAACAAGCCATCTAGAGTTATAAGAACAGATTGCATACAAATGGTTGTAAATAGATAAATATATCCACAAAGTAAAAACACCAAGGTACTGTAAAGCAACCTGCACTTGGTAATCTATTATATATATATAATCTGTTTAATCATGTCCGATTCTCAGACACTGCCTGGACAAGTCCTTGCAGTTTTCTTGGCAAGGTTTTCCAGAAGTGGTTTGCCATTACCTCCTTCCTAGGGCTCAGAGGGAGTGACTGGCCCAAGGTCACCCAGCTGGCTTCATGCCTAAGGTAAGACTAGAACTCAGTTTCCTGGTTTCTAGCCTGGTGCCTTAACCCAGTGATTTTCATCCTTGGTAACTTTTAGATGTGTGGA